>NW_027590136.1:0-1200000 GCF_964213995.1 Mustelus asterias
CAACAGCCCAAGGGAAGTGGAAGAACGGATATGTCAGGAGATACTGGATAGGTGCAGGAAAAATAGGGTTGTTGTAGTGGGAGACTTCAATTTCCCTGGTATAGACTGGAAATCGCTGAGAGCTGGGACTCTGAATGGGGAGGAATTTGTAAAATGCGTACAGGAGGATTCTTTGGAACAATATGTAGATAGCCCAACTAGAGAGGGGGCTATACTGGACCTCGTACTGGGGAATGAGCCCGGTCAGGTCTTCAAAGTTTTGGTCGGGGAACATGTGGCAAATAGTGACCACAATTCTGTTAGCTTTAGGATAGTGATGGAAAAGGATGAGTGGTGTCCCAAGGGTAAGGTGTTGGATTGGGGGAAGGCTAACTTTAGTGGGATTAGGCAGAAATTGGCAGCTCTTGATTGGGAGAGGCTGTTTGAGGGTAAATCCACATCTGGCATGTGGGAGTCTTTTAAGGAACAGTTGTTAGGGCTACAGGACAGGCATGTGCCTGTAAAAAAGGGTAGCAAGGGTAGGATTTGAGAACCGTGGATAACCAGGGAAATTGAGGGACTGGTCAAAAAGAAAAGAGAGGCGTATGTTAGGTCCAGGCAGCTAAAAACGGAGGGAGCTCTGGAGGAGTACAAAGAAAGTAGGAAAGAACTCAAACGGGGAATTAGAAGGGCAAAAAGGGGTCACGAAATGTCCTTGGCAGACAGGGTTAAGGAGAATCCCAAGGCATTTTATTCATACGTTAGGAACAAAAGGGTTGTCAGGGACAAAATCGGACCTCTCAGGGACAAAAGCGGGGAATTATGCTTGGAGCCCAAAGAATACTTTGCGTCGGTATTCACAAAGGAGAGGGATGTGTTGACTGGGAGTGTCTCGGAGGGGAGTGTTGAACCGTTGGAGAAGTCCTCCATTACAAAGGAGGAAGTGTTAGGTTTGTTAGAGAATATAAAGACTGACAAATCCCCAGGGCCTGATGGAATCTATCCAAGGCTGCTGTGGGAGACGGAAGATGAAATCGCTGGGCCTCTGACGCGAATCTTTGTCTTGTCATTGGACACAGGTGAGGTCCCAGAGGATTGGAGGATAGCCAATGTGGTCCCTTTATTTAAGAAGAGTAGGAAGGATAACCCGGGTAATTATAGGCCGGTGAGCTTGACGTCCGTGGTGGGGAAGTTGTTGGAGAGGATTCTTAGAGATAGGATGTATGCGCATTTAGAAAGGAATAAACTCATGAACGATAGTCAGCATGGTTTTGTGAGAGGGAGGTCATGCCTCACTAACCTGGTGGAGTTTTTTGAAGAAGTGACCAGAATGGTTGATGAGGGAAGGGCCGTGGATGTCGTCTATATGGACTTTAGTAAAGCGTTTGACAAAGTCCCTCATGGTAGGCTGGTGCAAAAGGTTGGATCTCATGGGATAAAGAGGCTAGATGGGTGGAGAACTGGCTTGGTCACAGAAGACAGAGGGTGGTAGTGGAAGGGTCTTTTTCCGGCTGGAGGCCTGTGACTAGTGGTGTTCATGATGTGGAGATGCCGGCGTTGGTTTGGGGTAAGCTCAGTAAGAAGTCTCACAACACCAGGTTAAAGTCCAACAGGTTTATTTGGTAGCAAATACCATAAGCTTGTGGTGTTCCGCAGGGCTCTGCATTGGGACCTCTGCTGTTTGTGATTTATTAAACGATCTGGAAGAAGGTGTAACTGGGGTGATCAGTAAGTTTGCGGACGACACAAAATTGGCAGGACTTGCAGATAATGAGGAGCATTGTCAGGGGCTACAGAAGGATATAGATAGGCTGGAAATTTGGGCAAAGAAATGGCAGATGGAGTTCAATCCTGATAAATGCGAAGTGATGCATTTTGGTAGAAATAATGTAGGGAGGAGCTATACGATAAATGGCAGAACCATAAAGGGTGTAGATACGCAGAGGGACCTGGGTGTGCAAGTCCACAGATCCTTGAAGGTGACGTCACAGGTGGAGAAGGTGGTGAAGAAGGCATATGGCATGCTTGCCTTTATAGGACGGGGCATAGAGTATAAAAGTTGGGGTCTGATGTTGCAGATGTATAGAACGTTGGTTCGGCCGCATTTGGAATACTGCGTCCAGTTCTGGTCGCCACACTACCAGAAGGACGTGGAGACTTTAGAGAGAGTACAGAGGAGGTTTACCAGGATGTTGCCTGGTATGGAGGGGCTTAGTTATGAGGAGAGATTGGGTAAACTGGGGTTGTTCTCCCTGGAAAGACGGAGGATGAGGGGAGACTTAATAGAGGTGTATAAAATTATGAAAGGCATAGATAGGGTGAACGGTGGGAAGCTTTTCCCCGGGTCAGTGGTGACGTTCACGAGGGGTCATAGGTTCAAGGTGAAGGGGGGGAGGTTTAACACAGATATCAGAAGGACATATTTTACACAGAGGGTGGTGGGGGCCTGGAATGCGCTGCCAGGCAAGGTGGTGGAGGCGGACACACTGGGAACGTTTAAGACTTATCTAGATAGCCACATGAAGGGAGTGAGAATGGAGGGATACAACAGAATGGCCTAGTTTGGACCAGGGAGCGGCACGGGCTTGGAGGGCCGAAGGGCCTGTTCCTGTGCAGTATTGTTCTTTGTTCACCCTATTATAGAAAGGATATTATTAAACTAGAAAGAGTGCAGAAAAGATGAACTAGGATGCTACCGGGACTTATATAGATGATCTGGAGGAGGGGACGGAGTGTCGGGTAACGAAGTTTGCAGACGACACAAAGATAAGTGGAAAAGTGAATCGTGTGGAGGACGGAGAAGATCTGCAGAGAGATTTGGACAGGCTGAGTGAGTGGGCGAGGATATAGCAAATGGAGTATAACGTTGAGAAGTGCGAGGTTATACACTTTGGAGGAAATAATAACAAATGGGATTATTATCTCAATGGAAACAAATTAAAACATGCTACCGTGCAAAGGGACCTGGGGGTCCTTGTGCATGAGACGCAAAAGCCCAGTCTGCAGGTACAACAGGTGATCAAGAAGGCAAATGGGATGTTGGCCTATATTGCGAAGGGGATAGAATATAAAAGCAGGGATGTCTTGATGCACCTGTACAGGGCATTGGTGAGGCCGCAGCTGGAATACTGTGTGCAGTATTGGTCCCCTTATATGAGGAAGGATATATTGGCATTGGAGGGAGTGCAGAGAAGGTTCACCAGGTTGATACCGGAGATGAGGGGTTTGGATTATGAGGAGAGGCTGAGGAGATTGGGTTTGTACTCGTTGGAGTTTAGAAGGATGAGGGGGGATCTTATGGAGACTTATAAGATAATGCGGGGGCTGGATAGGGTGGAGGCGGAGAGATTCTTTCCACTTAGTAAGGAAGATAAAACTAGAGGACACAGCCTCAAAATAAAGGGGGGTCGGTTTAGGACAGAGTTGAGGAGGAACTTCTTCTCCCAGAGGGTGGTGAATCTCTGGAATTCTCTGCCCACTGAGGTGGTGGAGGCTACCTCGCTGAATATGTTTAAAGCGCGGATGGATGGATTCCTGATCGGTAAGGGAATTAAGGGTTATGGGGATCAGGCGGGTAAGTGGTACTGATCCACGTCAGATCAGCCATGATCTTATTGAATGGCGGGGCAGGCTCGAGGGGCTAGATGGCCTACTCCTGCTCCTATTTCTTATGTTCTTATGACTTGATGGATTGAGTTATAAGGAGAGGTAGGATAGACTGGGACTTTTTTCTCTGGAGCGTAGGAGGCTGAGGGGTGATCTTATAGAGGTCTATAAAATAATGAGGGGCACAGATCAGTGAGATAGTCAATATCTTTTCCCAAAGCTCGGGGAGTCTAAAACTAGAGGGCATAGGTTTAAGGTGAGAGGGGAGAGATACAAAAGAGTCCAGAGGGGCAACTTTTCCACACAGAGGGTGGTGAGTGTCTGGAACGAGCTGCCAGAGGTAGTAGTAGAGGCGGGTACAATTTTATCTTTTAGAAAGCATTTAGACAGTTACATGGGTACGATGGGTATCGAGGGATATGGGACGAATGCGGGCAATTGGGACTAGCTTAGGGGTTAAAAACTGGGCGGCACGGAGAAGTTGGGCCAAAGGGCCTGTTTCCGTGCTGTAAACCTCTGTGACTCCTGCCATGGCTGATGGTGGAATTTGAATTCAATGAAAAAAAGTATCTGGAATTAAGAATTTACTGATGACCGTGAGAGGTTGACGAGTTTAGGAATGTTTTCGCTGGAGTTCAGACGAATGAGGGGGGGGGGGGGGGGATCTCAGAGAGACGTATAAAATTCTAACAGGACTGGACAGGGTAGATGGAGGGAGATGTTCCCAATGGTGGGGGAAGTCTGTGGACTCAGATGCGGAGAGAGGGATATGGGCCAAATGTGCGCAATTGGGACTAGCTTTGGGGTTGAAAAGAAAGGGGATGGCATGGACAAGTTGGGCCGAAGGGCCTGTTTCCATGCTGTAAACCTATGAAACCCCATTGGACTTTGTAACCTAGTGTCAAGACTTCTCACAAATGGTCAATGGGCTGCCTTGTTGCAGGGAGCTACTGCGCAGGCACGGCTGCCGGCAGCCGCCCGCGACATGTGCGCAGGCGCGTCTGCCGGCGGCCGCCTGCCACGGGTGCGCAGGCGCAGTGTCGGCGACCGCCCGCGAGCAGTACGCAGGCGCGGATGCCGGCAGCCGCCCGGGACGAGAACGCAGGCGCAGTGTCGGCTGGCCAGAGAGAGGGACAGAGAGCGCGCCTGGGGCGGACAGAGAGAGAGAGAGCGGGCTCTCCAGACATCTTGTGGCCGCGGGGCGCTGTGTCCGAGCTGCCGGGCCAGTCCTGGCTCCGATAGGGGTAGTTTTAGGGGGAATGCGGGCGGCGGCCGGCCAGGGCCGCCATGTTGTCGCTTCCCTTTCGGATTCTCCGCTCAAAATGGCGGCGGCTGCTCGGGGCCCGCGCATGCGCACTGGCCACCTCGCCCAAGGCTGATGGATAGAGGGCTTGCTGGAGCGCGGCGCATTGTGGGTGCTGCCTCCTGCCATTCCTCTGTCTGCCCCCCCTCTCTCAGTGAGATTTCTGTTTCTTCACCCTCCCTCTCCTCTTCCCCCACCCACTGCTCCAGAATGATCATTCCCTTGGGAAAAAGGTGGATTTAAAAAAAAATTCTCTCCACCCTAGCTGTGACTGTAACACTACATTGTGCACCCGCTCCTTTCCTTCTCTATGAACGGTATGCTTTGTCTGTATAGCGCGCAAGAAACAATACTTTTCACTGTATGTTAATACATGTGATAATAAATCAAATCGCAATAAGTTTATCTTTATTCCCCAGCTATGACGGTAACACTACATTCTGCACCCTCTCCATTCCTTCTCCCCTATGTACTCTATGAACAGTATGCTTTATCTACATAGTGCGCAAGAAACAATACATTTCACTGTATCCCAATACTTGTAACAAAATGAAATCAAATTGCATTAAGTTGGTCTTTCTCTACACCCTAGCTGTGACTGTAACACTACATTCTGCACCCTCTCCTTTCCTTCTCTATGAACTGTATGCTTTGTCTGTATAGCGCGCAAGAAACAATACTTTCACTGCATCCCAATACATGTGGCAATAATAAATCAAAGGGGTAGCACAGTGGTTAGCACTGCTGCCTCACAGCACCAGAGAATTGGGTTCAATTCCCGGCTTGGGTCACTGTCTGTGTGGAGTTTGCACATTCTCCTCGTGTCTGCGTGGGTTTCCTCCGGGTGCTCCGGTTTCCTCCCACAGTCCAAAGATGTACGGGTTAGGTAGATTGGCCATGCTAAATTGCCCTTTAGTGTCAGTGGGACTAGCTAGGGCAAATTCATGGGATTATGGGGATAAGGCTTTGGGTGGGATTGTGGTTGGTGCAGATTCGATGGGCTGAATGGCCTCCTTCTGCACTGTAGGGATTCTATGATTCAAATCAAAATTCATATTTGGTTGGCGATCAGTGACGAGTGGTGTGCCTCAGGGATTAGTTTTTGGTCCGCAATTGTTTACAATTTACATGGATGACGTGGAGTTGGGGACCAAGTTTAGTGTGTCAGAATTCGCAGATGACACTAAGATGAGTGGCAGTGGGATTAGTCTGGAATTGATACAGGAATATGTAGGGTAGGTTTTTTTTATTTAATTTGATTTATTATTGTCACATGTATTAACATACAGTGAAAAGTATTGTTCTTGCATGTTATACAGACTTGGTATGAGCTCCTGCTCTGCCCAAGACCACAAGGAACTACAAAAGGTCGTGAATGTAGCCCAATCCATCACGCAAACCAGCCTCCCATCCATTGACTCTGTCGACACTTCCCGCTGCCTCGGCAAAGCAGCCGGCATAATTAAGGACCCCATGCACCCCGGACATTCTCTCTTAGAACAAAGAACAGTACAGCACAGGAAACAGGCCCTTCGGCCCTCCAAGCCTGTGCCGCTCCTTGGTCCAACTAGACCAATCGTTTGTATCCCTCCATTCCCAGGCTGCTCATGTGACTATCCAGGTAAGTCTTAAACGATGTCAGCGTGTCTGCCTCCACCACCCTACTTGGCAGCGCATTCCAGGCCCCCACCACCCTCTGTGTAAAAAAACATCCCTCTAATATCTGAGTTATACTTCGCCCCTCTCAGCTTGAGCCCGTGACCCCTCGTGATCGTCACTTCTGATCTGGGAAAAAGCTTCCCACTGTTCACCCTATCTATCCCCTTCATAATCTTGTACACCTCTATTAGATCTCCCCTCATTCTCCGTCTTTCCAGGGAGAACAACCCCAGTTTACCCAATCTCTCCTCATAGCTAAGACCCTCCATACCAGGCAACATCCTGGTAAACCTTCTCTGCACTCTCTCTAACGCCTCCACGTCCTTCTGGTAGTGCGGCGACCAGAACTGGACGCAGTACTCCAAATGTGGCCTAACCAGCGTTCTATACAGCTGCAACATCAGACTCCAGCTTTTATACTCTATACCCCGTCCTATAAAGGCAAGCATACCATATGCCTTCTTCACCACCTTCTCCACCTGTGTTGCCACCTTCAAGGATTTGTGGACTTGCACACCTAGGTCCCTCTGTGTTTCTATACTCCTGATGACTCTGCCATTTATTGTATAACTCCTCCCTACATTATTTCTTCCAAAATGCATCACTTCGCATTTATCCGGATTAAATTCCATCTGCCACCTCTCCGCCCAATTTTCCAGCCTATCTATATCCTGCTGTATTGCCCGACAATGCTCATCGCTATCCGCAAGTCCAGCCATCTTCGTGTCATCCGCAAACTTGCTGATTACACCAGTTACACCTTCTTCCAAATCATTTATATATATCACAAATAGCAGAGGTCCCAGTACAGAGCCCTGCGGAACACCACTGGTCACAGACCTCCAGCCGGAAAAAGACCCTTCGACCGCTACCCTCTGCCTCCTATGGCCAAGCCAGTTCTCCACCCATCTAGCCACCTCTCCTTGTATCCCATGAGCCTTAACCTTCTTAACCAACCTGCCATGTGGGACTTTGTCAAATGCCTTACTGAAATCCATATAGACGACATCCACGGCCCTTCCTTCATCAACCGTTTTTGTCACTTCCTCAAAAACCTCCACCAAATTTGTAAGGCACGACCTCCCTCTTACAAAACCATGCTGTCTGTCACTAATGAGATTGTTCCGTTCTAAATGCACATACATCCTGTCTCTAAGAATCCTCTCCAACAACTTCCCTACCACGGACGTCAAGCTCACCGGCCTATAATTTCCCCGGTTATCCCTGCTACCCTTCTTAAACAACGGGACCACATTCGCTATCCTCCAATCCTCAGGGACCTCACCTGTGTCCAAAGAAGCGACAAAGATTTCCGTCAGAGGCCCAGCAATTCCATCTCTCGTCTCCCTGAGCAGTCTAGGATAGATGCCATCACGCCCTGGGGATTTGTCAGTTTTATGTTCCACCTTCTTCAGGAAAAAGATACAAAAGTCTGAAGTCACGTACCAACCGACTCAAGAACAGCTTTTTCCCTGCTGCTATCAGAGTTTTGAATGGACCTACCTTGCATTAAGTTGGTCTTTCTCTACACCCTAGCTGTGACTGTAACACTACATTCTGCACCCTCTCCTTTCCTTCTCTATGAACGGTATGCTTTGTCTGTATAGCGCGTAAGAAACAATACTTTTCACTGTATACTAATACATGTGACAATAATAAATCTAATATCGGTGAGGCAACGTCTTTGGACACTAAGGGACAATTTAGCATGGCCAATCCACCCTAACCTGCACATCTTTGGACACTAAGGGACAATTTAGCATGGCCAATCCACCCTAACCTGCACATCTTTGGACACTAAGGGACAATTTAGCATGGCCAATCCACCCTAACCTGCACATCTTTGGACACTAAGGGACAATTTAGCATGGCCAATCCACCCTAACCTGCACATCTTTGGACACTAAGGGACAATTTAGCATGGCCAATCCACCTAACCTGCACATCTTTGGACACTAAGGGACAATTTAGCATGGCCAATCCACCCTAACCTGCACATCTTTGGATACTAAGGGACAATTTAGCACGGCCAATCCACCCTAACCTGTACATCTTTGGACACTAAGGGACAATTTAGTATCGCCAATCCACCCTAACCTGCACATCTTTGGACACTAAGGGACAATTTAGCATGGCCAATCCACCCTAACCTGCACATCTTTGGACACTAAGGGACAATTTAGCATGGCCAATCCACCCAACCTGCTCATCTTTGGACACTAAGGGACAATTTAGCATGGCTGATCCACCTAACCTGCTCATCTTTGGACACTAAGGGACAATTTAGCATGGCCAATCCACCCTAACCTGCACATCTTTGGACACTAAGGGACAATTTAGCATGGCTGATCCACCTAACCTGCTCATCTTTGGACACGAAGGGACAATTTAGCATGGCCAATCCACCCTAACCTGCACGTCTTTGGACACTAAGGGACAATTTAGCATGGCCAATCCACCCTAACCTGCACATCTTTGGACACTAAGGGACAATTTAGCATAGCCTATCCACCTAACCTGCACATCTTTGGACACTAAGGGGCAATTTAGCACGGCCAATCCACCCTAACCTGCACATCTTTGGATACTAAGGGACAATTTAGCACGGCCAATCCACCCTAACCTGTACATCTTTGGACACTAAGGGACAATTTAGCATGGCCAATCCACCCTAACCTGCACATCTTTGGACACTAAGGGACAATTTAGCATGGCCATTCCACCTAACCTGTACATCTTTGGACACTAAGGGACAATTTAGCATGGCCAATCCACCCTAACCTGTACATCTTTGGACACTAAGGGACAATTTAGCATGGCCAATCCACCCTAACCTACACATCTTTGGACACTAAGGGACAATTTAGCATGGCCAATCCACCCTAACCTACACATCTTTGGACACTAAGGGACAATTTAGCATGGCCAATCCACCTAACCTGCACATCTTTGGACACTAAGGGACAATTTAGCATGGCCAATCCACCCTAACCTGCACATCTTTGGACACTAAGGGGCAATTTAGCGTGGCCAATCCACCCTAACCCGCACATCTTTGGATACTAAGGGACAATTTAGCACGGCCAATCCACCCTAACCTACACATCTTTGGACACTAAGGGACAATTTAGCACGGCCCAATCCACCCTAACCTGCACATCTTTGGACACTAAGGGACAATTTAGCATGGCTGATCCACCTAACCTGCTCATCTTTGGACACTGAGGGACAATTTAGCATGGCTGATCCAACTAACCTGCTCATCTTTGGACACTAAGGGACAATTTAGCATGGCCAATCCACCCTAACCTGCACATCTTTGGACACTAAGGGACAATTTAGCATGGCTGATCCACCTAACCTGCTCATCTTTGGACACTAAGGGACAATTTAGCATGGCCAATCCACCCTAACCTGCACATCTTTGGCCACTAAGGGACAATTTAGCATGGCCAATCCACCCTAACCTGCTCATCTTTGGACACTAAGGGACAATTTAGCATGGCCAATCCACCTAACCTACACATCTTTGGACACGAAGGGACAATTTAGCATGGCCAATCCACCCTAACCTACACATCTTTGGACACTAAGGGACAATTTAGCATGGCCAATCCACCCAACCTGCACATCTTTGGACACTAAGGGACAATTTAGCATGGCCAATTCACCCTAACCTGCACATCTTTGGACACTAAGGGGCAATTTAGCGTGGCCAATCCACCCTAACCCGCACATCTTTGGATACTAAGGGACAATTTAGCACGGCCAATCCACCCTAACCTACACATCTTTGGACACTAAGGGACAATTTAGCATGGCTGATCCACCTAACCTGCTCATCTTTGGACACTAAGGGACAATTTAGCATGGCTGATCCACCTAACCTGCTCATCTTTGGACACTAAGGGACAATTTAGCATGGCCAATCCACCCTAACCTGCACATCTTTGGACACTAAGGGACAATTTAGCATGGCTGATCCACCTAACCTGCTCATCTTTGGACACGAAGGGACAATTTAGCATGGCCAATCCACCCTAACCTGCACGTCTTTGGACACTAAGGGACAATTTAGCATGGCCAATCCACCCTAACCTGCACATCTTTGGACACTAAGGGACAATTTAGCATAGCCTATCCACCTAACCTGCACATCTTTGGACACTAAGGGGCAATTTAGCACGGCCAATCCACCCTAACCTGCACATCTTTGGATACTAAGGGACAATTTAGCACGGCCAATCCACCCTAACCTGTACATCTTTGGACACTAAGGGACAATTTAGCATGGCCAATCCACCCTAACCTGCACATCTTTGGACACTAAGGGACAATTTAGCATGGCCATTCCACCTAACCTGTACATCTTTGGACACTAAGGGACAATTTAGCATGGCCAATCCACCCTAACCTGTACATCTTTGGACACTAAGGGACAATTTAGCATGGCCAATCCACCCTAACCTACACATCTTTGGACACTAAGGGACAATTTAGCATGGCCAATCCACCCTAACCTACACATCTTTGGACACTAAGGGACAATTTAGCATGGCCAATCCACCTAACCTGCACATCTTTGGACACTAAGGGACAATTTAGCATGGCCAATCCACCCTAACCTGCACATCTTTGGACACTAAGGGGCAATTTAGCGTGGCCAATCCACCCTAACCCGCACATCTTTGGATACTAAGGGACAATTTAGCACGGCCAATCCACCCTAACCTACACATCTTTGGACACTAAGGGACAATTTAGCACGGCCCAATCCATCCTAACCTGCACATCTTTGGACACTAAGGGACAATTTAGCATGGCTGATCCACCTAACCTGCTCATCTTTGGACACTGAGGGACAATTTAGCATGGCTGATCCAACTAACCTGCTCATCTTTGGACACTAAGGGACAATTTAGCATGGCCAATCCACCCTAACCTGCACATCTTTGGACACTAAGGGACAATTTAGCATGGCTGATCCACCTAACCTGCTCATCTTTGGACACTAAGGGACAATTTAGCATGGCCAATCCACCCTAACCTGCACATCTTTGGCCACTAAGGGACAATTTAGCATGGCCAATCCACCCTAACCTGCTCATCTTTGGACACTAAGGGACAATTTAGCATGGCCAATCCACCCTAACCTGCACATCTTTGGACACTAAGGGACAATTTAGCATGGCTGATCCACCTAACCTGCTCATCTTTGGACACTAAGGGACAATTTAGCATGGCCAATCCACCCTAACCTGCACATCTTTGGACACTAAGGGACAATTTAGCATGGCCAATCCACCTAACCTGCACATCTTTGGATACTAAGGGACAATTTAGCACGGCCAATCCACCCTAACCTGCACATCTTTGGACACTAAGGGACAATTTAGCATGGCCAATCCACCTAACCTGCACATCTTTGGACACTAAGGGACAATTTAGCATGGCCAATCCACCCTAACCTGCACATCTTTGGACACTAAGGGACAATTTAGCACGGCCAATCCACCCTAACCTGCACATCTTTGGACACTAAGGGACAATTTAGCATGGCTGATCCACCTAACCTGCTCATCTTTGGACACTAAGGGACAATTTAGCATGGCCAATCCACCCTAACCTGCACATCTTTGGACACTAAGGGACAATTTAGCATGGCCAATCCACCTAACCTGCACATCTTTGGACACTAAGGGACAATTTAGCATGGCCAATCCACCTAACCTGTACATCTTTGGACACTAAGGGACAACATAGCATGGCCAATCCACCTAACCTGCACATCTTTGGACACTAAGGGGCAATTTAGCATGGCCAATCCACCCTAACCTACACATCTTTGGACACTAAGGGGCAATTTAGCACGGCCAATCCACCCTAACCTGCACATCTTTGGACATTAAGGCACAATTTAGCATGGCCAATCCACCCTAACCTACACATCTTTGGACATTAAGGGACAATTTAGCACGGCCAATCCACCCTAACCTGCACATCTTTGGACATTAAGGGACAATTTAGCACGGCCAATCCACCCTAACCTGCACATCTTTGGACACTAAGGGACAATTTAGCATGGCCAATCCACCCTAACCTGCACATCTTTGGACACTAAGGGACAATTTAGCACGGCCAATCCACCCTAACCTGCACATATTTGGAGTGCAGGAGGAAAATGGAACAGTCAGGCGGACACGGGGGGAGAAGGTGCAAACTCCACACAGACAAGTCACCTGAGGCTGGTATGGAACCCGGGTCCCTGGAGCTGTGAGGCAGCAGCGCTAACCACTGCACTGCCCGTCACTGGAATCAAGAGTGGTAACAGAGGAATCCTCTCAAAAGGGGCGTCCACCATCGGGAGGCTGTGGGGGCAATCTCGATTTCACTGAGGGAGTGGGGTGAGAGAGGATGGGGGATCTACGGTTTAGGAGAGTCGGGAGTGGGAAGGACGTTCCGAAGAAACTAGAATTATCTGTTCTGAATTTCTATCCTGTAGTGACGACTTTTGTGAATTCTTTTTACAGGCTACCAGAAGGTGAGGGTTTACAGACAAATCACAGACCAAATTTCACATCAACACCTGACAGTCACTTAATCCATCGGGACCTGAATATCAGCGGCCTTCGAACCCAGAAGGGGAAACGTTTCTTTGTTCTGTCTGCTTCAGAAGGCTTTAAACATCAGTGTGACTGGAAAATCACTGAGACACCCACACACCCGAGTGAGAGTGTTCCAGTGAACTGAGTGTAGAAAGAACTTTTTTCGATTTGATTTGACTTATTATTGTCACGTGTATGAACATACAGTGAAAAGTATTGTTTCTTGCGCGCTACACAGACGAAGCATACCGTTCATAGCGCAGTGGTTAGCACTGCTGCTTCACAGCTCCAGGGTCCCGGGTTCGATTCCCGGCTCGGGTCACTGTCTGTGTGGAGTTTGCACATTCTCCTCGTGTCTGCGTGGGTTTCCTCCGGGTGCTCCGGTTTCCTCCCACAGTCCAAAGATGTGCGGGTTAGGTGGATTGGCCAGGTTAAAAAATTGCCCCTTAGAGTCCTGGGATGTGTAGGTTAGAGGGATTAGCGGGTAAAATATGTGGGGGTAGGGCCTGGGTGGGATTGTGGTCGGTGCAGACTCGATGGGCCGAATGGCCTCCTTCTGCACTGTAGGGTTTCTATGATTTCTATGATAGAGAAGGAAAGGAGAGGGTGCAGAATGTAGTGTTACAGTCACAGCTAGGGTGTAGAGAAAGATCAACTTAATGCGAGGTAGGTCCATTCAAAAGTCTGACAGCAGCAGGGAAGAAGCTGTTCTTGAGTCAAAGAACAAAGAACAGTACAGCACAGGAAACAGGCCCTTCGGCCCTCCAAGCCTGTGCCGCTCCTTGGTCCAACTAGACCAATCGTTTGTATCCCTCCATTCCCAGGCTGCTCATGTGACTATCCAGGTAAGTCTTAAACGATGTCAGCGTGCCTGCCTCCACCACCCTACTTGGCAGCGCATTCCAGGCCCCCACCACCCTCTGTGTAAAAAACATCCCTCTGATATCTGAGTTATACTTCGCCCCTCTCAGCTTGAGCCCGTGACCCCTCGTGATCGTCACCTCCGACCTGGGAAAAAGCTTCCCACTGTTCACCCTATCTATACCCTTCATAATCTTGTACACCTCTATTAGATCTCCCCTCATCCTCCGTCTTTCCAAGGAAGTCGGTCGGTACGTGACCTCAGACTTTTGTATCTTTTTCCCGACGGAAGAAGGTGGAAGAGAGAATGCCCGGGGTGCGTGGGGTCCTTAATTATGCTGGCTGCTTTGCCGAGGCAGCGGGAAGTGTAGACAGAGTCAATGGATGGGAGGCTGGGTTTGCGTGATGGATTGGGCTACATTCACGACCCTTTTGTAGTTCCTTGTGGTCTTGGGCAGAGCAGGAGCCCCAGACCAAACTGTGATACACCCAGAAAGGATGCTTTCTATGGGGCATCTGTAAAAGTTGGTGAGAGTCGTAGCTGACATGACAAATTTCCTTAACCAGTTACACAGCCTGAAAATATATCGCAGCATTCACAGTGGGGGAGAGACTGTACCCGTGTCACAGAGTTATGGAGGTTTGCAGCATGTTTAAACAGGCCCTTTGGCCCAACTTGTCCAAGCCGCCCTTGTGTTCTCTATACGGACCAGGCTTCAACTGAATGTCGAAACTTTGGAGAGACAGGAAGATACCGGAACCATGGGTCGCACAGCGCATCTCGTCCCTTGAAGCCTCCGTGATGAGAGGCGATTAGGTCACAAGATCATCGGTGATAGGGTCGGGATCGGCCATTCAGCCCATCGCGTGAGCGAGGATCATCAGGGTCTGAGCATTTATGTGCTTGAGTGCGGATTGATGATGAAAGAGCTCGGTGTCGCTGACCAGGAGCCCTTGGTCTGCACTGACTGCGGGGGGGAGACCCGGGGCGGTCCCCCGGGCTGCAGGCTCCCCCAGGGGGTTGGCGCCGAGGGGCCCTTCTCCTGCCCAGCCTGCGGGGAGGGCTTCACCTGCTCGTCCTACCCGCTGAACCATCGGTGTGTTCTCACAGAACTGTCAGGGGAGTAGGGGAGGAGTGTGGGATTTTGCCGTTATTGCTGTTCCTAATCACCACTCCCCCTAACAGATACCTTCGCCGACCCAGGGTTTACCGAGCTGAACACCCGCCAAATGAATCGGCTCCCTTTCAAACGGGTGTTCCATTGAGTTCCTTGATGCCTCCGTGATAAGAGGCAACTAGGTCACAGGATCGTGGAATCTCTGCATAGCAGGAGGAGGCCACTCGGCTCATCGGGTCTGCACCGACTCATCGACAGAACATCTTACCCAGGCCCTATCCCCATAACCTCATGTATTTAAGAAATCATAGACACCCTACAGTGCGGAAGGAGGCCATTCGGCCCATCGAGTCTGCACCGACCACAATCCCACCCAGGCCCTACCCCCACATATTTACCTGCTAATCCCTCTAACCTACGCATCTCAGGACTCTAAGGGGCAATTTTTAACCTGGCCAATCAACCTAACCCGCACATCTTTGGACTGTGGGAGGAAACCGGAGCACCCGGAGGAAACCCACGCAGACACGAGGAGAATGTGCAAACTCCACACAGGCAGTGACCCGAGCCGGGAATCGAACCCGGGACCCTGGAGCTGTGAAGCAGCAGTGCTAACCACTGTGCTACCGTGCCGCCTTACCTCACTAACCCACCTAACCTGCACACAATTGGACACTAAGGGGCAATTTAACATGGCAAATCCACCAAGATTGGTGGCATAGTGGACAGTGAAGAAAGTTATCTCCAATTGCAATGGGATCTTGATCAATTGGGCCAGTGGGCTGATGAATGGCAGATGGGGTTTAATTTAGAAAATGCGAGGTGATGCATTTTGGTCGATTGAACCAGGGCAGGACTTACTCAGTTAATGGTAGGGCGTTGGGAAGAGTTACAGAACAAAGAGATCTCGGGGTACAGGTTCATAGCTCCTTGAAAGTGGAGTCACAGGTGGACAGAGTGGTGAAGAAGGCATTCGGCATGCTTGGTTTCATCGGTCAGAACATTGAATACAGGAGTTGGAATGTCTTGTTGAAGTTGTACAAGACATTGGTAAGGCCACACTTGGAATACTGTGTACAGTTCTGGTCACCCTATTATAGAAAGGATATTATTAAACTGGAAAGAGTGCAGAAAAGATTTACTTGGATGCGACTGGGACTTGATGGATTGAGTTATAAGGAGAGGCTGGATAGACTGGGACTTTTTCCCCTGGAGCGTAGGAGGCTGAGGGGTGATCTTATAGAGGTCTATAAAATAATGAGGGGCACAGATCCGATAGATAGTCAATATCTTTTCCCAAAGGTAGGGGAGTCTAAAACTAGAGGGCATTGGTTTAAGGTGAGAGGGGAGAGATACAAAAGTGTCCAGAGGGGCAATTTTTTCACACAGAGGGTGGTGAGTGTCTGGAACAAGCTGCCAGAGGTAGTAGTAGAGGTGGGTACAATTTTGTCCTTTAAAATGCGTTTAGACAGTTACATGGGTACGATGGGTTTAGAGGGATATGGGCCAAATGCAGGCAATTGGGATTAGCTTAGGGGTTTAAAAATAAGCGGTATGGACAAGTTGGGCCGAAGGGCCTGTTTCCATGCTGTAAACTTTTATGACTCTATGACTCTATAACCCGCACATCTTTGGACACTAAGGGGCAATTTAACTTGGCCAATCCACCCTAACCTGCACATCTTTGGACACTAAGGGGCAATTTAGCATGGCCAATCCACCCTAACCTGCACATCTTTGGACACTAAGGGGCAATTTAGCATGGCCAATCCACCCTAACCTACACATCTTTGGACACTAAGGGGCAATTTAGCATGGCCAATCCACCCTAACCTACACATCTTTGGACACTAAGGGGCAATTTAGCATGGCCAATCCACCCTAACCTACACATCTTTGGACACTAAGGGGCAATTTAGCATGGCCAATCCACCCTAACCTACACATCTTTGGACACTAAGGGGCAATTTAGCATGGCCAATCCACCGTAACCTGCACATCTTTGGACACTAAGGGGCAATTTAGCATGGCCAATCCACCCTAACCTACACATCTTTGGACACTAAGGGGCAATTTAGCATGGCCAATCCACCCTAACCTACACATCTTTGGACACTAAGGGGCAATTTAGCATGGCCAATCCACCCTAACCTACACATCTTTGGACACTAAGGAGCAATTTAGCATGGCCAATCCACCCTAACCTACACATCTTTGGACACTAAGGGGCAATTTAGCATGGCCAATCCACCCTAACCTACACATCTTTGGACACTAAGGAGCAATTTAGCATGGCCAATCCACCCTAACCTACACATCTTTGGACACTAAGGGGCAATTTAGCACGGCCAATCCACCTAACCTACACATCTTTGGACACTAAGGGACAATTTAGCACGGCCAATCCACCCTAACCTGCACATCTTTGGACACTAAGGGGCAATTTAGCATGGCCAATCCACCCTAACCTACACATCTTTGGACACTAAGGGGCAAGTTAGCATGGCCAATCCCTACCTAACCCACATACCTTTGGACTGTGGGAGGTAACTGGAGCACCCGGAGGAAACCAATGCAGACATAGAGAGAACTCCCCACAGGCAGTCACCCAAGGCTGGGATGGAACCCGGATCCCTGGCACTGTGAGGCAGCAGTGGATTGGCAATATTAAATTGTCCCTTAGTGTCCAAAGATGTGTAGGTTAGGGTGGATTGGCCGTGCTAAATTGCCCCTTAGTGTCCAATAATGTGCGGGTTAGGTGGATTGGGCATGCTAAATTGTCCCTTAGTGACCAAAGATGTGCAGGTTAGGTGGATTGGCCTGCTAAATTGTCTCTTAGTGTCCAAAGATGTATAGGTTAGGTGTATTGGCCACGCTAAATTGCCCCTTAGTGTCCAAAGATGTGCAGGTTACGTTGATTAGCCATGCAAAATTGTCCCTTAGTGTCCAAAGATGTGTAGGTTAGGGTGGATTGGCCATGCTAAATTGCCCCTTAGTGTCCAATAATGTGCGGGTTAGGTGGATTGGGCATGCTAAATTGTCCCTTAGTGACCAAAGATGTGCAGGTTAGGTGGATTGGCCATGCTAAATTGTCTCCTAGTGTCCAAAGATGTATAGGTTAGGTGGATTGGCCGTGCTAAATTGTCCCTTAGTGTCCAAAGATGTGTAGGTTAGGGTGTATTGGCCACGCTAAATTGCCCCTTAGTGTCCAAAGATGTGCGGGTTAGGTGGATTGGCCATGCTAAATTGTCCCTTAGTGTCCAAAGATGTGCAGGTTAGGTGGATTGGGAATGGTAAATGTGTGGGATTACAGGGATAGGGTGGGTGAAGAGGAGCTGGGTATGATACTCTGACTCGATGATGGGCTGAATGGCCTCCTTCTGTACCGTAGGGATTCAATGATTCCCGAGACTGATCCTAAGTGGTTTCCCCCTTATTTTGATATTGTGTCCTCTGGTCCTCGACTACCAAATAAACCTGTTGGACTTTAACCTGGTGTTGTGAGACTTCTTACTGTGTTTACCCCAGTCCAACGCCGGCATCTCCACACCTCGACTCCCTAACCAGGGGGAGACATCTCTCCTGGATCTCCCCTTCCCATCCCTTTATAAATTTCAATGCTGACCTTTCTCTGGACGGCTTCCAATGCAAGTACATCCCCCCCTTAAGGAAGGAGATCAGAACCATACCTAGTACTCCGGGGTGGTCTCACCAACAATGACGAGACAGAGTACAGGAATGAGATAGAGAATCTGGTGAACTGGTGCGGCAACAATAATCTCTCCCTCAATGTCAACAAAACGAAGGAGATTGTCATCGACTTCAGGAAGCGTAAAGGAGAACATGCTCCTGTCTACATCAACGGGGACCAAGTAAAAAGGGTCGAGAGCTTCACGTTTTTAGGTGTCCAGATCACCAACAACCTGTCCTGGTCCCCCCCATGCCGACACTATAGTTAAGAAAGCCCCACCAACGCCTCTACTTTCTCAGGAGACTAAGGAAATTTGGCATGTCAGCTACAACTCTCACCAACTTCTACAGATGCCCCATAGAAAGCATTCTTTCTGGTTGTATCACAGCTTGGTCTGGGGCTCCTGCTCTGCCCAAGACCGCAAGAAACTACAAAAGGTTGCGAATGTAGCCCAATCCAAACCAGCCTCCCATCCATTGACTCTGTCTACACTTCCCGCTGCCTCGGGAAAGCAGCCAGCATAATCAAGGACCCCCACGCACCCCGGACATTCTCTCTTCCATCTTCTTCCGTCGGGAATATGATACAAAAGTCTGAGGTCACGTACCGACCGACTCAAGAGCAGCTTCTTCCCTGCTGCTGTCAGACTTTTGAATGGACCTACCTCGCACTAAGTTGATCTTTCTCTACACCCTAGCTGTGACTGTAACACTACATTCTGCACCCTCTCCTTTCCTTCTCTATGAACGGTATGCTTTGTCTGTACAGCGCGCAAGAAACAATACTTTTCACTGTAAATACGTGACAATAACAAATCAAATCAAACCAAATCAAAAGATATTTAGACTCGAGGGTGAGTGAATGAAAGTTGAGTCATAGCTACGGAAACCAGGGGAAAATGGCAGCCCGTAGAGAGGATAAAGGGTGTGTGAGAAACTGAAATCAGAGGGTAAGCTGTGACAGGGGAAGATGTTGGGGGGGAGGGGGGAGGTGGGTGGGAGAGAGGTAAAATTGAGAAAAAGGGGGGGGGGGGGTAAAATAGGGCATGAAGGCAGAGTGGTTAGCACTCGAAAAGAGAAATACCTGGAAAGGCTCAGCGGGTCTGTCAGCATCTTGTAAGGATGGCAGCGTCTGTAAGTATCCGTCAGGATAAATCCTCACAGACGCTGCACAGACCTGCTGAGATTTTCCACTGTTTCCTCTTTTGATTTCAGATTCCAGCATCCACAGTAATTTGCTTAGGTGGATTGGCCGTGCTAAAATTGCCCCTTAGTGTCCTGAGATGTGTAGGTTAGAGGGATTAGTGGGTAAATACGTAGGGATATGGGGGTAGGGCCTGGGTGGGATTGTGGTCGGTGCAGACTCGATGGGCTGAATGGCCTCTTTCTGTACTGTAGGGTTTCTATGATTCTATGACTAGCACTGCTGCCTCACAGCGCCAGGGACCCGGGTTTGATTCCTGGCTCGGGTCACTGTGTGCAGAGTCTGCATGTTCTCCCCGTGTCTGCGTGGGTTTCCCCCGGATGCTCCAGTTTCCTCCCACACTCCGAAAGACGTGCTGGCTAGATGGATTGGCCGTGCTAAATTCTCCCTCAATGTACCCGAACAGGAGCCGGAGTGTGGCAACTAGGGGATTCTTACAGTAACTTCAATGCAGTGTTAATGTAAGCCTACTTGTGACTAATAAATAAACTTTAACTTTAACTAATTGGGGAAAGAGAAAGATAAGAGAGACGGAGAGAGAGAGGATGTGTGTGAGAGAGAGAGAGACGGAGAGAGAGAGGATGTATTTGAGCAAGAGGAGCAGAGAGAGAGAGGATGTGTGACAGAGAGAGAGAGAAAGAGAGGTTGACAGAGAGAGAATGTGAGAGAGAGAGAGACAGACAGAGAGAGAGGATGTGTGAGAGAGAGAGACAGAGAGAAAGGATATGTGAGAGAGAGAGGGACAGAGAGATGATGTGTGAGAGAGAGGGATAGAGTGAGAGAGAGGATGTGTGTGAGAGAGAGAGGGACAGAGAGAGAATGTGTGAGAGAGAGACGGAGAGAGGATGTGTGAGATAGAGAGAGAGAGAGAGGATGTGTGAGAGAGAGAGGATGTGTGAGAGAGAGAGAGAGGGACAGAGAGAGAATGTATGAGAGAGAGACAGAGAGAGAGGATGTGTGAGAGAGAGAGACGGAGAGAGGATGTGTGAGAGAGAGAGACGGAGAGAGGATGTGTGAGAGAGAGAGACGGAGAGAGAATGTGTGAGAGAGAGAGACGGAGAGAGGATGTGTGAGAGAGAGAGACGGAGAGAGAATGTGTGATAGAGAGAGACGGAGAGAGAATGTATGAGAGAGAGACAGAGAGAGAGGATGTGTGAGAGAGAGAGACAGAGAGAGGATGTGTGAGAGAGAGAGACAGAGAGAGGATGTGTGAGAGAGAGAGACAGAGAGAGGATGTGTGAGAGAGAGAGACAGAGAGAGGATGTGTGAGAGAGAGAGACGGAGAGAGAATGTGTGAGAGAGAGAGACGGAGAGAGGATGTGTGAGAGAGAGAGACGGAGAGAGAATGTGTGAGAGAGAGAGACGGAGAGAGAATGTATGAGAGAGAGACAGAGAGAGAGGATGTGTGAGAGAGAGAGACAGAGAGAGGATGTGTGAGAGAGAGAGACAGAGAGAGGATGTGTGAGAGAGAGAGAGAGAGAAAGGTTATGTGAGAGAGAGAGGGACAGAGAGAGAATGTGTGAGAGAGAGGGATAGAGTGAGAGAGAGGATGTGTGTGAGAGAGAGAGGGACAGAGAGAGAGAGAGGATGTGTGAGAGAGAGAGGGACAGAGAGAGAATGTATGATAGAGAGGGATAGAGTGAGAGAGAGGATGTGTGAGAGAGAGACAGGGAGAGAGGATGTGTGAGATAGAGAGAGAATGTATGAGAGAGAGACAGAGAGAGAGAGAGAGGATGTGTGTGAGAGAGAGACGGAGAGAGAGAGGATGTGTGTGAGAGAGAGAGAGGGACAGAGAGAGAATGTATGACAGAGAGACAGAGAGAGAGAGAGAATGTGTGAGAGAGAGGGAGGGACAGAGAGAGGATGTTTTTGAGAGAGAGGACAGAGGCAGAGAGAGAGAGGATGTGTGTGAGAGAGAGACGGAGAGAGAGAGGATG
The DNA here is from genome assembly GCF_964213995.1 of Mustelus asterias. Lineage (NCBI taxonomy): Eukaryota > Metazoa > Chordata > Chondrichthyes > Carcharhiniformes > Triakidae > Mustelus > Mustelus asterias. The sequence goes on from NW_027590136.1 coordinate 21,963, forward strand.
TGTGTGAGAGAGAGAGACGGAGAGAGAGAGGATGTGTGTGAGAGAGGGACAGAGAGAGAATGTATGACAGAGAGACAGAGAGAGAGAGAGAATGTGTGAGAGAGAGAGAGGGACAGAGAGAGGATGTTTTTGAGAGAGAGGACAGAGGCAGAGAGAGAGAGGATGTATGACAGAGAGAGAGAGAGAAAGAGAGAGAGAGGATGTGTGTGAGAGGCAGAGAGAGAGAGGATGTGAGAGAGAGAGAGACAGTTTAAGTTTATAATTAAGTTTAAGATAGAAACTAGAAGCAGGAGGGGGACCTTCCAGCTGCTCCGCCATTCATTTTGATCATGACTGATCATCCAATTCAATATCCTGATCCCCCCCTTCTCCCCATATCCCTCGATCCCTTTGGTCCCAAGAGCAAAATCTAATTTCTTCTTGAAATCATACAACATTTTGGCCTCAACTACTTTTTGCTATTCATTCGTGGGACGTGAGCGTCGCTGGCTGGGCCAGCATTTATTGCCCATCCCTAGTTGCCCCTTGAGAAGGTGGTGGTGAGCCGCCATCTCGAATCGCTGCAGTCCATGTTCTGTGGGTCGACCCACAATGCCGTTAGGGAGGGAATTCCAGGATTTTGACCCAGCGACTGCGAAGGAACGGCCGATATATTTCCAAGTCAGGATGGAGAGAGGCTTGGAGGGGGAACTTGCAGGTGGTGGTGTTCCCAGGTATCTGCTGCCCTTGAAGTCCTTCTCGATGGAAGTGGCCATGTGTTTGGAAGATGCTGTCCAAGGATCTTTGGTGAGTTGCTGCAGTGCATCTTGTAGATGGTACACACTGCTGTTACTGAGCGTCGGTGGTGGAGGGAGTGGATGTTTGTAGATGTGGTGCCAATCAAGCTGCTTTGTCCTGGATGGTGTCGAGCTTCTTGAGTGTTGTTGGAGCCGCACCCATCCAGGCGAGTGGGGAGTATTCCACCACACTCCTGACTTGTGCCTTGTAGGTGGTGGACAGGCTTTGGGGAGTCAGGAGGTGAGTTAGTCGCCGCAGTATTCCCAGCCTCTGACCTGCTCTTGTAGCCACTGTGTTTATGTGGTGAGTCCATAAGACCATAAGACCATAAGACATAGGAGCGGAAGTAAGGCCATTCGGCCCATCGAGTCCACTCCACCATTCAATCATGGTTGATTTCAACTCCATTTACCCGCTCTCTCCCCATAGCCCTTAATTCCTCGAGAAATCAAGAATTTATCAATTTCTGTCTTGAAGACGCTCAACGTCTCGGCCTCCACAGCCCTCTGTGGCAATGAATTCCACAGACCCACCACTCTCTGGCTGACAACCACTCTCTGGTTGTCATTGAGATAAATGACAACATTACATTTGCTTTCCTAATTACGGACTCAACCTGCAAGTTTACCTTTAGAGAATCCTGGACTAGGACTCCCAAGTCCCTTTGAGTTTCTGGTCAATGGTGACCCCCAGAATGTTGACAGTGGGGGATTCAGTGATGGTTACACCATTGAATGTCAAGGGGCGGTGGTTAGAGTGTCTCTTATTGGTGATGGTCATTGCCTGGTATTTGTGTGGCACTACTTTGAATACAGGAGTTGGGACGTCTTGTTGAAGTTGTACAAGACATTGGTAAGGCCACACTTGGAATACTGTGTACAGTTCTGGTCACCCTATTATAGAAAGGATATTATTAAACTAGAAAGAGTACAGAAAGGATTTACTAGGATGCTACCGGGACTTGATGGATTGAGTTATAAGGAGAGGCTGGATAGACTGGGACTTTTTTCTCTGGAGCGTAGGAGGCTGAGGGGTGATCTTATAGAGGTCTATAAAATAATGAGGGGCACAGATCAACTAGATAGTCAACACCTTTTCCCAAAGACAGGGGAGTCTAAAACTAGAGGGCAGAGGTTTAAGGTGAGAGGGGAGAGATACAAAAGTGTCCAGAGGGGCAATTGTCTCACACAGAGGGTGGTGAGTGTCTGGAACGAGCTGCCAGAGGCAGTAGTAGAGGCGGGTACAATTTTGTCTTTTAAAAAGCATTTAGACAGTTACATGGGTACGATGGGTGTAGAGGGATATGGGCCAAATGCGGGCAATTGGGATTAGTTTAGGGGTTAAAAACTGGGCGGCATGGACAGGTTGGGCCGAAGGGACTGTTTCCGTGCTGTAAACCTCGATGACTCTACTTTCTGTGGTCGTGAATTCCACACATTCACAGTAGATGCATTGAAGGGAAGGCTGGATAAACAGATGAGAGAGAGCCGAATGGGAGATGCTTGTGTTGGGGAGGGGCGAGGGAGGGGGTTGGAGTCCCCTGCAGAGAATAAATACTGATGCAGGCCCATCTGAGTCGACTGGTCACTATCTCAACTGCGCATGGTTCCAGGGTTGAGGTCCTCACACAGACCAGGTGGCAGTGGCATCGTGATCTTGACGCCAACAGAACCCATGAACCAAAGAACAAAGAACAGTCCAGCACAGGAAACAGGCCCTTCGGCCCTCCAAGCCTGTGCCGCTCCTTGGTCCAACTAGACCAATCGTTTGTATCCCTCCATTCCCAGGCTGCTCATGTGACTATCCAGGTAAGTCTTAAACGATGTCAGCGTGCCTGCCTCCACCACCCTACTTGGCAGCGCATTCCAGGCCCCCACCACCCTCTGTGTAAAAAACGTCCCTCTGATGTCTGAGTTATACTTCGCCCCACAGAACCAGCGGGGGAGGAAAGCGGGGGAGGAAAGCAGGGGAGGAAAGCCAGCCTTGGTCCCAAGGGAGGAGAAGCTGGTTAAACACACAGGGGGCGAACGGGATTGGAGATTCTTCTGGTCACCACGTTACAGGAAGGACATATTGGCTCTGGAGGGAGAGGGACAGAGAGAGAGGGGGGGGGGAGGATAGGGTGAAGGAGACAGACAGTGATAGAGAAACAGAGCGTACGGGAGAGAGAGAGAGAGACAGAAACAGGGAGAGTCAGAGAGTTAGAATCCCCACAGCACAGAAAGAGGCCATTCGGCCCATCGAGTCTGCACCGACCACAATCCCACCCAGGCCCTACCCCCATATCCCTACATATTCTACCCGCTAATCCCTCTAACCTACGCATCTCAGGACACTAAGGGGCAATTTTAGCATGGCCAATCGACCTAACCCGCACATCTTTGGACTGTGGGAGGAAACCGGAGCACCCGGAGGAAACCCAAGAGACAGTAAAAGAGAGAGAGAGGCTGAGACGGAGAGAGGCAGAGAGAAAGAGACAGGGAAAGACTGAGACAGAGAGAAATAGGGATAGACAGAGAGTGGGAGAGAGAGAGAGAGAGAGAGAGACAGTAAAAGAGAGACAGAGAGAGAGACAGGGTGAGAGAGAGACGGAGAGGGGGGCGGACGTTACCATCCTGCCCACCAGGGGAATCGGAGTGGGCGAGGGCTGGAGCATGGATAGGTCCTTGACCCCAGGATTTTATGCTTTGCAGTGTGGCTGTAAAGCCCTGTCCAGAGAGTACAGAGGAGAGTTATAGGAATGTTACCAGGACTGGAAACCTGCGGCATTGGGGAGAGAAATGGTCGGCTGGGACTGTTTTTCCTTCACAACAAGATGAGGCTGAGAGACGACCTGATTGAGGTGGACCAAGTTAAGGACGGGCCCAAAATAGGTGAAGAGGGAATCACAGAATCCCTACAATGCAGAATGGGGCCATTCGGCCCATCGGGTCTGCTCCGACCTTCCGACAGAGCATAGCATCCAGGCCCTATCCCTATAACCCCACAGATCTACCATATTAATCCACCCTAACCTACACATCTTTGGACACTAAGGGACAATTTAGCACGGCCAATCCACCCTAACCTACACATCTTTGGACACTAAGGGACAATTTAGCACGGCCAATCCACCCTAACCTACACATCTTTGGACACTAAGGGACAATTTAGCACGGCCAATCCACCCTAACCTACACATCTTTGGACACTAAGGGACAATTTAGCACGGCCAATCCCCCTAACCTGCACATCTTTGGACACTAAGGGACAATTTAGCACGGCCAATCCACCCTAACCTGCACATCTTTGGACACTAAGGGACAATTTAGCATGGCCAATCCACCCGAACCTGCACATCTTTGGGCACTAAGGGACAATTTAGCATGGCCAATCCACCCTAACCTACATATCTTTGGACACTAAGGGGCAATTTAGCATGGCCAATCCACCTAACCTGCACATCTTTGGACACTAAGGGACAATTTAGCACGGCCAATCCACCCTCACCTGCACATCTTTGGACACTAAGGGACAATTTAGCATGGCCAATCCACCCTAACCTGCACATCTTTGGGCACTAAGGAACAATTTAGCATGGCCAATCCATCTAACCTGCAGATCATTGGACATTCAGGGGACAATTTAGCACGGCCAATCCACCCTAACCTACACATCTTTGGACACTAAGGGGCAATTTAGCGTGGCCAATCCACCCTAACCTGCACATCGTTGGACACTAAGGGGCAATTTAGCGTGGCCAATCCACCCTAACCTACACATCTTTGGACACGAAGGGCAATTTAGCATGGCCAATCCACCCTAACCTGCACATCTTTGGACACTAAGGGATAATTTAGCATGGCCAATCCACCCTAACCTACACATCTTTGGACACTAAGGGGCAATTTAGCATGGCCAATCCACCCTAACCTGCACATCTTTGGACACTAAGGGACAATTTAGCATGGCCAATCCACCCTAACCTACACATCTTTGGACACTAAGGGGCAATTTAGCACGGCCAATCCACCCTAACCTGCACATCTTTGGACACTAAGGGACAATTTAGCATGGTCAATCCACCCTAACCTACACATCTTTGGACACTAAGGGGCAATTTAGCACGGCCAATCCACCCTAACCTGCACATCTTTGGACACTAAGGGACAATTTAGCATGGCCAATCCACCCTAACCTACACATCTTTGGACACTAAGGGACAATTTAGCGTGGCCAATCCACCCTAACCTGCACATCTTTGGACACTAAGGGACAATTTAGCATGGCCAATCCATCTCACCTGCACATCTTTGGTCTGTGGGAGGAAACCGGAGCACCCGGAGGAAACCCACGCAGACACGGGGAGAATGTGCAAACTCCACACAGACAGTGACCCGAGCCGGGAATCGAACCCGGGTCCCTGGCACTGTGAGGCGGCAGTGCTAACCCACTGTGCCACTGGCCTCTCAACAATAGGTTTCCTCTGGCAGAGAGGTCGGTTACCAGATATTAGCAAAAAAAAAATCTTTTATGACCAAGAAAGTGGCGGGTGTCTGTATTCACTGCCTGAGTTGTTGGTTGGGGTGGAAACTCCAAGGGCATACTGTGATCCATGTCTGGTGTGCTATAACCTGCAGGATTAGGAACTGGCAGCCTGGAGGGCGGCATTAGAATGCGTGGATAGTTTTTAGATTGTTTCTATTTTGACTGACAGCACAAAGGGCTGAATGGCCTCCCTCTCTCTCTCTGTAGAATATCTGTCTGTGTGGAGTTTGCATATTCCCTCCGTGTCTGCGTGGGTTTCCTCCGGGTGCTCCGGTTTCCTCCCACAGTCCAAAAGATATGTTGGTTAGGGTGGATTGGCCGTGCTAAATTGTCCCTTAGTGTCCAAAGATGTGCAGGTTAGGTGGATTGGCCATGCTAAGTTGTCCCTTAGTGTCCAAAGGTGTGCAGGTTAGGTGGATTGGCCGTGCTAAATTGTCCCTTAGTGTCCAAAGATGTGTAGGTTAGGGGGATTGGCCGTGCTAAATTGTCCCTTAGTGTCCAAAGATGTGCAGGTTAGGTGGATTGGCCGTGCTAAATTGTCCCTTAGTGTCCAAAGATGTGTAGGTTAGGTGGATTGGCCGTGCTAAATTGTCCCTTAGTATCCAAAGATGTGTAGGTTAGGGTGGATTGGCCGTGCTAAATTGTCCCTTAGTGTCCAAAGATGTGTAGGTTAGGTGGATTGGCCATGCTAAATTACCCCTTAGTGTCCAAAGATGTGCAGGTTGGGTGGATTGGCCATGGGAAATTGTCCCTTAGTGTCCAAAGATGTGTAGGTTAGGGTGGATTGGCCGTGCTAAATTGTCCCTTAGTGTCCAAAGATGTGCAGGTTCGGTGGATTGGCCATGCGAAACTGTCCCTTAGTGTCCAAAGATGTGCAAGTTAGGTGGATTGGCCATGCAAAATTGTCCCTTAGTGTCCAAAGATGTGCAGGTTAGGTGGATTGGCCATGCTAAATTGTCCCTTAGTGTCCAAAGATGTGCAGGTTAGGGTGGATTGGCCGTGCTAAATTGCCCCTTAGTGTCCAACGATGTGTATGTTAGGTGGATTGGCCATGCAAAATTGCCCCTTAGTGTCCAAAGATGTGCAGGTTAGGTGGATTGGCCATGCTAAATTGTCCCTTAGTGTCCAACGATGTGTATGTTAGGTGGATTGGCCATGCTAAATTGTCCCTTAGGGTCCAAAGATGTGTAGGTTAGGTGGATTGGCCATGCTAAATTGCCGCTTTGTGTCCAAAGATGTGCAGGTTAGGGTGGATTGGCCATGCTAAATTGTCCCTTAGTGTCCAAAGATGTGTAGGTTAGGGTGGATTGGCCGTGCTAAATTGTCCCTTAGTGTCCAAAGATGTGTAGGTTAGGGTGGATTGGCCGTGCTAAATTGTCCCTTAGTGTCCAAAGATGTGTGGGTTAGGTGGATTGGCCATGCTAAATTACCCCTTAGTGTCCAAAGATGTGCAGGTTAGGTGGATTGGCCATGGGAAATTGTCCCTTACTGTCCAAAGATGTGTAGGTTAGGGTGGATTGGCCGTGCTAAATTGTCCCTTAGTGTCCAAAGATGTGCAGGTTCGGTGGATTGGCCATGCGAAACTGTCCCTTAGTGTCCAAAGATGTGCAAGTTAGGTGGATTGGCCATGCTAAATTGTCCCTTAGTGTCCAAAGATGTGCAGGTTAGGTGGATTGGCCATGCTAAATTGTCCCTTAGTGTCCAAAGATGTGCAGGTTAGGGTGGATTGGCCGTGCTAAATTGCCCCTTAGTGTCCAAAGATGTGTAGGTTAGGTGGATTGGCCATGCTAAATTGCCCCTTAGTGTCCAAAGATGTGCAGGTTAGGGTGGATTGGCCATGCTAAATTGTCCCTTAGTGTCCAACGATGTGTATGTTAGGTGGATTGGCCATGCAAAATTGCCCCTTAGTGTCCAAAGATGTGCAGGTTAGGTGGATTGGCCATGCTAAATTGTCCCTTAGTGTCCAACGATGTGTATGTTAGGTGGATTGGCCATGCTAAATTGTCCCTTAGGGTCCAAAGATGTGTAGGTTAGGTGGATTGGCCATGCTAAATTGCCGCTTTGTGTCCAAAGATGTGCAGGTTAGGGTGGATTGGCCATGCTAAATTGTCCCTTAGTGTCCAAAGATGTGTAGGTTAGGGTGGATTGGCCGTGCTAAATTGTCCCTTAGTGTCCAAAGATGTGTAGGTTAGGGTGGATTGGCCGTGCTAAATTGTCCCTTAGTGTCCAAAGATGTGTGGGTTAGGTGGATTGGCCATGCTAAATTACCCCTTAGTGTCCAAAGATGTGCAGGTTAGGTGGATTGGCCATGGGAAATTGTCCCTTACTGTCCAAAGATGTGTAGGTTAGGGTGGATTGGCCGTGCTAAATTGTCCCTTAGTGTCCAAAGATGTGCAGGTTCGGTGGATTGGCCATGCGAAACTGTCCCTTAGTGTCCAAAGATGTGCAAGTTAGGTGGATTGGCCATGCTAAATTGTCCCTTAGTGTCCAAAGATGTGCAGGTTAGGTGGATTGGCCATGCTAAATTGTCCCTTAGTGTCCAAAGATGTGCAGGTTAGGGTGGATTGGCCGTGCAAAATTGCCCCTTAGTGTCCAAAGATGTGTAGGTTAGGTGGATTGGCCATGCTAAATTGCCCCTTAGTGTCCAAAGATGTGCAGGTTAGGGTGGATTGGCCATGCTAAATTGTCCCTTAGTGTCCAACGATGTGTATGTTAGGTGGATTGGCCATGCAAAATTGCCCCTTAGTGTCCAAAGATGTGCAGGTTAGGTGGATTGGCCATGCTAAATTGTCCCTTAGTGTCCAACGATGTGTATGTTAGGTGGATTGGCCATGCTAAATTGTCCCTTAGGGTCCAAAGATGTGTAGGTTAGGTGGATTGGCCATGCTAAATTGCCGCTTTGTGTCCAAAGATGTGCAGGTTAGGGTGGATTGGCCATGCTAAATTGTCCCTTAGTGTCCAAAGATGTGTAGGTTAGGGTGGATTGGCCGTGCTAAATTGTCCCTTAGTGTCCAAAGATGTGTAGGTTAGGGTGGATTGGCCGTGCTAAATTGTCCCTTAGTGTCCAAAGATGTGTGGGTTAGGTGGATTGGCCATGCTAAATTACCCCTTAGTGTCCAAAGATGTGCAGGTTAGGTGGATTGGCCATGCTAAATTGTCCCTTAGTGTCCAAAGATGTGCAGGTTAGGGTGGATTGGCCGTGCAAAATTGCCCCTTAGTGTCCAAAGATGTGTAGGTTAGGTGGATTGGCCATGCTAAATTGTCCCTTAGTGTCCAACGATGTGTATGTTAGGTGGATTGGCCATGCAAAATTGCCCCTTAGTGTCCAAAGATGTGCAGGTTAGGTGGATTGGCCATGCTAAATTGTCCCTTAGTGTCCAAAGATGTGCAGGTTAGGGTGGATTGGCCATGCTAAATTGTCCCTTAGGGTCCAAAGATGTGTAGGTTAGGTGGATAGAACATAGAACATAGAACAGTACAGCACAGAACAGGCCCTTCGGCCCACGATGTTGTGCCGAGCTTTATCTGAAACCAAGATCAAGCTATCCCACTCCCTATCATCCTGGTGTGCTCCATGTGCCTATCCAATAACCGCTTAAATGTTTCTAAAGTGTCTGACTCCACTATCACTGCAGGCAGTCCATTCCACACCCCAACCACTCTCTGCGTAAAGAACCTACCTCTGATATCCGTCCTGTATCTCCCACCACGAACCCTATAGTTATGCCCCCTTGTAATAGCTCCATCCACCCGAGGAAATAGTCTTTGAACGTTCACTCTATCTATCCCCTTCATCATTTTATACACCTCTATTAAGTCTCCCCTCAGCCTCCTCCGCTCCAGAGAGAATAGCCCTAGCTCCCTCAACCTTTCCTCATATGACCTACCCTCCAAACCAGGCAGCATCCTGGTAAATCTCCTCTGCACTCCTTCCAGCGCTTCCACATCCTTCCTATAGTGAGGTGACCAGAACTGCACACAATATTCCAAATGTGGTCTCACCAAGGTCCTGTACAGTTGCAGCATAACCCCACGGCTCTTAAACTCCATGGCCGTGCTAAATTGTCCCTTAGGGTCCAAAGATGTGTAGGTTAGGGTGGATTGGCCATGCTAAATTGCCCCTTAGTGTCCAAAGATGTGTAGGTTAGGGTGGATTGGCCATGCTAAATTGCCGCTTTGTGTCCAAAGATGTGCGGGTCAGGTGTATTGGCCATGCTAACTTGTCCCTTAGTGTCCAAAGATGTGTAGGTTGGGTGGATTGGCCATGCTAAATTGTCCCTTAGTGTCCAAAGATGTGCAGGTTATCATAGAAATCATAGAAATCATAGAAAACCTACAGTACAGAAAGAGGCCATTCGGCCCATCGAGTCTGCACCGACCACAATCCCACCCAGGCCCTACCCCCATATCCCTACATATTTTACCCACTAATCTACACATCTCAGGACACTAAGGGGCAATTTTAGCATGGCCAATCAACCTAACCCGCACATCTTTGGACTGTGGGAGGAAACCGGAGCACCCGGAGGAAACCCACGCAGACACGAGGAGAATGTGCAAACTCCACACAGACAGTGACCCAAGCCGGGAATCGAACCCAGGTCCCTGGAGCTGTGAAGCAGCAGTGCTAACCACTGTGCTACCGTGCTAAATTGTCCCTTAGTGTCCAAAGATGTGCAGGTTAGGGTGGATTAGCCGTGCTGAATTGCCCTTTAGTGTCCCAATGTGTTGGTTAGGGGGATTGGCCATGCTAAATTGTCCCTTAGGGTCCAAAGATGTGTAGGTTAGGTGGATTGGCCGTGCTAAATTGTCCCTTAGGGTCCAAAGATGTGTAGGTTAGGGTGGATTGGCCATGCTAAATTGCCGCTTTGTGTCCAAAGATGTGCGGGTCAGGTGGATTGGCCATACTAACTTGTCCCTTAGTGTCCAAAGATGTGTAGGTTGGGTGGATTGGCCATGCTAAATTGTCCCTTTGTGTCCAAAGATGTGTAGGTTAGGTGGATTGGCCATGCTAAATTGCCCCTTAGTGTCCAAAGATGTGCAGGTTAGGGTGGATTAGCCGTGCTAAATTGTCCCTTAGTGTCCAAAGATGTGCAGGTTAGGGTGGATTAGCCATGCTAAATTGCCCTTTAGTGTCCCAATGTGTTGGTTAGGGGGATTAGCAGGGTAAATACTTGGGGTTACGGGGAACAGGTCTGGGTGGGGTTGCTGCTTAGTGTTTGGGCGATTATTTAGGGTTACAGGGATAGGGCCTGGGTGGGATTGTTGTCTGTGCAGACCCAATGGGCCGAATGGCCTCCTTCTGCACTGTGGGGATTCTATGATGATGAGAGCAGGGAGGTGATGATGGAGCTGTATAAAACGCTGGTTCGACCACAACTGGAGTACTGTGTGCAGTTCTGGTCGCCTCACTATGGGAAGGATGTGACTGCCCTGGAGGGGGTGCGGAGGAGATTCACCAGGATGCTGCCTGGGCTGCATCATTCCAGCAGAGAAGAGAGGCCGGTTGGAGCTGGGGTTGCTTTCCTTGGAGCAGAGAAGGCCGAGGGGGGAACCTGATTGAGGTGTACTGAATGATGAGGGACGCAGATAGGAAGAAACTTTCCCCCTTGGTACAGGGTCGATAACCATGGGGGGACATCGATTTCAGGAGAATCGAGGGGAAACATTTTTTCCCCAGAGTGTGGTGGGAGGGAGGCCATGCCTCACTAACCTGGTGGAGTTTTTTGAAGAAGTGACCAGAATGGTTGACGAGGGAAGGGCCGTGGATGTCGTCTATATGGACTTTAGTAAAGCGTTTGACAAAGTCCCTCATGGTAGGCTGGTGAAAAAGGTTGGATCTCATGGGATAAAGGGGGAGGTGGCTAGATGGGTGGAGAACTGGCTTGGTCACAGAAGACAGAGGGTGGTAGTGGAAGGGTCTTTTTCCGGCTGGAGGCCTGTGACTAGTGGTGTTCCGCAGGGCTCTGTATTGGGACCTCTGCTGTTTGTGATTTATATAAATGATCTGGAAGAAGGTGTAACTGGGGTGATCAGTAAGTTTGCGGACTACACAAAACTGGCAGGACTTGCAGATAGTGAGGAGCATTGTCAGAAGCTACAGAAGGATATAGATAGGCTGGAAATTTGGGCAAAGAAATGGCAGATGGAGTTCAATCCTGATAAATGCGAAGTGATGCATTTTGGTAGAAATAATGTAGGGAGGAGCTACACGATAAATGGCAGAACCATAAAGGTTTAGATACGCAGAGGGACCTGGGTGTGCAAGTCCACAGATCCTTGAAGGTGACGTCACAGGTGGAGAAGGTGGTGAAGAAGGCATATGGCATGCTTGCCTTTATAAGACGGGGCATAGAGTATAAAAGTTGGGGTCTGATGTTGCAGATGTATAGAACGTTGGTTCAGCCGCATTTGGAATACTGCGTCCAGTTCTGGTCGCCACACTACCAGAAGGACGTGGAGGCTTTGGAGAGAGTACAGAGGAGGTTTACCAGGATGTTGCCTGGTATGGAGGGGCTTAGTTATGAGGAGAGATTGGGTAGACTGGGGTTGTTCTCCCTGGAAAGACGGAGGATGAGGGGAGACTTAATAGAGGTGTATAAAATTATGAAAGGCATAGATAGGGTGAACGGTGGGAAGCTTTTCCCCGGGTCGGTGGTGACGTTCACGAGAGGTCATAGGTTCAAGGTGAAGGGGGGGGGAGGTTTAACACGGATATAAGAAGGACATATTTTACACAGAGGGTGCTGGGGGCCTGGAATGCGCTGCCAGGCAAGGTGGTGGAGGCGGACACACTGGGAACGTTTAAGACTTATCTAGATAGCCACATGAACGGAGTGGGAATGGAGGGATACAACAGAATGGTCTAGTTTGGACCAGGGAGCGGCACGGGCTTGGAGGGCCGAAGGGCCTGTTCCTGTGCTGTATTGTTCTTTGTTCTTTAATAATAAATCAAAATGCATTAATTTGATCTTTCTCTACACCCTAGCAATGATTTTGTAACACTATATTCTGCACCCTCTCCTTTCCTTCTCTATGAACAGTGTGGTGAACCATCGTTGGTTCCCACCAGGTAGTACTGAGCCAGGGTCTGGCCAGTACTATGAGTCTGTATATATGTTACTGTTGGGGTTAGGGTTGGGCTGTTCTACATGTTACTGTTGGGGTTAGGGTTGGGTTGTTCTACATGTTACTGTTGGGGTTAGGGTTGGGCTGTTCTACATGTTACTGTTGGGGTTAGGGTTGGGCTGTTCTACATGTTACTGTTGGGGTTAGGGTTGGGCTGTTCTACATGTTACTGTTGGGGTTAGGGTTGGGCTGTTCTACATGTTACTGTTGGGGTTAGGGTTGGGCTGTTCTACATGTTACTGTTGGGGTTAGGGTTGGGTTGTTCTACATGTTACTGTTGGGGTTAGGGTTGGGCTGTTCTACATGTTACTGTTGGGGTTAGGGTTGGGCTGTTCTACATGTTACTGTTGGGGTTAGGGTTGGGCTGTTCTACATGTTACTGTTGGGGTTAGGGTTGGGCTGTTCTACATGTTACTGTTGGGGTTAGGGTTGGGCTGTTCTACATGTTACTGTTGGGGTTAGGGTTGGGTTGTTCTACATGTTACTGTTGGGGTTAGGGTTGGGCTGTTCTACATGTTACTGTTGGGGTTAGGGTTGGGCTGTTCTACTTGTTACTGTTGGGGTTAGGGTTGGGCTGTTCTACATGTTACTGTTGGGGTTAGGGTTGGGTTGTTCTACATGTTACTGTTGGGGTTAGGGTTGGGCTGTTCTACTTGTTACTGTTGGGGTTAGGGTTGGGCTGTTCTACATGTTACTGTTGGGGTTAGGGTTGGGCTGTTCTACCTGTATTACAGTTATTGTGGTACATCCCAGTCGGGCTCCGCCTCCTGGGAGAGGTATAAAGGTCACTGCTCTGGGACCCTTTAGTCTGGGATCGTGTATTATATATGGTCGCTCTATTGTTGTAGTCAATAAAAGCCTTTATTTCCCCGAGTACCTCTCGCCTCGTGAGTTATATCGCGCATCAATTTTATTGACTGCTAATTGAACTCTCGTCGTTAAAAAAAAAACGACACAGAGAGCATGGAGCAAATGCTTAAACCCGAACGGCTTACGCTGGACCCACGTGCGGCGGGCGCCTTGAACACCTTCGACCACTGGTTGAAATGTTTTCAGGATTACCTCGAAGCCTCCGCAGCGGTCGCCACCGACGCCGACAGACTCCGGGTCCTCCACGCGAGGGTAAGCGACGCTGTATATTTAGCGATCCGTGCGGCCACCGACTACAAAGGGGCCCTCGAGCTTCTGAAGAAGCGCTACATTAAACCGCCAAACGAGATGCATGCTCGATATCTCTTAGCCACTCGACGACGGCAGCCCGGCGAAACGACGGAACAGTACGCGTGCAAGCTCCTACAGCTAGCCAGGGGCTGTAACTGCAAAGCAGAGTCGGCAGACCAGAACATGAACGACCTCACTCGAGATGCGTTTGTGGCGGGAATCGGATGGTCTTATATCCGCCTTCGGCTGTTGGAGCAAGGTAATCTCGACCTCACTAAGTCTATCAAGCTAGCGGATGCTAGAAACGGCCTCCAAGAGCCTGGCGATGTATCCCGACAACCACGTGGAGACAGCGTGGCAGGGGCAGTCACAGACCCCACTTCATCCAGCGGGACCGAAAAGCTGCGTGATTGCGTTCCCACCCTCGGGCCTGACGACGGCAGCAGCTCCAGGCGGCCCGCGGTGTTACTTCTGTGGGGGAGTGAAGCACCCTCGGCAGCGATGTCCCGCTAAAGCGGTGTTGTGCTCCGCCTGCGGCAAGAAGGGGCATTATTCGAAGGTATGCCGATCCAAACCTCCATCTAGGAACAGCAGTGCGGCCTGCGACTCCCCGGAGCCGGGTTCCTCGTCGTCGGCATCGTCAAGGGCTTCTTCCACGTGCGAGGCCAGGACGTCGCTATTACAGACGACGGAGTCGCAAGAGACGCGCGACCACCAGGGGTCGCTGATTTTGGCGCCATGGCCCACGTGCGACCTATGGGGGCAGCCATTTTGGTCGGCACCGACCGCGAATGACCAGCAGGGGTCGTCATCATCCATCTCAGCTGCCTGCAGTGGTGCTCACGAACCAACGGTGGCGTCGATCATCCTGGACCAGGCAAAGCCTCACAGACTCGACAAGTCCATGATGGACATACAGGTAAACAAACGCACGATTTATTGTCTGTTTGACAGTGGGAGCACGGAGAGCTTCATTCACCCAGACACCGTGAAGCGGTGTGGTCTTCAGATCCAGCCTGTCAAGCAGACAATTTCGATGGCGTCAAGGTCCCGGTCTGTCACCGTGCTAGGGAGTTGCGTGGTAAATCTAACGGTGCAGGGCACGGTTTACGAGAGCTTCAAGCTCCTGGTGTTACCGCACCTTTGCGCGCCAATACTCCTCGGACTAAATTTCATGGTCCACTTGAAGAGTGTAACCCTACAGTACGGTGGGCCACTCCCTCCGCTTTCAGTGGGAGACTCGCAGCCTCTAAATTGCCCAACGCGCTCCACCTGTAGCCTCTCGACGCTTAAGATTACCACACCCTCCTTATTCCAGAATCTCGTGCCAGGCTGCAAGCCCATCGCGACTAAGAGTAGGCGTTACAGCGCTGAGGATCGGATCTTCATTCGATCTGAGGTTCAGCGGCTCCTCAAGGAAGGGATCATACAACCTAGCGCTAGTCCTTGGAGAGCGCAGGTCGTGGTGGTTAAGAGTGGGAACAAACCCCGGATGGTCATAGACTATAGTCAGACCATTAACAGATACACGCAGCTGGATGCGTATCCCCTCCCGCGCATATCTGATATGGTCAACCAGATTGCGCAGTACCGGGTGTTCTCCACCATCGACCTAAAGTCTGCCTACCACCAGCTCCCCATTCGCCCAGAGGACCGACAATACACGGCTTTTGAGGCGGATGGTCGCTTGTACCATTTTCTAAGGGTTCCTTTTGGTGTCACCAATGGGGTCTCGGTCTTCCAGCGTGCTATGGACTGAATGGTGGACCATAACGGACTGCGGGCTACCTTCCCGTACCTGGATAACGTCACCATCTGCGGCCATGACCAGCAGGACCACGATACCAACCTTCTTAGAATCCTACGCACTGCATCTCGCCTGAATCTGACCTACAACAGGGAGAAGTGTGTATTTCGCACGCGCCGCCTAGCTATCCTCGGATACGTGGTGGAAAACGGGGTCATTGGCCCTGATCCAGACCGTATGCGTCCCCTCCTCGAACTTCCCCTGCCCACTAGCGTAAAAGCACTGAGAAGATGCTTAGGCTTCTTCTCATACTATGCACAGTGGGTTCCCAATTACGCAGACAAAGCCCGTCCGCTCATCAAGTCTACCTCTTTTCCCCGAGCACCAGAGGCTCGTTTGGCCTTTGAAAAACTAAAAGCCGACATCGCGAAAGCCACGATGCACGCTATCGATGAGTCCATCCCCTTCCAGGTGGAGAGCGATGCATCTGATTTCGCCCTGGCCGCCACACTTAACCAGGCGGGCAGGCCCGTCGCCTTATTCTCTCGCACCCTCCAAGGCCCCGAAATTCGACATTCGGCGGTGGAAAAGGAGGCCCAGGCCATTGTGGAGGCCGTCCGGCATTGGCGCCATTACTTGGCGGGAAAACGGTTCTCCCTGCTCACGGACCAGCGGTCCGTGGCGTTCATGTTCAACAACACGTTACGGGGCAAGATCAAGAACGATAAGATCTTGAGGTGGAGAATCAAACTCTCCACCTATAATTACGACATCATGTATCGTCCAGGGAAGCTCAACGAGCCCTCGGATGCCCTGTCGCGTGGAACATGCGCTAGTATGCAGGAGAATCGATTGCAGGCTCTCCACAATGACCTCTGCCATCCAGGGGTCACTCGGCTCTACCACTTCGTAAAAGCCCGGAATCTACCCTACTCGGTGGAGGATGTCAGGTCCATAACCAGAAGCTGCCGGGTATGCGCGGAATGCAAACCGCACTTTTACCGACCTGACAGGGCACACCTCATTAAGGCCACTCATCCTTTTGAAAGACTGAGTGTGGATTTTAAGGGCCCCCTTCCCTCGACAGATCGGAATGTGTACTTCCTCAATGTGATTGATGAGTACTCACGATTCCCTTTTGTCATTCCCTGTTCTGATATGACCGCTGCCACGGTTATCAAGGCATTTCGTGATCTTTTCACCCTGTTCGGTTACCCCTGTTACATCCACAGTGATAGGGGCTCGTCGTTCATGAGCGATGACTTGAGGCAATACCTGCTCTCATACGGGATTGCCTCTAGTAGAACCACGAGCTACAACCCTAGGGGTAACGGACAGGTGGAACGTGAGAATGCTACAGTCTGGAAGGCTGTCTTACTGGCATTGAAGTCAAAAGGTCTTCCAGTCTCCCGTTGGCAAGAGGTGCTCCCTGATGCGCTCCACTCCATACGCTCACTCCTGTGTACGGCAACCAACGCTACTCCCCATGAGAGACTGTTTTCATTCCCTCGGAAGTCTTCCTCTGGGACCTCATTACCGTCTTGGTTGACGTACTCAGGACCTGTCCTCCTGCGGCGACATGTTAGGACCCGCAAGTCCGACCCTTTGGTTGAACAGGTCCATCTCCTCCACGCCAACCCTCAGTATGCCTATGTGGCATACCCTGACGGGCGAGAGGACACGGTCTCGATTCGAGTCCTGGCGCCAGCAGGGGGCTTGGAAACCCCTGTCGCTCCCACACCTCCTGTTAGAGACCCCCCAACCATTATTTCCCCTCCTGACACGGCACGGGCAGCATCGGGACCACCACGTAACCCTTTTACTCCCGTGTACAGCTTGCCTGAGTCCAGGAGATGGTCGCCACTTCAAGGCGTGTCCGAGTTCAGCGGATTGTCACCACCTCGGGGTCTACCGGCCCGTGAGACATTGGAGGAGCCGTTGGACACCGCCTTGGGGAGAACGCCACCGCGAGTGCCTACACCGGTGTCATCGCCGGTGTTGAGGAGGTCACAACGACGGTGCGGTCCCCCAGACCGTCTGAACTTATAGACTGATGAACAATTGTTCTGTGTTTTGTACCCCGCCGGCCTTTGTCTTCAAAGGAGGGGTGAATGTGGTGAATCATCGTTGGTTCCCACCAGGTAGTACTGAGCCAGGGTCTGGCCAGTACTATGAGTCTGTATATATGTTGCTGTTGGGGTTAGGGTTGGGCTGTTCTACATGTTACTGTTGGCGTTAGGGTTGGGCTGTTCTACATGTTACTGTTGGGGTTAGGGTTGGGCTGTTCTACATGTTACTGTTGGGGTCAGGGTTGGGCTGTTCTACATGTTACTGTTGGGGTCAGGGTTGGGCTGTTCTACATGTTACTGTTGGGGTTAGGGTTGGGCTGTTCTACATGTTACTGTTGGGGTTAGGGTTGGGCTGTTCTACATGTTACTGTTGGGGTTAGGGTTGGGCTGTTCTACATGTTACTGTTGGGGTTAGGGTTGGGCTGTTCTACATGTTACTGTTGGGGTTAGGGTTGGGCTGTTCTACATGTTACTGTTGGGGTTAGGGTTGGGTTGTTCTACATGTTACTGTTGGGGTTAGGGTTGGGCTGTTCTACCTGTAATATAGTTATTGTGGTACATCCCAGTCGGGCTCCGCCTCCTGGGAGAGGTATAAAGGTCACTGCTCTGTCTGGGACCCCTCAGTCTGGGATCGTGTATTATATATGGTAGCTCTATTGCAGTAGTCAATAAAAGCCTTTATTTCCTCGAACATCTCAAGCCTCGTGAGTTATATCGCGCATCAAATGGTATGCTTTGTATTGCACTTAAGAAACAATAGTTTAAGACTTATCTAGACAGCTATATGAACGGAGTGGGAATGGAGGGATACAAAAGAGTGGTCTAGTTTGGACCAGGGAGCGGCGCGGGCTAATTGTTCCTTGTTTCTCGTTTCAAGGCTTCATTCTACGATCATCTTGCTGGTGCCAGTACAGAGCGAGACTGCGGATAGTTGGGAACCTGTCTCGGGGGCAGGGAATTCAGATGGTGTTCGTGGAAGTGGAAATGAATAGGGTTGGGAAGCATTTTCCGATCAGGGCCAGTGTGATCTCCTGGACTCGTTTCGATCGCCTCAGGGGGTCGGAGAGGAATTTCCCAGATTTTTTTTTCCCCACATTGGCCCTGGGGTTTTTCACTCTGGGTTTTCGCCTCTCCCTGGAGATCACATGGTCTGGAATGGGGGGGTGGGGGTGAGTTAATAGGTTGTGATGAACAAAGCATCGTAGCTGTGAGGGACAGCTCGGTGGATAGGATATTGGTATGTAGATAGGCTGGAAAATTGGGCGGGGATCCTGGATTCAGGATTCAATCCTGGACCGGGGAGCGGCGCGGGCTTGGAGGGCCGAAGGGCCTGTCCCTGTGCTGTATTGTTCTGTGTTCTTTGTTCTTTAATACTTTTCATTGTATCCCCATACATATGACAATAATAAATCAAATCAATCAAAGAACAAAGAACAAAGAACAGTACAGCACAGGAAACAGGCCCTTCGGCCCTCCAAGCCTGTGCCGCTCCTTGGCCCAACTAGACCAATCGTTTGTATCCCTCCATTCCCAGGCTGCTCATGTGACTATCCAGGTAAGTCTTAAACGATGTCAGCGTGCCTGCCTCCACCACCCTACTTGGCAGCGCATTCCAGGCCCCCACCACCCTCTGTGTAAAAAACGTCCCTCTGATGTCTGAGTTATACCTCGCCCCTCTCAGCTTGAGCCCGTGACCCCTCGTGATCGTCACCTCCGACCTGGGAAAAAGCTTCCCACTGTTCACCCTATCTATACCCTTCATAATCTTGTATAATCGAATTAAGTTGATCTTTCTCTACATCTGAGCTATGACTGTAACACTACATTCTGCACCCTCTCCTTCTCTATGAACAGTATGCCCTGTACAGCGCAGGAAACAATACTTTTCACTGTATGTTAATACAGGTGACAATAGTGAAGCAAATCCAATCAAATTGACCTGAGCAGTTGGGCCAATGGAAAACTGGGAGACACTAGCTGGGCCAATGGTCAGCAGATAAGGGTGGGACATTCCTGATTTCCCCACTCCTCTCCCCGCCTCTTCCCCTCCCCTCGCTCCTCTCCCTTCCCCCACTCACTTCCCTCCTCCAGTGAGTTCGGTGGAGCCGGTCTCCTGGATTCTCATTGTTCCCTGCCTGGGCCCTGGAGCTGGAGGCTGAGTTCTGATCTTTCCCTTTTATCGCCCCCCCCCCGTCCTCCTCCCTGTTTAAATGCACCGTGCAGACGCTTTACAATACCCTCTGCCACCCAAACTAAAGAAAGAAAAAGCCAGGCATTGATTAAATCCAGAGGGGGGGGGGTGGAGGAGACGCGGTCGAGGAAACTTTCTGATCCCTGCAGCAGATTTTCTTTCAAGTGGAGCGGCAGTTTTTCAACGTCTGTGAGTAAAACCCAAAAGAGACCTTATTTTATTTTTAAATGCACGGGTGTTAGTTATAATTTCAGATCCTGGGCGATAACCCTTCTGTTTAGCAGCTCTCATTCAGAAGCAGGAGGGCGGTTCGTTCTTAAAGGGACATTGCGTGCTGTGGGGAGGGCGTTTCGTACTTAAAGGGACGTTGCGTGCTGTGGGGAGGGTGTTTCGTACTTAAAGGGACATTGCGTGCTGTGGGGAGGGCGGTTCGTACTTAAAGGGACGTTGCGTGCTGTGGGGAGGGCGTTTCGTACTTAAAGGGACGTTGCGTGCTGTGGGGAGGGTGGTTCGTACTTAAAGGGACATTGCGTGCTGTGGGGAGGGCGTTTCGTACTTAAAGGGACGTTGCGTGCTGTGGGGAGGGCGTTTCGTACTTAAAGGGACATTGCGTGCTGTGGGGAGGGCGTTTCGAACTTAAAGGGACATTTGCATGCTGTGGGGAGGGGGGGAGGAGGGCAGTTCATACTTAAAGGGACACTTGCGTGCTGTGCAGAGGGTGGTCCATACTTAAAGGGACACTTGCGTGCTGTGCAGAGGGTGGTTCATACTTAAAGGGACATTTGCGTGCTGTGCGGAGGGCGGTTCATACTTAAAGGGACATTTGCGTGCTGTGCAGAGGGTGGTTCATACTTAAAGGGACACTTGCGTGCTGTGCGGAGGGCGGTTCATACTTAAAGGGACATTTGCGTGCTGTGCAGAGGGTGGTTCATACTTAAAGGGACACTTGCGTGCTGTGCAGAGGGCGGTTCATACTTAAAGGGACATTTGCGTGCTGTGCAGAGGGTGGTTCATACTTAAAGGGACACTTGCGTGCTGTGCGGAGGGCGGTTCATACTTAAAGGGACATTTGCGTGCTGTGCAGAGGGTGGTTCATACTTAAAGGGACACTTGCGTGCTGTGCAGAGGGCGGTTCATACTTAAAGGGACATTTGCGTGCTGTGCAGAGGGTGGTTCATACTTAAAGGGACACTTGCGTGCTGTGCGGAGGGCGGTTCATACTTAAAGGGACATTTGCGTGCTGTGCAGAGGGTGGTTCATACTTAAAGGGACACTTGCGTGCTGTGCAGAGGGCGGTTCATACTTAAAGGGACATTTGCGTGCTGTGCAGAGGGTGGTTCATACTTAAAGGGACACTTGCGTGCTGTGCGGAGGGCGGTTCATACTTAAAGGGACATTTGCGTGCTGTGCAGAGGGTGGTTCATACTTAAAGGGACACTTGCGTGCTGTGCAGAGGGCGGTTCATACTTAAAGGGACACTTGCGTGCTGTGCAGAGGGCGGTTCATACTTAAAGGGACACTTGCGTGCTGTGCAGAGGGCGGTTCATACTTAAAGGGACACTTGTGTGATGTGGGGGAGGGTGGCTCGTACTTAAAGGGACACTTGCCTGTGAGGAGGCCAGGTCATTGAGTGCTTTTAAGACAGAGATAGACAGGTTCTTAGAACAATAGAATCCCTACAGGACAGAAGGAGGCCATTTGGCCCATCGAGTCTGCACCAACCACAATCCCACCCAGGCCCGATTCCCGTAACCCCAAATATTTACACTGAAAACCCCTCCTGACACTAAGGGGCAATTTAGCACGGCCAATCCACCTAACCCGCACATCTTTGGACCCTAAGGGGCAATTTAGCACGGCCAATCCACCTAACCTGCACATCTTTGGACACTAAGGGGTAAGTTAGCATTTTTATACAGACAAAGCATACCGTTCGTAGAGCACAAAGGGGAGAAGGATTTGATTTATTGTTGTCACCATAAGGCACAGTAACGGAATGAGGCCACTCGGCCCATCGAGTCTGCTCCGCCATTCAATCCTGGCTGATATTTTTCCCATCCCCATTCTCCTGCCTTTTCCCCATAACCCCCGATCCCCTTATTAATCAAGAACCTATCTATCTCTGTCTTAAAGACACTCAATGACCCGGCCTCCACAGCCTTCTGCGGCAAAGAGTTCCACACATTCCCCACTCTCTGGCTGAAGAAATTCCTCCTCATCTCTGTTTTAAAGGATCGTCCCTTTAGCCTGAGGTTGTGCCCTCTGGTTCTAGTTTTTCCCACCAGTGGAAACATCCTCTCCACGTCCACTCTATCCAGGCCTCGCAGTATCCTGTAAGTTTCAATAAGATCCCCCCCTCATCCTTCTAAACTCCAACGAGTACAGACCCAGAGTCCTCAACCCGTTCCTCATACGACAAGCTCTTCATTCCAGGGATCATTCTTGTGAACCTCCTCTGGACCCTTTCCAAGGCCAGCACATCCTTCCTTAGATACGGGGCCCAAAACTGCTCACAATACTCCAAATGGGGTCTGACCAGAGCCTTGTCACATGCATTGGGATACAGTATTGTTTCTTGCGCGCTATACAGAAAAAGCATACCGTTAATAGAGTACATAGGGGAGAAGGGAAGGCGAGAGTGCAGAATATAGTGTGACAATCATAGTTACGATGTGAAGATGCTGGCGTTGGACTGGGGTGGGGCACAGTAAGAAGTCTCACAACACCAGGTTAAAGTCCAACAGGTTTATTTGGTAGCACGAGCTTTCGGAGCGCTGCCCCTTCATCAGGTGAGTGGAGAAGTAGGTTTCACAAACAGGGCATATATAGACACAATCTTCGGGTAAGCGTTCTCCAAGGCAGCCTTCACGACACACGACAGCGCAGAATCACCGAACAGAAACTGATAGCCAAGTTCCACACACATGAGGACGGCCTCAAGAGCTTCAACTTTTGAGGTGTCCAGATCACCAACAACCTGTCCTGGTCCCCCCCACGCCGACACTATAGTTAAGAAAGCCCCACCAACGCCTCTACTTTCTCAGGAGACTAAGGAAATTTGGCATGTCAGCCACGACTCTCACCAACTTTTACAGATGCCCCATAGAAAGCATTCTTTCTGGTTGTATCACAGCTTGGTCTGGGGCTCCTGCTCTGCCCAAGACCGCAAGGAACTACAAAAGGTCGTGAATGTAGCCCAATCCATCACGCAAACCAGCCTCCCATCCATTGACTCTGTCTACACTTCCCACTGCCTCGGCAAAGCAGCCAGCATAATTAAGGACCCCACGCACCCCGGACATTCTCTCTTCCACCTTCTTCTGTTGGGAAAAAGATACAAAAGTCTGAGGTCACGTACCGACCGACTCAAGAACAGCTTCTTCCCTGCTGCTGTCAGACTTTTGAATGGACCTACCTTGCATTAAGTTGATCTTTCTCTACACCCTAGCTATGACTGTAACACTACATTCTGCACCCTCTCCTTTCCTTCTCTATGAACGGTATGCTTTGTCTGTATAGCGTGCAAGAAACAATATTTTTCACTCTATGTTGATACATGTGACAACAATAAATCAAATCAAATCAACCGGGATCTTGAGTTCATGTCACACGATCTGTAACACTCACCACTTGCCTGGGCTTGCAAAATCTCACTAACTGTCCTGGCTGAAGATAATTCGCACCTCTTTAACCTGTGCTTAACCCTCTCTCCACTCACATTGTCTGCACCTGTAAAGACTCAAATACCTGTAAAGACTCGCATTCCAACCTTATCTTGCAATGGAGCCTGTTTGTAAACCCAACTCTTCACTGAAATGATGAACAAAGAACAAAGAGAATTCCAGCACAGGAACAGGCCTTTCGGCCCTCCAAGCCTGCACCGACCATGCTGCCCCGACTGAACTAAATCCCCCTACCCTTCCGGGGACCAGATGCCTCCATTCCCATCCTATTCATGTATTTGTCAAGACGCCCCTTAAAAATCACTATCGTATCCCTCTGCCTATCAATACTCTTCAGGGTTCTGCCATTTACTGTATATTTCCTATCTGTATTAGACCTTCCAAAATACGTTAACCTCACATTTGTCCAGATTAAACTCCATCTGCCATCTCTCCGCCCAAGTCTCCAACTGATCTATATCCTGCTGTATCCTCTGATGGTCCTCATCGCTATCCGCAAATCCACCAAACTTTGTGTCGTCCGCAAACTTACTAATCAAACCAGTTACATTTTCCTCCAAATCATTTATATATATAATAAACATTACAATGCTATACAGTAAATGACAGAACGCTTAAGAGTATTGATAGGCAGAGGGATCTGGGTGTACAGGTACACAGGTCACTGAAAATGGCAATGCAGGTGGAGAAGGTAGTCAAGAAGGCATACGGCACGCTTGCCTTCATCGGCCGGGGCATTGAGTTTAAAAATTGGCAAGTCATGTTGCAGCTTTATAGAACCTTAGTTAGGCCGCACTTGGAATATAGTGTTCAATTCTGGTCGCCCCACTACCAGAAGGATGTGGAGGCTTTGGAGAGGGGATAGAAAAGATTTACCAGGATGTTGCCTGGTATGGAGGGCATTAGCTATGAGGAGAGGTTGGAGAAACTTGGTTTGTTCTCACTGGAACGACGGAGGTTGAGGGGAGACCTGATAGAAGTCTACAAGATTATGAGAGGCATGGACAGAGTGGATAGTCAGAAGCTTTTTCCCCAGGGTGGAAGAGTCAATTACTAGAGGCACAGGTTTAAGGTGCGAGGGACAAGGTTTAAAGGAGATGTATGAGGCAGATTTTTTACACAGAGGGTGGTGGGTGCCTGGAACTCGCTGCCGGGGGAGGGAGTGGAAGCGGATATAGTCGTGACTTTTAAGGGGCGTCTTGACAAATACATGAATAGGATGGGAATAGAGGGATATGGTCCCCGGAAGGGTAGGGGGATTTAGCTCAGTCGGGGCAGCATGGTCGGTGCAGGCTTGGAGGGGCCGAAGGGCCTGTTCCTGTGCTGTAATTTTCTTTGTTCTTTATTCGATTCTCTTGCAATTGAGTTTGTGTCGATATATGCCCTGTTTGTGAACCCAACTGTCCACCTGATGAAGGGGCAGTCACAGCCAGGGTGCAGAGAAAGATCAGTTTGACATAAGGCGGATCCATTCAAAAATGAACCAGGTAGTTTTATTTAAACAATGATCGACGATGGTTGACATGGTCATCATTATGCAGATTCGTTTGAAAGGTTTATTTATTGGTGTCACAAGTCGGCTTACATTAACACTGCAATGAAGTTACTGTGAAAACCCCCTAGTCGCCATATTCTGGCACCTGTTTGGGTTACACTGAGGGACAATCTAGCACGGCCCAATGCACCCTAACCAGCACGTCATTCGGAACGTAGGAGGAAACCCACGCAGACACGGGGAGAACATGCAGTCTCCACACAGACAGTGACCCGAGGCTGGAATTGAACCCGGGTCCCTGGTGCTGTGAGGCAGCCGTGCTAACCCACTGTGCCACCCCTTCTGCACTGGAGGGATTCTTAAGTTTCTATTCTATTGTATTGATTTGATTTATTATTGTCACATGCATTAGTATGCAGTGAAAAGTATTGTTTCTTGCGTGCTAAACAGACAAAGCATACCGTTCATAGAGAAGGAAGGAGAGGGCACAGAATGTAGTGTTACAGTCATAGCTAGGGTGGAGAGAAAGATCAACTTAATACTATTTGATTTGACTTATTATTGTCACATTTATTGGGAATGCAGTGAAGGGTATTATTGGGCGCTTTACAGACAAAGCATACCATTCATAGAGTACGCAGGGGAGAAGGCAAGGAGAGGGTGCAGAATGGAGTGTCACACGGTCACATGAATTTAAATTCCATCAGCTGCCGTTGGTGCGATTTGAACCCGTGTTCCCCTGGGGCCTCTAGATCACTCGTTCCACCGTTTATAAGAGGCGACTGGGTCATAAGATCATAAGTGATAGGAGCAGGAATCTGCCATCTGGGCCATGCAGCCTGTTTCACTATCGTGGCCTCAACTCTACTTTCCTGCTCCCAATGTCTTCTCGTCTTTCCATATTACATTCCGTTTGCCGGATCGTTGCCCAGACGATATAGGTGCAGAATTAGGCCATTCGTTCCATCGAGTCTGTTCTGCCATTCAATCCATGGCTGGTATGTTTCACAACCCATTCTCCCGCCTTTTCCCCTGTAACTTTGATCCCCCTTACCAATCGAGGATGGCCCAGTGGGTTAGCGCTGCTGCCTCACAGCGCCAGGGACCCGGGTTCGATCCCCGGCTTGGGGGGTGCGCGTGGATGTGCGCGAGTCCCACCCCCGACCCACGCCTGCGTGAGGCTCCTCCGGGTGCTCCGCTTTCCTCCCA
The DNA here is from genome assembly GCF_964213995.1 of Mustelus asterias. Lineage (NCBI taxonomy): Eukaryota > Metazoa > Chordata > Chondrichthyes > Carcharhiniformes > Triakidae > Mustelus > Mustelus asterias. Next base: position 47,950 of record NW_027590136.1, read on the forward strand.
CAGTCCAAAAATGTGCAGGTTAGGGTGGATTGGCCGTGCTAAATTGCCCCTTAGTGTCCAAAGATGTGTAGGTTAGGGTGGATTGGCCGTGCTAAATTGTCCCTTAGTGTCCAAAGATGTGTAGGTTAGGGTGGATTGGCCGTGCTAAATTGTCCCTTAGTGTCCAAAGATGTGCAGGTTAGGGTGGATTGGCCGTGCTAAATTGCCCCTTAGTGTCCAAAGATGTGTAGGTTAGGGTGGATTGGCCGTGCTAAATTGTCCCTTAGTGTCCAAAGATGTGCAGGTTAGGGTGGATTGGCCATGCTAAATTGTCCCTTAGTGTCCAAAGATGTGCTGGTTAGGGTGGATTGGCCATGCTAAATTGTCCCTTAGTGTCCAAAGATGTGTAGGTTAGGGTGGATTGGCCGTGCTAAATTGCCCCTTAGTGTCCAAAGATGTGCAGGTTAGGGTGGATTGGCCATGCTAAATTGCCCCTTAGTGTCCAAAGATGTGCTGGTTAGGGTGGATTGGCCATGCTAAATTGTCCCTTAGTGTCCAAAGATGTGCAGGTTAGGTGGATTGGCCATGCTAAATTGTCCCTTAGTGTCCAAAGATGTGCAGGTTAGGGTGGATTGGCCATGCTTAATTGTCCCTTAGTGTCCAAAGATGTGCAGGTTAGGGGGGATTGGCCGTGCTAAATTGTCCCTTAGTGTCCCAAGATGTGTAGGTTAGGTGGATTGGCCATGCTAAATTGTCCCTTAGTGTCCAAAGATGTGTGGGTTAGGTGGATTGGCCATGCTAAATTGTCCCTTACTGTCCAAAGATGTGCAGGTTAGGTGGATTGGCCATGCTAAATTGCCCCTTAGTGTCCAAAGATGTGCAGGTTAGGGTGGATTGGCCATGCTAAATTGCCCCTTAGTGTCCAAAGATGTGTAGGTTAGGTGGATTGGCCATGCTAAATTGTCCCTTAGTGTCCAAAGGTGTGTAGGTTAGGTGGATTGGCCATGCTAAATTGTCCCTTACTGTCCAAAGATGTGCAGGTTAGGTGGATTGGCCATGCTAAATTGTCCCTTAGTGTCCAAAGATGTGCAGGTTAGGGTGGATTGGCCATGCTAAATTGTCCCTTAGTGTCCAAAGATGTGTAGGTTAGGGTGGATTGGCCATGCTAAATTGTACCTTAGTGTCCCAAGATGTGTAGGTTAGGTGGATTGGCCATGCTAAATTGTCCCTTAGTGTCCAAAGATGTGTAGGTTAGGTGGATTGGCCATGCTAAATTGTACCTTAGTGTCCAAAGATGAGCAGGTTCGGTGGATTGGCCATGCTAAATTGCCCCTTAGTGTCCAAAGATGTGTAGGTTAGGTGGATTGGCCGTGCTAAATTGTCCCTTAGTGACCAAAGATGTGCAGGTTAGGTGGATTGGCCATGCTAAATTGTCCCTTACTGTCCAAAGATGTGCAGGTTAGGTGGATTGGCCATGCTAAATTGTCCCTTAGTGTCCAAAGATGTGCAGGTTAGGGTGGATTGGCCATGCTAAATTGTCCCTTAGTGTCCAAAGATGTGTAGGTTAGGGTGGATTGGCCATGCTAAATTGTACCTTAGTGTCCCAAGATGTGTAGGTTAGGTGGATTGGCCATGCTAAATTGTCCCTTAGTGTCCAAAGATGTGTAGGTTAGGTGGATTGGCCATGCTAAATTGTACCTTAGTGTCCAAAGATGAGCAGGTTCGGTGGATTGGCCATGCTAAATTGCCCCTTAGTGTCCAAAGATGTGTAGGTTAGGTGGATTGGCCATGCTGAATTGTCCCTTAGTGTCCAAAGATGTGAAGGTACATTCATAAGCCTGACAGCAGCAGGGAAGAAGCTGTTCTCGAGTCGGTTGGTCCGTGTCCTCAGACTTTTGTATCTTTTTCCCGACAGAAGAAGGTGGAAGAGAGAATGTCCGGGGTGCATGGGGTCCTTAATCATGCTGGCTGTTTTTCCGAGGCAGCAGGAAGTGTAGACAGAGTCAATGGATGGGAGGCTGGTTTGCGTGATGGATTGGGCTACATTCACGACCTTTTGTAGTTCCTTGCGGTCTTGGGCAGAGCAGGAGCCCCAGACCAAGCTGTGATACAACCAGAAATAATGCTTTCTATGGGGCATCTGTAAAGGTTGGTGAGAGTCGTAGCTGACATGCCAAATTTCCTTAGTCTTCTGAGAAAGTAGAGGCGTTGGTGGGGCTTTCTTAACTATAGTGTCGGCATGGGGGGGACCAGGACAGGTTGTTGGTGATCTAGACACCTAAAAACGTGAAGCTCTCGACCCTTTCTACTTCATCCCCGTTGATGTAGACAGGAGCATGTTCTCCTTTACGCTTCCTGAAGTCGATGACAATCTCCTTTGTTTTATTGACATTGAGGGAGAGATTATTGTTGCTGCACCAGTTCACCAGATTCTCTATCTCATTCCTGTTCTCTGTCTCAGCACTGTTTGAGTTCAACTTCAAATAAAGCAACCCTCTCAACTCCGGAATCAACCTGGCGAATCTCCTCTGCACCCCCTCCAGTCCCAGTATATCGTTTCTCAAGAAAGGGTCGGGACAGGCCAGGCTTGTATCCGTGGGAGTTTAGAAGAGCGAGAAGGGACTTTATCTAAACATTCCTGGCCACTCTCTCTCTCTCTCTGCCCCTGCCCCTTTCTCTCTCTCTCTCTGCCCTGCCTCCCTCTCTCTCTCTGCCCCTGCCTCCCTCTCTCTCCCTCCCTGTCTCTCTCTCTCTCTCTCTTCCTCCCTGTCTCTCTTTCTCTCTCCCTGCCTCTCTCTCTCTCTCTGCCCCTGCCCCTCTCTCTCTCTCTCTCTGCCCCTGCCTCCCTTTCTCTCTCTCTCTCTCTCTCTCTGCCCCTGCCCCTTTCTCTCTCTCTCTCTCTCTGCCCCTGCCTCCCTCTCCGCCTTTCTTTCTCTCTCTCTCTCTCTACCAGCCTCTCTCTCCCCCTCTCTGCCTCTCTCTCTCTCTCCCAGCCCTTCTCTCTCTCCCAGCCCTTCTCTCTCTCCCTCTCTCTCCCTGCCCCTCTCTCTCTCCGAGCCTCCCTCTCCACGTCATTGAGTGTATTTAAGACAGAGATAGATAGGTTCTTAGAATCATAGAATCCGACAGTGCAGAAGGAGGCCATTCGGCCCATCGAGTCAACACCGACCACAACCCCACCCAGCCCCTATCCCCATGGGTAGCACTGCTGCTTCACAGCGCCAGAGACCCGGGTTCGATTCCCGGCTTGGACAAAGAACAAAGAAAATTACAGCACAGGAACAGGCCCTTCGGCCCCTCCAAGCCTGCACCGACCATGCTGCCCGACTGAACTAAATCCCCCTACCCTTCCGGGGACCATATCCCCGATATCCCCGGGGCGCCACGGTGGCACAGTGGTTAGCACTGCTGCTTCACAGCTCCAGGGACCTGGGTTCGATTCCCGGCTCGGGTCACTGTCTGTGTGGAGTTTGCACATTCTCCTCGTGTCTGCGTGGGTTTCCTCCGGGTGCTCCGGTTTCCTCCCACAGTCCAAAGATGTGCAGGTTAGGTTGATTGGCCATGATAAAATTGCCCCTTAGTGTCCTGGGATGTGGAGGTTAGAGGGATTAGTGGGTGGATATGGGGGTAGGGTCTGGGTGGGATTGTGGTCGGTGCAGACTTGATGGGCCGAATGGCCTCTTTCTGTACTGTAGGGTTTCTATGATTTCTATGATATCCCTCTATTCCCATCCTATTCACGTATTTGTCAAGACGCCCCTTAAAACTCACTACCGTATCTGCTTCCACTACCCCGGCAGCGAGTTCCAGGCACCCACCACCCTCTGTGTAAAAAATCTGCCTCGTACATCTCCTTTAAACCTTGCCCCTCGCACCTTAAACCTGTTCCCCCCGAGTAATTGACTCTTCCACCCTGGGAAAAAGCTTCTGACTATCCACTCTGTCCATGCCTCTCATAATCTTGTAGACTTCTATCAGGTCGCCCCTCAACCTCCGTCGCTCCAGTGAGAACAAACCGAGTTTCTCCAACCTCTCCTCATAGCTGATGCCTTCCATACCAGGCAACATCCTGGTAAATCTTCTCTGTACCCTCTCCAAAGCCTCCACATCCTTCTGGCAGTGTGGCGACCAGAATTGGACACTTGATTCCAAGTCCAGCCTAACTAAGGTTCTATAAAGCTGCAACATGACTTGCCAATTTTTAAACTCAATACCCTGGCCGATGAAGGCAAGCATGCCGTATGCCTTCTTGACTACCTTCTCCACCTGCGTTGCCACTTTCAGTGACCTGTGTACCTGTACACCCAGATCCCTCTGCCTATCAATACTCTTAAGGGTTCTGCCAGTTACTGCTTGGGTCAGTGTGTGGAGTCTGCACATTCTCCCCGTGTCTGCGTGGGTTTCCTTCAGGTGCTCCGGTTCCCTCCCACAGTCTGAAAGATGTGCTGGTTAGGGTGCATTGGGCCGTGCTAAATTCTCCCTCAGTGTAACCTGAACAGGCGCCGGAGTGTGGGCGACTAGGGGAATTTCACAGTAACTTCAGTGCAGTGTTAATGTAAGCCGACTTGTGACGATTAAATAAACTTTACTTTAACTTTACAGAATTCCATTCATTTACACTAACTAATCCCCCTGAAAATAGGGGGCAATTTAGCACGGCCAGTTCACCTAACCTGCACATCTTTGGACACGAAGGGACAATTTAGCATGGCCAATCCACCCTAACCTACACATCTTTGGACACTAAGGGACAATTTAGCATGGCCAATCCACCCTAACCTGCACATCTTTGGACACTAAGGGACAATTTAGCATGGCCAATCCACCCCAACCTGCATCTTTGGACACTCAGGGACAATTCAGCATGGCCAATCCACCCTAACCTACACATCTTTGGATACTAAGGGGCAATTTAGCACGGCCAATCCACCCTAACCTGCACATCTTTGGACACTAAGGGACAATTTAGCATGGCCAATCCACCCTAACCTACACATCTTTGGACACTAAGGGACAATTTAGCATGGCCAATCCACCCTAACCTGCACATCTTTGGACACTAAGGGACAATTTAGCATGGCCAATCCACCTAATCCGCACATCTTTGGACACTAAGGGACAATTTAGCATGGCCAATCCACCCTAACCTGCACATCTTTGGACACTAAGGGACAATTTAGCATGGCCAATCCACCCCAACCTGCATCTTTGGACACTCAGGGACAATTCAGCACGGCCAATCCACCCTAACCTACACATCTTTGGATACTAAGGGGCAATTTAGCACGGCCAATCCACCCTAACGTACACATCTTTGGACACTAAGTGACAATTTAGCATGGCCAATCCACCTAATCCGCACATCTTTGGACACTAAGGGGCAATTTAGCATGGTCAATCCACCCTAACCTGCACATCTTTGGGACACTAAGGGACAATTTAGCATGACCAATCCACCTAATCCGCACATCTTTGGACACTAAGGGACAATTTAGCATGGCCAATCCACCCTAACCCGCACATCTTTGGACACTAAGGGACAATTTAGCACGGCCAATCCACCCTAACCTGCACATCTTTGGACACTAAGGGACAATTTAGCACGGCCAATCCACCTAACCTGCACATCTTTGGACACTAAGGGACAATTCAGCATGGCCAATCCACCTAACCTGCACATCTTTGGACACTAAGGGGCAATTTAGCACGGCCAATCCACCCTAACCTGCACATCTTTGGACACTAAGGGGCAATTTAGCATGGCCAATCCACCCTAACCTGCACATCTTTGGACACTAAGGGGCAATTTAGCACGGCCAATCCACCCTAACCTGCACATCTTTGGACACTAAGGGGCAATTTAGCATGGCCAATCCACCCTAACCTGCACATCTTTGGACACTAAGGGACAATTCAGCATGGCCAATCCACCTAACCTGCACATCTTTGGACACTAAGGGGCAATTTAGCACGGCCAATCCACCCTAACCTGCACATCTTTGGACACTAAGGGGCAATTTAGCATGGCCAATCCACCCTAACCTGCACATCTTTGGACACTAAGGGGCAATTTAGCACGGCCAATCCACCCTAACCTGCACATCTTTGGACACTAAGGGGCAATTTAGCATGGCCAATCCACCCTAACCTGCACATCTTTGGACACTAAGGGACAATTTAGCACGGCCAATCCACCCTAACCTGCACATCTTTGGACACTAAGGGACAATTTAGCACGGCCAATCCACCCTAACCTGCACATCTTTGGACACTAAGGTTCAATTTAGCACGGCCAATCCACCCTAACCTGCACATCTTTGGACACGAAGGGATAATTTAGCACGGCCAATCCACGCTAACCTGCACATCTTTGGACACTAAGGGACAATTTAGCATGGCCAATCCACCTAACCTGCACATCTTTGGACACTAAGGGACAATTTAGCATTACCAATCCACCCTAACCTGCACATCTTTGGACACTAAGGGGCAATTTAGCACGGCCAATCCACCCTAACCTGCACATCTTTGGACACTAAGGGGCAATTTAGCATGGCCAATCCACCCTAACCTGCACATCTTTGGACACTAAGGGACAATTTAGCACGGCCAATCCACCCTAACCTGCACATCTTTGGACACTGAGGGACAATTTAGCATGGCCAATCCACCCTAACCTGCACATCTTTGGACACTAAGGGACAATTTAGCACGGCCAATCCACCCTAACCTGCACATCTTTGGACACTAAGGGATAATTTAGCACGGCCAATCCACCCTAACCTGCACATCTTTGGACACTAAGGGACAATTTAGCATGGCCAATCCACCTAACCTGCACATCTTTGGACACTAAGGGACAATTTAGCATGGCCAATCCACCTAACCTCTACATCTTTGGACAGTAAGGGACAATTTAGCATGGCCAATCCATCTAACCTGCACATCTTTGGACACTAAGGGGCAATTTAGCATGGCCAATCCACCCCAACCTGCATCTTGGACACTCAGGGACAATTCAGCATGGCCAATCCACCCTAACCTACACATCTTTGGATACTAAGGGGCAATTTAGCACGGCCAATCCACCCTAACCTGCACATCTTTGGACACTAAGGGACAATTTAGCATGGCCAATCCACCTAATCCGCACATCTTTGGACACTAAGGGGCAATTTAGCATGGCCAATCCACCCTAACCTGCACATCTTTGGGACACTAAGGGACAATTTAGCATGGCCAATCCACCTAATCCGCACATCTTTGGACACTAAGGGGCAATTTAGCATGGCCAATCCACCCTAACCTGCACATCTTTGGACACTAAGGGACAATTTAGCACGGCCAATCCACCTAACCTGCACATCTTTGGACACTAAGGGACAATTCAGCATGGCCAATCCACCTAACCTGCACATCTTTGGACACTAAGGGACAATTCAGCATGGCCAATCCACCTAACCTGCACATCTTTGGACACTAAGGGACAATTTAGCACGGCCAATCCACCCTAACCTGCACATCTTTGGACACTAAGGGACAATTTAGCATGGCCAATCCACCCTAACCTGCACATCTTTGGACACTAAGGGGCAATTTAGCACGGCCAATCCACCCTAACCTGCACATCTTTGGATACTAAGGGGCAATTTAGCATGGCCAATCCACCCTAACCTGCACATCTTTGGACACTAAGGGACAATTTAGCACGGCCAATCCACCCTAACCTGCACATCTTTGGACACTAAGGGACAATTTAGCACGGCCAATCCACCCTAACCTGCACATCTTTGGACATTAAGGGGCAATTTAGCATGGCCAATCCACCCTAACCTGCACATCTTTGGACACTAAGGGACAATTTAGCACGGCCAATCCACCCTAACCTGCACATCTTTGGACACTAAGGGACAATTTAGCACGGCCAATCCACCCTAACCTGCACATCTTTGGACACTAAGGGACAATTTAGCACGGCCAATCCACCCTAACCTGCACATCTTTGGACACTAAGGGGCAATTTAGCACGGCCAATCCACCCTAACCTGCACATCTTTGGACACTAAGGGATAATTTAGCACGGCCAATCCACCCTAACCTGCACATCTTTGGACACTAAGGGACAATTTAGCATGGCCAATTCACCTAACCTGCACATCTTTGGACACTAAGGGACAATTTAGCATGGCCAATCCACCTAACCTCTACATCTTTGGACACTAAGGGACAATTTAGCATGGCCAATCCATCTAACCTGCACATCTTTGGACACTAAGGGGCAATTTAGCATGGCCAATCCACCCTAACCTACACATCTTTGGACACTAAGGGACAATTTAGCATGGCCAATCCACCCCAACCTGCATCTTTGGACACTCAGGGACAATTCAGCATGGCCAATCCACCCTAACCTACACATCTTTGGATACTAAGGGGCAATTTAGCACGGCCAATCCACCCTAACCTGCACATCTTTAGACACTAAGGGACAATTTAGCATGGCCAATCCATCTAACCTGCACATCTTTGGACACTAAGGGGCAATTTAGCATGGCCAATCCACCCTAACCTACACATCTTTGGACACTAAGGGGCAATTTAGCATGGCCAATCCACCTAACCTAATCATCTTTGGGACACTAAGGGACAATTTAGCACGGCCTGTCCACCCTAACCTGCACATCTCTGGACACTAAGGGACAATTTAGCACGGCCAATCCACCCTAACCTGCACATCTTTGGACACTAAGGGACAATTTAGCACGGCCAATCCACCTAACCTGCACATCTTTGGACACTAAGAGGCAGGAGATTCAGAGGGGATTTGAGAAAGAAAATGGTGCTCGGAGAGAGGTGGGAATCTGCAATGGATAGCCTGGGAAGGTAGTCAATCTTTTTGCCCCATCCAATAATATGAGGGCCAAATAGAACATAGAACATTACAGCGCAGAACAGGCCCTTCGGCCCACGATGTTGCACCGACCAGTTAAAAAAAAACTGTGAAAAAGGAGTAGCTCCTGAGAGAAAAACCAAAGCAGAAAGGAAATTGAAAACATCAAACTAACAATGTGGTTGAATATGGTTTTGGGCCCCGTATCTAAGGAAGGATGTGCTGGCCTTGGAAAGGGTCCAGAGGAGGTTCACAAGAATGATCCCTGGAATGAAGAGCTTGTCGTATGAGGAACGGTTGAGGACTCTGGGTCTGTACCCGTTGGAGTTTAGAAGGATGAGGGGGGATCTTATTGAAACTTACAGGATACTGCGAGGCCTGGATAGAGTGGACGTGGAGAGGATGTTTCCACTAGTAGGAAAAACTAGAACCAGAGGCACAACCTCAGGCTAAAGGGACGATCCTTTAAAACAGAGATGAGGAGGAATTTCTTCAGCCAGTGAGTGGGGAACTCTTTGCCGCAGAAGGCTGTGGAGGCCGGGTCATTGAGTGTCTTTAAGACAGAGATAGATAGGTTCTTGATTAATAAGGGGATCAGGGGTTATGGGGAAAAGGCAGGAGAATGGGGATGACAAAAATATCAGCCATGATTGAATGGTGGAGCAGACTCGATGGGCCGAATGGCCTAATTCTGCTCCTATATCTTATGGGCTTATGGTCTAAAGGCGTTGATAACATACCCCAGTGCCCCGTGGGCACGGAAGACCTCGACGGTGCCCTCGGACTCCACACGCTTCCTCTCCTCCCAGGGACACCCGGCAGCGAATGTAGGTGGGGTTAGAGGGGCAGAGAGTCTGTTGGGATGATCCCCTTTTTTTCCTCCCCCCTCCAGTCGCCCGTCATCTGGCCCTGTTGATGGCGAGCCTCGACAGGGGCAGGTTCATGAGGCGCTCTCCCTGTGGGGGTGGAGAAAGTGTGGGGATAGGTGCAGGAGGGAGCGTGCTGGGGTGCCGTACGTGTGGGGAAAGTGGGCGGGGGGAGGGAGGGGGTTGCGAACCATCGGGATCAGACGATGTACGGTGAGTGGAGTTGCGCAGCTTGGTGTTCTGTGCTCCCGCAGCTCACCGCAGTAGAACAAAGAAAATTACAGCACAGAAACAGGCCCTTCGGCCCTCCAAGCCTGCACCGACCATGCTGCCCGACTGAACTAAAACCCCCTACCCTTCCGGGGACCAGATCCCTCTATTCCCATCCTATTCATGTATTTGTCAAGATGCCCCTTAAAACTCACTATCGTATCCGCTTCCACTCCCTCCCCCGACAGCGAGTTCCAGGCACCCACCACCCTCTGTGTAAAAAATCTGCCTCATACATCTCCTTTAAACCTTGCCCCTCGCACCTTAAACCTGTGCCCCCGAGTACAAAGAACAAAGAACAATACAGCACAGGAACAGGCCCTTCGGCCCTCCAAGCCCGCGCCGCTCCCCGGTCCAGGATTGAATCCTGAATCCAGGATCCCCGCCCAATTTTCCAGCCTATCTACATCCTAATATCCTATCCACCGAGCTGTCCCTCACAGCTACGATGCTGTGTTCATCACAACCTATTAACTCACCCCCACCCCCCCCATTCCAGACCATGTGATCTCCAGAGAGAGGCGAAAACCCAGAGTGAAAACCCCAGGGCCAATGTGGGGAAAAACAAATCTGGGAAATTCCTCTCCGACCCCCTGAGGCGATCGAAACGAGTCCAGGAGATCACACTGGCCCTGATCGGAAAATGCTTCCCAACCCTATTCATTTCCACTTCTGCTTTACGAACACCATCTGAATTCCCTGCCCCCGAGACAGGTTCCCAACTATCCGCAGTCTCGCTCTGTACTGGCACCAGCAAGATGATCATAGAATGAAGCCTTGAAACGAGAAACAAAGAACAATTAGCCCGCGCCGCTCCCTGGTCCAAACTAGACCACTCTTTTGTATCCCTCCATTCCCACTCCGTTCATATAGCTGTCTAGATAAGTCTTAAACGTTCCCAGTGTGTCCGCCTCCACCACCTTCCCCGGCAACACATTCCAGGTCCCCACGACCCTCTGTGTAAAATATGTCCTTCTGATATCTGTGTTAAACCCCCCCCCCCTTCACCTTGAACCTATGACCCCTCGTGAACGTCACCACCGACCCGGGGAAAAGCTTCCCACCGTTCACCCTATCTATGCCTTTCATAATTTTATACACCTCTATTAAGTCTCCCCTCATCCTCCGTCTTTCCAAGGAGAACAACCCCAGTTTCCCCAATCTCTCCTCATAACCAAGCCCCTCCATACCAGGCAACATCCTGGTAAACCTCCTCTGCACTCTCTCCAAAGCCTCCACGTCCTTCTGGTAGTGTGGCGACCAGAACTGGATGCAGTATTCCAAATGCGGCCGAACCAATGTTCTATACATCTGCAACATCAGTCCCCAACTTTTATACTCTATGCCCCGTCCTATAAAGGCAAGCATGCCATATGCCTTCTTCACCACCTTCTCCACCTGTGACGTCACCTTCAAAGATCTGTGGACTTGCACACCCAGGTCCCTCTGCGTCTCTACAACCTTTATGGTTCTTCCATTTATCGTGTAGCTCCTCCCTACATTATTCCCACCAAAATGCATCACTTCGCATTTATCAGGATTGAACTCCATCTGCCATTTCCTTGCCCAAATTTCCAGCCTATCTATATCCTTCTGTAGCCTCTGACAATGCTCCTCACTATCTGCAAGTCATGTTCCTCACTATCTGCAAGTCACTCTCCTCATAGCTAATGCCCTCCATACCAGGCAACATCCTGGTGAATATTTTCCGTACCCTCTCCAAAGCCTCCACATCCTTCTGGTAGTGTGGCGACCAGAATTGAACACTGTATTCCAAGTGAGGCCTGAATAAGGTTCTGGGAAAAGACTCTGACCATCCACTCTATCCAAGCCTGTCATAATCTTGTAAACCTCTATCAGGTCCCCCCTCATCCTCCGACGCTCCAATGAAAACAATCCAAGTTTGTTCAACCTTTCTTCATAGTCCATATCCTCCAAACCAGGCAACATCCTGGTAAATGTCTTCTGCACCCTTTCCATTGCATCAACATCCTTCCAGTAGTGTGGCGAGCAGAATTCAGACCATAAGACATAGGAGCAGAATGAGGCCACTCGGCCCATCGAGTCTGCTCCGCCATTCAATCACGGCTGATATTTTTCTCATCCCCATTCTCCTGCCTTTTCCCCATAACCCCTGATCCCCTTATTAATCAAGAACCTATCTATCTCTGTCTTAAAGACACTCAATGACCCGGCCTCCACAGCCTCCTGCGGCAAAGAGTTCCGCACATTCCCCACTCTCTGGCTGAAGAAATTCCTCCTCATCTCTGTTTTAAAGGATCGCCCCTTTAGCCTGAGGTTGTGCCTCTGGTTCTAGTTTTTCCTACTAGTGGAAACATCCTCTCCACATCCACTCTATCCAGGCCTCGGAGTATCCTGTTAGTTTCAATAAGATCCCTCCTTATCCTTCTAAACTCCAACGAGTCCAGACCCAGAGACCGGGACTTGACGGTTTGAGTTATAAGGAGATGCTGGATAGAACATGGAACATAGAACAGTACAGCACAGAACAGGCCCTTCGGCCCACGATGTTGTGCCGAGCTTTATCTGAAACCAAGATCAAGCTATCCCACTCCCTATCATCCTGGTGTGCTCCATGTGCCTATCCAATAACCGCTTAAATGTTTCTAAAGTGTCTGACTCTACTATCACTGCAGGCAGTCCATTCCTCACCCCAACCACTCTCTGCGTAAAGAACCTACCTCTGATATCCGTCCTGTATCTCCCACCACGAACCCTATAGTTATGCCCCCTTGTAATAGCTCCATCCACCCGAGGAAATAGTCTTTGAACGTTCACTCTATCTATCCCCTTCATCATTTTATACACCTCTATTAAGTCTCCCCTCAGCCTCCTCCGCTCCAGAGAGAACAGCCCTCGCTCCCTCAACCTTTCCTCATATGACCTACCCTCCAAACCAGGCAGCATCCTGGTAAATCTCTGCACTCTTTCCAGCGCTTCCACATCCTTCTTATAGTGAGGTGACCAGAACTGCACACAATATTCCAAATGTGGTCTCACCAAGGTCCTGTACAGTTGCAGCATAACCCCACGGCTCTTAAACTCCAACCCCCTGTTAATAAAAGCTAACACACTATAGGCCTTCTTCACAGCTCTATCCACTTGACTGGCAACCTTTAGAGATCTGTGGATATGGACCCCAAGATCTCTCTGTTCCTCCACAGTCTTCAGAACCCTACCTTTGACCCTGTAATCCACATTTAAATTTGTCCTACCAAAATGAATCACCTCACATTTATCAGGGTTAAACTCCATCTGCCATTTTTCAGCCCAGCTTTGCATCCTATCTATGTCTCTTTGCAGCCTACAACAGCCCTCCACCTCATCCACTACTCCACCAATCTTGGTGTCATCAGCAAATTTACTGATCCACCTTTCAGCCCCCTCCTCTAAGTCATTAATAAAAATCACAAAGAGCAGAGGACCAAGCACTGATCCCTGCGGCACTCCGCTAGCAACCTGGCTCCAATCCGAAAATTTTTCATCGACCACCACCCTCTGTCTTCGATCAGACAGCCAGTTACCTATCCAATCGGCCAACTTTCCCTCTATCCCACACCTCCTCACTTTCATCATAAGCCGACCATGGGGGACCTTATCAAACGCCTTACTAAAATCCATGTATATGACATCAACTGCCCTACCTTCATCAACACACTTAGTTACCTCCTCAAAAAATTCTATCAAATTTGTGAGGCACGACTTGCCCTTCACGAATCCGTGCTGACTATCTCGGATTAATCCGCATCTTTCTAAATGGTCGTAAATCCCATCCCTAAGGACCCTTTCCATCAACTTACCAACCACCGAAGTAAGACTAACCGGTCTATAATTACCAGGGTCATTTCTATTCCCTTTCTTAAACAGAGGAACAACATTCGCCATTCTCCAGTCCTCTGGCACCATCCCCGTGGACAGCGAGGACCCAAAGATCAACGCCAAAGGCTCTGCAATCTCATCCCTTGCCTCCCACAGAATCCTAGGATACATTTCATCAGGCCCAGGGGACTTATCGACCTTCAGTTTATTCAAAACTGCCAAGACATCCTCCCTCCGAACATCTATTTCCTCCAGCCTATTAGCCTGTAACACCTTCTCTTCCTCAAAAACATGGCCCCTCTCCTTGGTGAACACTGAAGAAAAGTATTCATTCATCACCTCGCCTATCTCTACTGACTCCATACACAAGTTCCCACTACTGTCCTTGACCGGCCCTAACCTCACCCTGGTCATTCTTTTATTCCTCACATAAGAGTAAAAAGCCTTGGGGTTTTCCTTGATCCGACCCGCCAAGGACTTCTCATGTCCCCTCCTAGCTCTCCTAAGCCCCTTTTTCAGCTCATTCCTTGCTAACTTGTAACCCTCAATCGAGCCATCTGAACCTTGTTTCCTCATCCCTACATAAGCTTCCCTCTTCCTTTTCACAAGACATTCCACCTCTTTTGTGAACCATGGTTCCCTCACTCGGCCATTTCCTCCCTGCCTGACAGGAACATACCTATCAAGGACATCCAGTATTTGTTCCTTGAAAAAGTTCCACTTTTCATTAGTTCCTTTCTCTGACAGTTTCTGTTCCCAACTTATGCCCCCTAATTCTTGCCTAATCGCATCATAATTACCCCTCCCCCAATTGTAAACCTTGCCCTGCCGTACGGCCCTAGCCCTCTCCATTGCAATTACAAAAGACACCGAATTGTGGTCACTATCTCCAAATTGCTCTCCCACAACCAAATCTAACACTTGGCCTGGTTCCTTTCCCAGTACCAATTCTGGATAGACTGGGACTTTTTTCTCTGGAGCGTAGGAGGCTGAGGGGTGATCTTATAGAGGTCTATAAAATAATGAGGGGCACAGATCAGCTAGATAGTCAATATCTTTTCCCAAAGGTAGGGGAGTCTAAAACTAGAGGGCAGAGGTTTAAGGTGAGAGGGGAGCGATATAAAAGTGTCCAGAGGGGCAATTTTTTCACACAGAGGGTGGTGAGTGTCTGGAACAAGCTGCCAGAGGCAGTAGTAGAGGCGGGTACAATTTTGCCTTTTAAAAAGTGTTTAGATAGTTACATGGGTACGATGGGTATAGAGGAATATGGGCCAAATGCGGGCAATTGGGACTAGCTTAGGAGTTTAAAAAAAATAGGGTGGCATGGACAAGTTGGGCCGAAGGGCCTGTTTCCATGCTGTAAACCTCTATGACTCAGAATCCTCGAGCATTCCTCATAGGACAAACTCTTCATTCCAAGGGTCATTAATATTCCAAGTAAGGTCCAAGTAAGGTCTTCCAAGGGTAGGTCTTATGAGGAAAGGTTGAGGGAGCTCGGGCTGTTCTCTCTGGAGCGGAGGAGATTGAGGGGAGACTTAATAGAGGTTTATAAAATGATGAAGGGGATAGATAGAGTGAACGTTCAAAGACTATTTCCTCGGGTGGATGGAGCTATTACAAGGGGGCATAACTATAGGGTTCGTGGTGGGAGATACAGGAAGGATATCAGAGGTAGGTTCTTTACGCAGAGAGTGGTTGGGGTGTGGAATGGACTGCCTGCAGTGATAGTGGAGTCAGACACTTTACGAATATTTAAGCGGTTGTTGGATAGGCACATGGAGCACACCAGGATGATAGGGAGTGGGATAGCTTGATCTTTGTTTCAGATAAAGCGCGGCACAACATCGTGGGCCGAAGGGCCTGTTCTGTGCTGTACTGTTCTATGTTCTAACCTCCGACCGATCAATTTTATTTATTTTGTCCCCACAGAGCTCCGGGGAGGCGAGGGAGCGATGATGGGGAGTCCGAAACGCGCCTCGCCCGAGGGTCTGGTGGGGGAGGAGACGGAGTCTTGGCAGACGGCGGACGTTGGATGCAAAGGGAGTCCGAAACGCGCCTCGCCCGAGGGTCTGGTGGGGGAGGAGACGGAGTCTTGGCAGACGGCGGACGTTGGATGCAAAGGGAGTCCGAAACGCGCCTCGCCCGAGGGTCTGGTGGGGGAGGAGACGGAGTCTTGGCAGACGGCGGACGTTGGATGCAAAGGGAGCCCAGACCGCGCCTCGCCCGAGGGTCTGGTGGAGGAGGAGACGGAGTTGTGGCGGACGTCAGATTTGGCCGGCGGAGGGAGCGTGGGGGCCCTCGACGAGCGCCGCCGGCACAAGTGCCTGGCCTGTGGGCGCGCCTTCAGCCGCCCCTCCAACCTGGCGCGTCACCAGTGCAGCCAGGGCGGCGAGGAGCCTCACCGCTGTGAGGAGTGCGGGGCTGGCTTCAGGCTGGCCGCCGAGCTGGCGGCCCACAGGCCCAGCCACGGCGGGGCGCGACCCTTCGCTTGCGCCGAGTGCGGCAAGCGTTTCACCCGGGCCTCCCACCTGCTGACCCACCGCCGGGTCCACACGGGCGAGCGACCCTACCCGTGCGCCGTCTGCGGCAAGGGTTTTAACCAGTCGTCCAACCGCCTGAGGCACCAGAGAGTGCACGCCGGGCAGCGGCTCTTTGTCTGCCCGCTGTGCGGTGACGGTTTCACCGACTCATCCACCCTGCTGCGTCACCGGCGCCTCCACACGGGCGAACGCCCCTTCGCCTGCCCGGACTGCGGCAAGCGTTTCACCCGCTCCTCCCACCTGCGGACGCACCGCCGTCTCCACACGGGCGAGCGCCCCTACCCCTGCCCGGACTGCGGGCGCCGCTTCACCCAGTCCTCCCACCTGCTGACCCATCGGCACGTCCACGCCCCCGAGCGCCCCTTCCGATGCCCGCTGTGCGGCCGAGGCTTCGTCCAGCTCTCCCACATGCTGAGCCACCGGTTCTCCCACACCGAGGAGGAAGGGGGGGAAGAGGGAGCGTCGCCCAACTCGCCCGCCTCCGGAGAGGGCGAGGAAAACCCCCGGGGTCTCCCGCAGAAAGCTCAGTGAATGGGGATGACGGGGGAGCTGGTGGGAGGTACGGGGATGGGTTGGTGGGCACCAGAGTTTGGGGGGAGGGTTTGCAGGGGTAGTATCTCGCCCAGTTCCCTCCCCCCTGCTGCGGTCCGACTGGCACCGGACCAGAACCTCAACAGCCCTCGGCTGTTTGGCGTGGAGGGGTAGGGGGGCAATGTACTCTGATCATCCAATTCAATATCCTGATTTTCCCCCCCCCTTTCCCCCATATCCCGCGATCCCTTTAGCCCCAAGAGCTTTAGAGTCATAGAGGTTTACAGCATGGAAACAGGCCCTTCGGCCCAACTTGTCCATGCCGCCCTTTGTGTTTTAAACCTCCAAGCTAATCCCAATTGCCCGCGTTTGGCCCATATCCCTCTACCTTACCCATGTAACTGTCTAAAGACTTTTTAAAAGACAAAATTGTACCCGCCTCTACTACTGCCTCTGGCAGCTTGTTCCAGACACTCACCACCCTCTGTGTGAAAACATTGCCCCCCTGGACACTTTTGTATCTCTCACCTTAAACCTATGCCCTCTAGTTTTAGACTCCCCTACCTTTGGGAAAAGATGTTGACTATCTAGCTGATCTGTGCCCCTCATTATTTTATAGACCTCTATAAGATCACCCCTCAGCCTCCTACGCTCCAGAGAAAAAAGTCCCAGTCTATCCAGCCTCTCCTTACAACTCAATCCATCAAGTCCCGGTAACATCCTAGTAAATCTTTTCTGAACTCTTTCTAGTTTAATAATATCCTTTCTATAATCGGGTCACCAGAATTGTGCACAGTTCTGGTCACCCTATTATATTTAACATGGCCAATCCGCCTAACCTGCACATCTTAGGATACTAAGGGATAATTTAGCACGGCCAATCCACCCAACCTGCACATCTTTGGACACTAAGGGGCAATTTGGCATGGCCAATCCACCCTAACCTGCACATCTTTGGTCACTAAGGGGCAATTTAGCATGGCCAATCCACCCAACCTACACATCTTTGGACACTAAGGGACAATTTAGCATGGCCAATCCACCCTAACCTGTACATCTTTGGACACTAAGGGACAATTTAGCACGGCCAATCCACCCTAACCTACACATCTTTCGGACTGTGGGAGGAAACCGGAGGAAACCCACGCAGACACGAGGAGAATGTGCAAACTCCACACAGACAGTGGCCCAAGCCGGGAATCGAACCCGGGTCCCTGGCGCTGTGAGGCAGCAGTGCTAACCCACTGTGCCACCGTGCTGCCCGTGAGTTCCTGAGACTCAGTACCCTCTGAGGGAAAACATTTCTCCCTCATCTCCGTCTGAAAGGGGTCGCCCCCTTATTTTTAAACAGTGACCACCCCCCCTCCCCCCAAGTTCTAGATTCTCACACGAGAGGAAAAGTCCTCTCTACATCCACCCTGTCCAGACGCACCCCCGCCTCAGGATCTTAAAGGTTTTAATTAAGTCGCCTCTCGCTCTTCTGAACTCCAGTGGATAAAAGCCTGGCCTGTCCCGGACCTTTCCCCGTCAGACAACCCACCCATTCCCGGGATTCAACCTTCTCCAAACTGTTTCCAACACAGTTACATCTTTCTTCAATAGAGTGATACTGTGCTGATCACTAATTGCCAAACTGTTGGAACAGGCAAAAACCAAGCCAACAGTAACTTGTATTTTTCTTTCAGTAGCTGTGAAAAGTGTTAGAGAATATCGTTTGCAACGAATGTACAAAACTGGAATAAAGATATTCTTCTTTAAAGTTTAAAGTTTGTTTATTCGTCGCAAGTAAGGCTTACATTCGCACTGCAGTGAGGTTACTGGTCTCCTTACTTGAGAAAGGATATACTGGCACTGGAGGGGGTGCAGAGGAGATTCACTCGGTTGATCCCGGAGTTGAGAGGGTTGGCTTATGAGGAGAGACTGAGTAGACTGGGGCTATACTCATTGGAATTCAGAAGAATGAGGGGAGATCTTATAGAAACATATAAGATTATGAAGGGAATAGATAAGATAGAAGCAGGGAAGTTGTTTCCACTGGTGGGTGAAACTAGAACTAGGGGGCATGGCCTCAAAATAAGGGGGAGCAGATTTAGGACTGAGTTGAGGAGGAACTTCTTCACACAAAGGGTTGTGAATCTGTGGGATTCCCTGCCCAGTTGAGGCTCCCTCATTGGATGTTTTTAAGGCAAGGATAGATAGATTTTTGAACAGTGAAGGAATTAAGGGTTATGGTGAGCGGGCGGGTAAGTGGAGCTGAGTCCACGGAAAGATCAGCTATGATCTTATTGAATGGTGGAGCAGGATCGAGGGGCCAGATGGCCCCTCATTACAGGAGGGACGTGGAAATGATTGAAAGGGTGCAGAGAAGATTTACAAGGATGTTGCCTGGATTGGGGGGGCATGCCCTATGAGGATAGGCTGAGGGAGCTCGGTCTTTTCTCCTTGGAGAGACGAAGGATGAGAGGTGACCTGATAGAGGTGTACAAGATGTTGAGAGGTATAGATCGGGTGGATTCTCGGAGGCTTTTTCCCAGGGTGGAAATGGCTGCTACGAGAGGACACAGGTTTAAGGTGCTGAGGAGTAGGTACAGGGGAGATGTCAGGGGGAAGTTTTTCACTCAGAGGGTGGTGGGTGAGTGGAATCGGCTGCCGTCAGTGGTGGTGGAGGCAAACTCGATGGGGTCTTTCAAGAGACTCCTGGATGAGTACATGGGACTTAATAGGATTGAGGGTTCTGGGTAAGCCTATATATAAGCCTAGGTAGGTAGGGACATGACCGGCGCAACTTGTGGGCCGAAGGGCCTGTTTGTGCTGTAGTTTTTTCTATGTTCTATGCCTACTCCGAGTTCTTATGTACTGTGAAATTCCTCGAGTCACCACACTCCATCACCTGTTCCGGTCAATGCACCCGAACCAGCACGTCTTTCAGACTGTGGGAGGAAACCAGAGCACCCGGCGGAAACCCACGCAGACACGGGGAGAATGTGCAGACTCCGCACAGACAGTGACCCAAGTCGGGAATCGAACCCAAACCTGAATGGACCTACCTTGCATTAAGTTGATCTTTCTCTACACCCTAGCTGTGACTGTAACACTACATTCTGCACTCTCTCCTTTCCTTCTCTATGATCGGTATGCTTTGTCTGTATAGCGCGCAAGAACAATACTTTTCACTGTATGCGAATGCATGTGACAATAATAAATCAAATCAAATCGATGTGAGGCAGCAGTGCTAACCAGGATTTTACCAGGATGTTGCCTGGTATGGAGGGTCTTAGCTATGAGGAGAGATTGGGTAGACTGGGCTTGTTCTCCCTGGAAAGACGGAGAATGAGGGGAGATCTAATAGAGGTATACAAGATTATGAAGGGTATAGATAGGGTGAACAGTGGGAAGCTTTTTCCCAGGTCGGAGGTGACGATCACGAGAGGTCACGGGCTCAAGCTGAGAGGGGCGAAGTATAACTCAGATATCAGAGGGACGTTTTTTACACAGAGGGTGGTGGGGGCCTGGAATGCGCTGCCAAGTAGGGTGGTGGAGGCAGGCACGCTGACATCGTTTAAGACTTACCTGGATAGTCACATGAGCAGCCTGGGAATGGAGGGATACAAACGATTGGTCTAGTTGGACCAAGGAGCGGCACGGTAGCACAGTGGTTAGCACTGCTGCTTCACAGCTCCAGGGTCCCGGGTTCGATGCTCGGGTCGCTGTCTGTGTGGAGTTTGCACATTCTCCCCGTGTCTGCGTGGGTTTCCTCCGGGTGCTCCGGTTTCCTCCCACAGTCCAAAGATGTGCGGGTTAGGTTGATTGGCCAGGTTAAAAAATTGCCCCTTAGAGTCCTGGGATGAGTTGGTTAGAGGGATTAGCGGGTAAAATATGTGGGGGTAGGGCCTGGGTGGGATTGTGGTCGGTGCAGACTCGATGGGCCGAATGGCCTCCT
This sequence comes from Mustelus asterias, assembly GCF_964213995.1. Classification (NCBI taxonomy): domain Eukaryota; kingdom Metazoa; phylum Chordata; class Chondrichthyes; order Carcharhiniformes; family Triakidae; genus Mustelus; species Mustelus asterias. The sequence continues at coordinate 68,806 of NW_027590136.1, forward strand.
TCTGCACTGTAGGGTTTCTATGATTTCTAGTTGGACCAAGGAGCGGCACAGGCTTGGAGGGCCGAAGGGCCTGTTTCCCGTGCTGTATTGTTCTTTGTTAACCATTGTGCCGCCCTACAGCAGAGATTTGTTCCTTTTTCTCAGACTACAGAAGACTGGATTTATGCAGGGAACCAAGTTGAATTCTGGTTTTGGGTGCTACAGTGGTTAGCATTGCCTCATAGTGCCAGGGACCTGTGTTCGAACCCGGCCTCAGGTGGCAGTCTGTGCGGAGTTTGTGTAAAGGAGAACATGACCCTATCTACATCAACGGGGATGAAGTAGAAAGGGTCGAGAGCTTCAAGTTTTTAGGTGTCCAGATCACCAACAACCTGTCCTGGTCCCCCCCATGCCGACACTATAGTTTAGAAAGCCCCACCAACGCCTCTACTTTCTCAGAAGACTAAGGAAATTCGGCATGTCAGCTACGACTCTCACCAACTTTTACAGATGCCCCACAGAAAGCATTCTTTCTGGTTGTATCACAGCTTGGTCTGGGGCTCCTGCTCTGCCCAAGACCGCAAGGAACTACAAAAGGATCGTGAATGTAGCCCAATCCATCACGCAAACCAGCCTCCCATCCATTGAACAGTGAATACAGGAGTTGGGACGTCTTGTTGAAGTTGTACAAGACATTGGTAAGGCCACACTTGGAATACTGTGTACAGTTCTGTTCACCCTATTATAGAAAGGATATTATTAAACTAGAAAGAGTGCAGAAAGGATTTACTCGGATGCTACCGGGACTTGAAATCATAGAATCCTAGAAATCACAGAAACCCTACAGTACAGAAAGAGGCCATTCGGCCCATCGAGTCTGCACCGACCACAATCCCACCCAGGCCCTACCCCCATATCCCTACATATTTTACCCACTAATCCCTCTAATCTACGCATCTCAGGACACTAAGGGGCAATTTTAGCATGGCCAATCAACCTAACCCGCACATCTTTGGATTGTAGGAGGAAACCGGAGCACCCGGAGGAAACCCACGCAGACACGAGGAGAATGTGCAAACTCCACACAGACAGTGACCCAAGCCGGGAATCAAACCCAGGTCCCTGGAGCTGTGAAGCAGCAGTGCTAACCACTGTGCTACTGTGTGGTTTGAGTTATAAGGAGAGGCTGGATAGACTGGGACTTTTTTCTCTGGAGCGTAGGGGGCTGAGGGGTGATCTTATAGAGGTCTATAAAATAATGAGGGGCACAGATCAGCTAGATCGATAATATCTTTTCCCAAAGGTAGGGGAATCTAAAACGAGAGGGCATAGGTTAAAGGTGAGAGGGGAGAGACACAAAAGGGTGCAGAGGGGCAATTTTTTCACACAGAGGGTGGAGAGCGTGTGGAACGAACTGGCAGGAGTAGTAGTAGAGGCGGGTACAATTTTGTGTTTTAAAAAGCGTTTAGACAGTTACATGGGTAAGATGGGTTTAGAGAGATATGGGCCAAACACGGGCAATTGGGACTAGCTTAGGGGTTTAAAAAAAGGGGCGGCATGGACAAGTTGGGCTGAAGGGCCTGTTTCCGTGCTGTAAACCTCTGTGACTCTCTGACTCTAAAACCTTTAGTTTCACACTATTAGTACTCTATTATGTACATTTTTATTAAATTAAATATAACAGCAGTAAAGTCCAGTTCAGTCTTTCTCTTCCAGCATCGCGCACACCTCTTCCTTTCATCAAAGTCATTATAAAGCATCAACAATCATGTCCTCTGCTCCTGCTTTTTCGCAACACGCTGCTACAGTTAGGCTGCTTGCAATGTCTTGACAAAATGCTCCTCCTGTTTTTGATCCAGTTTTAATTCCAAATTAATTCCATCATTCTGTGGCCATGGCAGTGGCCGCGTCTCCGGAGTGGAGTCCGGCCCTGTAACTCAGAGGGCTAAGGAAAAGAGGAGGAAGGCAGTGTTAATCGGGGACTCAACAGTCAGGGGGACGGACACATGGGATTGAGGGTGATTTAGCGGTTTGGATCAGGAATTGGCTAGCTGTAAGGAAACAGAGGGTGGTGGTTGATGGGAAATATTCATCCTGGAGTTCAGTTACTAGTGGTGTACCGCAAGGATCTGTTTTGGGGCCACTGCTGTTTGTCATTTTTATTAATGACTTGGATGAGGGCGTGGAAGGATGGAATAGTAAATTTGCGGATGACACTAAAGTCGGTGGAGTTGTAGACAAGTGCGGAGGGAAGTGGCAGGTTACAGAGGGACATAGATAAGCTGCAGAGCTGGGCTGAGAGGTGGCAAATGGAGTTTAATGCGGAAAAATGTGAGGTGATTCACTTTGGAAGGAGTAACAGGATTACAGAGTACTGGGCTAATGGTAAGATACTTGGTAGTGTGGATGAACAGAGGGATCTGGGTGTCCATGTGCATAGATCCCTGAAAGTTGGCACCCAGGTTGATAGGGTTGTTAAGAAGGCGTACGGTGTGTTAGCTTTTATTGGTAGAGGGATTGAGTTTCGGAGCCAGGAGGTCATGCTGCAACTGTACAAAACTCTGGTGCGGCCGCATTTGGAGTATTGCGTACAGTTCTGGTCGCCGTATTATAGGAAAGATGTGGAAGTGTTGGAAAGGGTGCAGAGGAGATTTACCAGGATGTTGCCTGGTATGGTGGGAAAATCGTATGAGGAAAGGCTGAGGGGCTTGAGGTTGTTTTCGTTAGAGAGAAGAAGGTTAAGAGGTGACTTAATAGAGGCATACAAGATGATCAGAGGATTAGATAGGGTGGACAGTGAGAGCCTTTTTCCTCGGATGGTGTTGGCTAGCACGAGGGGACATAGCTTTAAATTGAGGGGTGAGAGATATAGGACAGATGTTAGAGGTAGGTTCTTTACTCAGAGAGTAGTAAGGGCGTGGAATGCCCTGCCTGCAGCAGTGGTGGACTTGTCAACGTTGAGAGCGTTCAAATGGTTATTGGATAAACATATGGATGATATTGGAATAGTGTAGATTAGAGGGGCTTTAGATTGGTTCCACTGGTCGGCGCAACATCGAGGGCTGAAGGGCCTGTACTGCGCTGTAATGTTCTACGTTCTATGTTCTAGATACAGACATAAGCATGTTAACATCACATTGTTCTATGAATGGATATATTTCCTACGTCAGTGCCTATCAATGATTTGGTTTCAGTCTATTCATCCAGGAATTGGTTTTCCTGCATTTATGTATTCCAATTCCCATTTGTGCCTAATCTCTTTAACAGACCCTTTTATCCCGGGACTGTCCTTTATCTAAAAATGCCTCAAGCCCTGGTTCCCTGCAGCATTTGTTCCCTGCATGTTTTAACTTTTAATAACTGTCAGTGCCTGTTTCATGTCTCTTTTCCCAGGTGACCGTTTATGGGCCAGGCAGCCATGTTGTGAAACCCTCTCATGTTTTCCCCACTTCACTAAGTTGCCCCTTCGTGTCCCAAAGATGTGTAGGTTGGGGGGATTGACCATGCTAAATTGCCCCTTAGTGTCCAAAGATGTGCAGGTTAGGTGGATTGGCCATGCTAAATTGTCCCTTAGTGTCCAAAGATGTGCAGGTTAGGTGGATTGGGCATGCTAAATTGTCCCTTAGTGTCCAAAGATGTGTAGGTTAGGGTGGATTGGCCGTGCTAAATTGTCCCTTAGTGTCCAAAGATGTGTAGGTTAGGGTGGATTGGCCGTGCTAAATTGCCCCTTAGTGTCCAAAGATGTGTAGGTTAGGGTGGATTGGCCGTGCTAAATTGTCCCTTAGTGTCCAAAGATGTGCAGGCTCGATGGGCCGAATGGACTCCTTCTGCACTGCAGGCATTCGATGATTTGCTGACTTTGTCAATGAGGCCCTGTCCCTCTGCAGGCTGGCTCAGCTTCACATGTACACTCAGGGCCATCCAGAAGGGTCACGTCTCCCTGTGTCCTTGCTGGTGAACTGGCCCAACAGATCCACTGTCACCCAGTCCAACTCCACCTCCTGTCAGGAAATATTAGAATCATAGAACACTGCTATTCATAAGGAGGCCATTCAGCCCTTCGACTACAATCCACCCCAGGCCCTCTTCCCATTACCCCACAGATTTATCCTGATAATCCCCGACACTAAGGGGCAATTTTACCCGGCCAAACAAACTAACCCTCAGCCTCGGCTCACTGTCTGTGTGGAGTTTGCACGTTCTCCCCGTGTCTGCATGGGTTTCCTCCGGGTGCTCCGGTTTCCTCCCACAGTCCAAAGATGTGCAGGTTAGGGTGGATTGGCCATGCTAAATTGCCCCTTAGTGTCCAAAGATGTGCAGGTTAGGGGGATTGGCCATGCTAAATTGCCCCTTAGTGTCCAAAGATGTGTAGGTTAGGGTGGATTGGCCATGCTAAATTGCCCCTTAGTGTCCAAAGATGTGCAGGTTAGGGTGGATTGGCCATGGTAAATTGTCCCTTAGTGTCCAAAGATGTGCAGGTTAGGTGGATTGGCCATGGTAAATTGTCCCTTAGTGTCCAAAGATGTGCAGGTTAGGGTGGATTGGCCATGCTAAATTGTCCCCTAGTGTCCAAAGATGTGCAGGTTAGGGTGGATTGGCCATGCTAAATTGTCCCTTAGTGTCCAAAGATGTGCAGGTTAGGGTGGATTGGCCATGCTAAATTGTCCCTTAGTGTCCAAAGATGTGCAGGTTAGGGTGGATTGGCCGTGCTAAATTGTCCCTTAGTGTCCAAAGATGTGCAGGTTAGGTGGATTGGCCATGCTAAATTGTCCCTTAGTGTCCAAAGATGTGCAGGTTAGGTGGATTGGCCGTGCTAAATTGTCCCTTAGTGTCCAAAGATGTGTAGGTTAGGTGGATTGGCCGTGCTAAGTTGTGCCTTAATGTCCAAAGATGTGCGGGTTAGGTGGATTGGCCGTGCTAAATTGTCCCTTAGTGTCCAAAGATGTGTAGGTTAGGTGGATTGGCCATGCTAAATTGTCCCTTCGTGTCCAAAGATGTGTAGGTTAGGTGGATTGGCCGTGCTAAATTGCCCCTTAGTGTCCAAAGATGTGTAGGTTAGGGTGGATTGGCCGTGCTAAATTGCCCCTTAGTGTCCAAAGATGTGTAGGTTAGGGTGGATTGGCCGTGCTAAATTGCCCCTTAGTGTCCAAAGATGTGCAGGTTAGGGTGGATTGGCCGTGCTAAATTGCCCCTTAGTGTCCAAAGATGTGTAGGTTAGGGTGGATTGGCCGTGCTAAATTGCCCCTTAGTGTCCAAAGATGTGTAGGTTAGGATGGATTGGCCATGCTAAATTGCCCCTTAGTGTCCAAAGATGTGCAGGTTAGGGTGGATTGGCCATGCTAAATTGTCCCTTAGTGTCCAAAGATGTGTAGGTTAGGGTGGATTGGCCATGCTAAATTGTCCCTTAGTGTCCAAAGATGTGTAGGTTAGGGTGGATTGGCCGTGCTAAATTGCCCCTTAGTGTCCAAAGATGTGTAGGTTAGGGTGGATTGGCCATGCTAAATTGCCCCTTAGTGTCCAAAGATGTGCAGGTTAGGGGGATTGGCCGTGCTAAATTGTCCCCTTAGTGTCCAAAGATGTGTAGGTTAGGGTGGATTGGCCGTGCTAAATTGCCCCTTAGTGTCCAAAGATGTGTAGGTTAGGGTGGATTGGCCATGCTAAATTGCCCCTTAGTGTCCAAAGATGTGCAGGTTAGGGTGGATTGGCCATGCTATATTGCCCCTTAGTGTCAGAAGGGGTAAATACGTAGCGTTACGGGTGCTCCTGTTTCCTCCCACATTCCAAAGATCATAGAATCATAGAATCACTGCAGTGCAGAAGGAGGCCATTCAGCTCATCATGCCTGCACTGACCACAATCCCGAACCCTGTAACCCCACATATTTAACTTGCTAGTCCACCTGACACTAAGGGACAATTTAGCATGGCCAATTCACCGAACCTGCACATCTTTGGACACTAAGGGACAATTTAGCATGGCCAATTCACCGAACCTGCACATCTTTGGACACTAAGGGACAATTTAGCACGGCCAATCCACCCTAACCTACACATCTTTGGACACTAAGGGACAATTTAGCATGGCCAATCCACCCTAACCTGCACATCTTTGGACACTAAGGGACAATTTAGCACGGCCAATTCACCGAACCTGCACATCTTTGGACACTAAGGGACAATTTAGCATGGCCAATCCACCCTAACCTACACATCTTTGGATACTAAGGGACAATTTAGCACGGCCAATCCACCCTAACCTACACATCTTTGGACACTAAGGGACAATTTAGCATGGCCAATCCACCCTAACCTACACATCTTTGGACACTAAGGGACAATTTAGCACGGCCAATCCACCCTAACCGACACATCTTTGGACACTAAGGGACAATTTAGCATGGCCAATCCACCCTAACCTGCACATCTTTGGACACTAAGGGGCAATTTAGCATGGCCAATCCACCCTAACCTACACATCTTTGGACACTAAGGGGCAATTTAGCATGACCAATCCACCCTAACCTACACATATTTGGACACTAAGGGACAATTTAGCACGGCCAATCAACCCTAACCTACACATCTTTGGACACTAAGGGACAATTTAGCATGGCCAATCCACCCTAACCTACACATATTTGGACACTAAGGGACAATTTAGCACGGCCAATCAACCCTAACCTACACATCTTTGGACACTAAGGGGCAATTTAGCATGGCCAATCCCCCTAACCTGCACATCTTTGGACACTAAGGGACAATTTAGCACGGCCAATCCACCCTAACCTGCACATCTTTGGACACTAAGGGGCAATTTAGCATGGCCAATCCACCCTAACCTCCACATCTTTGGACACTAAGGGGCAATTTAGCATGGCCAATCCACCCTAACCTACACATCTTTGGACACTAAGGGGCAATTTAGCATGGCCAATCCACCCTAACCTGCACATCTTTGGACACTAAGGGGCAATTTAGCATGGCCAATCCACCCTAACCTGCACATCTTTGGACACTAAGGGGCAATTTAGCACGGCCAATCCACCCTAACCTGCACATCTTTGGACACTAAGGGACAATTTAGCACGGCCAATCCACCCTAACCTGCACATCTTTGGACACTAAGGGACAATTTAGCATGGCCAATCAACCCTAACCTACACATCTTTGGACACTAAGGGGCAATTTAGCATGGCCAATCCACCCTAACCTGCACATCTTTGGACACTAAGGGGCAATTTAGCACGGCCAATCCACCCTAACCTGCACATCTTTGGACACTAAGGGACAATTTAGCACGGCCAATCCACCCTAACCTGCACATCTTTGGACACTAAGGGACAATTTAGCATGGCCAATCAACCCTAACCTACACATCTTTGGACACTAAGTGGCAATTTAGCATGGCCAATCCACCCTAACCTGCACATCTTTGGACACTAAGGGACAATTTAGCACGGCCAATCCACCCTAACCAGCACATCTTTGGACTGTGGGAGGAAACCGGAGCACCCGGAGGAAACCCACTCAGACACGGGGAGAACGTGCAAACTCGACAAAGACATTCACCCAATTGAACCCGGATCCCTGGTGCAGCACAGGAACAGGCCCTTCGGCCCTCCAAGCCTGTACCGACCATGCTGCCCGACTGAACTAAAACCCCCTACCCGTGGTGCGGCACGGTAACACAGTGGTTAGCACTGCTGCTTCACAGCTCCAGGGACCTGGGTTCGATTCCCGGCTTGGGTCACTGTCTGTGTGGAGTTTGCACATTCTCCTCGTGTCTGCGTGGGTTTCCTCCGGGTGCTCCGGTTTCCTCCCACAGTCCAAAGATGTGCGGGTTAGGTTGATTGGTTATGCTAAAAATTGCCCTTGGTGTTCTGAGATGCGTAGGTTAGCGGGATTGGTGGGTAAAATATGTAGGGATATGGGGGTAGGGCCTGGGTGGGATTGTGGTCGGTGCAGACTCGATGGGCCGAATGGCCTCTTTCTGTACTGTAGGGTTTCTATGTTCCCCAATTTAATACCTTCCGGGAAACATATCCCTCTCTTTCCATCCTATTCATGTATTTGTCAAGACGCCCCTTAAAACTCACTATCGTATCCGCTTCCACTACCTCCCCCGGCAGCGAGTTCCAGGCACCCACCACCCTCTGTGTAAAAAATCTGCCTCGTACATCTCCTTTAAACCTTGCCCCTCGCACCTTAAACCTGTGCCCCCTAGTAATTGACTCTTCCACCCTGGGGAAAAAGCTTCTGACTATCCACTCTGTCCATGCCTCTCATAATCTTGTAGACTTCTATCAGGTCTCCCCTCAACCTCCATCACTCCAGTGAGAACAAACCGAGTTTCTCCAACCTCTCCTCATAGCTAATGCCCTCCATACCAGGCAACATCCTGGTAAATCTTTTCTGTATCCGAGCGGTGTATAAGATCATGAGAGGATTGGATAAGGTGGGTGGACTCAATCATTTTCCCAGGGTTGGGGAATTGAGAACTCGAGGTACACAGGTCACTGAAAGTGGCAATGCAGGTGGAGAAGGTAGTCAAGAAGGCATACGGCATGCTTGCCTTCATCGGCCGGGGCATTGAGTTTAAAAATTGGCAAGTCATGTTGCAGCTTTATAGACCCTTAGTTAGACCGCACTTGGAATATAGTGTTCAATTCTGGTCGCCACACTACCAGAAGGATGTGGAGGCTTTGGAGAGGGTTCAGAAAAGATTTACCAGGATGTTGCCTGGTATGGAGGGCATTAGCTATGAGGAGAGGTTGGAGAAACTCGGTTTGTTCTCACTGGAGCGACGGAGGTTGAGGGGAGACCTGATAGAAGTCTACAAGATTATGAGGGGCATGGACAGAGTGGATAGTCAGAAGCTTTTTCCCCAGGGTGGAAGAGTCAATTACTCGGGGGGCACAGGTTTAAGGTGCGAGGGGCAAGGTTTAAAGGAGATGTACGAGGCAGATTTTTTACAGAGAGGGTGGTGTGTGCCTGGAACTCGCTGCCGGGGGAGGTAGTGGAAGCGGATACGGTAGTGAGTTTTACGGAGCGTCTTGACAAATACATGAACAGATGGGAATAGAGGGATACGGTCCCCGGAAGGGGAGGGGTTTTTAGTTCAGTCGGGGGCAGCATGGGCGGTGCAGGCTTGGAGGGGCCGAAGGGCCTGTTCCTGTGCTGTAATTTTCTTTGTTCTTAGAGGGCCGAGGTTTAATTTCCGAGGGGAAAGAATTAATGGGAACCTGAGGAGCAGCTTTTTTACACAGGGGGTGGTACGTATGTGGAACGAGCTGCAGGAGGAAGTGCTTGAGGCAGGGTCATTGTCAACATTTAAAAGGCATTTATTCCCATGCATGGACTGAAACTACAGAAGGGTCGTGAATGTAGCCCAATCCATCACGCAAACCAGCCTCCCATCCATTGACTCTGTCTACACTTCCCGCTGCCTCGGGGAAAAGCAGCCGGCATAATTAAGGATCCCCCCCACGCACCCCGGACATTCTCTCTTCCACCTTCTTCCGTCGGGAAAAAGATACAAAAGTCTGAGGTCACGTACCGACCGACTCAAGAACAGCTTCTTCCCTGCTGCTGTCAGACTTTTGAATGGACCTACCTCGCATTAAGTTGATCTTTCTCTACACCCTAGCTGTGACTGTAACACTACATTCTGCACCCTCCCCTTTCCTTCTCTATGAACGGTATGCTTTGTCTGTATAGCGTGCAAGAAACAATAATTTTCACTATGTTAATACATGTGACAATAATAAACCAAAGTCATGCAGGTGGCGCCATCTTCTGGCTAAATCGATATGCAGCGGGGACTTCACTCTGTTCCCCAAATCCTGCTCCACATTCAGCCACCAAACACGCAGCCTGGCCAGACTTTTCATTCGACAGGCACCCGTAGAACCATAAGATATAGGGGCGGCACGGTGGCACAGTGGGTTAGCACTGCTGCCTCACAGCGCCAGGGACCTGGGTTCGATTCCCGGCTCGGGTCACTGTCTGTGTGGAATCTGCATGTTCTCCCCGTGTCTGCGTGGGTTTCCTCCGGGTGCTCCGGTTTCCTCCCACAGTCTGAAAGATGTGCAGGTTAGGGTGGATTGGCCATGCTAAATTGTCCCTTAGTGTCCAAAGATGTGCAGGTTAGGTGGATTGGCCATGCTAAATTGTCCCTTAGTGTCCAAAGATGTGCATGTTAGGGTGGATTGGCCGTGCTAAATTGTCCCTTAGTGTCCAAAGATGTGTAGGTTAGGGTGGATTGGCCATGCTAAATTGTCCCTTAGTGTCCAAAGATGTGCAGGTTAGGGTGGGTTGGCCGTGCTAAATTGCCCCTTAGTGTCCAAAGATGTGCAGGTTAGGTGGATTGGCCATGCTAAATTGCCCCTTAGTGTCCAAAGATGTGCAGGTTAGGGTGGGTTGGCCATGCTAAATTGTCCCTTAGTGTCCAAAGATGTGCAGGTTAGGGTGGATTGGCCATGCTAAATTGTCCCTTAGTGGACCCGAACAGGCGCCGGAGTGTGGCGACTAGGGGAGTTTCACAGTAACTTCATTGCAGTGTTAATGTAAGCCTATTTGTGACTAATAAATAAACTTTAACCTTAACAGAATTAGGCCACTCGGCCCATCGAGTCTGCTCCGCCATTCAATCATGGCTGATATTTTTCTCATCCCCATTCTCCTGCCTTTTCCCCATAACCCCTGATCCCCTCATTAATCAAGAACCTATCTATCTCTGTCTTAAAGACACTCAATGACCCGGCCTCCACAGCCTTCTGCGGCAAAGAGTTCCACACATTCCCCACTCTCTGGCTGAAGAAATTCCTCCTCATCTCTGTTTCAAAGGATCGTCCCTTTAGCCTGAGGTTGTGTGCCCTCTGGTTCTAGTTTTTCCTACTAGTGGAAACATCCTCTCCACGTCCACTCTATCCAGGTCTTTCAAGAGGAACGAAAGTGAAGGAGATTGTCATCGACTTCAGGAAGCGTAAAGGAGAACATGCTCCTGTCTACATCAACGGGGACGAAGTAGAAAGGGGTCGAGAGCTTCAAGTTTTTAGGTATCCAGATCACCAACAACCTGTCCTGGTCCCCCCCATGCCGACACTATAGTTTAGAAAGCCCCACCAACGCCTCTACTTTCTCAGGAGACGAAGGAAATTTGGAATGTCAGCTACGACTCTCACCAACTTTTACAGATGCCCCATAGAAAGCATTCTTTCTGGTTGTATCACAGCTTGGTCTGGGGCTCCTGCTCTGCCCAAGACCGCAAGGAACTACAAAAGGGTCGTGAATGTAGCCCAATCCATCACGCAAACCAGCCTCCCATCCAGTGACTCTGTCTACACTTCCCGCTGCCTCGGGGAAAAGCAGCCGGCATAATTAAGGACCCCACGCACCCCGGACATTCTCTCTTCCACCTTTTTCCGCTGGGAAAAAGATACAAAAGTCTGAGGTCACGTACCGACCGACTCAAGACCAGCTTCTTCCCTGCTGCTGTCAGACTTTTGAATGGACCTACCTCGCATTAAGTTGATCTTTCTCTACACCCTAGCTATAACTGTAACACTACATTCTGCACCCTCTCCTTTCCTTCTCCCCTATGTACTCTATGAACGGTATGCTTGGTACAGCGCGCAAGAAAGAATACTTTTCACTGTATCCCAATACATCTGACAATAATAAATCAAAGTCATGCAGGTGGCGCCACCTTCTGGCTAAATCGATATGCAGCGGGGACTTCACTCTGTTCCCCAAATCCTGCTCCACATTCAACCACCAAACACGCAACCTCATAGAAATCATAGAAACCCTACAGTGCAGAAGGAGGCCATTCGGCCCATCGAGTCTGCACCGACCACAATCCCACCCAGGCCCCACCCCCACATATTTTACCCGCTAATCCCTCTAACCTACGCATCTCAGGACTCTAAGGGGCAATTTTTTTTTTTAACCTGGCCAATCCACCCTAACCCGCACATCTTTGGACTGTGGGAGGAAACCGGAGCACCCGGAGGAAACCCACGCAGACACGAGGAGAATGTGCAAACTCCACACAGACAGTGACCCGAGCCGGGAATCGAACCCGGGACCCTGGAGCTGTGAGGCAGCAGTGCTAACCCACTGTGCTACCGTGCCGCCTGGCCAGACTTTGTCTCTTCCACCTTCTTCCTTCGGGAAAAAGATACAAAAGTCTGAGGTCACGTACCGACCGACTCAAGAACAGCTTCTTCCCTGCTGCTGTCAGACTTTAGAATGGACCTACCTCGCATTAAGTTGATCTTTCTCTACACCCTAGCTATGACTGTAACACTACATTCTGCACCCTCTCCTTTCCTTCTCTATGAACGGTATGCTTTGTCTGTATAGCGCGCAAGAAACAATACTTTTTGCTGTATGCTAATACATACGACGATAATAAATCAAAGTTTGCAAGCATCAGACAAGCATTCTCTGCAACAGTTTGATAAGAAAGGAAAGAAAACTGGTTCCAATCTTTACTTGGTATAGATTTATTCACAGAGTGAAACATTACAGGTATATACCTCCCGACCTCACGCCACTCCTTATCGATTATAAGTGTCTCTTTAAACTATTTCAGATTAAGAACAGATTAGACAAAGTATAAGAAGGGTGACAGACCCTGGTGGGATAACTACAACAAAATGTCAAAGAAGCTTTAACTAACTAAACCATAATGTCATTCCTGGGGGTGGTAACGCCCCCTCTGCGCCCCCCCCCCCCAGCCCCTGCGGTGCTCATCGGACATGGAGGGAGTCTCCCTTTATACGTGTTGGTGGAACTAGTCAAGCAGTTCCCTCCACCTGTATACACTCGCAGTAAGAAGTCTCACAACACCCCGGCTTAAAGTCCCAACAGGATAAAAGCAAAGTGACTGCGGATGCCGGAATCTGAAACCAAAAGAGAAAATGCTGGAAAATCTCAGTGGGTCTGGCAGCACCTTGCAAGGAGAGAAAAGAGCTGAGGTTTCGAGTCCGGACAACCCTGTGTCAAAGCTTTGAAAGATGCGGATTAATCCGAGATAGTCAGCACGGATTCGTGAAGGGCAAGTCGGTGCCTCACACATTTGATAGAATTTTTTGAGGAGGCAACTAAGTGTGTTGATGAAGGTTCAGGGCAGTTGATGTCATATACATGGATTTTAGTAAGGCGTTTGATAAGGTCCCCCCCCATGGTCGGCTTATGATGAAACAGTGAGGAGCATTGTAAGAGGCTACAGAAGGATATAGATAGGCTGGAAATTTGGGCAAAGAAATGGCAGATGGAGTTCAATCCTGATAAATGCGAAGTGATGCATTTTGGTGGGAATAATGTAGGGAGGAGCTACACGATAAATGGAAGAACCATAAAGGGTGTAGAGACGCAGAGGGACCTGGGTGTGCAAGTCCACAGATCTTTGAAGGTGACGTCACAGGTGGAGAAGGTGGTGAAGAAGGCATATGGCATGCTTGCCTTTATAGGACGGGGCATAGAGTATAAAAGTTGGGGTCTGATGTTGCAGATGTATAGAACGTTGGTTCGGCCGCATTTGGAATACTGCGTCCAGTTCTGGTCGCCACACTACCAGAAGGACGTGGAGGCTTTGGAGAGAGTACAGAGGAGGTTTACCAGGATGTTGCCTGGTATGGAGGGGCTTGGTTATGAGGAGAGATTGGGGAAACTGGGGTTGTTCTCCTTGGAAAGACGGAGGATGAGGGGAGACTTAATAGAGGTGTATAAAATTATGAAAGGCATAGATAGGGTGAACGGTGGGAAGCTTTTCCCCAGGTCGGTGGTGACGTTCACGAGGGGTCATAGGTTCAAGGTGAAGGGGGGGGAGGTTTAACACAGATATCAGAAGGACATATTTTACACAGAGGGTCGTGGGGGCCTGGAATGTGTTGCCGGGCAAGGTGGTGGAGGCGGACACACTGGGAACATTTAAGACTTATCTAGACAGCTATATGAACGGAGTGGGAATGGAGGGATACAAAAGAGTGGTCGAGTTTGGACCAGGGAGCGGCGCGGGCTAATTGTTCCTTGTTTCTCGTTTCAAGGCTTCATTCTATGATCATCTTGCTGGTGCCAGTACAGAGCGAGACTGCGGATAGTTGGGAACCTGTCTCGGGGGCAGGGAATTCAGATGGTGTTCGTGGAAGTGGAAATGACTAGGGTTGGGAAGCATTTTCCGATCAGGGCCAGTGTGATCTCCTGGACTCGTTTCGATCGCCTCAGGGGGTCGGAGAGGAATTTCCCAGATTTTCTTTTCCCCATATTGGCCCTGGGGTTTTCACTCTGGGTTTTCGCCTCTCCCTGGAGATCACATGGTCTGGAATGGGGAGGTGGGGGTGAGTTAATAGGTTGTGATGAACAAAGCATCGTAGCTGTGAGGGACAGCTCGGTGGATAGGATATTAGGACGTAGATAGGCTGGAAAATTGGGCGGGGATCCTGGATTCAGGATTCAATCCTGGACCGGGGAGCGGTGTGGGCTTGGAGGGCCGAAGGGCCTGTCCCTGTGCTGTATTGTTCTTTGTTCTTTGGAAGTGAGGAGGTGTGGGATAGAGGGAAAGTTGGCCGATTGGATAGGTAACTGGCAATCTGATCGAAGACAGAGGGTGGTGGTGGATGGAAAATTTTCGGATTGGAGGCAGGTTGCTAGCGGAGTGCCACGGGGATCAGTGCTTGGTCCTCTGCTCTTTGTGATTTTTATTAATGACTTAGAGGAGGGGGCTGAAGGGTGGATCAGTAAATTTGCTGATGACACCAAGGTTGGTGGAGTAGTGGATGAGGTGGAGGGCTGTTGTAGGCTGCAAAGAGACATAGATAGGATGCAAAGCTGGGCTGAAAAATGCAAATGGAGTTTAACCCTGATAAATGTGAGGTGATTCATTTTGGTAGGACTAATTTAAATGTGGATTACAGTGTCAAAGGTAGGGTTCTGAAGACTGTGGAGGAACAGAGAGATCTTGGGGTCCATATCCACAGATCTCTAAAGGTTGCCACTCAAGTGGATAGAGCTGTGAAGAAGGCATATAGTGTGTTAGCTTTTATTAACAGGGGGTTGGAGTTTAAGAGCCGTGGGGTTATGCTGCAACTGTACTGGACCTTGGTGAGACCACATTTGGAATATTGTGTGCAGTTCTGGTCACCTCACTATAAGAAGGATGTGGAAGCGCTGGAAAGAGTGCAGAGGAGATTTACCAGGATGCTGCCTGGTTTGGAGGGTAGGTCTTTCTCTGCATGGAGGTCAGTGACCAGTGGAGTGCCCCAGGGATCTGTTCTGGGACCCTTGCTGTTTGTCATTTTCATAAATGACCTGGATGAGGAAGTGGAGGGATGGATTGGTAAGTTTGCTGACGACACCAAGGTAGGTGGTGTTGTGGATAGTTTGGAGGGATGTCAGAAGTTGCAGCGAGACATAGATAGAATGCAAGACTGGGCGGAGAAGTGGCAGATGGACTTCAACCCGGATAAGTGTGTGGTGATCCATTTTGGCAGATCCAATGGGATGAAGCAGCAGTATAATATGAAGGGTACCATTCTTAGCAGTGTAGAGGATCAGAAGGACCTTGGGGTCCGGGTCCATAGGACTCTTAAATCGGCCTCGCAGGTGGAGGATGCGGTCAAGAAGGCGTACTGGCCTTCATTAATCGAGGGATTGAGTTTAGGAGTCGGGAGATAATGCTGCAGCTTTATAGGACCCTGGTTAGACCCCACTTGGAGTACTGCGCGCAGTTCTGGTCACCTCATTACAGGAAAGATGTTGAAGCCATTGAAAGGGTGCAGAGGAGATTTACAAGGGTGTTGCCTGGATTGGGGGGCATGCCTTATGAGGATAGGTTGAGGGAGCTTGGTCTCTTCTCCCTGGAGAGACGAAGGATGAGAGGTGACCTGATAGAGGTTTACAAGATGTTGAGAGGTCTGGATAGGGGAGACTCTCAGAGGCTATTTCCAAGGGCTGAAATGGTTGCTACGAGAGGACACAGGTTTAAGGTGCTGGGGGGTAGGTACAGAGGAGATGTCAGGGGTAAGTTTTTCACTCAGAGGGTGGTGGGTGAGTGGAATCGGCTGAAGTCGGTGGTGGTGGAGGCAAACTCGTTGGGGTCTTTTAAGAGACTTCTGGATGAGTACATGGGATTTAATGGGATTGAGGGCTATAGATAGGCCTAGAGGTGGGGATGTGATCGGCGCAACTTGTGGGCCGAAGGGCCTGTTTGTGCTGTGGCTTTCTATGTTCTATGTCTTATGAGGAAAGGTTGAGGGAGCTGGGGCTGTTCTCTTTGGAGTGGAGGAGGCTGAGGGGAGACTTAATAGAGGTTTATAAAATGATGAAGGGGATAGATAGAGTGAACGTTCAAAGACTATTTCCTCGGGTGGATGGAGCTATTACAAGGGGGCATAACTATAGGGTTCGTGGTGGGAGATACAGGACGGATATCAGAGGTAGGTTCTTTACGCAGAGAGTGGTTGTGGTGTGGAATGGACTGCCTGCAGTGATAGTGGAGTCAGACACTTTAGGAACGTTTAAGCGGTTATTGGATAGGCACATGGAGCACACCAGGATGATAGGGAGTGGGATAGCTTGATCTTGGTTTCAGACAAAGCTCGGCACAACATCGTGGGCCGAAGGGCCTGTTCTGTGCTGCACTGTTCTATGTTCTTGCAGGTGCTGCCAGACCTGCTGAGATTTTCCAGCATTTTCTCTGGAAGTCCAGCAGGGTTTATCTGGTCGCACGGGCTTTCGGAGCGCTGCCCCTTCGTCGGGTGAGTGAAGGGAGCAGCGCCCCGCATGCTCATTGCTACCCAAAAGGACAGGGAGGGAGTCTCCCTTTATACGTGTTGGTGGAACTAGTCAAGCAGTTCCCTCCACCTGTATACGCTCGCAGTAAAAGGTCTCTCAACACCCCGGCTTAAAGTCCAACAGGATAAAAGCAAATCACAAATAGGAAGGGAGACTCCCTCCATGTCCGTTTGGGATCACGAGCTTCCGGAGCGCTGCTCCCTTCACTCACCTGATGAAAGGGCAGCGCTCCGAAAGCTTGTGCTGCCAAATGAACCCTGTTGGACTTGGGTAAGAGAAAATGCTGGAAAATCTCATACCATATACTTAACTTCAATCGAGACAATTGACGCCCGGGAGACAGGGGCACTTGAATCGCTGCGAACTCGCTGGGAGGCCAATAGTGCCCCGCAGGTCACACAGACGGGGCGAATCCCTTCCCACGCGCGGAGCAGGACAACGGCACTCCCTCCAGGGCGAACGCGTCAGGGGCTGATCTCGCGAGCTGGGCCGCCCCGTCATGAATCAGCGGGGTGGCCAAGCGACTCCCTCCCCACCCCCAGGGCCGGCGGGTAGCCTCCCCCCAGGGCGAACTCGCCGGGGTTCCGGCAGCCGGGGTGGAAGAGCAGGTGGAGGAGGGAGTCCATGCCCACGCAGGGGGCGAAGGTGGGCGCCCGCAGCAGAGCGAACTCGCTGGCGCTGCGGCAGAGAGGGGGGCCGGCGAGCGGCTCCCTCGACGCACCCAGGGCCGGCGGGGAGTACTTCCCGGCGTGAACACGCTGGTGCATCAGCAGGTAGAAGGACTGAGCGAATCCCTTGCCGCACTCGGGGCAGGTGAAGGGGCGCTCCCTGGCGTGGACCACCCGGTGGGCGGCCAGGTGGGAGGACTGGACGAACCCGCGGCCGCACTCGGGGCAGGTGAAGGGCTTCTCCCTGGCGTGGACCACCCGGTGGGCGGCCAGGTGGGAGGACTGGATGAAGCCCCGGCCGCACTCGGGGCAAGTGAAGGGCTTCTCCCTGGCGTGGACCTGGCTGTGTGTCACCAGGTGGGAGGACTGGGCAAACCGCTTGCCGCACTCGGAGCAAGTGAATGGCCGCTCCCCGCCGTGGACTAACTGGTGGGCCACCAGGTGGGAGGATTGAGTGAACCGCTTGCCGCACTCGGGACAGGAGTACTGCCTCTCCCCGCTGTGGACGACCTGGTGAGCCAGGAGGTGGGACGACTGTTTAAACCCCTTCCCGCACACGGGGCAGGGGAACTGCCTCTCCCCGCTGTGGACGGCCTGGTGAGCCAGGAGGTGGGAGGACTGTTTAAACCCCTTCCCGCACACCGTGCAGCTGAACTGCCTCTCCCCGCTGTGGACCTGCTGGTGCGTGGCCAGGTGGGAGGACTGAGCGAATCCCTTCCCGCACACCGTGCAGGAAAACGGTCTCTCCCCGCTGTGGACCTGCTGGTGCGTGGCCAGGTGGGAGGACTGGGTGAATCCCTTCCCGCACTCTGGGCAGGTGAAGGGTCTCTCCTTGCTGTGGACTTGCTGGTGCGTGGCCAGGTGGGAGGACTGAGTGAATCCCTTCCCGCACTCTGGACAGGTGAAGGGCTTGTCTCTGTTGTGTCCCTCCTGGTGAGCCACCAGCTCAGCCGACTGAGAGAATCCCTTCCCGCACTCGGGACAGGTGAAGGGTCGCTCCCTACTGTGTCCCTCCTGGTGAGCCACCAGCTCAGCCGACTGAGAGAATCCCTTCCCGCACTCGGGACAGGTGAAGGGTCGCTCCCTACTGTGTCCCGCCTGGTGAGCCACCAGATCGGCCGACTGAGAGAATCCCTTCCCGCACTCGGGACAGGTGAAGGGTCGCTCCCTACTGTGTCCTGCCTGGTGAGCCACCAGATCGGCCGACTGAGAGAATCCCTTCCCGCACTCAGGACAAGTGAAGGGTCGCTCCCTACTGTGTCCCGCCTGGTGAGCCACCAGATCGGCCGACTGAGAGAATCCCTTCCCGCACTCGGGACAAGTGAAGGGTCGCTCCCTACTGTGTCCCGCCTGGTGAGCCACCAGATCGGCCGACTGAGAGAATCCCTTCCCGCACTCGGGACAGGTGAAGGGTCGCTCCCTACTGTGTCCCGCCTGGTGCGCCACCAGATCGGCCGACTGAGAGAATCCCTTCCCGCACTCGGGACAGGTGAAGGGTCGCTCCCTACTGTGTCCCGCCTGGTGCGCCACCAGATCGGCAGACTGCATGAATCCCTTCCCGCACACAGAGCAGGTGAAGGGCCTCTCCTTCCTGTGGACCACCTGGTGCGCCACGAGATCAGCCGGCTGAGCGAATCCCTTCCCGCACTCGGGGCAGGCGTGGGGCCTGTCCCTGCTGTGGACCTGCTGGTGGGTCACCAAGTCGGACGCCTGGGCAAAACCCCTGCCACACTCGGGGCAGGCGAAGGGGCGCTCCCGCGTGTGGACCCGTTGGTGCGCCCCCAGGTGGGACGAATGGCTGAATCCCTTGCCGCACTCGGGGCAGGTGAAGGGTCGCTCCTTACTGTGAACTACCTGGTGCGCCCCCAAATGGGACGAGTGAGTGAATCCCTTGCCGCACTCGGGGCAGGTGAAGGGGCGCTCCCTGCTGTGAACTACCTGGTGCGCCCCCAAATGGGACGAGTGAGTGAATCCCTTCCCACACACAGAGCAGGCGAACGGTCTCTCCCCGGTGTGAATGCGCCGATGGGTTTCCAGTGCAGACTGGTTCCTGAATCCCTTCCCGCAGTCCCCACATTTGCACGGTTTCTCCATGGCGGGGAGGTCCTTGTGATTCTCCAGGTTAGACGATCAGTTGATGCCTCCTCCACACACACACAGAACACGGGTACAGTCTCTTTCCGCTGAAGAATGGTACAACTTTTGTTCAAACTGGTAAAGTTCTTTCCACAGTCAGTGCACTGGAACACTTTTACTCAGGGGTGTGTGCGTCTGTGTGTCTCTCGATGTTTTTCCAGTCACATTGATGTTTAAAATCATCTGCTACAAATAAATATTTTTCCCTCTAAGTTCAAAGTAGTGTAGGTTCTGATAAACTGAATGACCCTGTCAGCTCTTGATGCGAGATTTTATTCTGCAAGCTCTCTCCATCTGATATCCTGTAAGAAGATTTTACAAAAATAAGTGGACAAAAGTCAGTACAGGATAGAAATTCAGAACAGACAATTCTAGTTTCTATGGAACATTCTGCCCCCTCACAGAGTCATAGAGCATGGAAACAGGCCCTTCGGCCCAACTTGTCCATGCCGCCCCTTTTTTTCCAACCCCTAAGCTAGTCCCAATGGCCCATATCCCTCTATACCCATGATGTGGAGTTGCTGGCGTTGGATTGGGGTAAGCACAGCAAGTAGTCTCATGCAAGTGGTCGCACGAGCTTTCGGAGCGATGAAGGAGCAGCGCTCCGAAAGCTCGTGCTGTTGGATTTTAACCTGGTGTTGTGAGAATACTTGCTGCATCGTACCCATATAACTGTCCAAATGCTTTTTAAAAGACAAAATTGTACCCGCCTCTACTACTACCTCTGGCAGCTCGTTCCAGACACTCACCACCGTCTGTGTGAAAAAATTGCCCCTCTGGACACTTTTGTATCTCTCCCCTTAAACCTATTCCCTCTAGTTTTAGACTCCGTTACCTTTGGGAAAAGATATTGACTATCTCGCTGATCTGTGCCCCTCATTATTTTATAGACCTCTATAAGATCACCCCTCAGCCTCCTACGCTCCAGGGAAAAAAAAGTCCCAGTCTATCCAGCCTCTCCTCATAACTCAATCCATCAAGTCCCGGGAGCATCCGAGTAAATCTCTTCCACACTCTTTCTAGTTTAATAATATCCTTTCTATAATAGGGTGACCAGAACTGTACACAGTATTCCAAGTGTGGCCTTACCAATGTCTTGTACAACTTCAACAACTCTCATTCCCCCCCCCCCCCCCCCCCCCCCAAAAAAGCTGTGAATCTCCATCCCACACACTCTCCCTCCATTCTCACTCTGCTGTGTCTAATATTCACCCTCCCAGTTCTCCTGGAGGTGCTGATTGAGGCTGATTGACAGATCCATGCTCACTGCTTCCTGCCCTGGACACAGAGAGAGCTGGAAATCTCCATGCAGGCTGCCAGACAGATATAGGTCTATCTGAGTGGACTAACAATGTGTGGAATGTACAGACTGGATTCACTTCCTTTCCCTTCAGTTGCTGCAAATCCCCAGTTTCCCCCCAGAATGAGAAAAGAATTGGAAAGGGGGAGAAAAGCAAAGTGTTTTACTCACAGAGGCTGGGGACAGGGGGGGGGTTGGAGTCTGCCTGAAGCTCAATCTCCATTCACACAACAGAGGAAGACCACTGTCGCCATTGCCACAAAGCACACACTCTGATTGGCAGGAGGACCAGCGCGCATCCGGTCCTCCAAGCGCCGCCATTGGTCAATCCGCTGCATGTAGACAATGAAGGGGCGGGACCCGAGCCCACGTGGGGGGGGGGGGGTGAGTGGGCGGGGCTTGGACCGTCAGCCGCCGCGCTCAGCTGGTGTCCAATCCGCGGTGACGCCTCGACGGTTTCCCAGTGCGCAGGCCCCGGGCGCGCGCGCCCCCTTTGCACCTCCTCCTCGAGCCGAGGTGTCCCCCGGGGCAACCGGCTGACGTCACCGGCCAGGCCGAGAAGCCTCTCGATGATCTCCCCCCCCCCCCCCCGGCCTGGCCCGGGACTGCGCATGTGCGGGGGAGATGGGGAAGCCGCGCATGTGCGGAGGAGAGGGGAAGCTGCGCGCATGTGCGGGGGAGAGGGGCAGCCGCCCGTGTTCAAGGCAGGAAGGAGACTGCGCATGTGCGGGGGGAGGGGGGGAAGCTGCGCATGTGCAGGGAGAGCTCCCTTTGTTCCCCATGATGAGGTATTGACCAATGGAAAGTCGGAGGACCGGAAGGAGTCTGGTCCTCCAGCCAATCAGAGCTCCCCCATTGTCTGAATGCGGAAGTGGGACAATGAGCTTGTTCAGCTGCTCACTCCTGCCCAGCAAAGCTGCTGCTCTGGCGGACGGCTTCAACAAGGTGCTGCTCCTGGATGGCCGGGGCCATCTCCTGGGCCGGCTGGCTGCCATCGTGGCTAAACAGGTCTTAATAGGCCACAGAGTGGTGGTGGTGAGGTGTGAAGGGATTAACATCTCTGGCAACTTCTACAGGGCGGCACGGTAGCACAGTGGGTTAGCACCGCTGCTTCACAGCTCCAGGGTCCCGGGTTCGATTCCCGGCTCGGGTCCCTGTCTGTGTGGAGTTTGCACATTCTCCTCGTGTCTGCGTGGGTGTCCTCCGGGTGCCCCGGTTTCCTCCCACAGTCCAAAGATGTGCGGGTTAGGTTGATTGGCCAGGTTAAAAAATTGCCCCTTAGAGTCCTGGGATGCGTAGGTTAGAGGGATTAGCGGGTAAAATATGTGGGGGTAGGGCCTGGGTGGGATTGTGGTCGGTGCAGACTCGATGGGCCGAATGGCCTCCTTCTGCACTGTAGGGTTTCTATGATTTCTATGAAATAAACTTAAGTATCTTGCTTTTTTGCGCAAGAGGATGAATACTAACCCCTCTCGTGGCCCATGTCACTTCAGAGCGCCAAGCCGGATCTTCTGGAGAACTGTAAGAGGTATGTTGCCCCATAAGACAAAGAGAGGTCAAGCTGCTTTGGACAGACTGAAGGTCTTCGATGGGATCCCCCCTCCGTCCGATAAGAGGAAACGTATGGTTGTGCCAGCAGCCCTGAAGATTGTACATTTGAAGCCAACTCGTAAGTTTGCTCTCCTTGGTCGCCTTGCTCATGAGGTTGGTTGGAAATACCAGGCAGTTACAGCCACGCTTGAAGAGAAGCGAAAAGAAAAAGCCAAGCTTTACTATGAGAAAAAGAAGAAAGTTTTAAAACTGAAGAAAATAGCTGAGAAGAATGTTGAAAGCAAAATTGCCAAGTACACTGCAGTTCTGAAACAATATGGTGTTCTTGTTTAATATATTCACTCAGAGACATTGACAATAAAAGCTACAGAAAAAAATGGTTTAAAAAAAAAGATTGAGCTTCAGACAGGCTCAAACTTCCTCCTGTTCCAACATCTGTGAGTAAAACACTTTCTTTTATCCCCCTTTCCATTTATTTTCTCATTCTGGGGGAAATTGGGGACTTGCAGCAACTGAAGGGAAAGGAAGTGAATCCAGGGAGGCTGCAGACTCTGGAAAGGTTGGCCCAGGTCTCTCTCTCTTAAAGACATTGACATCGTTTGCTCCCTCAGCTTGACACATTTATTTGTCTGGCTAAAAGGATGGTCTCTTTCCTAATGCTCACAATTAAAGGGCTGGTTTCCACAGGCGATGGCTGACATTTAAGAGAATAATAAATTAATATAGACCAGAGATATGTCTAATGTTATGTAGTACAGATTAGATCTGCTATTTATGGTTCTGTAATAAAGTACATTTATTATTATTGGGGACTTGCAGCAACTGAAGGGAAAGGAAGTGAATCCAGTCTGTACATTCCACACATTGTTAGTCCAGTCAGATAGACATAGATCTGTCTGGCAGCCTGCATGGAGATTTCCAGCTCTCTGTGTCCAGGACAGGAAGCAGTGAGCATGGATCTGTCAATCAGCCTCAATCAGCACCTTCAGGAGAATTGGGAGGGTGAATATTAGATACAGCAGAGTGAGAATGGAGGGAGAGTGTGTGGGATGGAGATTCACAGCTTTTGGGGGGAATGAGAGAGGAAAGAATGTTCCATAGAAACTATAATTTTCTGTTCTGCATTTCTATCCTGTAGTGACTGTGATGACTTTTGTAAACTCCTTTTACAGGATATCAGAAGGTGAGGATTTACAGACAGAAATCTCAGACCAAACGTCACATCAACATCTGACAGAGTCCTCAATTCGTCGGGACCTGAATATCTTCGGTCTTTGAATCTAGAAGGAGGAATGTTTTTCAGTTCTGTCTACTTCAAAAAGCTTTAGACATCAGTGTGACTGGTAAAGCAGCGAGAGTCACACACCCGAGTGAGAGTGTTCCAGTGCACTGAGTGTGGAAAGAGCTTTAACCAGTTACACAGCCTGAAAATACATCGCAGCATTCACAGCAGGGAGAGACTGTACCCGTGTTCTGTGTGAGATTTAACTGATTGTTTAACCTGGAGAGTCACAAGGACACCCGCACCATGGAGAAACCGTGGAAATGTGGGGACTGTGGGAAGGGATTCATATCCCCATCTGATCTGGAAATCCATCAACGCAGTCACACTGGGGAGAGGCCATTCATCTGCTCTGTGTGTGGGAAGGGATTTAGTGTGCCATCCCTCCTGCAGAGGCACCAGCGAGTTCACACCAGGGAGAAGCTGTTCACCTGCCCTGACTGTGGGAAAGGACACACTCGTTCAGCGACCCTGCTGACACACCAACGGGTTCACACTGGGGAGAGGCTGTTCACCTGTTCTGTGTGTGGCTCGAGATTCACTCAGTTATCCATTCTTCTAAAACAGCAGCGAGTTCACACTGGGGAGAGGCCGTTCACCTGCTCTCAGTGTGGGAAGGGATTCTGTTCCCCATCTGATCTGGAAATCCATCAACGCAGTCACACTGGGGAGAGGCCATTCATCTGCTCTGTGTGTGGGAAGGGATTTAGTGTGCCATCCCTACTGCAGAGGCACCAGCGAGTTCACACTGGGGAGAGGCCGTTCACCTGCTCTGAGTGTGGGAGGGGATTCAGTCAGCTCTCCAACCTGCGGACACACCAGCGAGTTCACAGTGGGGAGAAACCCTTCTTCGCCTGCTCTGAGTGTGGGAAGCGATTCACTCAGTCGTGCAGTTTACTGAAACACCAGCCCATTCACACCAACGAGAGACCTTTTAAATGCTCTGATTGTGGTAGCGTCTTTCTGACCTCTTCAGAGCACATTGTCCCACCAGTGCATTCACAGTGAGGAGAGACTGTTCAGCTGCTCTCACTGCGCAAAGAGTTTCAAAACATCATCCCACCTTCAGACCCACCAGCGAATTCACACCGGGGAGAGACCCTACCCCTGTCCCATCTGTGGGAAGAGATTCAATGCTGCATCTAACCTGAGGACACACCAGCGAGTTCACACTGGAGAGAGGCCATTCTCCCGCTCTAGTGTGGGAAGGGATTCACTCTGTTATGTAACCTGCAGAGACACCAGCGACTTCACAACTAACTACAGGAATGGGGCCTTTTTCAAATAAACAAAAACCTGGGAGTCAGCCATTCCCTGTTTTGTAACTCCCGGCACTGCCTTGACCAACCCAAATCGACACGCCGGGTTTAAACTTGGACAAAACCTTAGAAATTAACTGTTCCTTGGTGCATTCTCCATAGCAACGACTTGTTAAAAGTTACTTGTGGTAAACTCACAGTAAAACATATTTGAACAGGGGTCTAAACCAACTTACAGAAACAGTAAGGTTAACTCCCTTCACCACTGTAGCCAGTGAGCTAATGTTTAATACAAAAACGGCCAAACACTCTGTTGAGATAGGCCTGAAGCAAAGGCAATTAGATATATAGATATTCCATTTCATACCAGCAATATACAATACTAATCACAATGGAGTATAACAGTTCGAGAAGCATCATGGGGCTAGCTGACTTGACCACATTCTAGGGGGTATTCAGTAATACAGACACAGGAAACAGCTCACTCCACAGGGACTCCCACTTTAGCCGCCCCCAGGCAGCTGCCTCTGAGTAACTGTTAACAGGGACTGTGGCTAACAGGGACTGTGGCTAACAGGGACTGTGGCTAACAGGGACAAGGCAAAGGAACCTATGTCGAGATACAGAGAAGGCCCAAGGACAGTTGATGAAGGGGGTCTGGGAAACATGGGAGAGGAAATCTATCAGTTCATGAGCTGATCACACAACCTCATGATACCCAGTTATTAATTTCATTGGAGCTATATGAAATGTATATAATAATCATTCTGATTGGATTGTGTCCAGCTGGGATGAGCTAAGTAACTGGATATGAATTGATGAATGATGCAAAGAACAGTACAGCACAGGAAACAGGCCCTTCGGCCCTCCAAGCCTGTGCCGCTCCTTGGTCCAACTAGACCAATCGTTTGTATCCCTCCATTCCCAGGCTGCTCATGTGACTATCCAGGTAAGTCTTAAACGATGTCAGCGTGCCTGCCTCCACCACCCTACTTGGCAGCGCATTCCAGGCCCCCACCACCCTCTGTGTAAAAAACGTCCCTCTGATGTCTGAGTTATACTTCGCCCCTCTCAGCTTGAGCCCGTGACCCCTCGTGATCGTCACCTCCGACCTGGGAAAAAGCTTCCCACTGTTCACCCTGTCTATACCCTTCATAATCTTGTACACCTCTATTAGATCTCCCCTCATTCTCCGTCTTTCCAGGGAGAACAACCCCAGTTTACCCAATCTCTCCTCATAGCTAAGACCCTCCATACCAGGCAACATCCTGGTAAACCTTCTCTGCACTCTCTCCAATGCCTCCACGTCCTTCTGGTAGTGCGGCGACCAGAACTGGACGCAGTATTCCAAATGTGGCCTAACCAGCGTTCTATACAGCTGCATCATCAGACTCCAGCTTTTATACTCTATACCCCGTCCTATAAAGGCAAGCATACCATATGCGGGGTTTTTTCAGAGACAAAGTATTGCCAAATCTTCAGCTAATACAAAGACTCGCAAAGTCAGTATCCTGGCTAAAGTCTGTATCTTTATTTGACTAACGCACACTGGGAGGGCATTGGGCATCCACTGCCTTGAAGTAGGCAATTTTCCAAAAGCCATATTGGCACCATTCATAACGTGCCTACAATGCAGAGGGGAACACCCGGATGGATATTCGTTCAAACCCCCTCTGCACAGCTGAGAGACCTTTAAATTTCAAAGCCAACGAAAGACCCTTATTCTGCCCAGCAACAGCGCAAAGCTGCATTTTAAACCGGCCTTTGGCCAAGGAAGGTCGGGATATCTGCGGGTCAAGACCGAGAGTGGGCTATATGGCATAACCAGACTATCAATAAAATATTACAGGAATAAAATGGCCAAGGCAGGCAAAGAAACTTAACAAACTAGTTCTTTGAAGAGATAACAAATAGGTTAGACCAAGGAGAGCCAATGGATGTTATCTATCTTGACTTCCAAAAGGCCTTTGACAAGGTGCCTCACGGGAGACTGCTGAGTAAAATAAGGGCCCATGGTATTCGAGGCAAGGTACTAACATGGATTGACGATTGGCTGTCAGACAGAAGGCAGAGAGTTGGGATAAAAGGTTCTTTCTCAGAATGGCAACCGGTGACAAGTGGTGTCCCGCAGGGTTCAGTGTTGGGGCCACAGCTGTTCTCTTTATATATTAACGATCTAGATGACGGGACTGGGAGCATTCTGGCCAAGTTTGCCGATGATACAAAGATAGGTGGAGGGGCAGGTAGTATTGAGGAGGTGGGGAGGCTGCAGAAAGATTTAGACAGTTTAGGAGAGTGGTCCAAGAAGTGGCTGATGAAATTCAACGTGAGCAAGTGCGAGGTCTTGCACTTTGGAAAAAAGAATAGAGGCATGGACTATTTTCTAAACGGTGACAAAATTCATAATGCTAAAGTGCAAAGGGACTTGGGAGTCCTAGTCCAGGATTCTCTAAAGGTAAACTTGCAGGTTGAGTCCGTAATTAAGAAAGCAAATGTAATGTTGTCATTTAGTGCTAACCACTGTGCTACCGTGTCACGGGCGACACGGTAGCACAGTGGTTAGCACTGCTGCTTCACAGCTCCAGGGTCCCGGGTTCGATTCCCGGCTCGGGTCACTGTCTGTGTGGAGTTTGCACATTCTCCTCGTGTCTGCGTGGGTTTCCTCCGGGTGCTCCGGTTTCCTCCCACAGTCCAAAGATGTGTGGGTTAGGTTGATTGGCCAGGTTAAAAATTGCCCCTTAGAGTCCTGAGATGCATAGGTTAGAGGGATTAGCGGGTAAATATGTGGGGGTAGGGCCTGGGTGGGATTGTGGTCGGTGCAGACTTGATGGGCCGAATGGCCTCCTTCTGCACTGTAGGGTTTCTATGATTTCTATGATTATCTCAAGAGGCTTGGAATACAAAAGCAGGGATGTACTTCTGAGGCTTTATAAAGCACTGGTTAGGCCCCATTTGGAGTACTGTGAGCAATTTTGGGCCCCACACCTCAGGAAGGACATACTGGCACTGGAGCGGGTCCAGCGGAGATTCACACGGATGATCCCAGGAATGGTAGGCCTGACATACGATGAACGTCTGAGGATCGTGGGATTATATTCATTGGAGTTTAGGAGGTTGAGGGGAGATCTGATAGAAACTTACAAGATAATGAACGGCTTAGATAGGATGGACGTAGGGAAGTTGTTTCCATTAGCAGGGGAGACTAGGACGCGGGGGCACAGCCTTAGAATAAAAGGGAGTCACTTTAGAACAGAGATGAGGAGAAATTTCTTCAGCCAGAGAGTGGTGGGTCTGTGGAATTCATTGCCACAGAGGGCTGTGGAGGCCGAGACGTTGAGCGTCTTCAAGACAGAAATTGATAAATTCTTGATTTCTCGAGGAATTAAGGGCTACGGGGAGGGAGTGGGTAAATGGAGTTGAAATCAACCATGATTGAATGGTGGAGTGGACTCGATGGACCGAATGGCCTTACTTCCGCTCCTATGTCTTATGGTCTTATGGTAAAAGGAATAAAAGATTAGATTAAATCTCCCTACACACAGCAGGACAAAATGACATTAACACCTAATCTCGCAAGCAGGGAACACAGAAACAAAACAATGAGGTGAATTCAGATAAGGAGACACATAGAGGGGATAATGGGAAACACATTAAAACACCGGGGCAAGAACAGGTAGTCCCATTAACACAAACACACACCATACAAATGCAAATTGACAAGCCTCCCAGAGAACTTCCTGACCCGACAGACCACTTTATACATGTTGTAAAAATGCATAATCAAATGTTCCCGCTCGAATTTGGATCCCTATAAAGATCCAGAGCTGATGTGAAAGGGGGGAGATCAACGTGGCCAAGCCACTGTTTCGGAGCTGGTTACGTTGGTTCTCCCTGGGTTCCCAGTAATTGTACAATAAAGAAAAACACTTTGAACGTTGCCTTGCGACTCGACCTCCTTGAATGCACTGGTACAAGGGATTTTTCCCTACAACAGCCTCAATGAAGAGATGGCCCTGAGCATTCCAATACCTCTCTGAAGTTGCAATGCATCCTTCAGGACAATTATACATTTCTCGAGTTCACTTTTCCCGCCTTCCATTAGTTACAAACCAGTCATCATTGGTACAAATCAATCACAGTTAACAGCTATCATATACCTTAGCCAATTGCATTCTACCCTCTGACATCATGGGATTTCATTGGTCCGTAGAATCCGGATGCTTCTTTCCCCCTGACGCTTAGCTACAGGGTTCAAAGGTGCTGTTCCCACCAACTCCCAATGACATCAATGGTCGAGTTAGACAGTTGATATTCCCATGTTTCCCAGTCGGTGGAGTTGTAGACAGTGCGGAGGGGAAGTGGCAGGTTACAGAGGGACATAGATAAGCTGCAGAGCTGGGCTGAGAGGTGGCAAATGGAGTTTAATGTGGAAAAGTGTGAGGTGATTCGCTTTGGAAGGAGTAACAGGAATACAGAGTACTGGGCTAATGGTAAGATACTTGGTAGTGTGGATGAACAGAGGGATCTGGGTGTCCATGTGCATAGATCCCTGAAAGTTGGCACCCAGGTTGATAGGGTTGTTAAGAAGGCGTACGGTGTGTTAGGTTTTACTGGTAGAGGGATTGAGTTTCAGAGCCAGGAGGTCATGCTGCAACTGTACAAAACTCTGGTGCGGCCGCATTTGGAGTATTGCGTACAGTTCTGGTCGCCGCATTATAGGAAAGATGTGGAAGTGTTAGAAAGGGTGCAGAGGAGATTCACCAGGATGTTGATGGGGGGGGGGGGGGGGGGCGGTTCAGAACAGAGTTGAGGGGGAACTTCTTCTCCCAGAGGATGGTGAATCTCTGGAATTCTCTGTCCATTGAAGTGGTGGAGGCTTCCTCGTTGAATATGTTTAAATCACGGGTAGATAGTTTTCTGATTGATAAGGGAATTAGGGGATATGGGGAGCAGGCGGGTAAGTGGAACTGATTCGCTTCAGATCAGCCATGATCTTGTTGAATGGCGGGGCAGGCTCGAGGGGCTAGATGGCCTACTCCTGCTCCTATTTCTTATGTTCTTATGTTGCCTGGTATGGTGGGAAAATCGTATGAGGAAAGGCTGAGGGGCTTGAGGTTTTCGTTAGAGAGAAGGTTAAGAGGTGACTTAATAGAGGCATACAAGATGATCAGAGGATTAGACAGGGTGGATAGTGAGAGCCTTTTTCCTCGGATGGTGTTGGCTAGCACGAGGGGACATAGCTTTAAATTGAGGGGTGATAGATATAGGACAGATGTTAGAGGTAGGTTCTTTACTCAGAGAGTAGTAAGGGCGTGGAATGCCCTGCCTGCAGCAGTGGTGGACTCGTCAACGTTGAGAGCGTTCAAATGGTTATTGGATAAACATATGGATGATATTGGAATAGTGTAGATTAGAGGGGCTTTAGATTGGTACCACTGGTCGGCGCAACATCGAGGGCCGAAGGGCCTGTACTGCGCTGTAATGTTCTATGTTCTATGTTTGAGAAGCACTTGCTTATCAGTACAAATTGAACCGCTCTATTCATACTGTGCCTTTGGGAACCCACACTATCCATAACCTCTGCTGATAAAAATATACACATTCTGTGGTTTCATTGTTCCAAAGAATGTGGTTCATCTCACTCAGCCTTCATCCCATCATGCTCTGCAGCAGCCTGCTTTTGGCTAAAGTGTACAGATTGTTTTAAAAATACATCTGAAATACATTTCAAAATCAGGAATACTTGTTCAAATCTCTCTCTTGTTTAAATCTCTTGCTGTGGGTATGCGTGTCTTTATGCAGACAGCATCTCTGTTAGTCTGTAAGTCTGATCTTAAGTTAATACACTCAGTGCTAGTAGTTTTATTAGCGTCTTAAATCCCTGATTATTTGAAGTTTCTCTAACGATGATTTTCTTTGTTGGGTGGAGTTGTACATGGTCAGCCCCTGTGGCTTCTCCCTGCTGGCGTAACTCAATAAACTGTTTGTTGATTGAATCAGGCTTGAGTGTGGAACGATTCTTCTGGGTTCATTCCCCCCAAGAGGCATCAATGGACATTCGAAAGCCAATGGTGTTGTTCGAATATGGGACAACTTTGACATAGGAAAAAGCACTGTTAGCAAGTTACCTTAAAAAATAAAGTTAAAGTTTATTTAATATTCACAAGTAAGGTTTACATTAACACTGCATTGAAGTTACTGTGAAATTCCCCTAGACGCCACAGTCCGGCGCCTGTTCAGGTCAATGCACCCTAGAACATAGAACAGTACAGCACAGAACAGGCCCTTCGATGTTGTGCCGAGCTTTATCTGAAACCAAGATCAAGCTATCCCACTCCCTATCATCCTGGTGTGCTCCATGTGCCTATCCGCTTGAATGTTCCTAAAGTGTCTGACTCCACTATCACTGCAGGCAGTCCATTCCACACCCCAACCACTCTCTGCGTAAAGAACCTACCTCTGATATCCTTCCAGTATCTCCCACCACGAACCCTATAGTTATGCCCCCTTGTAATAGCTCCATCCACCCGAGGAAATAGTGTTTGAACGTTCACTCTATCTATCCCCTTCATCATTTTATAAACCTCTATTAAGTCTCCCCTCAGCCTCCTCCGCTCCAGAGAGAACAGCCCTAGCTCCCTCAACCTTTCCTCATAAGACCTACCCTCCAAACCAGGCAGCATCCTGGTAAATCTCCTCTGCACTCTTTTCAGCGCTTCCACATCCTTCTTATAGTGAGGTGACCAGAACTGCACGCAATATTCCAAATGTGGTCTCACCAAGGTCCTGTACAGTTGCAGCATAACCCCACGGCTCTTAAACTCCAACCCCCTGTTAATAAAAGCTAACACACTATAGGCCTTCTTCACAGCTCGATCCACTTGAGTGGCAACCTTCAGAGATCTGTGGACATGAGCCACAAGATCTCTCTGTTCCTCCACAGTCTTCAGAACCCTACCTTTGACCCTGTAATCCACATTTAAATTAGTCCTACCAAAATGAATCACCTCACATTTATCAGGGTTAAACTCCATTTGCTATTTTTCGGCCCAGCTTTGCATCCTATCTATGTCTCTTTGCAGCCTACAACAGCCCTCCACCTCATCCACTACTCCACCCTAACCAGCACATCTTTCAGACTGTGGGAGGAAACCGGAGCACCCGGAGGAAACCCACGCAGACACGGGGAGAACGTGCAGACTCCACACAGACAGTGACCCAAACTGGGAATCGAACCCGGGTCCCTGGCGCTGTGAGACAGCAGTGCTAACCCACTGTGCCACCCTGCTGATGCTATTTAAGACAAAGAACAAGCAATTGAAATATGTTACTGCCTGGAATCAAATAGAAATGACTGATTTCTGTTTGAAAGATGTTATGAAGCAAACTGGATAGGATTAAGTAATTGAGGGTAGAAGATAGAGACCGGAAATTAAATGGCAAATAGGAATTGGGGCATTGGATACAATTCAATTCAATGGAATATTTCAATCTGGCACTGATGTATATTCTAATGAAAATAAAGTAGCGACGGGTCTAGTAAATGGACAGCTTTCTCTTAGTGATACTTGTGTCCTTTTCTGTGTTTTGGCAGATCATGTTGCAGCTTTAGAGAACCTTAGTTAGGCCGCAGTTGGAATATACTGTTCAATCAAGGGATTGAGCTTAGGAGTCCGGGGATAATGATGCAGCTATATAAGACCCTCGTCAGACCCCACTTGGAGTACTGTGCTCAGTTCTGGTCGCCTCACTATAGGAAGGATGTGGAAAAGGGTGCAGAGAAGATTTACAAGGATGTTGCCTGGATTGAGTGGCATGCCTTATGAGGATAGGCTGAGGGAGCTCGGTCTTTTCTCCTTGGAGAGACGAAGGATGAGAGGAGACCTAATAGAGGTATACAAGATGTTGAGAGGCATAGATCGGGTGGACTCTCAGAGGCTTTTTCCCAGGGTGGAAATGTCTGCTACGAGAGGACACAGGTTTAGGATGCTGGGGGGTAGGTACAGGGGAGATGTTAGGGGGAAGGTTTTCACACAGAGGGTGGTGGGCGAGTGGAATCGGCTGCCGTCAGTGGTGGTGGAGGCGAACTCAATAGGGTCTTTTAAGAGACTCCTGGATGAGTACATGGAGCGTAATAGGATGGAGGGTTATAGGTAGGTCTAGAAGGTAGGGATGTGTTCGGCACAACTTGTGGGCCGAAGGGCCTGTTTGTGCTGTAGTTTTTCTATGTTCTAATTCTGGTCGCCACATTACCAGAAGGATGTGGAAGCTTTGGAGATGGTACAGAAAAGATTTACCAGGATGTTGCCCTGGTATGAAGGGCATTAGCTATGAGGAGAGGTTGGAGAAACTTGGTTTGTTCTCACTGGGACGACGGGGGTTGAGGGGCGACCTGATAGAAGTCTACAAGATTATGAGGGGCATGGACAGAGTGGATAGTCAGAAGCTTTTTCCCCAGGGTGGAAGAGTCAATTACTAGAGAGGCACAGGTTTAAGGTGCGAGGGGCAAGGTTTAAAGGAGATGTACGAGGCAGATTTTTTACACAGAGGGTGGTGGGTGCCTGGAACTCGCTGCCGGGGGAGGTAGTGGAAGCGGATACGGTACTAAGGGGCGCCTTGACAAAAACATGAGTAAGATGGGAATAGAGGGATCTGGTCCCCAGAAGGGTAGGGGATTCTAGTTCAGTCGGGCAGCATGGTTGATGCAGGCTAGGAGGGCCGAAGGGCCTGTTCCTGTGCTGTAATTTTCTTTGTTCTTTTTTAAGAGAACAGAATTTGGTACTCTAACTGCCGCCCTCGGCATTGGGGCCATCGATGGAGAGATAAGCAAAGACTTCAAGATCTTTGGATAAGATTGCCTGAGAATCAAGAAGGTGTTGGCGTGATATTGAAAGTTCTTTAAGCTTTATTAGTCACAAGCAGGCTTACATTAACATTGCAATGAAGTTACTGTGAAAATCCCCTCGTCGCCACACTCCGGCGTCTGTTTGGGTTCATTGAGCGAGAATTTAACACGTTCAATGCACCCCTAACCAGCACGTCTTTCGGACTGTGGGAGGAAACCGGAGCACCCGGAGGAAACCCACGCAGACACGGGGAGAACGTGCAGACTCCGCACAGACAGTGACCCGAGGCTGGAATTGAACCTGGGTACCTGGCGCTGTGAAGCAGCAGTGCTAACCCACTGTGCCACCGTGCCACCCTATGTGTTTATAATTATTGATTTGTGAGTCTGTGATCTTGAGATCCAATATTAATTTGATTGCTGGGTAGATTTATCTCCCCTCCTTTGTGTGGGAAGCTGGACTAGAAGGTCGTTATTGCCAAGAATTAAGTACTCATCTAATCGATAGACTTGATTGTTTCGATGTTAGACGTTATAATCTTACTACTTGTGGATATCAAAAACCTACCAAATGTCCAAACATGTTAGAGGATCCCAGATGGGCTAGTTAGGATTGGGAACTCTTAAAACTTTATGATCCAATGTGACAATGGTATCCCCAGAATAAGCTAGAATGTTTCAGGTATTTAATGATATTACATTCAACATGCCACGATCATCCCAATTAAATGGGCTAAAATCCAACTGCAGGGAATCATTGACAAAAGAACAAAGAGAATTACAGCACAGGAACAGGCCCTTCGGCCCTCCAAGCCTGCACCGACCATGCTGCCCGACTTAACTAAAACTCCCTACCCTTCCGGGGACCATATCCCTCCATTCCCATCCGACTCATGTACTTGTCAAGACGCCCCTTCAAAGTCACGACCGTATCCGCTTCCACTCCCTCCCCCGGCAACGTGTTCCAGGCACCCACCACCCTCTGTGTAAAAAATCTGCCTCGTACATCTCCTTTAAACCTTGCCCCTCGCACCTTAAACCTGTGCCCCCGAGTAATTGACTCTTCCACCCTGGGAAAAAGCTTCTGACTATCCACTCTGTCCATGCCTCTCATAATCTTGTAGACTTTTATCAGGTCTCCCCTCAACCTCCGTCGCTCCAGTGAGAACAAACCAAGTTTCTCCAACCTCTCCTCTTAGCTAATGCCCTCCATACCAGGCAACATCCTGTTAAATCTTTTCTGTACCCTCTCCAAAGCCTCCACATCCTTCTGGTAGTGTGGTGACCAGATTTGAACACTATATTCCAAGTGCGACCTAACTAAGGTTCTATAAAGCTGCAACATGACTTGCCAATTTTTAAACTCAATGCCTCGGCCGATGAAGGCAAGCATGCCTTATGCCTTCTTGACTACCTTCTCCACCTGCGTTGCCACTTTCAGTGACCTGTGTACCTGTACACCTGGATCCCTTTGCCTATCAATACTCTGAAGGGTTCTGCCATTTACTGTATATTTCCTATCTGTATTAGACCTTCCAAAATGCATTACCTCACATTTGTCCTGATTAAACTCCATCTGCCATCTCTCCGCCCAAGTCTCTAATTGATCTATATCCTGCTGTATCCTCTGATGGTCCTCATCGCTATCTGCAAATCCACCAACCTTTGTGTCGTCCGCAAACTTACTAATCAATCCAGTTACATTTTCCTTCAAATCATTTATATATATTATAAACAGCAAAGGTCCCAGCACTGATCCCTGAGGAACTCCACTTGTCATGATGTGGAGATGCCGGCTTCAAGATGCCCTCGACATAGCCGGAGAGGTTCTCGCACAGGGTTCCAAGGTGAAGGCTGCCAAGGTGGCCAAAGTGTTCTCCAAGGCGGCCTTCACGACACACGACAGCGCAGAAACGCTGAGCAGAAACTGATAGCCAAGTTCCGCACACATGAGGACGGCCTCAACTGGGATCTTGGGTTTATGTCACACTATCTGTCCCCCCCACGATTTGCCTGGGTTTGCAAAATCTCACTGGCTCTCCTGTCTGGAGACAATACACATCTCTTTAACGTGTGCTTAATGCTGCCTCCACTCACATTGTCTGTATCTTTAAGACCTGGTTGGCTGTAGAGTTTCGCATTCTAATCAGTATTCTGTCACTTGATTTTGTGTCTCTGTGCCCTGTTTGAGAGCAGATTTCCACTCCATCTGACGAAGGAGCAGCGCTCCGAAAGCTAATGGCATTTGCTACCAAATAAACCTGTTGGACTTTGACCTGGTGTTGTTAAAACTCTTACTGTGTTTACCCCAGTCCAACGCCGGCATCTCCACATCATGACCTCCCCTGTAGCCAGTGAGGATACAAATGTTTCTCTCAAGGCCCCAGCAATTTCCTCCCTTGCCTCTCTCAGTATTCTGGGGTATATCCCATCAGGCCCTCGGGGACTTGTCTACCTTAATGTTTCTCAAGAACCCCAATACCTCCTCCTTTTTGATCTCAACATGACTCAAACTATCCACACACTTTCCCAGACTCATCATCCACCAA
Organism: Mustelus asterias; assembly: GCF_964213995.1. Taxonomy (NCBI): domain Eukaryota; kingdom Metazoa; phylum Chordata; class Chondrichthyes; order Carcharhiniformes; family Triakidae; genus Mustelus; species Mustelus asterias. Next base: position 105,174 of record NW_027590136.1, read on the forward strand.
GTCCTTCTCTTTGGTGAATACTAACACAAAGTAGAACCATAGAAAATTACAGCTCAGAAACAGGCCTTTTGGCCCTTCTTGTCTGTGCCGAACCATTTTATGCCTAGTCCCACTGACCTGCACTTGGACCATATCCCTCCACACCCCTCTCATCCATGAACCCGTCCAAGTTTTTCTTAAATGTTAAAAGTGACCCCGCATTTACCACTTTATCCGGCAGCTCATTCCACACTCCCACCACTCTCTGCGTGAAGAAGCCCCCCCTAATATTCCCTTTAAACTTTTCTCCTTTCACCCTTAACCCATGCCCTCTGGTTTTTTTCTCCCCTAGCCTCAGCGGAAAAAGCCTGCTTGCATTCACTCTATCTATACCCATCAAAATCTTATACACCTCTATCAAATCTCCCCTCAATCTTCTACGCTCCAGGGAATAAAGTCCCAACCTATTCAATCTCTCATTTAATACCTCACCCATATCCTCTGGCGCCACGCATAGATTCCCAACCCTGTCCTTGAGTGGGCCAACCCTCTCCCTGGCCACCCTCTTACTCTTTATCTATGTATAAATTGTATAAAATGTATAAATGACGATTATACTTACAGAATTGCTCCTGAATCACGGATACAAAATAAAAGAAGCATGCTGGGAGATATCGGGGGATTATTTGGAAGTGCAAACTCGGGAGTCAATTCAGTACAACTGTCTGAACTGAATAGCTACTCCTCCCGAGCTGCCACAGGAGTTGGAAAGGAACTGCGGTGTGGAGCTCATGGAACCGAGTACGCACTGACCACTGTAGATCTCCAGGGTGAAGGACTCTTAAAAACATTTAACCGTTGCAACTGAAGGGATAATTCAAACCACTGAGGGCCAAGTCAAAGTTCGGGTGTGTGATAATCTCGAGAGATGAGGTTCGGTCTGACTTTGAAGATTTGAGATTTGGAACCATTTCCTGACATTGCTTAAACTTTCTTAATATTCACCGGGACAGACATGAATGGGGTGGCACAGTGGGTTAGCGCTGCTCCCTCACAGCGCCAGGGTCCCGGGTTCGATTCCCGGCTTGGGTCACTGTCTGTGCGGAGTCTGCACATTCTTCCCGTGTCTGCTTGGGTTTCCTCCGGGTGCTCCGGTTTCCTCCCACAGTCTGAATGATGTGTGGGTTAGATGCATTGGCCGTGCTAAATAAATTGCCCCTAAGTGTTAAGGGGACCAGTTAGGGTAAATGCATGGGGTTACGGGGATAGGGCCTGGGTGGGTTTGTGGTTGGTGCAGACTCGATGGGTCGAATGGCCTCCTTCTGCACTGTAGGGATTCTATGATTCACAGAAGGAGTACATTGGGTAATTGGAGTCCGTGCCGATTCTCTGTAGAACAATCCAGTCAGTCTCATTCCCCCCCTCTCCCTGTTCCCCCGCATCTTTATTTCCTCCAACTGCTCACCCAAACTTGTCTGTAAATCAATGATAGTTTCTGCTTCCGCGAGCGAGTTCCAGGCCGGGGTACTCATCATGTAACTAAAGTTTCACCTCACATCCAATCTGCCTGCCTATGTTTCGATGTAGATATTTAGGTTACCAGCATGCCTGAAGGTTTTCCTTTTCACTGCAGGTCAGGAAAACAGGAGTAGGGATCTGATTAGTGATTAATGATTAATTAATTAATTTAATTAGTGAACACTTGACTGGGAGGTGGTCCGGTGAGGGCTATAAAATTTATCATGGCATTTCCACAGGAAAACACATCCAACGGGATCTTTAAGGACTGTTACAGATTTGAATCATTTGGGACAGAGGAAAGGGGCTGGGTTCACCGAGCCGGGTCTAAAGGATACATGACCCATGGGGAGGACCTGGAATATGTGTAACAACACCAGGTTAAAGTCCAACAGGTTTATTTGGTAGCAAAAGCCACACAAGCTTTCGGAGCTCCAAGCCCCTTCTTCAGGTGAGTGGGAATTCTGTTCACAAACAGGGCATATAAAGACACAGACTCAATTTACATGAATAATGGTTGGAATGCGAATACTTACAGCTAATCAAGTCTTTAAGAAACAAAACAAAACAATTCCCACTCACCTGAAGAAGGGGCTTGGAGCTCCGAAAGCTTGTGTGGCTTTTGCTACCAAATAAACCTGTTGGACTTTAACCTGGTGTTGTTAAACTTCTTACTGTGTTTACCCCAGTCCAACGCCGGCATCTCCACATCATGGAATATGTGAGCAGGGCAGAATGCTGTCAGAATCAGAGCATTACATTGTGTGTGCCTGTCGGACCCTCAAGCTTCTCAGGAACACAAGCAAGATAATCATTGCTATTTTACCATTGAAGGAGGCATTTAAAGCAGTACAGGTGGGCCCCACTCTGTGATACATAATCACAGTAAGAAGTCTCACAACACCAGGTTAAAGTCCAACAGGTTTATTTGGTAGCAAATACCATAAGCTTTCGGAGCACAGCTCCTTCGTCAGATGGAGTGGTTATCTGTTCTCAAACAGTGCAAACAGACACAGAAATCAAATTACAGAATACTGATTAGAATGCAAATCTCTACAGCCAGCCAGGTCTTAAATGTACAGACAACGTGGGTGGAGGGAGCATTCAACACAGGTCAAAGAGATGTGTATTGTCTCCAGACAGAACAGCGAGTGAAATTCTGCAAGCCCAGGAGGCAAGCTGTGGGGGTTACTGATAATGTGACATAAATCCAACATCCCGGTTTAGGCCGTCCTCATGTGTGCGGAACTTGGCTATCAGTTTCTGCTCAGCGACTCTGCGCTGTCGTGTGTCGTGAAGGCCGCCTTGGAGAACGCTTACCTGAAGATCCAAGGCTGAATGCCCGTGACTGCTGAAGTGCTCCCCCACAGGAAGAGAACAGTCTTGCCTGGTGATTGTCGAGCGGTGTTCATTCATCCGTTGTCGTAGCGTCTGCATGGTTTCCCCAATGTACCATGCCTCGGGACATCCTTTCTTGCAGCGTATCAGGTAGACAACGTTGGCCGAGTTGCAAGAGTAGGTACCGTGTACCTGGTAGATGGTGTTCTCACGTGAGATGATGGCATCCGTGTCGATGTCGATTCCGCACACATGAGGACGGCCTAAACCGGGATGTTGGATTTATGTCACATTATCAGTAACCCCCACAGCTTGCCTCCTTGGCTTGCAGAATTTCACTAGCTGTTCTGTCTGGAGACAATACACATCTCTTTAACCTGTGTTGAATGCTCCCTCCACCCACATTGTCTGTACATTTAAGACCTGGCTGGCTGTAGAGATTTGCATTCTAATCAGTATTCTGTAATTTGATTTCTGTGTCTGTGCCCTGTTGGAGAACAGATCACCACTCCATCTGACGAAGGAGCTGTGCTCCGAAAGCTTATGGTGTTTGCTACCAAATAAACCTGTTGGACTTTAACCTGGTGTTGTGAGACTTCTTACTGTGTTTACCCCAGTCCAACGCCGGCATCTCCACATCATGACATACATAATCACCCCAGAGACAGAGATAATCTCAGCAGCTTTACTCTGTGAAAGCTATCACAGTGTTTTGTCTGTAAGTGACAGACTGTGGGAGAGTTCCACGCGTCTGGAAAAACATCGGGATACTTGTTTGGTGCCTGGTGGGATGAAGCGTACGTTGACGAAACACTGGGGAGAGTGGTCTGACAGGCCATGCAGGAGCCTATGGAAATTGCCCATGAGTGGGTCAGGTACTCCAAAGAACAAGACCCATAAGGGAGGAACACAGGTGAACCTCACTACCCAGACTGCCACCAGACTGAAACTATCAGCGGACACCATGGGTGGGACGGATTTGTTCCGGGAACAGCAGGAAACTAAGTGGTGGGAAATAATCAGGATGGGGATGGCCATTGGGACGGGGGGAAAGTTATTATGGCCACCATGAGGTCTATCATAGAAGGTCTATTAAATTGCCAGTTCTGGCAGTCCCTCACCATGCTCCAGCAGCACCCTGTTCAAAGAAGGGGGAAGCTTGAAGGTGAAATTTACAGCAGGATAGTTTTGGCTGTCTCCTGACATCTGGAAGACTGGCAGCCGAAGGACTCGGAGAGATATTCTCAACATTATATTGGTCTTTTTGGGTGGTCACCCAATGGCCAAAGGGGAGGTCTGAAAGGGTTAATAATCACACAAGTTTCAACATCACATAAGCGGCAATGGTACAAACCACAGATCTTTATTGAAGCAGAAAGTGACGTCACAGGTGGATAGGGTCGTAAAGAGTGCCTTTGGTACATTGGCCTTTATAAATCGAAGTATCGAGTATAAAGGTTGCAGTGTTATGGTAAGGTTATATAAGGCATTGGTGAGGCCGAGTTTGGAGTATTGTGTACAGTTTTGGTCACCTAGTTACAGGAAGGATGTAAATAAGATTGAAAGAGTGCAGAGAAGGTTCACAAGGATGTTGCCGGTACTTGAGAAGCTGAGTTACAGAGAAAGGTTGAATAGGTTGGGACTTTATTCCCTGGAGCGTAGAAGATTGAGGGGAGATTTGATAGAGGTGTATAAGATTTTGATGGGTATAGATAGAGTGAATGCGAGCAGGCTTTTTCCGCTGAGGCTAGGGGAGAAAAAAACCAGAGGGCATGGGTTAAGGGTGAAAGGAGAAAAGTTTAAAGGGAATATTAGGGGGGGCTTCTTCACGCAGAGAGTGGTGGGAGTGCGGAATGAGCTGCCGGATAAAGTGGTAAATGCGGGGTCACTTTTAACATTTAAGAAAAACTTGGACGGGTTCATGGATGAGAGGGGTGTGGAGGGATATGGTCCAAGTGCAGGTCAGTGGGACGAGGCATAAAATGGTTCGGCACAGACAAGAGGGGCCAAAAGGCCTGTTTCTGAGCTGTAATTTTCTATGGTTCTATGGTTCAGAACCCAGGTAAGCAGCAAGGCCTGGTTACAAGAGAGACAACCCCAGAGTATAGTTTGATCTAACAAAGCCTCTTAGCCTGAGAGAATTCATGAAATCAGACATCTGGAGATGAGAGAGATAATGGAAATGTGGAATTGAGGTTACAATCAGATCAATCATGAATGGTCGAGCAGGCTCGAGGGGCCGAGTGGCCTACTCCTGCTCCTAATTCATATGTGATCACCATCCTTTATAATAGATCGTAGCATTTTCCATCCTACTGACGTCAGGCTAATGGGTCTGTGGTTCCCCATTTTCTCTCTCCCTCCTTACAGTAAGAAGTCTCAGAACACCAGGTTAAAGTCTAAAAGGTTTATTTGGTTGTACGAGATTTCAGGACTCACCTGATGAAGGAGTAGCGCTCCGAAAGCTCGTGCTACCAAATAAACCTGTTGGACTTTAACATGATGTTCTGAGACTTCTTACTGTGCCCACTCCAGTCCAACGCCGGCATCTCCACATCATAGCTATCTCCCTCCTTAAATAGTGGGGTTATATTTACCAATCTGCAGCAACCATTCCAGAATCTATAGAATTTGGAAAGATGACCCCCAATGTATCCACTATCTCTACAGCCACCTCTTTCAACACTCTGGGATGTAGATCATCAACTTTTGGGGATTTATTCAATTTCAAACACCATTAATTTCTGCAGTACCACTCTCTCACGAATGCTAATCTCTTCCAGTTCCTCATGCTCACCACTCCCTTGGTTCTCTCGTGTTTTTGGGATGATTTCTGTATCTTCCTCCATGAAGACAGAGACACAGTGTTCAGTTTCTCTGCCATTTCCCCATTCCCCATTATAAACTCTCCTGTCTCCGCCTGGAATGGACCCACATTTATCTTTGTTAAGCTTTTCCCTTTCACACACCGTTAGGAGCATTTCCAGTTGGTTATGTCTTTCTCACCAGTTTGCTCTCATATTCTATTTTCTCTTTGTCAGTTTCATGGTTCTCCTTTGCTGAATTCTAAAAAAAGTTCCCAATCCTCAGGCTTACGACTATTTTGGCCACTTTATGAGTCTCTTCCTTTGATCTAATTGAATCTTTATCTTTTCTTGTTAGCCACGGTTGCTGTACTTTTCTGTTGGATTTTTGTTCAATGAAGGAATCTATGTTTGATGCCAATATGTAATAATTATTTATATTTGAGAGATTAACTGTCTACCATCACAGTGGCACAGTGATTAGCACTGCTGCCTCACAGCGCCAGGCACCCGGGTTCGATTCCCAGCTTGGGTCACTGTCTGTGCAGATTCTTAACATTCTTCCCGTGTCTGCATGGGTTTCCTCCGGGTGCTCCGGTTTCTTCCCATAGGACGTTCTGTTAGGTGCATTGGCCATGCTAAATTCTCCCTCAGTGTACCTGAACAGGTGCTGGAATGCGTTGACTCGGGGATTTTCACAGTAACTTCATTGCAGTGTGAATTTAAGCCTACTTGTGACACTAATAAATAAATACATTTTAATGTTATTTTCCAGCTGTCACAGCCAATGTACCCCTCCTGGTTTGATGGTTTTCTTCTGTGAGAAACACCCAGATGGATTAAACAAAAGAACCATGCAACCAGCACAGCCCATCTCCATGGCAATGTGGCATGTTTTGGGGGATTCCAAACAGAAATGGGAACTAAATATTTTCTAAGTTCTGAACATCCTGTCACTCTGTGATCCTTGTGAAAGTGGAAACCAGGTGTTCGCAACAAGGCTCAAAGAGAATCAGCCCACTGGAGGCAAAGTTGTGAGACCGGCCAGTCCAGCAGAAAAAAACCCTCCGACCCTCCCCATTGACCAACTGTGAGAATGAACAAAATGCAGCTCTAGATGTAACTCAGAGCATGAACAATAATAGCATAATCTAACCCCTGGAATCACTTGTGAATTTTTTGGTGCCTTCGCAGACGAGAGGCATCACTGAATCCCTTCCTACATTGAGAGCAAGTGAATGGCCTCTCCCCAGCATGAACTCGCTGGTGAGTCTGTAGGTTAGATGAATCACTGAATCCCTTCCCACACTGAGAGCAGATGAATGGCTTTTCCCCAGTGTGAACTCGCTGGTGTCTCAACAGGTTGCATGAAAGAGTGAATGCCTTCCCACACTCAGAGCAGGTGAATGGTCTCTCCCCAGTGTGAACTCGCTGGTGTCGCAACAGGGGGGTTAACAAAGTGAATCGCTTCCCGCACTCTGAGCAGGTGAAGGGCCTATCCCCAGTGTGAAACTGCTGGTGTCTCAACAGCTGGTGTGACAAAGTGAATCCCTTCCCACACTGAGAGCAGGTGAATGGTCTCTCCCCGGTGTGAACTCGCTGGTGTGTCTGCAGGGTGGATGAATCATTGAATCCTTTTCCACACTGAGAGCAGATGAATGGCCTCTCTCCAGTGTGAACTCGCCTGTGTCTCAACAAGTTGCACAAAAGAGTGAATCCCTTTCCACACTGCAAGCAGGTGAATGGCTTCTCCCCAGTGTGAACTCGCTGGTGTCTCTGCAGGGTGGATGAATCACTGAATCCCATCCCACACCAAGAGCAGGTGAATGGCCTCTCCCCAGTGTGAATTCGCTGGTGAGACTGCAAGTGGGCTAACTGAGTGAATCCCTTCCCACACTGAGAGCAGGTGAATGGTCTCTCCCCGGTGTGAACTCGCTGGTGTGTCTGAAGGTGGGATGACAGAGTGAATCCCTTCCCACACTGAGAACATACGAACTGTTTCTCCCCAGTGTGAACTCGCTGGTGTGTCTTTAAGGTAGATGAACGACCGAATCCCTTCCCACACACAGAGCAGGTGAATGGCCTCTCCCCAGTGTGGCTGCGCCGATGAGCTTCCAGGTCTGATGGGGATCTGTATCTCTTCCCACAATCCTCACATTTCCATGGTTTCTTCATGTCTTAGGTCTCCTTCTATCTCTCCAGGTCAGACAATCAGTTAATCACTTGTTCACAACCAAAACACATGTACAATCTCCCTGCTGTGAACAATGTGATGTTTTTTTCTGGCTGTGCAACTGATTCAACTTTTTTCTGCAGTCAGTTCACTGGAACATTCATTAGGGTGTGTGTGTGTGTGTCTCGGTGCTTTTCCAGTCATACTGATGTTTAAAGTCTTTTGAAGCTGACAGAACAGAGAAACATTTCTCCTTCTGGAATCTAAGCTGATGATATTCAAGTCCCAAGGAATCGAATAACTCTGTCAGATCTAAATGTGACGATTGAGATTTCTGTCCGAGATTCCTCCTCTTCTCATATCCTGTGCAAACAAGTTACAAAAGTCATCAGTGTCAGTACAGGATAGAAATTCAGAACAGACAATTCTAGTTTCTATGCAACATTCTTTCCTCTCTCATTCCTCAAAAGCTGTAAATCTCCATCCCACACACTCTCCCTCCATTCTCACTCTGCTGTGTCTAATATTCACCCTCCCAATTCTCCTGAAGGTGCTGATTGAGGCTGATTGACAGATCCATGCTCACTGCTTTCAGCCCTGGACACAGAGAGCTGAAAATCTCCACATAGGTTGACAGGCATATACCATGTCAGAATTCCTGCACTAAAAGTGTTATGTCCAGGACATTATCACTTGAGTGGGTAGGGCAAGGATTTGAGGAAGATTAGGCAGGGAGAGCATGATCTGGAACTTGTGCCTATGAGGATGGTGGAACAGCAGATGATCAATAATTCCAAAATGAAATTGGGTGGGCATTTGAAGGAAATAAAACTTGCAGGAAATGTTGATTTAGAGATTGAATGGGACTGATCGGATAGTTCGACAAGATGTGCAGGTTAGGTTGATTAGCTATGCTAAATTGCCACTTGGTGTCCCAGGATGTGTGGGTTGCGGGGGAGTTGTGGGGTAAATCCGTGGGGTAACAGGGATAAGGGCCTGGGAAGAATGCTCTGTTGGAGAGTCGGTGCAGACTTAAGAACATAAGAACATAAGAAATAGGAGCACGAGTAGGCCATCTGGCCCTTCGAGCCTGCCCCGCCATTCAACAAGATCATGGCTGATCTGAAGCGAATCAGTTCCACTTACCCGCCTGCTCCCCATATCCCCTAATTCCCTTATCGATCAGAAAACTATCTACCCGTGATTTAAACATATTCAACGAGGAAGCCTCCACCACTTCAATGGGCAGAGAATTCCAGAGATTCACTACCCTCTGAGAGAAGAAGTTCCCCCTCAACTCTGTTCTGAACCGGCCCCCCCCCCCTTATTTTGAGGCTGTGCCCTCTAGTTCTGGTTTCCCTTCTAAGTGGAAAGAATCTCTCCACCTCTACCCTATCCAGCCCCTTCATTATCTTATATATCTCTATAAGATCACCCCTCATCCTTCTAAACTCCAACAAGTACAGACCCAATCTGTTTAATCTCTCCTCATAAGCTACACCCCTCATCTCCGGTATCAACCTGGTGAACCTTCTCTGCACTCCCTCCAAGGCCAATATATCCTTTCGCAAATAAGGGGACCAAAACTGCACACAGTACTCCAGTTGCGGCCTCACCAGTGCCTTGTACAGTTGCAGCAAGACCTCCCTGCTTAAGTAAGTGGTACTGATCCACGTCCCTCCCTGAGAGGGGGGAGTTAATAGTGGGAAATGAGGATATGGCTGAGTCTTTAAATAAGTTTTTTGTGTCGGTCTTCACGGTGGAGGACACAAATAGTTTGCCAAATATTAACGATAGAGGGTTGGCAGCAGGAGAAATACTTAATACAATTAATGTTACCAGAGAGGCAGTGCTGGGTAGACTAATGGGACTGAAGGTGGACAAGTCCCCGGGTCCGGATGGAATGCATCCCAGGGTATTGAAAGAAATGTCAGAGGTAATAGTGGATGCGTTAGTGATTATTTATCAAAACTCGTTGCATTCTGGGGTAGTGCCGGTTGATTGGAAAACGGCTAATGTTACGCCGCTGTTTAAAAAAGGAAGGAGACAAAAGGCGGGTAACTATAGGCCGGTCAGCTTAACGTCTGTAGTAGGGAAAATGCTGGAATCCATTATTAAAGAGGAGATAGCAGGGCATCTGGATAGAAATGGTTCGATCAATCAGACGCAGCATGGATTCATGAGGGGAAAGTCATGCTTGACGAACATGTTGGATTTTTATGAAGATGTGACTAGGGCGGTTGATGGAGGAGAACCGGTGGATGCGGTGTTTTTGGATTTCCAAAAGGCGTTTGATAAGGTGCCCCATAAAAGGCTGCTGAAGAAGATTAGGGCACACGGAGTTGGGGGTAGTGTGTTAAAGTGGATTGGGGACTGGCTATCCGACAGGAAGCAAAGAGTCGGAATAAATGGGTGTTTTTCCGGTTGGAGGAAGGTACTAGTGGCGTGCCGCAGGGATCGGTACTCGGGCCGCAACTGTTTACCATTTATATAGATGATCTGGAGGAGGGGACGGAGTGTAGGGTAACGAAGTTTGCAGACGACACAAAGATAAGTGGAAAAGTGAATCGTGTGGAGGACGGAGAAGATCTGCAGAGAGATTTGGACAGGCTGAGTGAGTGGGCGAGGATATGGCAAATGGAGTATAACGTTGAGAAATGCGAGGTTATACACTTTGGAGGAAATAATAACAAATGGGATTACTATCTCAATGGAAACAAATTAAAACATGCTACCGTGCAAAGGGACCTGGGGGTCCTTGTGCATGAGACGCAAAAGCCCAGTCTGCAGGTACAACAGGTGATCAAGAAGGCAAATGGGATGTTGGCCTATATCGCGAGGGGGATAGAATATAAAAGCAGGGATGTCTTGATGCACCTGTACAGGGCATTGGTGAGGCCGCAGCTGGAATACTGTGTGCAGTATTGGTCCCCTTATATGAGGAAGGATATATTGGCATTGGAGGGAGTGCAGAGAAGGTTCACCAGGTTGATACCGGAGATGAGGGGTTTGGATTATGAGGAGAGGCTGAGGAGATTGGGTTTGTACTCGTTGGAGTTTAGAAGGATGAGGGGGGATCTTATGGAGACTTATAAGATAATGCGGGGGCTGGATAGGGTGGAGGCGGAGAGATTCTTTCCACTTAGTAAGGAAGTTAAAACTAGAGGACACAGCCTCAAAATAAAGGGGGGTCGGTTTAAGACAGAGTTGAGGAGGAACTTCTTCTCCCAGAGGGTGGTGAATCTCTGGAATTCTCTGCCCACTGAGGTGGTGGAGGCTACCTCGCTGAATATGTTTAAAGCGCGGATGGATGGATTCCTGATCGGTAAGGGTATTAAGGGTTATGGGGATCAGGCGGGTAAGTGGTACTGATCCACGTCAGATCAGCCATGATCTTATTGAATGGCGGGGCAGGCTCGAGGGGCTGGATGGCCTACTCCTGCTCCTATTTCTTATGTTCTTATATTCTATCCCCCTCGCGATAAAGGCCAACATTCCATTCGCCTTCTTGATCACCTGCTGCACCTGCAGACTGAGTTTTTGCGATTCGTGCACAAGGACCCCCAGGTCCCTCTGCACAGTCGCACGATGTAATTTTTCTCCATTTAAATAATATTCCAATTTACTATTATTTCTTCCAAAGTGGATAACCTCACATTTGCTGACGTTATATTCCATCTGCCAGATCCTCGCCCACTCGCTCAGCCGATCCAAATCTCTCTGCAGACTTTCTGCGTCCTCCACACAATTCGCTTTCCCACTCACCTTGGTGTCATCAGCAAACTTGAATACCCTACATTCAGTCCCCTCCTCCAGATCATCTATGTAAATGGTCAACAATTGAGGCCCCAGCACCGATCCCTGCGGCACGCCACTGGTCACCAACTGCCAACCAGAAAAGCACCCATTTATCCCAACTCTCTGCTCCCTGTTAGATAGCCAATCCCCAATCCACGGCAACACCTTACCCCTAACTCCGTGTACCCCAATCTTCTGCAGCAACCTTTTGTGAGGCACCTTATCGAACGCCTTCTGGAAATTGATCAAAGACTTGATGGAACAAAAGGCCTCCTTCTGCACTGGACTCGAGTTACCCAACAGACTCCTTCTGTGCTGCAATGACTTTATGACTGGAAATGTATAATATACCCACAGTAATATATTACACAACTAGAAATAATAAGAAATGGAAAGGGGACAAAAGGTGTTTTACTCACAGAGACAGGAGGAAGTTTGAGTCTGAAGCTCAATCTTCATTCACACAAAGCCGGCGCTCTGATTGGCTGGAGGACCAGAGTCCTTCCGGTCCTCCAAGTCTCCCCATTGGTCAAGACTTCAGCATGCAGTTCAGGGGGTGGGCTCTCCTTCGCACATGCGCAGCTTCCCTTCGTCCTTGGACATGCGCAGTCCCAGGCCGGGGGGAAGGGGGAGATCACCGAGCGGCTTCTCGCTCTCAGCCGGTTGCCTGGAAACCTTGGCTGGAGGAGGTGCCGGAGGAGGGGAACAATGGGTGGGGGCGGGGCTCCCGGGTCCGCGCGCCCGGGCCTGCGCACTGGAACCCGGAGACGTCACCGCGGAGCGCAGCGATTCCTATTGGCTGATTCAGGGAGCGCTCCGTTGTGACGTCACAACACGGAAGTGGTCCAATGAGCTTCACAGTGAAACTCCCTCCTCTGGGAGGAAATCAATGTTTCCCCCTTTCCATTTCTTTTCTCATTCTGGGGGAAATTGGGGACTCGCAGCAACTGAAGGGTAAGGTCTTGAATCCAGTCTGTTTATTTCAGCATTTTTAGTCTGGGAGCCTGCATGGAAATTTTCAGCTCTCTGTGTCCAGGACAGGATGTGGAGATGCCGGCGTTGGACTGGGGTGAACACAGTAAGAAGTCTCACAACACCAGGTTAAAGTCCAGCGGGTTTATTTGGTAGCACGAGCCACAAGCTTTCGGAGCGCTGCCCCTTCATCAGGTGAGTGTTCCAGTGCACTCAACTGATGAAGGGGCAGCGCTCTGGAAGCTTGTGGCTTGTGCTACCAAATAAACCTGTTGGACTTTAACCTGGTGTTGTGAGACTTATTACTGTCCAGGACAGGAAGCAGTGAGCATGGATCTGTCCATCAGTCTGAATCAGCACCTTCAGGAGAAATGGGAGGGTAAATATTAGATACAGCAGAGTGAGAATAAGGGCAGAATGAATGGGATGGAGATTCACAGCTTTTGAGGAATGAGAGAGGAAAGAATGTTCCATAGAAACTAGAATTGTCACTTCTGAATTTCTATCCTGTACTGACTGTGATGTTTTTACAAAAATGTTTCACAGGATATCAGAGAGAACTCTCGACTGTGTCACGTCTAGATCTGACAGAATCACTTGATTCCTTGGGACCTGAATATCGTCAGCCTTTGAAACTAAGGGGAGAAATATTTATCAGCTTCTGAAGATTTTGAACATCAGTGCGACTGGAAAAGCACTGACACACTGACCCCCAAGTGAGAGTGTTCCAGTGCACTGACTGGAAAGAGCTTTAACCAGTTACACAGCCTGAAAATACATTGCAGCATTCACAGTGAGGAGCGACTGTGTTGTGTGTTGAAAAGGCTTCAACTGGTTGTCTGACCTGCAGAGATTCAAGGAGACCCAAAAGATGGAAAAACCATGGAAATGTGGGGACTGTGGAAAGGGATGGAGGTCACCATCAGAGCTGGAAGCCCATCGGCGCAGCCACACGGGGGAGAGGCCGTTCACCTGCGTTCAGTGTGGGAAGGGATTTACTCAGTTATCGAACCTGCAGACCCACCAGCGAGTTCACACCAGGGAAAGACCATTCACCTGCTCTCAGTGTGGGAAGGGATTCACTCATTCATCCAGTCTGCAGAGGCACCAGCGAGTTCACACTGGGGAGAGACCATTCACCTGCTCTGTGTGTGGACAGAGATTCACTCAGTTATCCAGCCTGCAGACACACCAGCAAGTTCACACTGGGGAGAGACCGTTCACCTGCTCTGTGTGTGGAACAGGATTCAGTGATTCCAGCACTCTGCGGAGACACCAGCGAGTTCACACTGGGGAGAGACCGTTCACCTGCTCTGTGTGTGGAACAGGATTCAGTGATTGCAGCACTCTGCGGAGACACCAGCGAGTTCACACTGGGGAGAGGCCATTTACCTGCTCAGTATGTGGGAAGGGATTTCGTGTTTCATCTACTCTGCTGAAACACCAGCACATTCATACTGGGGAGAGGCCATTCACCTGCTCTCAGTGTGGCAAGGGATTTACTCAGTTATCCACCCTACAGACCCACCAGCGAGTTCACACCAGGGAGAGGCCATTCACCTGCTCTGTTTGTGGGAAGGGATTCAGTCAGTCATCCAACCTGCAGAGACACAACCAAGTTCACACTGGGGAGAAACCATTCATCTGCTTTCATTGTGGGAAAGGATTCACTCTGTCTTCGAACCTGCGGACACACCAGCGAGTTCACACTGGGGAAAGGCCGTTCACTTGCTCTGTGTGTGGGAAGGGATTCACTCAGTTATCCACCCTGCAGTCACACCAACGAGTTCACACTGGGGAGAGACCATTCACCTGCTCTGTATGTGAGAAGGGATTCACTCAGTTATCTGCCCTGCAGTCACACCAGCGAGTTCACACTGGGGAGAAACCATTCACCTGCTCTGAGTGTGGGAAGGGATTCAGTGTTTTATCCACCCTGCACAGACACCAGCAAGTTCACGAGTGATTCCAGGGGTTGGATTCTGCTGTTATTGTTTCTGCTCTCAATTATACCCAGGACTGCATTTTGTTCATTCTCACAGTTGGTCAATGGGGAGGGTCGGAGGGTTTCTTTCTGCTGGACTGGCCGGTCTCACAACTTTGCCTCCAGTGGGCTGATGCTCTTTGAGCCTTGTTGCGAATACCTGGTTTCAAATTTCACAAGGATCACAGAGTGACAGGTGATATGAAGTTAAGAGATATTTAGTCAGCATTTTTGTTTGAAACCTCCCAAATGTCCATCCAATTTCCTTTGTAATTGTTTATTGTCTCCACTTCCTCCACCCTCCTAAGCAGCGAGTTCCAGGTCATTACCATTCGCTGCATCAAAATATTCTTCCTCACGTCCCCCCCCTGCATCTCTGATCCAAAACCTTAAATCTGTGCCCCCTCATCCTTGTCCCATCAGCTAATGGGAACAGCTTTTCTTTGTCCACCTTATCTCAACCTGTCAGAATCTTGTCCACCTCTATCAAATCTCCCCTCAACCTCCTTTGCTCCAAGGGGAACAACCCCAACCTGACATCAACAATATAAGGAACAAACTAACAGAATATGTTAATACCTGAAATCAAATGGGAATGTTTAATTCCTGTTTTAAAGATATTGTGAATATATTGTCCTGGACAATAACGGAATTGGGATAACTCACCTTAGGTGTGTTGAATGGAATATATCGATCTGGTAACCACCTACATTCTAGTGAAAGTCTGGAATGTGTAGCTTGAAATCCCTCCCTAACAGCACTGTGGGTGTACCTACACCTCAGGCATTGCAGCAGTTCAGGAAGGCAGTGTTGGGGTTGACCACGGCCGAGGCAGCTACATACAGCCACATATTCTGTTATAATTGAAGGACTGCAGATTAAATGTGAGGCATTATGGGACTGGACTATCTTGACCACATTCCTGTGACTGCTCAGTTTCTGCAATCACGGACCATTAAAGCTGCTTAGCAGGGCCCCGACAGAGGACCTGGTGAGAATATTTACTCAGAATGAGTGAGAATTAAACTTATTCCAGGATTGGCTGGTGGTCAGCGGCTGAGATTCCTGAATCTGTAAAAAGGGGATCTGACCAATCATCAAACAGCAGTAGGTAGTTGGTTCAGAAGTTAAGAAGCGTTCTCAGGCATTGTATCAATTATTTTATCATAAATTTGTGAGGGACTTGTGACCTGATAGTCGGTGAAGTGACGATATACTCTAAGTAGCACTGGACTGAAAAGCGGATCTCTGAGAGTAGATTCTAATGGATCTAATCCTACCATTCGATGGAACAAAAAAAAGTTTGAGTTATCATGGAGGAGAATTAAGCATCTTGTATCTTATTTTAATTGAGGAGTTGTGAGCTTGGAGTGCTCTGTTGCTTTAAGAAGCTGCAGCTGCGAGAGAGAGAGAATGCTGAGGATTCATTGTTTGAAATTTACGAGCTGTGAGAATCTGTGTGTTTTGTTTGTTTTATGTGGATGTTTGTAGATGTGTTTTATCATTGTTTTGGGCTACATTTGTTAAGGTTTATCTTTCTGGGGATTTAATCTTATTTTGAGTCTTTAATTAAAGGTATTTCTGGAAGTTTAAAAACAGGAACACAAGAACGCTTTGGGAATTAATTTGGTCATTGTTGTTGTCAAGCACATGCTAAGATTTCTCTGCTTGTGTGTGGATGATATTTGTGGTTGAAAGCTTCAAGCTTTGAGGATTTCTGTCTGTGATTTAAATCAAACAAACTTTAAAAACGAAGTGTAATTAATAAAGATTTTTTTTCAAACTCTATGACCATGGAGCCATATTTAATGGCCAGAGACCTGATTCCAGGATATTTTACTAAACATGCAGGAATTTTAATCCGGATACAATTCACACATTTAAGAATGAGAGTTTTAATTTGTCATGCTTAGTTACAATTTGAGACATGTGAAATGACTCTGACCAATCCTGTACTGGATTGATCTTTGGTTAAACTTCCTGTCAGAGTTGAGAGGGTTGGCTTATGAGGAGAGACTGAGTGGACTGGGACGATACTCATTGGAATTCAGAAGAATGAGAGGAGCTCTTACAGAAACATATAAAATTATGAAATATAGTACATATAAAAGTATGGGAATAGATTGGAAGCAGGGAGGTTGTTTCCACTGGCAGGTGAAACTCGAACTAGGGAGCATCACCTCAAAATAAGGGGGAGCAGATTTAGGACTGAATTGAGGAGGAACTTCTTCATCCAAAGTCTGTTTATTTATTATTTATTAATCACAAATCAGGCTTACATTAACACTACAGTGAAGTTACTGTGAAATTCCCCGAGTTGCCACACTCCGGCGCCTTCTGTGACATTCCCTGCCAGTGCTTGTTGAATGATTTTAAGGCAAGGATAGATAAATTCTTCAACAGTAAAGGAATTAAGGGTTATGGTGAGCGGGCGGGTAAATGAAGCTGAGTCCACGAAATGATCAGCCATGATCTTATTGAATGGTGCAGCAGACTTGAGGGACCAGATGGCCTACTCCTGCTCCGAGTTCTTATGTAAGGTCAAAAGATTTATTCCTGACGCAATGAAAAGGGAAATTCTGGAATTGGATACTGAAGAAAAGAGTTTAAAAGGAGAGATTATCAAATAGAAATGTTTCCCAGACCGTGTGGTCATTAGATTAAAACAAAGGAAGAGTGCTGACGTCCATTCGAGAACTTTTAGTCCACCCCTTTTCAAACTAAGGGAGTCTATGTACAAAGAAAGCCCAAGCTCAGGTGGTCTGGAAAACATCATGATGGGGGCACCAATCTGTTCATGAGCTGATCACAAAGCCCCATAATGCCCAGATACTAATTTCATTGGACCGATATATAATGTATGTAATCTATCACCATTCTGATTGGATTGTGTCCAGCCGGGATGTGCTGAGTAACTGTATAAGAATTGATGATTTTCTTTGTTGGGTGGAGTTGCACATGGTCAGCCCCTGTGGCTTCTCCCCGCTGGCGTAACTCAATAAACTGTTTGTCAATAGAATCAGGCTTGAGTGTTGAATGATTCTTCTGAGTTCATTCCCCAAAACACACTGGGTACATTACCACTGGAGACCAGGTATCGCCAAAAACTTCAGACAATACAAAGACTCATGAAAGCCAGTGTCCCAGTTTAAAGACACATCTTTTATCAGACCAACAATCGAAGGGAGAAATTATTGGACAGTGAAATGCCTCTCTAGAAGAGAAGCATCCTTATCTCTCCAATAACTCTGACGTACAATGCTTCGGCTGGATCAATTATACATTCTTCATTAGAAATTCTCCTGCCTTTCATTAGGTGTGAACAAATCATTTTCTATACAAATAAATCCTTAATTACACGTCATATACTTTAGCCAATTGCATTTTATCCTCTGACACAATGGGATTTAATGGTCAGTAGAATCCAGACACTTCATCCCCCTATTGCTTAGCAACGCCAGACGCTTAGCTACAAAGGTCAAAGTTAATGTTCCCACCGGCTCTTACTCCGCCACTGGCCAAACCAGACAAATGCACGTTCTCATGTCTGAGAAGACACTGTCTTATCTGAACAGTGTGAATCAACCCTATTCTTGAAGCTGCCTTGAGAACCTTTCTGTTAGAAACTTCGCTGATCAAGGTTGTCACATTCTGTGGCTTCATTGTTCCGAAGAATGTAGCCTGTCTGTAAATATCCCTGTACCATCATGCCTTGCAGCAGCCTGCCTTTGGCTAAAGTTTACAATTGCTTTTAAAAATACAGCTAACATACATTTTAAAATCAGAAAATTCATGTTTAAATCAGAATTAATTGTTTAAATCTTTTACTACGTTCTTGTGTGTAGACTGTTCCCTTGTTCGCTTCTGTGTCTGATTTAGTCATTTAACTCAATGCTGGTGGTTCTGTTAGTGTCTGAGATGCCGAATGGTTTAAAATTTCTCGAATCTATTCGGAATTTTCTCCAACAGCTTGTCATTGTGGAGCTCGGAGTACAGCACTTGTTTCAGGAGTCTTGTCTGGGGCTTGTGTACAATGTGGCCCGCCCATCGTGGCTGGTTGAGTGTGACCAGTGCCTCGATACTGGGGATATTGGCCTGGGAGAGGACACTCACATTGATACGCCTATCCTGCCAGTAGATTTGCAGGATTTTGCGGAGGCAACATTGGTGACATCTCTCCAGAGATTTGAGGTGTGTTCTGTACATTGTCCATGTTTCTGATGGATACAGGAGGGCAGGGACCACGGCTGCTCTGCAAACCATGAGCTTGGTGCTGGATTTGAGGTCTCGGGCTTTGAACTCTGTTCCTCAGGCGTCCGAAGCCTGCACTGGCGCATTGGAGTCGATGCTGGATTTCATCGCCGATGCCTGCCGATGCCGACAGGATGCTCCCGAGGTGTGGGGCTCACCGTGGATCTTGATGGTCATGAGGGGAATTGTATTGGGCTGTGAGAGAACCTTTGTTTCCCGGATGTTTAGTCAGAGGCCCATTCTCTCATCTGCCTCAGTGAACATGTCGATGATAGTTTGTAGATCAGACAGACATTTTTTTCATTAATTTGTGGGACATGGTGTTGCTGGCTGGCCAACATTTATTGTAAGGAGTCTAACAACACCAGGTTAAAGTCCAACAGGTTTATTTGGTAGCAAACACCACTAGCTTTCAGAGTGCTGCTCCTTCGTCAGGTGAGTGGGAGACCTGCTCATACACAGCAAACAGGGCATATAAAGACACAAACTCAATTTACAGAATAATGATTGGAATGCGAGTCTTTACAGCTAATTAAGTCTTAAAGGTGCAGACAATGTGAGTGGAGGGATGAAGAGATGTGTGTTGTCTCCAGACAGGACAGCCAGTGAGACTTTGTAAGTCCAGGCAAGTTGTGGGAGTTACAGATAGTGTGACATGAACCCAAGATCCTGGTTGAGGCCGTCCTCATGTATGCGGAACCTGGCTATCAGTCTCTGCTCAGCGACTCTGCGCTGTCGTGAAGGCCGCCTTGGAGAACGCTTACCCAAATACCAGAGACCGAATGCCCGTGACCGCTGAAATGTTCCTCAACAGGAAGAGAACACTCTTGCCTGGTGATTGTCGAGCGGTGTTCATTCATCCGTTGTCATAGCGTCTGCATGATTTCCCCAATGTACCATGCCTCGGGACATCCTTTCCTGCAGCGTATCAGGTAGACAACGCTGGCCGAGTTGCAAGATTATGTACCGTGTACCTGGTGGATGGTGTTCTCACGTGAGATGATAGCATCCGTGTCGATGATCCGGCACATCTTGCAGAGGTTGCTGTGGCAGGGTTGTGTGGTGTCGTGGTCACAGTTCTCCTGAAGGCTGGGTAGTTTGCTGCGGACAATGGTCTGTTTGAGGTTGTGCGGTTGTTTGAAGGCAAGAAGTGGGGGTGTGGGGATGGCCTTGGTGAGATGTTCGTCTTCATCAATGACATGTTGAAGGCTCCAGAGGAGATGCCGTAGCTTCTCCACTCCGGGGAAGTATTGGACGACGAAGGGTACTCTGTCCACCATGTCCCGTGTTTGTCTTCTGAGGAGGTCGGTGCGGTTTTTCGCTGTGGTGTGTTCGGAACTGTCGATCGATGAGTCGAGCACCATATCCTGTTCTTATGAGGGCATCTTTCAGCGTCTGGAGGTGTCTGTTGCGATCCTCCTCATCCGAGCAGATCCTGTGTATTCGGAGGGCTTGTCCGTAGGGGATGGCTTCTTTAACGTGTTTAGGGTGGAAGCTGGAGAAGTGGAGCATCGTGAGGTTCCGCACATATGAAGACGGCCTCAACCGGGATCTTGGGTTCATGTCACACTATCTGTAACTCGCACAACTTGCCTCGACTTGCAAAGTCTCACTGGCTGTCCTGTCTGGAGACCATACACATCTCTTTAACCTGTGCTAATGCTCCCTCTACTCACATTGTTTGTACCTTTAAGACTTGATTAGCTGTAAAGACTTGCATTCCAACTATTATTTGGTAAATTGAGTTTGTGTCTTTATATGCCCTGTTTGCTGTGTATGAGCAGATCTCCCACTCACCTGACGAAGGAGCAGCTCTCCGAAAGCTAGTGGCGTTTGCTACCAAATAAACCTGTTGGACTTTAACCTGGTGTTGTTAGACTCCTGTGTTTATCCCAGTCCAACACCGGCATCTCCACATCATAACATTTATTGCCCATCCCTAGTTACCTGAGGGCAGTTGAGAGTTAACCATATTGCTGTGGCTCCTGGAGTTACATGTAGGCCAGACCAGGTTAGAACAATAGATTTCCTTCCCTAAAGGACATTAGTGAACCAGATGGGTTTTTCCGAAAATCGACAATGGTTTCATGGTCCTCAGTAGATTCTTAATTTTTTTTATTGAATTCAAATTCCACCATCTGACGTGGCGGGATTCAAACCCGGGGTCCCCAAAGTATCAGCTGAGTTTATGGCTTAATAGTCTAGTGATAATACCACTAGGCCAAAATTCCCCCCGCCCACCCACCCCCGGAGTCTGCATCCCGCAGCCCGATGACTGAGGCTGGGCTGGTCTTGGTTCTGGCCTGGAGGGGTCGGAGATTGAAAGTTTCCTACTGGTCCAGTCAGTTAGCTCGACTGCAGTGGGGAGCTTCATGGTGCTGGGGTGGAGTGTTGCTGCGGGGAAGGTGGGGATGAACGTTGGTGCGATGACGCAGCCCTGCTTGACCCCAGTTTGTACTCGTACCGATCGCCTCACCATAGGAAGGATGTGATTGCACTGGAGGGGGTGCAGAGGAGGTTCACCAGGATGTTGCCTGGGATGGAGTAACTTAGCTATAAGGAGAGACTCGATAGGCTTGGATTGTCTTTTTTAGAGCAGAGAAGGCTGAGGGGGGACATGATTGAGGTGTATAAGATTGTGAGGGGTATGGACAGGGTGGATAGGAAGCAGCTGTTCCCCTTAGTTGAAGGGTCAATAACGAGGGGGCATCATTTTAAGGTGAGGGGCAGGAGGTTTTGGGGGATTTGAAGAAAAATGTTTTCACCCAGAGGGTGGTGGGAGTCTGGAATTCACTGTCTGGGAGGGTAGTGGAGGCGGGAAACCTCACAACCTTTAAAAAGCACATGGATGAGCACTTGAATGTTTTGACAGTTCAAACGCCATCAGCCAAGTGCTGGAAAATGGATTAGTGTAAATTTACTATAGTTTTGTCAGTGCAGACTCGATGGGCTGAAAGGCCTCTTCTGTCCTGTATGACTCTATGACTTGTGAATTCGCTGGTGTTTCTGCAGTCGGAATGACTGAGTGAATCCCTTCCCACACACGGTGCAGGGGAATGGCCTCTCCCCAGTGTGAACTCGCTGGTGTGTCCGCAGGGCAGATGATGATCTGAATCTCTTTGTGCAGTGAGAGCAGCTGAAAGGTCTCTCCTCAGTGTGAATGCGCTGGTGGGACATCATTAGCTGAGAGCTTTTGAAATCCCTCCCACAGTCAGAGCATTTAAAGGGTCTCTCTTGGGTGTGAGTGACATTGTGCCTCAGCAAGTAGGGCAACTGACTGAAACCTTTCCCACACACAGAGCAAGTGAATGGCCTCTCCCCAGTGTGAACTAACTGGTGTCTCCGCAGGCCTGATGCCACACTGAATCCTTTCCCACACACAGAGCAAGTGAACGGCCTCTCCCCAGTGTGAACTCGCTGATGGCTCTGCAAATCAGTTAACTGAGTGAATCCCTTCCCACACACAGAACAGATGAAAGGTCTCTCCCCAGTGTGAAATTGATGGTGTCTCTGCAGACTGGATAACCGAGTGAATCCTTTCCCACACTCAGAGCAAGTAAATGGCCTCTCCCCAGTGTGAACTCGCTGGTGTCTCTGTAAATCAATTATCTGAGTGTATCCCTTCCCACACACAGAGCAGGTGAACGGCCTCTCCCCAGTGTGACTGCGCCGATGAATCTCCAGCTGAGATGGAAAACTGAATCCTTTTCCACATTCCCCACATTTCCACGGTTTCTCCATGGTGCGGGTGTCCTTGTGACTCTTCAGGTTAAGCAATCAGTTAAATCTCAAACAGAACAAGGGTACAGTCTCTCCCCGCTGTGAATGCTGCGATGTATTTTCAGGCTGTGTAACTGGTTAAAGTTCTTTCCACACTCAGTGCACTGGAACACTCTCACTCGGGTGTGTGTCTCGGTGCTTTTCCAGTCACACTGAAATTTAAAATCTCCTGAAGCAGACAGAACAGAGAAACATTTCCATTCTGGATTCAAACGTCGATAATATTCAGGTCCCGACGAATTGAGGACTCTGTCAGATATTGATGTGACGTTTGGTTTGAGATTTCTGTCTGTAAATCCTCACCTTCTAATATCCTGTAAAAGGAATTTACAAAAGTCATCAATGTCAGTACAAGATAGTTCAGAACAGACAGTTCAAGTTTCTATGGAACATTCTTTCCTCTCTCATTCCCCAAAAGCTGTGAATCTCCATTCCACACACTCTCTCTCCATTCTCACTCTGCTGTATCTAATATTCACCCTCCCAATTCTCCTGAAGGTGCTGATTGACAGATCCATGCTCACTGCTTCCTGTCCTGGATACAGAGAGCTGGAAATCTCCATGCAGCCGCCAGACAGATGTCTACAATACTGGATAAAAGTGTAATATACAGGACATTATTTGAATTGTGGTAGAGCAGGTATTTGAGGAAGATTTATACTTGGGTAGGGAGAGCACATGATCTGGAACTTGCTGCCCATAAGGATGGTGGAACAGAAGATGAATGGGAAAGACATCCCATGATATAGTGGGATCTGGAAAGCAGAATTTATTTCCCTTTCCAAAAGAGAAAATGCTGGAAAATCTCAGCAGGTCTGGCAGCATCTGTGAGGAGAGAAAAGAGCTGACGTTGAGGCCAGATGACCGTTTGTCAAAGCTATTTCCCTTTCTTTCCTTCTCTGCCACCGCTCTGCCTCGTCAATAAGACATTGGGACTCAGAGGGTTGATGCAGTTTGATGGACAAGTTGTCTCCATTCTGAGCAATGGGGAACAAGCTCCTCCCAGTCATTGACAATATTACCCCCTAAAACGATGGCGGCTGCGCATGCGCCTTGTTGCATATTGCCCCCAATAAAGATGGCGGCCATGAACACGGCCCGAACATGAGGAGCTGCGGTATCGCTCGGTGCAAACTGGGTCCGTGAAGCTCTTTACCGAGGTTCGTGGCTGACACAACCTGCTTACGCAGCGTTTCCGTCCACCCGCGAGATCCCTCGCCCCCTCCGTACCGTCAATCACCGCTAATCTATCTCCGAGCCGAAAAAACAGCCCGTCTCCGTCGCCATTACCCACAATGCGCATGCTCCAGTCAGAGCGGGCTCCGCCCCTCATTCACTGTGATTGGTTGGAGGTCCGAGCGGGAAAGGCTGGTCCTCCAGCCTCTTCTCTTCCCATTGGTCCGGGCTACCGTCAATCAGCCGGGCATTGTGACGGTGGCTTGCTGTTTGTCCAATAATAACAGTGACAGAGTCTCAGTGTAACAATGACACACACAGACTCCAATACAATCAGAGTGGGGATGGAGCACAGAGACAACACGGCAAAGCACTGACTTACTCTCAGTGTAACAATGACACACACAGGCTCCAATACAATCAGAGTGGGGATGGAGCACAGAGACAACACGGCAAAGCACTGACTTACTCTGAGTGTAACAATGACACACACAGGCTCCAATACAATCAGAGTGGGGATGGAGCACAGAGACAACACAGCAAAGCACTGACTTACTCTGAGTGTAACAATGACACACACAGACTCCAATACAATCAGAGTGGGGATGGAGCACAGAGACAACACAGCAAAGCACTGACTTACTCTGAGTGTAACAATGACACACACAGGCTCCAATACAATCAGAGTGGGGATGGAGCACAGAGACAACACAGCAAAGCACTGACTTACTCTGAGTGTAACAATGACACACACAGGCTCCAATACAATCAGAGTGGGGATGGAGCACAGGGACAACACAGCAAAGCACTGACTTACTCTGAGTGTAACAATGACACACACAGGCTCCAATACAATCAGAGTGGGGATGGAGCACAGAGACAACACAGCAAAGCACTGACTTACTCTGAGTGTAACAATGACACACACAGGCTCCAATACAATCAGAGTGGGGATGGAGCACAGAGACAACACAGCAAAGCACTGACTTACTCTGAGTGTAACAATGACACACACAGACTCCAATACAATCAGAGTGGGGATGGAGCACAGAGACAACACAGCAAAGCACTGACTTACTCTGAGTGTAACAATGACACACACAGGCTCCAATACAATCAGAGTGGGGATGGAGCACAGAGACAACACAGCAAAGCACTGACTTACTCTGAGTGTAACAATGACACACACAGGCTCCAATACAATCAGAGTGGGGATGGAGCACAGAGACAACACAGCAAAGCACTGACTTACTCTGAGTGTAACAATGACACACACAGACTCCAATACAATCAGAGTGGGGATGGAGCACAGAGACAACACAGCAAAGCACTGACTTACTCTGAGTGTAACAGTGACACACACAGGCTCCAATACAATCAGAGTGGGGATGGAGCACAGAGACAACACAGCAAAGCACTGACTTACTCTGAGTGTAACAATGACACACACAGGCTCCAATACAATCAGAGTGGGGATGGAGCACAGAGACAACACAGCAAAGCACTGACTTACTCTGAGTGTAACAATGACACACACAGGCTCCAATACAATCAGAGTGGGGATGGAGCACAGAGACAACACAGCAAAGCACTGACTTACTCTGAGTGTAACAATGACACACACAGGCTCCAATACAATCAGAGTGGGGATGGAGCACAGAGACAACACAGCAAAGCACTGACTTACTCTGAGTGTAACAATGACACACACAGGCTCCAATACAATCAGAGTGGGGATGGAGCACAGAGACAACACAGCAAAGCACTGACTTACTCTGAGTGTAACAATGACACACACAGGCTCCAATACAATCAGAGTGGGGATGGAGCACAGAGACAACACAGCAAAGCACTGACTTCAAAACAGAAAATGCTGCAAAACCTCAGCAAGTCTGACAGCAACTGTGGAGAGAGATTCCATGATGTGGAGATGCCGGTGTTCGACTGGGGTAAGCCCAGTAAGAGGTCTCACAACACCAGGTTAAAGTCCAACAGGTTTATTTGGTAGCACAAGCCACACAAGCTTTCGGAGCGCTGCCCCTTCGTCAGATGAGTGGGAGTTCTGTTCACAAACAGGGCATATAAAGACACAAACTCAATTTACAGAATAATGGTTGGAATGCAAGTCTTTACAGGTAATCAAGTCTTAATGGTACAGACAATGTAAGTGGAGGGAGCATTAAGCACAGGTTAAAGAGATGTGTATTGTCTCCAGCCAGGACAGTAAGGGAGATTTTGCAAGTCCAGGCAAGTTGTGGGGGTTACAGATAGTGTGACATGAACCCAAGATCCCAGTTGAGGCCGTCCTCATGTGTGCGGAACTTGGCTATCAGTCTCTGCTCAGCGACTCTGCGTTGTTGTGTCGTGAAGGCCGCCTTGGAGAATGCTTACCCGAAGATCAGAGGCCGAATGCCTGTTTTACACAGCACATGGTCATTCTGAATGGAGAATCTCTGAGTTGTACAATTCACCTCATTCAGGAGCCAGATTGTCTGCTCAGAAAGAGGAAGGTTTCTATGACACCAATGAAAAGCAACACACACTCACAGACACCCTCACACACAGAGTCTCACACCCTGCAAATTATCTCCTGTCACTTTTAGTCGTTTTGAAATAAATCCTGAATGAACTATAAAATCATTCATAAGTACTTGTTGGGATTCCCCTGAAAGACATCTATACTGTTCATTTCACTCCCTGTAGTTGTGATTTCCATATTCTCGCCACTCTTTGTGTAGAGAAATTTATCCTGGATTTCCGATTGGATTTCTTAGTGACTGTTTTATATTGATTGTCTCCAGTTTCCCAGTAACTTCACTGCAGTGTTAATCTAAGCCTACTTGTGATTAATAAATAAACTTTACTTTTTGCTCTTCCCCACAAGAGGAAACACTATTTCTGTATCGAAGCATTTTATAAATTTGAGGACCTCTGCTCAGGTTACCCCTCAGCCTTCATTTCTCAAGAAAGAAGAACTAGCCTGTCAATCCTTTCCTGATAAAAAAACACACATTTTGAAATTCATTTCTGGGATGTGGGCATTGCTGGCTTGGCCAGCATTTATGGCTAATCCCTGATTGCCCTTGAGAAGGTGGTGGTGAGCTACCTTCTACATTAAAATCTCATCATTAAAATCTTCTCTGCACCCTCTCCAGTGCCTGGATATTTTTTTAATAATACGGTGACCAGAATGATATGCAGTGGTCAGTAAGATTCTTGATCAGAGAGTCACAGATTTTCCAAAAGTGGTTTGAGTTTATCCATGGTTTTAAATTAGATTCTTAGGAAGCAACAATTTAAAAATGATGTATAATAAACAAGGGAAAAAAAACAAGACCCATGGCAGGTGAGTAACCGAGGCCCCAGCACTGATCCTGCGTTACCCAAATAGTCACTGCCTGCCAGTTGGAAAAAGACCCGTTTAATCCTACTCTTTGTTTCTTGTCTGCCAATCAGTTTTCTACCCATCTCAGTACAACAGCCCCAATCCCATGTGCTTTACTTTTTGTGAAGAAGTTGCCGAGTTGGCGGATGATGGGAATCGGGTTCACGTTATCTATCTCAGGGCATAATCATCAACAACTTGTGTTTACACAGAGTGTTGTGGGGCTGGAGGAGGTTACTGAGATACTGAGGAACTTTTTAAAATTCATTTTTACGGAATGTAGGCGTCACTTGCTGGGCCAGCATTTCTTTCCCATCCCTATCTGCCCTCCATTTCAGAGGGCATTTGAGAGTCAACCACATTGCTGGTCTGGAGTCACACGTAGGCCTGACCAGGTAAGGACGGCAGGTTTCCTTTTCTAAAGGACGTTACAGAACCAAATGGGTTTTTATGACAATTGATTAAAGGTTGAGGTTTGTCATTAGACTTTTAATCCAAGATTTTAATTGAATACAAATTTCACCATCGACTGTGGTGGGATTCGAACCTGGGTCCCCAGAGCCTTACCCTGAGCCCAGTGATAATTCCACTGTGCCACTGCCTCAACTATTCATCCAATTGTTATTGTTTATCTCAGGGCGCAGAAACAACAGAATCCAACTTTGCCGGTCACACATGAAGTCGTCTATGTTTCAGCAGGCTGTAATACTGATTAAATCCCTTCCCACACATGGAGCAGTTGAAAGGTTTTGCCCCAGTGTGAACTCGCTGGTGTCTCTGCAGACGGGATGGATCAGTGAATCCCTTCCCACACAGGGAGCAGGTGAATGGTTCTGTCGCAGTGTGAGCTCGCTGGTGTTTCAGCATATAGGATGAATCAGTGAATCCCTTCCCACACAGGGAGCAGGTGAATGGTTCTGTCGCAGTGTGAGCTCGCTGGTGTTTCAGCATATAGGATGAATCAGTGAATCCCTTCCCACACACAGAGCAGGTGAACGGCTTCTCCCCGGTGTGAATGCGTTGGTGTCTCAGCAGGCCAGACGACTGAGCGAATCCCTTTCCACACACAGAGCACAGGAACAGCCTCTCCCCGGTGTGAATGCGATTGTGTTTCAGCAGATCATCACTTCTTTTAAAGGTCTTATTGCATTCTGAGCATTGAAAAGGTCTCTGATCAGAGTGAATGTGTTGGTGTTGATTGCAGGAGGAAAACTGAGCAAATCTTTTGCCACAAATGGAGCAGGAGAACGGCTTCTCCCCTGTGTGAATGCGGCGGTGTCTCCGGAGGCTGGATGACTCCGTGAAAGCCTTCCCACACACGGAGCAGATGAATGCCCTCTCCCCGGTGTGAATAGGCCGGTGGCTTAGGAGATGCTGCAAACAAGTAAATGCTTTCCCACACACAGGGCAAACGTATGGCCTCTCCCCAGTGTGAGTGCCCTGGTGTCTCAGCAGACTAATCCTTCTTTTGAAGGTCTTCTCACATTTAAAGCATTTGAAATGTCTCTTCTGAAAATGAATCTGTTGGTGAACGGTGCAGTGGGAGGACTGAATGAATCTCTTCCCACACTGGGAGCAGCTGAATGGCCTGTCCTTGGTGTGAACTTGTTGGTGCTCAGTGAGATGCACTGAGTCGCTGAACGACTCCCCACAGTGGGAGCAGCTGAACGGTCTCTCGTGTGTGTGAAGGAGCTGGTGCTCTCCAAGGTGGGAGGACTGGCTGAACCTCTTCCCGCAGTGGGAGCAGCTGAACGGTCTCTCGTCAGTGTGAAGGAGCTGGTGTTGGGCCTGTCCCTCAGAGGTTTCAATGCTTTCCCCAGAGTCAGAGCTTTGAAGAGGCTTCTGAATAATATGATCGAGTTGGTGAGCCAGCAGGTTGGACGAACACATGAATTTCTTCCCACACACGGAGCAGGTGAATGAACTCTCACTATTGCGAGTTCGCTGTCGTGTCAGCATGTTTTCCGGCTGATCAATCCCTCCCCACAGGAGGAGCAAGGAAACAGATTCTCACCAGTTTCCAACTGAGATGGTCAATTAAATCCCTTCAGATGTACAAATCTTCAAATCCCAATGAATTGATTGACTCTGTCTGACGTGAGATTTGTTTGTCCAGACTGCAAATCCTCCTCTTCTATTTCCTGCAAAATAAGTTTACAAAGAATTACGTGGCTGGCACGGTGGCACAGTGGTTAGTCCTCCTGCCTCACAGCGCCAGGGACCTGGGTTCGATTCCGGCCTTGGTTACCTGTCTGTGTGGAGTTTACACAGTCAGGAGTCCAACAACACCAGGTTAACGTCCAACAGGTTTATTTGGTAGCAAACGCCACTAGCTTTCAGTCCAAAGGTTAGATGGATTGGCCATGCTAAATTATCCATTCTTACCCCAGGATGTGTAGGTTAGGGAGATTAGTGGGGTAAATAAGTTGGGTTATGTTGTTGGGGCCTTGGTGGGATGCTCTGTCGGAGAGTTGACTTGATGGGCCAAATAGCCTCCTTCCGAACTGTGGAATTCTATGAATATATCTATCCTGGACTGACAGTGATGACTTTTGTAAATTCCCTTTACAGGATAATGGAAAGGAGGATTTACAGCAAGAAAACACAAACCAAACATCACGTTGAGATCTGACAGTCACTCGGATCATTAGGAGCTGATTGTTATTGTCTTTGAACAGGGAAGGAGAATTGTTTGTTCTGTCTGTGACAATACACAAACAGGCCATTCGGTTTATCGAGTCTGTACTGGAGTTTATACTCCACATGAGTCTCCTCTCATTCTGATCACCACATCTCAGCTTTTCACTTGATTTTTCCAATCCCTTTTCGCTCATAGACTCATATATTTTCCTTTTGAAAGCATCTAAAGTATTTGTGTCAACCACTTCCAGTCGCAGTGAGTTCCAAATTCTAACAACTGTCTGAAGAAAGAAACATCTCCTATTTTCCTGTTTGATTTATTTGTTGTCTGTTCATGGTTCCCAGTAATGGAAAAACCAACAAGTGAAAACATTCCATTCACATCTCCCGACTTATCCCATTCAGAAAGCCCATATCAGAAGAGACAACATTTTCTCTTGGTTTGAGCTTGTTGTGTGTAAATCCTCCCTTTCTAACCCCCTGTAACAAAAAATATCCAAAATTCATCACGATAGAAAATCCAGGTACAAGTAATTCAGAAAGCTATTATTTGTTATGAGGGGAATGGAGTAAAAGCAGGGAAGTTATGTTTCAGTTGCACACAGTGAGTCTGTATCTGGAGCAATGTGTACATTATCGGTTTCCTTATTTAAGGAAAAATATAAATGCATTAGAAGTTCATAGAAGGTTTAGTCGACTAACACCTGGAATAGGTGGATAGTCTGATGAGGAGCAGTGAGACAGTCTCTGCTCGAGTTTAAAAGAGTAAGAGGCAACTTAATTTAAACCTTTCAGATCCTAAAAGGTCTTGGATGTGGAGAGGAGTCACACAGTCATCGAGGTTTATAGCACGGAAACAGGCCCTTCAGCCCAACTTGTCCATGCTGCCCCTTTTTTTAATCCCGAAGCTAGTC
This sequence comes from Mustelus asterias, assembly GCF_964213995.1. Classification (NCBI taxonomy): domain Eukaryota; kingdom Metazoa; phylum Chordata; class Chondrichthyes; order Carcharhiniformes; family Triakidae; genus Mustelus; species Mustelus asterias. The sequence goes on from NW_027590136.1 coordinate 135,886, forward strand.
CCAATTGCCCGCATTTGGCCCATATCCCTCTATACCCATCATACCCGTGTAACTGTCTAAATGCTTTTTAAAAGACAAAATTGTACCCGCCTCTACTACTACCTCTGGCTGTTTGTTCAAGACACTCGCCACCCTCTGTATGAAAATATTGCCCCTCTGGGCACTTTGTATCTCTCCCCTCTCACCTGAAATCTATGCCCTCTAGTTTTAGACTCCCATACCTTTGGGAAAAGATATTGACTATCTAGCTGATCTACGTCCCTCATTATTTTATAGACCTCTATAAGATCACCCCTATGCCTCCTGCGCTCCAGAAAAAAAAGTCCCAGTCTATCCAGTCTCTCCTTATAACAATCAAATCCCAGTAGCATCCCAGTAAATCTTTTCTGCACTCTTTCTCGTTTAATAACATCCTTTCTATAATAGGGTGACCAGAATTGCACACAGTATTCCAAGTGTGGCCTTACCAATGTCTTGTACAACTTCAACAAGACGTCCCAACTCCTGTATTCAATGTTCTGCCGAATGCCTTCTTCGCCACTCTACCTATGAACCTGTACCCCTCGATCTCTTTGTTCTATAACTCTCCCCAATGCCCTACAATTAACTGAGTAAGTCCTGTCCTGGTTCGATCTACCAAAATGCATCACCTCGCATTTATCAAAATTAAACTCCATCTGCCATTCACCAGCCCACTGGCCCAATTGATCAAGATCCCGATGCAATCCTAGGTAACCTTCTTCACTGTCCACTATGCCACCAATCCTGGCGTCATCTGCAAACTTACTAACCATGCCTACTAAATTCTCATCCACATCATTAATATAAATGACAAATAACAGTGGACCCAACACCGATCCCTGAGGTACACTGCTGGTCACAGGCCACCAGTTTGAAAAACAACCATCTACAACCACCCTCTGTCTTCTGTCATCAAGCCAATTTTGTACCTAGTTGGCTACCTCATCCTGGATCCCGTGAGATTACCCTTATGCAACAACTTACCATTTGATACCTTGTCAAAGGCCTTGCTAAAGTCCATGTAAAGAACATCAACTGCACTGCCCTCATCTACCTTCTTGGTTACCCATTCAAAAAACTCAATCTCAATCAAATTTGTGAGACATGATTTTCCACTGCAAAGCCATGCTGACTGTTTCTAATCAGTCCTTGCCTCTCTGCATGCCTGTAGATCCTGTCTCTCAAAATACCTTCCAACAACTTGTTGGAACTGTTGTTTACTCTTATGGGAGAATCTTGGGGTCACTGTTTAAACAAGTGTTGCCATAGAGACAGAGATTAGATATTTTTCTCTCAGTGGGTCGTGAATCTTTGGATCTCCATTCCTCAAAAGTGGGAGTAGAGTAGATATATATCTCTTGGGGCCAAAGGGATATTATGGGGGGATGGGTGGGACAAGGGTATTGAATTTGAGGATCAACCATGACCATAATGAATGGCAGGGAATGTTGAAAGGGCTGAATGGTCTCCTTCCGCTTCTATTTTCTATGCAAACATGAGGAGCCTGGGGCTGAAGTGTAACCAAGTGTAAAGGCCATAAGACATAGGAGCAGAATTAGGCCACTCGGCCCATCGAGTCTGCTTCACCATTCAGTCATGGGCTGATATTTTTCTCATCCCCATTCTCCTCCCTTTTCCCCATAACCCCTGATCCACTTATTAATCAAGAACTTATCTATTGAGGTCACTCAATGACCTGGCCTCCATAGCCTTCCGCAGCAAAGAGTTCCACAGATTCACCACTCTCTGGTGGGCCAGTGGGCTGACGAATGGCAGATGGAGTTTAATTCAGACAAATGCGAGGTGATGCATTTTGGTAGATTGAACCAGGGCAGGACTTACTCAGTTAATGGCAGGGCGTTGGGGACAGTTACAGAACTAAGAGATCTAGGGGTACATGTTCATAGCTCCTTGAAAGTGGAGTCACAGGTGGACAGAGTGGTGAAGAAGGCATCTGGCATGCTTGGTTTCATCGGTCAGAACATTGAATACAGGAGTTGGGACGTCTTGTTGAAGTTGTAGAAGACATTGGTAAGGCCAGACTTAGAATACTGTGTGTAATTCTGGTCACCCTATTATACAAAGGATATTATTAAACTAGAAAGAGTGCAGAAAATATTTACTAGGATGCTACCGGGACTTGATGGATTGAGTTATAAGGAGAGGCTGAATAGACTGGGACTTTTTTCTCTGGAGCGTAGGAGGCTGAGGGCTGACCTTATAGAAGTCTATAAAATAATGAGGGGCATAGACAAGGTAGATCGTCAATATCTTTTCCCAAAGGTAGGGGAGTCTAAAACTAGAGGGCATAGGTTTAAGGTGAGAGGGGAGAGATACAAAAGTGACCAGAGGGGCAATATTTTCACACAGAAGGTGGTGAGCGTCTGGAACAAGCTGCCAGAGGTAGTAGTCGAGGTGAGTACAATTTTATCTTTTAAAAAGCATTTAGATAGTTACATGGGTATGATGGGAATAGAGGGATATGGGCCAAATGCAGGCAATTGGGATTAGCTTTAGGGGTTTTAAAGAAAAGGGCGGCATGGACAAGTTGGGCCGAAGGGCCTGTTTCCAAGCTGTAAACCTCTATGACTCTGGCTGAAGAAATTCTTCCTCATCTCTGTTTTAAAGGATCGTCCCTTTAGTCTGAGGTTGTGCCCTCTGGTTCTAGTTTTTCCTACGAGTGGAAACATCCTCTCCACGTCCACTCTGTCCAGGCCTCGCTGTACCCTATAAGTTTCAATAAGTTCCTCCTCAACCGTGGCATCCATTCCTGCAGCGTATCAGGTAGACAACGTTGGCCGAGTTGCAAGAGTAGGTACCGTGTACCAGGTAGATGGTGTTCTCACGTGAGATGATGGCATCCGTGTCGATGATCCGGCACGTCTTGCAGAGGTTGCTGTGGCAGGGCTGTGTGGTGTCGTGGTCACTGTTCTCCTGAAGGCTGGTTAGTTTGCTGCGGACAATGGTCTGTTTGAGGTTGTGCGGTTGTTTGAAGGCAAGAAGTGGGGGTGTGGGGATGGTCTTGGCGAGATGTTCGTCTTCATCAATGACATGTCATTGATCAGAACTGAATCCAGACAGAGGAGAGGGAGGGAGAAAACTGGGAATGGAGGAAAAGAATGTTGGAGATGGTGAGATGGGTTTGGATTTCAGCCCAGGGAGGAGGGAGTGTGTGTGGGACGGGGATTTACAGATTTGGGGGAACAAGCGGAAAAAATGTTCCAGAGAAACTAGAATTGTCTGTTCAGAATTTCTATCCTGGACTGACAGTAGTTTTGTTCTCTTCTTTTGCAGGATATTTGAAGGGGAAGATTTACAGACTGGAAACTCAAATCAAATTTCATACGAATATTTTACAATCATTCGATTTATCAGCACCTAAACTCAATTAGCCTTTGAATGTGGAAGGAAAAATGTTTGTTCTGCCTGTGGGAAAATATTTCAAACATCAGTGTGACTGGAGAAGCATCGAGACACATGCACACACTGGAGTGAGACTGTTCCAGTGAACTGACTGTGGAAAGAGCTTTACCCAGTTACGCAGCCTGAAAAACATCACACCATTCACTGTCGGGTGAAACCGTACACGTGTTCTGTGTGGACAAGGATTTAACAGATCATCCAACCTGGAGCGACACAAAGACACCAGCACCATGGAGAAACTGTGGAAAAGTTTGTAAAACCCCATCTCAGCTGGAAATTCATCGACGCTGTCACACTGGGGAGAGACCATTCATCTGCTGTATGTGTGGTAAAGGATTCGCTCAGTCATTTAGCCTGGTGTCACACCAGCGAGTTCACACTGAGGACAGACCTTTTAAATGCTCTGACTGTGGGAACAGTTTTAAGAGTTCTGAGGGTTTAATTCACCATCAACGGGTTCACACTGGCGAGAGACCATTCAATTGCTCTCAATGTGGGAAGAACTTCAGGCAAGTATCTCACCTCACTGAACACCTACGTGTTCACACTGGGGAGAAACCCTTCACCTGCTCCATGTGTGGGAAGGGATTCACTTGTGCTTCCCACCTCACTGAACACAAGCGTGTTCACACTGGGGAGAGACCATTCAGCTGCTCTCAGTGTGGGAAACATTTCAGGCAGTATTCCACCCTCACTGAACACAAGCGTGTTCACACTGGGGAGAGACCGTTTGTTTGCTCCTTTTGTGGGAAAGGATTTGTTAAATCATCCCATCTTCTTCGACACCAGCGCATCCACACTGGAGAGAGACCATTCACCTGCGCTGAGTGTGGGAAGAGATTCACTACAACATCTCACCTCAGTGAACACCAGAGTCTTCACACTGGGGAGAAACCTTTCACCTGCTCCCTATGTGGCAAGGGATTCACATGTTTATCCTACCTCAGAAGACACAAAATTGTTCACTCCGATGAGAGACCCTGTAAATGTTCTGACTGTGGGAAGAGGTTTAAAAGCAGAAATGAACTGATGAAACACCAGCCTCTTCACACAGGGGAGAGGCCGTTTGCTTGCTCTGTGTGTGGGAAGGGATTCACTCAGTCATCACAGCTCAGCAACCATCAGCTTGTTCATACTGATAAGAGACTGTTTCAATGCTCTGACTGTGGAAAGAGCTTTAAAAGTGCAGGGAATCTGCAGAGACACCAAACCACTCCCACTGAGAGAGGCTGTTCAGCTGCTCTTCATCTGGGAACTGATTCACTACTTCATCCCAAATCACTGAACACCTGCGGGTTCACACTGGTGGGAGGCCATTCATCTGATTTGTGTGTGGGAAGTGTCATCCAGCCTGCTAAAACACCAGTGCACTCCCACTGAGGGAGTATGTTCACCTGCTCCGTGTGAGACAAGGGATTCAATCAGTTCAGCAGCTTTATTTCACATCAACTTGTTCAGACCGAAAAATAAATGGTTTTGATGTTCTGATTGTGACGAGATTTAAAAGTGCAATGGATCTGCTGCAACACAAGCACAACACTGAGCAGAGGCTGTTTACCTGCTCCATGTGTGGGAAGGGATTCACTCAGTCATTGTATCTCAGTAAACATCAACTTGTTCACATTGAGAAGAGACTGTTTAAATGCTTGGACTGTGAGAAGAGGTTTAAAAGCTCCCTCCCTAACAGCACCGTGTACCTGCACCATAGGGACTGCAGTGATTGAAGAAGGCAGCTCACCACCACCTTCACAGAGTAATGAGGAAGGGGCAATAAATGCTGGCCTGAGCATTTGAAAAATGGAAAGAAGTCATCGGTGATTTTTCACTCAGTTATTAAGAAGCAACAGTTTAGATATGATACATAAAAGACATACAACCTGTAATAGGTAAGATCCCGGATGAAGGAAATACTGATCTCCGCTGATCGCTGGAGGTGATATTCTCCTCGGAATGGGAAGTGGACAGAGATGCCCACATCCTGTAAATTAATATGAAAAAAGTAATCTGCTGAGACACCAACCCACAGATACTGGAGAGGCCTTTCACCTGCAGTGTGCGAGAGAAGCAATTTATTCTCATTCACCCTGCAGACACACCAGTGAGATAATAAGTGATTCCAGGGGTTGGATTCTGCTTTAATCACATCCAGGACTCAACTGTGTTCATTCTGATATTTGGAGGTTTTTTTTCAGTTGACGTTAATAATCCCTGGAACTGGGCTGGAGTTTAATAATCTGTATATAATTAAATCAGCTTTGTGACAAACTCAGTGTTGGAGTCCTTGATTTCACTAAGAGGAGACTGATTGACGTCCTGTTACTGACTGTTCCATTGTTGGGTCTTTTCCCCTTAATGGAAGATTTATATTTATAATAGCACCTTTCACAACTTCAGGATGTCCCAAAGTGCTTTTACAGCCAATGAAGTTCTTTGAAGTGTAATCAATGCCTTAGTGTAGGAAATGCAGTCCCCAAATTGTGCACAGCAAGATCCCACACACAAATGTGATTGTGAGCAGAGAATCTGTTCAGTGATGATTGTTGAGGGATAAATATTAAGCAATAAACTTCTCCGCTCTTTGGAATAACATCCTGGGAAATTTTACACCCAACTAAGAGGGCAGATGGGGCCATGGTTGAAGGTCTCATCTGATTTTCAGGGATGGGTAATAGAATCCTTTACCACAGTCCTCATATTTCCACGATTTCTCCAATGTGGCTGTGTCAGTGGTTTTCCAGATGGGATGGATAATTGAATCCTTTACCAAAATCCTCACATTTCCATGGTGTCTTCATGCAGCCAGAGCTCTTGTGTCTCTCCAGGTTGGACAGTCAGCGCCGTTCACATACAGAATAGGTTTACTATCGAGTCCCCCGCTGTCAATGGAACAATGTTTTTTTTCAGGTTGTGAAACTAATCAAAACTCACTTCACTGCAACACCCAGGTGTGTATCTTGGTGCTTTTTCTAATCACACTGATGTTTGGAAGGTTTTTCCACAGATTGAATCTGGAAAATGAAGTTTTTCTCCATCCTAAGGCTGATGATATTCAGATCCTGATGAATAATATGAGGGTATCAGATCTTGATGTGATGTTTGATTTGAATTTCCTGTATGCAAATGTTCTTTTAATAAATTCCGTAAAAGGAATTTTAAAATGTAACCAGTGTCAGTCCAGCATTAAGATGCAGAACAGACAATTCTAGCTTCTCTGGAACATGTTTCTGTCTGTTGTTCCCCCAAATCTGTAAATACCCATCCCACACACACTCCCTCCTCCCTGGGCTGAAATTAAAATAAAGTGATGGATAATTATTTCTGTATGCTTTTAACAAATTTGGTATAGAATGATGTCCAAAGAGATGGATCAGCATAAGCTCATTTAATAATAGAGCTTGATGGCCGAATGGCCTACTCTGGCTCCTATTTCCCATGATCTTGTGTTCTCAAGTGTTATATATCAACTTATTAATTGTCACGAGTGTTGCCTGCATCTCCATTATTTTTTACCATTTACCTATGTGAACTGCTGGTGTGTATCAAATGGAATGTGTACTGTACTTTCATTGCACTATTGGAGTTTTACAATGTTTATGCCATTGTGGGATATCTTCTGAGAAAGGTGATGAATTGAAAGTAACAAGTACAAGGAAAGATTTACAACATACAAGCTGTCAACGGCAGGAACAAATCAATCCTTGCATTGTGTTGGCTGCTGGCTGCGGAATATAATTGGGACATACACACTGGGCAGTGCTGTACAGTGTAATAGGGGCACACATACTGGGCAGTGCTGTACAGTGTAATAGGGGCACACACACTGGGCAGTGCTGTACAGTGTAATAGGGGCACACACACTGGGCAGTGCTGTACAGTGTAATAGGGGCACACACACTGGGCAGTGCTGTACAGTGTAATAGGGGCACACACACTGGGCAGTGCTGTACAGTGTAATAGGGGCACACACACTGGGCAGTGCTGTACAGTGTAATAGGGGCACACATACTGGGCAGTGCTGTACAGTGTAATAGGGGCACACATACTGGGCAGTGCTGTACAGTGTAATAGGGGCACACATACTGGGCAGTGCTAAAGGGACTTTAACTTTGCAAATATTGACTGGAAAAGCTATAGTTCGAGTACTTTAGATGGGTCAGTTTTTGTCCAATGTGTGCAGGAGGGTTTCCTGACACAGTATGTGGATAGGCCAACAAGAGGCAAGGCCGCATTGGATTTGGTACTGGGTAATGAACCAGACCAGGTGTTAGATTTTGAGGTAGGGGAGCACTTTGGTGATAGTGACCACAATTTGGTTATGTTTACTTTAGAGATGGAAAGGAATAGGTATATACTGAAGGGCAAATATTATAGTTGGGGGAAAGGAAATTATGATGCGATTAGGTGAGATTTAGGATGCATAGGTTGGGGAAGGAAACTGCAGGGGATGGGCACAATTGAAATGTGGAGCTTGTTCAAGGAACAGCTACTGGGTTTCCCTGATAAGTATGTACCTGTCAGGCAGGGAGGAAGTGGTCGAGTGAGGGAACCGTGGTTTACTAAAGAAGTTGAATCTCTTGTGAAGAGGAAGAAGGAGACTTATATAAAGATGAGACGTGAAGGCTCAGTTAGGACGCTTGAGAGTTACAAGTTAGCCAGGAAGGACCTAAAGAGAGAGTTAAGAAAAGCCAGGAGGGAACATGAGAGGTCTTTGGCAGGTAGGATCAAGGAAAACCCTAAAGCTTTCTATAGGTATGTCAGGAATAAAAGAATGACTAGGGTAAGATTAGGGCCAGTCAAGGACGGTAGTGGGAAGTTGTGCGTGGAGCATGAAGAGATAGGAGAGGCGCTAAATGAATATTTTTCGTCAGTATTCACGCAGGAAAAAGACAATGTTGTCGAGGAGAATACTGAGATACAGGCTATTGGACTAGATGGGATTGAGGTTAATAAGGAGGAGGTGTTAGCAATTCTGGATAGTGTGAAAATAGATAAGTCCCCTGGGCCGGATGGGATTCATCCCAGGATTCTCTGGGAGGCTAGGGAGGAGATTGCAGAGCCTTTGCCTTTGACCTTTATGTCGTCATTGACTACAGGAATAGTGCCAGAAGACTGGAGGATAGCAAATGTTGTCCCCTTGTTCAAGAAGGGGAGTAGAGACAACCCTGGCAATTATAGACCAGTGAGCCTTACTTCTGTTGTGGGCGAAGTTTTGGAAAGGATTATAAGAGATAGGATTTATAATCATCTGGAATGGAATAATTTGATTAGGGATAGTCAACACGGTTTTATGAAGGGTAGGTCGTGCCTCACAAACCTTATTGAGTTTTTTGAGAAGGTGACCAAAGAGGTGGATGAGGGTAAAGCAGTTGATGTGTATATGGATTTCAGTAATGCGTTTGATAAGGTTCCCCACGGTAGGCTATTGCAGAAGATACGGAGGCATGAGATTGAGGGTGATTTAGCGGTTTGGATCAGGAATTGGCTAGCTGTAAGAAGGTAGAGGGTGGTGGTTGATGGGAAATGTTCATCCTGGAGTTCAGTTACTAGTGGTGTACCACAAGGATCTGTTTTGGGGCCACTGCTGTTTGTCATTTTTATAAATGACCTGGATGAGGGCGCAGAAGGATGGGTTAGTAAATTTGTGGATGACACTAAAGTTGGTGGAGCTGTGGAGTGCAGAAGGTTGTTGCAGGTTACAGAGGGACATAGATAAGCTGCTGAGCTGGGCTGAGAGGAGGCAAATGGAGTTCAATGCGGAAAAGTGTGAGGTGATTCGCTTTTGAAGGAGTAACAGGAATACAGAGTACTGGGCTAATGGTAAGATACTTGGTAGTGTGGATGAACAGAGAGATCTCGGTGTCCATGTGCATAGATCCCTGAAAGTTGGCACCCAGGTTGATAGGGTTGTTAAGAAGGCATACGGAGTGTTAGCTTTTATTGGTAGAGGGATTGAGTTTCGGAGCCAGGAGGTCATGTTGCAGCTGTACAAAACTCTGGTCCAGCCGCACTTGGAGTATTGCGTACAGTTCTGGTCACCGCATTATAGGAAGGATGTGGAAGCATTGGAAAGGGTGCAGAGGAGATTTACTAGGATGTTGCCTGGTATGGTGGGAAGGTCTTATGAGGAAAGGCTGAGGGACTTTAATGCGGAGAAGTGTGAGGTAATTCACTTTGGTAGGAATAACAGATGTGTTGAGTATAGGGCTAACGGGAGGACTTTGAATAGTGTGGAGGAGCAGAGGGATCTAGGTATATGTGTGCATAGATCCCTGAAAGTTGGGAATCAAGTAGATAAGGTTGTTAAGAAGGCATATGGTGTCTTGGCGTTTATTGGTAGGGGGATTGAATTTAGGAGTCGTAGCGTTATGTTGCAACTGTACACAACTCTGGTGCGGCCGCACTTGGAGTACTGTGTGCAGTTCTGGTCCCCACATTACAGGAAGGATGTGGAGGCTTTGGAGAGGGTGCAGAGGAGGTTTACCAGGATGTTGCCTGGTATGGAGGGGAGATCCTATGAGGAGAGGCTGAGGGATTTGGGATTGTTTTCGCTGGAAAGGCGGCGGCTAAGAGGGGATCTTATTGAAACATATAAGATGATTAGAGGTTTAGATAGGGTGGATAGTGATAGCCTTTTTCCTCTGATGGAGAAATCCAGCACGAGGGGGCATGGCTTTAAATTGAGGGGGGGTAGTTATAGAACCGATGTCAGGGGTAGGTTCTTTACCCAGAGGGTGGTGAGGGATTGGAATGCCCTGCCAGCATCAGTAGTAAATGCGCCTAGTTTGGGGGCGTTTAAGAGATCCGTAGATAGGTTCATGGACGAAAAGAAATTGGTTTAGGTTGGAGGGTCACAGTTTTTTTTTTTAACTGGTCGGTGCAACATCGTGGGCCGAAGGGCCTGTTCTGCGCTGTAATGTTCTATGTTCTATGTTCTATGTTCTATGTTCTACTTGAGGTTGTTTTCGTTAGAGAGAAGGTTAAGAGGTGACTTAATAGAGGCTTACAAGATGATCAGAGGGTTAGATAGGGTGGATAGTGAGAGACTTTTTCCTCAGATGGTGATAGCTAACACGAGGGGACATAGCTTTAAATTGAGTTTTGATAGATATAGGACAGATATCAGAGGTAGGTTCTTCACTCAGAGAGTAGTAAGGGCGTGGAATGCCCTGCCTGCAGCAGTAGTGGACTCGCCAACATTAAGGACATTTAAATGGTCATTGGATAAACATATGGATGATATTGGAATAGTGTAGGTTAGAGGGGCTTTAGATTGGTTTCACTGGTCGGCACAACATCGAGGGCTGAAGGGCCTGTACTGCGCTGTAATGTTCTATGTTCTATGTGCAGGTACGGTGGATTGGCCATGCTAAATTGCCCATTGGTGTTTGGAGAGGGGGGGGGAGGGGTGGTGGCTAGCAAGGTGAATGCATGGGGTTGTGGGGATGGGGCCTGGTGCAGACTTGATGGGCCAAATGGCCTCCTTCTGCACTGTCGGGATTTTACGATTCTCGTGGAACAGACCTTGTATCCAGAACTGACTGCGTGGAGATTTTCTTAGAGCAGCCAAACAAGAGGAAAGGTTTCCTGCTGCTGTGCTGAGAATCCAGATTGCACTAAACACGCCCACGCCCCCCGACATTGACCTCTCCTGGATACCTCACACTGCCTGGCGAGTGATTGACAGCAGCTTGGGGCCAATAGGGAGAGAGGGCGGGGTTGGAGGACCGATCGGGAGCGGCTGGTCCTCCAAGCAATCAGAGTGAATGAGGGGGCGGGGCTTGGCTGTGAGTGAAGCATGCGCAGTCCAGTTAATGGCGACGGAGACAAGATTTTTTTCTTTGGATCTGCCATCCGTAACGGAGAGAATGGCGAGACGAAGGGAACCACGGATCAGGTGAGTGACTGGATACGTTCCGTAAACACGTTACACAAACCGCAAATGCGGAAAAATATCCCACCGTTTCCCGTGAACCGTTGCCCCCTCCCTGCAGCAGGGGCCGCAGCTTTCTCACAGAGCTGGGTTCAGCGGCCGCTATCTTTATCCAGGCATTAGCAGCAGCGCGCATGCGCGGCCTCATCTTTGTTCGGGGCAGTAACAGCAGAATGTGTCCATCGCCGCCACCTTTGTTGGGGGCAACAATTTTGATTATCTCCAAGTGAGAATCTCCATCAACCTGCTTCACTCTGTCACTTCCAGTTTCTTACTGATGAGGCAGAACAATGATATATATCCAGGGCAGTCACCATTATTTGGATTTATATTGTGCATGAATAGAATTAAACTTTTAAAGACATTTCAGAGAAAGGTTATGAAATAACAATTGACATTGAGCCACATGACGAGATATTAGGTTTTAAGGAGAATTTTAACTGAGAAAAATAAGGTGGCGAATCAGAGAGGTTTAAGGAGGAAATTCCAGAGCTTCTGAAATAGGCAAAATCAGTAATGATGGAACGATTAAAATCAGGAATGCTCAAGTGGTCAAAATTAGATGAGTGCTGAGATCTCAGAGGGTGTGGGCCTGGAGGAGATTACAGAGATTGGGATGATTGCAACCATGGAGGAAAACAAGGATAAGACATTTACAATCTTGGTGCATCTTAAAATGAAGCATTGTATTTCAGTGAGCATTTGTTTGTAGATCAGCATTTGTCAATATATGTGCCATGGGTGGCACAGTGGTTCGCACTGCTGCCTCACAGCGTCAGGCACCTGGGTTCGATTCCCGGCTTGGGTCACTGTCTGCGTGGAGCTTGCATGTTCTCCCCGTGCCTGCGTGGGTTTCCTCCGAGTGCTCCGGTTTCCTCCCACAGTCTGAAAGACATGCTGGTTAGCTGCATTGATCCGAACAGGTGCCAGAGTGTGGCGACTAGGGGAATTTCACAGTAACTCCATTGTAGTGTTGATGAAAGCCTACTTGTGACGAATAAATAAACTTTAGCTTTAACTTTAGTATTTAAATGGGGGACATTTCTGCTTATCGAACCTAGGATTTCAGACAAGTTCGGATGCTATGTAGCTTGGAGGGGAACTTGCAGGTGATGGTGTCCACATACTCTTGCTGCCCTGGTCCATCCAGGTGGTGGAGGTTGAGGGATTAGGAGATTGTGGTTCAGTTCTAGGTCGAGAGAATGCCTCCCATTTGCCCCTGTCTCTTGCTACTTTCCCTCTGTTTTTCTCTCTGTCTCTCTTGTAACATAGATTTCTCTGGCCCAGGGTGCTACATCATTCAATATGATGATGACATGTGGTTGAAAGGCAGAGCAGCTTCGACAGGCTGAATGGCCTCCTCCTGCTCCTATTTCTTGTGTTCTTGCAGAGGTCAGAACCTTGTGTAGACTCAGACCAGAGGCAGGCTTTCTTCCCTGAAGGACATTAGTGACCATTTCACTTCTGACAAAGGATCAAACAGGTTTCATAGTCACTTTTTCCTTGTGCCAGCCCCATAAATGACCAGATTAATTCAGCTCAATTTCACAACCTGCCTTTTGTGAGTTCTTTCTCACCCCCTTTTTTCTGTTTAAAATCAATTTCAGATCATCTGAAGTGGAGGATTTCCAATCAGAAAACTCAAACCAAACATCCCATCAGGATCAGATGGAGTCACCCAATTTATTGTCAGCTGAATATTTGTGAATTTTGAACATGGAAGGAAAAAGCACCGTTCACAGTGGGGAGAAATGCTGGGAATGTGGGGAGGGATTCAGTTCCCCACCTGAACTGGAAACACATTGGCCCAGACACACCGGGGAGAGGTCATTCACTTGCTCCAAGTGTGGGAAGGGATTCTCTCGCTCATCCAGCCTGCTGCAACACCAGTGAGTTCACACTGGAGAGAGACCTTTCAATTGTTCCAACTGTGGGAAGGGATTCGCTCAGTCAGGCAACCTGCTGAGACACCAGCGAGTTCACACTGGGAAGAGACCATTCACTTGCTCAGAGTGTGGGAAAGGATTCGCTCGGTCCTCTGACTTGATGGTGCACCAGCGAGTTCACACTGACGAGAGACCATTTAAATGTCCAGACTGTGCGAAGTGCTATAAAAGTTCCCGGGACCTGATACTCCATCAACGTGCTCACAGTGACGAGAGGCCATTCAGATGCTCTCATTGTGGGACTGGGTTCAAACAATCATCTCAACTCACTGAGCACCAGTGTAGTCACACCGGGGAGAGGACATTCACCTGCTCTGTGTGTGGGAATGGGTTCAGTCGGTCATCTAACCTGCGGATACACCAGAGAATTCACACTGGGGAGAGACCTTTCACCTGTTCTGAGTGTGGGAAGGGATTCACTCAGTTATCCACTCTGCTGAATCACCAGAGTGTTCACAATGAGAAGAGACCATTTCAGACTGCAGGAAGTGCGACAAAAGTTCCCGGCAACTGCTCCACCATCAACGAGTTCACACTGAGGAGAGACCTTTTAAATGCCCAGACTTGTGAGAAGTGTTTTAAAAGTTCCAGGGAACTGATGCGCCATCGACGTGTCCACACCGACGAGAAACCATTCAGGTGCTCTCACTGTGACGCTGGGTTCAAGACATCATCTGATCTCACTGTACATCAGCGAGTTCACACTGGGGAGAAACCATTCACCTGCTCCCAGTGTGGGAAGGGATTCACTCAGTCATCCCCCCTGCTGACACACCAGCGAGTTCATAGGTAACTAAGGTGATTAGATTTTACTGTTAATAAGATCAGGACTGATCCATGTTCATTGGGGTCTGTTTCTGTTCATGTTGGTAAACTTCAAACCAAAAGAGAAAATGCTGGAAAATCTCAGCAGGTCTGGCAGCATCTTTAAAGAGAGAAAAGAGCTGACGTTTCAAGTCCAGATGACCCTTTGTCAAAGCTTAGTTGGTAAACTTCAACCCAGTTACATGGGCTAATACTCTGGATAAAAGTTAAATAAGTCAACATTGTGTTCGCACATTATGTTGAATCTTTTAACACCTCAAACATTAGTTAGTTCCTTCTGAAGGTCTCTTTCTCACCCATCTCCTCCATTCTCACCTCCAACAAGTGTGAGGAGTTCATGAAGCTTCTTTGTTACTAAGATTGAGATAATTCGATCAGCTGCCGCTGCTGTATCCCTCCCTTCCACTCGCCTACTGGGACAAAACATGTCTAAAGTTCCCTCTTGACCAAGCCCAGAACAGACATCTTTCTCCAGTTTCTCTCCTATCTCCCCTCGTGCCCGCTCCATGTTTATCTTGTCCATGAGACCCACCCCGTTCTCCATCGACCCTATTCTCACTAAATTGCTGATCATCCAACTTCCCCACATTTGGTGATATTGTTAATGGTTCTCTCTTTTCCCTGGTACTGTCCCCCTCACTTTTGAATCCTCTGAAATCACCCACCCTGAAAAAAACACTCAATCCCAGTCTTTGCCAACTATTGCCCCATCTCCAATCTCCCTTTCCTCTCCAAACCCCCTGAACTCGGTGAGCCCCAAGGATCTATCCTTGGCCCCTCCTATTTCTCATCCACATGCTGCCACTGAATGACATCATCCAAAAGCACCGTGTTAGTTTTCCCATCTACACTGACAACACCCAGCTCTACCCATCCCTCTCCATTCCTCCACTGTTACTAAATTATCAAACTGCTTATCCCACATTCAGTACTGGATGAACAGAAATTTCCTCCAATTAAAAATTGGGAAGACCAAAGTCATTGTCTTCAGTCACCGTTACAAATTCTGTTCCCTAACTGCCAAGTCCATCCCTCTCCCTGGGAGCTGTCTGAAGCTGAATCACACTCTTCACAATCTCCATGTCAGATTTGACCCCAAGATGAGTTTCTGACCACATATCCACACCATCACTAATACCAGATATTTCAATCCCCGTAACGTCACCTGACCCCACCCCACCCCACCCCAGCTCATCTGCTGTAGCTCCTTACCCAGCAGCCCAGTGTGGAGGCACTGCGCCAGTCCCATTGGCCTGAGCCAACTGAGCATGTGTGGTGCTGGCAGGTGATCTGCATATTTAAAGGGACACTGTCCCTCTATGCAGTTGTCATTTGAACAGGACAGAAGTATTGTGAGAGAGACTCATTTCAACAAAGAAGAGAGCTGGATTTAGGGGAATAAAAATGTAAAGTTATAAAACTGTCCACCCTGAATTTGTCCTTTTTTCTTTACAGTAATTACTGATATAAATGGTTAAATGGACAGGAAGCTCAGACTAGACATCACATCAATCTAACCGAGTCACTCGATTCAGGACTGAATATCATTGGCATCATGGAAGGGGAGAGCAGCAGTCACAGCGAAGACAAACTGTACACGTGTTCCACATGTGGATCTGGATTCAACCAATCGACTGTTATGGGAAGGCACAAGTGTAACCGAAACAGGGAGAGTCCGTGTGGACAATGTGGGAATACTGGGAATGGATTCCATTATCCCTCTGATCAGGAAACTAATCGATTTGGTCACACTGGGGAGAGTCCATGTGGGCAATGTGGGGATACCAGGAAGGGATTCTGTTATCCCTCTGATCAGGAAATTCATCAATGCAGTCACACTGGAATGAGTCCATTCACCTGCCCCCTGTGCGAAAAGGGATTCACTCGATTTTCAAACATGTTGCGACACCAGCAGGTTCACACCGGGGAGAAACCTTTCACCTGCATCCCACCTGCTGACACACCAGCGAGTTCACACCGGGGAGAGACCGTTGACCTGCTGTGTGTGTGAAAAGAGATTTACTGAGTCATCGGCCCTGCTGAGACACAAGCGAGTTCATACCGGGGAGAGACCATTCCCCTGCTGTGTGTGTGGGAAGGGATTTGCTGAATCATCAATCCTGCTGCGACACCAGCAAGTTCATACCGGGGAGAGGCCATTCACCTGCTCAGTGTGTGGGAAGGGATTCACTCAATCATCCAACCTTGTGAGACACCAGTGGGTTCACAAGCAACTGCACTGTTCTGATTCAGCAGTTATTACTGCTGTTAATCAGATTCGGGGGTGAACCTTGTTCATTATAAAACAGGGGAGTCTTGATGCTGTTGCTGATAACCACAGCAACTGGGCTGCAGTTGGAAGAATTTTCATTTATATAGTGCCTTTCACAACCTCAGGGTACCTCGATGCGCAGACAGAAATGTGATGCTGATCAGAGGTGATCTGTTTTTAGTGAGGTTGGATGAGAGCGAAATATATAATAAATTTATAATAGAATTTTACACTAAGTTTGAAAACAATGTTACTCAATCTGAAACAGGAGTCTTAAATCCTAACAGAAGTAACCGTGAAGTTATGAGGGGGCAACTGGATTGTGGTGTATTAGGAAAATACCGAAAAGCAGTGGATCTGTTGTCAACAAATGTATTCCCACAAACAAAGCTGATAAATGACTGAGTCAATCTCTTCCCACACACACAACCACCATCATCTAGAAGGACAAGGACAGCAGACACATGGGAACACCACCTGCTGGAAATTCCCCTCCGAGCCACACACCTTCCTAACTTGGAAATACATCACCGTTCCTTCATTGTCACTGGATCAAAATCCTGTAATTCCCTCCCTAACAGCACTATGGGTGTACCTACAACACATGGACTGAAGGAAGGCAGCTCACCACCACCTTCTCAGTAAATTTATGCAAAAGTCTGAAAACATGTACCAAACGACTCAAGAACAACTTCTTCCTTACTGTCATGTTTGAATGGTCCTATCATATATTAAGCTGATCTTTCTCTTCACCCTACCTGTACCTGCACCCTATCCTTTCCTTCTCCCCATGTACTCCATGAAAGGTATGCTTTGTCTGTATAGCGTGCAAGCAACAATACTTTTCAGTGGATCCCAATACATTTGACAATAAATCAAATCAAAATTTAATGCACATGTTGTGAAGTAGAAATCATGCAGGGCAATTGCAACACTTGTGAGGGACAGTGCAAGGCTCCCTCTACACTTTCCCATCAAACACTCCTGAGGTATGTACAACCCACCTAAGGTACAGAGGAAAGTTCTCTCTAAATCATCCTGTGAAAAACTCCCAGGGGAAGCACTGCCCAAGCTAGGTACAAAGGAAAACTCCCATTACATGCCACATCAAACAGTGCCAGAGAGGAGGAACACTTTGGATAAGAAAAACTCCATCTGCACTGCCCCACCAAACACTCCCAGCCCATAATGAGCTGGGTTCCAGGAGGTTAGTTACCAGGCGATTAAATTATGTCATAAAGCAACACCATTTAATCCAGCTGGTCCTCTCTTTGACCTTTTAAAAATGGAGAATTGGGACATCCTTTCCCCAAACAGCGCCAGAGAGTAGGCACAGTTTTCATAAACTCCCTCTACACCGCCCCATCAAACACTCCCAGCCCAGAATGAGCTGAGCTCAAGGAGGTTAGTTACCAGGCAATGAAATTATGTCTTTGGTGGAGGCAGGCACGCTGACATCGTTTAAGACTTACCTGGATTGTCACATGAGCAGCCTGGGAATGGAGGGATACAAACGATTGGTCTAAAGTCCAACAGGTTTATTTGGTAGCAAAAGACACTCGCTTTCGGAGCGCTGCTCCTTTGTCAGGTGAATGGGATTTCAGTTCACAAACAGGGCATATAAAGACAAACTCAATTTACAAAATAATGGTTGGAATGCGAGTCTTTATAGGTAATCCAGTCTTAAAGGTACAGACAATGTGAGTGGAGAGAGGGTTAAGCACAGGTTAAAGAGATGTGTATTGTCTTCAGCCAGGACAGTTAGTGAGATTTTGCAAGCCCAGGCAAGTCGTGGGGGTTACAGATGGTGTGACATGAACCCAAGATCCTGGTTGAGGCCGTCCTCATGTGTGCGGAACTTGGCCATCAGTCTCTGCATTCTCCAAGGCGGCCTTCACGACAACGCAGAGTCGCTGAGCAGAGACTGATAGCCAATTTCCGCGCACGAGGACGGCCTCAACCGGGATCTTGGGTTCATGTCACACTATCTGTAACCCCAACGACTTGCAAAATCTCACTAACTGTCCTGGCTGGAGACAATACACATCTCTTTAACCTGTGCTTAACCCTCTCTCCACTCACATTGTCTGTACCTTTAAGACTTGATTACCTGTAAAGACTCGCATTCTAACCATTATTTTGTAAATTGAGTTTGTATCTTTATATGCCCTGTTTGTGAACAGAACTCCCACTCACCTGAAGAAGGGGCTTGGGGCTCCGAAAGCTCGTGGCTTTTGCTATCAAATAAACCTGTTGGACTTTAACCTGGTGTTGTGACACTTCTTACTGTGTTTACCCCAATTCAACGCTGGCATCTCCACATTTTGGAAATATATCACCATTCCTTCACAGTCGCTGGGTCAAAATCCTGGAATTCCCTCCCTATCAGCAGGGTGGATGTACTTGCACAACATGGACTGCAGTGGGTTCAGGTCCCATACATCACAAAGGTAGACACTCCTGCGCCCCCTACAAACATGGCGATCCCTGCTGCACATTGCCCCTTACAAAGATGCCGGCCGCACATGCGCACTGATAGACATTGCCACCAACAGATTGGCGGCCGTCAGCCCAGCCCAACACGACAAGTTGCGCCTCCAATTTGGTACCAACAGGGTGCCCGGGAAGTTATTTTCCAGGGTTTGGATTTGAACAACATGTTTACGAAGGCTCTCCACCCACCCGCCACATTCATCGCTCTCTGCGCGCCGCTCTCTACCTTGAACTGATCTTGGATCCGAGTTAAAACCGTCCGTCCGCCGCCATTACCCGCACTGCGCATGCTTCAGACCCCTCCCCTATTCACTCTGGTTGGAGGACCAGCCGCTCCCGCTCGGTCCTCCAGCCCCGCCCCCTTTTCCTCTTGGCCCGGAACCGCCGTCAATCAGTCCCCGGGCATTGTGACGTTGGGCATGCGCAGTGCGGCTCATCCCCAGGGACAGGCGCTTGTTTGTCTGATCTTCAGGCGGGAAGGAGGCGGATAAGCGGAGGCAGCGTTAGGGGCAGTGGGTGGGAGGGGAGGCTCCACACACCCAGTGGAGGCTTCAACACCCCCAATAAGGAACTAGCGGCACCTCCTCAACACCCAACACAACGGCAGCTGCAGCGCTTCCTCCCGGGGCCAGGCCCCAGTGGACAAATGTGGCTTCAGGAAGGAAATGCAGCAATGGGTTTGATTTGATTTATTATTGTCACATGTATTGGGATACAGTGAAAAGTATTGTTTCTTGCGCGGTGTACAGACAAAGCATACTGTTCATAGAGTACATAGGGGAGTAGGAAAGGAGAGAGTGCAGAATGTAGTGTTACAGTTACAGAAAGGGTGAAGAGAAAGATCAGCTTAATATGAGGTAGGTCCATTCAAAAGGAGGAGGCTTTGGAGAGGGTACAGAAAGGATTTACCAGGATGTTGCCTGGTATGGAGGGCATTAGTTATGAGAAGAGGTTGGAGAAACTTGGTTTGTTCTCACTGGAACAACGGAGGTTGAGGGGTGAACTGATAGAATTCTACAAGATTATGAGGGGCATGGACAGAGTGGATAGTCAGAAGCTTTTTCCCAGGATGGAAGAGTCAATTACTAGGAGGCACAGGTTTAAGGTGTGAGGGGCGAGGTTTAATGGAGATGTTTGAAGCAAGTTTTTTACACATAGTCATAGAGGTTTACAGCATGGAAACAGGTCCTTTGGCCAACTTGTCCATGCCACCCTTTTTTAAAAAAACTTCTAAGCTAATCCCAATTGCCCGCATTTGGCCCATATCCCTCTATGCCCATTGTACCCATGTAACTATCTAAATGCTTTTTAAAAGACAAAATTGTACCCACCTCTACTCCTACGTCTGGCAGCTTGTTCCAGACACTCACCACCCTCTGTGTGAAAAAATTGCCCCTCTGGACACTTTTGTATCTCTCCCCTCTCACCTTAAACCTATCCCCTCTAGTTTTAGATTCCCCTACCTTTGGGAAAAGATATTGACCATCGAGCTGATCTGTGCCCCTCATTATTTTATAGACCTCTACAAGATCAACCCTCAGCCTCCGACGCTCCAGAGAAAAAAGTCCCAGTCTATCCAGTCTCTCCTTATAACTCAATCCATCAAGTCCTGGTTGCATCCTAGTAAATCTTTTCTGCACTCTTTCTAGTTTAATAATATCCTTTCTATAATAGGGTGACCAGAATTACACACAGTATTCCAAGTGTGGCCTTACCAATGTCTTGTCCCACTTCAACAAGACATTCCAACTCCTGTATTCAGTGTTCTGACCGATGAAACCAGGCATGCCGAATGCCTTCTTCACCATTCTGTCCACCTGTGACTCCATTTTCAAGGAGCTATGAACATGTACCCCAAGATCTCTTTGTTCTGTAACTCTCCCCAACGCCCTACCATTAACTGAGTAAGTCCTGCCCTGGATCAATCTACCAAAATGCATCACCTCGCATTTGTCTAAATTAAACTCCACCCGCAAGTGGTTCTGATGTTACAGAAAAATAACTTGGCAATAATAGTCAATTACAGCAAATCAGAAACCAGGAATGTTTCTAATCCTTCATTGACGGACATATTCGCCAATTAAATCCTAGCTTTTCACCCTTTCGCATTCGATGAAAAATTGACTCCTGCAAATCTTTTATTTGCATAGCATATCCCCATATCTCGCCTTTGGTATTTGTTATGGAGAAATCTGGCCTTGCTCACCCTCTGGTGAAGGCCGAAAAGCAGAATGTTCTGGGGCCTACGCAGGTGAAGATTAGCCTGTTCATGCTGAAATAGCAGACACTGACTCCTTTGAAGGTCTGCAAGCCGAAAAACATTTTCACTCGCTGTTAAAGAGAAGGCAGGAAACTTTAATCTGAGCATTTCCACATAGTAAGAAGTTTAACAACACCAGGTTAAAGTCCAACAGGTTTATTTGGTAGCAAAAGCCACACAAGCTTTCGAGGCTCTGAGCCCCTTCTTCAGGTGAGTGACCTGGTGTTGTTAAACTTCTTACTGTGTTTACCCCAGTCCAACACCGGCATCTCCACATCATTTCCACATAGTCAGCACTGCTTCGTGCATGTGTTAGAGTGGGCCAAGGCTGAGGTAGCTGTCCTATATATATTTATAGAGTGAGAATAGACTAACATTTCGAGTCTGGATGACCCTTTGTCAGAACTCTGATGAAGGGCCATCCAGACTTTAAATGTTGGCTCCATTCTCTCTCCACAGATGCTGTCAGACCTGCTGACATTTTCCAGCATTTTCTGTTTTTGTTTCAGATTCCAGCATCCGCAATATTTTGCTTTTATATGTATTTATATATCCAAATGTGCTATGTTAACAAAATGGACAGTTACTAACCGAAACATAAAGCATCATGTGATTTAGCTGACTTGACCATATTCCTATAGTAATTCAGTCATTAAAGACACAGTCATGGAGCATTAAACTTGCCGAGCAGGGCCCCTTGTATCAGCACACAGGCAGCTGCTTTGTGAGACTGCGAGCAGAACAGACAAGTCAGAGATAAGAGTGTCTTGAGAAGAGAGATTCATTGTGAAGGATCAGGGACAGTTGATAAGATGTAGGAATTCTATGATTCTAATGAACATTCTTTCCTCTCTCATTTCCCAAAAGCTGTAAATCTCCATCCCACACACTCTCCCTCCATTCTCACTCTGCTGTATCTAATATTCACCCTCCCAATTCTCCTGAAGGTGCTGATTGAGGCTGATTAACAGATCCATGCTCACTGCTTCCTGTCCTGGACACAGAAATCATAAGAAACAGGAGCTGCAGTTGGCCATTCAGCCCATCGAACTGCCTCAACCATTCATTGAGAATTGGCTGATCTACCACAGCATCATTTCCCACGCTATCCCCCAGATAGAGAGAGAATAGAGCCAATGTTTCGAGTCTGGAGAGAGGAAAGAATGTTCCATAGAAACTAGAATTGTGTGTTCTGAATTTCTATCCTGCACTGACACTGATGACCTCTGTAAACTTGTTTTACAGGATACTGAAAGAGGAATCACAGGCTGAAATCTCAAACGTTGTGTCTAGATCTGACAGAGTCATATTCCATGGGACCTGAATATCATCGGCCTTTGAATCGAGGAGAAATGGTTGTCCGGCCTGATGACTTGAAAAGATTTCAAACATCAGTGTGACTGGAAAAGTGCCAACACACTGCCAGACTGGAGTGAGTGTGTTCCAGTGCACTGAGCTTGAACCAGTTACACAGCCTGAATAAATATCACACCATTCACAGCGGGGGTGGGGGGACTGTTCTGTGTGTGGACGAGTCTTCAACTGAAGAGAGAGGCAAGGACACCTGCACCATGGAGAAACCATGGAAATGTGGGGACTGTGGGAAGAGATACAGATACCCATCTGATCTGGAAGCTCATCGGCGCAGCCACACTGGGGAGAGGCCATTTACTTGCTCTCACTGTGCGAAGGGATTCAGTCAGTTATCCAGCCTGCGGACACACCAGCGAGTTCACACTGGGGAGAGGCCATTCACCTGCTCTCAGTGTGAGAAGGGATTCACTGATTTATCCACCCTGCGGACACACCAGCGAGTTCACACTGGGGAGAGGCCGTTCACCTGCTCTCAGTGTGGGAAGGGGTTCAGTCGATTATCCAGCCTGCAGAGACACCAACGAGCTCACACTGGGGAGACACCATTCACCTGTTCTCAGTGTGGGAAGGAATTCACTCGGTCATCCAGCCTGCAGACACACCAGCGAGTTCACACTGGGGAGAGACCGTTCACCTGCTCTCAGTGTGGGGAGGGATTCACTCGGTCATCCAGCCTGCGGACACACCAGCGAGTTCACACTGGGGAGAGGCCATTCACCTGCTCTCAGTGTGAGAAGGGATTCACTGATTTATCCACCCTGCAGAGACACCAGCGAGTTCACACTGGGGAGAGACCGTTCACCTGCTCTCAGTGTGGGAAGGGATTCACTGATTTATCCACCCTGCGGAGACACCAACGAGTTCACACTGGGGAGTGGCCGTTCACCTGCTCTATGTGTGGGAAGGGGTTCAGTCAATTAGCTAAGCTGGAGACCCACCAGCGTGTTCACTCTGGGGAGAGACCATTCACCTGCTCTCAGTGTGAGAAGGGATTCACTAGTTTATTCACCCTGCGGAGTCACCAGCGAGTTCATACTGGGGAGAGGCCGTTCACCTGCTCTCAGTGTGGGAAGGGATTCAGAGTTTCATCCCAGCTGCTGAGACACCAACAAGTTCACAAGTGATTCCAGGGGTTGGATTCTGCTGTTATTGTTTCTGCTCTCAATTACAGGATTTCTGTAATTGATTTCTGTAATTTCTGTAATCTATTGTTTCTGCTCTCAATTACATCCAGGATTGCATTTTGTTCATTCTCACAGTTGGTCAATGGGGAGGGTCGGAGGGTTTCTTTCTGCTGGACTGGCCGGTCTCATGACTTTGCCTCCAGTGGGCTGATGCTCTTTGAGTCTTGTTGCAAATACCTGGTTTCAGATTTCACAAGGATCACAGAGTGACAGGGTGTTAGGAAGTTCAGAGATATTTCGTCAGCATTTCTGTTTGAAACCTTCCAATGCCCATCCAATTTCCTTTGTAATTGTTTATTGTCTCCACTTCCTCCACCCTCGTAGGCAGCGAGTACCAGGTCATTACCATTCGCTGCATCAAAATATTCTTCCTCACATCCCCCCTTCCTCTCTGACCCAAAACCATAAATCTGTGACCCCCTCATCCTTGTCCTGTCAGCTAATGGGAACAGCTTTTCTTTGTCCACCTTATCTAAACCTGTCAGAATCTTGTCCACCTCTATCAAATCTCCCCTCAACCTCCTTTGCTCCAAGGGGAACAACCCCAGCCTGACATTGACAATAAAGAACAAACTCACAGAATATGTTAATAGCTGAAATCAAATGGGAATGTTGAATTTCTGTTTTAAAGAAATCATGAATATATTGTCCTGTACAATAAAGGGATTTGAATAACTCAGCTTGGGTGCAGTTGAATGAAATGTATCAATCTGGTATCCACCCACAGTCCCGAGGAAGTGTGGAATGTGTAGCTGGAAATCCCTCCCTAACAGCACTGTGGGTGTACCTACACCTCAGGCATGATAGCAGTTCAGGAAGGCAGTGTTGGTGCTGATCGTGGGCGAGGCAGCGACAAACAGCCACATGTCCTGTTATAATTGTAAGTTTCAATCTGAAGCTCATTGGACAACTTCCGCATTGAGCAGGCCCGGGCGCCCGGACACGGGAGCCCCGCCCCCACCCTATATTCCCCCTCCCCCTGCACCTCTTCCAGCCACGGTTTCCAGGCAACCAGCTGGCGGTTCCGGCCAGAGCGAGAAGCCGCGCGGTGACTGCGCATGTCCAAGGGAGAGGGGAAGATGCGCGTGTTCGGGGGAACCAACTTTTTGACCTGCAGGCTGAGGTGTTGGCCAATGGAAAGTTGGAGGACCGGACGTTCACTGGTCCTCCAGCCAATCAGAGCGCCCCCATTGTCTGAATGCGGAAGTGGACAATGAGCTTGTTCAGCTGCTCATTCCTGCCCAGCAAAGCTGCTGCTCTCTCTCTGAATGTAGATTGAGCTTCAGACGGCCTGAGACGTGCCTCCTCTCGGACAACACCCAGTTTTGTTTCCGGGGTGAGGTGGATTCGTGTTCGCCCGTGTAGCGGAGGGCCCCGGGTCGGAACCGGGCGGAAACTTTGGGAGGGAGGTGAGCTGCTGCCTGTTGCCTGGCCTGCCTGTCGCCTGACCTGCCTGCCTGTCGCCTGGCCTGCCTGCCTGTTGCCTGGCCTGCCGCCTGGCCTGCCTGCCGCCTGGCCTGCTTACCTGCCTGCCTGCCTGCCGTCTGGCCTGCTTACCTGCCTGCCTGCCGTCTGGCCTGCTTACCTGCCTGCCTGCCGTCTGGCCTGCTTACCTGCCTGCCTGCCGTCTGACCTGCTTACCTGCCTGCCTGCCGTCTGGCCTGCTTACCTGCCTGCCGTCTGGCCTGCTTACCTACCTGCCGTCTGGACTGCCTGCCTGCCTGCCGTCTGGGCTGTCTGCCGTCTGGACTGCCTGCTTGCCTGCCATCCGGCCTCTGGGGGGTGCGCTCTCCCCGGGGGGGGGGGGGGGAGGAAGAGAGGACAGGGAGTGACTGGAGGAGAGGGGGGGGGCGAAGGCGTTTGGACTGTCTCTTTTCCATCTGCAGTGGGGGGGGTGAAGACCTTTCCTATTTCCCCTACCCACTACTGCTGCCCCCGGGACCGGCACCCCCTCCCCTTTTCCCTCCTGACTGGGGCACCGGCCTTGTGCCTCATCTCCCTCCTGCTCCTCCAACCTCCTCTCTCCCTCTCTCGCTCCGGGGAGAGAGCACCTACACCCTTCCCCGCCTACCCCACCCTGCCTTCCCCACCCTGCCTTATCTTCCCCATCCCACATACGCCCTGCCGTGCATCTGGGCAGTCTCGGGGTGGGTGTAGCACTTCCCCTGATACCATGGCGACATCACCAGCGTCGCCGGTGGCAGGGCCTTCTCGGCCCACCTATGCGGGCGTGGCGGCTGCCAGAGCCCCCGCCGCTCCCAAGGCCCTGCCGCCATTCTCTTTAATCACGCGGCAGCTCGGGGTGAAGTGCTACGCCCACCCCGACATGTCTATCGAGGCCTGCGTTAAGGCAATGGCTGGGGTTGTCGGCCCCTCAGCCATTGTCGCGGCCTCTAAGATGTACGGCCGGGCCGTATTCTTCCTGAAGGCCGAGCGGGCGGTTCGCCTCGCCCTGGAAAAGGGGCTCACGGTGGGCGGGACGTTCCTGGCGGTGGACCCATTGGAGGCCACCGCCCACAAGATAGTAATATCGAACGTCCCGCCCTTCCTACCAAGTGAGCTCCTCCTCCCCCACCTCCATCTACTGGGGGAGGTCAGGTCCGGGGTGCAGCCGATCCCGCTCGGCCTTCGGGACCCCTCCCTCCGCCACATATCCTCCTTCCGGCGCCAGGTTTTTGTCCGCCTGGCCCGGGAGGAGGAACTGGAAGGAGGGTTCAATGTCCCCCACGAGGGGACCACGTACCGGGTCTTTTGGTCCGCGGACGGTGTGCGGTGCCATGCCTGTAAGGAGGCGGGGCACGTGAGGAAAAACTGCCCCGTCTCCAAGGCCGCCGACCACCAACCCAAGGCGGCCGCAGCTGGCACCGCAGCCCCCTCTCCCCCCAAGCGAGTACCATCTGCCCCCCCGCGAGGGGAGGCCACGCCGGTAGCAGCTGCCACCTCAGCTGCCGGCGGGGGGGGAGCGGAGCCCCCGCGCGGCCAAAAGGCCCATAAGGGACCTACAAAAAAGAAGGGGGGTACCGGAACCCCGGCCCCCAGGGAAAACACCCCAACCACCCCGGCAGCCGGCTCGGGGACCGCCTCAGTCTCCACCTGCGCCCCCCCCCCACCACCACCACCACCACCACCACCACCACCACCATCTGCCGGGCCCGTGGGCTCTCCGGGGCCTAGTGCTGGGTCCGGCGCCCGGGATCATGGGCCCGAGCATGGGGGGGTAAGCGACCCCGAGCCGGCAAAACTGGCGACGCCGCCACCTCGGGGGGAAGTGACGGGAGAGCAGGGGGGGCGCGGCAAGGCGAAGAGGGGCGGAGGGCGAGGGGCCTCGCCTGCCCGAGGGCAGGTTAACAAAAAGAGGCGGGGCCCCTCGGGCACCGTAGAGTTCGAGGTCTGCGTGCCCCTCCCCCCTTGTGAGTCATCTCCTGCCGTGCCCCCACCTGTCTTTGTGCCTTGTCCCGCGAAAAAAGGGGGCAAGGCACCCTGCAAATCCAAGCATGTGTTGCCTCAGTCCCCCGGCGAGGAGTCTCCGGGGCCGGGTGGCAGCGGGGCCCCCACGGTTCCGTTCCACCCGGCCGGTTACAACCCGGAGTTCTTCTTCAGTCTGTCGGGGGACTGGGGCGACACTCCAATGTTCATGTCCTCGTGCGGCGGCGGCGAAGAGACGATCCACTCGTCCTCTCCGTCCCGACCTTGGACGCTGGACATCCCCAACCTCAGTCCGAAGGATACACCGGACCTGGGGGGTGTCCAAGCGTCTGGGGCGGGGGGTGCGGCTGGGCCGCCGTCGCACGGGGGCCCGCAATCCGGGAAAGGTGAGCCCGGGGGGAACCCCTCCTCCACCGATCCTGGGGGTGGGATCGGGGAGGGGCTAGGGCTAGTTGGTGGCTCCGTGCCGCCCGCCGTACGTCCTGCGGCGGGGGACTCGGAGTCGAGGGGCGACCGCCCTGAGGGGGTCAGCGGCTCGGTGGAGGGCACGGGGACACTTTCAGAGTCTGCCCAGAGCGAGGCGGGGGGCTCCCTCGTGCCCCCCACCGAGTCGTCCCTCATCCCCTCCAAGGACCTCAGGGTCTTTATCCGTAACCATTCCGGTCGCTCCGACATAATCCGGCTCGCCCTCGGCCACTGGCCGGACCTGGCGCAGCTCGTCCGGTCCGTGAAGGCATGCTCGCATGCCTCCGCGGGCCTGGAGAAAATAGAGCGGCGCTGGGTACTGCGGTTCCTCCACAGGCTCGAAAAGGTGGGGGGTGGACTGGTGAGAATTGCGCCAGCGCCCCCCCCACACACCTAGTTAAGTGGTGACGGTGGCACAAAGCTGCTGACATGAAGGTGACCATAGCCAGCCTCAACATCAACGGCAGCAGTGGGCCACACCGCAGGTTCCAGAACTTCTCGGTCCTCCGTGACGGGAAGTATGCGGTGTGTTTCCTGCAGGAAACCCACACCGTTCCGGGAGACGAAGCCCAATGGCTCCTGGAGTGGCGAGGGGGGGTCTACATGAGCCACCTCACGCTCGCTTCTTGCGGGGTGGCTATCTTGTTGGCCCCGCGTTATAAGCCGGAGATCTTGGGGGTCAAGGAGCCGGTGCCAGGCCGGTTGCTGCACTTGACGGTCCGTGAGGGGGGCGTGGTCATTCACTTGCTGAATGTCTACGCCCCGACCGCTGGACCGCAGCAAACGACTTTCTACGAGAAAGTGTCCGCTCACATCGACACCATCGCGGGGGGCGAATGCATTATCCTCGGGGGAGATTTCAACTGCATCCTCGAGGCACGGGACCGCACCGGCCCCTGGCTGCGCACTCCGGCGGTGGTGAAGTTGCGGGACCTGATCGGGTCCCACGACTTGGTGGACGTCTGGAGACATCTCCATCCTGGCTCCAGCGCCTTCACTTTCGTGAGGCCTGGAGTCGGAGCGTCCAGGCTCGACCGCCTTTACATTTTGAAGGCGCACGTGTCCGGCGTGTCCTCGGTCTCCATGCGGCCGGTGTCGAGCACGGACCACAGCCTGGTGTGGGCGGACTTTGCGCCGTCTCGCATCCGGCGGGGGTCCGCGTACTGGCACTTTAACAACACGCTGCTGGAGGACGAGCGCTTCCTGGACTCGTTCCGTCGATTCTGGGCCGGCTGGAGAAGGAAGCGGGGAGGCTTCCCCTCCTTGAGGCTCTGGTGGGATGTGGGCAAGACTCACGTCCGTACCTTCTGTCAGGGGTACGCGAGGGGGTCGACAAAGAGGCGGAAATCCAGGCTCGAGGAGTTGGAGAAGGAGGTGCTCGACCTGGAGGCACGTCTCAGTCGGCCTGACGCGGACCCGGCCCTGCGTTCGGAGTACAGGGAGAAGAAGGACGCGCTGCGAGACCTGCAGCTTGCCAGGTCTCGCGGCGCGTACGTGAGGTCGCGGCTCCAGTTCCAGGTGGACCTGGACCGCGGCTCCCCCTTCTTCTACTCGCTGGAAAGAGGGCGGGCTAACCGTCAGCAGCTCCTTACGCTGCTGGCCGACGACGGTTCCCCCGTCTCGGATCCGGAGGGCATCCGGGCCATTGCCCGGGAGTATTACACCTCGCTCTTCTCTCCGGATCCGTCCAGCGAGGATGCCCGCAGACTTCTGTGGGAGGACCTGCCGCAGGTCAGCCCGGAGGGCGTCGGCAGGCTCGAGGCCCCTACCACCATGGCCGAGCTGACCGGCGCCCTAAATGGCCTCAGCCGGGGCAAGGCCCCTGGGCTGGACGGGCTGACAGTAGAGTTCTTCAGGGCGTTCTGGGACGTCCTGGGGAGCGACTACGCGGGGGTCCTGGGGGAGAGCGTCGCTACCGGGGAGATGCCCCTTTCGTGGCGCAGGGCCGTCATTGCCCTGCTGCCCAAGAAGGGGGATCTCCACCTGCTCAAGAACTGGCGCCCGGTCTCCCTCCTCAGCACGGATTATAAAATCTTTGCCAGGGCTATGGCTTCACGCCTTGGATCCGTGCTGGACCACTTGATCCACCCTGACCAGTCCTACACGGTCCCGGGCCGTTGCATACATGACAATCTCCACCTGGTCCGGGACCTAATCCATCACACCCAGAGGGCTGGTCTGTCGGGCGCCTTCTTGTCATTAGATCAGGAGAAGGCGTTCGACAGGGTGGAGCACGAGTATTTACTCGGGACTCTGCGGGCATTCGGGTTCGGGACGCATTTTGTCGCCCGGATCCGATTACTGTACTCTGCCGCAGAGTGTCTGATTAAGGTTAACGGGTCCCTGACGGCGCCCCTTCGCTTCGGGAGAGGAGTACGGCAGGGCTGCCCCTTGTCCGGCCAACTGTATTCCGTATGCGTGGAGCCATTCCTGCGCCTCTTGCGGAGGAGGTTGTCAGGTTTGGTCCTGCGCGGACCGGACGTAGGGGTGGTCCTGTCAGCTTACGCCGACGACGTGCTCCTCATGTTCACGGACCCGGCTGACCTGCGGAGGATGCGAGAATGCCAGGCGGTGTACTCCGCCGCGTCCTCCGCCAGGATCAACTGGGCCAAGTGCTCCGGACTCCTTGTCGGTCCTTGGGAGACGGACCCCCTCCCGGAGGAGCTCAGGCCTTTCACCTGGAGCAGGACCAACCTCCTCTACTTGGGGGCCCATCTCTGCCCAGCCGAGGAATCCTGGCCGGCGAACTGGCGGGAGCTGGAGGCCAAAGTCTCCGCCCGCCTGGGTCGCTGGACAGGACTGCTCCGAGTGCTGTCCTACGGGGCGCGAGCTCGCGTCATAAACCAGCTGGTCGCCTCCATGCTGTGGTACCGGCTGGTCCCTTTGACCCCTCCCCCTGGCTTTGTCACCGATATCCAGAGAACCCTCGTGCGGTTCTTCTGGGGCAATCGACTGCACTGGGTCCCTGCTGCGGTCCTGTATCTCCCGCTTGAGGAGGGCGGACAAGGTCTGGTGTGTCTCCGCACTCAGATAGCGATCTTCCGCCTCCAGGCCCTGCAGAGGTACCTTTACGTTGAGCCCCCTCCACAGTGGTGTGCCATGGCGACGTATTTCTTCCGCCAGTGGCACGGCCTCAATTATGACGTGCAGCTCCTGCATATCGAACTGGGGCGTGCTTCGACCACCCTGCAGGAGTTGCCCGTCTTTTACCAGGACCTCCTCACTGTCTGGAACAAGGTCGCCTCGCGACGCAGCTCTCCCCCGTCAGGAGTAGCGGCTCTCGTGCGAGAGCCGCTGCTCAGGAATCCGCTCCTCCAGCCGTATAACTTCAGGTGGCTGGCGGAGAGGGGGGCTGTGGACGCTGGGGTGACCAGAATCGGGGACGTGCTCGATGGCGGAGGAGCGGGCTGGATGAGTCCCCGCGTGCTGGCTGAGCGCGCGGGGACGTCCGTCCGGCGCGCGGCCAAAGCCATCCTAGACCTTAGGACGGTCGTGCTCGGCCCCGAAACTGCACGCAAACTTGAGACGGCGCAGGCGTGCGGTGGGATCCCGCCCGAGCGTTCCCCTGTTCGGGCGGAATTCCGCATTGGCCCAAAGCCTCAGCCCCCTCCCCTGGGTGAGGTGCCCCACAGCCTGAGCCGCCTCGCGGAAATGCCCTCCGTGCCTCTTTCTACCGCGCGGAGGCGTTTCCTGTGCGGGCTGCTGCTGCACACCTTCCACTACCGCCTCCTCGCCTGTCGCCCGGATACACCTTGGCGGGCCTTGTTGCCGCCGGGCGGCGGAGGTCCCCGCTGGAGGTCCCTCTACGGAGGGATCTCCCCCAATTACGTCGGGGACCTGGGGTGGAGGGTGATGCATGCAGCAGTTCCGCACAACCGTAGGATTCACTGGTTCACGGGCTCCGAAGACTGCCCTTTCTGTGGCCTTGTGGAGTCCGTGGACCATGTCTATGTTGTGTGTCTTAGGCTGCACTCCCTTTATGTTTTCCTGAAGAACCTTTTATTGATGTTTTGTTTGCACTTCAGTCCCACGCTCCTGATCTACGGACACCCGGTGCGGAGAGGGGAGGGTCGGGATGGCGACCTCCTCGTGAACCTGCTCCTGGGCCTGGCGAAACGCGCCATTTACCGGTCCAGGCAGCGGGCGATCGAGGGGGCCGTCCATCCTGACTGTCTTCCCCTCTACCGCGGCTACGTTCGCGGCCAGGTGTCCCTGGAGAGGGAGCATGCGGTGTCCACGGGCGAGGTTGACGCTTTCCGCGCCCGCTGGGCACCGCAGGGGTTGGGGTGCATTATTGACCCTAATAACCACATTTTAATTTGATGTTTTTATGTTTCCTTTGCATTTTTATTTCTGTTCGGGCTGTTCCCCCTTCTTTTTGGGGAGTTCCCCTTTTACTTTGTCCTGATTTAATTTGAGTTTGTTTACTTGGTTTGACCTAAAAAGAGGTCTCTGAATGGAGATTGAGCTTCAGACAGACTCAACCTTCCTCCTGTCGGCACCATCTGTGAGAGTGTGGGTCAGTGGCGCAATGGATAACGCGTCTGACTACGGATCAGAAGATTCCAGGTTCGACTCCTGGCTGGCTCGATGTCAATTTGAAAAATAGTTTGTGCGCTCCTTTTGACCTAAAAGAGGCCAACATCTGTGAGTAAAACACTTTCTTTTCTCCCCTTTTGCGTTTCTTTTGCATTCTGGGGGAAATTGGGGACTTGTTGAATTTTTAACTTCCAGGTCACCACTCGCTGCCTGAATAAAAATCCTCCTCACATTCTTCATGTATCTGTAACCAGGTAATACAGTGCATTACACACATCATCAGTCTGCTCATTTATGGCCAAATGTAACACTTTAACGTGGCTGTCAGCTTGAAGATTAATCATGGATCATTTGCACTTCCACAACCCTCTGAGGCAGCGGGTTCCAGGTAATGACCTTTCTGCACCAAAATAAAATTCTTCCCCACATCCTTCTCCTTCTCCCAATCCAGTTATCCAGTCCCACATATGGCACAGATTTTAATTTCTCGCGTGTAGGCCGGACGTTACACGTAGGTTTTCAGATCTCTGTGTCCAATATAGAAAGTGGTCAGCATGGATCCGTTAATCAGCCTGAATCAGCACCTTCAATAGACTTGGGAGGTTGTATACTCAGGAGAGCAGAGTGAGAATTGAGGGAGAGTGTGTGGGATGGAGATTGACAGCTTTTGGGGAATGAGAGAGGAAAGAATGTTCCATAGAAACTAGAATTGTCTGTTCTGAATTTCTATCCTGTACTGACACTGATGCCTGTTGTAAATTCCTTTCATAGATATCAGGAGGTGAGGATTTACAGACAGAAATTTCAAACTAAACATCACATGAAGATTTGACAGAGTCATTCGATTTATTGGGACCTGAATATCATCGACCTTTGAATCTAGAAAAGCAATGTTTGTCTGATCTGTTTGCTTCAGGAGATTTTAAACATCAGTGTGACTGGAACACACCCGAGTGAGTGTGTTCCAGTCCACTGATAGTGGAAAGAGCTTTAACCAGTTACACAGGCTGAAACAACATTGCACCGTTTACAGTGAAGAGAGACCGTACACGTGTTCTGTGTGGACAAGGATTCAACTGATCATCAAACCTGGAGAGTCACAAGGACACCCGCATCATGGAGAAACTGTGGAAATGTGACGATTGTGGACAAGGATTCATGTTGCCCTGTGATTTGGAAATTCATCAACGCAGTCACACTCGGGAGAGACCCTTCACTTGCTCAGTGTGTGGGAAGGGATACATTAAGTTCTCCCACCTGCTGAGTCACAATCTCACTCACACCAATGAGAGATCCTTTAAATGCTCTGACTGTGGGAGCGGATTCAAAAGCTCTGGAGAACTGGTGTCCCACCAGCGCATTCACAGTGAGGAGAGACTGTTCAGCTGCTCTCACTGCACAATGAAATTTAAATGGTCATCCACACTGCGGAGACATCAGCGAGTTCACACCGGGGAGAGACTGTTCAGCTGCTCCATGTGTGGGAAGGGATTCTCTCGGTCCTCCGAACTGCGGGCACACCAACGAATTCACACTGGGGAGAGACCATTCACCTGCAATGTGTGTGGGAAGGGATTCTTTCGGTCATCCGCCCTGCTGACGCACAAAGTCACTCACACCAATGAGAGACCCTTTAAATGCTCTGACTGTGAGAGTTGCTTCAAAAGTTCTCGGGATCTGATGTCCCACCAGCGCATTCACACTGAGGACAGACCGTTCAGCTGCTCTCACTGCACAAAGAGATTTAGATCATCATCAAACCTGCGGAACCACCAGCGAGTTCACTCCGGGGAGAGACCATTCACTTGCTCTGACTGTGGGAAGGGATTCACGCAGTTATCCGCCCTGCTGACACACCAGCGAGTTCACACCGGAGAGAGGCCATTCACCTGCTCTGTGTGTGGGAAGGGATTCACTAATTTACCCAACCTGCTGAGTCACAAAGTCACTCACACCAGTGAGAGGCCCTTTAAATGCTCGGACTGTGGGAGTGAATTCAAAATTTCTGGGGAACTGGTGTCCCACCAGCGCATTCACACTGAGGACAGACCGTTCAGCTGCTCTCTCTGCACAAAGAGGTTTAAGAGGTCATCCACACTGCAGAGACACCAGCGAGTTCACACCAGGGAGAGACCGTTCATCTGCTCTGTGTGTGGGAAGGGATTCAGTCAGTCATTCACCCTGCTGACACACCAGCGTCTTCACACCGAGGAGAGACCATTTACCTGCACCGAGTGTGGGAAGGGATTCACTCAGTCATCCACCCTACTGACTCACCAGCAAGTTCACAGCGGGGAGAGACCATTCACCTGCACCGAGTGTGGGGACAGATTCACTCGGTTATCCACCCTGCAGAGACACAAAGTCACTCACTCCCAGGAAAGTCCCTTTAAATGCTCTGACTGTGGGAGTGGCTTCAAAATTGCTCAGCATCTGATGGACCACCAGCGCATTCACACTGGGGAGAGACCGTTCAGCTGCTCTCACTGCACAAAGAGGTTTGGAAGGGCATGCACACTGAGGAGACACCAGCGAGTTCACACTGGGAGAGACCATTCACCTGCTCTGTGTGTGCGAAAGGATTCACTCGATACCCCAGCTGCTGAGGCACAATGTCCCTCACACCCAGGAGAGACCCTTTAAATGCTCTGACTGTGGGAGTGGTTTCAAAAGTTCTCAGGAACTGATGATCCACCAGTCCATTCACAGCTGCTGTGTGTGGGAAGAAATTCACCAGTTCATCCCTCCTGCTGAGACACCAGCGAGTTCACAAGTGATGACTGGGGTTGGATTCTGCTGTTATTGCTGCTGTTAATCACATCCAGGACTGAACCATGTTCATTCTGACAGTTAGTGAAATGGGAGGGTCGGAGGGTTTCTTTCTGCTGGACTGGCCGGTCTCACAATTCTGCTTCCAGTGGGTTGATGCTCTTTGAGCCTGGGAGAGCACATTTCCACTGAAATGACCCACACAAACCGACGAAGAACATTTATTTTATCCTGGAGAGTAAATAATGTTTTTCCTAACGCTACAGGTAGATCTGAAATAAATACATTTGTCTCTGTTCCAGTGAGTCTACAGCACAGGGCCAGGCCAGTCGGCCCAATTGGTCTGTGTCAGTATTTATGCCCCACATGAGCCTCCACCCACCCCTCTTCATCTACCCCCATCAGCATATCCTTCTATTCCTCTCTCCCTCATGTATGTATCTCGCTTCCCCTTCAATGTATTCATGATGTTCACCTCAACCACTCACTGTGGTGGTGAGTTCCACATTCTCACCACTCGCTGGGTAAAGAGGTTTCTCACTGAACTCCCTGTTGGATTATTGAACCCCTTCATAACCTTAAAGACTTCCATCAGGTCACCCTTCAGTCTTCGCTTTTCTAGAGAAAAGCCGCCCCAGTCTTTCCTGAGGGTTAAATGCTCTCAGTTCTGGGATTATTCTTGTGAATCTTTGTTGCCGCTTCTCCAGTGCCTCTATTTCCTTTTTCTAAATGGAGATCACAAATGTTGACAGTGCTCCCAGTGTAGCCGAACCCTGATTCTAAACAAGTTGAACAGAACCTGTTCAATTCTATTCCTCGAGAATGGAACCCTGTATATGGGCCCTACACTTTAGGAAAGATGTGAAGTCCTTAGAGAGGGTGCAGAGGAGATTTACGAGAATGACTCCAGGGATGAGGGACTTCAGTGAGTTCGAGAGACTGGAACAGCTGAAATTTCTCTCTTTAGATCAGACAGGCATTAGGATTGGGAATGGGGCCAATCAGCCCATTGAGTCCATGCTGGCTCTCTTTAGATCAAACTGTTGCCCTGTTCTCTCTCCGTGTCCCTGCGGATTTATTTCCCTGAAGTTCCCATCCAATTTCCTTTTGGAAACATTCCATTATCTCTGCTTCAGCCGCTCGTAGGAAGTGAGTCCCAGATATTTACCACTTCAAATGCAAACGAGGAGCAGAGAGCACAAAAGGAGGCCATGTGACCCATTGTGCCCCTGCTGCCTCTTCAAACATTCTCAGCAACAAGGTCAAGGAAGACATGTTAAATTCTAACATGTGACTGGAGCTTTATTTTAAACATTAATGTTGGATTCACCTACATGCTTGTGGAAGCTGCATAGCCAGCAGGAATTGTCTGAACTAAGAATTTCTTCTATGAATTTGATCAGTTGGAGGGCATTATATTCTGTCACATCTGGCTCAAGAATAAGGTTGATTGCTCAGTTCGTGTAAGAAGGAAAGTTATTGGCTTGCAGCAAGTGTCTTTTCGAACCAGTATATCTTGTATTAACCTTATTCAGTTGTGGGACATGGGCGTCGCTGGCTGGCCAACATTTATTGCCCATCCCTAGATGCCCTTGTTCAGAGGGCAGTTGAGAGTCAACCACATTGTATGAACCAAATGTGTTCATTAAATATTACTTTATTTAGAACAAAGAAAGTTACAGCACAGGGACAGGCCCTTTGGCCCTCCAAGCCTGCATCGACCGCACTGCCGGATGAAATTAAAACCCCCTACCCTTCCAGGGACCATATGCCTCTATTCCCATCCTCTTCATGTATTTGTCAAGACGCCCCTTAAAAGTCACTACTGTATCCGCTTCCACTACCTCTCCTGGCAACGAGTCCCAGGCACCCACTACTCTCTGTAAAAAATCTGCCTCATACATCTCCTTTAAACGTTGCCCTTCGCACCTTAAACCTGTTCCCCCTGGTAATTGACTCTTCCACCCTGGGAAAAGGCTTCTGACTATCCACTCTGTCCATGTCCCTCATAATCTTGTAGACTTCTATCAGGTCGCCGCTCAACCTCCGTTGTTCCAGTGAGAACAAACAAAGTTTCTCCAACCTCTCCTCATAGCTAATGCCCTCCATACCAGGCAACATCCTGGTAAATCTTTTCTGTACCCTCTCCAAAGCCTCCACATCCTTCTGATAGTGTGGCGACCAGAATTGAACACTCGATTCCAAGTGTGACCTAACTAAGCTTCTATAACGCTGCAACATGACTTGCCAATTATTAAACTCAATGCCCCGGCCGATGAAGGCAAGCATGCCGTATGCCTTCTTGACTCCTTCTCCACCTGCATTGCAACTTTCAGTGACCTGTGTACTTGTACACCCAGATCCCTTTGTCTATCAATACTCTTAAGCATTCTGCCATTTACTGTATATTTCCTATCTGTATTAGACCTTCCAAAATGCATTACCTCACATTTGTCCAGATTAAACTCCATCTGCCATTTCTCCACCCAAGTCTCCAACTGATCTATATCCTGCTGTATCCTCTGATGGTCCTCATCGCTATCCCCAAATCCACCAACCTTTGTGTCGTCTGCAAACTTACTAATCAAACCAGTTACATTTTCCTCCAAATCATTTATATGTATTACAAACAGCAAAGGTCCCAGCACTGATCCCTGAGGAATGTCACTTGTCACAGCCCTCCATTCAGAAACGCACCACCCTCTGTCTTCTTTGACCGAGTCAGTTTTGTATCCACCTTGCCAGCTCAACTCTGATCCCATGCGACTTCTTCTGCACCAGTCTACCATGAGGGACCTTGTCAAAGGCCTGACTGAAGTCCATGTAGACAACATTCACTGCCCTACCCTCATCAATCATCTTCGTCACTTCCCCAAAAACTCGACCAAGTTCGTGAGACACGACCTCCCCTTCACAAAACCATGTTGCCTTTCACGAATACATCCACTTATTTCCAAGTGGGAATAAATCCTGTCTCGAAGAATCCTCTCCAATAATTTCCCTATCACTGATGTAAGGCTCACCGGCCTGTAATTACCTGGATTATTCTTGCTACCCTTCTTAAACAAAGAAACAACATTGGCTATTCTCCACTCCTCTGGGACCTCCCCTGTCGCCAGTAAGGATAGAAAGATTTCTCTCAAGACCCCAGCAATTTCTTCACTTGCCTCCCTCAGTATTCTGGGGTATATCCCATCAGGCCCTGGGGACTTGTCTACCTTAATGTTTCTCAAGAACCCCAATACCTCCTCCTTTTTGATCTCAACATGACTCAAACTATCTACACATCCTTTCCCAGACTCATCATCCACCAAGTTCTTCTCTTTGGTGAATACTGACGCAAAGTACTCATTTATTACCTCACTCATTTCCTCTGGCTCCGCGCATAGATTCCCTCCCTTGTCCTTGAGTGGGCCAACCCTCACCCTGGCTACCCTCTTGCTCTTTATATATGTATAAAAAGCCTTGGGATTTTCCTTAATCCTGCTGGCCAATGCTTTTTCGTGACCCCTTTTAGCCCTCCTTACTCCTTGCTGAAGTTTCTTTCTACTTTCCTTGTATTCCACACTTGCTTTGTGTGTTCCCAGCCTCCTAGCTTTGACAAATGTTTCGTTTTTCTCTTTGACGAGGCTCACAATATCTCTCGTTATCCAAGGTTCCCAAAACTTGCCATACTTATCCTTCATCCTTACAGGAATGTGCCAGTCCTGAATCCCTATCAGCTTACACTTGAAAGCCTCCCACATGCCAGATGTTGATTTGCCCTCAAACATCTGCCCCATCTGGTAGCTATTTATTAGCTACCAGTCATTAACAGATGAGAAAGTCATGAGCCTTAATTGAGTTATAGTTAATCAATGAATAATGAATCAGTAGTTCTAATAAAAGATTGAGTTTTATTTGCTGTAAGAGATTAATTGCTGTGTATGTAAAGAATGTGCAATGAGGATAAATGTACTGGCGAGAGAGACCTTCAAGCTCTGATTAGCCTCAACATTTGAAACTGTGTGAATAAGGGATTGTATAGAATCAGCTAAAGGGATAGTATGAACCAGTTCTATTGTATTCCTGTCTAAGATAATGAGAGAAGGTGGTGTCAGTAATTGAGGATCCAGTTAAATTAATCTTGTGATCAAATTGGCCAATTGTCATGATTCAACAGGCCCAACTCTGACGTGAGGTCATCGTCACTTTGTGGATAAAAGTAGAGGTTCTGAAGGTCTTCCTTGCGAGCCAAATACTGAAAACTCCCGAGGCTGAGTTCCAAGGAAATTACTGTCAGAGAAGGAGCCAGACTCCCGAGTTCCACAATAATTCCGGTGAAAGGAGCCAGAGAGGGTTACGCTTCTATGGACCAATCACCCACACAAAGTTGTAAAAGTCAATATCTTAAAGTTGTTCAGTAAAACTTTTTCATTCAGTAAACTTCTTTTTAAATTTCCTATCCAGAGAATTCTGCCTTTACCACAAAGAGGGCAGGGAACAGGCTGCAGATGAATTAAAGAGAAACCATTTGTGTCCAGAACGTTGTGAACATCCTTTTACTCTGGTTGTCTTTGATCCTCAAGTCATTTTCTGTTTGTTTTAACCATGTTCTGTTTCATTAATAAACTTTTATCAGTAAAATATTTGACTTTTCTGGATTTTTTCTGATTTTTTGATGCACTTTAGGGAACGTGGGTGAGAGGGGTTGGCAGGCTCTTCAACAGAAAGTGAGTCCCTCTAAGGTAATTGGCAAAGGAGCCAGAGGGGGAGATGAGATTTTATTTTATTTTTTGACACAGCAAGACATTCTGATCTGCCTGAAAGCAGATTCAATAGTATCTTTCCAAAGGGTAAAAACTTGAAAGGGAAGAATTTGCAGGACTGTGAGGACAGATCAGTGTGGTAGGATGAATCAGAGAGTCCTTTCAAAGAGATAGCAGGGGCACGATGGGCTGAATAGACTCCTGCATCCTGTCAATCTCAGTCTCCTGCTTTTGTGCAGGTTAGAAGGGTAGATTTCAGTGCAGACTCTTCCCTGTATATGTATTTAAAGAGACAGGTTTCTCTTTCGGTCTGAGTGACTGATATAACAATTGATTGGAGGCCCATTTCTCACTCAGTCCTCCAGCACCTTCCTGTCTCTCTATTAGTGCGACGCCCAGGGCAGTTTCCCAACTGGGGCGCAGGCCCCATTATTCTCAGCTAAATTCAGCCCTCAGCTCCGTCGCCTGGCTGTCATTGACACAAGCAATAGAGAGACAGAAAGGTGCCACAGGCTCAAATGGGAAGTCAAAACATGTGGCTTTAAATGAACTGTTAGGATCTCTGACGATCAACAATTTTAAAAAATGAATTCTGAACCCAGTAAACAAATTAAAGATTCACATGGCAAAACTTCAAGTTTTCTGATGTTTACTCCAACAAACTGGAAGCAACAATGATTAAACACTTTTTTATAGGGAACATAGCCCTTAAACTGTACAATTAAACTTTGCCCTTTTACTCTTAACACCATTAAATATCCACTCAATGGATATATTTTACTTTGCCTTGGAATGTTGACACTCTTTCTCCAAAAACCAGCCCAAAGTGATTCTTTACTCCCCAAGGGTTTATTTCCATTGTTTTCCTTTTCCAGTCTGGCAACCTTTAATCCCAGAGCTGTCCTTCACAGTGATGGTTCTCCTGGACATTTTCCCACTAACACAAGCAAGGTGAATCTTCCAGTCTTGTTTTACAATTCTCAGGAATTTGTGACCAACATTCGACACCGGAGCAGAAGTCGGCCATTTGGCCCTTTGGGTCTGCTCCACCGTTTATTTAGATCATGGCTGATCTACTTGTGTTGAGTTCCACATTCTTGTTCTACAGCTGATACTTTTGATGCCGTTATCCAACAAGAACTGGTATTAAGGCAAAATTCTGCTGTTGCTGGAATCTGAAACAAAAACAGAAAATGCTGGACAATCTCAGCAAGTCTGACAGCATCTGTAAAGAGAGAATAGACACAGCATTTTGAGTCAGGATTACTCTTTGTCAGAGGTGAAGACAAGGAAATTCTGACAAAATTTATCCTGTGAGGGTCAAGAATTGGGAAGCAATTATTAAACCTCCTCTGAACCACTTTCAATGCATTTGTATCATTTCTTAAATAGGAGACAAAGCTGCACCCAGTGTTCAAGATGCAGTCTCAGCAACGCCCTGTATAACTGAACTACAACATCTTTACTCCTGTGTTCAATTTCTCTCGTAATAGAACAAAGAACAAAGAAAATTACAGCACAGGAACAGGCCCTTCGCCCCTCCAGGCCTGCACTGACCATGCTGCCCAACTTATCTAAAAACCCCTACCCTTCCGGGGACCATATCCCTCTATTCCCATCCTATTCATGTACTTGTCAAGACGCCACTTAATAGTCACGACCGTATCCGCTTCCACTACCTCTCCCGCCAACGAGTTCCAGGCACCCACTACTCTCTGTGTAAAAACTCTGCCTCATACATCTCCTTTAAACCTTCCAGCTTGCACCTTAAACCTATGCCCCCTAGTAATTGACTCTTCCACCCTGGGAAAAAGCTTCTGAATACCCACTCTGTCCATTCCTCTCATAATCTTGTAGACTTCTGTCAGGTCCCCCCTCAACCTCCGTCACTTCAGTGAGAACAAACCAAGTTTCTCCAACCTCTCCTCAGAGCTAATGCGCTCCATACCAGGCAACATCCTGGTAAATCATTTCTGTACCCTCTCCAAAGCCTCCACATCCTTCTGGTAGTGTGGTGACCAGAATTGAACACTATATTCTAAGTGCAGCCTAACTAAGCTTCTATAAAGTTGCAACATGACTTGCCAATTTTAAAACTCAATACCCCAGCCGATGAAGGCAAGCATGCCATATGCCTTCTTGACTACCTTCTCCACCTGCATTGCCACTTTCAGTGACCTGTGTACCTGTACACCCAGATCCCTTTGCCTATCAATACACAGAAGGGTTCTGCCATTTACTGTATATTTCCTATCTGTATTAGACCTTCCAAAATGCATTACCTCACATTTGTCCGGAATAATAAAGGATAACATTCCATTTGTCAGAACTTTGATTTATTTGAACTAAGATTTATGGGGGTTCTCTTGTTTACAATAACCTCCCCAATCGTAAATCACACCAGGTTCCAGTGTCTTAACCATATGGCAAGAAAGAATACTTTAAATCGTGAATTCAGAAAGTTTATTAATCATTAAAAATGTAACAAGTCAGAAAGATAAAAAACAGAATGTCGATTAACAATTAATAGAGAAAGTTTAACATTAACAATTGAACAGACTTCTCTCCATCCCTCTCAGACCAGGACATGAAGTGACCGCTCCAAAAACATGGATAACTTGTAAAACCAACAGCTCTCCACACCCCTCTGTAAACATATCTCCCTCCACCTCTCTCTGCCAAATTGCCTTCTCAAGACCACTTTTTTATGCTTTAAAAACGTCAAAAGCCCATCTTAGCCAATTCCCATAAATCTTCAATTATGAACTAAAATAGACACGAGTTTTCGGGCGATTTAAAAACAAATGAACTGTCTGCTGAAAGGGTTAACTTTTCTACAGAACCTAAAGGGGTGGTGAGTAAGCAGCAAAAACTTGGCACTCAATTACATCACTTTACACAAGTTTAAAACAAAACAAATGATTTTAAACTTCACCTGTTATTTTTTTTTGTTATATTCCTCAACCTATTTAATTTGATCAGTTTTTGTTAAGGATGGGTAACTTCTGTTCTTTATAAACTGGTTCACTCATTTTGTAAATTCTACATGGGCTCAGAGAATCAGGACCCAGACTTCATCATCCTTATCCTTATTCTCCTTCTGCCACCACTCCCTCTGTTTTGCGGGAGGGTTGTGGGGATTCCAATCAGACCGAATTATTTTATCTTAAAAATAAAATACTGCGGATACTGGAATCTGAAACAAAAATAGAGAATGCTGGAAAATCTCAGCAGGTCTGACAGCATCTGTGGAGAGAGAATAGAGCCAATGTTTCGAGTCTGGATGACCCTTTATAAGAGCTCTTATGAAGTGTCATCCAGACTCGAAAGATTGGCTCTATTCTCTAATCATTTTAATCGATAAGTTTCTTGTTCTTAGTTTCCAAATGGCAGGTAAGAGACCTGCCCGGTCCCCCTTGAGCTCTGATTTTTCACTGGCCATGCTTGGGTAAGATTATAACCATTAGAATCTACTCTCAGAGGTCTGCTTTTCAGTCCAGTGCTGCTTGGAGTGTACCGTCACTTCACCGACTATCAGGTCACAAGTCCCTCACAGTTCTTATCACAAATCTATGATAACATAATTTAATCATGCCTGAGAACACTTCTTCACCTCTTCGTCAGCTACCTACCACCATTTGATGATTAGTCAGACCCCTTTTTCACAGATTCCAGGTTTCTCAGCTGCTGAACACCAGCCGGTCCTGCAATAATCTCATAGAATCTCGACAGTGCAGAAGGAGGCCATTCGGCCCATCAAGTCTGCACCAACCACAATCCCACCAACCCTATCCCCATAACCCCATGCATTTACCCTAGCTAGTCCCCCTGACATGAAGGGGCAATTTAGCACAGCCAATCCACCTAACCCACACTTCTTTGGACTGTGGGAGGAAACGGGAGCACCCAGAGCAAACCTACACAGATACGGGGAGAATGTGCAAACTCCACACAGACAGTGGCCCAAGCTGGGAATTGAACCTGTGAGGCAGCAGTGCTAACCACTGTGCCACATGCTGCCCCAGTTTAATTCGAAGTCATTCTGAGTAAATATTCTCACCAGGTCCTCTGTTGGGGCTCTGCTGAGCAGCTTTAATGGTCCGTGATTGCAGAAACTGAGCAGTCACAGGAATGTGGTCAAGATAGTCCAGTCCCATAATGCCTCACATTCAATCTGCTGTCCTTCAATTATAACAGAATATGTGGCTGTATGTAGCTGCCTCGGCCATGGTCAACCCCAACACTGCCTTCCTGAACTGCTACAATGCCTGAGGTGTAAGTACACCCACAGTGCTGTTAGGGAGGGATTTCCAGCTACACATTCCAGACTTTCACTAAACTGTAGGTGGACACCAGATTGATATATTCCATTCAACCACACCCAAGGTGAGTTATTCCAATTCCTTTATTGTCCAGGACAATATATTCACAATATCTTTAAATCAGAAATTAAACATTCCCATTTGATTTCAGGTATTAACATATTCTGTTAGTTTGTTCTTTATTGTCAATGTCAGGCTGGGGTTGTTCCTCTTGGAGAAAAGGAGGTTGAGGGGAGATTTGATAGAGGTGGACAAGATTCTGACAGGTTTAGATAAGGTGGACAAAAAAAAAGCTGTTCCCATTAGCTGATGGGACAAGGACGAGGGGGACACAGATTTAAGGTTTTGGATCAGAGATGCAGAGGGTGGGGGGGGGGGGGGGGGGGATGTGAGGAAGAATATTCTGATGCAGTGAATGGTAATGACCTGGAACTCGCTGCCTACGAGGGTGGAGGAAGTGGAGACAATAAACAATTACAAAGGAAATTGGATGAGCATTTGAGGGGTTTTAGACAGAAATGCTGACTAAATATCTCAACTTCCCTGTC
This sequence comes from Mustelus asterias, assembly GCF_964213995.1. Classification (NCBI taxonomy): domain Eukaryota; kingdom Metazoa; phylum Chordata; class Chondrichthyes; order Carcharhiniformes; family Triakidae; genus Mustelus; species Mustelus asterias. The sequence goes on from NW_027590136.1 coordinate 180,431, forward strand.
ACTCTGTGATCCTTGTGAAATTTGAAACCAGGTATTCACAACAAGACTCAAAGAGCATCAGCTCACTGGAGGCAAAGTCATGAGACCGGCCAGTCCAGCAGAAAGAAACCCTCCGACCCTCCCCATTGACCAACTGTGAGAATGAACAAAATGCAGTCCTGGATGTAATTGGGAGCAGAAACAATAACAGCAGAATCCAACCCCTGGAATCACTCGTGAACTCGCTGGTGTCTCAACAGGTGGGATGAAAGACTGAATCTCTTCTCACACACAGAGCAGGTGAACGACCTCTCCCCAGTGTGAACTCGCTGGTGTGCCTGCAGGTTGTATGACTGAGTGAATCCCTTCCCACACTGAGAGCAGGTGAATGGCCTCTCCCCAGTATGAACTCGCTGGTGTGTCCGCAGGATGGATGACCGAGTGAATCCCTTCCCACACTGAGAGCAGGTGAACGGCCTCTCCCCAGTGTGAACTCGCTGGTGTCTCTGCAGGTCGGATAACCGAGTGAATCCCTTCCCACACTGAGAGCAGGTGAACGGCCTCTCCCCAGTATGAACTCGCTGGTGTGTCCGCAGGTTGGATGACTGAGTGAATCCCTTCCCACACTGAGAGCACATGAATGGTCTCTCCCCAGTGTGAACTCGCTGGTGTTTCTGCAGGCTGGATGAGTCAGTGAATCCCTTCCCACACTGAGAGCACGTGAATGGCCTCTCCCCAGTGTGGCTGCGCCGATGAGCTTCCAGCAGAGATGGGTATCTGTATCTCTTCCCACAGTCCACACATTTCCATGGTTTCTCCATGGTGCAGGTGTCCTTGTCTCTGTCTTGGGTGGACAATCAGTTGAAGCCTCGTCCACACACAGAACACGGGTACAGTCTCTCCCCGCTGAGAATGGTGTGATATTTATTCAGGCTGTGTAACTGGTTAAAGCTCTTTAGTCCGTGCACTGGAAGACTCTCACTCGAGTGTGGCAGTGTGTTGGTGCTTTTCCAGTCACACTGATGTTTGAAATCTTTTCAAATCAACAAACTGGACAATAATTTCTCCTTCTGGATTCAAAGGCTGATGATATTCAGCTCCCAAGGAATATGACTCTGTCAGATCTAGACGTGACGTTTGAGATTTCGGCCTGTGATTCCTCTTTCAATATCCTGTAAAACAAGTTTACAAAAGTCATCAGTGCCAGTACAGGATAGAAATTCAGAACAGACAATTCTAGTTTCTATGGAACATTCTTTCATATTTAAGTCCCAAAAAGCTGTAAATCTCCATCCCACACACTCTCCCTCCATTCTCACTCTGCTGTATCTAATATTCACCCTCCCAATTCTCCTGAAGGTGCTGATTGAGGCTGATTGACAGATCCATGCTCACTGCTTCCTGTCCTGGACACAGAGACCATAACAAATAGGAGCTGCAGTCGGCCATTTGGCCCATCGAGTCTTTTAAACTATTCAATGAGATAATTTGTTCATCTACCTCAGCATCATTCTCCCCACACTAAACCCATATCCCTTGATATCTTCAATATCTAGAAACCAATCAATCTCTCTCGTGAAAATAGTTGATGACTGAAACTTCACTGTCCTCAGGGGTTGAGATTCCAAAGCTTTAGCACATCCTTGAGTGAAGAAATCCCCCCACATCTTAGCTTTTGCTCCATCTGCTTGTGTGTTCCCCATAACTCTTGACACCCTTGTCAGTCAAAGATCTGTCTAACTGGAATATATTCAATGATCCTCAGCCTCCTGTGGAAGAGAAATCCAAAAGACTAACAACCCTCTGAGGGAAGAGATGTCAGGAAATATATAACGTAGCTACAGTTCCATATTACAAGATATTCAGATCCCAAGGAATATGACTCTGTCTCGATGTGACAGTTGAGATTTTTGCCTGTGATTCCTCGTTCAAAATCCTGTGAAATGAGTTTGCAAAAGTCATCACAGTTAATATAGGATAGAAATTCAGAGCAGACAATTCTAGTTTCTCTGGAACATTCTTTCCTATTTCATTCCCAAAAAGTTGTAAATCTCCATCCATATCTATGGATTCTATTTAAAAATGAAAGTGGATGGTGGGGGGCGGGGGGGGGGGGGGGGGATCAAGTAAAAATAAAGGATTTAAGATTAAGAGAGATCTTTTCTCTCAGCGGGTTGTTGATCTTTGGAACTCTGTCTTCACCAGTGAGGATTGGAGGCAGGTCTTTGAATATATTCAAAGCTGAGGTTCTGATCCACAAGAAAGTCATGGGTATGGACGGGGTGAGGGTAGCAAAGTCATAGATTCATAGAGATTTGCAGCATGGAAAACGGCCCTTTGACCCAACTTGTCCATGCTGCCCTTTTTTTTAAACCCTTAAGCTAGTCCCAATTGCCCACATTTGGTCCATATCCCTCTCTACCCATCATACCCATGTAACTATCTAAATGCCTTTTAAAAGACCAAATTGTACCCGCCTCTACTACTACCTCTGGCAGCTTGTTCCAAGTACTCACCTATCCAATTGCAACAGGATCTTGATCAATTGGGCCAGTGGGCTGATGAATGGCAAATGGAGTTTAATTTAGACAAATGCGAGCTGATGCATTTTGGTAGATTGAACCAGGGCAGGACTTACTCAGTTAATGGTAGGGCATTGGGGGGAGTTACATAACAAAGAGATCGAGGGGTATATGTTCATAGCTCCTTGAAACTGGAGTCACAGGTGGACAGAGTGGTGAAGAAGGCATTCAGCATGCTTGGTTTCATTGGTCAGAACATTGAATGCAGGAGTTGGAATGTCTTGTTGAAGTTGTACAAGACATTGTTAAGGCCACACTTGGAATACTGTGTGCAATTCTGGTCACCCTATTATGGAAAGGATATTATTAAACTAGAAAGAGCGCAGAAAATATTTACCAGGATGCTACCGGGACTTGAAGGATTGAGTTATAAGGAGAGGCTGGATAGACTGGGATTTTTTTCTCTGGAGCGTAGAAGGCTGAGGGGTGATCTTATCGAGGTCTATAAAATAATGAGGGGCACAGATCAGCTAGAGAGTCAATATCTTTTCCCAAAGATAGGGGAGTCTAAAACTGGAGGGCGTAGGTTTAAGTTGAGAGGGAAGAGATACAAAAGTGACCAGAGGGGCAATTTTTTCACACAGAGGGTGGTGAGTGTCTGGAACAAGCTGCCAGAGGTAGTAGTAGAGGCAAGTACAATTTTGTCTTTTAAAAAGCATTTAGATAGTTACATGGGTACGATGGGTACAGAGGGATATGGGCCAAATGCGGGCAATTGGGATTAGCTTAGGGGTTTTAAAAAAAAGGATGGCATGGACAAGTTGGGCTGAAGGGCCTGTTTCCATGCTGTAAACCTCTCTGACTCTATGACCCTCTGTGTGAACAAATTGCCCCTCTGGACACTTTTGTATCTCTCACCTTAAACCTCTGCCCTCTAGTTTTAGACTCCCCTACCTTTGGGAAAAGATATTGACTATAGCTGAACTGTGCCCCTCACTATTTTATAGACCTCTATAAGATCATCCCTCAGCCTCCTATGCTCCAGAGAAAAAAACTCCCTGTCTATACAGCCTCTCCAAAGTAGACATGATCTTATTGAGTGATGGAGCAGGCTCGATGGGCCGAATGACTGACTCCCATTCCTAATTCTTATGTTCTTGTTCCGATGTTCTTGGATAGTTGCGCATGCGCCCTGCAACCTATTGTCCCCCTGAAGATAGTGGTTCTGAACCGAGCCCCCTGAAGCCACGCCCATTATGACCAGCCCGAGAGCATGTGCTCTCATTCCCCGCTGAAACAAGATGGCGGCCGAAAACCGGGGCCTGTTCCCGGCAAAAAATGACATGGAGATGCTGGCGTTGGACTGGAGTAAACACAGTAAGAAGTCTCACAACACCAGGTTAAAGTCCAACAGGTTTATTTGGTAGCACAAGCCACTAGCTTTCAGAGCGCTGCTCCTTCATCAGGTAAGTGGGAGTTCTGTTCACAAACAGGGCATACAGAGACACAAACTCATTTTGTGTCTTTATATGCCCTGTTTGTGAACAGAACTCCCACTTACCTGATGAAGGAGCAACGCTCCGAAAGCTAGTGGCTTGTGCTACCAAATAAACCTGTTGTACTTTAACCTGGTGTTGTGAGACTTCTTCCCGGGAAAAAAGCCCGGGAGCTTTAAACCCGGGACCCACATGTTCTTATTCGGGCCTTGCGGCCTCCAGCGGGTGTTTGTGAAGCTTCCGCTCCCTCCCCACCCCGACTCCATTCCTCCCTCCCCACCCCGACTCCATTCCTCCCTCCCCACCCCGACTCCCGGCTCCATTCCTCCCTCCCCACCCCGACTCCCGGCTCCATTCCTCCCTCCCCACCCCGACTCCCGGCTCCATTCCTTCCTCCCCACCCCGACTCCCGGCTCCATTCCTCCCTCCGCCCCGCTGACTCTCACCCGCTGAAAAAAAGTCCCCCGACTCGCAGAGCTCTGAGCAAAGTGACACTGCGCATGCTCCAGATACAGCAGTGTGCTTGCGCAATAGGCTCCTGCGGAATGAATGGGACACTTTCAAGCCCGCTGGGGCACCAGGGAATTAATGGCGCCATTATCAATCAAAGACATAATAGAAAACTATCTGTGCAATTGAGATTAATTAATTTTTAAAAATACATTCCTCTGAATTTGTGATGTGTACTTATGTACTAAGCAGATATTAAGGTGCCACTTAAAATTAAAAGAAAAGGTGCTGGAAAAACGCAGCAGAATTGAGAGGCAAGTTATGAATAGAGTTCAGGCTGAAACAACAATAAAAAAAACCCACACGGGGGAGTGCAGGAACTGAGTTCTGCATCCAACAGACAGCCTGATTTATGCCAGCTCCCAACTGTGTTTCTAAACTCGAACTTATAAAACAATAACACAGAAACAAAACTCTGTAGAGACTGTTTCTGGGACAAAGAAAATAAATACTGGAGATATTCATCAGGCCAGGCAGCCTGTGAGAGTCACAAACAGAATTGAGGGTTCAGGTTGCTGACCTGCCCTCAGTCTGCAATTAAACATTTAGAGTCAGTCACTGACTAATGGCGGTCATAATTCCCACAATGCTCTGCGCCTCAGAAACCCCTCCATTCAAAAGTTGTTCGCGGTAATTCATTAATCATAGAATCCTCACAGCGCAGAAAGAGGCCATTCGATCCATCGAGTCTGTACTGACTCTACGACAGAGCATCTTTCCCAGGCACACCCCCTATCCCCGTAAACCTACGCATTTACCCTGCTAATCCTCCTACTGATCTTGTTCTTCACCCTGCCTGCAACGGCAACAATATATTCTGCACCCGACTCTTTTCCTTCCCCCCTCTGTACTCCATCAATTTACGTTTTTTTTCTCTATAGCACGCAAGAAATAATACTTTTCACTGTGTCCCAGAACATGCGACAATAATAAATCAAATTAGACACTACATATCTTGGGACACCAAGGGGCAAATTTACCTAACCTGCACATCTTTGGGCTGAGAAAAAACCGGAGCACCCAGAGGAAATGCACACAGACAGAGGGAGATTGTGCAAACTCCACACATGAGGTGGAGATGCCAGCGCTGAGCTGGGGTGAGCACAGTAAGAAGCCTCACGACATAAGGTTAAAGACCAACAGGTTTATTTGGAACCACAAGCTTTCAGAGCGCTGATGAAGGAGCAGTGCTCTGAAAGCTCGTGATTCCAAATAAACAAAAGAGAGAATGCTGGAAAATCTCAGCAGGTTTGGAAACATCTGTAAGGACAGAAAAGAGCTGACATTTCGAGTCCAGATGACTCTTTGTCAAAGCTGACCTGCTCTTTTCTCTCCTGACAGATCCTGCCATATCTGCTGAGATTTTCCAGCAATTTCTCTTTTGGTCTCAAATTCCAGCATCCGCAGTAATTTGCTTTAATTCCAAATAAACTTATTGGACTTTAACCTCGTGTTATGAGACTTCTTACTGTGCAAACTCCACAGAGACAGTCACCCACCGCTGGAATCGAACCCAGACTCAGTGAGGCAGCAGTGCGAACCACTGTGTCACAGTGAAGAGAGTTTGCCGCAAATTTTGGGTGATAACAATGGGAACTGGCAGCGTGAGGAGAGGTTATTTAGTCTAACACTCACAGCAATCTACAACCCACCCCCATTACCGAGACAGTGAGACAGAGATTACAAACACTCACCAACACAGCTCCACTGAAACGTCCCAGGAAAAAGGGGGAATCTGTGGCAGTTTCTGTCCTGATATAGCCCCAGGACTGTCACTCAAACCCCCAACCCGGCCCAGTTCACAGCTCAGCCTCTCAGCTTGCAGCTTCCTGCACCTTGAGCCAACCCAGTCCAGGTGTGGGAGGTCTGTGGAACTACAGAGTGGGGGGAGGGGTGACCTCCTGCTGTGCCCCAAATAGTTTCTCCTTCCCCTCCCCCTTGGCGCTCTCAGCTCTCAATGTGGATGTGTTGATGGACATTGCAGAGCCTCACTGAGCTGCGCCTGTCCCTTATCCTGGGTCACCCCCTCCCCCTGGGTTCAGTGTGTTCAGTTCGCTGCTTCTTTCCCTGCTGAACCTTCAGTTAATCAAAAACAGAAAGTGCTGGAAAACCTCAGCAGGCCTGACAGCATCTGTGATCATCCAGACTGGAAGCATTAACTCTATTCTCTCCACAGATGCTGAGATTTCCAGCATTTTCTGTTTCTGTTTCAGATTCCAGCACCCGCAGTATTTTGCTTTTATCTTAAACAAGCATTCTGTGAAGGCCTTTACCCCCATTGCTCCTTTCCAGAGCTTCCCACCTTCTGCTATTGTCCCTGACTCCCACATTAACTCTGTCATTCCTCCCCTTTACCCCGCTCACCCTGTCTAAAGTCAGGCTCAGAGTTTTAGCGCCATTTCCCCCTCCCCCAGCTCCCACATCCCAACACCCGGAATCTCTAACCCAGCGGTTCCAGTTTGTCTGGTTTGAGTTCAGATTTGCCGCAGCACCGACAGGATTTCACTTCAAACCAGCCGGAACTGACTGCTCACAAATCCCTAAATGTTTCTCCAGCAGCCCGGGCTTGTTAACGTTGTTTAAAGTCAGCGCCCAAATGCAGTTACTCTCCTCAGTTTAAAAAACTTCTCCGTTTAATCTAAGGTATTATTCACACCAGACACAAATATAAAATTGTGACCGTTACCTCCCCCCCCCCTCCCCCACCCGGCCACCCAGACCCGAGCTGGGGTGTCCTGAGGAAGAGACATCTGTTCCAGGTGTGACAATTCTTACACATTCTCTGGTTGACATCAAACGGAAAACGCTGGAATTATTCATGAATGAAAGCAAATTGCTGTTTTTGTCAAAGGGGTCACCTGGACTCGAAACCTCAGCTCTTTTTGTCTCCTTACAGACCTGCTGAGATTTTCCAGCGTTTTCTCTTTAGGCTGGAAATACTCAACAAGTCAGGCAGCCTCTGTGGAGAGAGAAACAGACTGAATGTGACCTGTCATCGGAACTGGGAAATATATTATTATTTCTCGCAACTGAAAGAGACACTTTACCGCCTTCAGAACAAAACTGAGCTCAACAATTTTACACCTCAATCTCTGCCCCCATTGTGTTCTGTGTTTCGTTGCTGCTTTTTTCACCTCATTTCCCTCTTGTTTTCTTTACTTTACATTCAGACTATCGCTCACCGGCTATTCACACCTCATCCAGAACATCTTTTGTGTCTTTACTTGTCCCATTACCACTCGTTTTGGTCTTGGGCCGTGAAACATTTTGTCAGTTTGCAAATCTTTCATGTTGTTCTTCTCCACCTCCCTCTCTCAATTCTTCATAGGTCAGGCTTTGACAAAGGGTCATCTGGACTCGAAACGTCAGCACTTTTCTCTCCTGACAGATGCTGCCAGACCTGCTGGGATTTTCCAGCATTTTCTCTTTTGGTTTCAGATTCCATCATTCACAGTAATTTGCTTTTATCCTGATTTTCTCTGTGTGGCTCTGGAGAGCGCTTGAGACGTTAGGGACAGAGAGAACGAGATTTTTCACTCTGAGGGCCTTTGGTCTGTGGAATTCTCTTCCCCAGAGAGCAGTGGAGGCAGAGTCAATGAATATTTTTAAGGCTGAATAAATGGATTGTTGATTGACAAGAGAGTCAGGATTTGGGGGGGTGGGGGGGGGGGGGAATTCGGGGGGGGGGGGCGGGGGGGAGAGGGGGGAGACAGAAAAATGGAGTTCTGGCCACAATCAGATCAGTCGGGATCTTGTCAAATGCTGCAGCAGAGGGGCCCAATGGTCCACTGCTGCTCCTCATTCATATGGATGTTCGGCTGTATGTTTCACTCTGTTTCTGCCTTCATAGAAGCTGCTGGGCCTGTTGACTATTTGTGGCATTGACTGTTTTATTTCAGATTTTAAGACTCTGTAATATATCACTGTGTAATCCAACAATTAATCCAGTTCTCCTGGATTTCTGCTCTGTAACATATCACTGTGTAATCCAACAATTAATCCAGTTCTCCTGGATTTCTGCTCTGTAACATATCACTGTGTAATCCAACAATTAATCCCATTCCCCTGGATTACTGCATTGTGGCATAGTGGTTAGCACCGCTGCCTCACAGCACCAGGGACCCGGGTTTGATTCAAGTTTTGGGTCACTGTTGAGTTTATTTGTTGAGTTTGCACATTCTCCCCATGTCTGCGTGGGTTCCCTCTGGATGCTCCAGTTTCCTCCCACAGTCCAAAGATTGGGTGGATTATGTGGATTGGCTATGCTAAATTGCCCCTTAGTGTCAGGGGGAACTAGCTAGGGTAGATGCATGGCGTTAAGGGGATAGGGCCTGGATAGGATTGTGGTCGGTGCAAACTCAATGGGCCGAATGGCCTCCTTCTGCACTGTTGGATTCTATGATTCTAGTTAGAAGTCTCACAACACCAGGTTAAAATCCAACAGGTTTATTTGGTATCACGAGCTTTCATCGGGTGAGTCAATCGTCCATGATTCTAGATACAGACAAACTCACAGATGCACAAATACATTCACAGACACGCATATATGATTTCAAGAAGTAATTAGATATCGCTCATGGGGCTAAAGGGACCAAGGGATATGGGAGGAAGCGGCGATCAGAATAATTAATTCGATGATCAGCCATGATCAAAATGAATGGTGGAGCAGGCTCGAAGAGTCGAATGGCCTACACCTGCTTCTAGTTTCTATCCTTCTATGGACACACACACACGCACGCACACGCATGCACGGACGCACGCACACACGCACACACACACACTCAATCTCAGACACTCTCACAAACACAGAGACAGACTGAGACCATGAAGGGTTGATGTCAGTCTCACTCTAATCCACCTGCTGGGCACCAAAATAATAACAGAAGCAAATCTGAAACTCAGTGTGTGGATTTTATTGTGAAATGAGATAATTTATAAATATATCCCCATAGCTCCGGGTGGGAGTGGAATTGATGATTTCTTGACTGTCTGTCTGCACTGCTGCCTCACAGCGCTAGGGACCCGGGTTCAATTCCCGGCTTGGGTCACTGTCTGTGTGGAGTCTGTACGTTCTCCCCGTGTCAGCATGGGTTCCCTCCAGGTGCTCCGGTTTCCTCCCACAGTCTGAAAGACGCGCTATTTAAGTGCATTGACCCAAACAGGTGCCGGACTGTGGCGACTAGGGGAATTTCACAGTAGAACATAGAACAGTACAGCACAGAACAGGCCCTTCGGCCCACGATGTTGTGCCGAGCTTAGAAGGGCTAAAAGGGGACATGAGAAGACTTTGGCGGATAGGGTTAAAGAGAATCCTAAGGCGTTCTATAGGTATGTCAAGAACAGAAGGTTGGTTAGGGCAAGTTTAGGGCCAGTTATAGATGGCAGAGGGAAGTTATGTGTGGAACCGGAGGAGATTGGTGAAGCATTGAACCAATATTTCTCTTCGGTGTTCACGCAAGGGGACATGAATATAGCTGAGGAGGACACTGGGTTGCAAGGGAGTAGAATAGACAGTATTACAGTTGATAAGGAGGATGTGCAGGATATTCTGGAGGGTCTGAAAATAGATAAATCCCCTGGTCCGGATGGGATTTATCCAAGGATTCTCTGGGAGGCAAGAGAAGTGATTGCAGAGCCTCTGGCTCTGATCTTCAGGTCGTCGTTGGCCTCTGGTATAGTACCAGAAGATTGGAGGTTAGCGAATGTTGTCCCATTGTTTAAGAAGGGGAACAGAGACTTCCCCGGGAATTATAGACCGGTGAGTCTCACTTCTGTTGTCGGCAAGATGTTGGAAAAAATTATAAGGGATAGGATTTATAGTTATTTGGAGAGTAATGAATTGATAGGTGATAGTCAGCATGGTTTTGTGGCAGGTAGGTCGTGCCTTACTAACCTTATTGAGTTTTTTGAGAAAGTGACCAAGGAGGTGGATGGGGGCAAGGCAGTGGACGTGGTATATATGGATTTTAGTAAGGCGTTTGATAAGGTTCACCATGGTAGGCTTCTGCAGAAAATGCAGATGTATGGGATTGGGGGTGATCTAGGAAATTGGATCAGGAATTGGCTAGCGGATAGGAAACAGAGGGTGGTGGTTGATAGTAAATATTCATCATGGAGTGCGGTTACAAGTGGTGTACCTCAGGGATCTGTTTTGGGGCCACTGCTGTTTGTAATATTTATTAATGATCTGGATGAGGGTATAGTTGGGTGGATTAGCAAATTTGCTGATGACACCAAAGTCGGTGGTGTGGTAGACAGTGAGGAAGGGTGTCGTAGTTTGCAGGAAGACTTAGACAGGTTGCAAAGTTGGGCCGAGAGGTGGCGGATGGAGTTTAATGCGGAGAAGTGTGAGGTAATTCACTTTGGTAGGAATAACAGATGTGTTGAGTATAGGGCTAACGGGAGGACTTTGAATAGTGTGGAGGAGCAGAGGGATCTAGGTGTATGTGTGCATAGATCCCTGAAAGTTGGGAATCAAGTAGATAAGGTTGTTAAGAAGGCATATGGTGTCTTGGCGTTTATTGGTAGGGGGATTGAATTTAGGAGTCGTAGCGTTATGTTGCAACTGTACACAACTCTGGTGCGGCCGCACTTGGAGTACTGTGTGCAGTTCTGGTCCCCACATTACAGGAAGGATGTGGAGGCTTTGGAGAGGGTGCAGAGGAGGTTTACCAGGATGTTGCCTGGTATGGAGGGGAGATCCTATGAGGAGAGGCTGAGGGATTTGGGATTGTTTTCGCTGGAAAGGCGGCGGCTAAGAGGGGATCTTATTGAAACATATAAGATGATTAGAGGTTTAGATAGGGTGGATAGTGATAGCCTTTTTCCTCTGATGGAGAAATCCAGCACGAGGGGGCATGGCTTTAAATTGAGGGGGGGTAGTTATAGAACCGATGTCAGGGGTAGGTTCTTTACCCAGAGGGTGGTGAGGGATTGGAATGCCCTGCCAGCATCAGTAGTAAATGCGCCTAGTTTGGGGGCGTTTAAGAGATCCGTAGATAGGTTCATGGACGAAAAGAAATTGGTTTAGGTTGGAGGGTCACAGTTTTTTTTTTAACTGGTCGGTGCAACATCGTGGGCCGAAGGGCCTGTTCTGCGCTGTAATGTTCTATGTTCTATGTTCTATGAACTTTATCTGAAACCAAGATCAAGCTATCCCACTCCCTATCATCCTGGTGTGCTCCATGTGCCTATCCAATAACTGCTTAAATGTTCCTAAAGTGTCTGACTCCACTATCACTGCAGGCAGTCCATTCCACACCCCAACCACTCTCTGCGTAAAGAACCTACCTCTGATATCCTTCCTATATCTCCCACCACGAACCCTATAGTTATGCCCCCTTGTAATAGCTCCATCCAGTAACTTCATTGCAGTGTTAATGTTAGTCTTACTTGTAACTAATAAATAAATTTAACTTTTAACTTTAATTTTGTGAACTCATAGAATCGTAGAATCCTACAGTGCAGAAGAATGCCATTCAGCCCATTGAGTCTGCACCAATCACAATCCCACCCAGGCCCTACCCCGGTAACTCCACATATTTAACCTGCTAATCCTGCTGACACGAGGGTCAATTTTGCATGGCCAGTCAACCTAAGCAGCACATCTTTGGACTGTGGGAGGAAACCAGAGCACCCGGAGGAAACCCACGCAGACACGGCGAGAATGTGCAGACTCCACACAGACAGTGACCCAAGCCAGGAATTGAACTCAGGTCCGTGGCGCTGTGAGGCAGTAGTGCTAACCACTGTGCCACCATGCCGCCCTCTTCTCCTTGAACAAATAGTAAATTGTAGAGATTATAAAGTTTGAATTGTAATATCTAATGGTGTAAAGTATCTGGGAGCAGAGTGGATGTGATAAAGGCTGGAATACAGACTGTGGGAATGAGGCTGAAACTGGTTCTTATTGTAGGGAGGGATGGGAGGAGGGAGACAGGGATGGATGGTGAGAGGGAGGGATGGAGAAGGGAGGGAGAGTGAGGTGGATGGAGGGAGAGAGGGATGAATGGGGGTGAATGTGAGAAGCTGAAGAGGTTCCCAGTCTCTCTGATCAGCTGAACTGGGGAAGCTTTTGCGCAGACTGCGCTGCTGCTGTCGCCCCTCCTGTCCACCAGAGGTCGCTGTAGGCCTCCCAGCTGCTGCTCCTCCCAGTGTCACCTCTTGCCCACTCCAGCCCCTCCAGTCCACCTCACTGGAGCCCCAGGCCATTATTGCCACCCTGCCAGGTCTCGGGTACTGAGGCCAATAGTAAAGTTTATTTATGAGTCACAAGAAGGTTTACATTCACACTGCAATGAAGTTACTGTGAAAATCCCCCAGTCGCCACACTCTGCTTTTAAAGCTCTTCTCACAGTCAGAACATCTGAACGGTCTCTCATTTGTGTGAACAAGTTGGTGTGAAGTGAGAGAGGATAAACAAGTGAATCTCTTCCCACACACAGGGCAGGTGAACGGCCTCTCCCCAGTGTGAATTCGCTGGTGTACAGTGAGGTCGCCTGATCGCCTGAAGCCAGTCCTGCAGTGAGAACACGTGAATGGTCTCTCATCAGAGTGAACACATTGATGGTGACGCAGTTCCTCAGAACTTTTATAGCCCTTCCCGCAGTCTGGACATTTAAACGGTCTCTCTTCACTGTGAACTCGTTGGTGTTTCTGCAGATTGGATGATCGGTTAAATCCCTTCCCACATTCAGAGCAGGTGAATGGCCTCTCTCCAGCGGGAATGCGTTCATGTGCCACAAGGTGGAATGATGTCCTGAACCCCTTCTGGCAGTGGGAGCAGCTGAACGGTGTGGAATCGTTGTGAATGTACTGGTGCTCCCGCAGTATGCGTGGAGTTTTAAAACTCGTTCCACACTCAGTGCATTAAAACTCTCTCCTGACGGTGTGAACTCGCTGGTGTCTCTGCAGGGCAGAGAAATCTGTGAATCCCTTCCCACACACAGGGCAGGTGAATGGCCTCTCCCCTGTGTGAGTGTGCCAATGCATCAGCAGGGCCGATGACTGAGTAAATCCTTTTCCACATTCGGAGCAGGTGAACTGCCTCTCCCTGCTGTGAATGTGCTGGTGAATCAACAGGCCAGCCGTCTGAGTGAATCCCTTCCCACACACAGGGCAGCTAAAAGGTCTCTCTCCAGTGTGAGTGCGTCGGTGATTTTCCAGGTCAACTGGGTAATTGAATCCTTTCCCACAGTCTCCACATTTACACGGTCTCTCCCTGATGTGACTGCGCTTGTGTCTTGACAGGCCAGATGATCGTTTGAAGCCTTGTCCACACACAGAACATGTGTATGGTTTCTCGCCACTGTGAATGGTGCTTTTTTCTTCCATGTTTAATGGCCTATGATATTTAGATCCTGATGAATCGAGGCACTCTGTCAGATCTTGATGTGATCCTTGATTTACAATTGTCTGTAATTCCTCACCTTCTAATCCCCTGAAAAATGAATTGAAAACAGAAAGAGGGAAACATAAGAGACAAGCCATTATAACACAAAGGCAAGATGTGAAATTGAGCTGAATGAATTTGGTAAATTGTGAGATTGGGAATAGGAAAAAGGATATGAAAGCTGCTGGATTGTCATAAAGCCTCAAACTGTTTACCAGTGCACTGAGGGAAAGGAACACTTCACCCTTCAGAGCCCACAACAAAAATCCAGCCTTTATGCGTGAAGAGGGAGAGGTCAGGGAGGAGGGTGATGGAAAGAGATTTTATACATCAGCAACTCAACCAGGATTTTGGCAGAATCTCCCAAACCCACAATCTTTCCCACCTGGAAGTACCAGAGCAGCTGGGACATGGGAAAACTACACAACTCCCTGACTTGGACAAATATCACTATCCCTTCAATGTGACTGGGTTAAAATCCTAATACTGTTGCATTGTGGGAGCACCTTTACTATATGGACTGCAGAGGTTTAAGAAAAAGGCCAACTATCACCATCACAAAGGATAACGGGTGATTGGTAACATATCACTGTCAGTGCAGGATAGTAATTCAGGACAGATACCTGAGCCTTGTCAGTAATGTCCACATCCTAAGAAGTTTTATTTTTTTGCAAATCTATATGAAACTTGCAATGAAACAAAACCCACGACCACTACAATCTACAAGGACAAGGGCAGTGGACAGATGGGAAACCACCATTTGGAATTCCCCCTCCAAGCCACTCACCATCCTGATTTGGAAATATGTCGCTTTCCTTCACTGTCATTGGATCAAAATCTTGGAATTCCCTCCCTAACAGCACTGAGGGTGTACCTACCACATGGATTGCAGCGATTCAAGAAGGCAGCTTACCAACAACTTTTCAAGGGCAATTAGGGATGGGAAATAAGTGCTGGTCTAATCAATGACACCCACCTCCATTGAATGATTTTGAGAAGTGACCTGGAATATCCATGAGAATACAATCCTGACAATTACTCAGTGAAATACTTCACTCAGTCACACCATTTTCTGAGTTTACATTTGACTGGAGCTCTTGGATTCCGCTGTAATTGCTGCTGCTTGTGGAAGACTTTGGGACATTTACAATTCTCCACCTATTACCACTCCCTTTCTTTCTGATGGATAATGAAAGATCTATGCATAGATTTCAGTATAACTTGGTTCCTCTTTTAATTAATTTATCGAACCCGCCCCCGTCCCCCAATCTACACACAATAGTAAAAACATCACGAGCTCCTAATAATGACTTTCAATGGCAGAGTCCTGACCCAGCATTCCCCGCGGTGCTGAATGTCCCCTATTCACACCAGAGGCAGGCACCGCACAGGCGCATTAACCCCTCATATTGGAGCGTGCGCACTGTCAGTAATGGCGATGGGGTTGGGCTGTTTTTGCCTCTTTGCAGCGGGGAAGAAAGAGAAAACTCTGATGGAGCGGGCTCTGGATCGGGAGAGTTTCTAAACAATTGGTGAGTGCCTCAAACCGCGATTGAGACTCTGCCGCTCCCGTGTTTGCAGCTCTGGGTCTTTTCCCCTCCGAGGCCCAAGTCCAGGCTGACGGCCACCATCTTGGTTCAACGAGGAGCGCATGCGGCTGGTTATTCTTGACGCAACAGTATGGGGGCGGGGCTAAGGTTATTCTCTTCACACCGGGTCCTAGTGTCCGATACAGCCACAAGAAACTAAGATTTTTCAACATTTTCACCCAGTCTCAACCTGCAGCTGATGTTTTGCAGCCGCGAGGAGTCCATGAGCCATGTTTATTTTCAGTGTGAGAGGTTGCAGACCTTGAAGGAGCTGCTTCTCCACTTTTAATTACACTTCTGGTTTGCCCCACACTCCAATTCTTTGGCTGCCCAGTGTGGAGGAGGCTGGGGAGGTCAGAGGATCTTTTCCTGGACCTGCTCTTGGGGCTGGTTAAAACAGTAATTTGTAGATCGGCAGGAGGTAACTTGGCTGTCGGACAAGGTCTTCCGTGGTCTTGTCCATGCTCGAATGGTCCTGGAGAGGGAGTGTGCGGTGTCGACTGGAACACTCGGTACCTTCCACAACTCAGGGTACAGAGTGTCTCATAGACACTGGAAACAAAGTTCTGGTTCAGTTGAAATGGAAGTTTGATTGGACCACAAGATTGGAGAAACAAGAGAGAAAAGAATGTTCTGTGGAAACTTGAAATGCTTATTCTGAATTTTTATCCTGTACTGACAGTGATACTGACTCTGCCAATGTCTTTTACAAGGTACACAGACGGGAAACTGAAACCAAACATCACATCAAAATCTGAAAATGTCACTCCATTCATCACAACATGAATATCATCGACCTTTAAATGTGAAAGATTTCAAACATCAGTGTGACTGGAAAAGCACCGAACAAACATACACCCATGTTCCAGTGAACTGACTGTGGAAACAGCTTTAACCAGTTACACAGCCTGAAAAAAACATCACACTATTCACAGCAGCGAGCCAAAGGATGGGAAGACCTCGGATCAGAGTTAGGCCATTGGGCCCATCGAGTCTGCTCCACCATTCAATGAGATCATGGTTGATCTGATATAATCCTCAACCCCACTTTCCTGCCTTATCCCCATGACCCTTGATTCCCTTACTGAGAAAGAATACACAAGTTCTTTGTGTGGGCAAGGCTTGAACAGATCATTTAACCAAGAGAGACACAAGGATACTGGCACCATGGAGAAACCATGGAACAAAGAACAAAGAAAACTACAGCACAGGAACAGGCCCTTCGGCCCTCCAAGCCTGCACCGACCATGCTGCCCAACTAAACTAAAATCCCCGACCCTTCCGGGGACCATATCCCTCTATTCCCATCCTATTCATGTATTTGTCCAGACGCCCCTTAAAACTCACTATCATATCTGCTTCCACTACCTCCCCCGGCATCGAGTTCCAGGCACCCACCACCCTGTGTGTAAAAAAACTTGAAAATGTGGTGACTGTGGGAAGGGATTCAATTATCCATCTCTGCTGGAAATGCATCGCCGCAGTCACATTGGGGAGAGACCATTCACCTGCTCTGTGTGCAGGAAGGGATTCATTCAATCATCCCATCTGCTGACCCACCAGCAAGTTCACATTGAAGAGAGGCTTTGACAGTGATAACAATTCTAAAAGCTCTGAGGACCTGTGAAGCACCAGATCATTCACATTGTGAGACAGTTCAGTTGCTCGCATTGTGGGAAGCTATTTAAACAATCACAGAACCTCACTGAACACGAACACACTCACACTGGGGAGAGGCCATTCACCTGCTCTGTGTGAGGGAACGGATTCACATGATCATCCCACCTCACTACACACCGACTGGTTCACATTGATAACAGACCTTTCAAATGTACAGAATTTGAGAAGCGTTATAAAACCACAAGTGATCTGCTGATACACCAGCGAGTTCACAATGAGGAGAGGCCATTCAGATGTACAGTGTGGAATTCACTCTGTTATCCAGCCTCCAGAAACACCGCGAGTTCACATTGGGGAGAGGTCATTCACCAATTCCTTGTGTGGAAAAGGATTCATTTATTTAACCAGCCTCAGATCACACCAACTCGTTCACTTGGATAAGAAACCTTTCAAATGTTCTGAATGTGGGAAGAGCTTTAAGACCTCCAGTATTCTGCTGAGACACTAGCAAGTTCGCAGGGAGAGACTGTTCACCTGCTCCGACTGTGGAAAAGGATTCACTCGCTCATCCAACCTGCGAACACACCAGCACATTCACACCAGGGAGAAACCGTTCACTTGCTCTGAGTGCGGGAAGGGATTTTCTCACTCATCCCACCTGCTGAGACACCAACACACTCACAATGTAGAGAGACCGTTCACCTTCTCTGAGTGTGAGATGGGATTCACTCAGTCAACCCACCATCTTACCCACCAGAAAGTTGACAAGTGTCTGCAGGGGTGGATTCTGCTGTTATTGCTGCTGGTGATGACATCCAGGACTGAACCATGTTCATTCATCGCTATAACTGGGCTGGAGATTAATATTCTGGATAAATGTCAGATTAACTAATATTGTTTCAGACACAATGCGGGGACCTTCATTTGTTCAGGATAAGAACAGATTAATCAATGTCTTGTTACCAATTGCTGCTTTTTTGTGGCCTTTGTCTTTTCTAACTCTCAATTATATCAGTTCTCATACCTTCAGTTACTCTCATGGACAAGTTCCAGCTCCCATCCCTTCCAGAGTGTCTTTCCTGGTCTCGGAATCCAAGGAACATATCAATAACATATCTGTGATCACTAAAGACAAAACAGTTAAATGCACTGATCCGCTTCTTTCCCCAGTCACTGAGGATGGGGATATCTGTGGAGCTTTCTCTCTCTGTGATTTGTTTAATTGTCCCCCACCATTCACGGGTAGATGTGGGGGGACTGCAGCTCTGATCTGATCCGTTGTTTGTGGATTGTTTGGTCCTGCCTAGAACATGCTGCTTCTGTTGTTTAGTGTGCTTATAGTAAAGTGTTACCAGTCACCAGATTGGAATCTCAGCTTTAGGGTGCCTGGTGCTGCTCCTGACATGTCCTTCTACACTCCATGTTGAACCAGAATGGTCCCTTGGCTTGATGGTGATGGTAGAGTGAGGGATGTGCCGGGCCATGAGTTTACAAATAGTGGTTGAATATTGTGATGCTGATGACCCACAGCACCTCATGGATGTGCAGTTTTGATCTATGTCTATTCTGAATCTATCCCGTGCCACACGAGATGATGGAGGGTATCAGATCACAAGGATTAGGAGCAGGTGTCGGCCATTTGGCCCCTCAAACTTTCTCCACAATTCAATAAGAATCATGGCTGATCTGACTGTGGCCTTCACTCCACTTTCCTGCTGCTCCATAATCCTTGACTCCTTGTTGATTAATACTCTGTCTAACTCAGCCTTGAATATGTTCAATGACCCACAGCCTCCATTGCTCTCTGGGGACGAAAATTCCACAGCCTAATGACCCTCAGAGAAGAAATTTCCCCTGATATCTGCCTGAAATGGGAGAGCCTTATCTTTAAAGTGTGACTCCTGCTTCTAGATTCCTCACAAAAACAAAACATTCTCTCAGCATCCACCCTGACAAGATCCCTCAGAATCTCATGTTTCAGTAAGATCACCTCTCATTCTTCTAAATTCCATTGAGTACAGACCCAACTTGCTCAACTTTCCCCAGAAGACAAACTCCTTCATCCAAGCAATCAGTCTAGTGAATCTCCCTTGAACTGTCTCCAATGCACCCGTATCACTGTTCAAGCAAGGAGACCAAATCTGTACACAGTACTCTTGGTGCAGTTTCACCAATTCTTTGTATAATTGTAGCAAGACTTTATTACTTTTATATTCCATCTCCCTTACAGAAAACCTTCCTAACGACTTGCTGTTCCTGCTTGTTACTTTTGTGATTCTTTTAGAAGTTCACCCAGATCCCTCAGTCCTGCAGCATTCTACACTCTCTTTAGATTATATTGTTTTTTCCTATTCTTCCTGCTAAAGTCAATATCCTTATATTTTCCCATATCATACTCCGTCTGCTAAGACTTTTCCTACTCACTTACCTATTTATATACCTTTGCAGATTCTTTGTATCCTCCTCACAACATGCTTTCCTATCTATCTCCGTGTCAACCTGTTGCTTGATTGGACTGTGAGACTGTAGGAAAGGTCAGTTTGTAGTTTAGTTCTGTGTAATGATCAAATAATTGAATTATATTAATCATTTAACCTGATGTGATATTCTGCTTAATTGTAGTCAGTGTAAGATTTGAGAATCTTGTGACTGGCTCTTTGTCTGTAGCTGCATGCTTATTTGACAAGTGAAATACATCACATACCCTTGGATAGTGTAGAGTTACACTTTTTATTGTTAAATTACAGAGCAAGTGCTGTGAAACCCATCAAATCTTGGTGAGTTAAGACCTGGAGCCATTAGCTTCCCAGCCATTGACAACAAACAGTTATATTTGAGTTAGAGGCCTTGTTACATTGAAACATACATAGAAACTAGAAGCAGGAGTAGACCATTCAGCCCTTTGAGCCTGCTCCGCCATTTATTATGATCATGGCTGATCATCAAATTCAATATCCCGGTTCCCCCCTCCCCCACCCCCCCCCCCCCCCCCCCTCCCCCGCCCCCCAAATATTCCTTTAGGCCCAAGAGCTATATCTAATTCCTTCTTCAAATCACAAAACATTTTAGCCTCAATTATTTTCTGTGGTAGTGAATTCTACAGATTTACCACCCTCTGGGTGAAGAAATTTCTCAACTCAGTCCTAAAAGGTTTACCCATTATCCTCAAACTATGACCCCTAATTCTGGACTCCCCCCACCATTGGGAACATTCTTTCTGAATCTACCCTGTTTAACCCTGTTAGATTTTTATAAGTTTCTATGAGATCCCCTGTCAATAAACCATCACACCTGCAATACTTTGTTTTAAATTTATATCATTTAGAAACTCTGCTGAAATAAAGATGAACAATAAACAGATCACAGTGCATTCCTGCAGCTCTACATTGACAGGAGAAAGTCTGTTCTGTAACTCCAGGATGAGGCAGTGTAAGCTCTGAATGTTGGTAATCACAGGCAGGCTTGAGCTGTTTGATAGATGAGTTGTTCATAGCTGTTAACTTGCAGATATTGAAGGAATTACTCTGAAAGTAAACTCGATAATTTATAAGCTCAGACTCTGCTCCTTGCTGTAATGAATACTCAGCATCCATTAGTGCTAATTTACAGTGACTCACTGAGTATCCTGGGATCTTTGTTACTTGTTTTGTGAAATATCTCTCCCCATTAGTGTTGAACTGCTGGATAACTCTGATTGCATTTAGACATGTCTAGAAAGGGTCTGTGTGCCCAGATTTAACTGCAATTTGTAAGCAATAAACAATCTGACTTGCAGATTGGTGTCTTGGTGATTTGTGAAGAAAGATTTAATTCACTCACTCAGCAGTTTGAGGGGAACCAGACTGAGGTTTAATGTAATAAGAAATAGGAGCAGGAAGAGGCCATTCAGCCCTTTGAGTTTGTTCAGCTATTCACTGAGATCAAGGTTGATAATCTACCTCAACCCCACCTCCCCGCACTGTCCCCATATCGCTTAACTTCTCTTTGTATCCAAATAGTTATCAATCTTTGTCTTAATTACACCCAATGCCGAGCATCCACTGCTCCCTGGGGTAGAGAATTCCAGGAATTCACAACTGAGTGAAGAATTTTCTCCTCAATTCAATCTAAATGATTGACCCCTTATTCTGAGACTGTGACCCAGTGTTCCAGGTTCCGCAGTCAGGGGAAACATTTTCACACCATCGAACCTCTCAGGCCCATGAAGAATCATATACTCTGATCAGATCACCTCTCATTTTTCTCACCACCATTAATTTGATCCTAGTCTGATTTTATCGGTAAAAGCAAAATACTGTGGATGCTGGAATCTGAAACAAAAATAGAAAATGCTGGAAAATCTCAGATCTGACAGCGTCTGTGGGGAGAGAATAGAGCAACATGTCGAGTCTGGATGACTGTCTGTCAGAGCTGACGAAGGGTCATCCAGACTTGAAACATTGGCTCTATTCTCTCTCCACAGATGCTATCAGACCTGCTGAGATTTTCCAGCATTTTCTGTTTTTGATTTTATAAGTACCCTGTTACCAAGTCCCTAACAATAAGATTTCTAATATTTCACCTACAACCGATGTTAACTGGTCTATATTCCCCATTTTCTCTCCTACTTTCTGGACTAGTTAATGTTTGCTGACTTCCGATCCTTGGGAACCTGTTCGAGGGTTTAAGGAATTCTGGAAGATCAAACTAATGCATCCACTATTTCTGCAGCTCCCTCTTTTAAATCCCCAAGATGCAGGTTGTCTGGTCCAAGGAATTTGTCACCATTTAGTCCCATTAATTTCTCCAGTCTCTATAAGACCCTCATTCTTATTGGACAAGGGACTGTGTAACCTGTGTCTCCAAAGCCACCACAGCTTTGGACTTGGGCACCTCCCAATCTTGATCAATCAAACCCATTTTAATGGGAATTAAATGGCTAGTTTCATTTTTAAAAACTTTTATTCACATTTCACTTGTCAGAAAGGATCATTTAATTAACAACACGACACAAAGATAAGTGGAAAAGTGAATTGTGTGGAGGGCGTAGAAGGTCTGCAGAGAGATTTGGACAGGCTGAGTGAGTGGGCGAGGATCTGGCAGATGGAGTATAACGTTAACAAATGCGAGGTTATTCACTTTGGAAGAAATAATAGCAAATTGGATTATCTAAATGGAAAGAAATTACAACATGCTGCTGTGCAGAGGGACCTGGGGGTCCTTGTGCATGAGACGCAAAAACCCAGTCTGCAGGTGCAACAGGTGATCAAGAAGGCAAATGGGATGTTGGCCTATATCGCAAGGGGGATAGAATATAAAAGCAGAGATGTCTTGCTGCATCTGTATAGGGCATTGGTGAGGCCGCAGCTGGAATACTGTGTGCAGTATTGGTCCCCTTATTTGCGGAAGGAT
Organism: Mustelus asterias; assembly: GCF_964213995.1. Classification (NCBI taxonomy): domain Eukaryota; kingdom Metazoa; phylum Chordata; class Chondrichthyes; order Carcharhiniformes; family Triakidae; genus Mustelus; species Mustelus asterias. The sequence continues at coordinate 202,929 of NW_027590136.1, forward strand.
ATATTGGCCTTGGAGGGAGTGCAGAGAAGGTTCACTAGGTTGATACCAGAGATGAGGGGTGTTGATTATGAGGAGAGACTGAGCAGATTGGGTTTGTATTCGTTGGAATTTAGAAGGCTGAGGGGGGATCTTATAGAGACCTATAAGATAATGAAGGGGCTTGATAGGGTAGAGATGGAGAGATTCTTTCCACTTAGAAAGGAAACTAGAACTAGAGGGCACAGCCTCAAAATAAAGGGGGGTCGGTTTAGGACAGAGTTGAGGAGGAACTTCTTCTCTCAGAGGGTGGTGAATCTCTGGAATTCTCTGCCCACTGAAGTGGTGGAGGCTACCTCGTTGAATATGTTTAAATCACGGATAGATGGATTCCTGATCGCTAAGGGAATTAGGGGTTATAGGGATCAGGCGGGTAAGTGGAACTAATCCACTTCAGATCAGCCATGATCTTATTGAATGGCGGGGCAGGCTCGAGGGACTCGATGGCCTACTCCTGCTCCTATTTCTTATGTTCTTATGTTCTTAACTTTTCTGTAAAGTTCCATAAAATGATGTCAGAACATGTCTGTCTGGTTTTTCATTATTATTGACATTTGATGAACAGTATTACAACTCGAACGATATTGTATTGGAGACTAATGTTTAAAAATGGCTCTTCCTTGTATTAAAGTTCCCGCCCCCTTGCACTAACCCCATGGTTCCCCATTATTAGAATTTTTCTTTTGTCTTCTACCATGAAGACAGATAGATACAAAGTATTTGTTGCATTTCTCTGCCATTTCCTTGTTCCCCATTATATTTTGCCTTTTATCTGCCTCTCATAGAGAATGTTTACTTTCACTCGCTTCTTCCTATCCACATACCTACAGAAACATTTAAAAATATACTTTCTAAACTCTTACTGGTCTGCACCCAAAAAGGGAATTGAGCTCAGAAGCGATTTTAAAAGAGTTTATTGAGAAGCAACAGTTAAAACAAGATGTGTGAGTTAAATAGATAGGAAAAGCACCTGACCTGTGACAGGTGAGAGACATTTACAGATCCCAGAGGACAAGCAGACGGATGAAGCCAAGTGAATGCTGATGTCCATAACTGGTGCCTATGGAAGGTTCACTTCAATGAGCCTGATTGTGGGTGTTGGGGAGAAGCCAGTCAATTTGAAATCTCCTTGCTCTTGAGGGCCTGTTTTAACCTTTACATGGAGTTAGTTACTATAAGAGCCAATGGTATGAAGGTTAAAAATGTCTTGCCTCAAGGCCTGTGCGAGAGACAGGTCCTTGGCAGGGAGAAAGGCTTGTCCTGTGTTTGTCAGCCAGCAAGCTTTCTTCCGAAGACAGAGGTAAAGCTCTTTCTATAATATTCCATCAGTATCCAAAGATTTTATAAGGCTATTAGATGGTGATTTCTCACAATCTGTTACTTGGATTTGACTTTTCTCCATTCCTGTGCTGAGGGGATTTCTGTACCAGACGGGATGGGTGACATTTGGGAACTCTCGATTCTCCACCAATTCCCAAACCCCTTCTTTCTGGGGGATACTGGAGGTGTCACTGTGTGTAGGTCAGTAATAATTCTCAGCAAGGATTAATCAGCACTTTCTAATTGGAGATGTTCATCAGTGGAACCTCTCAGACACTGAATTGTAGAATTCGGGCCAAAGATCAATAGGACGGCAGAGTGGTTCGCACTGCTGCCTCACAGCGCCAGGACCCGGGTTCGATTCCTGATTTAGGTCACTATCTGTGCGGACTCTGCACGTTCTCCCCATGTCCGTGTGGGTTTCCTCCAGATGCTCTGGTTTCCTCACAAGTCCGAAAGATGTGCTGGTTAGGTGCACTGGCCATGCTGAATTCTCCCTCAGTGTACCCAAACAGGCGACTAGGGAATTTTCACAGTAACTTCATTGCAGTGTTAATGTAAGCCTACTTGTGACACTAATAAATAAACTTAACTTAAACAATTTAAGATTGAAGTAAAAGTTCTGAATCTTGTTGTAAACTAATTTCAGATGGACAGCGGTAACTGCAGCCCCAGGAGCACAATCACCTCTTGATCCAGAATATTAAATTCCAGCCCAGTTACCGGATGTATTAACATCAGCAGAAACAAACTCCAGCTATCAGAATGAAAGGGCCTGGTTGTCATTAACAGCAGCAATAACAGCAGAATCCAATCCCTGCCCTCACTTGTGAACTCGCTGGTGTTTCAGCAGCTGAGATGAATCAATGAATCCCTTCCCACACTCGGAGCAGGTGAATGGCCTCTCCCCAGTGTGAACTCGTTCATGTCTCAGCAGTTGGCATGAATCAGTGAATCCCTTCCCACACTCGGAGCAGGTGAATGGCCTCTCCCCGGTGTGAACTCGCTGGTGTACAGTGAGACTGCCTGAGTGTCTGAAACTCTTTCCACAGTCAGTGCAGCTGAATGGCCTCTCCCCAGTGTGAACTCGCTGGTGTTTCAGCAGGTGGATGAAAGCCTAAAGCTCATTCCACAGTCAGTGCAGCTGAATGGTTTCTCCCCGGAGTGAACTCGCTGGTGTGCCACTAGGTTAGAGGAATTAATGAATCCCTTCCCACACACGGAGCAGGTGAATGGCCTCTCCCCAGTGTGAACTCGCTGATGTAATGCGAGATTGTATGACTGAATGAACCTTTTCCCACACACAGAGCAACTGAACGGCCTCTCCCCAGTGTGAACACGCTGATGTAATGCTAAGTTGGATGACTGAGTGAAATCCTTCCCACATGTGGAGCAGGTGAAGGGTCTCTCCCCAGTGTGGGTGCGTCGATGAGTTTCCAGTTTGGATGGGCAAGTGAATGCTTTCCCACAGTCCCCACATATCCACGGTTTCTCTGTGGTGTCAGTGTCATCATGTCTCTCCATGTTGATGATCAGTTGAAGCTTCGTCCACACACACAACACGTGTATAGTTTCTCCTCGCTGTGAATGGTGATGTTTTTTCAGGCTGTGTAACTGGTTAAAGCTCTTTCCACAGTCAGTTCACTGGAACACTCTCACTCGGGTGTGCGTGTGTCTCGGTGCTTTTCCAGTCACACTGATGTTTGAAATCTTTTCCCATAGACAAAACAAACACACATTTCTCCTTCCACTTTCCAAGTACGATGATATCCAGGTCCTAATGAATCAAGTGATTCTGTCAGATCTTGATGTGATGTCTGGTTTGAGATTCCCGACTGCAATCCTCAACTTCTAATAGCTGTAAAAACCGTCAATAAAAGTCATCACTAACAGTCCAGGATAGAAATTCTCAACAGACAATTCTAGTCTCTCTGGAATTTTTTTCCTCTCGAACCCCCAAAGTTGCAGATCCCCATCCCACACACTCTCCCTCCTCCCTGAACTGAAATCCAAATAAATTAACAGATAATCATTTCAGTATCCCCTTAAAAAATGTGTACAACTAGAGATAGTATTTTTGATGATTCACTTCATTCATAACACATGAGAAAACATTAATCTGAATCACCCTGACCCGATCAGTCAGAATAGCAGATGTTAACTTTGTGTCCAGAACTGACTGTTTCGAGATTTGATGAGAAATTGTGAAGGGGGTTTCTCTAAACCTCCCTCTCTAACTAAGTTAAACCTGGTTTCAGTGTCAGGGCCCATTCTGCTTTCTGGTTCTCTTCCTGCTGACTATTAACCTCAATAAAATATCAAGAATACTGAAGCCACTGTTTTTGGTCCCCCTTCCAAGTCTTGTTCCTTTGCAATCCACTCAATCCCTCTTCCTGGCAAATGTCTGAAATTAAGCCAGTTTGTTCATAACCTCGGTGTCCCATTTGATCCCAAGTTTCTGGGACTGCCTATTTCCACCTCGGTAACATCACATGACCTCAGCTCTACCTCAGTGCATCTGGTGCTCAAACCCTCATTCAGGCCATTGTTACCTCCAAACTCAACTGTTCCATCGCACTCTTGCAGGTCTCGCACATTTTACACATGGGAACGTGAAGTCATCCAAAAGTCCGCTAGCCGTTTCCTAATTAACAGCAAGTCCTGTTCCCTGATCACCCCTGTCCTCCCTGACTTGCCTTGGCTCCCAGTCATGCAACACCTTGATTGTAAAATTCGCATCCTTGTTTTCAAATCCTTCCATGGCTTCAGCCCTCCCAATCTCTGTAATCTTCCCACAAACATCCGAGATATCAGTGCTGCTCTTGTACATTCCCTACCATAATTGCTCCACCACTGGTGGTCGTGTCTTCAGTTCTTCAGACCCAGGATCTGAATTCCCTCCCGACACCTCTCTGTCTCTCCCTCACTTTCCTCCTTTAAGCCTCTCTTTAAAACTCACTTCTTTGTCAAGTTTTTGGTCATTTGTCCTAATATCTCCTGATGTATCTGGGAATCTCACTTTGTTTTATAATGTTCCTCAAAGTTTATTTATCAGTCACAAGACTTACATTAACACTGCAATGAAGTTACTGTGAAATTCCCCAAGTCGTCACACTCCAGCACCTGTTTGGGTCAATGCACCTAAGCAGCACATCTTTCCGACTGTGGGAGGAAACATGGTACCCGAAGGAAACCCACGCACACACGGGGCAGAATGTACAAACTCCACACAGTGACCCAAGCCGGGAATCGAATCCTGGCGCTGTGAGGCAGCAGTGGTAACCACTGTGCCGCCTGTGTGAAGTGCACTGGAATGATTTATGACGTTATAAATAGAAGTTGTTGTTGGCTATAATTCTGACCTCCTGTTTTACAACAACCCACTGTTTTCACAATAAACTCTATCTCTGATGATTTTCTCTGCTGAGGGTTATCCATTTGGTTTTGCCCTTAATAAAGATGGCAGATGTTAACGTCTGAGGATTTTGTCTCGTAAATTGAGGGATTAAAGTTTAATTATTAGTGCCACAAGTAGGTTTACATTAACACTGCAATGAAGTTACTGTGAGAATCCCCGAGTCACCACACTCCAGCACCTGTTCGGGTACACCGAGGGAGAATTTAGCACAGCCGATGCACCTAAACTAGTCACCGGCACCTGTTCGGGTCAATGCACCCGAACCAGCACGTCTTTCAGACTGTGGGAGGAAACCGGAGCACCCGGAGGAAACCCACGCAGACACGGGGAGAATGTGCAGACTCCACACAGACAGTGACCCAGGCAGGGAGTTGAACCCGGGACCCTGGCGCTGTGAAGCAGCAGTGTTAACCACTGTGTCACCCTGGCCCCGAGATCCGGCATCTGGCCGACACCGGGTGTTTATGAAGCCTCACCGCCCGGATCCATTTATGTTTCCGGTTTTCTTTCGGGCTCTGGATCCGCGCCATTTAAAATTTCCATTGAAAACCCGCCGGCTCGAGCTCCTTCCCGCCTGCGGATCCACAAAGTGTTTCCAAATCCTCCCAGCCACCGCCTAACGCTGACTCCGCTTCTCAATGACACTGCGCATGCTCCACATCACAATGCCCGGGCACTGATTGACGGCAGCTCCGGGCCAATAGGAAGAGGGGGCGTGGCTGGAGGACCGAATGGGAGCGGCTGGTCCTCCAACCAATCGGAGTGAATGAGGGGCGGGGCTGGTGGACCGAGCGGGAGCGGCTGGTCCTCCAACCAATCGGAGTAAATGAGGGGCGGGTCCAGAGTGGGAGTGGAGCATGCGCAAAGATGATCAGGCGCTGGGGAGCCTGGGAACGCACTGCGCAGGTGTGGTGTGCACAGTAAGAAGTCACAACACCAGGTGAAAGTCCAACAGGTTTATTTGGAATCACGAGCTTTCGGAGCTCCGCCCCTTCATCAGGTGACTCACCCAGTCCAACACCGGCACCTCCACATCAGGTGGTGTGGGTGTGCGCTCTGAGCATGCTCAGTGTCAGTCATGGTGTTGGAGAGGGCTCGGGAGGAGATTGTGAGCACAGGGTAGGAATGGAAACCACGGCTGCACTGGAAACAGCACCAACTTCTGGCCTTGGCCGCAGGCCCCGGCTTTACCACAGGGACAGTGCTGAAACCGGTGGCTGGACATTGAGGAGGACTTGGAAACACTTTGTGGATCCGCAAACCCTTCAGAATCATTGTTAGCTCCTGGTTTGCAGCTGCGGGGCTTCTCCCTCCCTCCCTCCCGGGAACAGGCCCAGGTTAACGGCCCCATCCTGGCTCAGCCACTGGAGGATGGTTCACATCAGAGGATGGGGGAGGGGGACAATAAATAAGAGGTTACACTTTGGCCTCAAATCAATGAGGACTCTGATCTCTGGGAAGGAAGGAAACCCTGGGAGGTGGGCGGGGAGGATTCACAAACACCCGCTGGAGGCCCCAACATCCCCAGTAAGACCCATTGGTTTTATTGTCAGTCTGCAGACAGGAGCTGGAGAACTGAACCCAGACAGAGGAGAGGGAGGGAGAAAACTGGGAGTGGAGGAAAGAAAATTGTCTGTTCAGCGTTTCTATTGTGGATTGACAGCTGCTTTATAGATGCAAGATGGGGCAGCACGGTGGCACAGTGATTAACACTGCTGCCTTACAGCGCCAGGGACCTGGGTTCAATTCTGCCCTTGGGTGACTGCCTGTGTGGAGTTTGCACATTCTCCCCGTGCCTGCGTGGGTTTCCTCTGGGTGCTCCGGTTTCCTCCCACAGTCCAAAGATGTGCAGGTTAGGTGGATTGGCCATGCTCAATTGCCCCTTCGTGTCAGAGGGATTAACAAGGTAAATATTACGGGAATGGGTGGGATAGTTGTCGGTGCAGACTCGATGGGTTGAATGGCCTCCTCCTGTACCTTGAGGATTCTCCGATTCTATGATGGATGTTTGAAAACTGCTTTTACACACGGTTACAAGTTGACGATTTACACACAGAAAACTCAACCCCAAGAGAAATGTTTGTCTCTCTGTGATTTCTATTCTGCATTGACTGTGATGATTTTTGTAAACAGAGATTACAGCTTTCAGGAAAGGTTAAATGGACTGAAGTTTTTTCCTATCGAGCAGTGACCTGATAAAAGTCTTTCAAATTATTAGTGGCTTGGACAGGGGAAATGTGGAGAGAATGTTCCACTTGTGACAGAGTCTAAAAGAAGGAATGATCAATAAACGAAGAGTCATAAATACAAGATAGTTACCAATAAATCCAAGAAGCAATAAGGACAAATTTCTTCACTCACAGGTTTAGAATTACCATAGAAATGAGTTGAGGAAAGTGCTGAGATTGTTTCAAAAGGAAATGGGAGAAACACACGAGAGAAAAAGAAATAGAAAAATCAACTGAAAGGCTGAGATGAGGTCTATGGGACAGGAGAAGATGTGTCAAGTATAAAGAATTAAACTGAATGGCTTGTTTGTGTCTTGTATATTCAAAGTAATTCAATGTAAACTCCTTTTCCAGAATATCTGCAGACGGGCGATTCAAACCAAACGTCTCGGGATCTGACAGTGTCACATGATTCTTCAGGATCTGAATATCAAAGGCCTATGAATGTGGAAGGAGAAACGTTTGCCTATCTTGTCTTTGGGAAATTATTCAACATCAGTGTGACTGGAAAAGCCCCGAGACACAGACATCTCAGTTACTTTTCCACAGTCAGCTGGAACAGAGCTTTAACCAGTCACACAGCGTGAAAAGAAATAGCACATTTACATCAGGTAGACACCGTACTCGTGTTCTTTGTGTGGACCTGGTTTCAACTGATTATATAACCTGGAGAGACAGGAGGACACCGGCACCATGTGAACAAGGAGCAGCAATAGGCCATTCGGCCCCACGGGCCAGTTCCGCCATTTAATAACGTCATGGCTGATCTGATAGTGAGCTCAAATCTGCATCCCGCCTACACCCGATAGCCTGTCAATAATCATGGAGAAACCGTGGAAATGTGCGGACTGTGGGACGGGATTCAATTACCCATCTGAATTGGAAACCCATCGACGTATTCACACCGGGGAGAGACCATTCACCTGCTCTGTGTGTGGGAAGGGATTCACTCAGTCATCCAGCCTGTACACACACCAGCATGTCCATACTGGTGAGAGGCCATTCACCTGTCTTCAATGTGGGAAGGGATTTAATGCTTTATCAAACCTCCGGACTCACCACCAGGTTCACTCTGATCAGAGACCATTTAAATGTTGTGAGTGTGGGAAGAGCTTCAAAAGCAGAAAGGATTTGTTGATTCACCAACGCACTCACACTGGGGAGAGGCCATTCATCTGCAACATGTGTGGGAAGGGATTCACTCAGTCATCCCACCTCCTGACACACCAAACTGTTCACACTGATCAGAGACCGTTTAAATGTTCTGATTGTGAGAAGAACTTTAAAAGTAAAAAGGATTTACTGATTCACCAACGCACTCACACTGGGGAGAGGCCGTTCATCTGCTCCGTGTGTGGGAAGGGATTCACTTGTTCATCCCAGCTCCTGAAACACCGATTTGTTCACACTGATCAGAGACCTTTCAATTGTCCCGAATGTGAGAAAACATTTAAAAGCAAAAAGGATCTTCTGAAACACCAGCACACTCACACTGGAGAGAGGCCGTTCACCTGCTCTATCTGTGGGAAGGGATTCACTCGATTAGCTCACCTTCTGAGACACCATCGAGTTCACACTGGGGAGAGGCCGTTCACCTGCCCTGTGTGTTGTCAGGAATTCATTGATACATCTGACCTTCTGATACACCGGCGAGTTCACACTGGAGAGAGACCTTACACTTGCCCCCTGTGCGGCAAGAGATTCACTCAGTCATCCCACCTGACTACACACCAACTTGTTCACACTGATCAGAGACCTTTTGAGTGTTCTGATTGTGAGAAGAGATTTAAAAGTAAACAGAATCTGCTGAAACACCAGCGAGTTCACACTGGGGAAAGGCCGTTCAACTGCTCCATGTGTGGGAAGGGATTCGCTCAGTCAAACAACCTGCTGAAACACCAGCAAGTTCACAGGCAACAGCAAGGGTTGGATTCTGCTGTTCTTGCTGCTGTTAATCACACCCAGGACTGAATGATGCCAAGATGCCTGTTTCCAGCGGTGTTCACAGTTTTCTGGTATGTGTCAATAATTTTGGCTCAACTGTGTGGAAAATGATTGCTAAGTTTGCATCTGATACAAAAGTTGCTCCCATGGTTGACGATGAGGAATAAAGCTGTGGACAGCAGGAAGATATTAATGGACTGGGGGGTTCGTCAACACAAAAATAGCAAATAGAATTCAATCTGGATCAATGAGAGAGATTGAATTTGGGAGAGTAAACAAGACAAGGGAATGAACAATACATGGGATGATGTTGAGAATTATAGAGGAACAGAGGGACTTTGGAGTGCATATCCACTGATCCCTGAAGATGGCTGCACATGTAGATCAGATGGTCAAGGAGGCATTTGGGACACTTTCCTGTCTGAGGCCTGGAATATAAGAGCAGGGAGATTATGTTAGAACTGATAAAAGACGAGTTAGAACACAGCTAGAATACTGAGCACAGTTCTGGTCACTGCATCATCCAACTATAAAGTAAGACATGATTCATTAATTTGTATAAAACTGATAATTTATCATATAATTGCAGATAATGTTTAATTCATCAAATTTAGGAGATAAATAATTATAAGGTGACTTCAGGAAAATGGAAAAGGCTGATTAGTGACTAGCTGAAGAATCTTTATTTATTTTAATCTTGACTTTACTTTTCATAGAATCCCTACAGTGCAGAAGGAGGCCATTCAGCCCATCGAGTCTGCACTGACTCTCAGACAGTGTCTCTAGAGGAGTTGGATTCTGCTTTTGTTGCTGCTGTTGATCATATTTAGGATTGAATCACATTAATTCTGGCCTTTATTTTGCTGATGTTAACTCCTGTAATGTGGCTGGAGTTTAATATTTTAATGCATCAAATAAATCAGCTTTGTTTCAAACAGACAGTGTTTCGTGTGGTTCATCTCTGAGATGTCATGAACATTTTCCCTTAAATCTGCTCTGGAAATGTATTAAACAGAAGATCAACAATTAAATACGTCGCATCAAATAATTGGGAAAAATCCACTGGGGGCATTCATTTCTCAATTAATTCTGTTCTGGAATGTTCTGCCTGAAAGGGGATGGAAGCAGATTCAGATACATCTTTCCGAAGTGAATTGGATCTCCAGTTGAAGGTAAAGTTAGCAGGGCTCTGGGGAAAGGGGAGGGGAGTGGGGCTGATGGGCAGCTCTTTCAAATGTGTGACTACAACCCCATAAGGCAGCTGTATATTGACAGGAGAAAGGCTGATGTCCAAATACCCGAGAATAACAAGGCAGTTGTGATGAACCAGAATAAAACATTGGTTCAGCTTCAACTGGAGCATTGTGGCCAACTCCGGATAGATCGCTATAGGAAGGAGGTGAAGACATTGTAGAGGATGCAGAAAAAATTTATGAGACTGGTTCCAGGGATGAGAAACTTCAGTTATGAGGGTAGATCGGCAAAGCTGGGGCTGATCTCTATAGAGAAGAGGAGGTTCGATAGAAATATTCAAAATCAAGAGGGATTTGGACAGAGTAGATCGGAAGAAACTATTCTGATTGGCAAAAAGGTCAAGAAGCAGAGGACACAGATTAAAGGTGATTTGTGAAATAAGCAATGGTGATTTGAGGAAATCCTGTTTCCAGAGTGAGTGGTTAGAACCCGGCGTGCACTGACCCAGTGTGGGGAGGAGGAAGGTTCAAACAAGATTTCAAAACACAACTCGATAATTATCTGAAGAGAAAAAAAAATGTTCAGGATTACGAGAGAAAGACTGTGCACTGGCCGAGGGAGAGGCCGGGGAGGGATCGAGGGAAAGGACGGGAGTGACCGAGGGAGAGGCCGGGGAGTGACCGAGGGAAAGGACGGGGAGGGATCGAGGGAGAGGCCGTGCACTGACCGAGGGAGAGGCCGGGGAGTGACCGAGGGAGAGGCCGTGCACTGACCGAAGGAGAGGCCAGGGAGGGATCGAGGGTGAGGCTGGGGAGGGATCGAGGGTGAGGCCGGGGAGTGACCGAGGGAGAGGCCGGGGAGTGACCGAGGGAGAGTCCAGGGAGGGATCGAGGGAGAGGCCAGGGAGGGAGTGAGGGTGAGGCCGGGGTGTGACCGAGGGAGAGGCCGGGGAGTGGGAATGGGTGTGTCACTCTCTCAGAAAGCTGGTGTGGGTGTGAACACGATGGGCTGAATGACCTCTTTGTTTGCTGTCATCATTCTCTAATTGTAGTGAAGGCTCTGAGGAAAAGGGACTAACTGGCAGCTCCTTCAGAGATGATCCTGGCCCTGCAATGCAGCTGTACATCGACAGGACACAGTCACAGTGGTCATGCTGAGTATATCCCTCATCGAGGAGACCACTGTGGAATTCTGCAGCCTCTCTATTTAAATAAAATGCTGATTTTCTATTCTTCCCAACAATGCGGATAACCTTTTTCCCCAAATTATACTTTATCATTCCGACGTTCCCATCTACTTACCCTATAGTGTGATGTATTTTCAGGCTGTGTAACTGGTTAAAGCTCTTTCCACACTCAGTTCACTGAAACACTCTCACTCGGGTGTGTGTGTCTCGGTGCTTTTCCAGTCACAATTATATCTGAAATCTTATCCCATGGACAGAATAGATGTAACATTGCTCCTTCCACATTCAAAGGCCAGTGATGTTCAGGGCTGTTACGGGGTTTCTCTCAGAGACAATGTATTGCCAAAACTTTAGCTAATACAAAGACTTGTGACACAGCATCCTGGTGAAAGGCATTTTTATTGACCAATGCGAGACAAAACACCTGGAAAATGTGTACAAGGAAGGCCCGAGATGGCACGGGTGGATAGTATCAGAATGTGGACCGGCCTCTCGATGGGACAGGCAGTGAGAGCAGCTGAGAAATCAGGGGAGAAAGATTGTTCAGAGCGCGGCCAACCCTCAGAACGAGGTCGGATGAACGACAAGACACCTGTAGTGATAGGAAAAAGACTATTTACTATCCAGGATAAAGTTAATGTACTCTATAGAAACTTGGAGCAGGCCATTCGAGTCTGCTCCACCATTCAATATGATCATGGCTGATCCTCGATCTCAATGCCATATTCTCCCCACACCGCTTGAAGCCATTAAAATCTAAAAAAAAATCTATTCCTTGAATATATTCAGTGATTTGGATGCCACAGCCTTCTGTGGTGGAGAATTCCACAAGTTCACTGTCCTTTGAGTTAAGAATTTTTTTCCTCATCTCAGTCTCATCTGACACCTGCTTTTGTGGATCATTTCAGTGGAAATGTGCCCTCGCTCAAAGGGAATCAGCCACTGGAATGAAAATTGAGAGACTGGCCAGTCCAGCAGAAAGAAATCCTTCGACCCTCCCACTTCACCAACTGTCAGAATGAACATGCTTCAGTCCTGGATGTGATTAACAGCAGCAATAACAGCAGAATCCAACCCCAGTCATCACTTGTGAACCCGCTGATGTCTGAGCAGATGGGATGACTGAGTGAATCCCTTCCCACAGTCAGAGCAGGTAAATGGTCTCTCCCCAGTGTGAACTCGCTGGTGTGTTTGCAGGTTGGATGACCGATTGAATCTCTTCCCACACACGGAGCAGGTAAATGGCTTCTCCCCAGTGTGAACTTGCTGATGTGTCAGCAGGGTAGGTAAATCACTGAATCGCTTCTCACACTCTGAGCAGGTGAAAGGCCTCTCCCTGTCCCCGCTGTGAATTTGCTGGTGTCTCAGCAGATTGGCTAACTGAGTGAATCCCTTCCCACAATTGGAGCAGGTGAACGGTCTCTCCCCAGTGTGAACTCGCTGGTGTGTCAGCAGGGTGGAGGAATCTCCGAATCCTTTCCCACACACGGAGCAGATGAACGGCCTCTCTCCAGTGTGAACTCGCTGATGTGCCAGCAGGTCAGATGAATCTCTGAATCCTTTCCCACACTCTGAGCAGGTGAATGGTCTCTCCCCAGTGTGAACGCGATGGTGTCTCTGCAGACTGGATAACCGAGTGAATCCCTTCCCACACTCAGAACAAGTGAACAGCCTCTCCTTGGTGTGAACTTGCTGGTGTACCAGCAGGGTGGATGAATCTCTGCATCTTTTTCCACACACTGAGCAGGTGAATGGTCTCTCCCCAGAGTGAACTCGACGGTGTCTCACTAGATTGGATGAAATACTAAATTTCTTCCCACAATCAGAGCAGGTGAATGGCCTCTCCCCAGTGTGAACTCGCTGGTGTGTGAGCAGGTCGGATGAATTAGTAAATCTCTTCCCACACTGATAGCAGGTGAATGGCCTCTCCCCAGTGTGACTGCGTCGATGTGTTTCCAGCTCAGATGGGGATCTGAATCCCTTTCCACAATCCCCACATTTCCACGGTTTTCCCATGGTGTGGGTGACTGCGTCTCGGTGCTTTTCCTGTCACTCTGATGGTAAAATGGGCGATGATTTTCCCCGTCCTAACGAGTGACTCTGTCAGAGCTTGACGTGAAGTTTCGTTTGAGATTTCTTCTGGCAAATCCTCCCCTTTTAATATCCTGTAAAAGGAGTTTACAAATGTCATCACAGTCAGTATTTCTTTCGATACATCATCACAGTCAGTACAGCTCAGAAACAGAACAGGCAATTCTAGTTGCTGTGGAACATTCTTTCCTCACTGGTTTAGAGTGAATAATGAATTTGAAACATCATTGCGAGCCAGCAAATCAATCAAAATGCTCACAAAGGAGTGGAATTTATCTCCAGATGGACGGAAATCAGAAATAGTGAAATTATCTTCAATTCGGACAGAATTTTAAGAATCTGTGGAACCCCTACAGTGCAGAAAGAGACTATTCAGCCCATCAAATCTGCATCAATGATTCAGAGAAATGAACATGGTTCAATCCTGAATGTGATTTAACAGCAGCAAAACAGCAAAATCCAACCCTTGTAACCACTTGTGAACTCGCTGGTGTCTCAGCAGGTGGATGACTGACTGAATCCCTTCCCACACACAATGCAGGTGAACAGCCTCTCCCCAGTGTGAACTCGCTGGTGAATCACACCAGCTCCAGAGCCATGAAACCTCTCTCAGACAACAGAGCAAAGCACTAAAAAGTCTAAACTGTAGATGAATGCGCAATAATACGCACCTCTGGAACAATTTCACTGCTTTCAAATTTAAAAACTCTTGCTGGAGCCTGCAGCTGGAAAGATGCCAGAAGCACTGGAGTCGGAGAACAATTGCAATCTTCTGATTCCCTATGAAAGGAGATTACAAGAGTTATGTGTCAACAGTGGTTAGAGATTAAGAGATAAACATTTTTCTTGGTTTGAGATTGCTGTGTATAAATCCTCCCCTTCTAACCGTAAAAGGAGTTTCCAAAATCCATTAGTTAGTCCAGAATATAAATTCATAACATCCTCTCCTTCTGTTTCCTAGCATAGGATTATTTAAGATTGAAATGCTGACATAGGTTGCAGTTCAGACAAGATCCACTAAGATAATTCCTGGCATAAAGGGGTTTGTTTATTAAGGAAAGGTTAACAGGGTGCGTCTATACTCATTGGATTTTAGATAAATGAGAGGAGATCTAACTGAAGCACATATGATTCTGAGGGTGCTTGACAGGGTAAGTGCTGAAAGAATGTTTCCCCATATCAGGGAATCAAAAATTGCAGGGACAGGTTAAAAAAAGGACAGAGATGAGGAGCAATTGCATCTCTCAGACGGCCAGCAGCCCGTGGAGTTCTCTCCCCCAGTGGGCGGTGGAGACTGGTCATTGAGTATATTCAAGGCTGTGTTCGCACCGGGAGTTTCACCTCCAAGGGAGTTAAGGGTGAGAGAGGCTGGAGGAAAATTGAGTTATGACAATGAACAGATGAGCTCTGACGAAGGGTCATCCAGACTTGAAACTTTAGCTCTATTCTGTCTCCACAGATGCTGTTACACCTGAGATTTTCCAGCATTTTCTTGATCAGATGAGCCATGAGTTTATTGAATCGCAGAGCAACCTTGATGGGTCGAATGGCCTCCTCATGCTCCTAATTCTGATTATATTTTCTTCTGTTATTCGGATGGCCGCACATTCGCCCTGCAGCATCTTCCCTCTCTGAAGAGAGCGCCAATTAACCCGCCCTGTCAGTCAATGAGTCAAACCTTTCCTCTCCTGGTCACCGGGACCCTGAAGCACCGCCTACTGGCCGCGCATGCGCGCTCTGCTCCCCGCGGAACAAAGATGGCGGCCGCGGCACTGGGCCTGATCCCGGATAAAATCCCCGCAGCTGCAAACGCGGGACCCGCAGGCTCTGATTCGGACCTTGCGGCCTACAGCAGGTGTTTGTGAAGCCTCCGCTCCCTCCGCACCCTGACTCCCGGCTCCATTCCTCCCTCCCCACCCTGACTCCCGGCTCCATTCCTCCCTCCCCACCCTGACTCCCAGCTCCATTCCTCCCTCCGCCGCACACACTCTCACCCGTTGAAAAAAGCGACTCCGGCACCGGCAGGGCTCCGAACAAAGTGACATTGTGCATGCGTCTCATACAGCACCGCGCCTGCGCAGTGGGCTCCTGTGGAGTGAATAGGGTACTTTCACATCCGCAGGGAATGGTGGTTAACAGCAGCGCCATTGTAACCTCAAACAATGAATATAAAATAACATTGTTAGCTATTGAGATAAATTAATTTTTTAAAAACGCAAATTATTGCGAATTGATGATCTGCTATGTTAAATTTCTCAAAGTTCTCCTGTGGAACTACACAGAAATTTAGAAGCTTTTACACTGTCTCCTCTCTTTCCACTTCCCTGATGGTGCTGACTCTGGCTGGATTCAATCGCACAGTCACTGGTTCCTCTCGTTCTGTCTCTTCCTGATTCTGAATATTCGTTGTTTTACAGAATGATACAGCACAGATGGAAGATCTATCCAATAAATTCCATAGCCCTGTTGGCAAAGTCAGAACAATAAGACCCCGTTTGGAATATTGTGTGCAATATTGGTCACCCTATTATAGAAAGGATATTATTAAACTAGAAAGATTGCAGAAAAGATTTACTCGGATGCTACCGGGACTTGATGGATTGAGTTATAAGGAGAGGCTGGATAGATGGGACTTTTTTCTCTGGAGCATAGGAGGCTGAGGGGTGATCTTATCGAGGTCTATAAAATAATGAGGGGCACATATCAGCTAGATAGTCAATATCTTTTCCCAAATGTAGGGGAGTCTCAAACTAGAGGGCATAGGTTTAATGTGAGAGAGGAGAGATACAAAAGTGTCCAGAGGGGCAATCATTTCACACAGAGGGTGGTGAGTGTCTGGAACAAGCTGCCAGAGGTAGTAATAGAGGCGGGTACAATTTTGTCTTTTAAAAAGCGGTTACATGGGTAAGATGGGTATAGAGGGATATGGGCCAAATGTGGGCAACTGGGACTAGCTTTATGGTTAAAAAAAGGGGCAACATGAACAAGTTGGGCCAAAGGGCCTGTTTCCATGCTTAAACCTCTATGACTCGAATGGAAATAGCAGGGAATTCACTGAACATCTGTCCCTTGCAAATGATAATTAAATAAATGATTGACATAAACACCAACACTAGCCACCCACCAACCCCCCGACCCCCGCCACAGAAATAAGAGCTTCTCAAAGTGGTTAAAGGTAACTGAGACAGGAGATCGGCATCCTTCTGATCCGGGATCAGCAAACCATTCCGAGGAGAATATCACCTCCAGACGCTGAGATCAGTATTTCCTTCATCCGGGATCTTACCTATTACAGGTTGTATGTCTTTTATGTATCATATCTAAACTGTTGCTTCTTAATAACTGAGTGAAAAATCACCGGTGACTTCTATCCATTTTTTGGGTATTTCTGGTCATCTATAATCCCCAGACTAAAACCTTACACTCTTCCATGAGAGTAACTGAAATAATCTAGAATAATGATCAGTTAGTTGTGCCTCAGTGGTTACATTCTTATCTCTGAGTCAGGAGGTTGAGGGTTCAAATCCACATCCAGAAACATCAGCATCAAATCCAGGCTGATATTCTGATGCAGTTCTGAGGGAGCACTGCACTGTCACAGGTCCCATCTTCCAGATGAGACCTTCAACCATGGACCCATCTGCCCTCTTAGTTGGGTGTAAAACTTCCCAGGATGTTATTCCAAAGAGCAGAGAAGTTTATTGCTTAATATTTATCCCTCAACAATCATCACTGAACAGATTCTCTGCTCACAATCACATTTGTGCGTGGGATCTTGCTGTGCACAATTTGGGGACTGCATTTCCTACACTAAGGCATTGATTACACTTCAAAGAACTTCATTGGCTGTAAAGCACTTTGGGACATCCTGAAGTTGTGAAAGGTGCTATTACAAATATAAATCTTCCATTAAAAAAGGAGAAAAGACCCAACCATGGAACAGTCAGTAACAGGACATCAATCAGTCTCCTCTTAGTGAAATCAAGGACTCCGACACTGAGTTTGTCACAAAGCTGATTTAATTATATACAGGTTATTAAACTCCAGCCCAGTTCCAGGGATTATTAACATCAACTGAAAAAAAAACTCCAAATATCAGAATGAACACAGTTGAGTCCCGGATGTGATTAAAGCAGAATCCAACCCCTGGAATCACTTGTTATCTCACTGGTGTGTCTGCAGGGTGAATGAGAATAAATTGCTTCTCTCTCACACTGCAGGTGAAAGGCCTCTCCAGTATCTGTGGGTTGGTGTCTCAGCAGATTACTTTTTTCATATTAATTTACAGGATGTGGGCATCTCTGTCCGCATCCCATTCCGAGGAGAATATCACCTCCAGCGATCAGCGGAGATCAGTATTTCCTTCATCCGGGATCTTACCTATTACAGGTTTTATGTCTTTTATGTATCATATCTAAACCGTTGCTTCTTAATAACTGAGTGAAAAATCACCGATGACTTCTATCCATTTTTCAAATGCTCAGGCCAGCATTTATTGCCCCTTCCTCATTACTCTTGTGAAGGTGGTGGTGAGCTGCCTTCTTCAATCACTGCAGTCCCTATGGTGCAGGTACACGGTGCTGTTAGGGAGGGAGCTTTTAAACCTCTTCTCACAGTCCAAGCATTTAAACAGTCTTTTCTCATTGTGAACAAGTTGATGTTCACTGAGATACAATGACTGAGTGAATCCCTTCCCACACATGGAGCAGGTAAACAGCCTCTGCTCAGTGTTGTGCTTGTGTTGCAGCAGATCCATTGCACTTTTAAATCTCGTCACAATCAGAACATCAAAACCATTTATTTTTCGGTCTGAACAAGTTGATGTGAAATAAAGCTGCTGAACTGATTGAATCCCTTGTCTCACACGGAGCAGGTGAACATGCTCCCTCAGTGGGAGTGCACCGGTGTTTTAGCAGGCTGGATGACAGTGAATCCCTTCCCACACTCAAATCAGAGGAATGGCCTCCCACCAGTGTGAACCCGCAGGTGTTCAGTGATTTGGGATGAAGTAGTGAATCAGTTCCCAGATGAAGAGCAGCTGAACAGCCTCTCTCAGTGGGAGTGGTTTGGTGTCTCTGCAGATTCCCTGCACTTTTAAAGCTCTTTCCACAGTCAGAGCATTTAAACGGTCTCTTATCAGTGTGAACAAGCTGATGGTTGCTGAGCTGTGATGACTGAGTGAATCCCTTCCCACACACAGAGCAAGCAAACGGCCTCTCCCCTGTGTGAAGAGGCTGGTGTTTCATCAGTTCATTTCTGCTTTTAAACCTCTTCCCACAGTCAGAACATTTACAGGGTCTCTCATCGGAGTGAACAATTTTGTGTCTTCTGAGGTAGGATAAACATGTGAATCCCTTGCCACATAGGCAGCAGGTGAAAGGTTTCTCCCCAGTGTGAAGACTCTGGTGTTCACTGAGATGAGATGTTGTAGTGAATCTCTTCCCACACTCAGCGCAGGTGAATGGTCTCTCTCCAGTGTGGATGCGCTGGTGTCTAAAAAGATGGGATGATTTAACAAATCCTTTCCCACAAAAGGAGCAAACAAATGGTCTCTCCCCAGTGTGAACACGCTTGTGTTCAGTGAGGGTGGAATACTGCCTGAAATGTTTCCCACACTGAGAGCAGCTGAATGGTCTCTCCCCAGTGTGAACACGCTTGTGTTCAGTGAGGGTGGAATACTGCCTGAAATGTTTCCCACACTGAGAGCAGCTGAATGGTCTCTCCCCAGTGTGAACACGCTTGTGTTCAGTGAGGTGGGAAGCACAAGTGAATCCCTTCCCACACATGGAGCAGGTGAAGGGTTTCTCCCCAGTGTGAACACGTAGGTGTTCAGTGAGGTGAGATACTTGCCTGAAGTTCTTCCCACATTGAGAGCAATTGAATGGTCTCTCGCCAGTGTGAACCCGTTGATGGTGAATTAAACCCTCAGAACTCTTAAAACTGTTCCCACAGTCAGAGCATTTAAACGGTCTGTCCTCAGTGTGAACTCGCTGGTGTGACACCAGGCTAAATGACTGAGCGAATCCTTTACCACACATACAACAGATGAATGGTCTCTCCCCAGTGTGACTGCGTCGATGAATTTCCAGCTGAGATGGGGTTGTACATACTTTTCCACAGTCTTCACATTTCCACTGTTTCTCCATGGTGCTGGTGTCTTTGTGTCTCTCCAGGTTGGATGATCTGTTAAATCCTCGTCCACACAGAATGCGTGTACGGTTTCACCCGACAGTGAATGGTGTGATGTTTTTCAGGCTGCGTAACTGGGTAAAGCTCTTTCCACAGTCAGTTCACTGGAACAGTCTCACTCCAGTGTGTGCATGTGTCTCGATGCTTCTCCAGTCACACTGATGTTTGAAATCTTTTCCCACAGGCAGAACAAACATTTTTCCTTCCACATTCAAAGGCTAATTGAGTTTAGGTGCTGATAAATCAAATGATTGTAAAATATTCGTATGAAATTTGATTTGAGTTTCCAGTCTGTAAATCTTCCCCTTCAAATATCCTGCAAAAGAAGATAACAAAACTACTGTCAGTCCAGGATAGAAATTCTGAACAGACAATTCTAGTTTCTCTGGAACATTTTTTCCGCTTGTTCCCCCAAATCTGTAAATCCCCGTCCCACACACACTCCCTCCTCCCTGGGCTGAAATCCAAACCCATCTCACCATCTCCAACATTCTTTTCCTCCATTCCCAGTTTTCTCCCTCCCTCTCCTCTGTCTGGATTCAGTTCTGATCAATGACATGTCATTGATGAAGACGAACATCTCGCCAAGACCATCCCCACACCCCCACTTCTTGCCTTCAAACAACCGCACAACCTCAAACAGACCATTGTCCGCAGCAAACTAACCAGCCTTCAGGAGAACAGTGACCACGACACCACACAGCCCTGCCACAGCAACCTCTGCAAGACGTGCCGGATCATCGACACGGATGCCATCATCTCACGTGAGAACACCATCTACCTGGTACACGGTACCTACTCTTGCAACTCGGCCAACGTTGTCTACCTGATACGCTGCAGGAATGGATGCCACGGTTGAGGAGGAACTTATTGAAACTTATAGGGTACAGCGAGGCCTGGACAGAGTGGACGTGGAGAGGATGTTTCCACTCGTAGGAAAAACTAGAACCAGAGGGCACAACCTCAGACTAAAGGGACGATCCTTTAAAACAGAGATGAGGAAGAATTTCTTCAGCCAGAGTCATAGAGGTTTACAGCTTGGAAACAGGCCCTTCGGCCCAACTTGTCCATGCCGCCCTTTTCTTTAAAACCCCTAAAGCTAATCCCAATTGCCTGCATTTGGCCCATATCCCTCTATTCCCATCATACCCATGTAACTATCTAAATGCTTTTTAAAAGATAAAATTGTACTCACCTCGACTACTACCTCTGGCAGCTTGTTCCAGACGCTCACCACCTTCTGTGTGAAAATATTGCCCCTCTGGTCACTTTTGTATCTCTCCCCTCTCACCTTAAACCTATGCCCTCTAGTTTTAGACTCCCCTACCTTTGGGAAAAGATATTGACGATCTACCTTGTCTATGCCCCTCATTATTTTATAGACTTCTATAAGGTCAGCCCTCAGCCTCCTACGCTCCAGAGAAAAAAGTCCCAGTCTATTCAGCCTCTCCTTATAACTCAATCCATCAAGTCCCGGTAGCATCCTAGTAAATATTTTCTGCACTCTTTCTAGTTTAATAATATCCTTTGTATAATAGGGTGACCAGAATTACACACAGTATTCTAAGTCTGGCCTTACCAATGTCTTCTACAACTTCAACAAGACGTCCCAACTCCTGTATTCAATGTTCTGACCGATGAAACCAAGCATGCCAGATGCCTTCTTCACCACTCTGTCCACCTGTGACTCCACTTTCAAGGAGCTATGAACATGTACCCCTAGATCTCTTAGTTCTGTAACTGTCCCCAACGCCCTGCCATTAACTGAGTAAGTCCTGCCCTGGTTCAATCTCCCAAAATGCATCACCTCGCATTTGTCTGAATTAAACTCCATCTGCCATTCGTCAGCCCACTGGCCCACCAGAGAGTGGTGAATCTGTGGAACTCTTTGCTGCGGAAGGCTATGGAGGCCAGGTCATTGAGTGACCTCAATAGATAAGTTCTTGATTAATAAGTGGATCAGGGGTTATGGGGAAAAGGGAGGAGAATGGGGATGAGAAAAATATCAGCCCATGACTGAATGGTGAAGCAGACTCGATGGGCCGAGTGGCCTAATTCTGCTCCTATGTCTTATGGCCTTTACACTTGGTTACACTTCAGCCCCAGGCTCCTCATGTTTACATAGAAAATAGAAGCGGAAGGAGACCATTCAGCCCTTTCAACATTCCCTGCCATTCATTATGGTCATGGTTGATCCTCAAATTCAATACCCTTGTCCCACCCATCCCCCCATAATATCCCTTTGGCCCCAAGAGATATATATCTACTCTACTCCCACTTTTGAGGAATGGAGATCCAAAGATTCACGACCCACTGAGAGAAAAATATCTAATCTCTGTCTCTATGGCAACACTTGTTTAAACAGTGACCCCAAGATTCTCCCATAAGAGTAAACAACAGTTCCAACAAGTTGTTGGAAGGTATTTTGAGAGACAGGATCTACAGGCATGCAGAGAGGCAAGGACTGATTAGAAACAGTCAGCATGGCTTTGCAGTGGAAAATCATGTCTCACAAATTTGATTGAGATTGAGTTTTTTGAATGGGTAACCAAGAAGGTAGATGAGGGCAGTGCAGTTGATGTTCTTTACATGGACTTTAGCAAGGCCTTTGACAAGGTATCAAATGGTAAGTTGTTGCATAAGGGTAATCTCACGGGATCCAGGATGAGGTAGCCAACTAGGTACAAAATTGGCTTGATGACAGAAGACAGAGGGTGGTTGTAGATGGTTGTTTTTCAAACTGGTGGCCTGTGACCAGCAGTGTACCTCAGGGATCGGTGTTGGGTCCACTGTTATTTGTCATTTATATTAATGATGTGGATGAGAATTTAGTAGGCATGGTTAGTAAGTTTGCAGATGACGCCAGGATTGGTGGCATAGTGGACAGTGAAGAAGGTTACCTAGGATTGCATCGGGATCTTGATCAATTGGGCCAGTGGGCTGGTGAATGGCAGATGGAGTTTAATTTTGATAAATGCGAGGTGATGCATTTTGGTAGATCGAACCAGGACAGGACTTACTCAGTTAATTGTAGGGCATTGGGGAGAGTTATAGAACAAAGAGATCGAGGGGTACAGGTTCATAGGTAGAGTGGCGAAGAAGGCATTCGGCATGCTTGGTTTCATTGGTCAGAACATTGAATACAGGAGTTGGTACGTCTTGTTGAAGTTGTACAAGACATTGGTAAGGCCACACTTGGAATACTGTGTGCAATTCTGGTCACCCTATTATAGAAAGGATGTTATTAAACGAGAAAGAGTGCAGAAAAGATTTACTGGGATGCTACTGGGATTTGATTGTTATAAGGAGAGACTGGATAGACTGGGACTTTTTTTTCTGGAGCGCAGGAGGCATAGGGGCGATCTTATAGAGGTCTATAAAATAATGAGGGACGTAGATCAGCTAGATAGTCAATATCTTTTCCCAAAGGTATGGGAGTCTAAAACTAGAGGGCATAGATTTCAGGTGAGAGGGGAGAGATACAAAGTGCCCAGAGGGGCAATATTTTCATACAGAGGGTGGCGAGTGTCTTGAACAAACAGCCAGAGGTAGTAGTAGAGGCAGGTACAATTTTGTCTTTTAAAAAGCATTTAGACAGTTACACGGGTATGATGGGTATAGAGGGATATGGGCCAAATGCGGGCAATTGGGACTAGCTTCGGGATTTAAAAAAGGGGCAGCATGGACAAGTTGGGCTGAAGGGCCTGTTTCCGTGCTATAAACCTCGATGACTGTGTGACTCCTCTCCACATCCAAGACCTTTCAGGATCTGAAAGGTTTACATTAAGTTGCCTCTTACTCTTTTAAACTCGAGCAGAGACTGTCTCACTGCTCCTCATCAGACTATCCACCTATTCCAGGTGTTAGTCGACTAAACCTTCTATGAACTTCTAATGCATTTATATTTTTCCTTAAATAAGGAAATCGATAATGTAGACATTGCTCCAGATACAGACTCACCGTGTGCAACTGAAACATAACTTCCCTGCTTTTACTCCATTCCCCGCATAACAAATAATAGCTTTCTGAATTACTTGTACCTGGATTTTCTATCGTGATGAATTTTGGATATTTTTTGTTACAGGGGGTTAGAAAGGGAGGATTTACACACAACAAGCTCAAACCAAGAGAAAATGTTGTCTCTTCTGATATGGGCTTTCTGAATGGGATAAGTAGGGAGATGTGAATGGAATGTTTTCACTTGTTGGTTTTTCCATTACTGGGAACCATGAACAGACAACAAATAAATCAAACAGGAAAATAGGAGATGTTTCTTTCTTCAGACAGTTGTTAGAATTTGGAACTCACTGCGACTGGAAGTGGTTGACACAAATACTTTAGATGCTTTCAAAAGGAAAATATATGAGTCTATGAGCGAAAAGGGATTGGAAAAATCAAGTGAAAAGCTGAGATGTGGTGATCAGAATGAGAGGAGACTCATGTGGAGTATAAACTCCAGTACAGACTCGATAAACCGAATGGCCTGTTTGTGTATTGTCACAGACAGAACAAACAATTCTCCTTCCCTGTTCAAAGACAATAACAATCAGCTCCTAATGATCCGAGTGACTGTCAGATCTCAACGTGATGTTTGGTTTGTGTTTTCTTGCTGTAAATCCTCCTTTCCATTATCCTGTAAAGGGAATTTACAAAAGTCATCACTGTCAGTCCAGGATAGATATATTCATAGAATTCCACAGTTCGGAAGGAGGCTATTTGGCCCATCAAGTCAACTCTCCGACAGAGCATCCCACCAAGGCCCCAACAACATAACCCAACTTATTTACCCCACTAATCTCCCTAACCTACACATCCTGGGGTAAGAATGGATAATTTAGCATGGCCAATCCACCTAACCTTTGGACTGAAAGCTAGTGGCGTTTGCTACCAAATAAACCTGTTGGACGTTAACCTGGTGTTGTTGGACTCCTGACTGTGTAAACTCCACACAGACAGGTAACCAAGGCCGGAATCGAACCCAGGTCCCTGGCGCTGTGAGGCAGGAGTACTAACCACTGTGCCAGCCACGTAATTCTTTGTAAACTTATTTTGCAGGAAATAGAAGAGGAGGATTTGCAGTCTGGACAATCAAATCTCACGTCAGACAGAGTCAATCAATTCATTGGGAGTTGAAGATTTGTACATCTGAAGGGATTTAATTGACCATCTCAGTTGGAAACTGGTGAGAATCTGTTTCCTTGCTCCTCCTGTGGGGAGGGATTGATACAGCTGGAAAACATGCTGACACGACAGCGAACTCACAATAGTGAGAGTTCATTCACCTGCTCCGTGTGTGGGAAGAAATTCATGTGTTCGTCCAACCTGCTGGCTCACCAACTCGATCATATTATTCAGAAGCCTCTTCAAAGCTCTGACTCTGGGGAAAGCATTGAAACCTCTGAGGAACAGGCCCAACACCAGCTCCTTCACACTGACGAGAGACCGTTCAGCTGCTCCCACTGCGGGAAGAGGTTCAGCCAGTCCTCCCACCTTGGAGAGCACCAGCTCCTTCACACACACGAGAGACCGTTCAGCTGCTCCCACTGTGGGGAGTCGTTCAGCGACTCAGTGCATCTCACTGAGCACCAACAAGTTCACACCAAGGACAGGCCATTCAGCTGCTCCCAGTGTGGGAAGAGATTCATTCAGTCCTCCCACTGCACCGTTCACCAACAGATTCATTTTCAGAAGAGACATTTCAAATGCTTTAAATGTGAGAAGACCTTCAAAAGAAGGATTAGTCTGCTGAGACACCAGGGCACTCACACTGGGGAGAGGCCATACGTTTGCCCTGTGTGTGGGAAAGCATTTACTTGTTTGCAGCATCTCCTAAGCCACCGGCCTATTCACACCGGGGAGAGGGGATTCATCTGCTCCGTGTGTGGGAAGGCTTTCACGGAGTCATCCAGCCTCCGGAGACACCGCCGCATTCACACAGGGGAGAAGCCGTTCTCCTGCTCCATTTGCGGCAAAAGATTTGCTCAGTTTTCCTACTGCAATCAACACCAACACATTCACTCTGATAAGAGACCTTTTCAATGCTCAGAATGCAATAAGACCTTTAAAAGAAGTGATGATCTGCTGAAACACAAACGCATTCACACCGGGGAGAGGCCGTTCCTGTGCTCTGTGTGTGGAAAGGGATTCGCTCAGTCCACTGGCCTGCTGAGACACCAACGCATTCACACCGGGGAGAAGCCGTTCACCTGCTCTGTGTGTGGGAAGGGATTCACTGATTCATCCTATATGCTGAAACACCAGCGAGCTCACACTGCGACAGAACCGTTCACCTGCTCCCTGTGTGGGAAGGGATTCACTGATCCATCCCGCCTGCAGAGACACCAGCGAGTTCACACTGGGGCAAAACCTTTCAACTGCTCCATATGTGGGAAGGGATTTAATCAGTATTACAGCCTGCTGAAACATAGACGACTTCATGTGTGACCGGCAACGTTGGATTCTGTTGTTTCTGCGCCCTGAGATAAACAATAACAATTGGATGAATAGGGGAGGCAGCGGCACAGTGGAATTATCACTGGACTCAGGGTAAGGCTCTGGGGACCCAGGTTCGAATCCCACCACAGTCGATGGTGAAATTTGTATTCAATTAAAATCTTGGATTAAAAGTCTAATGACAAACCTTAACCATTGTCAATTGTCGTAAAAACCCATTTGGTTCAGTAACGTCCTTTAGAAAAGGAAACCTGCCGTCTTTACCTGGTCAGGCCTACATGTGACTCCAGACCCACAGCAATGTGGTTGACTCTCAAATGCCCTCTTAAATGGAGGGCAGTTAGGGATGGGCAAGAAATGCTGGCCCAGCCAGTGACGCCTACATCCCGTAAAAATGAATACAACAAAGTTCCTCAGTATCTCAGTAACCTGCTCCAGCCCCACAACACTCTGTGTAAATACAAGTTGTTGATGATTATGCCCTGAGATAGATAACGTGAACCCGATTCCCCTCATCCGCCAACTCGGCAACTTCTTCACAAAAAGTAAAGCACATGGGATTGGGGCTGTTGTACTGAGATGGGGAGAAAACTGACTGGCAGACAGGAACCAAAGAGTAGGATTAAACGGGTCTTTTTCCAACTGGCAGGCAGTGACTATTTGGGTAACGCAGGATCAGTGCTGGGGCCTCGGTTACTCACCTGCCATGGGTCTTGTTTTTTTCCCCCTGTTTATTATGCATCATTTTTAAATTGTTGCTTCCTAAGAATCTAATTTAAAACCATGGATAAACTCAAACCACTTTTGGAAAATCTGTGACTCTCTGATCAAGAATCTTACTGACCACTGCATACCATTCTGGTCACTGTATTATTAACAAAAATATCCAGGCACTGGAGAGGGGGCAGAGAAGATTTTAATGATGAGATTTTAATGTAGAAGGCAGCTCACCACCACCTTCTCGAGGGCAATCAGGGATTAGCCCCTAAATGCTGGCCAAGCCAGTAATGCCCACATCGCATAAATGATTTTCAAAACGTGTGTGGTTTTTTTATCAGGAAAGGATTAGAACCATAGAACCATAGAAAATTACAGCTCAGAAACAGGCCTTTTGGCCCTTCTTGTCTGTGCCGAACCATTTTATGCCTAGTCCCACTGACCTGCACTTGGACCATATCCCTCCACACCCCTCTCATCCATGAACCGTCCAAGTTTTTCTTAAATGTTAAAAGTGACCCCGCATTTACCACTTTATCCAGCAGCTCATTCCACACTCCCACCACTCTCTGCGTGAAGAAGCCCCCCCTAATATTCCCTTTAAACTTTTCTTTCACCCTTAACCCATGCCCTCTGGTTTTTTTCTCCCCTAGCCTCAGCGGAAAAAGCCTGCTTGCATTCACTCTATCTATACCCATCAAAATCTTATACACCTCTATCAAATCTCCCCTCAATCTTCTACGCTCCAGGGAATAAAGTCCCAACCTATTCAATCTCTCTCTGACTCAGCTTCTCAAGTCCCGGCAACATCCTTGTGAACCTTCTCTGCACTCTTTCAATCTTATTTACATCCTTCCTGTAACTAGGTGACCAAAACTGTACACAATACTCCAAATTCGGCCTCACCAATGCCTTATACAACCTTACCATAACACTCCAACTTTTATACTCGATACTCCGATTTATAAAGGCCAATGTACCAAAGGCACTCTTTACGACCCTATCCACCTGTGACGTCACTTTTAGGGAATTCTGTACCTGTATTCCCAGATCCCTCTGTTCAACTGCACTCTTCAGAGTCCTACCATTTACCCTGTACGTTCTACTTTGGTTTGTCCTTCCAAAGTCCAATATCTCACACTTGTCTGCGTTAAATTCCATTTGCCATTTCGGAGCCCATTTTTCTAGTTGGTCCAAATCCCTCTGCAAGCTTTGAAAACCTTCCTCACTGTCCACTACACCTCCAATCTTTGTATCATCAGCAAACTTGCTGATCCAATTTACCACATTATCATCCAGATCATTGATATAGATGACAAACAACAATGGACCCAACACCGATCCCTGTGGCACACCACTAGTCACAGGCCTCCACTCAGAGAAGCAATCCTCCACAACCACTCTCTGGCTTCTTCCATTGAGCCAGTGTCTTATCCAATTTACTACCTCCCCATGTATACCTAGCGACTGAACCTTCCTAACTAACCTCCCATGAGGGACCTTGTCAAAGGCCTTGCTGAAATCCAGGTAGACAACATCCACTGCCTTCCCTTCATCCACTTTCCTGGTAACCTCCTCGAAAAACTCTAATAGATTGGTCAAACATGACCTACCACGCACAAAGCCATGTTGACTCTCCCTAATAAGTCCCTGTCTATCCAAATATTTGTAGATCCTATCCCTTATCACACCTTCCAATAACTTGCCCACCACCGACGTCAAACTTACTGGCCGATAACTTCCCGGATTTCTTTTGGAACCTTTTTTAAACAACGGAACAACATGAGCCACCCTCCAATCATCCGGCACCTCCCCCGTGAATACTGACATTTTAAATATGTCTGCCAGGGCCCCTGCAAGTTCAACACTAGCTTCCCTCAAGGTCCGTGGGAATACCCTGTCCGGTCCTGGGGATTTATCCACTCTGATTTGCCTCAAGACAGCGAGCACCTCCTCCCCTTTAATCTGTAAAGGTTCCATGGCCTCCCTACCAGTTTGCCCTATCTCCGTAGACTCCATGCCCGTTTCCTCAGTAAATACGGATGCAAAAAAACCATTTAGTATCTCCCCCATCTCTTTTGGTTCCATACACAGTGTACCACTCTGGTCTTCAAGAGGACCAATTTTATCCCTCACTATCCTTTTGCTCCTAACATACCTATAGAAGCTCTTTGGATTTTCCTTCACTCTGTCTGCCAAAGCAACCTCATGTCTTCTTTTAGCCCTCCTGATTTCCCTCTTAAGTAGCTTCTTGCACTTTTTATACTCCTCGAGCATCTGATCTGTTCCTTGCTGCCTGTACATTTCATACAACTCTCTCTTCCTCTTAATCAGTGTTACAATCTCCCTCGACAACCAAGGTTCCTTATTCCTATTTACTTTGCCTTTAATCCTGACAGGAACATACAAACTCTGCACTCTCAAAATTTCTCCTTTGAAGGCCTCCCACTTTCCATTTACATCCTTACCAGAGAACAGCCTGTGCCAATCCACACTTCCCAGATCCCTTCTCATTTCATCAAATTTGGCCTTTTTCCAGTTCAGAACTTCAACCCGAGGACCAGATCTATCCTTATCCATGATCAGGTTGAAACTAATGGCATGATGATCACTGGATCCAAAGTGCTCCCTCACACTCACATCCATCACCTGCCCTAACTCATTTCCCAATAGGAGATCCAATATCGCATCCTCTCGAGTTGGCACCTCTATATACTGATGTAGAAAATTCTCCTGAACACATTTTACAAACTCTACCCCGTCTAAACCTTTAACAGTATGCGAGTCCCAATCTGTATGTGGAAAATTAAAATCCCCTACTATCACAACTTTGTGTTTCTTGCAGTTGTGTTTCTTGCAGTTGATTGACAGGCTAGTTCTTCTTTCTTGAGAAATGAAGGCTGAGGGGTAACCTGAGCAGAGGTCTTCAAAATTATAAAAGGTTTAGATCCAGAAATAGTGTTTCCTCTTGTGGGGAAGAGCAAAAAGTAAAGTTTATTTATTAGTCACAAGTAGGCTTAGATTAACACTGCAGTGAAGTTACTGGGAAACTGGAGACAATCAATATAAAACAGTCACTAAGAAATCCAATAGGAAATCCAGGATAAATTTCTCTACACAGAGAGTGGCGAGAATATGGAAATCACAGCTACAGGGAGTGAAATGAACAGTACAGATGTCTTTCAGGGGAATCTCAACAAGTACTTATGAATTATTTTATAGTTCATTCAGGATTTATTTCAAAACGACTAAAAACAATAAAGTGACAGGAGATAATTTGCACGGTGTGAGACTGTGTGTGAGGGTGTCTGTGAGTGTGTCTGTTGCTTTCCATTGGTGTCACAGAAACCTTCCTCTTTCTGAGCAGACAATCTGGCCCCTGAATGATGTGAATTGTACAACTCAGAGATTCTCCATTCAGAATGACCATGTGCTGTGTAAAACCTGACATCTCCACAACCAGACGCCACTTCTCCTGGAACAACGTGAAGTGACTACAATTTTCTAGATTGATTTCTTTGCTCTCACATATTTTCTCAGTTCATAAATTCCATCACGACCTTTAAACACACCGATGGTCTCCACTTTAAATACTTCCCTCAGTCTTACCAACATATAGCAATTGGATTGCTGCTATTGCAGGAATCCATTCTGAAATTCTGTAAATCTGACTGCCACCAAACACCAACCCATATCCCCATCTGAGTTCCAGATTTTAATGAGATTTCTTAAAACACAGGCAGCCTGGCAGCACAGTGGTTAGCATTGCTGCCTCACAGCGCCAGGAACCCGGGTTCAATTCATGCCTCAGCTGACTGTGTGGAGTCTGCACATTCTCCCTGTATCTGTGTGGGTTTCCTCCGGGTGCTCTTGTTTCCTCCCACACTCCAAAAATGTGCAGATTAGATTGATTGGCCATGCTAAATTGGCCCTCAGTGTCGGGGATTAGCAGGATAACTACATGGGTTACAGGGATAGGGCTGGGGGTGAGATCGTTGTTGGTATAGGCTCAGTGACCTCCTTCTGCACTGTAGGGATTCTCTACCGTCTGTCCTGTCATTACATTGGATCCAATACTGTGTTCACTGACACACTGCAGCCTGACTTATTATTGGAATAAACACTGTGTTTGTTACATCCAGAGTAAGTAAATCAAGCCAATCCATGACGAAGGGTCATCCAGACTCAAAATGTTGGCTAGAATCTCTCTGTAAGTCTCACAAACTCCCCACCCTTCAGGAGAACAGTGACCACGACACCACACAACCCTGCCACAGCAACCTCTGCAAGACGTGCCGGATCATCAACACGGATGCCATCATCTCACGTGAGAACACCATCCACCAGGTACATGGTACATACACTTGCAACTCAGCCAATGTTGTCAACCTGATAGGTTGCAGGAAAGGAATGTCCTGAGGCATGGTACATTGGGGAGACTATGCAGACGCTACGACCACGGATGAATGAACAGCGCTCGACAATCACCAGGCAAGAGTGTTCTCTTCCTGTTGGGGAACACTTCAACGGTCACAGGCATTCGGCCTCTGATCTTCGGGTCAGCGTTCTCCAAGGCGGCCTTCACGACACACGACAACGCAGAGTCGTTGAACAGAGACTGATAGCCAAGTTCCGCACACATGAGGACGGCCTCAACCGGGATCTTGGGTTCATGTCACACTATCTGTAACCTCCACGACTTGCCTGGACTTGCAAAATCTCACTTACTGTCCTGGCTGGAGACAATACACATCTCTTTAACCTGTGCTTAATGCTCCTTCCACTCACATTGTCTGTACCTTTAAGACTTGATTACCTGTAAAGACTTGCATTCCAACCATTATTTTGTAAATTGAGTTTGTGTCTTTATATGCCCTGTTTGTGAACAGAACTCCCACTCATCTGATGAAGGAGCAGCGCTCCGAAAGCTTATGGCTTGTGCTACCAAATAAACCTGTTGGACTTTAACCTGGTGTTGTGAGACCTCTTACTGTGCTTACCCCAGTCGAACGCCGGCATCTCCACATCATGGAATCTCTCTCCACATCATGGAATCTCTCTCCACAGTTGCTGTCAGACTTGCTGAGGTTTTGCAGCATTTTCTGTTTTGAAGTCAGTGCTTTGCTGTGTTGTCTCTGTGCTCCATCTCCACTCTGATTGTATTGGAGCCTGTGTGTGTCATTGTTACACTCAGAGTAAGTCAGTGCTTTGCTGTGTTGTCTCTGTGCTCCATCTCCACTCTGATTGTATTGGAGCCTGTGTGTGTCATTGTTACACTCAGAGTAAGTCAGTGCTTTGCTGTGTTGTCTCTGTGCTCCATCCCCACTCTGATTGTATTGGAGCCTGTGTGTGTCATTGTTACACTCAGAGTAAGTCAGTGCTTTGCTGTGTTGTCTCTGTGCTCCATCCCCACTCTGATTGTATTGGAGTCTGTGTGGGTCATTGTTACACTGAGACTCTGTCACTGTTATTATTGGACAAACAGCAAGCTACCGTCACAATGCCCGGCTGATTGACGGCAGCGCGCACCAATGGGAAGAGAAGGGGCGCGGTTGGAGGTCCGAGCGGGAGAGGCTGGTCCTCCAACCAATCACACTGAATGAGGGGCGGAGCCCGCTCTGACTGGGGCATGCGCAGTGTGGGTAATGGCGACGGAGACGGGGCTGTTTTTTCGGCTCGGAGATAGGTTAGCGGTGATTGACGGTACGGAGGGGGCGAGGGATCTCGCGGGTGGACGGAAACGCTGCGTAAGCAGGTTGTGTAAGCGGTGAACCTCGGTAAAGAGCTTCACGGACCCAGTTTGCACCGAGCGGTACCGCAGCTCCTCATGTTCGGGCCGTGTTCATGGCCGCCATCTTTATTGGGGGCAATATGCAACAAGGCGCATGCGCAGGCCGGCATCGTTTTAGTAGAACATAGAAACCCTACAGTGCAGAAGGAGGCCATTCGGCCCATCGAGTCTGCACCGACCACAATCCCACCCAGGCCCTACCCCCACACATTTACCCACTAATCCCTCTAACCTACACATTTTAGGATTCTAAATTTTAGGTTTTAGGGGGTAATATTGTCAATGACTGGGAGGAGCTTGTTCCCCATTGCTCAGAATGGAGACAACTTGTCCATCAAACTGCATCAACCCTCTGAGTCCCAATGTCTTATTGACGAGGCAGAGCGGTGGCAGAGGAGGAAAGAAAGGGAAATAGCTTTGACAAACGGTCATCTGGCCTCAACGTCAGCTCTTTTCTCTCCTTACAGATGCTGCCAGACCTGCTGAGATTTTCCAGCATTTTCTCTTTTGGAAAGGGAAATAAATTCTGCTTTCCAGATCCCACTATATCATGGGATGTCTTTCCCATTCATCTTCTGTTCCACCGTCCTTATGGGCAGCGAGTTCCAGATCATGTGCTCTCCCTACCCAAGTATAAATCTTCCTCAAATACCTGCTCTATCACAATTCAAATAATGTCCTGTATATTACACTTTTATCCAGTATTATAGACATCTGTCTGGCAGCCTGCATGGAGATTTTCAGCTCCCTGTGTCCAGGGCAGGAAGCAGTGAGCATGGATCTGTCAATCAGCCTCAATCAGCACCTTCAGGAGAATTGGGAGGGTGAATATTAGATACAGCAGAGTGAGAATTGAGGGAGAGTGTGTGGGATGGAGATTTGCAGCTTTTGGGGAATGAGAGAGGAAAGAATGTTCCATAGAAACTAGAACTGTCTGTTCTGAATTTCTATCCTGTACTGACTGTGATGACTTTTGTAAATTCCTTTTACAGGATATCAGAAGGTGAGGATTTACAGACAGAAATCTCAAACCAAATGTCACATCAACATCTGACAGAGGCCTCAATTCGTCGGGACCTGAATATTATCGACCTTTGAATCCAGAATGGAAATGTTTCTCTGTTCTGTCTGCTTCAGGAGATTTTAAATTTCAGTGTGACTGGAAAAGCACCGAGACACACACACACCCGAGTAAGAGTGCTCCAGTGCACTGAGTGTGGAAAGAGCTTTAACCAGTTACACAGCCTGAAAATACATCGCAGCATTCACAGCGGGAGAGACTGTACCCGTGTTCTGTTTGAGATTTAACTAATTGTTTAACCTGGAGAGTCACAAGGACACCCGCACCATGGAGAAACCGTGGAAATGTGGGGACTGTGGGAAAGGATTCAGTTTTCCATCTCAGCTGGAAATTCATCGACGCGGTCACACTGGGGAGAGGCCGTTCACCTGCTCTGTGTGTGGGAAGGGATACACTCAGATAATTGATTTACAGAGACACCAGCGAGTTCACACTGGGGAGAGGCCGTTCACTTGCTCTGAGTGTGGGAAAGGATTCACTCGGTTATCCAGTCTGCAGAGACACCATCGATTTCACACTGGGGAGAGACCTTTCATCTGCTCTGTGTGTGGGAAGGGATTCACTCAGTTAATTGATTTGCAGAGCCATCAGCGAGTTCACACTGGGGAGAGGCCGTTCACTTGCTCTGTGTGTGGGAAAGGATTCAGTGTGGCATCAGGCCTGCGGAGACACCAGTTAGTTCACATTGGGGAGAGGCCGTTCACTTGCTCTGTGTGTGGGAAAGGATTCAGTCAGTTGCCCTACTTGTTGAGGCACAATGTCACTCACACCCAAGAGAGACCCTTTAAATGCTCTGACTGTGGGAGGGATTTCAAAAGCTCTCAGCTAATGATGTCCCACCAGCGCATTCACACTGAGGAGAGACCTTTCAGCTGCTCTCACTGCACAAAGAGATTCAGATCGTCATCTGCCCTGCGGACACACCAGCGAGTTCACACTGGGGAGAGGCCATTCCCCTGCACCGTGTGTGGGAAGGGATTCACTCAGTCATCCCGACTGCAGAAACACCAGCGAGTTCACAAGTCATAGAGTCATACAGTACAGAAGAGGCCTTTCAGCCCATCGAGTCTGCACTGACAAAACTATACTAAATTTACACTCATCCATTTTCCAGCACTTGGCTGATGGTGTTTGAACTGTCAAAACATTCAAGTGCTCATCCATGTGCTTTTTAAAGGTTGTGAGTTTTCCCGCCTCCACTGCCCTCCCAGACAGTGAATTCCAGACTCCCACCACCCTCTGGGTGAAAACATTTTTCTTCAAATCCCCCAAAACCTCCTGCCCCTCACCTTAAAATGATGCCCCCTCGTTATTGACCCTTCAACTAAGGGGAACAGCTGCTTCCTATCCACCCTGTCCATACCCCTCACAATCTTATACACCTCAATCATGTCCCTCCTCAGCCTTCTCTGCTCTAAAGAAGACAATCCAAGCCTATCGAGTCTCTCCTTATAGCTCAGCTGCTCCATCCCAGGGAACATCCTGGTGAACCTCCTCTGCACCCCCTCCAGTGCAATCACGTCCTTCCTATGGTGAGGCGACCAGTACGAGTGCGAACTGGGGTCAAGCAGGGCTGCGTCATTGCACCAACGTTCATCCCCACCTTCCCCGCAGCAACACTCCACCCCAGCACCATGAAGCTCCCTGCTGGAGTCGAGCTAACCTACTGGACCAGTGGGAAGCTTTCAATGTCCCACCCCTCCAGGCCAGAACCAAGACCAGCCCAGCCTCAGTCATCAGGCTGCAGTATGCAGACTCTGGGGGGGGGGAAGTGATGGCCTAGTGGTATTATCACTAGACTATTAATCCAGAAACTCAGCTAATATTTTGGGGACCCCGGGTTTGAATCCCGCCACGGCAGACGGTGGAATTTGAATTCAATAAAAAAAATTAAGAATCTACTGATGACCATGAAACCATTGTCGATTGTCGGAAAAACCCATCTGGTTCACTAATGTCCTTTAGGGAAGGAAATCTGTTGTTCTTACCTGGTCTGGCCTACATGTAACTCCAGAGCCACAGCAATATGGTTAACTCTCAACTGCCCTCGGGTAACTAGGAATGGGCAATAAATGTTATGATGTGGAGATGCCGGCGTTGGACTGGGGTAAACACAGTAAGGAGTTGAACAACACCCCCAGGTTAAAGTCCAACAGGTTTATTTGGTAGCAAACGCCACTAGCTTTCGGAGCGCTGCTCCTTCGTCAGGTGAGTGGGAGATCTGCTCATACACAGCTCATACACACGAGGACGGCCTCAACCGGGATCTTGGTTCATGTCACACTATCTGTAACTCCCACAGCTTGCCTGGACCTGCAGAGTCTCACTGGCTATCCTGTCTGGAGACAACACACATCTCTTTAACCTGTGCTAATGCTCCCTCCACTCAAATTGTCTGCACCTTCAAGACTTGATTAGCTGTAAAGACTTGCATTCCAATCATTATTCATTGTTCTGTAAATTGAGTTTGTGTCTTTATGTGCCCTGTTTGCTGTGTATGAGCAGATCTCCCACTCACCTGATGAAGGAGCAGCGCTCTGAAAGCTAGTGGCGTTTGCTACCAAATAAACCTGTTGGACTTTAACCTGGTGTTGATAGACTCCTTACAATAAATGTTAGCCAGCCAGTGATACCATGTCCCACAAATGAATGAAAAAGATGTCTGTCTGATCTACAAACTATTGTCAACACATTCACTGAGGCAGATGAGAGAATGGGCCTCTGACTAAACATCCGGGAAACAAAGGTTCTCTCGCAGCCCAATACAACTCCCCTCCTGACCATCAAGATCCACGGTGAGCCCTACACCTCGGGAGCCCCCTGTCGGCACGGGCAGACATCAACGATGAAATCCAGCATCAACTCCAATGGGCCAGTGCAGGCTTCGGACGCCTGAGGAACAGAGTTCAAAGCCCAAGACCTCAAATCCAGCACCAAGCTCATGGTCTACAGAGCAGCCGTGGTCCCTGCCCTCCTGTATCCATCAGAAACATGGACAATGTACAGCACACACCTCAAATCCCTGGAGAGATGTCACCAACGTTGCCTCCACAAAATCCTGCAAATCCACTGGCAGGATAGGCATACCAATGTGAGTGTCCTCTCCCAGGCCAATATCCCCAGTATCGAGGCACTGGTCACACTTGACCAGCTGTGATGGGCGGGCCACATTGTCCGCAAGCCCCGAAACAAGACTCCCGAAACAAGTGCTGTACTCCGAGCTCCGCAATGGCAAACTGTTGGAGAAAATTCCTAATAGGTTGGAGAAATTTTAAACCATGAGGCATCTCAGACACTAACAGAACTACCAGCATTGAGTTAAATGACTCTAAATCAGACACAGAAGCGAACAAGGGAACAGTCTACACACACGAACGTAGTAAAAGATTTATACAATTAATTCTGATTTAAACATGAATTTTCTGATTTTAAAATGTATGTGAGCTGTATTTTTAAAAGCAATTGTAAACTTTAGCCAAAGGCAGGCTGCTGCAAGGCATGATGGTACAGGGACACTGACAGACAGGCTACATTCTTCAGAACAATGAAGCCACAGAATGTGACAACCTTTATCAGCGAAGTTTCTAACAGAAAGGTTCTCAAGGCAGCTTCATGAATAGGATTGATTCACACTGTCCAGATAAGACAGTGTCTTCTCAGACATGAGAACGTGCATTTGTCTGGTTTGGCCAGTGGCGGAGTAAGAGCCAGTGGGAACATTAACTCTGACCTTTGTAGCTAAGCGTCTGGCGTTGCTAAGCAATAGGGGGATGAAGTGTCTGGATTCTACTGATCATTAAATCCCATTGTGTCAGAGGATAAAATGCAATTGGCTAAAGTATATGACGTGTAATTAAGGATTTATTTGTATAGAAAATGATTTGTTCACACCTAATGAAAGGCAGGAGAATTTCTGATGAAGAATGTATAATTGATCCAGCCGAAGCATTGTATGTCAGAGTTATTGAAGAAATAAGGATGCTTCTCTTCGAGAGAGGCATTACACTGTCCAATAATTTCTCCCTTCGATTGTTGGTCAGATAAAAGATGTGTCTTTAAACTGGGACACTGGCTTTCTTGGGTCTTTGTATTGTCTGAAGTTTTTGGCGATACCTGGTCTCCAGTGGTAATGTACCCAGTGTGTTTTGGGGAATGAACTCAGAAGAATCATTCAACACTCAAGCCTGATTCAATTGACAAACAGTTTATTGAGTTACGCCAGCGGGGAGAAGCCACAGGGGCTGACCATGTGCAACTCCACCCAACAAAGAATATCATCAATTCATATCCAGTTACTCAGCCCATCCCAGCTGGACACAATCCAATCAGAATGGTGATAGATTACATACATTATATATCGGTCCAATGAAATTAGTATCTGGGCATCATGGGGCTTTGTGATCAGCTCATGAACAGATTGGTGCCCCCATCATGATGTTTTCCAGACCACCTTAGCTTGGGCTTTCTTTGTACATAGACTCCCTTAGTTTGAAAAGGGGTGGACTAAAAGTTCTCGAATAGACGTCAGCACCCTTCCTTTGTTTTAATCTAATGACCACACGGTCTGGGAAACATTTCTATTTAATAATCTCTCCTTTTAAACTCTTTTCTTCAGTATCCAATTCCAGAATTTCCCTTTTCATTGTGTCAGGAATAAATCTTTTGACCTTACATAATAACTAGGAGCAGGAGTAGGCCATCTGGCCCCTCACGTTCTCTGCGCCATTCAATAAGATCATGGCTGATCATTTCGTGGACTCAGCTTCATTTACCCACCCGCTCACCATAACCCTTAATTCCTTTACTGTTCAAGAATTTATCTATCCTTGCCTTAAAAACATTCAACAAGCACTGGCAGGGAATGTCACAGAAGGCGCCGGAGTGTGGCAACTCGGGGAATTTCACAGTAACTTCACTGTAGTGTTAATGTAAGCCTGATTTGTGATTAATAAATAATAAATAAACAGACTTTGGATGAAGAAGTTCCTCCTTGATTCAGTCCTAAATCTGCTCCCCCTTATTTTGAGGCAATGCCCCCCAGTTCGAGTTTCACCTGCCAGTGGAAACAACCTCCCTGCTTCCAATCTATTCCCATAATTTTAGATGTACTATATTTCATAATTTTATATGTTTCTACAAGTGCTCCTCTCATTCTTCTGAATTCCAATGAGTATCGTCCCAGTCCACTCAGTCTCTCCTCATAAGCCAACCCTCTCAACTCTGACAGGAAGTTTAACCAAAGATCAATCCAGTACAGGATTGGTCAGAGTCATTTCACATGTCTCAAATTGTAACTAAGCATGACAAATTAAAACTCTCATTCTTAAATGTGTGAATTGTATCCGGATTAAAATTCCCACATGTTTAGTAAAATATCCTGGAATCCTGTCTCTGGCCAGTAAATATGGTTCCATGGTCATAGAGTTTGAAAAAAAATCTTTATTAATTACACTTCGTTTTTAAAATTTGTTTGATTTAAATCACAGACAGAAATCCTCAAAGCTTGAAGCTTTCAACCACAAATATCATCCACACACAAGCAGAGAAACCTTAGCATGTGCTTTACAACAATGACCAAATGAATTCCCAAAGCGTTCTTGTGGTTCTGTTTTTAAACTTCCAAAAATACCTTTAATTAAAGACTCAAAATAAGATTAAATCCCCAGAAAGATAAACCTTAACAAATGTAGCCCAAAACAATGATAAAACACATCTACAAACATCCACATAAAACAAACAAAACACACAGATTCTCACAGCTCGTAAATTTCA
Source organism: Mustelus asterias (assembly GCF_964213995.1). NCBI lineage: Eukaryota > Metazoa > Chordata > Chondrichthyes > Carcharhiniformes > Triakidae > Mustelus > Mustelus asterias. The sequence continues at coordinate 242,349 of NW_027590136.1, forward strand.
AACAATGAATCCTCAGCATTCTCTCTCTCTCGCAGCTATAGCTTCTTAAAGCAACAGAGCACTACAAGTTCACAACTCCTTAATTAAAATAAGATACAAGATGCTTAATTCTCCTCTATTATCACTCAAACTTTTTTTTGTTCCATCGAATGGTAGGATTAGAACCATTAGAATCTACTCTCAGAGATCCGCTTTTCAGTCCAGTGCTACTTGGAGTATACCGTCACTTCACCGACTATCAGGTCACAAGTCCCTCACAAATTTATGATAAAATAATTGATATGATGCCTGAGAACGCTTCTTAACTTCTGAACCAACTACCTACTGCTGTTTGATGATTGGTCAGATCCCCTTTTTACAGATTCGGGAATCTCAGCCGCTGACCAGTCCTGGAATAAGTTTAATTCTCACTCATTCTGAGTAAATATTCTCACCAGGTCCTCTGTCAGGGCCCTGCTAAGCAGCTTTAATGGTCCGTGATTGCAGAAACTGAGCAGTCACAGGAATGTGGTCAAGATAGTCCAGTCCCATAATGCCTCACATTCAATCTGCAGTCCTTCAATTATAACAGAATATGTGGCTGTATGTAGCTGCCTCGGCCGTGGTCAAACCCAACACTGCCTTCTTGAACTGCTGCAATGCCTGAGGTGTCAGTACACCCACAGTGCTGTTAGGGAGGGATTTCCAGCTACACATTCCAGACTTTCACTGGACTGTAGGTGGATATCAGATTGATATATTCCATTCAACCACACCCAAGGTGAGTTATTCAAATTCCTTTATTGTCCAGGACAATATATTCACAATGTCTTTAAAACAGAAATTAAACATTCCTATTTGATTTCAGACAGTAACGTATTCTGTTGGTTTGTTCTTTATTGTCAATGTCAGGCTGGGGTTGTTCCCCTTGGAGCAAAGGAGGTTGAAGGGAGATTGGATAGAGGTGGACAAGATTCTGACAGGTTTAGATAAGGTGGACAAAGAAAAGCTGTTCCCATTAGCTGATGTGCCAAGGATGAGGGGGACACAGATTTCTTGTTTTGGATCAGAGATGTGGGGTGGGGGGGAGTGGGGGGGGGGGGGGGAGTGGGGGGGGGGGGGGGGATGTGAGGAAGAATATTCTGATGCAGCGAATGGTAATGACATGAAACTCGCTGCCTACGCGGGTGGAGGAAGTGGAGACAATAAACAATTAAAAAGGAAATTGGATGGGCATTTGGGATGTTCCAAACAGAACAAAGAACAAAGAAAATTACAGCACAGAAACAAGCCCTTTGGCCCTCCAAGCCTGTAGCAACCATGCTGCCCGTCTGAACTAAAACCCCCTACCTTTCCGGCGACCATATCTCTCTATTCCGATGCTATTCATATTTTTGTCAAGACACATCTTAAAAGTCACTATCGTATCTGCTTCCACTACCTTCCCCGGCAACGGGTTCCAGGCACCCACCATCCTCTGTGTAAAAAACCTGCCTTGTACATCTCCTTTACACCTTGCCCCTCGCACCTTAAACCTATGCCCCCAGTAATTGACTCTTCCACCCTGGGAAAAAGCTTCTGACTATCCACTCTGTCCATGCCCCTCATAATCTTGTAGACTTCAATCAGGTCGCCCCCCTCAACCTCCGTCGTTCCAGTGAGAACAAACCAAGTTTTTCCAACTTCTCCTCATAGCTAATGCCCTCCACACCAGGCAACATCCTGATGAATATTTTCCGTACCCTCTCCAAAGCCTCCACATCCTTCGGGTAGTGTGGTGACCAGAATTGAACATTAGATTCCAAGTGCGGTCTAACTAAGGTTCTATAAAGCTGCAACATGACTTGCCAATTTTTAAACTCAACGCCCCGGCTGATGAAGGCAAGCATGCCGTATGCCTTCTTGATTATCTTCTCCACCTGCATTGCCACTTTCAATGACCTGTGTACCTGTACACCCAGATCCCTCTGCCTATGAATACTCTAAAGGGTTCTGCCATTTACTGTATATTTCCCATCTGTATTAGACCTTCCAAAATGCATTACTTCACATTTGTCCGGATTAAACTTCATCTGCCATCTCTCCGCCCAAGTCTCCAACTGATCTATATCCTGCTGTATCCTCTGCCGGTCCCCATCGCTATCCGCAATTCCACCAACCTTTGTGTCGTCCACAAACTTACCAATCAAACCAGTTACATTTTCCTCCAAATCATTTATATATATCACAAACAGCAAAAGTCCCAGCACTGATCCCTGAGGAATGTCACTTGTCACAGCCCTCCATTCAGAAATGTACCTTTGCACTGCCAACCTCTGTTTTCTTCTGACTAAATATCTCTAAACTTCCTAACACCCTGTCTCTCTGTTATCCTTGTGACATTTGAAACCAGGTATTCGCAAAAAGACTCAAAGAGCATCAGCCCACTGGAGGCTGAGACCGGCCAGTCCAGCACAAAGAAACCCTCTGACCCTCCCCATTGACCAACTGTGAGAATGAACAAAATGCAGTCCTGGATGTAACTGAGAGCAGAAACAATAACAGCAGAATCCTACCCCTGGAATCACTCGTGAACTTGCTGGTGTCTCAGCAGCCGGGATGAAACTCTGAAACCCTTCCCACACTGAGAGCAGGTGAACGGCCTCTCCCCAGTGTGAACTCGCTGGTGTGTCTGCAGGTCAGATGACCGAGTGAACCTCTTCCCACACTGAGAACAGGTGAATGGTTTCTCCCCAGTGTGAACTCGCTGGTGTGACTGCAGGTGGGATGACTGAGTGAATCCCTTCCCACACTGAGAGCAGGTGAATGGTCTCTCCCCAGTGTGAACTCGTTCATGTGTCAGCAGGTTGGATGACTGAGCGAATCCCTTCCCACACTGGGAACATGTGAATGGCCTCTCCCCAGTGTGAACTCGCTGGTGTCTCTGCAGGTCGGATAACTGAGTGAATCCCTTCCCACATTGAGAGCAGGTAAATGGCCTCTCTCCAGTGTGGACTCGCTGGTGTCTCTGCAGGTCGGATAACTGACTGAATCCTTTCCCACATTGAGAGCAGGTGAACGGCCTCTCCCCCGTGTGGCTGCGCCGATGAGCTTCCAGCTTATATGGGGCTCTGTATCTCTTCCCACAGTCCACACATTTCCATGGTTTCTCCATGGTGCAGGTGTCCTGACCTTTCTATTGAGTGAACAATTCGTTGAAACTTCGTCCACACACAGAACAAGATTACAGTCTCTACCCGCTGTGAATGGTGTGATATTTATTCAGACTGTGTAACTGGTTAAAGCTCTTTAGTCAGTGCACTGGAACACTCTCACTCGAGTGTGGCAGAGTGTTGATGCTTTTTCACTCACACTGACATTTCAAATCTTTTCAAATCGACAGACTGGACAATCATTTCTCCTTCTGGATTCAAAGTCCGATGATATTGAGGTCCCAAGGAAAATGATTCTGTCACGTCTAGACGTGACGTTTGAGATTTCGGCCTGTGATTCCTCTTTCAGTATCCTGTAAAATGTGTTTCCAAAAGTCATCAGTGTCAGTACAGGATAGAAATTCAGAACAGACAATTTCTATGGAACATTCTTTCCTCTCTCATTCCCCAAAAGCTGTAAATCTCCATCCCACACACTCTCTCCCCATTCTCAGCAGGTCTGGCAGCATCTGTATGGAGAGAAAAGAACTGATGTTTCAGAGCTTTGACAAAGGGTCGTCTAGACAAGAAACATCAGCTCTTTTCTCTCCTTACAGATGCTGCCAGACCTGCTGAGATTTTCCAGCATTTTTTCTCTTGGTTTCAGATTCCAGCATCCGCAGTAATTTGCTTTTATAAGGCTGCAGATACCTCCTCCCAAGTAACATGCGTGCGCCCAAGACATCACCACTTGTTTCCCTTATTTCTTTAGCACCCATGGTGCTCTCCGCAGTAAACACAGAGGAGAAGTGTTCATTAAAAATCTCACCCATCTCCTGTGGCTCCACACACAGATGGCCATACTGATTTTTAAGGGGATCTATTCTCTCTCGAGCCACCCTTTTACTCTTAATATAGCTATAGAACCTCTTGGAATTTTCTTTAATCTTACCTGCCAGATCCATATCATACCCTCTTTTTGTCCTCCTGATTTCCCTCTTCAGTATTTTCTTACACTTTTTATAGTCAGAGTGATTCACTTGTCCCCGATTGCCTAAACCCAATGTATGCTTCCTTCTTTTACCTGACCAGAGCCTCAATGTCCCTTGTCTGCCAGAGATCCCTAAATTTACCATTCTTTCCCTTCATCTTAACAGGAATATACTGCCCCTGGATTCTTGATATCACACTTTTAAAACCTCCCAATTGCCAGTCATTCCTTTCCCTTCAAACAAACTCACCTAATCGACATCTGCTCGATCTTGCCTAATGCCCACAAAAGTGGCCCTGCTCCAGTTTAGGGCCTTGACCTGTGGACCTGTCCTATCTTTTTCCAGAACTATTTTGAAACTATTGGTGCTCCCAATAGTGCTCCCTGACTGACACTTCAGTCACTTGCTCCACCTCATTTCTTAACTGTCTAATAGAAAGTGAGTCCAGGAATTGATAATGAAAAATAAGGAGCTGGGAGATGAATTGAACAAGTATTTTGCCTCGGTGTTCACAATAGAGATACAGTTAAAACTCAGAAACAGCTGGAAATCAGAAAACAGAAGTGTGGGATGAACTCTGAAAAAGCACAATTCCCAGGGAAGTGGTCCTCAGCAAACTGTTGGAGCTGTGGGCTGATGAGTCCTCGGGTCCTGCTGGGCTTCATTCTCGGGTCTTAACAGAGTGAGATAGTTGGTGTGTTGTTCAATTTTCTAAAATTCCCCATCGGGAATTGGATAAAGGGAAACCGGTGGATGCACTGTCCTTAGATTTCCAGAAGACATTTGATGAGGTGCCACATCAAAGGTTATTGCAGCAAATAAAAATTCATGCTGTGGGGATGAGATATTGGCGTGGATAGAAGGTTGGCTAACAGCAAACAGTGGGCAGAAATGGATCATTTTCTGGTTTGAGAGAGAGAGAGACCTGGGCCAACCTTTCCAGAGTCTGCAGCCTCCCTGGATTCACTTCCTTTCCCTTCAGTTGCTGCAAGTCCCCAATTTCCCCCAGAATGAGAAAATAAATGGAAAGGGGGAGAAAAGAAAGTGTTTTACTCACAGATGTTGGCGACAGGGGGAAGTTTGAGTCTGTCTGAAGATCAATCTTCATTCACACAAAGCCCACGCTCTGATTGGCTGGAAGACCAGAGTCCTTCCGGTCCTCCAACTCTTCCCATTGGTCAACACCTCAGCATGAAGATCAGAGGGTGGGTTCTCCCCTGCACATGCACAGCTTCCCCTCTCCCTCGCACACTATTCTGACTTGTACTGAAAGAACAGAAATTTATTTCATTTAAATACTGGGAAGACTGAACCCATTGTGTTCAGTCCCCACTACAAACTCCACTCCCTCGCCAACAACTTTATCTCTCCTCCTGGCAACTATCTGAGGCTGAACCAGGCTGTTCACAACCAGGGTGAAATAGTTCATCCCAAGATGAGCTTCCAGCCACATGTCCACATCATCATCAAGACCACCTTCATTCAAAGAAGCATTTTTAGTAATTAATGAATAATAATGAATAATAAAATACAGTGTAGAAGGAGGCCATTCAGCCCATCGAGCCTGCACTGACAACAATCCCATCCAGGCCCTATCCACATATTTACCTGTTAATCTCCCTGATACCAAGTGGCAATTTATCATGGCCAAATTATCATGGCAATTATCATGGCCAGGGGTGGCGCGGTAGCACAGTGGTTAGCACTGCTGCTTCACAGCTCCAGGGACCTGGGTTCGATTCCCGCTTGGGTCACTGTCTGTGTGGAATTTGCACATTCTCCTTGTGTCTGCGTGGGTTTCCTCCGGGTGCTCCGGTTTCCTCCCACAGTCCAAAGATGTGCAGATTCGGTTGATTGGCCATGCTAAAATTGCCCCTTAGTGTCCTGGGATGCGTAGATTAGAGGGATTAGCGGGTAGAATATGTAGGGATATGGGGGTAGGGCCTGGGTGGGATTGTGGTCGGAGCAGACTCGATGGGCTGAATGGCCTCTTTCTGTACTGTAGGGTTTCTATGATTTCTATGAATCTGTCTAACCGGCACATCTTTGGACTGTGGAAGGAAACCGGAACACCCGGAGGAAACCCACACAGACACGGGGAGAATGTAGAAACTCTGCACAGACAGCGACCCGAGGCTGGAATTGAACCCGGGTCCCTGGCGCTGTTAGGCAGCTGCACTAACCACTGTGCCACCGGGCCACATGTCAGTGCCATCGCCCGACTCCAGCCCAGTCTCAGCTCATCTGGAACCCTCACCCATTCCATTGTGACGTCACTCTCTCCATCCCGTTCCATTGTGACGTCACACCCTCACCCATTCCATTGTGACGTCACACCCTCACCCGTTCCATTGTGACGTCACACCCTCACCCATTCCATTGTGACGTCACACTCTCACCCATTCCATTGTGACGTCAGGGCTTCACTCTCCGATCACAATCCCTGCCGGCCTCCCACATGCAGCCTCAATGGCGGCAGTCAGCCCGGGTCTAACACTACAAGCTGCCGCTCCATTTGGTACAAAGGGGGGGACCGGGAAGTTCATTTCCGGGGATTGGGTTTGAGTTTGAACAACATGTTTACAAAGTCTCTCCACCCACCCGCCACATTTATCATTCCCCGCACGCCGCCCTCTACCTTGTATTGATCTCGCTTCCAAACTAAAACCGGCCGTCTGCCATTACCCGCACTGATGTGGAGATGCCGGCGTTGGACTGGGGTAAACACAGCAACAAGTCAAACAACACCAGGTAAAAGTCCAACAGGTTTATCTGGTTCACCCGCACTGCGCATGCTTCAGGTCCCGCCCCTCATTCACTCCGATTGGTTGGAGGACCAGCCGCTCCTGCTTAGTCCTTCAGTCCCGCCCCCTCTTCCTATTGGTCCGGAGCTGCCGTCAATCAGTGCCCGGGCATTGTGATGTGGAGCATGCGCAGTGTCATTGCTATCCTTGGCGCTTGTTTGTCCCGGAGAAGCGGAGTCAGCGTTAGGCGGTGGCTGGGAGGATTTGGAAACACTTTGTGGATCCGCAAACCCTTCAGAATCATTGTCAGCTCCCTGGTTTGCAGCTGCGGGGCTTCTCCCTCCCTCCCTCCCTCCCTCCCGGGAACAGGCCCAGGTTAACGGCCCCATCCTGGCTCAGCCACTGGAGGATGGTTCACATCAGAGGATGGGGGAGGGGGACAATAAATAAGAGGTTACACTTTGGCCTCAAATCAATGAGGACTCTGATCTCTGGGAAGGAAGGAAACCCTGGGAGGTGGGCGGGGAGGATTCACAAACACCCGCTGGAGGCCCCAACATTGGTTTTATTGTCAGTCTGCAGACAGGAGCTGGAGAACTGAACCCAGTAAGAGTTTTAACAACACCAGGTTAAAGTCCAACAGGTTTATTTGGTAGCAAACACCATTAGCTACCATTAGGTGTTTGCTACCAAATAAACCTGTTGGACTCTAACCTGGTGTTAAAACTCTTACTGTGTTCACCCCAGTCCAACGCCGGCATCTCCACATCAGAACTGAACCCAGACAGAGGAGAGGGAGGGAGCAAACTGGGAGTGGAGAAAAGAAATTGTGAGGTGGGTTTGGATTTCAGCCCAGGGAGGAGGGAGAGTTTGTGGGACAGGAATTTATTGATTGGGGAACAAGAGAGGAAGAAATGTTCCAGAGAATTAGAATTGCCTGTTCAAAATTTCTATCCTGGACTGACAGTGATTAATTTTGTAAACTCCTTTTACAGGTGAGGTGAAGAAACATCACATCAAAATCAGACAGAGTCTCGATTCACTTGGACTTAAATATCCTCCGACTTTGAATGTGGAAGAAGAAATGTTTGTCTTCTGTCTGGAGGAGAAGATTTCAAACATCAGCGTGACTGAAAAAGCACCAAGATACGCGCACACCCGAGTGAGAGTGTTTCAGTGAGTTGACTGTGGAAAGAGCTTTATCCAGTTACGCAGCCTTAAAAAACATCACAGCATTCACAGCGAGGAGAAACTGTACACGTATTGTGTGTGGATGAGGCTTCAACTGATCGTTTAACCTGGAGAAACATCAGGACACCAGCACCATGGAGAAACCGTGGAAATGTGGGGACTGTGGGAAAGGATTCAGTTACCCTTCTCTGCTGGAAAACCATCGGCGCAGTCACACTGGTGAGAGACCGTTCACCTGTTCTGTCTGTGGGGAGGGATTCATTCAGTCACCTGGCCTTTGGTCTCACCAGAGAATTCACACTGAGGAAAAGCCATTCACCTGCACCTCCTGTGGGAAGAGGTTCAGGCATTCTTCAGCACTCACTGTGCACCAACGCACTCACACCGGGGAGAGACCATTCATCTGCTCCGACTGTGGGAAGGGATTCACTCAGTCATTCCACCTGCTGTCACACCAGCGAGTTCATTCTGGGGAGAGGCCGTTCACCTGCTCCGACTGTGGGAAGGGATTCACTGGGTCATCCCACTTACTGTCACACCAGCGAGTTCACATTGAGGAGAAGCCATTCAGCTGCACTGACTGTGGACGGAGTTTCAGACAGGCATCCTCCCTCATTGCACACCAGCGAATTCACACTGGGGAGAGACCGTTTACTTGCTTTGTGTGTGGAAAGGGATTCACAGTTTTACCCACCCTGCTGAGACACCAGAAAATTCACACTGAAGAGAAGCCATTCAGCTGCACTGACTGTGGAAAGAATTTCAGGCAGTCATCCAACCTCACTGCTCACCGACGCACTCACACTGCAGAAAGACCATTCACATGCTCAGTGTGTGGGAAGGGATTCAATCGGCCATCCAACCTCTCTGCTCACCAGCGAGTTGACACAGGGGAGAGGCCATTCACTTGCTCCGTGTGTGGGAAAGGATTCGCAGTCTTTCAACCTGCTGGCTCACCAACGCACTCACACTAAGAGGCCATTCAACTACTCTGTGTGTGGGAAGGGATTCACTCAGTCACAATGGCTCCTGAGACATCAACAAGTTCACAAGTGACTGCAGGGGTTGGATTCTGCTGTTTTTGCTGCTATTCAGTATTGACAGTCTGACAATATTTTATTTCTGCTGATGTGAACAAACCCTATAACTAGCTGGAATTTAATATTCTGGAAGTGTCACTGATTTTCCGGGCTGCAATGTCACTTTTTAAAAGCACCACCAGTGATCTTCCCTCTTAACTGAAGAACTCTCAACAGGAACCTGTTTAGAATAAAGTTAAGAACTTTTGCTTCAATTCTAATTTGATCTTTGGGCAAAATCTACAATTCAGTCTCTGAAAGATCCATCTGCAGGGCACAAAGTATTTATTTTCAATGCTTGTATTGAGATTTTCTGGAAAGCTACTCTTTGATTTTTAAGGGCTATTTTTTGGTTTCCAGGGCATCGTTTTCCATTCTCAGTAACTCCTTTATTAGTGATGTAGTCACGTAGTAACATTACCTTTTGTGTTTCTGTTAGTTTACTTCTTTGAATAAGATAGCACAAATACTGAAGACTGTGTATACATTAAATCTTTTAAATTGGAATCTATGAATGATATGTTGTGTTAATTTACTTTAAAAATACTCCCATACTCTTTCCAAAATGAGAATTCTAACTATTGGACACAAGGTAACTGAATCAGATATTCATTGGTTCAGACGGTGGAGCAGGAAAAATCTCTCCCGATTCTGATCTTCATTGTGTGTGGATTTACATTGATAACCCATCAATAACCTCACTACACCAGCTGAGATCAGCTCTGACCGGGGATTCTGTATGTTGTCTGTGAACGTTCAACTGCAAATAAAAGCAGTTTAGAATATGAACCTGGATGAATGGATCTCAATTTCTAATGTGACGACCCAAGTGATTGGTAAGTATGTTCACAATATCTGGTTACTCCAATTCCTGAGCTGTAAACCCCACCTCCTGAGATATATAAAAATAATTGAGACTTGTTCAGCAGAATGGGGAAAGCTCTGCCGATGGTTGGATCATTCCTTTTGAGGCTCACACTGCTATGAAACTAGTTCTGTAGCAGGAAGACACAACTCCTCCACACATCACCGATAGGCTGCTGAGTCAGTGAACTTTTCTCAAAATAGGTGGCAAAGCTGTTCCTCCAGTTTGAGACTCTGTCTCTGCAGATGTAGCAACATCGGGAGAGACAGAATCTGTGATTGGAGGAGATGGTCCTCACAGTTTCTGTCTCTCCCATGTACAGGATGATTTATTTTCTTCCAGTTGCTCCTCCCAAGACAGAATTTCTGCGGGCCTTTTGGCAAGTCATGTTGCAGCTTTATAGAACCTCAGTTAGGCCGCACTTGGAATATAGTGTTCAATTCTGGTCGCCACACTACCAGAAAGGCTTTGGAGAGTGGAGAGGGTACAGAAAAGATCTACCAGAATGTTGCCTGGCATGGAGGGCATTAGCTATGAGAAGAGGTTGGAGAAACTTGGTTTGTTCTCACTGGAACGACGCAGGTTGAGGGCGATCTGACAAAGTCTACAAGATTGTGAGGGGCTTGGGCAAAGTGGATAGAAGCTTTTTCCCAGGGTAGAAGAGTCAATTACTCGGGGGCACAGGTTTAAGGTGCGAGGGGCAAGGTTTAAAGGAGATGTACGAGGCAGGTTTTTTACCCAGAGGGTGGTGGGTGCCTCGAACTCGCTGCCGGGGGAGGAAGTGGAAGTAGATACAATAGTGACTTTTAAGAGGCGTCTTGACAAATACATGAATAGGATGGGAATGGAGGGATATGGTCCCCAGAAGGGTAGGGGGTTTCAGTTCAGTCGGGCAGCATGGTTGGTGCAGGCTTGGAGGGTCGAAGGAATGTTCCTGTGCTGTAATTTTCTTTGTTTTCTTTTGAGAGTGAATTCACCATCCACAGCCATTTATTTTGAACCCTGGTTTGAAATATTCTCACTCTGGGTTTAAGGCTTCACGGCGTAATACACAGATTTAGATCTTACCACCAAACACCAATTCATATCCTCATCCGAGTCCCAGATTTAAATGTGGTTGTCCAAACTAGAAAACATATATAATTTGACTCTTTTTAAACCTGATTCACCACACCCTGCCACACTAATTACAAGAGATTGTGTTTGGGACCAGTTGTTCCACTAATGTGTTGTTCTCAATGATGACAGTTTTAACCTCTCCGTAACCTGTCCTAACCCTTCTGCCCTCCAGGGGGCTCTGTTTTTCTGATGGTGACATTCCCTGTTTACCCAGTCAGCCCTTGAATTGTTTGTGAATCTCGTCACATGTCGGTTAGACTGGATCAGGGCGGCAGATTTCCTTCCTTAAAGGGCATTACAGAACCAGATGTGTTTTTACAACAATTAATTCATGCTCATCAATATTTTTATTGAAACGTGGTGGGATTCAAACCCAGGTCCCAAACTCATTATAATAAATAGAGAAAATGCTGGATAAACTCAGCAGGTCGGTTCTTTTCAGAACTCCAGCATCTGCTGGATTTTGCTTTACCTCCAAATCATTCTCCTGGATTACTCCTGCTCTGGCTCTAATTCCAGTCAGCTCAGACAACAAAAACAGGTTTCACAAAATCACAAACATTTAAAAAAGGAGGTAGTCAAAAGGCAGGTAACTATAGGCTGGTTAGCTTAACTTCTGTAGGAGAGAAAATGCTTGAATCTATCATCAGGGAAGAAATAGCGAGACATCTGGATATAAATTGTCTCATTGGTAAGACGCAGCATGGGTTCATGAAGGGCAGGTCATGTTTGAGTAATTTGGTGGAATTCTTTGAGAACATTACATGTGCAGTGGACAATGGGGAACCTGTGGATGTGGTGTATCTGGATTTCAAGAAGGCATTTGACAAGGTGCCGCACCAAAGACTGCTACATAAGATAAAGGTGCACAGTGTTACGGGTAATGTATTAGCATGGATAGAGGATTGGTTAACTAACAGAAAGCAAAGAGTGGGGGTAAATGGGTGTTTTTCTGGTTGGCGATCAGTGACTAGTGGTGTGCCTCAGGGATCAGTGTTGGGACCGCAATTGTTTACGATTTACATAGATGATTTGGAGTTGGGGACCAAGTGTAGTGTGTCAAAATTCGCAGATGACACTAAGCAAAGTGTGCAGAGGACGCTGAAAGTCTGCAAAGGGATATAGATAATCTAAGTGAGTGGGCGAGGGTCTGGCAAATGGGGTACAATGTTGGTAAATGTGAGGTCATCCATTTTGGTAGGAATAACAGCAAAATTGACTATTATTTAAATGGGAAAAAATTGCAGCGTGCTACTGTGCAGAGGCCAAGCTGATTGGAGGAGGGAAAGCAATTCCTCCTCCAAGACTTGATCTCATTTGCATCTTAGCCAAAAGGCCGAGATACTGCTTTAAAAAATTGCTTCATATGAAACATATGAAGCTTCAATGTAACCTAATGACCTCAAACAAACCTCTGCAAGACGTGCCGGATCATTGACACGGATGCCATCATCTCACGTGAGAACACCATCTACCAAGTACACGGTACCTACTCTTGCAACTCGGCCAACATTGTCTACCTGATACGCTGCAGGAAAGGATGTCCCGAGGCATGGTACATTGGGGAAACCATACAGACGCTACGACAACGGATGAATGAACACCGCTCGACAATCACCAGGCAAGACTGTTCTCTTCCTCTGGGGGAGCACTTCAGCAGTCACGGGCATTCAGCCTTGGATCTTCAGGTAAGCGTTCTCCAAGGCAGCCTTCACGACACACGACAGCGCAGTCGCTGAGCAGAAACTGATAGCCAAGTTCCGCACACATGAGGACGGCCTAAACCGGGATGTTGGATTCATGTCACATTATCAGTAACCCCCACAGCTTGCCTCCTGGGCTTGTAGAATCTCACTAGCTGTTCTGTCTGGAGACAATACACATTTCTTTAACCTGTGTTTAATTTTCCCTCCACCCACATTGTCTGTACCTTTAAGACCTGGCTGGTTAGAGGATACGCATTCTAATCAGTATTCTGCAACTTGATTTTGTCTGTTTGCACTGTTTGAGAGCACATTTCCACTCCATCTGACGAAGGAGCAGTGCTCCGAAAGCTTATGGTATTTGCTACCAAATAAACCTGTTGGACTTTAACCTGGTGTTGTGAGACTTCTTACGCTGTGCAGAGGGACAGGGGTGTCCTTGTGCAGGAATCTCAAAGAGTTGGTTTGCAGGTGCAACAGGTAATTAAGAAGGCAAATGGAATTTTGTCCTTCATTGCGAGAGGGATGGAGTTTAAAAACAGTGAGATTATGTTGCAGCTGTATAAGGTGCTGGTGAGGCCACACCTGGAGTACTGTGTACAGTTTTGGTCTCCTTACTTGAGAAAGGATATACTGGCACTGGAGGGGGTGCAGAGGAGATTCACGAGGTTGATTCTGGAGTTGAGAGGGTTGGCTTATGAGGAGAGACTGAGTAAATTGGGGCTATGCTCATTGGAATTCAGAAGAATGAGGGGAGATCTTATAGAAACATATAAGATTATGAAGGGAATAGATTAGAAGCAGGGAAGTTGTTTCCACTGGCAGGTGAAACTAGAACTTGGGGGCATAGCCTCAAAATAAGGGGAAGCAGATTTAGGACTGAGTTGAGGAGGAACTTCTTCAAACAAAGGGTTGTGAATCTGTGGAATTCCCTGCCCAGTGAAGCAGTTGGGGCTACCTCATTGAATGTTTTTAAGGCAAGAATAGATAAATTATTGAACAGTAAAGGAATTAAGGGCTATGGTGAGCGGGCGTGTAAGTGGAGCTGAGTCCACAAAAAGATCAGCCATGAGGCTCGAGGGGCCAGATGGCCACCTCCTGCTCCTAGTTCTTATGTTCTTCCCACAATCCCCACATTTCCATGGCATCTCCCTGTGACTGCAAATTATGTTCCAAAAGGCCAGATGATTGGTTGAAGCTTTCACCACACCTGACTAAACCTCTGACTAACCTGACTAAAACTGAGGATAAAGTATTGGTGTCTGTAAGGGCTAAAATAATACCCTTGGCTTCCTTGTAGATCTGTGGCATCAAGTTCACGACTCCTTCATGAATCATCCTCTTGGCCTCTCACCTGTCAACTGTCCATGAGAATCTTACATGTTTCAGAATGTTGACTGCTCATTCTTCCAAACCCAATGAGTATAGGTGCAACCCTTCCCCAAAAGACAACGAGTTGGATTCTTTGGCCTCACTTCCCCAAAACTGGAGAATCCCCCCCCCCCGCCCCACCGAGGTCAAAGGACCTTTGTGTGGTCCACCCCCCGGCCTGCTACGATTCCTGTGGTGGGTGGGATGGGAGAATTCTCCCCTACACCTTCACAACCCTTTCCTCAAAAGACAACACCTTCATCTTAGAACTTTCTCTGAACTCATTCCAATGAAAACATGTCATTCCATAAGTAGGGAGACCAGAACCGCACACAGTATTCCAGCTGCTATCTCAGCAATGTCCTGTGTAGGTGCAGCAAGTTCCCTTTCTCAAACTCCACCCCCTTGCAGTAAAGTCCAACACTCCATTTGCCTTCTTCTTTACTTGCTGTACCTTCATCCTATTTGTTCACGATTCATGTACAAGGACACCCAGATTCCTCTCTACGGCAGTATTCTTCAGTTTCTGTATATTTAAACAATTTTTTGCTTCTCCACTCTTCCTGCCAAAGTGGAAAAGCTCCCACTTTCCCACACTATACTCCATCTGCCATTTTTCTGTCCATTCAGGTAACTTATCTGTGTCCCTTACAGATTTTTTGTAATAACCTCACAACTTGCTTTTCTACCTATGTTTGTATCATCAATTCTGGCTTCATCCAAGTCATTGATCAAGGTGGCTGTTTTTCTCTCTCTCAGTTGTGGGTGATATTTGTCTCTATTCTCCTGGAAACTGAATGAATCTTGTTCCAAACTGGGTTCAATATCAGACATTTCAGGGAGTCAGGAATCATTCGCCCCTGAACCTACACTGGTAAAACCCCAGGCAGTTCCTCAGTAAGGATTTTTCTGGTTCCTCACCATATATTAGTCAGGATACTGAAACCCAGCTTTTTTACAGTCCACTCCTGGAGGCCCCACTCCCTGAGCCGACAACATTCAGCAGTGTCAGTGCTGAAGTTTCACAGTGGGAGTGATTCCCAGAGTAACTGTCAATCATATCACCATTGATGTCCAGGTTTGTGTATTTTTAGTTATCCTGATGTCTAACACACACACATCAATAAAACAGGGAATTCCTGCAAACAAACTGCAGCTTCTTCTCTATCTGGAAATCCAATGTTTGTTGAATAATTGTCCCAGCGGTTAACAGGCTCCTGTGAACTCATCCAACTCGTATTTTAATACTGACTTTAACAAATATATTTTAAATAGGTTTATTTTAAATGAGTTAAAACCAGCCTTAAAATGGTAGATATAGTATAATAACCATAGTACTTTCCAGACTGGAAACTTTAACCTGCTGTTTCACTTTCATTTAGGAGCAGATCCCAGTTTTACACCAATCTCTGATTCAACAGCATTCACCGTCATTCTAAAAACAGAAGTTGCTGCAAAATCTCAGTAAGTCTGACAGAATCTGTAAAGACAGGAACAATTAATGTTTCCAGTTGAATGTGACTCTTCTTCAGTGTCAAAACATTAGCTCTGTTTCTCTCTCCAGAGATGCTGTCAGACCTGCTGAGTTTTTACAGCACTTCTTGTTTTTATTTACGAGTTCAGGACTCAGACAAGACAATCCACAATACAAATCTTACAATTGGGCCAGGGTTTATTAACATCAGCAGAAACAGACACCAATGAAAATGGTTGGGACCTCGATGTGATTAACAGCAAAATTCAGTCCTTGCAGTCACTCGTGAACATGATGGTGTTTCAGCAGGTGAGGTGACTGAGTGAATCCCTTCCCACACACGGAGCAGGTGAATGGCCTGTCCCCAGTGTGAATTCGCTGGTGCTTTACCAGGTTGGATGATTGACTGAATCCCTTGCCATAATCAGAGCAGGTGAATGGTCTCTCCCCAGTGTGAACTCGCTGGTGTCTCAGCAAGGTGGATGAATCAATAAATCCCTTCCCACAACTGGAGCAAGTGAATGGCCTCTCTCCAGTGTGACTTGGCTGGTGTTTTAGCAGGTTGAATGACTGAGTAAATCCCTTCCCACACTCGGAGCAGATAAATGGCCTCTCCCCAGTGTGAATTCTCTGGTGTTTCAGCAGGTCGGATGAATCAGTGAATCCCTTCCCACAATCAGAGCATCCTCTCCATTGACCAACTGTGAGAATGAACAAAATGCAGTTCTGGATGGAATTGAGAGCAGAAACAATAACAGCAGAATCCAACCCCTGGAATCACTCGTGAACTCGCTGGTGTCTCAGCAGCAAGAATGAAACTCTGAATCCCTTCCCACAGTGAGGGCAGGTGAATGGACTCTCCCCAGTGTGAACTCGCTGGTGTGCCCGCAGGTTGGTTGAAGAAGTGAATCCCTTCCCACACTGAGAACACGTAAATGGTCTCTCCCCCGTGTGAACTCGCTGGTGCCTCCGCAGGTGGGATGAACAAGTGAATCCCTCCCCACACTGAGAGCAGGTGAATGGTCTCTCCCCAGTGTGAACTCGCTGGTGTGTCTGCAGGTCAGATAACTGAGTGAATCCCTTCGCACACTGACAGCAGGTGAACGGTCTCTCCCCAGTGTGAACTCGCTGGTGCCTCCGCAGGTGGGATGACTGAGTGAATCCCTTCCCACACTGAGAGCAGGTGAATGGCCTCTCCCCAGTGTGAACTCGCTGGTGCCTCCGCAGGTTGTATAAATGACTGAATCCCTCCCCACACTGAGAACACGTGAGCAGTCTCTCCCCAGTGTGAACTCGCTGGTGTTTCTGCAGGCTGGATGACTGAGTGAATCCCTCCCCACACTGAGAGCAGGTGAATGGTCTCTCCCCAGTGTGGTTGCGCCGATGAACTTCCAGCTCAGACGGGTATCTGTATCCCTTCCCACAGTCCACACATTTCCATGGTTTCTCCATGGTGCAGGTGTCCTTGCCTCTCCCTTGGGTTACCAATCAGTCGAAGCCTCGTCCACACTCACAACACGGGTACAGTCTCTCCCCGCTGTGAATGTTGTGATATTTATTCAGGCTGTGGAACTGGTTAAAGCTCTTTAGTCAGTGCACTGGAACACTCTCACTCGACAGTGTGTTGGTGCTTTTCCAGTCACACTGATGTTTGAAATCTTTTCAAATCAACAGACCGGACAATCATTTCTCCTTCTAGATTCAATGGCCGATGATATTCAGCTCCCAAGGAATATGAGTCTGTCAGATCTAGACGTGAAGTTTGAGATTTCGGTCTGTGGTTCCTCTTTCAGTATCCTGGAAAATGAGTTTACAAAAGTCATCAGTGTCAGTACAGGATAGAAATTCAGAACAGACAATTCTAGTTTCTATCGAACATTCTTTCCTATTTCAGTCCTAAAAAGCTGTAAATCTCCATCCCACACACTCTCCCTCCATTCTCAATCTGCTGTATCTAATATTCACCCTCCCAATTCTCCTGAAGGTGCTGATTGAGGCTGATTGACAGATCCATGCTCACTGCTTCCTGTCCTGGACACAGAGACCATAACAAATAGGAGCTGCAGTCGGCCATTTGGTCCATCGAGCCTTTTAAACTATTCAATGAGATAATTCGTTCATCTACCTCAGCATCATTCTCCCCACACTAAACCCATATCCCTTGATATCCTCAATATCTAGAAACCAATCAATCTCTCTCTTGAAAATAGTTGATGACTGAGGCTTCACTGTCCTCAGGGGTTGAGAATTCCAAAGCTTTAGCACATCCTTGAGTGAAGAAATCCCCCCACATCTTAGCTTTTGCTCCATCTTCTTGTCTGTTCCCCATAACTCTTGACACCATTGTCAGTCAAAGATCTGTCTAACTGGAATATATTCAATGATCCTCAGCCTCCACTGGTCCCTGTGGAAGAGAAATCCAAAAGACTAACAACCCTCTGAGGGAAGAGATGTCTTGAAATATATAACGTAGCTACAGTTCCATATTACAAGATATTCAGATCCCAAGGAATATGACTCTGTCTAGATGTGACGGTTGAGATTTTTGCCTGTGATTCCTCATTCAATATCCTATGAAATGAGTTTGCAAAAGTCATCACAGTCAGTATAGGATAGAAATTCAGAGCAGACAATTCTAGTTTCTATGGAACATTCTTTCCTATTTCATTCCCAAAAAGTTGTAACTCTCCATCCATATCTATGGATTCTATTTAAAAATGAAAGTGGTTGGGCATTTGAAGGAAATAAACTTTCAGGAGAGTGAGGATATCGAGTGGGAATGGGACTGGAATGTTATACAGAGTCAGCATGGACTCGAGTTACCGAATGGATTCCTTCTGTGCTGTAATGACTTTATGACTGGAAATGTACAACATCGCTACAGCATTATATTACAATGCAAGAACTAATAATAAAAGTATTTTATTACAGAAACATAAATAATATATCTAATCTGGGTACCATATAATAACACCAGACATATCTCTGTCCTATATTAACGTTCTGTCCCCTTAAATGTCAGCCATCTCCTGGGGAAAGCTGCCCTTTAATGTGAACATGAGGAAAAAGACCATTCTTTTCGACAGACAAATAAATGTGTCAAGCTGAGGGAGCAAAGGATGTTCACCAGGCTGATTCAGGGAATCGCGGGACTGATGTATGAGGAGAGATTGACCAGGTTAGGATTGTTTTCATTGGAGTTCAGATGAATGAGGGGGTATCTCATAGAGACTTATAAAATTCTAAGAAGTCGAGACAGGATAGATGCAGGGAAGATGTTCCCGATGGAGTCCAGAACCAAGGGTCACAGTCTGAGGATTCAGGGCAGACCATTTAGGACGGAGGTGAGGAGACATTTCTTCACCCAAAGAGTAGTCACCCTGTGGAATACATTACCACAGGAAGTAGTTGGTGCACAAAACATTGAATGTATTCAAGAGGCGGCTGGATAAAGCACTTGGGGTGAATGGGATCACAGGTTATGGGAAAAAGCAGAATTAGGCTACTCAGTTGGATGATCAGCCATGATCATAATGAATGGCGGAGCAGGCTCGAAGGGCCAAATGGCCTCCTCCTGCTCCTATCATCTCTGTTTCTATATCAATGTCTTTAAGAGCGAGAGAGAGGGAGACCTGGGCCAACCTTTCCAGAGTCTGCACCCTCCCTGGATTCACTTCCTTTCCCTTCAGTTGCTGCAAGTCCCCAATTTCCCCCAGAATGAGAAAAGAAATGGAAAAGGGGAGAAAAGAAAGTGTGTTACTCACAGATGTTGGCCTCTTTTAGGTCAAAACAAATAAACA
Organism: Mustelus asterias; assembly: GCF_964213995.1. NCBI lineage: Eukaryota > Metazoa > Chordata > Chondrichthyes > Carcharhiniformes > Triakidae > Mustelus > Mustelus asterias. The sequence goes on from NW_027590136.1 coordinate 261,797, forward strand.
AACTCAGATTAAGTCAGGACAAAGTAAAAGGGGCAGCTCCCCAAAAGGAGGGGGAACAGCCCGAACAGAAATCAAAGTACAAAGGAAACTTAAAAACATCAAATTAAAATGTGATTATTAGGGTCGATAACGCACCCCAACCCCTGCGGTGCCCAGCGGGCGCGGAAGGCGTCAACCGCGCCCGTGGACACCGCATGCTCCCTCTCCAGGGACACCCGGCCGTGAACGTAGCCGCGGCAGAGGGGAAGACAGTCAGGATGGACGGCCCCCTCGATCGCCCGCAGCCTGGACCGGTAAATGGCGCGTTTCGCCAGGCCCAGGAGCAGGTTCACGAGGAGGTCGCCATCCCGACCCCAACAAAAAGAAAGTGCAACCTGAGACACAAAACATAGACATGGTCCACGGACTTCACAAGGCCACAGAAGGGGCAAGCTTCATAGCCCGTGAACCAGTGAATCCTACGGTTGTGCGGAACTGCTGCATGCATCACCCTTCACCCCACGTCCCCGATGTAATTGGGGCAATCCCTCCGTAGAGGGACCTCTACGGAAACAAGGCCCGCCAAGGTGTATCCGGGCGACAGGCAAGGAGGCGGTAGTGGAAGGTGTGCAGCAGCAGCCCGCACAGGAAACGCCTCCGCGCGGTAGGAAAAGGCACGGAGGACATTTCCGCGAGACGGCTCAGGCTGTGGGGCACCTCACCCAGGGGAGGGGGCTGAGGCTTTGGGCCAATGTGGAATTCTGTCCGAACAGGGGAATGCTCGGGCGGGATCCCACCGCACGCCTGCGCCGCCTCGAGTTTGCGTGCACTTTCGGGGCCGAGCACGACCGTCCTAAGGTCTAGGATGGCTTTGGCCGCGTGCCGGACGGTCGTCCCCACGCGCTCAGCCAGCACGCGGGGGCCCATCCAGCCCGCTCCTCCGCCATCGAGCATGTCCCCGATTCTGGTCACCCCGGCGTCCACAGCCCTCCTCTCCGCCAGCCACCTGAAGTCATACGGCTGGAGGAGCGGATTCCTGAGCAGCGGCTCTCGCACGAGAGCTGCTACTCCTGACGGGGGAGAGCTGTGTCGCGAGGCGCCCGTGTTCCAGACGGTGAGGAGGTCCTGGTAAAAGATGGGCAACTCCTGCAGGGCGGTCGAAGCACGCCCCAGTTCGATATGCAGGAGCTGCACGTCATAATTGAGGCCGTGCCAGTGGCAGAAGAAATATGGCACACCATTGTGGAGGGGGCTCAACGTAAAGGTACCTTTAGCGGAAGGTCGCTATCTGAGTGCGGAGGCACACCAGACCTTGCCCGCCCTCCTCAAGCGGGAGATACAGAACCGCAGCAGGGACCCAGTGCAGTCGATTGCCCCAGAAGAACCGCAGGAGGGTACTCTGGATATCGGTGACAAAGCCAGGGGGAGGGGTCAAAGGGACCAGCCGGTACCACAGCATGGAGGTGAGCAGCTGGTTTATGATGAGAACGCGCGCCCGTGAATGGTCACAAACACTCACCTCTGAAACAATTTAACTGATTTTAATATTAAAATCTCCTGCTGGAGCCTGCAGCTGGAAAGATATCAGAAGCATTGGCATCAGAGAAAAATCTCCCAGTTGAGGAAATCCCCGGGGAGCGGGGGTGATGTCACTGTGCAATTGTAAGTATGTGATGAGATCACAGACAGGAACACAGAATACCTGGGTCTGTGCAAACCAGTGAACACCACACATTATGGAGGATGTGAGGCTCCTTGACAGGGTGCAGAGCAGATTTATCAAAATGGTTCCAGGGATGAGGAATTATAGTTACAATGTTAGGCTGGATAACTTGGGGTTGTTCTCCTTGGAGCAAAGTAGATTGATTGAGGTGTACAAGGGTACATGGAGGTGTCAAAGTTTACATGCTCTGTTTACACGTGTACAAGCTCTGACTATGGGTCATCCAGTCTCGAAACGTTGGTTCTATTCTCTCTCCACAGATGCTGTCAGATCTGCTGAGATTTTCCAGCATTTATTGTTTTTATTTTCCTTTCTTTTTCCTTCTCTACCACCGCTCTGCCTCATCAATAAGACATTGGGACTCAGGGTTGATGCAGTTTGATGGACAAGTTGTCTCCATTCTGAGCACTGGGGAACAAGCCCCTCCCACTGATTGACAACATTGCCCTCTACAAACATGGCGGCCGCACGTGCGCACTGCTGCCTATTGCCCCCAATAAAGATGGCGAACGTTAACCCTGGACGAACACGAGGAGCTGCAGCCTTGCTCGGTACAAACTGGGTCCGGGAAGTTCTCTTCCGCGGTTTGCGGCTTACACAACATGCTTATGCAGCGTTTCCACCCACCTGGACGATCCATTGCTCTCTCCGTACCTCCAATCACCTCTAACAGATTTCCGAGCCCACAGCAAAAGCCGTTTCCCATCGCCATTACTCATACTGCGCATGCTCGAGTCAAAGGTGGCCCCGCCCCTCGTTCGCTCCGATTGGTTGGAGGACCGACCGTTCCATGTCGGTCCTGCAGCACTGTCCCCTCTTCCCATTGGTCCGCGCTGCCGTCAATCAGCCGGGCATTGTGACGGTGATTTGCTGCTTGTCCAATAATAACAGTAAGAAGTTTAACAACACCAGGTTAAAGTCCAACAGGTTTATTTGGTCGCAAACGTCACACAAGCTTTCGGAGCCTCAAGCTCCTTCTTCAGGTGAGTGGGAATTCTGTTCACAAACAGGGCATAGAAAGACACAGACTCAATTTACAGAATAATGGTTGGAATGCGAATCCTTGCAGCTAATCAAGTCTTAAAGGTACAAACAATGTGAGTGGAGAGCTTCCACTCTAAACACGTTAAAGAAGCCATCCCCTGCGGACAAGCCCTCCGTATACACAGGATCTGCTCGGATGAGGAGGATCGCAACAGACACCTCCAGATGCTGAAAGATGCCCTCATAAGAACAGGATATAGCGCTCAACTCATCGATCGACAGTTCCGACGCGCCACAGCGAAAAACCGCACCGACCTCCTCAGAAGACAAACACGGGACACGGTGGACAGAGTACCCTTCGTCGTCCAGTACTTCATCGGAGCGGAGAAGCTACGGCATCTCCTCTGAAGCCTTCAACATGTCATTGATGAAGACGAACATCTCGCCAAGGCCATCCCCACACCCCCACTTCTTGCCTTCAAACAACCGCACAACCTCAAACAGACCATTGTCCGCAGCAAACTACCCAGCCTTCAGGAGAACAGTGACCACGACACCACACAACCCTGCCACAGCAACCTCTGCAACACGTGCCGGATCATCGACACAGATGCCATCATCTCACGTGAGAACAGCATCCACCAGGTACACGGTACATACTCTTGCAACTCGGCCAAAGTCGTCTACCTGATACGCTGCAGGAAAGGATGTCCCGAGGCATGGTACATTGGGGAAACCATGCAGACGCTGTGACAACGGATGAATGAATACCACTCGACAATCACCAGGCAAGACTGTTCTCTTCCTGTTGGGGAGCACTTGAGCGGTCACGGGCATTCGGCCTCTGATATTCGGGTAAGCGTTCTCCAAGGCGGCCTTCACGACACACGACGGCGCAGAGTCGCTGAGCAGAAACTGATAGCCAAGTTCTGCACACATGAGGACGGCCTCAACCGGGATATTGGGTTCATGTCACACTATCTGTAATCCCCACAGCTTGCCTGGACTTGCAGAGTCTCACTGGCTGTCCTGTCTGTAGACAATACACATCTCTTTAGCCTGACTTGATGCTGTCTCCACTCACATTGTTTGTACCTTTAAGACTTGATTAGCTGTAAGTATTTGCATTCCAACCATTATTCTGTTAATTGAGTTTGTGTCTTTATATGCCCTGTTTGTGAACAGAATTCCCACTCACCTGAAGAAGGAGCTTAAGGCTCCGAAAGCTTGTGGCTTTTGCTACCAAATAAACCTGTTGGACTTTAACCTGGTGTTGTTAAACTTTTTACTGTGTTTACCCAGTCCAACGCCGGCATCTCCACATTAGTAATAACAGTGACAGAGTCTCAGTGTAACAATGACACACACAGGCTCCAATTCATTCAGAGTGGAGATGGGGCACAGAGACAACACAGCAAAGCACTGACTTACTCTGAGTGTAACAAATACAATGTTTGTTAAAATATTTAGAGTCACGTTGCAGTATGTTAGTGAACAAAGCATTAGATCCAATGTAATGGTAATACAGTCAGTATCTCACGCACCATAACCAAAGTTTAGGTTTCATTTGATAGTGTGAGTGAGTCATGGTCTACTGATATAATGTATTTAAATTCCGATGTGTGTTACTCTGCCACTGTCAGTATAGACAATAACCTGTCTGTTATTCCAATTCTGCTGTATTCTACAACTGCAGTTTCAGTGTCTCTGAGGTCATTTTAACTGCAGGTAATCTGACATTAAGGGAGACAAGAGGCCCAACAAACATTTGATTATAATAGGAGGACAAAGTGAAAGGGAGCAATGATATTTTAAGGTGTCTGTGTTGTGGTGAGTGTCACTGGGAGGTGAGTGATAAAATACAAGTGGAAACATCATGACAGAGACACATGTGACTGACTCGGCCTGACTGAGAGCTGTTATACTCGAGGCGAGAATAATGAGGACATGGCGAACTCTTGAGATTTCTGATATCTGAGGTGTATCTGTTAGAGGAACTGAAAATAATCAGTTCCTCCTCATGGTCATCTCCAGTTCTCAAGTTACACAGACACACAGGAAAGAGATCTGACAGCTCATCAAACCCAATATTTTAATCTTCTGTTTGAGACACATTATAATCGAAAAGATCAAATATTAAAACCTGAGGAGAGATACATTCAGAATGTCACAAAGATGAGTGAACTGTCTAATTATTCCCATTCACCATAACTTTGCCAATTTATCCTCTGCAAGTAGTTATCCAATTCCCTTTGAAAGTTACTACTAAACCTGCTTCTAGCACCTGTCAGTTTGTGCATTCCAGATCATATCAAGTTATTGTGTAAAACATTCTCCTTATCACCCCCTTCAGTTCTGTTGTCAATTATATTAAATCTCTGTGTCCTCTGCTTACAGACCCTCCTGCACCGGGGAAATCGATTCTCTCCATCGACAGACCCTCCTGCTCCTGGGAGATAATTTCTCTCCATTGACACTATCATAAATCATTTGTCATTTTAAACAACTCTATTAAATCTCCCCATCACATTCCCTGATCTAAGATGGATAACGCATGTTTTTCCTGCCCTGAAGAATTATATGGACTCAAAATGTTAACTTTCTGAACAGATGCCGCCGGACCTGCCAGGTTTTTCTGCTTTTCTCCCTGTTTTTCCCTCTGTAATCAATCAGAAACTCTTCATGATTTTGAACATCTTGATCAAATAGGAACACACAAAGCCTGAGAGAGGTACAGAGGGAGAGACAGAAAGACTGAGAGAAAAACTGAGAGAGATTTTAAAAAGCAGAAAGATGAGGTGGTCAAAGATAAAAGCTGAGAAACAGAGGAAACAAGCAATACAGAGAGAATGATATAAAATATAAGGGAGCAGGCTATCAGTTCCTGGCTATGGGGAGCAGAGGGAACTCAGTGACTGATCCACAAACACAGCCGGTTATATCCGGGGAATGGAAACTCTGAACAGAAATAACTGGCTCATTTGTAAATGTCACTACAAAGTGACCTGTGTGACTCTGCCCTGACTCTGTGGACAGATAAAGGCCGCATTGACAGATGTTATAAACCATAGAACTGTTAATAAACCATAGAAACCCTACAGTGCAGAAAGAGGCCATTCGGCCCATCAAGTCTGCACCGACAACAATCCCATCCAGGCCATATCCCTACATATTTACCCGCTAATCCCTCTAATCTACGCATCCCGGAACACTAAGGGGCAATTGAGTTTGGCCAATCAACCTAACCCGCACATCTTTGGACTGTGGGAGGAAACCGGAGCACCAGGAGGAAACCCACGCAGACACGAGGAGAATGTGCAAACTCCGCACAGACAGTGACCCGAGCCGGGAATCGAACCCAGGTCCCTGGAGCTGTGAAGCAGCAGTGCTAACCACTGTGCTGCCGTGCCACCCGTTCTCACCAGATTGATGTGCCTGGATTTATTTTCTGCTCAGAAGTGAGATGTGCGTTTTTGAACCGGCAGCAGAGAAACAGGAAGTTGTGTTACCCGAGAATGAAACAGCCAGCGTCAGTTTGATGTTATCACCGTGAAAAGTCTTCCTGTCTGTGAGGGTGAACTCACTCTGACAGCATCAAGAACAACCACACAGATTGCTGCCGTTCTCAGCATTACATTCACCTCCATTCCTATTTTAAACAATAAAGAAAGGAGATTATTTGGATTTTTAACACATTCACTGAATTGGGAGATGGACTGAGGGTCATCACTGGGAGAAATGAGGAGGAATTAGAGAACAAATGAGTTTTCCCAAAGAGGGTTATTAGAAAAGAGGAGATTTAAAGTGAGTCAGGGCCTGTCAGAGGAAGTGGGAGAGAGAAACAGAGAGGATTGAATCTCCATCAATTAAATGTTTTCTCAGACAGCGAAGAGAGATGAAATGTGTTTGTGCTTTTTCAGAGAGAGGTAATGAGAGAGAGAAAACAATGAATAAGTTTAAGCATTATCTGAAATAGGAAGGTTAAATGAGTGAGTGTTTGAAAGAACGATAGAGAGACAGTAAGTGACGAAGACAGTTTCTGAGAGGAGAGAGGTTAAGTGAATGTGAGAGAGGAGCGAGGTTAGAGTGTAAGAGAGGTGGAAGGTAAGGTGTGAGTGAATGCCTGGAGAGAGAGAGAGACGTTCAGTGAGTGTGAGAGAGATGAGAGATGTTGAGCGATTGAGTTTCTGAGAGAGAGGAGATGTTAAGTGAGTGAATGTCTGAAAAAGAGGAGAGCAGGTTCACACCCAGGGATCACTGAGAATGATCAAAATAAGGAGATCACCCAGAAAACTACCAACAGGAAACTTCAGCTGAACACATCACTCATTCTTAAATGGTCAGTCAGGGCTCTGGTGCAGCTCAGCTTCTCTCTGTTCTCTTTATAATGGTTAAAGGCTGATAGGAGTGAGGTTTATTTAAAAGGATAGTGTATGGGAAGCACACATCAACAAAACTGAGAATTCTTGGACACACACTGCAGCTCCTTCTCTATCTGGGAATCAAATTGTTGTCTAATTGTCCCAGCAGTTAACAGGCTCCTTTGAACTTCTCCAGCTCCTCCTTTAATGCAGACTTCAACCAATTTATTTTAAGCCAGTTTCTGTTCAATAAACCAGGACTGACACACATACATTAAAATGTTTTAGACTTTTTTTCATTTTTAGCTTGGAAACCTAAACCTGCCGTTTCACTCTCAGTCAGGAATAGATCCCAGTTTTACACCAATCTTTGACAGCACGTTTCCAGCATTCACCGTTGTTCTTCCTGACTCTAAACACAGTTGTAAAGGAGCTTCTGTTCCGTGTCTAGGAGCTCTGAACCATGGAAAAGAACGACTGGGACACATTTCTTACACACCTCAGGATTCACCCACACGGGGACTTTGCTGTCAGTGAAAAGTGACGAAAAAGACCAAAGTGCTGTGTGACCCTCTCAGCGTGACCCTGAAGGACTGGGTCAAGAATGAAGTTCTGTTCCTCCTGTATGACCCTCCCTCAGATTGCCCTTTCTGAGCTCCAGCCTGGTGACGTTAAACACTCAAATGGAAAAGACAAAAATCTACAACAATGATTCAATCAAATGTCTATTTCACATTTATTCAGAATATCAAACCTCAACAGAAGAAAAAAGTCAGAGTGAACATGATTCAGACCTGGATATGATTAACAGCATCGATAAGTGTAGAATCCAAACCTTGCAGTCCCTTGTGAACTCGCCGGTGTGTTAGCAGGTGGGATGACTGAACAAATCCCTTTCCACAGACATTACAGGTGAACGGCCTCTCCCCAGTGTGAACTCGCTGGTGTTTCAGAAGATAAGAGAAATGAGAAAATCCCTTCCCACAGACAGAGCAGGTAAATGGCCTCTCCCCACTGTGAACTCTCTGATGTGTCAGCAGGTTGGATGACTGACTGAATCCCTTCCCACACATGGAGCAGGTGAACGGCCTCTCCCCAGTGTGAACTCGCTGGTGATTCAATAGGTTGGATGAACGAGTGAATCCCTTCCCACATACGGAGCAAGTGAATGGCCTCTCCTCACTGTGAACCTGCTGCTGTGTCAGAAAGTTGTATGAACGGGTGAATCCCTTCCCACATTCAGAGCAGGTGAACGGTCGATCCCCTGTGTGGAGTTGCTGGTGTATCAGAAGGTTGGATGAATTAATGAATCCCTTCCCACAGTCTGAGCAGGTGAAGGGCCTCTCCCTAGTGTGAATTCTCTGGTGGTTCAATAGGGCAGATGGATGGCTGAATCCCTTCCCACACACACAGCAGGTGAATGGCCTCTCCCCAGTGTGAGTATATTGGTGCGTCAGCAGATCTTTTTTATTTTTAAAGCTCTTCTCACAGTGGGAACAATTAAAAAGTTTGTTATCAGAGTGAACAAGTTGATGTGTCTGCAAGTGGGATGACTGAATGAATCCTTTCCCACACACACAGCAGGTGAACGGTCTCTCCCCAGTGTGAATACGTTGGTGCGTCAGCAGATCTTTTTTGCATTTAAAACTCTTCCCACAGTCAGAACATGGAGACAGTCTCTCATCAGTGTGAACAAGTTGGTGTGTCACAATGTGGGATGAGCGAGTGAATCCCTTCCCACACACAGGGCAGGTGAACGGCCTCTCCCCAGTGTGAACCCGTTGGTGAGTCAGAAGGTTGTATGAATGGGTGAATCCCTTCCCACAAACAGAGCAGGTGAACGGTCTCTCCCCAGTGTGACTGCGCTGATGAACTTCCAGTTGTGATGGGAAACTGATTCCTTTCCCACAATCCACACATTTCCACTGTTTCTCCATGGTGCTGGTGCCCTTGTGTTTCTCCAGGTTGGATGATCAGTTCAAGCCTCATCCACACACACAACATACACGTAGTTTCACCCTGCTGTGAACTGTGATTTTTTTTCAGGCTGTGTAACTGGTTAAAGCTCTTTCCACAGTCGGTTCACTGGAACACTCTCACTCGGGTGTGTGTTTGTCCTGCTGCTTTTCTGGTCACACTGATGTTTAATTTCTTTGCCCACAGGCAGAACAGACAAATATTGCTCCTTCCATATTCAAAGACCGATCATATTCAGCTCCGAAGGAACTGAATGACTTTGTCAGATGTGATGTTCGGTTTGAGTTTTCTGTCTGCCATTCCTTCACTTTGAATATCCTGTAAAAACAGTTTAGAAAAGTCATCACTGTCAGAACAGGATAGAAACTCTGAACAATTCTAGTCTTTCTGGAACATTTTTTCCTTTCTTGTTCCCCCAAATCTGTAAATCTCCGTCCCACACACTCTCCCTCCTCCCTGCGCTGAAATCCAAACCCATCTCACCATTTCTTTCCTCCACTCCCAGTTTTCTCCCTCCCTCTCCTCTGTCTGGGTTCAGTTCTCCAGCTCCTGTCTGCAGACTGACAATAAAACCAATGGGTCTTATTGGGGGCGTTGGGGCCTCCAGCGGGTGTTTGTGAATCCTCCCCGCCCACCTCCCAGGGTTTCCTTCCTTCCCAGAGATCAGAGTCCTCATTGATTTGAGGCCAAAGTGTAACCTCTTATTTATTGTCCCCCTCCCCCATCCTCTGATGTGAACCATCCTCCAGTGGCTGAGCCAGGATGGGGCCGTTAACCTGGGCCTGTTCCCGGGAGGGAGGGAGGGAGAAGCCCCGCAGCTGCAAACCAGGGAGCTGACAATGATTCTGAAGGGTTTGCGGATCCACAAAGTGTTTCCAAATCCTCCCAGCCACCGCCTAACGCTGACTCCGCTTCTCCGGGACAAACAAGCGCAAGGACAGCAATGACACTGCGCATGCTCCACATCACAATGCCCGGGCACTGATTGACGCCAGCTGCGGACCAATAGGAAGAGGGGGCCGGACTGGAGGACCGAGCGGGAGCGGCTGGTCCTCCAACCAATCGGAGTGAATGAGAGGCGGGGCCTGTAGCATGCGCAGTGCGGGTAATGACGACGGATGGACGGTTTTAACTCGGTAGCGAGATCAATACGAGGTAGAGGGCGGCGTGCGAGGAATGATAAATGTGGCGGGTGGGTGGAGAGGCTTTGTAAACATGTTGTTCAACCCCAAACCCCGGAAATGAACTTCCCGGTTCCCCCCCTTTGTACCAAATGGAGCGGCAGCTTGTAGTGTTAGACCCGGGCTGACTGCCGCCATTGAGGCTGCATGTGGGAGGCCGGCAGGGATTGTGATCGGAGAGTGAAGCCCTGACGTCACAATGGAATGGGTGAGAGTGTGAGGTCACAATGGAATGGGTGGGAGTGTGAGGTCACAATGGAATGGGTGAGAGTGTGATGTCACAATGGAATGGGTGAGAGTGTGACGTCACAATGGAATGGGTGAGAGTGTGATGTCACAATGGAATGGGTGAGGGTTCCAGATGAGCTGAGACTGGGCTGGAGTCGGGCGATGGCACTGACATGTGGCCCGGTGGCACAGTGGTTAGCGCAGCTGCCTAACAGCGCCAGGGACCCGGGTTCAATTCCAGCCTCGGGTCGCTGTCTGTGCAGAGTTTCTACATTCTCCCCGTGTCTGGGTGGGTTTCCTCCGGGTGTTCCGGTTTCCTTCCACAGTCCAAAGATGTGCAGGTTAGACAGATTGGCCATGATAAATTAACCCTTGGCATCAGGGGGATTAACAGGTAAATATGTGGATAGGGCCTGGATGGGATTGTTGTCGGTGCAGGCTCGATGGGCTGAATGGCCTCCTCCTACAATGTATTTTATGATTCATTACTGTTAATTAATTAATTACTTTGAATGAAGGTGGTCTTGATGATGATGTGGACGTGGTTGGAAGCTCATATTGGGATGAACTATTTCACCCTGGTTGTGAACAGCCTGTTTCAGCCTCAGACAGTAAGTAATCTCACAACACCAGGTTAAAATCCAACAGGTTAATTTGCTGGCATAAGCCACAGGATTTTGGAGCGCTGCTCTTCATCAGGTGAGTGGGAGTTCTATTCACAAACAGGGCACAGAGACACAAACTCAATTTACAAAATAATGGTTGGAATGTGAGTCTTTACAGGTAATCAAGTCTTAAAGGTACAGACAATGTGAGTGGAGAGAGGGTGAAGCACAGGTTAAAGAGATGTGTATTGTCTCCAGCCAGGACAGTTAGTGAGATTTTGCAAGCCCAGGCAATTTGTGGGGGTTACAGACAGTGTGAGTTACAGATAGTGTGACATGAACCCAAGATCCCGGTTGAGGCCGTCCTCATGTGTGATTGACAGATCCATGCTCACTGCTTCTTGCCCTGGATGCAGAGAGCTGAAAATTTCCATGCAGGCTGCCAGACAAATAAATGTCTACATTACTGGAGTAAAAATGTGTGGAATATACAGACCGAATTCACTTCATTCCCTTCAGTTGCTGCAAGTCCCCAATTTCCCCCAGAATGAGAAAAGAAATGGAAAGGGGGAAACATTGATTTCCTCCCAGATGTTGTCCAGAGGAGGAAGTTTCAATCTGAAGCTCATTGGACAACTTCCGCATTGTGACATCACAATGGAGCCTGCCTGAATCAGCGAATAGGAATCTCTCTTCCTACATCAAGAGCTGATGTTTCTTGTCTGGATGACCCTTTGTCAAAGCTCTGAAACATCTGTTCTTTTCTCTCCATACAGATGCTGCCAGACCTGCTGAGAATGGGGAGACAGTGTGTGGGATGGAGATTTACAGCTTTTGGGGAATGAGAGAGGCAAGAATGTTCCATAGAAATTGTCTGTTCTGAATTTCTATGCTGTACTGACACTGATGACTTTTGTAAACTCGTTTTACAGGATATTGAAAGAGGAATCACAGGCCGAAATCTCAAACGTCATGTCTAGACGTGACAGAGTCATATTCCTTGGGACCTCAATATCATCGGACTTTGAATCCAGAAGGAGAAATGATTGTCCGGTCTGTCGATTTGAAATGTCAGTGTGAGTGAAAAAGCATCAACACACTGCCACACTTGAGTGAGTGTGTTCCAATGCACTGACTAAAAAGCTTTAACCAGTTACACAGTTTGAATAAATATCACACCATTCACAGCGGGGAGAGACTGTAATCTTGTTCTGAGTGTGGGTGAAGTTTCAACTAATTGTCTAGTCAAGAGAGAGGTAAGGACACCTGCACCATGGAGAAACCATGGAAATGTGGGGACTGTGGGAAGGGATACAGAGCCCCATCTAAGCTGGAAGCTCATCGACGCAGCCACACTGGGGAGAGACCATTCACCTGCTCTCAATGTGGGAAGGGATTCACTCGATTATCCCTCCTGCAGAGACACCAGCAAGTTCACACTGGAGAGAGGCCATTTTCCTGCTCTCAATGTGAGAAGGGATTCAGTCAGTTATCCGACCTGCAGAGACACCAGCGAGTTCACACTGGGGAGAGGCCGTTCACCTGCTCTCAGTGTGGGAAGGGATTCACTCAATTATCCACCCTGCGGACACATGAACGAGTTCACACTGGGGAGAGGCCATTCACCTGCTCTCAGTGTGGGAAGGGATTCATTCTGTTATCCAGCCTGCGGATACACCAGCGAGTTCACACTGGGGAGAAACCATTCACCTGCTCTCAGTGTGGGAAGGGATTCATTCAGTTATCCAGCTTGCAGAAACACCAGCACGTTCACACAGGAGAGAGGCTGTTCACCTGCTCTCAGTGTGGGAAGGGATTCACTCGGTCATCCCTCCTGCAGAGACACCAGCGAGTTCACACTGGGGAGAGGCCATTCAACTGTTCTCAGTGTGGGAAGGGATTCACTCAGTCATCCATCCTGCGGACACACCAGCGAGTTCACACTGGGGAGAGACCGTTCACCTGCTCTCAGTGTGGGAAGGGATTCACTCAGTCAGCCGACCTGCAGAGACACCAGCTACGTCACACAGGGGAGAGGCCGTTCACCTGCTCTCAGTGTGGGAAGGGATTCATTCTGTTATCCAGCCTGCGAATACACCAGCGAGTTCACACTGGGGAGAAACCATTCATCTGTTCTCAGTGTGGGAAGGGATTCACTAACTCATCTGATCTGCGGACACACCAGCGAGTTCACACAGGGGAGAGGCCGTTCACCTGCTCTCAGTGTGGGAAGGGATTCACTCAGTCATCCCACCTGCAGAGACACCAGCGAGTTCACACTGGGGAGAGACCATTCGACTGTTCTCAGTGTGGGAAGGGATTCACTCAGTCATCCAACTTGCAGACACACCAGCGAGTTCACACTGGGGAGAGGCCGTTCACCTGCTCTCAATGTGGGAAGGGATTCAGAGTTTCATCCCACCTGCTGAGACACCAACAAGTTCACGAGTGATGACAGGGGTTGGATTCTGCTGTTATTGTTTCTGCTCTCAATTATATCCAGGACTGCATTTTGTTCATTCTCACAGTTGGTCAATGGGGAGGGTCGGAGGGTTTCTTTCTGCTGGACTGGCCGGTCTCATGACTTTGCCTCCAGTGGGCTGATGCTCTTTGAGTCTTGTTGCGAATACCTGGTTTTTAGATTTCACAAGGATCACAGAGTGACAGGATGTTAGGAAGTTATAGAGGTTTACAACATGGAAACAGGCCCTTCGGCCCAACTTGTCCATTCCGCTCAGTTTTTACCACTAAGCTAGTCCCAATTGCCCGTATTTTGCCCATATCCCTCTATACCCATCTTACCCATGTAACTGTCTAAATGCTTTTTAAAAGACAGAATTGCACCCACCTCTACCACTGCCTCTGGCAACTCGTTCCAGACACTCACCACCATCTGAGTGAAAAATTGCCCCTCTGGACCCTTTTGTATCTCTCCCCTCTCACCTTAAACCTAAAACTAAGAACAAGAAATGTATCGATAAAATGATTAGAGAATAGAGCCAACATTTTGAGTCTGAATGACACTTCATAAGAGTTGTTATGAAGGGTCATCCAGTATTGAAACTTTGGCTCCATTCTTCACAGGTGCTGTCAGACCCGCTGAGATTTTCCAGCATTTTGTGTTTTTGTTTCAGATTCCAGTATCTGCAGTATTTTACTCTTCTGATGAAATGATTAGTTCTGATTGGAATCCCCATGACCCTCCTTCAAAACAGAGGGAGTGGTGGCAGAAGGAGAAAAATGATAAGGATGATAAAGTCTGGGTTCTGATTCTCCGAGCCCATGAAGAATTAACAAAATGAGTGAACCAGTTTATAAAGAACAGAAGTTACCCATCCCTAACAAAAACTGATCAAATTAAAATAATTAGGTTGAGGAAGAGAACAAAAGAATTCATAGATAAAGTTTAAAATCAACTTTGTTTTGTTGTTAGAGAAGTTTTTAAAAATTATGTAAAGTGATGTAACTGTGTGCCAAGTTTCTTCTCTCACTCCCCACCCCTTTAGGTTCTGTAGAAAAGTTAACCCTTTCAGCAGACAGTTGATTTAGTCATGGAGTTATAGAGGTTTCCAGCTTGGAAACGGGCCCTTCAGCCCAACTTGTCCATGCCGCCCCTTTTTTAACCCCTGTGCTCATCCCAATTGTCCACGTTTGGTCCATATCCCTCGACACCCATCTTACCCATGTAACTCTAAACGCTTTTTAAAAGACAAAATTGTACCTGCCTCTACTACTACCTCTGGCACCTTTTTCCAGACACTCACCACCCTCTGTGTGAAACAAGTGCCCCTCTGGACCCTTCTGTATCTCTCCCCTCTCACCTTAAACCTATGCCCTCTAGTTTTAGACTCCCCTACCCTTGGGAAAAGATATTGACTATCTAGCTGATCTATGCCCCTCATTATTTTATAGACCTCTATAAGTTCACCCCTAAGCCTCTTACATTCCAGGGAAAAAAGTCCCAGTCTATCCAGCCTCTCTTTATAACTCAAACCATCAAGTCCCGGTAGCATCCTAATAAATCTTTTCTGCAGTCTTTCTAGTTTAATAATATCCTTTCTATAATAGGGTGACCAGAACTGTACACAGTATTCCAAGTGTGGCCTTACCAATGTCTTGTAAAACTTCAACAAGACATTCCAACTCCTGTATTCAATGTTCTGACCAACATGCAGAATGCCTTCTTCACCACTCTGTCCACCTGCAACTCCATTTTCAAGGAGCTATGTACCTGTACCCCTAGATTTCTGTTCTGTAACTCTCCCCAACACCCTACCATTAACTGAGTAAGTCCTGTCCTGGTTCGATCGCCCAAAATGTATTACCTCGCATTTATCTAAATTAAACTCCATCTGCCATTCGTCAGCCCACTGGCCCAATTGATCAAGATCGCGCTACAATCCTAGATAGCCTTCTCCACTGTCCACGATGCCACCAACTTTGGTGTCATCTGAAAACGTACTACCCATGCCTCCTACATTCTCATCCAAATCATTAATATAAATGACAAATAACAGTGGACCCAGCACCGATCCTTGAGGCACGCCGCTGGTCACAGGCTCCAGTTTGAAAAACAACCTTCGACAACCACCCTGTCTTCTGTCATCAAGCCAATTTTGTATCCATTTGGCTAACTCACCCTGGATTTCATTAGATTTAACCTTAAGCAACAACCTACCTTGCGGTACCTTGTCAAAGGCCTTGCTAAAGTCCACGTAGACAGCATCACCTGTACTGCCCTGATCTACCTTCTTGGTTACCCCTTCAAAAAACTCAATCAAATTTGTGAGACATGATTTTCCACTCACAAAGCCATGCTGACCGTCCCTAATCAGTCCTTGTGTCTCCAAATGCCTGTAGATCCTGTCTCTCAAATACCTTCTTACAACTTACAGATGTGAATCACACCGCCCTTTAGTTCCCAGGCTTTTCCCTGCAGCCCTTTTTAAACAAAGGCTCCACATTTGCCACCCTCCAATCTTTAGGTACCTCACCCGTGACTATCGATGATTCAAATATCTCTGCTCGGAGACCCGCAATTTCCTCCCTAGCCTCCCACAGTGTTCTGGGATACACTTCATCAGGTCCCGGGGATTTATCTACCTTGATGCGCTTTATGACTTCCAGCACCTCCTTCTCTGTTATAAGTACACTTCTCAAGACATCACTTTATTTCCCCAAGTTCCCTAACATCCATGCTTTTCTCAACAATAAATAATGATGAAAAATATTCATTTATGATCTCACCCATCTCTTGTGGATCCGCACATAGATGACCTTGTTGATCCTTCAGAGGCCCTACTCTCTACCTAGTTACTCTTTGGCACTTTATGTATTTATAGAACCTCTTTGGATTCTCCTTTGCCTTATCTGCCAAAACAATCTCGTGTCCCCTTTTTGCCCTCCTGATTTCTCTCTTAATTCTACTCCTACACCCTCTATACTCTTCAAGGGATCCACTTGATCCCAGCTGCCTATGCATGTCATGTGCCTCCTTCTTCTTGACGAGGGCCTCAATATCTCGAGTCATCCAGGGTTCCCGACTTCTACCAGCCTTGCCCATCACTCTAAGAGCAATGTGCTTACCCTGAACCCTGGTTAAAACACTTTTGAAAGCCTCCCACTTACCAGACGTCCCTTTGCCTTCCCACAGACTCCCCCAGTTAACTGTCGAAAGTTCCTGCCTGATACCATCAACATTGGCCTTTCCCTAATTTAGAATTTTTACTTTTGGACCTGACCAATCATTTTCCATAGGTATCTTAAAACTAATGGAATTATGGTCACTGGTCCCAAAGTGATCCCTCACTCACACTTCTATCACCTGCCCTTCCTTATTTCCCAAGAGGAGGTCAGGTTTTGCCCCTCTCTAGTCGGGCCATCCACATACTGAATGAGAAATTCCTCCTGAATACACTCAACAAATTTCTCTCCATCCAAGCCTCTAATACTGTGGCTGTCCCAGTCAATGTTGGGAAAGTTAAAATCTCCGACTATTACCACCCTATTTTTCTTGGAACTATCTGTAATCTCCTTACATATTTGCTCCTCAATTTCCCACCGACTATTTGGGGGCCTATAGTACAACCCTATCAAAGTGATTTCCCCCTTCTTATTTCTCAGTTCACCCCTTTTGACTCAGTAGGCGAACCCTCGGATATATCCCTTCTCAGTACTGCCGTGATGTTTTCCTGAATCAAAAGTGCAACTCCCCCTCCTTTCTTTCCTCCTGTTCTATCTTTCCTATGGCATCTTGTTTTTAACTTGTTTTTAAATCACCCAGAAACTCGTGTCTATTTTAGTTTATAATTGTGGATTTATTGGAGCCAGTTAAATGTGGAAATTTTAAGCATACCCTGGAGGAATTTGGAACAACTGAGAATTTTATATTGTTGTCACCTCAACCCCAGATAAAGAACAAGGAGATTGCAGGTGGTAACGTGTTTGGGATTTTAAATTAACAAAGATTAGATGTTGCTGATAAAATCAGGCCTTGGAAGTTGGCTTAAAAAGGGTTAAGTTACAATGAAGGATCTTGCATCTTATTTTAATCAAGGAGTTGTGAGCTTGTAGTGCTCTGTCGCTTTAAGAAGCTACAGCTGCGAGAGAGAATGCTGAGGATTCATTGTTTGAAATTTACGAGCTGTGAGAATCTGTGTGTTTTGTTTGTTTTATGTGGATGTTTGTAGATATGTTTTATCATTGTTTTGGGCTACATTTGTTAAGGTTTATCTTTCTGGGGAATTAATCTTACCTTGAGTCTTTAATTAAAGGCATTTTTGGGAGTTTAAAAACAGAATCAGAAGAATGCTTAAGTAATTAATTTTGGTTATTATTGTAAAGCACATGCTAAGTTTCTCTGTTTGTGTGTGGATGATTTTTGTGGGTTGAACGCTTTAAGCTTTGAGGTTTTTTGTCTGTGATTTAAATCAAACAGATTTTTTAAATGGAAGTGTCATGAATAAAGCTTTTTTTTTCAAAAGTTATGAACCTGGAGCCATATTTACTGACCAGAGACAGGATTCCAGGATATTTTACTAAACATGTGGGAATTTTAATCCAGATAAAACTCACTCATGAAAATGAGACTTTTAACTTGTAATGGTTATTGTAAGGGGAAGTTTTCTCACTTCCTACCAGCATGAAAGACAAGCAGACATGAGTACAGTACAAAAAGGCAACACAAATTTTATTCTCTGTTTAAAATAACAAAACTGCAGGCCTGGGGAGAGACAGCTGCTCGTCAACTGCTCTGCCTGGCTATTATGCGCTTTACAGTTTATAGGGTTTTGAACTTCGTGCCAAACATATGGTAATAGGCTCATCATTTACTACAAGTTACATGATCAGTATCTGCTCATAACACAAAGCAGTGGCACAATAGCGAGATATTAAAACAGCCATTATAGATAGGTGGAGCTGATCCCATTTCCCCTGGGCTGATCTGTTTCTGGAGGGCTCCCTTTGTGATTTGAGCTTCTTGCATAATCTAATCAGTTGAGCTATTGTCTGTGTTTCCCTGCTTGGAGTCGAAAGTGATTAAGGCTGTCTGAAGTGATTAGGGGATGCAAGGAGCCTCTCCATGAGTCATCGCATTGCTGTGAACTGTTGACAATATTTTAAAATAAATTTGATATACACACGTAAAAATATCCATGATATTAAGCATAAAAGTCGTCTTAAGCATAAAGGTCGCCCCCTTCAGTTATTTAAAATTTGGTACATATGAAACGATTCTGACCAATTCTGTGTTGGATTGATCTTGGGTTAAACTTCCTGTCAGGTCCAAAGATTTATTCCTGACACAATTAACACAATGAAAAGGAAAATTCTGGAATTGGATACTGAAGAACAGAGTTTAAAAGGAGAGATTATTAAATAGAAATGATTCCCAGACCGTGTGGTCATTAGATTGAAACAAAGGAAGGGTGCTGACATCCATTTGAGAACTTTTAATCCACCCCTTTTCAAACTGAGTCTATGTACAAAGAAAACGCCAAGGATGGTCGATAAGGGGGTCTGGAAAACATCATGATGGGGGCACCTATCTGTCCATGAGATGCTCACAAAGCCCCATAATGCCCAGATACTAATTTTATTGAACCTATAATGTATGTAATCGATCACCATTCTGATTGGATTGTGTCCAGCCGGGATGGGCTGAGTAACTGGATAAGAATTGATGATATTCTGTGTTGGGTGGAGTTGCACATGGTCAGCCCCTGTGGCTTCTCCCCGCTGGCGTAACTCAATAAACTGTTTGTCGATTGAATCAGGTTTGAGTGTTGAATGATTCTTCTGAGTTCATTCCCCACAACACACTGGGTACATTACCACTTCATCCTCGGGAGTGGCCTGATAGGCCGTGGTCCAGACTACATGTGGACTTTGGGGGGCCTTTCATGAATCACATGTTTTTGCTTGTTGTAGATGCACATTCAAAATGCTTGGAAGCACAGATCATGAGTAATATTCCAGGGCAATTAGGACTAGCTTAGTGGTAAAAACTGGGCAGCATGGACAAGTTGGGCCGAAAGGCCTGTTTCCATGCTGTAAACCTCTACGACTCTAACTACCTTTTTTGTGGCCTGAAGTTCCCACAATTGGAAAGCAGCCAGATTAGTTAAATAGACAGCATTAATTGTGAGACAATTAAATAATAAATGATTCATTAATACATATGTTATAAAGGCTGGAAATATAAATTTGAACACAGGTTTATAACTTTTAGAATTATAAACACTTTAAGAATGGTTAAAATGCTGTGGGAATTATAAGATGTTCCCTTCCCATGCTGACAGAATAAAGAAAGATGAAAGGACTTGTTAACCTTGACTGGAGGGAATGAATCGGCTCCTGTTCAAGATGTCTCAACATTGAATGACTGATGTGAACCAATTATCGGTCAACACTTGGGCTACCCCAAGCTAAGAGATATCGTTTGAGAGAAAGGTATGTCTTAAAATTAAGACAATATGTGCAATTAGCTAAAAACCAAATCAATTTCATTATTGACAAGTTATAGACCAATTGGCTAATTCCTAACAATTAGCTGAGGATGGCTTTCTACATTTTGAAAGTATAAAAAAGGGGATTCGAGAAACCAATCTGGTAGAAGTTTTTAAAAGTTAACTTTTTTTATAGTTTGTTTATTAGTGTCACACATAGACTTACATTAACATTGCAATGAAGTTACTCTGATAATCCCCCAGTCGCCACACTCTGGTGCCTGTTTGGGTAAACTGAGGAAGAATTTAGCATGGCCAATGTACCCAACCAGCACGTCTTTCGGACTGTGGGAGGAAACCGGAGCACCCAGAGGAAACCTGCACAGACACGGGGAGAATGGGCGAACTCCGCACAGCCAGTGACCCAAGCCGGGACTCGAACCCTCTGCTGTGAGGCAGCAGTGCCTCACACTGTGCCCTACAGAGAGACGTTGAGAGCTGTTAGTTTTACAAGTTATCCACGTTTTCAGAGCCATCACTTCATGTCCTGGTTTGAGAAGGATGGAGAAGTTGAAGTTAAGCTCTCCTCCTTTTGCTGTTGATCGATACTTTGCTTTTTTATCTTTCTGACTCGTTACATTTTTAATGGTTAATAAACTTTCTGAATTCACCATTTAAAGTGTTCTTTCTTGCCATATGATTAAGACACTGGAACCTGGTGTGATTTACGATGAGGGAAGTTATTGTAAACAAGAGAACCCCCATAAATCTTAGTTCAAACAAATCAAAGTTCTTATAAATGGAATGTTATCCTTTATTCTGAGAGAAATTGAACATAGAAGTAAAGATGTTATGCTTCAGTTGTGCAGGGCGTTGCTGAGATTGCACCTTGAACACAGGGTACAATTTTGTCTCCTATTAAACAAAGGATATAAATACATTGGAAGCAGTTCAGAGGAGGTTTACAAGATTGATTCCCAATCCAGTAGTGTGAAACATTAACACTGTTTCTCTCTCCACAGATGCTGCAAGACGTGTTGTGTTTTTCCAGTCCTTTCTGTATTTATTTTAAATCTACCTGTAGTGGTAGGAAAAACACTATTTACTATCCAGGATAAAATAAATGTCCTTCATCAGCTTTTGTGGATCATTTCAGTGGCAATGTGCTCTCCCAGGCTCAAAGAGCATCAGCGAACTAGAAGCAAAGTCGTGAGACCGGCCAGTCCAGCAGAAAGAAACCCTCCGACCCTCCCACTTCACCAACTGTCAGAATGAACATGGTTCAGTCCTGGATGTGATTAACAGCAGCAATAAAACAGAATCCAACCCCTGTCATCACTTGTGAACTCGCTGGTGTCTCAGCAGGCTGGATGACTGAGTGAATCCTTTCCCACACGCCCAACAGGTGCATGGTTTCTCCCCAGTGTGAACTCGCTGGTGTTCCTGCAGGTTTGATAACCGACTGAATCCCTTCCCGCACTTGGAGCAGGTGACAGGCTTCTCCCCGGTGTGAACCCGCTGGTGATCCTGCAGGGTGGACGAATGTGTGAATCCCTTCCCACACACACAGCAAGTGTACGGTTTCTCCCCAGTGTGAACTCGCTTGTGTCTCAGCAGGTTGCTTGACTGAGTGAAACACTTCCTACACTCAAGGCAGGTGAATGGTCTCTCCCCGGTGTGGCTGCGTCGATGGGTTTCCAGCTCAGATGGGCACTGACATGCCTTCCCACAGTCCCCACATTTCCACGGTTTCTCCATGGTGCAGGTGTCTTTGTCACCCTCCTGGTTAAACAGTCAATTAAATCTCACACAGAACACGGGTACAGTCTCTCCCCGCTGTGAATACTGCGATGTATTTTCAGGCTGTGTAACTGGTTAAAGCTCTTTCCACACTCAGTGCACTGGAACACTCTCACTCAGGTGTGTCTGTGTCTTGGTGTATTTCCAGTCACATTTATGTTATAAAAAATTCTGACGCAGACAGAACATTAAAAGATTTCTCCTTCAAGATTGAAAGGCCAATGATATTCGGGTCCCAATCAATCAAATGTCTGTCAGATGTTGATGTGACGTTTGATTCGAGATTTCTGTCTGTAAATCCCCACCTTCTGATATCCTGCAAAAGGAGATTACAAAATTCATCAGTGTCAGTACAGGACAGAAATTCAGAACAGACAATTCTAGTTTCTATGGAACATTCTTTCCTCTCTCATTCCCCAAACGCAGTAAATCTCCATCCCACACACTCTCCCTCAATTCTCACTCTGCTGTATCTAATATTCACCCTCCCAATTCTCCTGAAGGTGCTGATTGAGGCTGATTGACAGATCCATGCTCACGGCTTCCTGTCCTGGACACAGGGAGCTGAAAATCTCCATGCAGGCTGCCAGACAGATGTCTATAATACTGGATAAAAGTGTAACATACAGGACATTACTTGAGTAGTGGTAGAGCAGGGATTTGAGGAAGATTTATATTTATGTACGGAGAGCACATGATCTAGAACTCGCTGCCTATGAGGATGGTGGAACAGAAGATTCAATCATTTCAAAATGAAATTGGATGGGTACTTGAAGGAAATAAAACTTGCAGAGGAATGTTGATAGAGAGAAAGAACAGGATTCTACAGAGAATCAATCTGCAGTCCATAAGATGACGTGGAGATGTCGGCGTTGGACTGGGGTGGGCACACAACACCAGGTTCATCAGGTGAGTGGCCATTCACCTGATGAAGGAGCAGTGCTCCGAAAGCTCGTGCGATCAAATAAACCTGTTGGACTTTAACCTGGTATTGTGAGACTTCTTACTGTTTATAAGATGTACAGGTTAGGTTGATTGGCCATGCTCAATTGCCACTTAGTGTCCCAGGATGTGTGGGTTGGGGGGGCAATGCTCGGGGGGGGGGCAATGCTCGGGGGGGGGGCAATGCCCGGGGGGGGCAAAGCCCGGGGGGGGCAAAGCCCGGGGGGGGGGGGGCAAAGCCCGGGGGGGGGCAAAGCCCGGGGGGGGGGGCAAAGCCCGGGGGGGGGGGGGGGCAAAGCCCAGGGGGGGGGGCAAAGCCCAGGGGGGGGGGGGCAAAGCCCAGGGGGGGGGGAGGGACAGAGAGATAGTAAAAGTTTTTACAAATATATAAAAAGGAAAAGAGTAGCTAAAGTAAATGTTGGACCCTTAGTAGATGAGAAGGGGGATTTAATAATGGGAAACGAGGAAATGGCTGAGGCCTTAAACAAGTTTTTTGTATCAGTCTTCACGGTAGAGGACACAAATAGCTTACCGAAAATTGACGGTCATGGGACTGTAGGGGATGAGGTCCTTAAAATGATTACTATTACTAAAGAGGTAGTGCTTGGGAGGCTAATGGGACTAAAGGTAGACAAGTCCCCGGGCCCGGATGGAATGCATCCCAGGGGACTGAAAGAAATGGCAGAAGTAATAGAGGATGCGTTGGTTGTAATTTATCAAAATACGCTGGACTCTGGGGAAGTGCCGGCTGATTGGAAAACAGCTAATGTGACGCCACTGTTTAAAAAAGGAGGTAGACAAAAGGCGGGTAACTACAGGCCGGTTAGCTTAACGTCCGTAGTTGGGAAATTGCTGGAATTCATCATTAAGGAAGAAATAGCAGGACACCTGGAAAAAAATGGTTTGATCAAGCAGACGCAGCATGGATTCATGAAGGGAAAGTCGTGTTTGACAAATTTACTGGATTTTTATGTTGATGTAACGAGTGCGGTTGACAGAGGGGAACCAGTGGATGTGGTGTTTTTGGATTTCCAGAAGGCGTTCGATAAGGTGCCTCACAAAAGGTTGCTGCAGAAAATCAGGGTGCACGGAGTTAGGGGTAAAGTGTTAGCGTGGATTGGGGATTGGCTATCTAACAGGAAGCAGAGAGTTGGAATAAATGGGTGCTTTTCTGGTTGGCAGTTGGTGACTAGTGGCGTGCCACAGGGATTGGTGCTGGGGCCTCAAGTATTTACCATATGCATAGACGATCTGGAGGAGGGGACCGAGTGTTGGGTAACAAAGTTTGCGGATGACACAAAGATGAGTGGGAAAGTGAATTGCGTGGAGGATGCGGTAAGTCTGCAGAGAGATTTGGATAGGCTAAGTGAGTGGGCGAGGATCTGGCAGATGGAGTATAGCGTTGGTAAGTGTGAGCTTATCCACTTTGGAAGGAATAATAGTAAAATGGAAGCTGCAATGCTGCCCCCTGTTGTTCACTTCTCCCAGTCTCAGCATTGCAGAGTGTTTAAACAAGAATGGCACATTCAGCACCATGGAATGAGAACATTCGGACTAACTCTTCGTTATACAATTGTTCTGTTTGTATTAACAGTTCACAATCCAGGTCACAGATCTGATTCAGTGAGAGGAGGTGAGAGTGCCTTTGCAGGTTTTTGTACGGGCTCAC
Organism: Mustelus asterias; assembly: GCF_964213995.1. Taxonomy (NCBI): domain Eukaryota; kingdom Metazoa; phylum Chordata; class Chondrichthyes; order Carcharhiniformes; family Triakidae; genus Mustelus; species Mustelus asterias. The sequence continues at coordinate 286,194 of NW_027590136.1, forward strand.
TGCGCCTCTGTAGCAGTGTGGGGCTCAGCGCACAGTGATACACGGCAGAGTCAGAGACATGGACCCCAGTGATATTTAAAGGAACTGTTTTCTTGTCCTTGTCCAAATCAGCAGAAAACCGGTCAGGGAAATCTGGAGACTTTTCTCCGCCCCCCGTGCTATATTTCTGCAGTAAATATCTCGGAGCTTCCCCGGGATACTGGATGTACCAGAAGAGATTTGGAAAAGCATCCGTTGTTGTGTAATTACAATTCACTATTACGTTCAATCCTTCCTGAACCGTTAATTCAGCCGGGTCCTGGGAAACTGAATCTTGGCCATTGATTCCTGCAACAAAATGTAGAATGTGTGAGAAATCTGTGAACAAATATAACCCATGAAACACACACTGAGGATCTGAGCTCAGACTCACCGGGCAGCGTGGTCATTGTTATCAGTAAAGCACACAGGAGATACATGGTTCCTGATTGGACAGTAAGCAGCGACAATGTTTACAATAAGTTGCTGCCTCTAGTCTTATATCACAGAGTGAACTCAGATCAGAGGCAGCTTCAAGTATTCAGAAACAGGGAGGCGTTTCTCAGTGCTGCGATTGGCTCATCTCCCTGAGCTGACGTCAGCTGCGAATCATAAAATCCCTGCAGTGCAGAAGGAGGCCATTCGCCCCATCGAGTCTATACCGGTCACAATACCACCCAGGCTCCACTCCCGCAACTCCATGTATTTACCCTGCGTATCCCCTGACGCTCGGGTCAATTTAGCATGGCCAATCAACCTAACCTGCACATCTTTGGACTGTGGGAGGAAACAGGAGAACCCGAAGGGGACCCACGTAGACACTGGGAGAACATGCAAACTCAGACAGAAAGTGATCCGAAGCCGGAATTGAACCCGGGTCCCTGACACTGTGAGACAGCAGCGCTGACCATTGTGGCATCATGCCGCCCCGTAACCAGTGAACCAATCACTGTTAGTTAATGATTTAATATAGCTGGCACTTTCCAATCACATTCCTTCCCTGGCCGTAAACTTATTTCTAAAGTCTTTGCTCTCTCTCTGCTCTCTCCCACATCATCACTTATTCTGTCTCATTAACTGGTTAACTCGCTTTCCTCAGAACTCAGTCCATCAATCTTTCTTAAGGCAGATCCTTTTTTCTAATTTAATCATTTATGGGTGACACGGTGGCGCAGTGGTTCGCATTGTTGCCTCACAGCCCCAGGGACACGGGTTCGATTCCAGCCTCGGGTCACTGTCTCTGTGGAGTTTGCACTTTCTCACCGTGTCTGCGTGGGTTTCCTCAGGTGCTCCAGTTTCCCTCCACATTCCTAAACTGTGCAGGTTTGCTGGATTGGCCACGCAAAATTACCCTAAGTGTCAGGGGATAGCAGGGTAAATATGTGGGTTACGGGGATAGGGCCTGGGTGGGATTGTTGTCGGGACAGGCTCCATCCTGCATTGTCGGGATTCAATGATTCAGCAGCCTAACGTACAGGGATTAATGAGTAGCATCCAGGACTCAACATAATTAATAGTTAGTGCTGTAAGTATACCGGGGATAAGTAGTCACTCAACTCTGCACCAGAAAATATTTCACGGACTCATAACATAGAAACTAGAAGCAGGAGCCTTCTCCGCCATTCATCGTAATCATAGCTGATCATGGAATTCAATATCCTGATCCTCCTTCCCCCTCGACCCCTTTAGCCCCAAGAGCTATATCAAATTTCTTCTTGAAATCAGACAACGTTTTGGCCTCAACTACATTCGGTGGTATTGAATTCCATACATTCAACACTCTCTGGATGAAGGAATTTCCCTTCACCTCAGTTTTTCCCTTATCTTCAAAAGATGACCCATGGTTCTGGATTCCACCATTGGGAACAGTCTTCTGGATCTACCCTGTCGAACCCTGTTAGAATTTTATAAGTTTCTATGAGACCCCCTCTCACTATTCGAAACCGCAGTGAATATAATCCTAACGGATTTAATCTCTCCTCATATGACAGAGCTGCCATCCCAGGAATCAGCATAGTAAATCTTCACTGTACCCCTCTATTCCCCAAATAGAAAAGCTCTGATTTCAATCAGTTATTATTTCTGCTCCACGGACTTGAAAATGGAACAATTCTGAGGCTGCATTTGATAATAGATCACTTTTAAAATGTGTCGCCGGGCAGATAGGCACCGAATCCAGAATTTTTCTAAGTACAGATTAAGGAAGTTATTCACCCGGGGTAATCTGCAGATTTTGTGCGGATGGGATCGGAGAATGGTTGGATTTGATCCGGGAATAATAGGATGGCAAATGTGACATTTCACAACACTGACAATGGCTGAGCTCAGTGGGGGAATATTATTCAGCTGGGGCTGTATTGTGGCCTTCATTTCCTGCGCATTTTCGTTGAGATCCGACTCTTTTTCTCTGACCCTGAAACGTCTGCGTCACTTTTTGTATGAGGCCCGCGGGAGCCTCATTCACTGTGGGTCTCAGTGGGAATCAAATTGTTGTCTAATTGTCCCAGCAGATAACAGGTTCCTTTGAACTCTCCAGCTGCTACTTTAATGCAGACTTTAACCAATTTATTTTGAGCTGGTTTCTGTTCAATAAACTGGCACTGACACACAAACACATTAAAATATTTTAGACTTTTCTGCATTTTCAGTCTGGAAATTTAATCCTGCCATTTCACTCTCAGTCAGGAACAGATCCCAGTTTTGCACCAATCTCTGATTTAGCAGCATGCTTCCAGCATTCACTGTTGTTCTTCCTGACTCTAAACACAGTTGTAAAGGAACTTCTGTTCCTGGTCTAGGAGCGCTGAAACATAGAAGGGAGTGACTGAGATTCTTGCACATCTCAGGATTAAACCACACGGGTACTTTGCTGTCGTGAAGAGAGACGAGGAAGAGCAAAGTGCTGTTTGTCCCTCTGTGACCCTGAAGGACTGCGTCCTGTTTGCCATATGATCCACCCCCGATTGTCTTTTCTGAGCTCCAGCCTGGTGATGTTAAACAGTCAGGTGGGAAAGACAAAAATCTACAACAATTTTAAAAAACAAAGCTGGTCTATTTCATATTTATTCAGAATATTAAACCTCAACGGATGAAGACTGTCAGAGTGAACACGATTCAGTCCTGGATATGATTAACAGCATCATTAAGAGTAGAATCCAAACCTTGCAGTCGTTTGTGAACACGCTGGTGTGTTAGCAGGTGGGATGACTGAATAAATCCCTTTCCACAGACATTACAGGTGAAGGGCCTCTCCCCAGTGTGAACTCGCTGGTGTTTCAGAAGATAAGATAAATGAGAAAATCCCTTCCCACAGACAGAGCAGGTAAGTGGCCTCTCCGCACTGTGAACTTTCTGGTGTGTCAGCAGGTTGGATGACTGACTGAATCCCTTCCCACACACAGAGCAGGTGAACGGCCTCTCCCCAGTGTGAACTCGCTGGTGATTCAATAAGTTGGATGAACGAGTGAATCCCTTCCCACAGTCTGAGCAGGTGAAGGGCCTCTCCCCAGTGTGAATTCTCTGGTGGTTCAATAGGGCAGATGGACGGCTGAATCCCTTCCCACACACACAGCAGGTGAATGGCCTCTCCCCAGTGTGAGCATATTGGTGCGTTAGCAGATCCTTTTTATTTTTAAAGCTCTTCGCACAGTGGGAACAATTAAAAAGTTTGTTATCAGAGTGAACAAGTTGATGTGTCTGCAAGTGGGATGACTGAATGAATCCTTTCCCACACACAGAGCAGGTGAACGGTCTCTCCCCAGTGTGAATTCGTTGGTGTGTCAGCAGATCCTTTTTGCATTTAAAACTCTTCTCACAGTCAGAACATGTAAACATTCTCTCATCAGTGTGAACAAGTTGGTGTGTCACAATGTGGGATGAGCGAGTGAATCCCTTCCCACACACAGGGCAGGTGAACGGCCTCTCCCCAGTGTGAACCCGTTGGTGAGTCAGAAGGTTGTATGAATGGGTGAATCCCTTCCCACAGACGGAGCAGGTGAACGGTCTCTCCCCAGTGTGACTGCGCCGATGAACTTCCAGTTGTGATGGGAAACCGAATCCTTTCCCGCACTCCACACATTTCCACGGTTTCTCCATGGTGCCCTTGTGTTTCTCCAGGTTGGATGATCAGTTCAAGCCACATCCACACACACAACATACACGTAGTTTCACCCTGCTGTGAACTGTGATGTTTTTTCAGGCTGTGTAACTGGTTAAAGCTCTTTCCACATTCAGTTCACTGGAACACTCTCACTCGGGTGTGTGTTTGTCTCGATGCTTTTCCGGTCATACTGATGTTTAATTTATTTGCCCACAGGCAGAACAGACAAATATTTCTCTTTCTATATTCAAAGACCGATGATATTCAGCTCCGAAGGAACTGAATGACTTTGTCAGATGTGATGTCCGGTTTGAGTTTTCTGTCTGCCAATCTTTCACTTCCAATATCCTGTAAAAACAGTTTAGAAAAGTCATCACTGTCAGAACACGATACAAACTCTGAACAGACAATTCTAGTTTCTCTGGAACATTTTTTCCTTTCTTGTTCCCCCAAATCAGTAAATCCCCGTCCCACACACTCTCCCTCCTCCCTGGGCTGAAATCCAAACCCATCTCACCATTTCTTTCCTCCACTCCCAGTTTTCTCCCTCCCTCTCCTCTGTCTGGATTCAGTTCTCCAGCTCCTGTCTGCAGACTGACAATAAAACCAATGGGTCTTACTGGGGGTGTTGGGGCCTCCAGCGGGTGTTTGTGAATCCTCCCCGCCCACCTCCCAGGGTTTCCTTCCTTCCCAGAGATCAGAGTCCTCATTGATTTGAGGCCAAAGTGTAACCTCTTATTTATTGTCCCCCTCCCCCATCCTCTGATGTGAACCATCCTCCAGTGGCTGAGCCAGGATGGGGCCGTTAACCTGGGCCTGTTCCCGGGAGGGAGGGAGGGAGGGAGGGAGAAGCCCCGCAGCTGCAAACCAGGGAGCTGACAATGATTCTGAAGGGTTTGCGGATCCACAAAGTGTTTCCAAATCCTCCCAGCCACCGCCTAACGCTGACTCCGCTTCTCCGGGACAAACAAGCGCCAAGGACAGCAATGACACTGCGCATGCTCCACATCACAATGCCGGGGGACTGATTGACGGCAGCTCCGGACCAATAGGAAGAGGGGGCGGGGCTGGGGGACCGAACGGGAGCGGCTGGTCCTCCAACCAATCGGAGTGAATGAGGGGCGGGACTGGAGGACCGAACGGGAGCGGCTGGTCCTCCAACCAATCGGAATGAATGAGGGGCGGGACCTGAAGCATGCGCAGTGCGGGTGAACCAGATAAACCTGTTGGACTTTAACCTGGTGTTGTTTGACTTGTTGCTGTGTTTACCCCAGTCCAACGCCGGCATCTCCACATCAGTGCGGGTAATGGCGACGGACGGCCGGTTTTAGTTTGGAAGCGAGATCAATACGAGGTAGAGGGCGGCGTGCGGGGAATGATAAATGTGGCGGGTGGGTCGAGAGGCTTTGTAAACATGTTGTTCAAACCCAAACCCCGGAAATGAACTTCCCGGTTCCCCCCCTTTGTACCAAATGGAGCGGCAGCTTGTAGTGTTAGACCCGGGCTGACTGCCGCCATTGAGGCTGCATGTGGGAGGCCGGCAGGGATTGTGATCGGAGAGTGAAGCCCCGACGTCACAATGGAATGGGTGAGAGTGTGACGTCACAATGGAATGGGTGAGGGTGTGACGTCACAATGGAATGGGTGAGGGTGTGACGTCACCATGGAATGGGTGAGGGTGTGACATCACAATGGAATGGGTGAGGGTGTGACGTCACAATGGAATGGGTGAGGGTGTGAGGTCACAATGGAATGGGTGAGGGTTCCAGATGAGCTGAGACTGGGCTGGAGTCGGGCGATGGCACTGACATGTGGCCCGGTGGCACAGTGGTTAGTGCAGCTGCCTAACAGCGCCAGGGACCGGGTTCAATTCCAGCCTCGGGTCACTGTCTGTGCAGAGTTTCTACATTCTCCCCGTGTCTGTGTGGGTTTCTTCCGGATGTTCCGGTTTTCCTTCCACAGTCCAAAGATGTGCCGGCGTTGGACTGGGGTAAGCACAGTAAGTAATCTCACAACACCAGGTTAAAATCCAACAGGTTTATTTGGTAGCACAAGCCACAAGCTTTCAGAGCACTGCCCCTTCATCAGGTGAGTGGGAGTTCTGTTCACAAACAGGGCATATAAAGACACAAACTCAATTTACAAGATAATGGTTGGAATACGAGTCTTTAAACGTAATCAAGTCTTAAAGGTACAGACAATGTGAGTGGAGAGAGGGTTAAGCACAGGTTAAAGAGATGTGTATTGTATCCAGCCAGGACAGTTAGTGAGATTTTGCAAGCCCAGGCAAGTCGTGGGGGTTACAGATAGTGTGACATGAACCCAAGATCCCGGTTGAGGCCGTCCTCATGTGTGATTGACAGATCCATGCTCACTGCTTCTTGCCCTGGATGCAGAGAGCTGAAAATTTCCATGCAGGATGCCAGACAGATAAATGTCTACATTACTGGAGTAAAAATGTGTGGAATATACAGACCGAATTCACTTCATTTCCTTCAGTTGCTGCAAGTCCCCAACTTCCCCCAGAATGAGAAAAGAAATGGAAAGGGGGAAACATTGATTTCCTCCCAGATGTTGAACAGAGGAGGGAGTTTCACTCTGAAGCTCATTGGACAACTTCCGCATTGTGACGTCACAATAGTGTCCTGCCTGAATCAGCCAATAGGAATCACTCTGCTTCGCGGTGACGTCTCTGGGTTCCAGTTCTCAGGCCCGGGCGCGCGGACCCAGGAGCCCCGCCCCCACCCATTGTTCCCCTCCCCCTACACCTCCTTGAACCAAGGTTTCCAGGCAACCGGCTGACGGCTCCAGCAAGAGCGAGAAGCCGCTCAGTGAGCTCTCCCTCCCCCCGGCCCAGGACTACACATGTGCGAGGGAGAGGGGAAGCTGCGCATGTGCGGGGGAGAACCCACCCTCTGATCTTCATGCTGAGGTGTTGACCAATGGGAAGAGTTGGAGGACCGGAAGGACTCTGGTCTTCCAGCCAATCAGAGTGTGGGCTTTGTGTGAATGAAGATTGATCTTCAGACAGACTCAAACTTCCTCCTGTCTCAAACATCTGTGAGTAAAACACTTTCTCTTCAACCCCCTTTCCATTTCTTTTCTCATTCTGGGGGAAATTGGGGACTTGCAGCAACTGAAGAGAAAGGAAGTGAATCCAGTGAGGGTGCAGACTCTGGAAAGGTTGGTCCAGGTTTCTCGCTCTCTCGAACCAGAAAATGATCCATTTCTGCCCACTGTTTGCTGTTAGCCAATCTTCTATCCACGCCAATATGTTATCCCCACAGCATGAACTTTTATTTGCTGCAATAACCTTTGATGTGGCACCTCATCAAATGTCTTCTGGAAATCTGAGTACAGCACATCCACCGGTTTCCCTTTATCCAATGCCCGATGGGGAATTTTAGAAAATTGAACAACACATCAACGATCTCACTCTGTTAAGACCCGAGAATGAAGCCCAGCAGGACCCGAGGACTCATCAGCCCACAGCTCCAACAGTTTGCTGAGGACCACTTCCCTGGGAATTGTGCTTTTTCAGAGTTCATCCCACACTTCTGTTTTCTGATTTCCAGCTGTTTCTGAGTTTTAACTGTATCCTCTATTGTGAACACCGAGGCAAAATACTTGTTCAATTCATCTCCCAGCTCCTTATTTTTCATTATCAATTCCTGGACTCACTTTCTATTAGACAGTTAAGAAATGAGGTGGAGCAAGTGACTGAAGTGTCAGTCAGGGAGCACTATTGGGAGCACCAATAGTTTCAAAATAGTTCAGGAAAAAGATAGGACAGGTCCACAGGTCAAGGCCCTAAACTGGAGCAGGGCCACTTTTGTGGGCATTAGGCAGGATCGAGCAGATGTCGATTAGGTGAGTTTGTTTGAAGGGAAAGGAATGACTGGCAAATGGGAGGTTTTAAAAGTGTGATATCAAGAATCCAGGGGCAGTATATTCCTGTTAAGATGAAGGGAAAGAATGGTAAATTTAAGGATCTCTGGCAGACAAGGGACATTGAGGCTCTGGTCAGGTAAAAGAAGGAAGCATACATTGGGTTTAGGCAATCGGGGACAAGTGAATCACTCTGACTATAAAAAGTGTAAGAAAATACTGAGGAGGGAAATCAGGAGGACAAAAAGAGGGTCTGATATGGATCTGGCAGGTAAGATTAAAGAAAATTCCAAGAGGTTCTATAGCTATATTAAGAGTAAGACGGTGGCTAGAGAGAGAATAGATCCCCTTAAAAATCAGTATGGCCATCTGTGTGTGGAGCTACAGGAGATGGGTGAGATTTTTAATGAATACTTCTCCTCTGTGTTTACTGCGGAGAGCACCATGAGGGCTAAAGAAATAAGGGAAACAAGTGGTGATGTCTTGGGCACACGCTCGTTACTTGGGAGGAGGTATCTGCAGCCTTATAAAAGCAAATTACTGCGGATGCTGGCGTCTGAAGCCAAGGGAGAAAATGCTGGAAAATCTCAGCAGGTCTAGCAGCATCTGTAAGGAGAGAAAAGAGCTGATGTTTCTTGACGAAATGACCCTTTGTCAAAGCTCTGAAACATCAGTTCTTTTCTCTCCATCCAGGTGCTGCCAGACCTGCTGAGAATGGGGAGAGAGTGTGTGGGATGGAGATTTACAGCTTTTGGGGAATGAGAGAGGAAAGAATGTTCCATAGAAATTGTTCTGAATTTCTATCCTGTACTGACACTGATGACTTTTGGAAACTCATTTTCAGGATATTGAAAGAGGAATCACAGGCCGAAATCTCAAACGTCACGTCTAGGCGTGACAGAATCGTGTTCCTTGGGACCTCAATATCATCGGACTTTGAATCCAGAAGGAGAAATGATTGTCCAGTCTGTCGATTTGAAAAGATTTGAAATGTCAGTGTGAGTGAAAAAGCATCAACACACTGCCACACTTGAGTGAGAGTGTTCCAATGCACTGACTAAAGAGCTTTAACCAGTTACACAGTCTGAATAAATATCACACCATTCACAGCGGGTAGAGACTGTAATCTTGTCCTGTGTGTGGACGAAGTTTCAACTGATTGTCCACCCAAGAGTGAGGCAAGGAAACCTGCACCATGGAGAAACCATGGAAATGTGGGGACTGTGGGAAGGGATACAGAGCCCCATGTCTGCTGGAAGCTCATCGGCGCAGCCACACTGGGGAGAGGCTGTTCATCTGCCCTCAGTGTGAGAAGGGATTTAATCAGTTCTCCAGCTTACGGACACACCAACGAGTTCACACTGGGGAGAGACCATTCACCTGCTCTCAATGTGGGAAGGGATTCATTCAGTCATCCCACCTGCGGACACACCAGCGAGTTCACACTGGGGAGAGGCCATTCACCTGCTCTCAGTGTGGGAAGGGATTCACTCAGTTATCCAGCCTGCAGACACACCAGCGAGTTCACACTGGGGAGAGGCCATTCACCTGCTCTCAGTGTGGGAAGGGATTCACTCAGTTATCCAGCCTGCAGACACACCAGCGAGTTCACACTGGGGAGAGGCCGTTCACCTGCTCTCAGTGTGGGAAGGGATTCACTCGGTTACCCGACCTGCGGACACACCAGCGAGTTCACACAGGGGAGAAACCATTCACCTGCTCTCAGTGTGGGAAGGGCTTCACTCGGTCATCCACCCTGCGGACACATCAGCCAGTTCACACTGGGGAGAGGCCATTCACCTGCTCTCAGTGTGGGAAGGGTTTCAGCGTTTCATCCCGGCTGCTGAGACACCAGCGAGTTCACGAGTGATGACAGGGGTTGGATTCTGCTGTTATTGTTTCTGCTCTCAGTTGCATCCAGGATTGCATTTTGTTCATTCTCACAGTTGGTCAATGGGAAGGGTCAGAGGGTTTCTTTGTGCTGGACTGGCCGGTCACAGCCTCCAGTGGGCTGATGCTCTTTGAACCTTTTTGTGAATACCTGGTTTCAAATGTCACAAGGATCACAGAGTGACAGGGTGTTAGGAAGTTTAGAGATATTGAGTCAGAAGAAAACAGAGGTTGGCAGTGCAAAGGTACATTTCTGAATGGAGGGCTGTGACAAGTGACGTTCCTCAGGGATCAGTGCTGGGACTTTTGCTGTTTGTAATATATATAAATGATTTGGAGGAAAATGTAACTGGTTTGATTGGTAAGTTTGTGGACGACACAAAGGTTGGTGGAATTGCGGATAGCGATGGGGACTGGCAGAGGATACAGCAGGATATAGATCAGTTGGAGACTTGGGCAGAGAGATGGCAGATGAAGTTTAATCCGGACAAATGTGAGGTAATGCATTTTGGAAGGTCTAATACAGATGGGAAATATACAGTCAATGGAGAACCCTTCAGAGTATTCATAGGCAGAGGGATCTGGGTGTACAGGTGCACAGGTTATTGAAAGTGGCAATGAGGTGGAGAAGATAATCAAGAAGGCATACGGCATGCTTGCCTTCTTCGGCCGGGGCATTGAGTTTAAAAATTGGTAAGTCATGTTGCAGCTTTATAGAACCTTATTTAGACCGCACTTGGAATCTAGTGTTCATTTCTGGTCACCACACTACCAGAAGGAAGTGGGGGCTTTGGAGAGGGTATGGAAAATATTTACCAGGATGTTGCCTGGTAGCATTAGCTATGAGGAGAGGTTGGAGAAACTTGGTTTGTTCTCACTGGAACAACGGAGGTTGAGGGGGGCGACCTGATAGAAGTCTACAAGATTATGAGGGTCATGGACAGAGTGGATAATCAGACGCTTTTTCCCAGGGTGGAAGAGTCAATTACGAGAGGCATAGGTTTAAGGTGCGAGGGGCAAGGTTTAAAGGAGATGTACAAGGCAGGTTTTTTACACAGAGCGTGGTGGGTGCCTGGAACCCGTTGCCGGGGAAGGTAGTGGAAGCAGATACGGCAGTGACTTTTAAGATGTGTCTTGACAAATATATGAATAGCATAGGAACAGAGGGATATGGTCCCCGGAAAGGTAGGGGGTTTTAGTTCAGACGGGCAGCATGGTTGCTCCAGGCTTGGAGGGCCAAAGGGCTTGTTCCTGTGCTGTAATTTTCTTTGTTCTTCATTCTGTTTGGAACATCCCAAATGCCCATCCAATTTCCTTTTTAATTGTTTATTGTCGCTACTTCCTCCACCCTCGTAGGCAGCGAGTTCCAGGTCATCACCATTCACTGCATCAGAATATTCTTCCTCACATCTCCACCGCCCCCCCCCCCCCCGCCCCCCACTCCCCCTCTCTTGCATCTCTGACCCAAAACAAGAAATCTGTGTCCCCCCTCGTCCTTGTCCCATCAGCTAATGGGAACAGCTTTTCTTTGTCCACCTTATCTAAACCTGTCAGAACCTTGTCCACCTCTATCAAATCTCCCCTCAACCTCCTTTGCTCCAAGGAAAACAACACCAGCCTGACATTGACAATAAAGAACAAACTAACAGAATATGTTACTGTCTGAAATCAAATGGGAATGTTTAATTTCTGTTTTAAAGATATTGTGAATATATTGTCCTGGACAATAAAGGAATTGGAATAACTCACCTTGGGTGTGGTTGAATGGAATATGTCAATCTGATATCCACCTACAGTCTAGTGAAAGTCTGGAATATGTAGCTGGAACTCCCTTCCTAACAGCACTGTGGGTGTACGTACACCTCAGGCATTGCAGCAGTTCAAGAAGGCACCCTTGGGGTTGGGGTTGACCATGGCCAAGGCAGCTACATACAGCCACATATTCTGTTATAATTGAAGGACTGCAGATTGAGTGTGAGGCATTGTGGGACTGGACTATCTTGACCATATTCCTGTGACTGCCCGGAAACACGTGTCTATTTTAAAGAACAAAGAACAATACAGCACAGGAACAGGCCCTTCGGCCCTCCAAGCCTGCACCGATCATGTGTTCCTAACGAGACCATCCGTTTGTATCCCTCTATTCCCAGTCTGTTCATATGGTTATCATTAAAATACGTCCCCTGCATATCTGTATTGAACCTTGCCCCCCCTTACCTTGAACTTGTGACCCCTTCTGTTTGTCGTTTCTGACCTGGGAAAAAGCTTCCAACTGTTCACCCTATCTATGCCCTTCATAATTTTATAAACTTCTATTAGGCCGCCCCTCCACCTCTGTTTTTCCAGGGAGAACAACCCTAGTTTACTCAATCTCTCCTCATAGCTAATACCCTCCATACCAGGCAACATCCTGGTTAACCTTTTCTGCACTCTCTCCAAAGCCTCCACGTCCTTCTGGTAGTGTGGCGACCAGAACTGGACGCAGTATTCCAAATGCGGCCGAACCAACGTTCTATACATCTGCACCATCAGACCCCAACTTTTATACTCTATGCCCCGTCCAATAAAAGCAAGCATGCCATATGCCTTCTTCACCACCCTTTCCACCTGTGTTGCCACCTTTAAGGTTCTGTGAACTTGCACATCCAGATCCCTCTGTGTGTCTATACTCCTGATGGTTCTGCCATTTATTGTATAGCTCCCCCTGCATTAGATCTACTAAAATGCATCACTTCGCATTTATCTGGATTAAGTTCCATCTGCCATTTCTCCGCCCAATTTTCCAGCCTATCTATGTCCTGCTGTATTCTCTGACAATGTTCATCACAATCCACAACTCCAGCAATCATTGTGTCGTCCGCAAACTTACTAATCAGACTTGCTACATCTTCTTCCAAATCATTTATATATATCACAAACAGCAGAGGTCCCAATACAGAGCCCTGCGGAACACCACTAGTCACAGACCTCCAATCAGAAAAAGACCCCTCCGCTGCTACCCTCTGTCTTCTATGGCCAAACCAGTTCTGTACCCATCTAGCGAGCTCACCTTTGATCCCGTGAGATTTAACCTTTTGCACCAGCCTGCCATGAGGGACCTTGTCAAATGCTTTACTAAAATCCATGTAGACGACATCCACGGCCCTTCCCTCGTCAGTCATTTTTGTCACCGCCTCAAAAAACTCAACCAAATTTGTGAGGCATGACCTCCCTCGCACAAAACCATGTTGTCTATTGCTAATGAGATTATTCAGTTCTAAATGTGTACAGATCCTATCTCTAAGAATCTTCTCCAACAATTTCCCTACCACGGACGTCAAGCTCACTGGCCTATGATTACCCGGGTTATCCTTGCTACCCTTCTTAAATAACGGGACCACATTTGCTATTCTCCAATCCTCTGGGACCTCACCTGTGTCCAATGAAGAAACAAAGATTTCTGTCAGAGGCCCAGCAATTTCATCTCTTGTCTCTCTCAGTAACTGGAAGTCCCTCCCTAACAGCACTGTGGGTGTACGTACACCTCAGGCATTGCAGCAGTTCAAGAAGGCACCCTTGGGGTTGACCATGGCCAAGGCAGCTACATACAGCCACATATTGTGTTATAATTGAAGAACTGCAGATTGAATGTGAGGCATTGTGGGACTGGACTATCTTGACCATATTCCTGTGACTGCCCGGAAACTCAGGTGTCTATTTTAGTTTAAAATTGAGGATTTCTGGGAATAATGTCTCAGATGGAGGCCAGATTATCAAATTCAGTTCTCTCAAATAATTCATAGACAAAGAAACAAGTATCTCCAAGAGAAAACTGTCACCTCATTCATCTCATCTCGACTTCCCTTTCACTCAAATCTTCATAAACACCCAAATGTATGGATTCCTTTAAACTACACTTTCAGGAGTTCTCGAGAATCTTTAGAGTTAAATAAATCATTAAATATTCTCATAATATCTTTTAACAGAAACCAAACATTTCTGTTTGATTCCAGGCATTATCAACTTTGTTCTTTCCCTTAAACACCAGGTAATTTCCATTTTAAATGCTTGAAATAGCAACTCACATCAGATATTTATCAATTCCAATCTCAAAAGCAGGCTTGTTGGGTTTCTGAAAAGTAAAGTCTTTTATTCTCTGCTTTAATTCTCAAAACTGCTGCCTTCACTCGGATTGTTTGTGAGTGAAACCGTCATCACCTGTTTAAAAAAAACCCATAAACAATCCATCTGGCTCTGGCCAAGATCCCAGTGAGTTAATGTGTCCAATCACAGGTTACATTAAAAAACAAAGGCTGTGTGGAGATTTATAAAAATCAGCTGTCTGCTGAAAGGGTTAACTTCTCTGTGGAACCGAGCGAGGCGGGGAGTGGGCAGAGGAAACTTGGCAATTGTGTCAATTTACATAATTTAAAAAACTTCTCTCATGTTATTTTCTTCAATTTTGTTCAAATTTCATCTCTTTTATCTCTCCTTTTTTGAACACCAATTTCAATTTTCAATATTTGCTACTTAATCAAAGTTGAAAGAAATACTTTGTGAAATGTGTTGTTAACTGAATCTCAACAATTTTAACTCGGATGTTTTGGAAAGTTGGAACTGGTTTGCTGCCAAACTGCAGCCTTATCTTTCTGTTTTGGGAGCAAATTGTCCTTCACAATTCTAACCTTGAACAAGTTAATTTCAAACCCAAATACATTCCTTTCACATTTTAGTACAGTCTGAATTTATTTCAAACAGAAACTCACGGCTGTTCAAATTAAATTAATTTTTATTCCCTTTCCAAACTAATTCTTCGAATCTGTGATGCTTGCAAACAACGCCCTGCCTCAACAATTATGACTCAAATGTCCGGTATTCCTTCAACTGAGCAAACCAACTTGGAGTAAGCGTTGTGGATCATGACGGTGCAAAGGTCATGGCTAACCTCACACACCTGCATTCCCTTATCACACAGGAGAGGCAGAGGAGAGGGAGGAGTGCTTTCAGTGATTCTTTTTTTGGAGAAAACAACTACATCTGCTCACTGGTGACTGATTTGTGTCTCAGGTTGTTTGATGTTAGCAAAACATTGGGAGTGGTCTGCTTCAGGGAGGTGTCACTTTGTGGCTGAATTAACTTCCTCAAAGTCCCCACGGCATTTTCTAACTCTTCACTTGATCTGATATTTTCTGACTGTAAATCAATATCTTGTTCCAGAGTTTGGCCGAACAGCAGTAGATTTTTCTGAGCTCCACTCACCCTATCATCTGCCCCCTGTTCCCAATGTAACTGATTGTCCAGGTCAGACGTGCTCTCCTGCCAGCAATCAGCTCCATTCTGCAGCTTATCCACCAGTTCCCTCAACTCTTTATATTTTGTACTCAGCTGTGAGGCACAGGTTTCCAATGTAACTGTAAATTAATTTATTCTGGACTTTTTCCAACTCACTATTTCCTTTCTGAATCTCTTTAGAAAACCGATCAAGGACCCGCTCGTAATCTCCGTCACATTCTTCTCCATCTCCCAGGGTATCTTTTGCTCCTGATGCCCTTGACTCCGTTGTCAAACTGTCAGTCACATTGTAGCAGATGCCAAAGCCATTGTTGTATTTGCTTTTTTGAGGCAGCAGTGCGAACCACTGTGCCACTGGATGGAATGCTGGCCCAGTGGAGAGATACATAGAAACTAGAAGCAGGAGAAGGCCATTCGGCCCCTTGAGCCTGCTCCACCATTCATCTTCATCATGGCTGATCATCGAATTCAATTTCCTGATTCCACCGCCCCCCCCACCCGCCTCCCATATCCCTTGATCCCGTTAGCCCCAAGAGTATATCTCATATCTTCTTGAAATCAGACAATGTTTTGGCCTCAACTATAGGGTGACATGGTGGCACAGTGGTTAGCACTGCTGCCTCACAGCGCCAGGGACCCATTTAATTCCAGCCTTGGGTGAATGTCTGTGTGGAGTTCGCATGTTCTCCCTGTGTCTGCGTGGGCTTCCTCCGGGTGCTCCAGTTTCCACCCACAGACCAAAGATGCCCAGGTTCAGTGGATTTGCAATGTTGAATTCCCTCTTCGTCTCCCAAGCTGTGTGGGTTAGATAGGTTAGCCATGGTAAATGTGTGAGATTACAGAGATAGGGCAGGGGAGAGGGCCTGGGTAAGGTGCTCTGTTAGAGAGATGGTGCAGACTGGATGGTCCGAATTGTCCCTTCTGCACTGGAGGGATTCTATGATTCAATGAACACAGGAATGGTCAGAATCATTTCACATGTCCCAAATTTTAAATAACCATTACAATTAAAACTCTCTCATACTCACATGTGTGAGTTTGAATCCGGATTAAAATTCCCACAAGTTTAGCAAAGTATCCTGGAATCATGTCTCTGGCCAGTAAATGTGGTTCTAGGTTCACAACTTTTGTGAAAAAAAGCTTTATTAATTACACGTCCTTGATTTAAATCTGTTTGACTGTGAGTATGAGAGAGTTTTAATTGTAATGGTTATTTAAAATTTGGGACATGTGAAATAATCCTGACCATTCCTGTGTTCATTGAATCATAGAATCCCTCCAGTGCAGAAGGGACCATTCGGACCATCGAGTCTGCACCATCTCTCTAACAGAGCACCCTACCCAGGCCCTCTCCCCTGCCCTATCCCTGTAAATCTGTTTGATTTAAATCACAGACAGAAAACCTGAAAGCTTGAAGCATTCAACCCACAAATATCATCCATACACAAGCAGAGAAACTTAGCATGTGCTTTACAACAACGACGACCAAAATTACTTCCTTAAGCGTTCTTGTGGTTCTGTTTTGAAACTTCCAGAAATGCCTTCAATTAAAGACTCAAGATAAGGTTAATTCCCCAGAAAGATAAACCTTAACAAATGTAGCCCAAAACAATGATAAAACACATCTGCAAACATCCACATAAAACAAATGAAACACACAGATTCTCACAGCTCGTAAATTTCAAACAATGAATCCTCAGCATTCTCTCTCGCAGCTATAGCTTGTTAAAGTGACAGAGCACTACAAACATTTCACAATGTACATTAATGATTTGGAAGATGGAACTGAAGGCACTGTTGCTAAGTTTGCAGATGATACAAAGATATGTAGAGGGACAGGTAGTATTGAGGGAGCAGGGGGGCTGCAGAAGGACTTTGATGGGCTAGGAGAGTGGGCAAAGAAGTGGCAGATGGAATACAATGTGGAAAAATGTGAGATTATGCACTTGGGGAGGAGGAATGGAGGCATCGACTATTTCCTAAATGGGGAAATGCTTCGGCAATCAGAAGAACAAAGGGACTTGGGAGTCATTGTTCAAGATTCTCTTAAAGTTAACGTGCAGGTTTAGTTGGCAGTTTGGAAGGCAGATGCAATGTTAGCATTCATGTCAAGAGGGTTAGAATACAAGAGCAGCAATGTACTTCTTAAACTGTATAAGGCTCTGGTCAGACCCTATTTGGAGTATTGTGAGCAGTTTTGAGCCCCACATCTAAGGAAGGATATGCTGGTGTTGGAAAGGATCTGGAGGAGCTTCACAAGAATGATCTCTGGAATGAAGAGCTTGTTGTCGTATGAAGAATGGTTGAGGACTCCGGGCCTGCACTCATTGGAGTTTAGAAGGATGAGGGGAGATCTTATTGAAACTTATAGGAAAAACTAGAACTAGAGGGCACAACCTCAAGCTAAAGGGATGATCCTTTAAAACAGAGATGAGGAGGAGTTTCTTCAGCCAGAGAGTGGTGAATCTTTGGAACTCTTTGCCGCAGAAGGCTGTGGAGGCCAGGTCATTGAGTGTCTGTAAGACAGAGATAGATAGGTTCTTGATTAATGAGGGGATCAGGGGTTATGGGGAAAAGGCAGGAGAATGGGGATGAGAAAAATATCAGCCATGATTGAATAGCGGAGAAGACTCGATGGGTCTGGTGGCCTATTTCTGCTCCTATGTCTTATGGTCTAAGCTCACAACTCCTTGATTAAAATAAGACACAAGATCCTTCATTCCCCTTCATTATAACTTAAACTTTTTTTAGCCAACTTCCAAGGCCTGATTTTATAGGAAACATCTAATCTTTGTTGATTTAAAATCCCAAACATGTTGCCAGCTGCAAAATCTTTGTTCTTTATCTGGGGTTGAGGTGATAACACGATAAAATCCTCACAGTTATTCCAAATTCCTCCAGGCTCCGCTTAAAATTTACACATTTAAGTGGTTCCCATAAATCCTCAATCAAAAACTAAAATAGACACATGGGTTTCCAGGTGATTTATAAAGAAATGAACTGTCTGCTGAAAGGGTTAACTTTTCTACAGAACCTAAAGGGGTCGGGAGTGAGCAGAAAAAACTTGGCACACAATTACTTCACCTCACATATGATGGGGGTTTTTCTCGGAGGCTAAGTATTGAGTTGAACCCAGTTAATACAAAGATTTGCAAAAGACAGTATACTGGTTAAAGGCATTACTTATTGAGAAAGGCAGCTGAGCAGTCCAATTCCGTTCTAAAGTTACAATACATTGGCCGTGTAGTTATACTATTTTGAAAGTTCATTTCACCCGCCCACTCTGTCATCCTAACTGGATGCTCCAATCATGTTCGTGCACAATATTTACCTTGGCCAATAACATCCTATCTTCTGGAAGAATGGGAATTCATTGGTCTGTAGAATCTGAAAGTTGCTGCCCACTGTTACTTTGCAACATTCACTTACGGAAGTCCATAGGGTTCAAAGGTTGCTTTCTAACTGACAGCACGGGCGGCACAGTGGCACAGTGGTTAGCACTGCTGCCTCACAGCGCCAGGGACCCGAGTTCGATTCCCAGCTTGGGTCACTGTCTGTGTGGAGTTTGCACATTCTCCCCGTGTCTGCGTGGGTTTCCTCCGGGTGCTCAGGTTTTCTCCCACAATCCAAAGATGTGCCGGTTAAGTGGATCAGACATGCTAAATTGCCCCTTAGTGTCAGGCGGACTAGCTAGGGTAAATGGGGATAGGGCCTGGGTGGGATTCTGGTTGGTGCAGACTCGATGGGCCAAATGGCCTCCTTCTGCACTGTAGGATTCTGTGACTCTGTGATAACTTCTATTACATAGCTTATAGGGTTCAAAAGTTCCTTTCCACTGTCTGCTGAGCTATCCCTCATCAGTAAAAAATGAATAATTCTATTCATTCTAATGTCTGGGAAGTGGGTATTTTCTATAAATCATACTGATAAAAACTGTGTTCTGTGGCTTCACTGTTCTGAAAGAATGTGGCCTGTCTCACTCAGCTTTTATCCCATTATGCTTTAGGGCAGTCTGCAGTTTGGCCAAGGTATACATTTTAGTACAAAAAGTATATATTTAAATCTGAAATACATGTTTAAATTCTCTACCAGTGGTTATATGTGTTTCTATGCAGACAGTACCTTTGTATAATATAAATAAGGCACGTTGTGGTCCTTATTCTACATTAGTCTAAGTCAGTCCACCCTGTTTCAATAGCCTTTATTAGTTTTTAATCTCAAGGTATTCTGAACCCCTCTAACAAAATAACTTTAAAAAACTTAAAGTTTATAATTAATCTCAAGTAAGCTTACATTAACACTGCAATGAAGTTCCTGTGAAAAATCCCCTCTCTAACAACAAAAGAAACTTGATTTTAAACTTCATCTATTAATTGTTTTGTTATATTCCTCAACCTATTTTAATTTGATCAGTTATTGTTAGGGATGGGTAATTTCTGTTCTTTATAAACTGGTTCACTCATTTTGTTAATTCTACATGGGCTCAGAGAATCAGAACCCAGACTCTATCATCCATATCCTTTTTCTCCTTTTGTCACCACTTTCTCTCTGTTTTGCGGGAGGGTCGTGGGGATTCCAATCAGACCGAATCATTTATTATAAAAGTAAAACAAAAACAGAAAATGCTGGAAAATCCCAGCAGATCTGACAGCATCTGTAGGGAGAGAATAGAGCCAACGTTTCAAGTCTGGATGACCCTTCATGAGAGCTCCTATGAAGTGTCATCCAGACTCAAAATGTTGGCGCTATTCTCAAATCATTTTATCGATAAGTTCCTTGCTCTTAGTTTCCAAAAGACAGGTAAGAAATCTGTCCAGTCCCCACTCGAGCTCTGAATTTTTCACTGGCCATGCTTGGGTTGGATTATAACCATTAGAATCCACTCTTAGAGGTCCACTTTTCAGTCCAGTGCTACTTGGAGTGTACCGTCACTTCACCGACTACGGGTCACAAGTCCCTCACAGTTCTTATCACAAATTCATGATAAAATAATTTAAACATGCCTGAAAACGCTTCTTAACTTCTTAGTCAGCGACCTACCCCCGTCTGTTGATTAGTCAGACCCCTTTTTTACAGATTCCAGGTATCTCAGTCGCTGAACACCAGCCGGTCCTGCAATAATCTCATAGAATCTCTACAGTGCAGAAGGAGGCCATTCGGCCCATCAAGTCTGCACCAACCACAATCCCACCGACCCTATCCCCATAACCCCATGCATTTACCCTCGCAAGACCCCCTGACACTAAGGGGCAATTTAGCATGGCCAATCCACCTAACCCGCATTTCTTTGTACTGTGGGAGGAAACCGGAGCACCGGGAGGAAACCTACACAGACACGGGGAGAATGTGCAAACTCCACACAGACAGTAACCCAAGCTGGGAATCGAACCCGGGTTCCTGGCGCTGTGAGGCAGCAGTGCTAACCACTGTGCCACTGTGCCGCCCCAGTTTAATTCTAACTCATTCTGAGTAAATATTCTCACCAGGTCCTCTGTTGGGGCCCTGCTGAGCAGCTTTAATGGTCCGTGATTGCAGAAACTGAGCAGTCACAGGAATGTGGTCAAGATAGTCCAGTCCCATAATGCCTCACATTCAATCTGCAGTCCTTCAATTATAACAGAATATGTGGCTGTATGTAGCTGCCTCGGCCACGATCAACCCCAACACTGCCTTCTTGAACTGCTATAATGCCTGAGGTGTAGGTACACTCACAGTGCTGTTAGGGTGGGATTTCCAGCTACACATTCCAGACTTTCACTAGACTGCAGGTGGATACCAGATTGATATATTCCATTCAACCACACCCAAGATGAGTTATTCCAATTCCTTTATTGTCCAGGACAATATATTCACAATATCTTTAAAACAGAAATTAAACATTCCCATTTGATTTCAGGTATTAACATATTCTGTTAGTTTGTTCTTTATTGTGGGATGTCAGGCTGAGGTTGTTCCTCTTGGAGCAAAGGAGGTTGAGGGGAGATTTGATAGAGGTGGACAAGATTCTGACAGGTTTAGATAAGGTGGACAAAGAAAAGCTGTTCCCATTAGCTGATGGGACAAGGATGAGGGGGACACAGATTTATGGTTTTGGGTCAGAGATGCAGGAAGGTCACCCTCCGACCCTCCCCATTGACCAACTGTGAGAATGAACAAAATGCAGTCCTGGGTGTAATTGAGAGCAGAAACAATAACAGCAGAATCCAACCTCTGGAATCACTCGTGAACTCGCTGGTGTCTCAACAGGTGGGATGACTGAGCGAATCCCTTCCCACACTGAGGGCAGGTGAATGGCCTCTCCCCAGTATGAATGTGCTCATGTGCCCGCAGGTTGGATGAACAAGCGAATCCCTTCCCACACTGAGAGCAGATGAATGGCCTCTCCCCAGTGTGAACTCGCTGGTGTATCCGCAGGTCAGATGACCGAGTGAATCCCTTCCCACACTGAGAGCAAGTGAATGGCTTCTCCCCAGTGTGAACTCGCTGGTGCCGCCGCAGGCTGGATAAATGACTGAATCCCTCCCCACACTGAAAACACGTGAACAGCCTCTCCCCAGTGTGAACTCGCTGGTGTGTCAGCAGGTTGAATGACTGAATGAATCCCTTCCCACACTGAGAACACGTGAACGGTCTCTCCTCAGTGTGAACTCGCTGGTGTCTCTGCAGGTTGAATGATTGAGTGAATCCCTCCCCACACTGAGAGCACATGAATGGTCTCTCCCCAGTGTGGTTGCGCCGATGAGCTTCCAGCTCATTTGGGTATCTGCATCTCTTCCCACAGTCTGCACATTTCCATGGTTTCTCCATGGTGCAGGTGTCCTTGCCTCTCTCTTGTGTGGACAATCCGTTGAAGCCTCGTCCACACACAGAACACGGGTACAGTCTCTCGCTGCTGTGAATGATGTGATATTTATTCAGGCTGTGTAACTGGTTAAAGCTCTTTAGTCCGTGCGCTGGAACACTCTCACTCGAGTGTGGCAGTGTGTTGGTGCTTTTCCAGTCACACTGATGTTTGAAATCTTTTCAAATCAACAGACTGGACAATCATTTCTCCTTCGAGATTCAAAGTCCGATGATATTGAGCTCCCAAGGAATATGACTCTGTCAGATCTAGACGTGACGTTTGAGATTTCGGGCTGTGATTCCTCTTTCAATGTCCTGTGAAATTAGTTTACAAAAGTCATCAGTGTCAGTACAGGATAGAAAGTCAGAACAGGATTCTATTTATAAATGAAAGTGGATGGGCACTTGAAGGAAATAAACTTTCAGGAGAATGGGGATGTAGAGTGGGAATGGGACTGGAATGTTATACAGAGAGTCAGCATGGACTCGAGTTACCAAATGGATTCCTTCTGTGCTGTAATGACTTTATGACTGGAAATGTATAACATTGCTACAGCATTATATTACTGCAAGAAATAATAATAAATGTATTTTATTACAGAAAAATAAATAATTTATCTAATCTGGGTACCATATAATAACACTAGACATATCTCTGTCCTCTATTAATTTACTGTCCCCTTAAATGTCAGCCATCTCCTGCCCTTTAATTGTGAACATTAGGAAAGAGACCATCCTTTTAGACAGAAAGAAGATTAACGTTTCAGGGTGGGCAGAATGAATTACAGGGAATAAAAATGTATCAGATTTTGTTGGTTAATATAAGCTCAGAAGTGGAAGGGAAATGATCTCCAGTGGAAGAGAAACAGTTCCTGAACATTGTAAGACTAAGCTGGTAACTCAGCAGTGAACAGAGTTGTGAAGTGGTAAAAACCTCATCAAGACATAGCTTGCGGAAATAATAGTTAAAATACACCCATTATTAGAGGCAGAGGAAGGTAGACAATGGCAGAGAGCTGATCAGGGAGGGCAGAGGTCAAAGAGAGAAATGGATGGCCATTTAAAAATCCATAAAAAGCATGGTTAGCAAGTTTGCAGACGATACTAAATTAGGAGGTATCGCTGATAGTGAAGAAGGTTATCAAAAATTACAGGGAGATCTTGATCAGTTGATCGGTTAGGGAAGTGGGTCGATGATTGGCAAATGGATTTCAGTACAGATAATACAGAGTACAGAGGCACAACCTCAGGCGAAAGGGACGATCCTTTAAAATAGAGATAAGGAGGAATTTCTTCAGCCAGAGAGTGGTGAATTTGTGGAACTCTTTGCCGCAGAAGGCTGTGGAGGCCGGGTCATTGACTGTCTTTAAGACAGAAATATATATGTTCTTGATTAATAAGGGGATCGGGGAGATGGGGAAAAGACAGGAGAATGGGGATGAGAAAAATATCAGACATGACTGAATGGCGGAGCAGACTCGATGGGACAAGTGGCCTAATTCTGCTCCTATGTCTTATGGTCTTAAGTGTGAGTGTTGCATTTTGGAAAGTCAAACCAGGGTAGGACTTGTACAGTGAATGGTAAGGCCCTGGGGAGTGTTGAGGAACAGAGGGACCCAGGAGTACAAGTACATAGTTGTTGGAAGTGGCGGCACAGGTAGACAGAGTGGTGAAGAAGGCATTTAGCACACTGGCCTTCATCAGTCAGGGCACTGAGTATAGGAGTTGGGACACTATGTTATAGTTGTATGAGTTGTTGGTGAGGCTGCACTTGGAGTATTGTGGACAGTTTTTGTAACCCTGTTATAGGAAAGACATTGATAAACTGGAAAGAGTGCAAAGAAGATTTATGAGGATGTTGCCGGGACTCGTGGGTCTGAGTGATCACGAGAGGTTGGACAGGCGAGGGCTTTATTCCTTCGAACGTAGGAGAATGTAGGAGAATGTAAGGCTTTGTTTTCCAAGAGGGTGGCATTACAGAGAGTAGCATTTTCTTTAAAACATTGTAAAATGCAGATACAGTTTGAGAACAATATTCTGTTACACCAGTAGTAAAAAGTGATCTTAAAAAGTCCCCCTCCCCAAATGCTGCACATTTAGACATAGTAGCATAAGTTTCAGAGTCCAACATTTTATACTTCATTGCTTCTTTTACTGTGCAATTGTAATGCCACCCTCTTGGAAAACAAAGCCTTACAGGTGTGTCTGAATGCTGGCTGTGTGCCTCAGAAAGTTGTATATTTTAAAGTTCAGCGGGGACCCCCCCAGGGGATGATCGGTCACACCCCCTCTCCTCTCTTCCCCCCCCCCCCCCCCTCCCCCAGGGGATGAGACGTCACACCCCCTCTCCTCCTCTCCCCCCAGGGGATGATCGGTCACACCCCCTCTCCTCCCCTCCCCTCCCCCCAGGGGATGATCGGTCACACCCCCTCTCCTCCCCTCCCCCCCCCCCCCAGGGGATGAGACGTCACACCCCCTCTCCTCCCCTCCCCCCAGGGGATGATCGGTCACACCCCCTCTCCTCCCCTCCCCTCCCCCCAGGGGATGAGACGTCACACCCCCTCTCCTCCCCTCCCCTCCCCCCAGGGGATGAGACGTCACACCCCCTCTCCTCCCCTCCCCTCCCCCCAGGGGATGAGACGTCACACTCCCTCTCCTCCTCCCACCCCCTCCTGCCCTGACCAGAGGATGACCTGGGTCAGAGAGCCGTTGCAGTCTCTGACTCCTGCTCTTTGGAGGCTGCTGCGGCGAACGCAGACTTTTAGTTTGCAGGTCGGTAAAAGCGTGGACGCGGGTCGGGCCAGAAGACGGTAAAGTGGGCTTTGGTGGTAGAGTTGGGCGCGCGGTTCATTAAGTCGATTTAAATGCATGCAAATGCATTTAAATCGGCGGGCTGCCCGATTCAGGCGTGGGCCCTGGTGTTGGTAAAGCCGCGATCTGCTCGGAATCGGGCGCAGATCGTGGTACAGGCCCGATGCCCAACTTTACCGCGATTTCGCACTTGAAAACAGGCACGAAGGTTTGGTAAAATCCGGCCCATAGTCTTTTTCCCAGGGTTGGAGAATTGAAAACTGGAGGGCATAGGTTTAAGGTGAGAGGGAAAAGATTAAAAGGGACCTGAGGGGCAACTTCTTCATGCAGAGGGTGGTGCGTACATGGAATGAGCTGCCAGAGAAAGTGGTTGAGGCAGGTTCAATAGCAACATTTAAAAAGCATTTGGATAAGTCCATGGATTGGAAAAGATTAGAGGGATATGAGCCAAACATGGGCAATTGGGACTAGCTGGGAGGGCACCATGGTTGGCATGGATCAGTTGGGCCCAAGGGCCTGTTTCCGAGCTGTGTTGCTCTATGACTCTATGTGTTGGCTGCGTCAGCATCTATTGCCCATAACTCATTGCCCTTGAACTGAGTGGTTTGCATTGCTGGGGGATGTGGTAATTTCCTTCTTTAAAGGACATTATTAAATCAGATGGATTTTCATGACAATTGTCATCAATGGACTTCTAATTCTAGATTTTTACTGAATACAAATTTCAACATCTGCAGTTGTGGGATTCGATCCCAGGGTTCTCACTGAATTGCCCTGGATCCCTGTATTACTAATCCAATGACATTATCACTGCACCATTGCCTCCCGATCCATGGCAAAGGAGTCAGCCTGAGATCCATGGAATCAGAGAATGCACTAAATTTAAATTAATGCCCAGTAACACTCACCCCAAAGTAATTTCATTGTTTTCAAATTTTAAATCTCCTGCTGGAGTCTGCAGCTGCAAAGATCTGAGAGATTGGTGTCCAGGAAAAATGTTGCAGTCTTCAAATCTTCTCCCTGTAAAGAAGAAGGCCTATCGTGTGTTAGCTTTTATTAACAGGGGGTTGGAGTTTAAGAGCCGTGGGGTTATGCTGCAACTGTACAGGACCTTGGTGAGACCACATTTGGAATATTGTGTGCAGTTCTGGTCACCTCACTATAAGAAGGATGTGGAAGCGCTGGAAAGAGTGCAGAGGAGATTTACCAGGATGCTGCCTGGTTTGGAGGGTAGGTCTTATGAGGAAAGGTTGAGGGAGCTCGGGCTGTTCTCTCTGGAGTGGAGGAGGCTGAGCGGAGACTTAATAGAGGTTTATAAAATGATGAAGGGGATAGATAGAGTGAACGTTCAAAGACTATTTCCTCGGGTGGATGGAGCTATTACAAGGGGGCATAACTATAGGGTTCGTGGTGGGAGATATAGAAAGGATATCAGAGGTAGGTTCTTTACGCAGAGAGTGGTTGGGGTGTGGAATGGACTGCCTGCAGTGATAGTGGAGTCAGACACTTTAGGAACATTTAAGCGGTTATTGGAAAGGCACATGGAGCACACCAGGATGATAGGGAGTGGGATAGCTTGATCTTGGTTTCAGATAAAGCTCGGCACAACATCATGGGCCGAAGGGCCTGTTCTGTGCTGTACTGTTCCATGTTCTATGTTCTATGTTCTAAATGACAAAAGTTATAGGTGTAATTCAAGGTTAGAAATTCAGGACAGAATTTTTTTTGGTCTGAGTTTGCTGTGTGTAAATCTTTCCCTTCTAATCCCCTGTAAAAGGAGTTTCCAAAATCCATCAGCATCTGTCCAGGACAGAAATTCAAAACATTCTCTCCTCTTATCTGGCACAGAATTACTTTAGCTGGGACAAAATTGCAGTGGAGGCATTTCGAGGAAGATCCAGTTGGTTGATTCCTGAAATGAGGAGTTTTGTCTTTGAGGATGAGCAGCTTGGGCCTGCACTCATTGGAGTTTAAAAGACTGAGAAGTTATTGCTACATCTGGGAATTTAAGGGCGGCACGGTGGTTAGCACTGCTGCCTCACAGTACCAGGGTCCCGGGTTCAATTCCAGCCTTGGGTCACTGTCTGTGTGGAGTTTGCACATTTTCTGTCCATGTCTGTGTGGGTTTCGTCCAGGTGTTCCGGTTCCCTCTCACAGTCCAAAGATGTGTGGGTTAGGTGGATTGGCCATGATAAATTGACCCTAGTGTCAAATGCATGGGGTTGTGGGGATGGGGCCTGGGTGGGATTGTGGTCTGTACAGACTCGATGGGCCGAATGGCCTCCTTCTGCACTGTAGGGATTCTATGATTCATATGATATAAGGTGCTTGACAAGGTAGATGCTGAGAGGATGTTTCCTCTGGTGTGGAAATCAAGTAAAAATAAAGGATCCCAAATTTAAGATGAAGAGAGATCTTTTCTCTCAGCGGGTTGTTGATCTTTGGAACTCTGTCTTCACCAGTGAGGATTGGAGGCAGGTCATTGAATATATTCAAAGCTGAGGTTTTGATCCACAAGAGAGTCAAGGGTATGGACGGGGTGGGGGAGCAAAGTCGACATGATCTTATTGAATGATGCAGCAAGCTCGATGGGCCGAATGACTGGCTCCTGTTCTTGGATAGTTGCGCATGCGCCCTGCTACCTATTGTCCCTCTGAAGATCGAGGTTCTGAACCAGCCCCTGAAACCACGCCCATTGTGACCCGCCACCGACAGCAGCGCATGCGCTCTCCTTCTCCGCTGAAACAAGATGGCGGCCGATAACCGGTGCCTGTTCCCGGGATAAAAGCCTGGGAGCTGTAAACCCGGGACCTGCA
Organism: Mustelus asterias; assembly: GCF_964213995.1. Classification (NCBI taxonomy): domain Eukaryota; kingdom Metazoa; phylum Chordata; class Chondrichthyes; order Carcharhiniformes; family Triakidae; genus Mustelus; species Mustelus asterias. Next base: position 313,830 of record NW_027590136.1, read on the forward strand.
GGGTCGTATTCGGGCCGTGCGGCCTACAGCGGATGTTTGTGAAACCATAGCTCCCTCCCTCCCCCGACTCCATTTCTCCCGCAGCCCCACCAACTCACCTGGGGATAAAAGCGTCTCCCGCACTCGCAGGACTCCGGGCAAAGTGATACTGTGCACGCGCGAGACATAGCACTGCGCCTGCGCAATAGGCTCCTGTGTAATGAATAGGACACCTTCACACCCGCAAGGGCACCTGGGAATTAACGGCGTCATTGTCAAAGACAATAGTACGAAATTATCTTGTTCAATGAAGATCAATTAATTTTTAAAAATGCATTCCTCGGAATTTGTGCGCTGCCATTCTCTACTTCTAAAATTGATTTAAACCAGTGCTCTCCTGTGGGAATACCCCGAGTTTTAAAAACTTTTCCCACTGGTTTCCCTCTCTCTCTGCTCCCCTGAAGGTGCTCACACAGGTTGGGTAAATCCCACAGAGATTGGTTTCTTTCACTTTCTTTCTCCTGAACCTGAATGTTTTATAGAATGATACATCACAGATGGAAACCATTTGGCTCATCCTGCCCAGTCGGGCTGTCTTTAAGATCTATCCAATTAATCCCACAGCCCTGCTGGCAGAGTGAGAACAATATCTATGTACTGCAGCAAGATAGGAGATGAATGGAAAATGTTTTCCAGTTGCATACCTCTCAGACACACTCACCCCTAGAAAGATAAATTGGCCTGTGTACTAAGCAGATATTAAGGTTCCACTTAAAATTAAAACAGAAGGTGCTGGAAAAATGCAGCAGTCACCGGGGCCGAGTTAATGGTCAAAATGATGGTGCTGAGCTGACATTCGAAAATAACCAGCAATCCAACAAACCACTCAAAATATTGAATCAAACAAAATTGATCAAAGATTGAGCCAAAGTATTCTGTTTTCCAACATGGTGCTATGATTTTTTGTGATTGTTTTAATGTTCTCACAATTACCTGGTGTAGTCCGGGTTTATTTTATACTCACTCCCACCCATCGCTGTCCATGAAGCACATTACCCCCACTCTGATTCTCCATCCCATCAGAGACAACTCAGTCACTGACTGGAAATTAGGGCTTTTAATGAGAGCTCTGACAACTGAGAATGCACCGTCTGCAGAATCAACCCGAGCTAACAAACCCCAGACAGTGAACATTATCCCCCAGACCCGAATATAAAACAGTGAACATTATCCCCCCAGACCCGAATATAAAACAGTGAACATTATCCCCCCCAGACCCGAATATAAAACAGTGAACATTATCCCCCAGACCCGAATATAAAACAGTGAACATTATCCCCCCCAGACCCGAATATAAAACAGTGAACATTATCCCCGCAGACGCAAATATAAAACAGTGAACATTATCTCCCAGACCCGAATATAAAACAGTGAACATTATCCCCCAGACCCGAATATAAAGCAGTGAACATTCTCCCCCCAGACCCGAATATAAAACAGTGAACATTATCCCCCAGACATGAATATAAAACAGTGAACATTATCCCCCAACCCGAATATAAAACAGTGAACATTATCCCCCAGACCCGAATATAAAACAGTGAACATTATCCCCCCCCCAGACCCGAATATAAAACAGTGAACATTATCCCCCCCAGACCCGAATATAAAACAGTGAACATGATCCCCCCCAGACCCGAATATAAAGTAATGAACATTCTCCCCCCCAGACCCGAATATAAAACAGTGAACATTATCTCCCAGACCCGAATATAAAGCAGTGAACATTCTCCCCCCAGACCTGAATATAAAACAGTGAACATTATCCCCCAACCCGAATATAAAACAGTGAACATTATCCCCCAGACCCGAATATAAAACAGTGAACATTATCCCCCCCCCCCCCCAGACCCGAATATAAAACAGTGAACATTATCCCCCCCAGACCCGAATATAAAACAGTGAACATTATCCCCCCCAGACCCGAATATAAAACAGTGAACATTATCTCCCAGACCCGAATATAAAGCAGTGAACATTCTCCCCCCAGACCTGAATATAAAACAGTGAACATTATCCCCCAACCCGAATATAAAACAGTGAACATTATCCCCCAGACCCAAATATAAAACAACATTATTACCCCAGAGCCAAATATAAAACAGTGAACATTATCCCCCAGACCCAAATATAAAACAATGAACATTATCCCCCCAGACCCGAATATAAAACAGTGAACATTACCCCCCCGCCCCCGACCCGAATATAAAACAGTGAACATTATCCCCCAGAACCAAATAAAGAACAGTGAACATTATCCACCCCCCCCCCACTTGAATACAAAATTGTCCTGATGGATTCAGACAACATTATCACAACATTCCAAATGTGTTTTTTCCAGGAATAGATTCAGCGGCTGCATCACCGGAGGCCAGAGATACTCTCCTCAAACTCGGCTCATGTGAGGAATGCCTCCAATGAGGCTCAGGAATGCTACAACCAGAGTCACGTGATCACCAAGTGTGTAACTGAACAAACTACCGCAACGTTGAAGATGTGTTTCAGTGTGAAATGATTTGTTTAACCTGTTGCTTCAGATTTGAGAGAAAATTCCCTTTCTGGGGTAATTTGACCTTGACCCAGGCACTTTTCAGATCTGAAAGTGATGGCGTTTAGCACAATCACAAGGCTGCACAATACAGAGGGAACACTAATCTGTTTCATTCTGCGACTATGTCGTGGTTACACGAGTGATACTTTCCACTAATTAGCTGCCAGCACCAAAAAGGCATTCAGCCTCCCACACAACTGAGCAAGACTGGGTATGAATATGTTTGATGTGGAGATGCCGGCATTGGACTGGAGTAAACACAGTAAGAAGTTTAACAACACCAGGATAAAGTCCAACTTTATCCTGGGATAATGTTGGACTTTAACCTGGTGTTGTTAAACTTCTTACTGTATGAATATCTTTGCCAGTGCAGTGCTGGGTACCAGGCCGTACATCCCAGCGAGTGGCTGAATGAATAAAACAGCATGTTCCTTGATTTGTCAGAATAGGTAGTGATTTGTTTTCAGCAGCCCACACTCACAAAACCAAAAATACAATGTTTACTGTGATTACAGATTGGGCAGCACTTGCTGAACAATCCTGAGTGTGCCAATAGCTACACTCATAATCAATTGAAGATGATCAATCGAGTTCATAATACGGCTCAGTTATAGTTGTAAGAAGCAGCTTACATTTATATGCAGCGATCCTTTCCCTGCAAACAAAAGGAGAATTTTCAAGCCTTGCACCTTTTTTGAATTTCCCAGAAGCTTGAGAAACCTACAGTCTTCTATTGATTTCTCCATGGTGATGCTTCAAGTCAATGAGAGTCCACCAATTGTGATCATTTCAAATTTGGCATTTTTCTGTTTGTCCTGATGAGTGCATGATGAAGAGATTCAGCAACAGGTCTCCTTTTTCAGCAATATTCAAGTTCAGTTCTAACAAGTATCTGTGCATTGTTTTATGTTCCTTGATAATTAAATGTGATCGTGGAAGTGTCACTGTGAATAATGTGCAAGTCAGTAAGAATTGTCAGTATTTTCTAATTGGAAATCTTAATCAGTGGAACCTTTCAGACACCGAATTGTACAGTTTGCACCAAACATCAATTTAAGATTGCAGGAATAGTTCATAAACTTATTATAAACAAGTTCCTGTTGAAAGTTCCTGAACATAAAAAAAATCACAGATGGTGCTTTCAAAAAGGGACACAGCAGCCCTGAAAATCAGTGACATCTCAGAATATTAAACTTCAGCCAGTTGTAGTGATTGTTAATGTCAGCAGAAACAAACCAAATATTGTCAGACTATCAATCCTGGATGTGATTAACAGCTGCAGTAACTGCAAAACCCAACTCCTGCAGGCAATTGTGAACTTGCAGATGTGTCAGCAAGTGGGATGACCGAGTGTATCCCTTCCCACACACAGAGCAGGTGAATGGCCTCTCCCCAGTGTGGGTGAGCTCATGTAAATGCAGGCTGCCAGACTGAGTGACTCCCTTCCCACACACGGAGCAAGTGAATGGTCTCTCCCCAGTGTGAGTGCGTTGATGAGCAGTGAGGATTGATAACTGCCTGAAACTCTTTCCACAGTATGTGCAAATAAATGGCTTCTCCTCAGTGTGAATTCGCTGATGTGACAGGAGGCCGGATGAATTGGTGAATTCCCTCCCACACGTGGAACAGGTGAACGGCCTTTCCCCAGTATGAACTCGCTTGTGTGCACTGAGGTTGGATGAAGACCTGAACCTCTTTCCACAGGAAGTGCAGCTGAACGGTCTCTCCTCTGTGTGAACTCACTGGTGTGACAGCAGGTTAGATGACAGAGTGAATCTCTTACCACACACAGAACAGGTGAATGGCTTCTCTCCTGTGTGAATTCGCTGGTGTGACCAAAGACCGGATGGCCCAGCAAAATCCTTCCCACACAAGGAGCAGGTGAACGATCTCTCCCCAGTGTGAACTCACTGATGTGCACTCATGGATGAACATGAGAATCCCTTTCCACAGGTGGAGCAGCTGAACGGCCTCTCCTCAGTGTGAGTTCGCTGGTGTAACAGCAGGTGGGATGAGGTAGTGAATCCTTTCCCACACACAGAACAGATGAATGGCCTCTCTCCAGTGTGACTGTGTCTATGGTTTTCCAGCAAGTACGGATAATTGAATCCTTTACCACTATCATCACATTTCCATGGTTTCTCCATTTTCCCAGCCCCAATGTGACCGTGTCGATGGGTTTCCAACCGGGATGGATAATTGAATCCTTTACCACAATCCTCACATTTTCACGGTTTGTCCATGGTGCTGTTGTCCTTCTGTCTCTCCAGGTTGGATGATTAGTTGAAGCCTCATCCACATACACACCATGTGTATGGTTTCTCCCCACTGTGAATGGTGTGATGTTTTTCAGGCTGTGTAACTGGTTAAAGCTCGATTCACAGTCAGTTAACTGGAGCGCTCTCACTTGGGTGTGTGCGTGTCTCAGTTCTTTTTCTGTCACATTGAATTTTGAAATTTTCTCCCACTGACAAAACAGGGAATGATTTCTCCCTCCACTGTCAAAAGCAATCATATTCAGGTCATGATGAATCGAATGGCTCTGTCAGACTTTGATCTGAAGTTTAGTTTGAGTTTCCTGTCTGTGAATCCTCCTCTTCTAGTTCCCTGCAAAAAGAGTTTTTAAAAAATACTTAAGAACAGACAATTTCAGTTTCCACGAAACATTTCTCTATTTCATTTATCTTGAGCTATGATCCCCATCCCACACACTCTCTCTTGTCCCTGAGCTGAAATCAAACTCATTGCCCCATCTCCACTCTGAGCCCAGCTCCCTCCAGCTGGATTCAGTCCTCCAGACCATGTGCAGATTGAGAGTACAATCAAGGAGTCAATTATTTTCCTTCCAAGTCAGGGGACGTGCAGCCCCACTGACGCTGTTGTTAACACAATAGTCACATGTGCTCTGCTCACCAATGAAACACCACGGTGACCATTAACATGGGCCTGTTCCGAGGAAAGGCTCCATTTTATTTGTGCCACAACAGCAGGGGAATTACCTCCTGCACAGGCACAAAGGTATCATCAGTCACAGAAAATAATTGCAGCTGGTGTCTCAAACCTCATTTTACCATTTGCTCCCAGACATTCTCAATTCAATTTTGAAATACAAACTGAAATCTGGCATTATGTGGTAAATTAAAATACATATTTTTTCAAAAGCTCAGTGGATCTGGTGTCCCACCAGCGCATTCACACTGAGGAGAGGCCGTTCAGCTGCTCTCACTGCACAATGAGATTTAAATGGTTATCTGCACTGCGGATACACCAGCAAGTTCACACTGCGGAGCGGCCGTTCGCCTGCTCGATGTGTGGGAAGGGATTGACTCGGTTATCCAACCTGCAGAAACACCAACGGATTCACAAATGATTACCGAGTTGGTTTCTGCTGTTAATCACATCCAGCACTGAACCACGTTCATTCTGACAGTTGGTGAAGTGGAAGGTTGAAGGGTTTTCTTTCTGCTGGACTGGCCGGTTTCGCCCCTCTGCTTCCAATGAGCTGATGCTCTTTGAGCCTGGGAGAGCACATTTCCAATGAAATAAGAACAAAGAAAATTACATCACAAGAACAGGCCCTCCAAGCCTGCACTGATCATGCTGCCTGACTTAACTAAAACCCCCTACCCTTCCAGGGACCATATTCCCCTATTCCCATCCTATTCATGTATTTGTCCAGATGCCCCTTAAAAGTCACTACGGTATCCGCTTCCACTACCACCCCCGGCAGCGAGTTCCAGGCACCCACCACCCTCTGTGTACAAAATCTGCCTTATACATCTCCTTTAAACCTTGCCCCTCGCTCCTTAAAGCTGTGACTCTTCCACCCTGGGAAAAAGCGTTTGACTATCCATTCTATCCATGCCCCTCATAATATTGTAGACTTCTATCAGGTCGCTCCTCAACCTCTCTTGTTCCAGTGAGAACAAACCAAGTTTCTCCAACCTCTCATCATAGCTAAACAAACAAATAAACAAAATGATCCACAAAATCTGACGAAAGACATTTATTTTATCCTGGATAGTAAATAGTGTTTTTCCTCCACTGCAAGTAGATCTAAAATAAATACAGAAAGAACTGGAAAAACACAGGTCTGGCAGCATCTGTGGGGAGGGAAACTGAGTTAATGTTTCACGTCCAATGTAACTCTACTTCAGAACTAGAGGGAGAAATGTGATGGGTTTGATACTGATGAGAAAGGGGGAGGGTCAGGTCGAACAAAAGGGAAAGTCAGGGATTGGTTAGAGGGCGACGAGATTAAATGTCAAAAATGTCCTGGAACAAAAGGCAAAGGGAGAGGTAATGGTTGTAGTGAAGAAAGAAAGCAGTTTTGTCACTAGATTAATTGTATCCTCAATTACTTGCCCCATTTTCTGTCATTATCAGGAATACAATAGAATAATTTCACACCATCCCTTTACCTGATTTTATACAATCCCTGTACAAATGTTGAGGCTAATCAGAGCTGGAAGGTCTCTCTCGCCAGTACATTTATCTTCACTGCACATTCTTTACATACACAGCAATTAAGCTTTTACATTTGACTGCAAATAAAACTCAATCTTTCATTATAACTACTGATTCATTATTGATTCATTAACTTTAACTCAATTATGGCTCACTACTTATTCAACCATCTGTTACTGACTGGTAGCTAATTATTACAGTAATCTTTAATTAATACATTTGGTTAATACAAGATACAATGGTTCAAAAATATACTTTGTGAAAGACACAAAGCTTTCTTACTAATCTTGATCAGGTTGAACAATCAGCCTCATTCTTGAGCCAGACTTTAGCAGAATATAATGTCCTCTAGCTTATCAAAATGATTGAAGAATTCCTTAATTGCTTGCTCAGCCGTGTCTAGAGGCTTTTAGCTTTATGATATAAAGTTCTCATCACATGTTCGAGTTTAACATGGCTTCCTTGACCAAGTTATATTTAACTGTTAATACAGATGAAAGTGATCATTTTCATTTCTGAGGCACCCCTACAGTTTCCCACATCATAACAGTGACCACACTTCAAAATAACTTGACCGTAAAACACTTTCCAAGATCTTGTGGTCATGCAAGAAGCTGCAGAAATGTAATTTCCTTGTTAGGAATAGTTACCAACTTGGATACATCACACTCAGTCCGCTCATGGAGATCATTAATAAAGACTGAGTCTTAATTTTGAGTGACAACTGTCACTCCATTTCCAAATCCCCTGTGAAAATCCAAACACAATATGTTGTGAAATTATTTGGTTTAAAACAGAATGAGTTGTTGTGATTTGGAATTCACTGTCTGAAAATGGTGCAGGAAGCAAATTAAACTGGATCTTTCAAAAGGGAACTGGACAGATTCGAAATGAAATATGGGATTAATGGAAGATCTTGTTCAAAGGGATATAATGGGTACAATGGCTGGAATGGCCTCCTTCTCTGCTCTCAGATTCATTTTCATTTGATGAAAGTGATAAATATCTGGAACCCACTTCCTACGATGGGCAGAGAAACAGAGATGATGGAATCTTTCCAAAAGGAAATTGGATGGGCAATTGAGGGAAATAAACCTACAGGGATACGGGGATAGAACGGGGCAATGGTTTGATTCACAGGAACCAGCATGGACTTAATGGGGTGGATGGCCGCATTCACGACCCTAATTCCTGACTGACCTAAAGAGAGTATAACCTGATGCGTAACCATAAAGCAAATGAAGACAACAGCAAAGGCTGATGGTTAGAAGAGCTAACTCTGTATCAGGCTGAGTACTGTGGGAGGATCAGGCTGAAGGGGTTCTGCACTGAGGAATGGACACAGGAGCTCATTGATTGGGGGCAGTCGCTCTGCCTCGAACAGACATTGAGTGAACATAGACCCCTGTGTGTTGTGCTCCTGAGAGAAATGCCACCCCCTGAGAGAGGCATGACTCCCTCAGCCTTTGTGACTAAAAGACAGTGATCCATATGACCATAAGATATCAGAGCAGAATGAGGCAATTTGGCCCATCAAGTCTGCTCTGCCATTCAATCATGGCTGATATGATTCTCATCCCCATTCTCCTTCCTTCTCCCCGTAACCTTTGATCCCCTTATTGATCAAGAACCTATCCATCTCTGTCTTAAAGACACTTAATGACCTGGCCTCCACAGCCCACTGTGGCAATGAGTTTCACATTCGCCACCCTCCTCTCAAGAAATTCCACCTCATCTCTGTTTTAAAGGAGCGTCCCTTCACTCTGAGGTTGTGACCTCGAGTTCTAGTCTGTCCCACTAGTGGAAACACCCTCTCCACGTCCATTCTATTTCGGTCTCTCAGTATTCTGTAAGTTTCAATCAGATCCCCTCTCATCCTTCTGAACTCCATCGACGATAGACCCAGACTCCTCAACTGCTCCTCATATGACAAACCCTTCATTCCTGGGATCATTCCTGTGAACCTCCTCTGGACCTCCTCCAAGGCCAGCACATCCTTCCTTAGGATGGGGCCCAAAACTGCTCACAATATTCCAAATGGGGTCTGACCAGAGCCTGATACCGCCTCAGCAGTACACCCCTGCTCTTGTATTCTAGCCCTCTAGAAGTGAATGCTAGCATTGAATTTGCCTTCGTAACTGCCAACTGAACCTGCATGTTAACCTTAAGAGAGTCCAGAACCAGGACTCCCAAGTCCCTTTCTGCTTGAGATTTCCGAAGCCTTTCACCATTTGGAAAATAGTCTACGTCTTTATTCTTCCGACCAAAGTGCATAACCTCACACTTCCCCACGTTATATTCCATCTGGCACTTCTTTGCCCATTTGCCTAGTCTGTCCAAGTCATTCTGCAGCCTCCCGACTTCCTCAACACTACCCGTCCCTCTACATATCTTTGTATCATCCGCAAATTTAGAAAGGGTCAAGACCTTCAAGTTTTTAGGTGTCCAGATCACGAACAACCTGTCCTGGTCCCCCAATGCTGACACTATAGTTAAGAAAGCCCACAAATGCCTCTACTTTCTCAGAAGACTGAGGAAATTTGGCATGTCAGCTATGACTCTCACCAATTTTTACAGATGCACCACAGAAAGCATTCTTTCTGGTTGTATCATAGCTTGATATGACTCCTGCTCTGCCCAAGACCACAAGGAACTACAAGAGGTCGTAGTGTAGCCCAATCCATCATGTAAACCAACCTCCCATCCATTAACTGTCTACATTTCCCGCTGCCTAGGCAAAGCAGCCAGCATAATTAAGGACCCCACGCACCCCGGACATCCTCTCTTCCACCTTCTTCCGTTGCAAAAATGATGCAAAAGCCTGAGGTCACGTACCAACCGACTCAAGAACAGCTTCTTCCCTGCTGCCATCAGACTTTTGAATGGACTTATCTTGCATTAAGTTGCTCTTTCTCTATACCCTAGCTATGACTGTAACACTACATTCTGCACTCTCTCATTTCTTTCTCTATGTACGGTATGCTTTGTGTGTATAGCGCACAAGAAACAGTACTTTTCACTGTATGCTAATACATGTGACAATAATAAATCAAATCAAAACAAAATCAAATCAAATTAAATTTAGCAATTATGCCCTCATTCCATCTTCCAGATCATTAATCTGTAACAGCGCATGTTCTGTGAATATGTGACTGAAAGCACATCTCAGCCAGCGAGACCCCGAGCAGAAGAAGATAAAGGAGATTTGCAAGTGTTGACCTGCAGGAACAACCAAAGCACAAAGAAAGGTCCCCAAGTCAGGAACTCAGAAATATTGGAACAAAAGCCTATCGGCAGGGAGCCTGATCAATTTGCCTTTTTGGTTTGATTTGATTTACTATTGTCACATGTATTAACATACAGTGAAAAGTTTTGTTTCTTGTGCGCTAAACAGACAAAACATACCATTCATAGAGAAGGAAATGAGAGAGTGCAGAATGTAGTGTTACAGTCACAGCTTGGGTGTAGAGAAAGATCAACTTAATGCAAGGGAAGTCCATTCAAAAGTCTGACAGCAGCAGGGAAAACTCTGTTCTGTTGGTACGTGACCTCAGACTTTTGTATCTTTTTCCCAACGGAAGAAAGGGGAAGAGAGAATGTCCAGGGTGCGTGGGGTGCTTAATTATGCTGGCTGCTTTGCCGAGGCAGCGGGAAGTGTAGACAGAGTCAATGGATGGGAGGCTGGTTTGCGTGATGTATTGGGCTACATTCACTACCTTTGGTAGTTCCTTGCGGTCTTGGGCAGAGCAGGAGCCAGACCAAGCTGTGATATGGGGCATCTGTAAAAGTTGGCGAGAGTCGTAGCTGACATGCCAAATTTCCTTAGTCTTCTGAGAAAGTAGACGAGTTCCTTGCACTGGGTAGTATTTGAGTCCAAGCTGTGAGTTTTGTGTTTTTTAATCAGTATTTTAGCAAGTGCTGAGTAAAAAGGCAGTTTAAATGGTTTTTGAATGTTCGAAGACAATCGGCTTCCAGAAAGTTAAGAAAGGAATAGTTCATTGGTGAACCCTTCAGCATGCAGGTCAGCGGGAGCACCCCCGCACATGCGCAGCTTCCCCTCTCCCTTGGACATGCGCAGTCCCGGGCCGGGGGGAGGGGGCGATCACCGAGCGGCTTCTCGCTCTGTCCGGAGCCGCCAGCCGGTTGCCTGGAAACCTTGGCTCGAGGAGGTGCAGGGGGAGGGGAACAATGGGTGGGGGCGGGGCTCCCGGGTGGCCCGGCGGAGATCCCACCCCCTGACCTTGATGCTGAGGGGCTGACCAATGGGAAGAGTTGGAGGACCGGAAGGACACTGGTCTTCCAGCTGATCAGAGCGCTGGCTTTGTGTGAATGAAGATTGATCTTCAGACAGACTGAAACTTCCTCCTGTCGCTAATATCTGTGAGTAAAACACTTTCTTTTCTCCCCCTTTCCATTTCTTTTCTCATTCTGGGGGAAATTGGGGACTTGCAGCAACTGAAGGGAAAGGAAGTGAATCCAGGGAGGCTGCAGACTCTGGAAAGGTTGGCCCAGGTTTCTCTCTCTCTCTCTCAAACCAGAAAATGATCCATTTCTGCCCACTGTTTGCTGTTAGCCAATTTTCTATCCACGCCAATATGTTATCCCCACAGCATGAATTTTTATTTGCTGCAATAATCTTTAATGTTTCACCTCATCAAATGTCTTCTGGAAATCTAAGTACAGCACATCCACTGATTCCATTTATCCAATTCCCGATGGGGAATTTTAGAAAATTAAACAACACATCAACTATCTCACTCTGTTAAGACCCGAGAATGGAGCCCAGCAGGACTCGAGGACTCATCAGCCCACAGCTCCAACAGTTTGCTGAGGACCACTTCCCTGGGAATTGTGATTTTTCAGAGTTCATCCCACACTTCTGTTTTCTGATTTCCAGCTGTTTCTGAGTTTTAACTGTATCCTCTATTGTGAACACCGAGGCAAAATACTTGTTCAATTCATCTCCCAGCTCCTTATTTTTCATTTTTAATTGCTGGACTCACTTTCTATAAGACTCTTAAGAAATGAAGTAGGGCAAGTGAATGAAGTGACAGTCGGAGAGCACTTTGTGTCCAGTGACCAGAACACTATTAGTTTTAAAATAGTTCTGGAAAAAGATAGGAGTGATCCACAGGTTAAGGCCCTAAACTGGAGCAGGGCCAATGTTGTGGGCATTAGGCAGGATCTAGCAGATGTTGATTATGTGAGTCTGTTTGAAGAGAAAGGAATGACTGGCTAATGGGAGGCTTTTAAAAGTGTGATATCAAGAGTCCAGGAGAAGTATATTCCTGCTCAGATGAAGGGAAAGAATGGTAAACACACAGCCATGGAGCATTAAACTTGCCTCGCAGGGCCTCTCATATCAGCGCAAAGACAGCTGCTTTGTGAGACTGCTGGCAGCACAGACAACTCAGAGATAAGAGTGCCCTGAGAAGAGAGATTCATTGTGAAAGCTCAGGGACGGTTGATAAGATATAAGAATTCTATTATTTTAATGAACATTCTTTCCTCTCTCGTTCCCCAAAAGCTGTGAATCTCCATCCCACACACTCTCCCTCCATTCTCACTCTGCTGTATCTAATATTCACCCTCCCAATTCTCCTGAAGGTGCTGATTGAGGCTGATTGACAGATCCATGCTCACTGCTTCCTGTCCAGCAGTCAAAAATCCTAAGAATTCGGAGCTGCAGTTGGCCATTCAGCCCATCGAACTGCCTCAAACATTCATGGAGAATTGGCCGATCTACCTCAGCATCATGTCCCACGCTATCCCCTAGATAGAGAGCGAATAGAGCCAACGTTTCGAGTCTGCAGAGAGGAAGGAATGTTCAATAGAAACTTGAATTGTGTGTTCTAAATTTCTTTGCTGCACTGACACTGATGACTTCTGTAAACTCCTTTTACAGGGTATCGAAAGAGGAATCACAGGCTGAAATCTCAAACGTCACATCTAGATCTGACAGAGTCATATTCCTTGGGACCTGAATATCATCGGCCTTTGAATCTTTGAGGAGAAATGATTGTCCGGTCTGGTGACTTGAAAAGATTTCAAACATCAGTGTGACTGGAAAAGTGCCAACACACTGCCACACTGGAGTGAGAGTGTTCCAGTGCACTGAGCTTGAACCAGTTACACAGCCTGAATAAATATCACACCATTCACAGCGGGGGGGGGGGGACTGTTCTGTGTGTGGACGAGTCTTCAACTGAAGAGAGAGGAAAGGACACCTGCACCATGGAGAAACCATGGAAATGTGGGGACTGTGGGAAGAGGTACAGATACCCATCTCAGCTGGAAGTTCATCGGCGCAGCCACACTGGGGAGAGACCATTCACCTGCTCTCAGTGTGAGAAGGGATTCACTGATTTATCCACTCTGCGGACACACCAGCGAGTTCACACTGGGGAGAGACCGTTCACCTGCTCTCAGTGTGAGAAGGGGTTCAGTCAATTAGCTAACCTGCAGAAACACCAGCGAGTTCACACTGGGGAGAGACCATTCACCTGCTCTCAGTGTGGGAAGGGATTCACTCAGTTATCCAGCCTGCAGACGCACCAGCGACTTCACACTGGGGAGAGGCCATTCACCTGCTCTCAGTGTGAGAAGGGGTTCAGTCAGTTATCCAGCCTGCAGACACACCAGCGAGTTCACACAGGGGAGAGACCATTCACCTGCTCTCAGTGTGGGAAGGGGTTCAGAGCTTCATCCCACCTGCTGAGACACCAAAACGCTCACGAGTGATTCCAGAGGTTGGATTCTGCTGTTATTGTTTCTGCTCTCAATTACATCCAGGACTGCATTTTGTTCATTCTCACAGTTGGTCAATGGGGAGAGTCGGAGGGTTTCTTTCTGCTGGACTGGCCGGTCTCATGACTTTGCCTCCAGTGGGCTGATGCTCTTCGAGTCTTGTTGTGAATACCTGGTTTCAAATTTCACACGGATCACAGAGTGACAGGATGTTAGGAAGTTAAGAGATATTTAGTCAGCATTTCTGTTTGAAACAACCCAAATGCCCATCCAATTTCCTTTGTAATTGTTTATTGTCTCCACTTCCTCCACCCTCGTAGGCAGCGAGTTTCAGGCCATTACCATTCACTCCATCAAAATATTCTTCCTCACATCCCCCCCCTTCCTCTCTGACCCAAAACCATAAATCTGTGACCCCCTCATCCTTGTCCCGTCAGCTAATGGGAACAGCTTTTCTTTGTCCACCTTATCTAAACCTGTCAGAATCTTGTCCACCTCTATCAAATCTCCCCTCAACCTCCTTTGCTCCAAGAGGAACAACCCCAGCCTGACATTGACAATAAAGAACAAACTAACAGAATATGTTAATACCTGAAATCAAATGGGAATGTTTAATTTCTGTTTTAAAGAAATCATGAATATACTGTCCCGTACAATAAAGGGATTTGAATAACTCAGCTTGGGTGCAGTTGAATGAAATGTATCAATCTCGCATCCACCCACAGTCTAGAGGAAGTGTGGAATATGTAGCTGGAAATCCCTCCCTAACAGCGCTGTGGGTGTACTTACACCTTCGGCATTATAGCAGTTCAGGAAGGCAGTGTTGGCGCTGATCGTGGCCGAAGCAGCTACAGACAGCCACATATTCTGTTATAATTGAAGGACTGCAGATTGAATGTGAGGCATTATGGGACTGGACTATCTTGACCACGTTCCTGTGACTGCTCAGTTTCTGCAATCACGGACCATTAAAGCTGCTGAGCAGGGCTCCGACAGAGGACCAGGTGAGAATATTTACTCAGAATGAGTTAGAATTAAACTTATTCCAGGACCGGCTGGTGTTCAGTGGCTGAGATTCCTGAATCTGTAAAAAGGGGGTCTGACCAATCAACAAACAGTGGTCGGTAGTTAGTTAAGAAGCGTTCTCATGCATTGTTTAAATTATTTTATCATAAATTTGTGATCAGAACTGTGAGGGACTTGTAACCCAATAGTTGTTGAATTGACGGTAAACTCCAAGTAGCACTGGACTGAAAAGGGGGTCTGACCAAGAAGTGAAGTGATCTCAGGCATTGTTTAAATTACATCATCATTGGCCAACTTCCCCTTTGTGATGTCACAGCGGAGCCATCCTTGAATCAGCCAATGGGAATCACTCTGCTCCGCGGTGACGTCTCCAGGTTCCAGTGCGCAGGCTCGGCGAGCGGACGCGGGAGCCCCGCCCCCACCCATTGTTCCCCTCCCCCTACACCACATCGAGCCAAGGTTTCCAGGCAACCGGCTGGCCGCTCCGGCCAGGGCGAGAAGCCGCTTAGTGATCTCCTCCTCCCCCCGGCCCGGGACTGCGCATGTCCAAGGGAGGGGGAAGCTGAGAATTGCAGGGCAGATCCCACCCCCTGACCTGAGGTGTTGACCAATGGGAAGAGTTGGAGGACTGGAAGGACACTGGTCCTCCAGCTGATCAGAGTGCCGGCTTTGTGTGACTGAAGATGAAGCTTCAGACAGACTCAAACTTCCTCCTGTCTCCAACATCTGTGAGTAAAACACTTTATTTTCTCCCCCTTTCCATTTCTTTTCTCATTCTGGGGGAAATTGGGGACTTGCAGCAACTGAAGGCAATGGAAGTGAATCCAGGGAGGCTGCAGACTCTGGAAAGGTTGGCCCAGGTTTCTCTCTCTCTTAAAGACATTGACATCCTTTGCTCCCTCAGCTTGACCCATTTATTTGTCTGGCTAAAAGGATGGTCTCTTTCCTAATGTTCACAATTAAAGGGCAGGAGATGGCTGACATTTAAGGGGACAGTAAATTAATATAGGACAGAGATATGTCCAGTGTTGTTGTATCAGACAGGTTTATTCCTGGTCCGGCAATAAATACATTTATCATTCCAATCTTGTCATATTGTACTGTAGCTACATTATATATTTCCAGTTATAGAGTCATTCCAGCACAGAAGGAGTCCATTGGACAACTCGAGTCCATGCTGACTCTCACAGTAACTTCACAGTTTTTTTGCACTTTTTTCATGATTTTCAAGTGACTTCATTGCAGTGTTAATGTAAGCCTCCTTGTGACACTAATTAATAAACAATCAAAACTAAACTATAAACCGCCTTGGCGAACACTTACCCGAAGATCAGAGGCTGAATGCCCTTGATCTTCGGGTAAATGTTCTCCAAGGCGGCCTTCAAGACTCACGACAGTGCAGAATCGCTGAGCAGAAACTGATAGCCAAGTTCCGCACACATGAGGACGGTCTCAACCAGGATCTTGGGTTCATGTCACACTATCTGTAACCCCCACAACTTGCTGGGCTTGCAAAATCTCACTAACTGTCCTGGCTTGAGACAATTCAGTAAGAAGTTTAACAACACCAGGTTAAAGTCCAACAGGTTTATTTGGTCACAAAAGCCACACAAGCTTTCGGAGCTCCAAGCCCCTTCTTCAGGTGAGTGGGAATTCTGTTCACAAACAGAGCATATAAAGATACAAACTCAATTTACATGAATAATGGTTGGAATGCGAATGCTTACAACTAATCAAGTCTTTAAGATACAAACAACGTGAGACAATTGAGACAACATTGAGACAATTCACACCTCTTTAACCTGTGCTTAACCCTCTCTCCACTTACATTGTACATGGAAAGACTTGATTACCTGTTAAGACTCGCATTCCAACTATTATCTTATAATGGAGTTTGTGTCTATATATGCCCTGCTTGCGAACCAAATCCTGCACACAGCTGATGAAGGAGCAGTGCTCCGAAAGCTCGTGCTACTAATAAACCTGTTGGACTTTAACCTGGTGTTGTGAAACTTCTTACTGTGTTTACCCCAGTCCAACGCCGACATCTCCACATCCAGGACAGAATGCAGTGAGCATGGATCTGTCAATCAGCCTCAATCAGCACCTTCAGGAGAATTGGGAGGGTGAATATTAGATACAGCAGAGTGAGAATGGAGGGAGAGTGTGTGGGATGGAGATTCACAGCTTTTGGGGAATGAGAGAGGAAAGAATATTCCATAGAAACGAGAATTGTCTGTTCTGAATTTCTATCCTGTACTAACACTGATGAATTTTATAAACTCCTTTTGCAGGATAGATTTGCAGAACGTGAGGATTTACAGGCAGAAATTTCAAATCAAACAACACATCAAGACCTGACAGAGTTATTCATTTGATCAGGACCTGAATATCATTGTCCTTTGAATCTAAAAGGAGAAATCTTTTTCTGTTCTGTCTGCTTCAGAATTCTTTTTTAACATAAATGTAACTGAAAAATCACTGAGACACAGATACACCCGAGTGAGTGTGTTCCAGTGTACTGTGTGGAAAGAGATTTAACCAGTTACACAGCCTGAAAATACACCACAGCATTCACAGCGGGGAGAGACTGTACCCGTGTTCTGTGTGAGATTGAACTGATTGTTTAACCTGGAGAGTCACAAGAACACCCGCACCAGGGGGAAACCGTGGAAATGTGGGGACTGTGAGAGGCGATTCAGGGTCCCATCACGGCTGGAATCTCATCGACACATTCACACTGGGGAGCGGCCATTCACCTGCTCTGTGTGCGGGAAGGGATTCACTCAGTTATCCAGCCTGCAGAGTCACAATCTCACTCACACCACTGAGGGATCCTTTAAATGCTCTGACTGTAGGATTGGCTTCAAAACCTCTGGAGAACCAGTGTCCCACCAGGTGTCCCACTGAGGAGAGACCGTTCAGCTGCTCTCACTGCAGAAAGAGGTTTAAAAGCTCACCCAATCTGCAGAGACACCAGGGAGTTCACACTGGGGAGAGACCATTCACCTGTTCTGACTGTGGGGAGGGATTCACTCAGTTATCCCACCTGCTGAGTCATAATCTCACTCACACCAATGAGAGATAGAACCATAGAACCATAGAAAATTACAGCTCAGAAACAGGCCTTTTGGCCCTTCTTGTCTGTGCTGTACCATTTTATGCCTAGTCCCACTGACCTGCACTTGAACCATATCCCTCCACACCCCTCTCATCCATGAACCCGTCCAAGTTTTTCTTAAATGTTAAAAGTGACCCCGCATTTACCACTTTATCCGGCAGCTCATTCCACACTCCCACCACTCTCTGCGTAAAGAAGCCCCCCCTAATATTCCCTTTAAACTTTTCTCCTTTCACCCTTAACCCATGCCCTCTGGTTTTTTTCTCCCCTAGCCTCAGCGGAAAAAGCCTGCTTGCATTCACTCTATCTATACCCATCAAAATCTTATACACCTCTATCAAATCTCCCCTCAATCTTCTACGCTCCAGGGAATAAAGTCCCAACCTATTCAATCTCTCTCTGTAACTCAGCTTCTCAAGTCCCGGCAACATCCTTGTGAACCTTCTCTGCACTCTTTCAATCTTATTTACATCCTTCCTGTAACTCGGTGACCAAAACTGTACACAATACTCCAAATTCGGCCTCACCAATGCCTTATATAACCTTACCATAACACTCCAACTTTTATACTCGATACTCTGATTTATAAAGGCCAATGTACCAAAGGCACTCTATGACCCTATCCACCTGTGACGTCACTTTTAGGGAATTCTGTACCTGTATTCCCAGATCCCTCTGTTCAACTGCACTCTTCAGAGTCCTACCATTTACCCTGTACGTTCTACTTTGGTTTGTCCTTCCAAAGTGCAATATCTCACACTTGTCTGCGTTAAATTCCATTTGCTTTAAATGCTCTGACTGTGGGAGCAGATGAAAAAGCTCTGGAGAACTGGTGTCCCACCAGCGAGTTCACACAGGGGGAGAGACCATTCACCTGCTCTTTGTGTGGGAAGGGATTCACTCAGTCATCCAGCCTGCTCAGACACAAAGTCACTCACACCAATCTGAGGCCTTTCAAATGCTCTGACTGTGGAAGTGGCTTCAAAAGCTCTGGAGAGCTGATGTCCCAACAGTGCGTTCACACTGAGGAGAGACCGTTCAGCTGCTCTCACTGTTCAAAGAGATTTAGAATATCTTCAGCACTGCCGAAACACCAGCGAGTTCACACTGGGGAGCTGCTCTCAGTGTGGGAAGGGATTCACTGAGTCATCCAACCCATGGGTACTTCAGTGAGTTCACACTGGGCAGAGGCTGGTCACCTGCTCTGACTGTGATTCACTCAGTCAGCAAACTTGGTGAAACACCAGTGAGTTCACAAGTGATTACAGTTCTGGGATTATTCTTGTGAATCTTTC
The DNA here is from genome assembly GCF_964213995.1 of Mustelus asterias. Classification (NCBI taxonomy): domain Eukaryota; kingdom Metazoa; phylum Chordata; class Chondrichthyes; order Carcharhiniformes; family Triakidae; genus Mustelus; species Mustelus asterias. The sequence goes on from NW_027590136.1 coordinate 333,076, forward strand.
TTGCCCCTTCTCCAGTGCCTCTATTTCCTTTTTCTAAATGGAGATCACAAATAGAACATAGAACAGCACAGCACAGGAACAGACCCTTCAGCCCACCATGTTGTGTCGAACATGATGCCAAATTAAACTAATCCCTTCTGCCTGCCCTTGGTCCATATTCCTCTATTCCTTACAAATTCATGTGCTTATCTAAAAGCCCCTATTGTATCTGCCTCCACCACCACCCCTGGCAGTACAGGGAATCCCTGTAACTCTTTCCTCCCCAGCTGTTGCTAAACCTCAGACTCTGCCTGTCATTCTGCTAATTAACCCAGAACCCCTTCCACACCATTTGTTAGTGGGTTTCTCCGACAAGGTGGCAATTATACTCCGGAAACCAATGTCACAGTATAAAGGTAAAACTTCATTAAAAACCAGTGATCAATGGGAGAAATTATATTGATGGTCTCAGATACAGAATACCCAGACCGTTCTAATGTAATCATAAGACCATAAGATATAGGAGCAGAATTAGGCCATTTGGCCCGTCGAATCTGCTCTGCCATTCAATCATGGCTGATCTGATTCTTGTCCCCATTCTCCTGTCTTCTCCCCGTAACCCTTGATCCAGCTATTAATCAAGAACCTGCCTATCTCTGTCTTAAAGACACTCAATGACCTGGTCTCCTTCCAAAGATTCACCACTCTGGCTGAAGAAATTCCTCCTCATCTGTTTTAAAGGATCATCCCTTCTCTCTGAGGTTGTGCCCTCGAGTTTTAGACTCTCCCACTAGTGGAAACATCCTCTCCACGTCCACTCTCTCCAGGCCTCTCAGTATTCTGTAAGTTTCAATTAGATCCCCCCCCCCCACCATCCTTCTAAACTCCAATGAGTACAGACCCAGAGTCCTCAACCGTTCCTCATACGACAAGCTCTTCATTCCAGGGATCATTCTTGTGAACCTCCTCTGGACCCCTTCCAAGGCCAGCACATCCTTCCTTAGATAAGGGGCCCAAAACTGCTCACAATACTCCAAATGGGGTCTGACCAGAGCCTTAGACAGCCTCAGAAGTACATCCCTGCTCTTGTATTCTCGCCCTCTCGACATGAATGCTAACATTGCATTTGCCTTCCAAACTGTCAACTGAACCTACATGTTAACCTTTAGAGAGTCCTGAACCAGAACTTACAAGTCCCTTTGTGCTTCTGATTTCCTAAGCATTTCCCCAGACCACAATCCCATCAGGCCCTATCCCCATAACACCACTTATTTACCCTGCTCGTTCCACTGACATGAAGGGACAATTTACTATGGCCAATCAACCTAACCTGCCAATCTTGGACTGAGGGAAGAAACTGGAGCACGCAGAGGAAACCCACACAGACATGGGGAAAATGTGCAAACTCTACACAGACAGTCACCCAAGGCCAGAATTGAACCCGAGTCCTTGGCGCTGTGAGGCAGCAGTGCTAACCACTGTGCCACCATGCCACCCTTTATTCTTCAGTGCAGTTCCACTGTGTACTGTCGGATGTCAGTTCCTTCACAATTTACAAACCACCTCTGCAATCTCACATCGGTGTTCCAACTCCTTCCTTAACCCTCTGTTGGAGTCTCACGTTCATAAGGCATCTTCACACATGTCCCTCCCTGTTAAACGTTGCCTCTCATTTTATTTTTAACCAGACAGTGTTCTTTTGTCATGCTTGTTGGCATCTCTTTTCCCTCTCCAACAAATCATTGTTTTACATTTGTGGAAGGTTTATCAGGTCTTTTGGGATTGTGCTGTGTTTTTTACCAATCAGTTTCATCATCCTGGATTCCACTTTCTTACAAAAGAAGCACCATTAAATAATTCTGTCAGAATCTTCAGAAGTCAAAAGTCAGAGTCAAAGGGGTTCTTCATCTCAATGTCTTTGCTTATTTCCCCCTGTACAGTCCCAATGTCTCAGATGGTGGCCAGATTATCAAATTCAGTTCTCTCAAATAGTTCATGGACAAAGAAACAAATATCTCCAAGAGAAAACTGTCACCTCATTCATCTCATCTGGACTTCCCTTTCACTCAAATCTTCATAAACACCCAAATGTATGGATTGCTTTAAACTACACTTTCAGGAGTTCTGGAGAATCTTTGGAGTCAAATAAATCATTAAGTATTCTCATAACATATGTTAACAGAAACCGAACATTTCTGTTTGATTCCAGGCATTATCAATTTTGTTCTTTCCCTTAAACACCAGGTAATTTCCATTTTAAATGCTTGAAATAGCAACCCATGTCAGATATTTATCGATTCTAATCTCAAAAGCAGGCTTGTTGGCTTTCTGAAAGGTAAAGTCTTTTATTCTTTGCTTTAATTCTCAAAACTGCGGCCTTCACTCGGATTGTTTGTGAGTGAAACCGTCATCACCTGTTTAAAAAAAAAATCCATCTGGCTCTGGCCAAGATCCCAGTGAGTTAATATGTCCAATCACAGGTTACATTGAAAAACAAAGGCTGTTTGGAGATTTATAACAATCAACTGTCTGCTGAAAGGGTTAACTTCTCTGGAACCGAGAGAGGCGGGGAGTGGGCAGAGGAAACTTGGCAATTGTGTCAATTTATATAATTTAAAAAACTTCTCTTGTGTTATTTTCTTCAATTTTGCTCAAATTTCATCTCTTTTGTCTGTCTTTTTTGTAAATGCCAATTTCCAATATTTGCTACTTAATCAAAGTTGAAAGAAATACTTTGTGAAATATGTTGTTAACCAAATCTCAACAATTTTAACTCAGATGTTTTGGAAAGTTGGAACTGGTTTGCTGCCAAACTGCAGCCTTATCTTTGTGTTTTGGGAGCAAATTGGCCTTCACAATTCTAACCTTGAACAACTTAATTTCAAACCCAAATACATTCCTTTCACATTTTAGTACAGTCTGAATTTATTTCAAACAGAAACACACGGCAGTTCAAATTAAATTAATTTTTATTCCCTTTCCAAACTAATTCTTCGAATCTATGATACTTGCAAAAAACACGCTGCTTTAAGAATTCCTTCAACTGGGCAAACCAACTTGGAGTAAGGGTTGTGGATCATGATGGTGCAGAAGTCATGGCTAACCTCACACACCGGTATTTCCTTATCACACAGGAGAGGCAGAGGAGAGGGGGGAGTGCTTTCAGTGGCCTTCGTTTTGGAGAAAACAACTACATCTGCTCACTGGTGACTGATTTGTGTCTCAGGTTGTTTGATTTTAGCTAAACACAGGGAGTGGTCTACTTCAGGGGAGGTGTCACTTTGTGGCTGAATTCACTTCCTCAAAGTCCCCACGGCATTTTCTAACTCTTCACTTGATCTGATATTTTCTGACTGTAAATTGATATCTTGTTCCAGAGTTTGGCCGAACAGCAGTAGATTTTTCTGAGCTCCACTCACCCTATCATCTGCCCCCTGTTCCCAATGTAACTGATTGTCCAGGTCAGACGTGCTCTCCTGCCAGCAATCAGCTCCATTCTGCAGCTTATCCACCAGTTCCCTCAACTCTTTATATTTTGTACTCAGCTGTGAGGCAACAGGTTTCCAATGTAACTGTAAATTAATTTATTCTGGACTTTTTCCAACTCGCTATTTCCTTTCTGAATCTCTTTAGAAAACCTATCAAGGACCCGCTCGTAATCTCCATCACATTCTTCTACACCTCCCAGGGTATCTTTTGCTTCTGATGCCCTTGACTCCGTTGTCAAACTGTCAGTCACATTGTAGCAGATGCCAAAGCCATTGTTGTATTTGTTTTTTTGAGGCAGCAGTGCTAACCACTGTGTCACTGGATGGAATGCTGGCCCAGTGGAGAGATACATAGAAACTAGAAGCAGGAGTAGGCCATTCGGCCCTTTGAGCCTGCTCCACCATTCATCTTGGTCATGGCTGATCATCGAATTCAATTTCCTGATTCCCACTTTCCTTCCATATCCCTTGATCCCTTTAGTCCCAAGAGCTATATTTCGTATCTTCTTGAAATCAGACAATGTTTTGGCCTCAACTATAGGGTGGCATGGTGGCACAGTGGTCAGCGCAGCTGCCTCACAGCGCCAGGGACCCGGGCTTAATTCCAGCCTTGGGTGAGTGTCCATGTGGACTTTCCATGTTCTCCCCATGTTTGCGTGGGTTTCCTCGGGGTGCTCCGGTTTCCTCCCACAGACCAAAGATGTGCGGGTTAGGTGGATTTGCAATGCTAATTTCCCTCTTAGTGTCCCAAGATGTGCAGATTAGATAGGTTAGCCATGGTAACTGTGTAAGTTACAGGGATAGGATGGGGGAGAGGGCCTGGGTAAGGTGCTCTGTTAGAGACTCGGTGCAGACTTGATGGGCCGAATGGTCCCTTCTGCACTGGAGGGATTCTATGATTCAATGAACACAGGAATGGTCAGAATTATTTCACATGTCCCAAATTTTAAATAACCATTAAAATTAAAACTCTCTCATACTCACATGTGTGAGTTTGAATCCGGATTAAAATTCCCACAAGTTTAGCAAAGTATCCTGGAATCATGTCTCCGGCCAGTAAATGTGGTTCTAGGTTCACAACCTCTGTGAAAAAAAAGCTTTATTAATTACACGTCCTTTATTTAAATCTATTTGATTTAAATCACAGACAGAAAACCTGAAAGCTTGAAGCGTTCAACCCACAAATATCATCCATACACAAGCAGAGAAACTTAGCATGTGCTTTACAACAACAATAACCAAAATTAATTCCTTAAGCGTTCTTGTGGTTCTGTTTCTAAACTTCCAGAAATACCTTTAATTAAAGACTCAAGATAAGGTTAATTCTCCAGAAAGATAAACCTTAACAAATGTAGCCCAAAACAATAATAAAACACATCTACAAACATCCACATAAAACAAACAAAACACACAGATTCTCACAGCTCGTAAATTTCAAATGAATCCTCAGCATTCTCTCTCGCAGCTATAGCTTCTTAAAGCGACAGAGCACTACAAGCGTTTCACAATATACATTAATGATTTGGAAGATGGAACTGAAGGCACTGTTGCTGAGTTTGCAGATGATACAAAGATATGTAGAGGGACAGGTAGTATTGAGGGGGGCTGCAGAAGGACTTTGATGGGCTAGGAGAGTGGGCAAAGAAGCGGCAGATGGAATACAATGTGGAAAAGTGTGAGATTATTCACTTGGGTAGGAGGAATGGAGGCATAGACTATTTTCTAAATGGGGAAATGCTTTGGAAATCAGAAGCACAAAGGGACTTCGGAGTCATTGTTCAAGATTCTCTTAAGGCTAATGTGCAGGTTTAGTTGGCAGTTAGGAAGGCAAATGCAATGTTATCATTCATGTCAAGAGGGCTAGAATACAAGAGCAGCGATGTACTCCTGAGACAGTATAAGGCTCTGGTCAGACACATTTGGAGTATTCGGAGCAGTTTTGGGCCGCACATCTAAGGAAGGATATTCTGGTCTTAGAAAGGGTCCGGAGAAGGTTCACAAGAATGATCCCTGGAATGAAGAGCTGGTCGTATGAGGAACGGTTGAGGGCTCTGGGCCTGTACTCATTGGAGTTTAGAAGGATGAGGGGGTACCTTATTAAAACTTACAGGATACTGCGAGGCCTGGATAGAGTGGACGTGGAGAGGATGTTTCCACTGGTAGGAAAAACTAGAACTAGAGGGCACAACCTCAGGCTAAAGGGATGATCCTTTAAATCAGAGATGAGGTGGAATTTCTTCAGCCAGAGAGTGGTGAATCTGTGGAACTCTTTGCCGCAGAAGGCTGTGGAGGCCAGGTCATTGAGTGTCTTTAAGACAGAGATAGATAGGTTCTTGATTAATAAGGGGATCAGGGGTTATGGGAAAAAGGCAGGAGAATGGGGATGAGAAAAATATCAGCCATGATTGAATAACGGAGAAGACTCGACGGGCCGAGTGGCCTAATTCTGCTCCTGTGTCTTATGGTCTTATCTCACAAGTCCTTGATTAAAATAAGATACAAGATCCTTCATTCCTCTTCATTCTAAGTTAATCTTTTTTAAGCTAACTTCCAAAGCCTGATTTATAGGCAACATCTCGTCTTTGTTGATTTAAAATCCTCAACACGTTACCACCTGCAAAATGTTTGTTCTTTATCTGGGGCTGAGGTGACAACATGATAAAATCCTCACAGTTCTTCCAAATTCCTCCAGGCTCCGCTTAAAATTTCCACGTTTCACTGGTTCCCATAAATCCTCAATCAAAAACTAAAATAGACACATGAGTTTCCAGGTGATTTACAAACAAATGAGCTGTCTGCTGAAAGGGTTAACTTTTCTACAGAACCTAAAGGGGTCGGGAGTGAGCAGAAAAAACTTGGCCCACAATTACTTCACTTTACATATGTTGGGGGTTTTTCTCAGAGGCTAAGTATTGAGCTGAACCCGGTTAATACAAAGATTTGCAAATGACAGTATACTGGTTAAAGGCATTATTTATTGACCAACGCGCGCTGGGAGAAAGGCAGCTGGGAGTCCAACTCCTTTCTAAAGTTACAATACATTGGCCGTGTAGTTATACTATTTTGAAAGTTCATTTCACCCACCCACTCTGTCATCCTAATTGGATGCTCCAATCATGTTCATGCACAATATTTACCTTGGCCAATAACATCCTATCTTCTGGCAGAATGGGAATTCATTGGTCTGTAGAATCTGAAAGTTCCTGCCCACTGTTACTTTGCAACTTTCACTTACGTAAGTCCATAGTGTTCAAAGGTTGCTTTCTAACTGACTCTCAGCAACTTCTATTACATAGCTGATAGGGTTCAAAAGTTCCTTTCCACTGTCTGCTGAGCCATCCCTTATCAGTAAAAAATGAATAATTCTATTCATTCTAGTTTCTGGGAAGCGTGTACTTTCTATAACTCATACTGATAAAAACTGTGCTCTGTGGCTTCACTGTTCTGACAGAATGTGGCCTGTCTCACTCAGCTTTTATCCCATTATGCTTTAAGGCAGTCTGCAGTTTGGCCAAGGTATACATTTTAGTACAAAAAGTACATATTTAAATCTGAAATACATATTTAAATTCTCTACCAGTGGTTATATGTGTCTCTATGCAGACAGTACCTTTGTATAATATAAATAAGGCACGTTGTAGTCCTTATTCTACGTTAGTCTAAGTCAGCCCACCCTGTTTCAATAGCCTTTATTAGTTTTTAATCTCAAGGTATTCTGAACCCCTCTAACAAAATAACTTTAAAAAACTTAAAGTTTATAATTAGTCTCAAGTAAGCTTACATTAACACTGCAATGAAGTTACTGTGAAAAATCCCCTCTCTAACAACAAAAGAAACTTGATTTTAAACTTCATCTATTAATTGTTTTGTTATATTCTCAACCTATTTTAATTTGATCAGTTTTTTGTTAGGGATGGGTAATTTCTATTCTTTATAAATTGGTTCACTCATTTTGTTAATTCTACATGGGCTCGGAGAATCAGAACCCAGACTCTATCATCCATATCCTTTTTCTCCTTTTGCCACCACTTTCTCTCTGTTTTGCGGGAGGGTCGTGGGGATTCCAATCAGACCGAATCTTTTATTATAAAAGTAAAACAAAAACAGAAAATGCTGGAAAATCCCAGCAGATCCGACAGCATCTGTAGGGGGAGAATAGAGCCAACGTTTCAAGTCTGGATTATCCTTCATGAGAGCTCCTATGAAGTGTCATCTAGACTCAAAATGTTGGCTCTATCATTTTATCGATAGGCTTCTTGTTCTTAGTTTCCAAAAGACAGGTAAGAAATCTGTCTGGTGCTCACTCGAGCTCTGATTTGTCACTGGCCATGCTTGGGTTGGACTATAACCATTAGAATCCACTCTTAGAGGTCCACTTTTCAGTCCAGTGCTACTTGGTGTACCGTCACTTCACCGACGACCGGGTCACAAGACCTTCAGAGTTCTTATCACAAATCGATGATAAAATAATTTAAGCAATGCCTGAGAATGCTTCTTACCACCGTTTGTTGATTGGTCAGATCCCCTTTTTACAGATTCGGATATCTCAGCCACTGAATACCAGCTGGTTATTCATAGATTCATAGAATCCTATAGTGCAGAAGGAGGCCATTTGGCCCATCGAGTCTGCACCGACCACAATCACACCCAGGCCCTATCCCCATAACCCCATGCATTTACCCTAGCTAGTCCCACTGACACTAAGGGGCAATTTAGCATGGCCAATCCACCTAACCTGCATATCTTTGGACTTTGGGAGGAAACCGGGGCACCCGGAGGAAACTGGGACACGGGGAGAATGTGCAAACTCCACACAGACAGTGACCCAAGCCAGCCAGGAATCGAACCCGGGTCCCTGGCGCTGTGAGGCAGCAGTGCTAACCACTGTGTCACCGTGCCACCCCAGTTTATTTCTAAGTCATTCTGAGTAAATACTCTCACAAGGTCCTCTTTCAGGGCCCTGCTAAGCAGCTTTAATGGTCCGTGATTGCAGAAACTGAGCAGTCACAGGAATGTGGTCAAGATGGTCCAGTCACATAATGCTTCACATTCAATCTGCAGTCCTTCAATTATAACAGAATATGTGACTGTATGTAGCTGCCTCGGCCATGGTCAACCCCAACACTGCCTTCCTGAACTGCTGCAATGCCTGAGATGGAAGTACACACACAGTGCTGTTAGGGAGGGATTTCCAGCTACACATTCCTGACAAGATTCTGACAGGTTTAGATAAGGTGGACAAAGAAAAGCTGTTCCCATTAGCTGATGGGACAAGGATGAGGGGGTCACAGATTTAAAGCTTTGAGTCAGAGATGCGGGGGGGAATGTGAGGAAGAATATTCTGATGCAGTGAGTGGTAATGACCTGGAACTCGCTGCCTACGAGGGTGGAGGAAGTGGAGACAATAAACAATTACAAAGGAAATTGGATGGACATTTGGGGGGGTTTCAAACAGAAATGCTGACTAAATATCTCTGAACTTCCTCACACCCTGTCACTCTGTGATCCTCGTGAAATTTGAAACCAGGTATTTGCAACAAGACTCAAAGAGCATCAGCCCACTGGATGCAAAGTCATGAGACCGGCCAGTCCAGCAGAAAGAAACCCTCCGACCCTCCCCATTGACCAACTGTGAGAATGAACAAAATACAGTCCTGGATGTAATTGAGAGCAGAAACAATAACAGCAGAATCCAACCCCTGGAATCACTCGTGAACTTGTTGGTGTCTCAACAGTTGGGCTGAAACTCTGAATCCCTTCCCACACTGAGAGCAGGTGAATGGTTTCTCCCCAGTGTGAACTCGCTGGTGTGTCTGCAGGCTGGATAACTGAGTGAATCCCTTCCCACATTGAGAGCAGGTGAATGGTCTCTCCCCAGTGTGAACTCGCTGGTGTGTCTGCAGGCTGGATAACTGAGTGAATCCCTTCCCACATTGAGAGCAGGTGAACCGTCTCTCCCCAGTCTGAACTTGCTGATTTCTCTGCAGGTGGGATAACCGAGTGAATCCCTTCCCACACTGAGAGCAGGTGAACGGCCTCTCTCCAGTGTGAACCCGCTGGTGTCTCAGCAGGCTGGATGAATCACAGAATCCCTTCCCACACTGAGAGCAGGTGAATGGTCTCTCCCCAGTGTGAAGTCGCTGGTGTCTCTGCAGGTGGGATGACCGAGTGAATCCCTCCCCACACTGAGAGCAGGTGAACGGCCTCTCCCCAGTGTGAACTCGCTGGTGTGTCTGCAGGCTGGATGACTGAGTGAATCTCTTCCCACACTGAGAGCAGGTGAATGGCCTCTCCCCAGTGTGAACTCGCTTGTGTGCCTGCAGGTTGGATGAACAAGCGAATCCCTTCCCACACTGAGAGCAGGTGAACGGCCTCTCCCCAGTGTGAACTCGCTGGTGCCTCCGCAGGTGAATAAATGACTGAATCCCTCCCCACACTGAGAACATGTGAACGGTCTCTCCCCAGTGTGAACTTGCTGGTGTCTCTGCAGGCTGGATGACTGAGTGAATCCCTCCCCACACTGAGAGCAGGTGAATGGTCTCTCCCCAGTGTGGCTGCGCCGATGAGCTTCCAGCTCAGATGGGTAACTGTATCTCTTCCCACAGTCCCCACATGTCCATGGTTTCTCCATGGTGCGGGTGTCCTTGCTGCTCTCTTGGGTGGACAATCAGTTGAAGTCTCGTCCACACTCACAACACGAGTACCGTCTCTCCCTGCTGTGAATGGTGTGATATTTATTCAGGCTGTGTAACTGGTTAAAGCTCTTTAGTCCGTGCACTGGAACACACTCACTCAAGTGTGGCAGTGTGTTGCTGCTTTTCCAGTCACACTGATGTTTGAAATCTTTTCAAATCATTTCTCCTTCTGGATTCAAAGTCCGATGATATTCAGCTCCCAAGGAATATGACTCTGTCAGATCTAGACGTGACGTTTGAGATTTCGGCCTGTGATTCCTCTTTCAACATCCTGTGAAATGGGTTTACAAAAGTCATCAATGTCAGTACAGGATAGAAATTCAGAACAGACAATTCTAGTTTCTGTGGAACATTCTTTCCTATTTCAGTCCCAAAAAGCTGTAAATCTCCATCCCACACACTCTCCCTCCATTCTCACTCTGCTGTACCTAATATTCACCCTCCCAATTCTCCTGAAGGTGCTGATTGAGGCTGATTGACAGATCCAGGCTCACTGCTTCCTGTCCTGGACACAGAGACCATAACAAATAGGAGCTGCAGTCGGCCATTTGGCCCATCGAGCCTTTTAAACTATTCAATGAGATAATTCGTTCATCTACCTCAGCATCATTCTCCCCACATTAAACCCATATCCCTTGATATCTTCAATATCTAGAAACCAATCAATCTCTCTCTTGAAAATAGTTGCTGACTGAGGCTTCACTGTCCTCAGGGATTGAGAATTCCAAAGCTTTACCACATCCTTGAGTGAAGAAATCCCCCCACATCTTAGCTTTTGCTCCATCTTCTTGTCTGTTCCCCATAACCCTTGACACCCTTGTCAGTCAAAGATCTGTCTAACTGGAATATATTCAATGATCCTCAGCCTCCACTGGTCCCTGTGGAAGAGAAATCCTCTGAGAGAAGAGATGTCTGGACCTGCAGGGTCTATTCGGGCCGTGCGGCCGACAGCGGATGTTTGTGAAGCCATAGCTCCCTCTCCACCCCGACTCCCGGCTACATTTCTCCCGCAGCCCCACCGACTCACCCGCTGAAAAAAAGCGTCTCCCCCATTCACAGGACTCCGAGCAAAGTGACACTGCGCATGCTCCAGATACAGCACTGCGCCTGCGCAATAGGCTCCTGTGGAATGACTAGGGCACGTTCACAACCGCAGGGGCACCTGGGAATTAACGGCGTCATTGTCAAAGACAATAATAGAAAATTATCTTGTGCAATTCAGATCAATTAATTTTTAAAAATGCATTCCTCGGAATTTGTGCGCTGCCATTCTCTATTTCTAAAATTGATTTAAACCAGTGCTCTCCTGTGGGAATACCCCGAGTTTTTAAAAGTTTCCCCACTGGTTTCCCTCTCTGCTCTCCTGAAGGTGCTCACACTGGTTGGGTAAATCCCACAGAGACAGGTTTCTTTCACGTTCTTTCTCCTGATGCTGAATATTCTGTTTTATGGAATGATACATCACAGATGGAAACCATTTGGCTCATCCTGCCCAGTCGGGCTGTCTTTAAGATCTAGCCAATTAATCCCACAGCCTTGCTGGCAGAGTGAGAACAATATCTATATACTGCAGCAATGCAGGAGGTGAATGGAAAATGTTTTCCAGTTGCATACCTCTCAGACACACTGTGGCCAAACGGGCCACCTGAAATGATGATTTGTAAAGCATTCTGGGACAATTGGACAAGAACTAAAATGACAGGTTGCAGCCTAAAAGACAGAGATAAACGGGCTGCAACCCAGACGAGTTAATACACAGGATATGGGTCATCTCCAGGACAATAGAGACTTTCTGGTCAAGCTGGGTCGTTTACCAGACATAGGGGCGCCATAACCCCTTATTGGGAGGGAGGCATGTATTCTACATGCCCCCAGCACCTACAGACGTGGCCGTTGGGGATACACCCAGAGATTGGTGTGGCAGCACCCGATTGGACTTTATCGATCAGGGTGATCAAGTCCTGATCGATTGATTGGCAATGGCCAAAAGGGGCACGAAACCCAACGGGGTATAAAGGGTGCTGCGCAACCAAGAATCTCTCTCTCTCTCTGACTCCACGAACGAGCTACAACAGTGGTGACCATCGCCAGCAACGACCAGCACGAGAAGAGCCACCACACCTGAGAAGGAGGGAAGACCAGAGCCAGAGTACCAGACCAGACCAAAGGACCAGACTATGCAGAGGATGACCGAGACCAGCGCACAGATAAAGGCCAATATCTGCTTGGGTACTTGCCAGTCACGCAAAGTTAAGTCAAGGTCTTGTGTTGGATTTGAACTTTACTATTTTCTGTAAGATGACTTATTGTTGTTTGGGTGGGTGATTATTGATTGTGTGTTTTAAATAAATGTTGGTTGTACTAACAAGACGTCTACTCGCAGTTCTTTGTCCATCATATAAGGGTTAAAACAGACTGTGCAGCAGGCACAACACACACTCACCCCTAGAAAGATAAATTGGTCTGTGTACTAAGCAGATATTAAGGTTCCACTTAAAATTAAAACAGAAAGTGCTGGAAAAATGCAGCAGTCACCGGGGCCGAGTTAATGGTCAAAATGATGGTGCTGAGCTGCCGTTAGAAAATAACCAGCAATCCAACAAGCCACTCAAAATATTGAATCAAACAAAATTGATCAAAGATTGAGCCAAAGTATTCTGTTTTCCAACATGGTGCTATGATTTTTTGTGATGGTTTTAATGTTCTCACATTTGCCTGGTGTAGTCCAGGTTTATTTTATACTCATTCCAACCCATCGCTGTCCATGAAGCACATTACCCCCACTCTGATTCTCCATCCCATCAGAGACAACTCAGTCACTGACTGGAAATTAGGGCTTTTAATGAGAGCTCTGACAACTGAGAATGCACCGTCTGCAGAATCAACCCGAGCTCACAAACCCCAGACAGTGAACATTATCCCCCCCCGACCCGAATATAAAACAGTGAACATTATCCCCCCAAGACCCGAATATAAAACAGTGAACATTATCCCCCCCAGACCCGAATATAAAACAGTGAACATTATCCCCCAGACCCGAATATAAAACAGTGAACATTATCCCCCAGACCCGAATATAAAACAGTGAACATTATCCCCCCCAGACCCGAATATAAAACAGTGAACATTATCCCCCAGACCCGAATATAAAACAGTGAACATTATCCCCCCCAGACCCGAATATAAAACAGTGAACATTATCCCCCCCAGACCCGAATATAAAACCGTGAACATTATCCCCCAGACCCGAATATAAAACAGTGAACATTATCCCCCCCCAGACCCGAATATAAAACAGTGAACATTACCCCCCAGACCTGAATATAAAACAGTGAACATTATCCCCCCCAGACCCGAATATAAAACAGTGAACATTATCCCCCGCAGACCCGAATATAAAACAGTGAACATTATCCCCCCCAGACCCGAATATAAAGCAGTGAACATTATCCCCCAGACCCGAATATAAAACAGTGAACATTATCCCCCAGACCCGAATATAAAACAGTGAACATTATCCCCCCCAGACCCGAATATAAAACAGTGAACATTATCCCCCAGACCCGAATATAAAACAGTGAACATTATCCCCCCCCAGACTCGAATATAAAACAGTGAACATTATCCCCCCCAGACCCGAATATAAAACAGTGAACATTATCCCCCAGACCCGAATATAAAACAGTGAACATTATCCCCCAGATCCGAATATAAAACAATGAACATTATCCCCCAGACCCGAATATAAAACAGTGAACATTATCCCCCCCAGACCCGAATATAAAACAGTGAACATTATCGCCCAGATCCGAATATAAAACAGTGAACATTATCCCCCCCAGACCCGAATATAAAACAGTGAACATTATCCCCCAGACCTGAATATAAAACTGTGAACATTATCACCCAGATCCGAATATAAAACAGTGAACATTATCCCCCCCACACTTGAATACAAAATTGTCCTGATGGATTCAGACAGCATTATCACAATATTCCAAATGTGTTTTTTCCAGGAATAGATTCAGTGGCTACTTCACTGGAGGCCAGAGATACTCTCCTCAAACTCGGCTCATGTGAGGAATCCCTCCAATGAGGCTCAGGAATGCTGCAACCAGAGTCACGTGACCTCCAAGTATGTAACGGAACAAACTACCGCAATATAGAAGATGTGTTTCAGTGTGAAATGATTTGTTTAACCTGTTGCTTCAGATTAGAGAGAAAATGTCCCTTTCTGGGGTAATTTGACCTTGACCCAGGCACTTTTCAGATCTGAAAGTGATGGCCTTTAGCACAATCACAAGGCTGCACAATACAGAGGGAACACTAATCTGTTTCATTCTGCGACGATGTCGTGGTTACACGAGTGATACTTTCCACTAATTAGCTGCCAGCACCATGCAGACGCGACGACAACGGATGAATGAACACCGCTCGACAATCACCAGGCAAGACTGTTCTCTTCCTGTGGGGGAGCACTTCAGCGGTCACGGGCATTCAGCCTCTGATCTTCGGCTAAACGTTCTCCAAGGCGGCCTTCACGACACACGACAGCGCAGAGTCGCTGAGCAGAAACTGATAGCCAAGTTCCGCACACATGAGGACGGCCTAAACCGGGAACTTGGGTTTATGTCACACTATCAGTAACCCCCACAGCTTGCCTGGACTTGCAAAATCTCACTGGCTGTCATGTCTGGAGACAATACACATCTCTTTAACCTGTGCTTTATGCTCCCTCCATCTCTTTAACCTGTGCTTATTGCTCTCTCCACTCACATTGTCTGTATCTTTAAGACCTGGTTGGTTATAGAGATTCGCATTCTAATCAGTATTCTGTAACTTGATTTTGTGTCTCTGTGCCCTGTTTGAGAGCAGATTTCCACTCAATCTGACGAAGGAGCAGAGCTCCGAAAGCTAATGGCATTTGCTACCAAATAAACCTGTTGGACTTTAACCTGGTGTTGTTAAATCTCTCACTATGAATATCTTTGCCAGTGCAGTGCCGGGTCGTGTTGAGAGTTCCTGAATTAAAAAAATTCTCAGATGGTGCTTTCAAAAAGGGACACAGCAGCCCTGAAAATCAGTGACATTTCAGAATATTAAACTTCAGCCAGTTGTAGCGATTGTTAATGTCAGCAGAAACAAACCAAATATTGTCAGACTATCAATCTTGCATGTGATTAACAGCTGCAGTAACTGCCAAATCCAACTCCTGCAGGCAATTGTGAACTTGCAGATGTGTCAGCAAGTGGGATGACCGAGTGTATCCCTTCCCACACACAGAGCAGGTGAATGGCCTCTCCCCAGTGTGGGTGAGCTCGTGTAAATGCAGGCTGCCAGACTGAGTGAATCCCTTCCCACACATGGAGCAAGTGAATGGTCTCTCCCCAGTGTGAGTGTGTTGATGAGCAGTGAGGATTGATAACTGCCTGAAACTCTTTCCACAGTATGTGCAAATAAATGGCTTCTCCTCAGTGTGAATTCGCTGATGTGACAGGAGGCCGGATGAATTGGTGAATTCCCTCCCACACGTGGAACAGGTGAACGGCCTTTCCCCAGTGTGAACTCGCTTGTGTGCACTGAGGTTGGATGAAGACCTGAACCTCTTTCCGCAGGAAGTGCAGCTGAACGGTCTCTCCTCTGTGTGAACTCGCTGGTGTGACAGCAGGTTAGATGACAGAGTGAATCTCTTACCACATACAGAACAGGTGAATGGCTTCTCTCCTGTGTGAATTCGCTGGTGTGACCAAAGACCGGATGGCCCAGCAAACTCCTTCCCACACAAGGAGCAGGTGAACGATCTCTCCCCAGTGTGAACTCGCTGATGTGCACTGAAGTTGGATGAACATGAGAACCCCTTTCCACAGGTGGAGCAGCTGAACGGCCTCTCCTCAGTGTGAGTTCGCTGGTGTAACAGCAGGAGAGATGAGGTAGTGAATCCTTTCCCACACACAGGACATATGAATGGCCTCTCTCCAGTGTGACTGTGTCTATGGCTTTCCAGCAAGTATGGGTAATTGAATCCTTTACCACAATCATCACATTTCCATGGTTTCTCCATTTTCCCAGCCCCAATGTGACTGTGTCGATGGGTTTCCAACCGGGATGGATAATTGAATCCTTTACCACAATCTTCACATTTCCACGGTTTGTCCACGGTGCTGTTGTCCTTCTGTCTCTCCAGGTTGGATGATTAGTTGAAGCCTCATCCACATACAGACCATGTGTATGGTTTCTCCCCACTGTGAATGGTGTGATGTTTTTCAGGCTGTGTAACTGGTTAAAACTCTATCCACAGTCAATTCACTGGAGCACTCTCACTTGGGTGTGTGTGTGTGTCTCAGTTCTTTTTCTGTCACATTGAATTTTGAAATTTTCTTCCACTGACAAAACAGGGAATGACTTCTCCCTCCACTGTCAAAAGCAATCACATTCAGGTCATGATGAATCGAATGGCTCTGTCAGAACTTGACCTGAAATTTAGTTTGAGTTTCCTGTCTGTGAATCCTCCTCATCAAGTTTCCTGCAAAAAGAGTTTTAAAAAACTGCTTCAGAACTGACAATTTCAGTTTCCACGAAACATTTCTCCATCTCATTTATCTTGAGCTGTAATCCCCATCCCACACACTCTCTCTTGTCCCTGAGCTGAAATCAAACTCATTGCCCCATCTCCACTCTGAGCCCAGCTCCCTCTCCCTCCAGCTGGATTCAGTCCTCCAGACCATGTACAGATTGAGAGTACAATCAAGGAGTCAATTATTTTCCTTCCAAGTCAGGGGACGTGCAGCCCCACTGACTCTATTGTTACCACAATAGTCACATGTGCTCTGCTCACCAATGAAACACCGCGGTGACCATTAACACGGACCTGTTCCGAGGAAAGGCTCCATTTTATTTGTGCCACAACAGCAGGGGAATTACCTCCTGCACAGGCACAAAGGTATCATCAGTCACAGAAAATAATTGCAGCTGGTGTCTCAAACCTCATTTTACCATTTGCTCCCAGACATTCTCAATTCAATTTTGAAATGCAAACTGAATTCTGGCATTATGGGGTAAATTAAAACACATTTTAATGGTCATTTTCAGAATGACTATTCCCAAGAATTAATTCCCAAGTCAGTAAATTAAAATTCTCATCAGCAATGTAGGCAGCACAGTGGTTAGCACTGCTGTCTCACAGCTCCAGGGACCTGGGTTCGATTCCCAACTTGGGTCACTGTCCGTGTGGAGTCTGCCCGTTCTCCCCATGTCTGTGTGGGTTTTCTCCAGATGCTCCGGTTTCTTCCCATTGTCCAAAGAGATACTAGTTAGGTGCATTGGCCATGCTAAATTGCCCCTTAGTGTCCTGGGATGAGTAGGTTAGAGGGATTAGCAGGTTACAAATGTGGGGTTACCGGAATAGGGCCTAGGTGGGATTGTTGTCAGTGCAGACTCGATGGGCCGAATAACCTCCTTCAGCACTGTAGAGATTCTATGAAATACATTGGGAGAATTGCTATTTTAATGGGTATTTTCACAAATGCTATAAAATGATTTTTCAAAACAAATTAATATTTTCTTCAACAGATGATTAATAAATAAAAATGATTTAATAAAACAACCACCCAGTGTGGGGTTCAGGATTCTAACTCAGGGTTTCTGAGCTCCAGGAACCACTAACTGAACCAGCCGGGAATTGTCTCCACAAAACTTCCCCAACTCCCTCCCGGGAAAAAGCTGCAAACCCGGGAGCTGCAGCTTTTTACTGGGGGTGTTGGGGCCTCCAGCGGGTGTTTGTGAATCCTCCCCGCCCACCTCCCAGGGTTTCCTTCCTTCCCAGAGATCAGAGTCCTCATTGATTTGAGGCCAAAGTGTAACCTCTTATTTATTGTCCCCCTCCCCCATCCTCTGATGTGAACCATCCTCCAGTGGCTGAGCCAGGATGGGGCCGTTAACCTGGGCCTGTTCCCGGGAGGGAGGGAGGGAGAAGCCCCGCAGCTGCAAACCAGGGAGCTGACAATGATTCTGAAGGGTTTGCGGATCCACAAAGTGTTTCCAAATCCTCCCAGCCACCGCCTAACGCTGACTCCGCTTCTCCGGGACAAACAAGCGCCAAGGACAGCAATGACACTGCGCATGCTCCACATCACAATGCCCGGGGACTGATTGACGGCAGCTCCGGACCAATAGGAGGAGGGGGCGGGACTGGAGGACCGAGCAGGAGTGGCTGGTCCTCCAACCAATCGGAGTGAATGAGGGGCGGGGCCTGAAGCATGCGCAGTGCGGGTAATGGCGACGGGCAGATGGACGGTTTTAGTTTGGAAGCGAGATCAATACGAGGTAGAGGGCGGCGTGCGGGAAATGATAAATGTGGCGGGTGGGTGGAGAGGCTTTGTAAACATGTTGTTCAAACCCAAACCCCGGAAATGAACTTCCCGGTCCCCCCCTTTGTACCAAATGGAGCGGCAGCTTGTAGTGTTAGACCCGGGCTGACTGCCGCCATTGAGGCTGCATGTGGGAGGCCGGCAGGGATTGTGATCGGAGAGTGAAGCCCTGACGTCACAATGGAATGGGTGAGGGTGTGACGTCACAATGGAATGGGTGAGGGTGTGAGGTCACAATGGAATGGGTGAGGGTTCCAGATGAGCTGAGACTGGGCTGGAGTCGGGCGATGGCACTGACATGTGGCCCGGTGGCACAGTGGTTAGTGCAGCTGCCTAACAGCGCCAGGGACCCGGGTTCAATTCCAGGTTCGGGCCGCTGTCTGTGCAGAGTTTCCACATTCTCCCCGTGTCTGTGTGGGTTTCCTCCGGGTGTTCCGGTTTCCTCCCACAGTCCAAAGATGTGCCAGTTAGACGGATTGGCCATATAAATTGCCACTTGGTATCAGGGGGATTAACAGGTAAATATGTGGATAGGGCCTGGAAGGGATTGTTGTCGGTGCAGGCTCGATGGGCTGAATGGCCTCCTTCTACACTGTATTTTATGATTCATTATTATTAATTAATTACTCTTCTGATTTCCAGCTGTTTCTGAGTTTTAACTGTATCCTCTATTGTGAACACCGAGGCAAAATACTTGTTCAATTCATCTCCCAGCTCCTTATTTTTCATTAGCAATTTCTGGACTTACTTTCTATTAGACAGTTAAGAAATGAGGTGGAGCAAGTGACTGAAGTGTCAGTCAGGGAGCACTATTGGGAGCACCAATAGTTTCAAAATAGTTCTGGAAAAAAATAGGACAGGTCCACAGGTCATGGCCCTAAACTGGAGCAGGGCCACTTTTGTGGGCATTAGGCAGGATCTAGCAGATGTCGATTAGGTGAGTTTGTTTGAAGGGAAAGGAATGACTGGCAATTGGGAGGTTTTGAAAGTGTGATATCAAGAGTCCAGGGGCAGTATATTCCTGTTAAGATGAAGGGAAAGAATGGTAAATTTAGGGATCTCTGTCAGAAAAGGGACATTGAGGCTCTGGTCAGGTAAAAGAAGGAAGCAGACTTTGGGTTTCGGCAATCGGGGACAAGTGAATCACTCTGACTGGAAAAAGTGTAAGAAAATTCTGAAGAGGGAAATCAGGAGGACAAAAAGAGGGTATGATATGGATCTGGTAGGTAAGATTAAAGAAAATTCCAAGAGGTTCTATAGCTATATTAAGAGTAAAAAGGTGGCTAGAGATAGAAGAGATCCCCTTAAAAATCAGTATGGCCATCTGTGTGTGGAGCCACAGGAGATGGGTGAGATTTTTAATGAATACTTCTCCTCTGTGTTTACTGCGGAGAGCACCATGGGTGCTAAAGAAATAAGGGAAACAAGTAGTGATGTGTTGGGCACACGCATGTTACTTGGGAGGAGGTATCTGCAGCCTTATAAAAGCAAATTACTGCGGATGCTGGAATCGGAAACCAAGAGAGAAAATGCTGGAAAATCTCAGCAGGTCTGGCAGCATCTGTAAGGAGAGAAAAGAGCTGATGTTTCTTGTCTGGATGACCCTTTGTCAAAGCTCTGAAACATCAGTTCTTTTCTCTCCATACAGATGCTGCAAGACCTGCTGAGAATGGGGATAGAGTGTGTGGGATGGAGATTTACAGCTTTTGGGGAATGAGAGAGGAAAGAATGTTCCATAGAAATTGTCTGTTCTGAATTTCTATCCTGCACTGACACTGATGACTTTTGGAAACTCATTTTACAGGATATTGAAAGAGGAATCACAGGCTGAAATCTCAAACGTCACGTCTCGATCTGATAGAGTCATATTCCTTGGGATCTCAATATCATCGGACTTTGAATCCAGAAGGAGAAATGATTGTCCAGTCTGTCGATTTGAAAAGATTTGAAATGTCAGTGTGAGTGAAAAAGCATCAACACACTGCCACACTTGAGTGAGAGTGTTCCAATGCACTGACTAAAGAGCTTTAACCAGTTACACAGTCTGAATAAATATCACACCATTCACAGTGGGGAGAGACTGTAATCTTGTTGTGTGTGTGGACGAAATTTCAACAGATTGTCCACCCAAGAGAGAGGTAAGGACACCTGCACCATGGAGAAACCGTGGAAATGTGCGGACTGTGGGAAGGGATGCAGAACCCCATCTCAGCTGGAAGCTCATCGGCGCAGCCACACTGGGGAGAGGCCGTTCATCTGCTCTCAGTGTGGGAAGGGATTCACTCAGTCATCCCACCTGCAATCACACCAGCTATGTCACACAGGGGAGAAGCCGTTCACCTGCTCTCAGTGTGGGAAGGGATTCACTCAGTCATCCCACCTGCGGACACATGAACGAGTTCACACTGGGGAGAGACCGTTCACCTGCTCTCAGTGTGAGAAGGGATTCACTGATTTATCCCACCTGCAGACACACCAGCGAGTTCACACTGGGAAGAGGCCATTCACCTGCGCTCAGTGTGGGAAGGGATTCACTCGGTCATCCCACCTGCAGAGACACCAACGCATTCACACTGGGGAGAGGCCATTCACCTGCTCTCAGTGTGGGAAGGGATTCACTCAGTCATCCAACCTGCGGACACACAAACGAGTTCACACTGGAGAGAGGCCGTTCACCTGCTCTCAGTGTGGGAAGGGATTCACTGATTTATCCAATCTGCAGACACACCAGCGAGTTCACACTGGGGAGAAACCATTCACCTGCTCTCAGTGTGGGAAGGGATTCACTTGGTTATCCATCCTGCGGACACACCAGCGAGTTCACACTGGGGAGAAACCATTCACCTGCTCTCAGTGTGGGGGGGGATTCACTCGGTTATCGAGTCTGCAGACGCACCAGCGAGTTCACACTGGGGAGAGGCCATTCACCTGCTCTCAGTGTGGGACGGGATTCACTCAGTTATCCAACCTGTGGACACACCAGCGAGTTCACACTGGGGAGAGGCCATTCACGTGCTCTCAGTGTGGGAAGGGTTTCAGCGTTTCATCCCAGCTGCTGAGACACCAGCAAGTTCATGAGTGATGACAGGGATTGGATTCTGCTGTTATGATTTCTGCTCTCAGCTGCATCCAGGATTGCATTTTGTTCATTCTCACAGTTGGTCAATGGGAAGGGTCAGAGGGTTTCTTTGTGCTGGACTGGCTGGTCTCGGCCTCCAGTGGGCTGATGCTCTTTGAGTCTTTTTGCGAATACCTGGTTTCAAATGTCACAGAGTGACAGGGTGTTAGGAAGTTGAGAGATATTTAGTCAGAAGAAAACAGAGGTTGGCAGTGCAAAGGTACATTTCTGAATGGAGGGCTGTGACAAGTGACATTCCTCAGGGATCAGTGCTGGGACTTTTGATGTTTGTAATATATATAAATGATTTGGAGGAAAATGTAACTGGTTTGATTGGTAAGTTTGTGGATGACACAAAGGTTGGTGGAATTGCGGATAGCGATGGGGACCGGCAGAGGATACAGCAGGATATAGATCAGTTGGAGACTTGGGCAGAGAGATGGCAGATGAAGTTTAATCCGGACAAATGAGAGGTAATGCATTTTGGAAGGTCTAATACAGATGGGAAATATACAGTAAATGCAGAACCCTTCAGAGTATTCATAGGCAGAGGGATCTGGGTGTACAGGTGCACAGGTTATTGAAAGTGACAATGCAGGTGGAGAAGATAATCAAGAAGGCATATGGCATGCTTGCCTTCATCGGCCGGGGCATTGAGTTTAAAAATTGGTAAGTCATGTTGCAGCTTTATAGAACCTTAGTTAGACCGCACTTGGAATCTAGTGTTCAATTCTGGTCACCACACTACCAGAAGGATGTGGAGGCTTTGGAGAGGGTACAGAAAATATTTATCAGGATGTTGCCTGGTGTGGAGAGCATTAGCTATGAGGAGAGGTTGGAGAAACTTGGTTTGTTCTCACTGGAACGACGGAGGTTGAGGGGGGGCGACCTGATAGAAGTCTACAAGATTATGAGGGGCATGGACAGAGTGGATAGTCAGACGCTTTTTCCCAGGGTGGAAGAGTCAATTACAAGAGGCATAGGTTTAAGGTGCGAGAGGCAAGGTTTAAAGGAGATGTACAAGGCAGGTTTTTTACACAGAGGGTGGTGGGTGCCTGGAACTCGTTGCCGGGGAAGGTAGTGGAAGCAGATACGGCAGTGACTTTTAAGATGTGTCTTGACAAATATATGAATAGCATAGGAATAGAGGGATATGGTCCCGGAAAGGTAGGGGGTTTTAGTTCAGACGGGCAGCATGGTTGCTGCAGGCTTGAAGGGCCAAGGGGCTTGTTTCTGTGCTGTAATTTTCTTTGTTCTTTGTTCTGTTTGGAACATCCCAAATGCCCATCCAATTTCCTTTTTAATTATTTATTGTCTCCACTTCCTCCACCCTCGTAAGCAGCGAGTTTCAGGTCATTACCATTCACTGCATCAGAATATTCTTCCTCACATCTCCCCCACTCCCCCCCCCCCCACTCCTCCCCCCCCCCTCCCCCCCCCCCCCCCCCGGTCCCCCTGCATCTTTGACCCAAAACAAGAAATCTGTGTCCCCCCTCGTCCTTGTCCCATCAGCTAATGGGAACAGCTTTTCTTTGTCGACCTTATCTAAACCTGTCAGAATCTTGTCTACTTCTATCAAATCTCCCCTCAACCTCCTTTGCTCCAAGGGGAACAACCCCAGCCTGACATTGACAATAAAGAACAAACTAACAGAATATGTTACTGTCTGAAATCAAATGGGAATGTTTAATTTCTGTTTTAAAGATATTGTGAATATATTGTCCTGGAGAACAAAGAAATTGGAATAGCTCACTGTGGGTGAGGTTGAATGGAATATATCAATGTGGAATCCTGGTTCATTCCAGTGAAAGTCTGGAATGTGTCGATGGGATGAATAAGTTGATCACTTTCTCTGGGAGATATTTACATCCTTGTCCATTGTTAGAGGGGGTTCAGGACAACCTGGGACTAAAAAGACTAATAGATCAGAATAGGTTAATTTAGAGTGAATATATTAGAGAAGAATCACAAAGTACTTGGAGTTACAAAGGTACTGTTTGCATAGAAATACATATAACCATTGTTAGTGAATTTAAACATGTATTTTTGAAAACATATATTCTGTATTAAAATCATACACCTTGGCTAATGACACTCTAAGGCATGATGGTATATGGCAAGGTAAGAAGAACTACATTCTTTGAAAACAATATAGGTACTGAGTGAAGCAAAAAAAAACTCTTATCAGCGTTGGTTCCAGACAGTACAAGCTTCCCAGACAATTTAATGAATAAGAGCATACCGTTTCCCGATAAAAAATTGCTAGGAGAGTTTTCCGATAAGGAGTTGCTCGGACACAGTGGAAAAGCACTTTTGAATTTATGGACCTATGTATTCTCATGCTGCCAGAGAGTGACATGTTATTGGCCAAGGTAAATAATGTAGACGAATAATGATTGGCTGATGTCTGGCTGGGTGAGCAAAGTGGGTGGGGAAATGATTTTTGAAAGTTGTATAATTGTAATATTGGAAGCAATGGAATTTAGAATAGTTTGGCTGCCCCAAATTATTCTCTGACGCTCCTGGACCAGGCCTGGGCAATAAAGCACGTATTCAACAGAATTACTGTCTCTGTGAGCTCTTTGTATTAGCTGAGTTGTAAATCAGTGAAAGCCAGCGTAATACTTGGTCTCTGAAACGTTTCTACATCCATGAACTTTGTTTTAAAGAAATCCACATTTGAAAGCCTGGCCACTACATGAAATATCAGCACCATAACAGGGGAAGATAAGAAACACAGTAAGAAGTTTAACAACACCAGGTTAAAGTCCAACAGGTTTATTTGGTAGCAAAAGCCACACAAGCTTTCGGAGCTCTAAGGCCCTTCTTCAGGTGAGTGGGAATTCTGTTCACAAACAGAGCTCAATTTACATGAATAATGGTTGGAATGCGAATACTTACAACTAATCAGGTCTTTAAGAAACAAAACAATGTGAGTGGAGAGAGCATCAAGACAGGCTAAAAAGATGTGTATTGTCCACATCATGACTACCGGAGATAAGAAAGACAGACACTCACTTTGATCTTTTCATCAATACATCTGAGAGTTAAGAATGTGTGACATGAATTTACGATAATGGAGTGAGTGTACAGATGTGATTTGTTACATGTGAAAAATAGCAAGCCTAAATTCATGGTGAGATGGAGTGAAGAGCGGGTCCCAAACACACACAGCTACTTGAGACACAGCAGGAGATGAAATGGCTAATGTGGCCAGGGGATTGAGACAACATTGTGACACCATCAAGGCATTGACACACACTCCAGAGAGAAACTGAGTTCAAAACAATCAGGGTCCAATTAAACACAATACACATGCTCGCAAAGTGAGGAAAATTAAAGTAAAATGGATCATATAATGGATTGGGACAATTAAGGGCTTGGGAGAAATAATACTGAGTAAGAACTGTCCACAAGTTGGATGGGGGTAAAGAGAGCTGGAGAATCTTTTACATCTTTTATGGACTAGGAACCCAGAACTCACAGCGCTCCTTCAGGAGTCGGAAAGATCGAGTAGATGTGACCCCAGGCGGGACAGGAACAGAACTGGAAAATAACGGAGTGGAATTGAAATTGTCTCAATGATTGAACTAGCAATGTGTGGAATGTACAGACTGGGGAACAATGGGTGGGGGCGGGGCTGATTGAGGCAATGCTCCATTGTGCCGTCACAATGACTCAGAGGGGCGTTCCCAGCACACACTGTCCCATTGGCAGCAATATCACTGGTTACAGAAGCAGCACACTGCGGATTGGACACCAGCTCAGCGCGGCTGGCGGTCAAAGCCCCGCCCACTCTCACGTCGGTCTGGGCTCCGCCCCCTCATTGTCTACATGCGGCATATTGACCAATGGTTGCCAGGAGGACCGGATGGGCGATGGTCCTCCAGCCAATCAGAGTCCGGGCCTTGTGTCAATGGCCGCATGGAGCTTCGTCCATTGTTGCTGCTGCTCCTCTCCCTCTGAATGAAGATTAGGCTTCAGACAGACTCAACCTTCCTCCTGTCTCCTACATCTGTGAGTAAAACACTTTCTTTTCTCCCCCTTTCCATTTCTTTTCTCATTTTGCACTTCAATTTTTAACTTCTGGGTCACCACTCGCTGCCTAAGTAAAGATTCTCCTCACATTCTCTATGTATCTATAACCGGGTAATACAGTGTATTACACACACCATCAGTCTGCTCATTTATATCCAAATGTAAAACTGTAACGTGACTGTCAGCTTGAAGATTTTCAGCTCTCTGTGCCCACAACAGGAAGAAGTCTCACAACACCAGATTAAAGTCCAACAGGTTTATTTGGTGGCACAAAGCCATCGTCACAATGCCACATTTGGTAGAACAGGAAACTTGAGAAACTCGGCATCACCACCAGCAGCAATCAAGCCTCCCCCGGTACCACAGTAGAAAACAGTACCACTGCAGGGAAGTCCATTGTCAACTTGTCGGACACACTTCAACCAGATGAAATCGAAGTTCTCAATTTCTGCCCCACCACCAAAATAGACCCCAGCAGTCTCGCAGCAGACACAGAGGAATTCATCAGGCGAATGAGGCTGCGGGAGTTCTTCCACAAACCCCAAGAGGCCAACAGCGAACATAATGAGATAGTCAATGAACTGGAACAGCCGATAGAGAGATCCACGGTACAGCAACCGAAGAGGAAAGAGTCGAATTGGACTCCTCCGGAAGGCCGCTGCCCTCGACTTGACATGTATGCCCAAGCCGTCAGGAGGTGCATCAATGCCAGATTCATCAGTCACACTCACAAGACAGCCCCGAACATCACCCAAGCACAACGCAACGCCATCTGCGCTCTCAAGATCAAGCGCACCATTGTCATCAAACCAGCAGACAAAGGAGGGGCAATCATCATGCTGAACAGAACGATTTACTGCAAAGTGTCCTGACAACTGAACAATGAGGAAAACTACAGACAGTTACCTGCAGATCCGACCAAAGAATACACCCGTCAACTCAACAGACAGATCAAGACATTTGATCCGGACCTTCAGAGCACCCTCCGTGCTCTCATCCCTCGTACTCCCCGCGTTGGAGATCTCTACTACCTCCCGAAGATACACAAGGCAAACACACCTGGTCGTCCCATCGTATCGGGCAATGGGACCCTGTGTGAGAAACTCTCCGGCTACGTCGAGGGCATCCTGAAACCCATTGTACAAAGAACCCCAGCTTCTATCGTGACACTACGGACTTCCTTCAGAAACAGCACACATGGAGCAGTTGAACCAGGAGCACTCCTCATCACAATGGATGTCTCGGCATTTTACACGAGCATCCCCCACGACGATGGCATTGGTGCAACTGCCTCAGTACTCAACGCCAACAACTGCCAATCTCCAGATGCAATTTTACAATCATCCACTTCATCCTGACCACAATGTCTTCACCTTCAACAACCAGTTCTTTATCCAGACACACGGAATAGCCTTGGGGACCAAATTCACACCTCAATATGCCAACATCTTCATGCACAGGTTTGAACAAGACCTCTTCACCGCACAGGACCTTCAGTCGAAGCTGTACACTAGATACATCGATGACATTTTCTTCCTTTGGAGTCATGGTGAACAATCACTGAAACAACGATATGATGACATCAACAAGTTCCATCCCACCATCAGACTCACCGGAATCGGTTGCATTCTTGGGCACACACATTTTCATCAAGGACGGTCACCTCAGCACCTCACTGTACCG
Source organism: Mustelus asterias (assembly GCF_964213995.1). NCBI lineage: Eukaryota > Metazoa > Chordata > Chondrichthyes > Carcharhiniformes > Triakidae > Mustelus > Mustelus asterias. The sequence continues at coordinate 360,443 of NW_027590136.1, forward strand.
CAAGCCCACGGATAATCTCACGATGCTCCACTTCTCCAGCTTCCACCCTAAACACGTTAAAGAAGCCATCCCCTACGGACAAGCCCTCCGTATACACAGGATCTGCTCAGATGAGGAGGATCGCAACAGACACCTCCAGACGCTGAAAGATGCCCTCATAAGAACAGGATATGGCGCTCGACTCATCGATCGACAGTTCCGATGCGCCACGGCGAAAAACTGACCTCCTCAGAAGACAAACACTGGACAGGAGGACAGAGTACCCTTTGTCGTCCAGTACTTCCCCGGAGCGAAGAAGCTACGACATCTTCTCCGGAGCCTTCAACATGTCATTGATGAAGACCAACATCTTGCCAAGGCCATCCCCACACCCCCACTACTTGGCTTCAAACAACCGCACAACCTCAAAAAGACTATTGTCTGCAACAAACTACCCAGCCTTCAGGAGAACAGTGACCATGACACCACACAACCCTGCCACAGCAACCTCTGCAAGACGTGCCGGATCATCGACACAGATGCTATCATCTCACGTGAGAACACCATCCACCAGGTACACGGTACATACACTTGCAACTCGGCCAACGTTGTCTACCTGATACGCTGCAGGAAAGGATGTCCCGAGGCATGGTACATTGGGGAGACCATGCAGACGCTATGACAGCGGATGAATGAACACCGCTCAACAATCACCAGACAAGAGTGTTCTTTTCCTGTTGGGAACACTTCAGCGGTCACGGGCATTCGGCTTCTGACCTGCGGGTAAGCGTTCTCCAAGGCAGCCTTCACGACACACGACAGTGCAGAGTCGCTGAGCAGAGACTGACAGCCAAGTTCCGTACACATGAGGACGGCCTCAACTTGGATCTTGGGTTTGTGTCATGCTATTTGTAACCCCCACGACTTGCCTGGGCTTGCAAAATCTCACTAACTGTCCTGGCTGGAGACAATACACATCTCTTTAACCTGTGCTTCACCCTCTCTCCACTCACATTGTCTGTACCTTTCAGACTTGATTACCTGTAAAAACTCGCATTCCAACCATTATTTTGTAAATTGAGTTTGTGTCTTTATATGCCCTGTTTGTGAACTGAAATCCCACTCACCTGATGAAGGGGCAGCGCTCCGAAAGCTAGTGGCTTGTGCTGCCAAATAAACCTGTTGGACTTTAACCTGGTGTTGTGAGACTTCTTCCTGTGTTTACCCGAGTCCAACGCCGGCATCTCCACATCCAGGACAGGAAGCAGTGAGCATGGATCTGTCAATCAGCCTGAATAGTATATATATTATATATTTCCAGTTATTCATCTCTTGCTTATTAGAATCATTAGTCTTTGGATTTTTCTTCCACAGGGATCAGTGGAAGCTGAGGGTTATTGAAGATATTCGAGGATGAGTTAGGTGGATATTACATTGATAAAGGAGTCAAGCATTCTGAAGAACAAGTGGGAAAATGGAGTGAAAGTTAAGATGAGGAGGGATTTCCTCACTCAAGGATGTGGTGAAGTTTTTGAATTCTGCACTCCAGAGGACTGTGGAGCTTCAGTCATCAAATATTTTCAAGAGAGAGATTGGTAACTTTTGAGGCATTGAGCAACCTGGGGGATAGAACATAGAACATAGAAAAGCTACAGCACAAACAGGCCCTTCGGCTCACAAGTTACGCCGCACATGTCCCTAGCTACGAGGCTTACCCATAACCCTCTATCTTACTAACTTCCATGATAGTTTGGGAAATAGTGGCGCTATGGAAATAGTGTGAGGTCGATCAGCCAATTCTCAATGAATGGTTGAGGCAGTTCGATGGGCTGAATGGCCAACTGCAGCTCCTGTTTCTTATGATTTGTGTGTGGTGGACAGGAAGCAGTGAGCATGGATCTGTCAATCAGCCTCAATCAGCACCTTCAGGAGAATTGGGAGGGTGAATATTAGATACAGCAGAGTGAGAATGGAGGGAGAGTGTGTGGAATGGAGATTTACAGCTTTTGGGGAATAAGAACGGAAAGAATGTTCCATAGAAACTAGAATTGTCTGTTCTGAATTTCTATTTCTATTTCTAACTCATTTTACAGGATATTGAAAGAGGAATCACAGGCTGAAATCTCAAATGTCACGTCTCGATCTGACAGTCATATTCCATGGGAGCTGAATATCATCGGCCTTTGAATCTAGAAGGAGAAATGATTGCCCAGTCTGTTGATTTGAAAAAAAATTCAAACATCAGTGTGACTGGAAAAGCACCAACACACTGCCACACTCGAGTGAGAGTGTTCCAGTGCACTGACTAAAGAGCTTTAACCAGTTACACAGTCTGAATAAATATCACACCATTCACAGTGAGGAAAGACTGTACCAGTGTCCTGTGTGTGGACGAGGCTTCAACTCATTGTCCACCCAAGAGAGAGGAAAGGACACCTGCACCATGGAGAAACCATGGAAATGTGCGGATTGTGGGAAGAGATACAGATACCCAAATGAGCTGGAAGCTCATCGGCGCAGTCACACTGGGGAGAGGCCGTTCACCTGCTCTCAGTGTGGGAAGGGATTCGCTCTGTTAGCCACCCTGCAGAAACACCAGCGAGTTCACACTGGAGAGAGACCGTTCACCTGCTCTCAGTGTGAGAAGGAATTCAGTCTGTTAACCACTCTGCGGACACACCAGCGAGTTCACACTGGGGAGAGGCCGTTCACCTGCTCTCAGTGTGGGAAGGGATTCGCTCAGTCATCCACCTTGCAGAGACACCAGCGTGTTCATACTGGGGAGAGACCATTCACCTGCTCTCAGTGTGAGAAGGGATTCACTCAGTTATCCAACCTGCGGACACACCAGCGAGTTCACACTGGGGAGAGACCCTTCACCTGCTCTCAGTGTGGGGAGGGATTCAGTGATTCATCCAGCCTGTGGACACACCAGCGAGTTCACACTGGGGAGAGGCCATTCACCTGCTCCGTGTGTGGGGAGGGATTCACTCGGTCATCCAACCTGCGGAGGCACCAGCGAGTTCACACTGGGGAGAGGCCATTCACCTGCTCTCAGTGTGGGGAGGGATTCACTCGGTCATCCAACCTGCGGATACACCAGCGAGTTCACACTGGGGAGAGGCCGTTTACCTGCTCTCAGTGTGGAAAGCGGTTCAGTGATTCATCCACCCTGCGCAAACACCAGCGAGTCCACACTGGTGAGAGGCCATTCACCTGCTCTCAGTGTGGGGAGGGATTCACTCAGTCATCCCACCTGCGGAGGCACCAGCGAGTTCACACTGGAGAGAAACCGTTCACCTGCTCTGTGTGTGAGAAGAGATTCAGAGATTCATCCAAGCTGTTGAGACACCAACGAGTTCACGAGTGATTCCAGTGGTCGATTCTGTTGTTATTGTTTCTGCTCTCAGTTATATTGGTCAATGGGGAGGGTCGGAGGGTTTCTTTCTGCTGGACTGGTCGGTCTCACAACTTTGCCTCCAGTGGGCTGATGCTCTTTGAGTCTTGTTACGAATACCTGGTTTCAGATTTCACAAGGATCACAGAGTGACGGGTGTTAGGAATTTCAGAGATATTTAGTCAGCATTTCTGTTTGAAACCCCCCAAATGCCCATTCAATTTCCTTTGTAATTGTTTATTGTCTCCACTTCCTCCACCCTCGTCGGCAGCGAGTTCCAGATCATTACCATTCGCTGCATCAAAATATTCTTCCTCACATGGGCAGCACGATAGCACAGTGGTTTGCACTGCTGCTTCACAGCTCCAGGGACCTGGGTTCAATTCCCGGCTTGGGTCTGTGTGGAGTTTGCACATTCTCCTCGTGTCTGCGTGGGTTTATTCCAGGTGCTCTGGTTTCCTCCCACAGTCCAAAGATGTGCGGGTTAGGTTGATTGGCCATGCTAAAAATTGCCCTTTAGAGTCCTGAGATGCATAGGTTAGAGGGATTAGCGGGTAAATGTGTAGGGATATGGGGGTAGGGCCTGGGTGGGATTGTGGTCGGTGCAGACTCGATGGGCCAAATGGCCTCTTTCTGCACTGTAGGGTTTCTCTGATTCTATGATCCCACCCAAAACTTTAAATTTGCTTGTCATCCTTATCCCATCAGCTAATGGGAACAGATTTTCTTTGTCCACCTTATCTAAACCTGTCAGAATCTTGTCCACCTCTATCAAATCTCCCCTCAACATTCTTTGCTCCAAGGGGAACAAACCCAGCCTGACGTTGACAATAAAGATCAATCTAACAGAATATGTTAATATCTGAAATCAAATGGGAATGTTTAATTTCTGTTTTAAAGATATTGTGAATATATTGTCCTGGACAATAAAGGAATTGGAATAACTCACCTTGGGTGTGGTTGAATGGAATATATCAATCTGGTATCCACCTACAGTCCAGTGAAAGTCTGGAATGTGTAGCTGGAAATCCCTCCCTAAGAGCACTGTGGGTGTACCTACACCTCAGGCATTGTAGCAGTTCAGGAAGGCAGTGTTGGGGTTGACCACGGCCGAGGCAGCTACATACAGCCACATATTCCATTATCATTGATGGACTGTAGTTTGAATGTGAGGCATTATGGGACTGGACTATGGAGTCATAGAGGTTTACAGCATGGAAACAGGCCCATCAGCCCAACTTGTCCATGCTACCCTTTTTTTAAAACCCCTTAGCTAATCCCAATTGCCCGCATTTACCATTTTATCATTAAAATTTGCAGGTATTAGTTATGGCCTTGGTTACTGGTGATGTCGTGGGCTGGGTTTCCCAGGTAAAGGGGAAGGAACCCCATGGGCAATAAACTAATAATCTCTTATTCCTGTTGACCGGTAGAATGTTATTGGCTCAGGTAATAATGTTGAATGTTGTGATTGGGCCCTCCAGTCTGAATGACGAGACGAGGCGGGATATTGAAATGTTCAGAATAATATAATAATTTTACCTTGCAATATTAGCTCTGAGAGGACAGTGAACCCTCATTGACTGTGTGTCTCTCTCCTGATGCATGCATTAGCAAATAAATTCCTTTTCATTCCTTAACTATATACTGTCTTCCGCAGTTTATGTGTTGGTTGCGTGAGGTTCAACAAGTACAGAGCACCCCAGGGGAAACCTCAGAGAATTCCCACTTGATATTTCCCAACTCTACCCATACAGGCTCCACGTTGTCAGAGCTAATATCCTTGCTCACTACTGTGTTAATTTCCTCTTTAACCAGCAGTGCCATTCCACCACCTTGTCCTTTATCCCTGTCCTTCCCAAATATTGAATACCCTGAGACATTCAATTCCCACCCCTGGTCACCCTGCAGCCATGTGAAGGATAAATATGGCAAGTTTAGGGAACCTTGGATAACGAGAGATATTGTGAGTCTAGTCAAAGAGAAAAAGGAAGCACTTGTCAAGGCTGGGAACACATGAAGCAAGTGTGGAATATATAAAGAGCAAGAGGGTAGCCAGGGACAGGATTGGCCCACTCAAGGACAGGGGAGGGAATCTCTGTATGGAGCCAGAGGAAATGGGCGAGGTATTAATTGAGTACTTTGTGTCAGTATTCACCAAAGAGAAGGAGTTGGTGGATGATGAACCTGGGAAAGGATATGTAGATAGTTTGAGTCATATTGAGATCAAATAGGAGGAGATATTGGGGTTTTTGAGAAACATTAAGGTAGACAAGTCCTCAGGGCCTGATGGGGTATCAATATTGGGACCACAATTGTTTACGATTTACATAGATGATTTGGAGTTGGGGACCAAGTGCAGTGTGTCAAAATTCACAGATGACACTAAGATGGGTGGAAGAGCAAAGTATACAGAGGATGCTGAAAGTCTGCAAAGGGATATAGATAGTCTAAGTGAGTGGGCGAGGGTCTGGCAGATGGAGTACAATGTTGGTAAATGTGAGGTCATCCATTTTGGTAGGAATAACAGCAAAATGGACCATTATTTAAATGGTAAAAAATTGCAGCATGCTGCTGTGCAGAGGGACCTGGGTGTCCTTATGCAGGAATCTCAAGGAGTTGGTTTGCAGGTGCAGCAGGTAATTAAGAAGACAAATAGAAGTTTGTTCTTCATTGCGAGAGGGATGGAGTTTAAAAACAGCGAGATTATGTTGCAGCTGTATCAGGCGCTGGTGAGGCCACACCTGGAGTACTGTGCACAGTTTTGGTCTCCTTACTTGAGAAAGGATATACTGGCACTGGAGGGGGTGCAGAGGAGATTCATGAGGTTGATTCCGGAGTTGAGAGGGTTGGCTTATGAGGAGAGACGGAAGTAGATTGGGGTTATACTCATTGGAATTCAGAAGAATGAGGGGAGATCTTATATAAACATATAAGATTATGAAGGGAATAGATAAGGTAGAAGCAGCGAAGTTGTTTCCACTGGCGGGTGAAACTAGAACTAGAGGGCACAGCCTCAAAATAAGGGGAAGCTGATTTAGGACTGAGTTGAGGAGGAACTTCTTCACACAAAGGGTTGTGAATCTGTGGAATTCCCTGCCCGGTGAAGCAGTTGAGGCTACCTCATTGAATGTTTTTAAGGCAAGGATAGATACATTTTTGAACAGTGAAGTAATTAAGGTTTATGGTGAGCGGGCGGGTAAGTGGAACTGAGTCCAGAAAAAGATCGGCCACGATCTTATTGAATGGCAGAGCAGGTTCGAGGGGCCAGATGGCCGATTCCTGCTCCGAGTTCTTATGTTCTTATACCCCAAAGTACTGAGAGAGGCAAGGGAGGAAATTGCTGGAGCCTTGAGAGAAATCTTTGTATCCTCACTGGCTACAGGGGAAATCCCAGAGGATTAGAGAATAACCAATGTTGTTCCTTTGTTTAAGAAGGGTAGCAAGAATAATTCAGGTAATTACAGGCCGGTGAACCTTATGTCAGTGGTAGGGCAATTATTGGAGAGGATTCTTCGAGACAGGATTTTCTCCAACTTGGAAATAAGTGGACGTATTAGCGAGAGGCAACATGGTTTTGTGAAGGGGAGGTCATGTCTGACTAATTTGATCGAGTTTTTCGAGCAAGTGACGAAGATGATTGATGAGGGTAGGGTCGTGGATGTTGTCTACATGGACATCAGTAAGGCCTTTAACAAGGTCCCTCGTGGCAGACTGGTGCAGAAGGTGAAGTCGCATGGGATCAGAGGTGAACTGGCAAGGTGGATACAGAACTGGCTCGATCATAGAAGACAGAGGGTAGCAGTGGAAGGGTGCATTTCTGAATGGAGGGCTGTGACAAGCGACGTTCCTCAGGGATGAGTGCTGGGACCTTTCTGTTTGTAATATATATCAATGATTTGGAGGAAAATGGAACTGGATTGATTAGAAAGTTTGCGGATGACACAAAGGTTGGTGGATTTGCAGAATGTTGGTGGATTTGCAGTGGATGAGGTGGAGGGCTGTTGTAGGCTGCAAGGAGACATAGATAGGATGCAAAGCTGGGCTGAAAAATGGCAAATGGAGTTTAACCCGGATAAATGTGAGGTGATTCATTCTATGTTCTAATGTGATGAGGACCATCAGAGAGTACAGCAGGATATTTCCGCTGAAATGATCCACAAAAGCTGATGAAGGACATTCATTTAACCCTGGATAGTAAATAGTGTTTTTCCTCCCACTTCAGATAGATGTACAATAAATACATTTGTCTCTGTTCCATTGAGTCTACAGCACAGGGCCAGGCCAGTCGGCCCAGTTGGTCTGTGTCAGTATTTATGCTCCACATGAGCCTCCACCCACCGCTCTTCATCTCCCCCCATCAGCATATCCTTCTATTCCTTTCTCCCTCATGTATGTATCTAGCTTCCCCTTCAATGTATTCATGCTGTTCACCTCAGCCACTCGCTGTGATAGTGAGTTCCACATTCTCTCCACTCGCTGGGTAAAGAGGTTTCTCCTGTTAAAGTTTATTTATTAGTCACAAGTAGACTTATATTAACACTGCAGTGAAGTTACTGTGAAAATCCCCTCATTGCCACACTGAGGCGCCTGTTCGGGTACACCTGAGGGAGAATTTAGCATGCCCCAATGCACCTAACCTGTTCGTCTTTTTAGACTGTGGAGGAAACCGGAGCACCCGGAGGAAACCCACGCAGACACAGGGAGAACATGCAAACTCCGCACAGACAGTGACCCAAGCTGGGAATCGAACCCAGGTCCTTGGCGCTGTGAGGTAACAGTGCTAACCACTGTGCCGCCCTAGAAATCATGATTGGATTATTGAACCCCTTTATGATCGTATCAGGTCACCCTTCAGTCTTCTCTTTTCTAGAGAAAAGCAGCCCCAGCCTTTCCTGAGGGTTAAATGCTCTCAGTTCTGGGATTATTCTTGTGAATTTTTGTTGCTCCTTCTCCAGTGCCTCTATTTCCATTTCATCAATGACGATCACAAATGTTGACAGTGCTCCCAGTGCAGTCTAACCGTGGCTCCAAACAAGTTGAACAGAACCTCCCTGCTTTTCAATTCTATCTCTCTGGAATGGAACCCTGTATATGGGCCCCACACTTTAGGAAAGATGTGAAATTCTTAGACAGGTTGCAGAGGAGCTTTACGAGAATGACTCCAGTGATGAGGGACTTCAGTGAGTTCGAGGGACTGGAACAGCTGAAATTTCTCTCTTTAGATCAGACAGGCATTAGGATTGGGAATGGGGCCATTCAGCCCATTGAGTCCATGCCGACTCTCTGCAGATCAAACCGTTTCCCTGTTCTCACTGCGTATGCCTGCGGATTTATTTCCCTGAAATGCCCGTCCAATCTCCTTTTGGAAACATTCCATCATCTCTGCTTCTCCCCCACTTGTAGGAAGTGAGTTCCAGATATTTACCACTTTCTTCAAATGCAAAAGAGGGACTGAGAGCACAAAAGGAGACAGTTTGACCCATTGTGCCCATGCTGGTTCTTTGCACATTATAAGCAAGTCATGTTATATGCTAACATATGACTGGAGCTTTATTTTAAAAATGAATGTTGTATTCACCTAATTGCTTGTGGAAGCTGCATAGCTAGCAGGAATTGTATAAATGAATAATTTATTCTATTAATTTGATTAGCTAGAGGAATTATATTCTGTCAAATCTGGCTCAAGAATAAGGTTGATTGTTCAGTTCAAGTAAGAAGGAAAGCTATTGGCTTGCAGCAAGTGTCTTTTCGAACCAGTATATCTTGTATTAACCGTATTCAGTTGTGGGACATGGGCGTCGCTGGCTGGCCAACATTTATTGCCCATCCCTAGATGCCTTTGTTCAGAGGGCAGTTGAGAGTCAACCACATTGTATTACTGTATTTATTAGCTGCTGGTCATGAACAGATGAGTAAGTAGTGAGCCTTAATTGAGTTATAGTTAATCAATGAATAACAAATCAGTAGTTATCGTAAAAGATTGAGTTTTATTTGCTGTAAAAATTTAAAAGTTTAATTGCTGTGTATGTAAAGAATGTGCAATGAGGATAAATGTACTGGCGAGAGAGACCTTCAAGCTCTGATTAGCCTCAACATTTGAAACTGTGTGAATAAGGGATTGTACAGAATCAGATAAAGGGATAGTATGAACCAGTTCTCTTGTATTCCTGTCTAAGATAATGAGCAAGGGTGGTCCAAGTAATTAGATACCAATTAAATTAATCTCGTGATCAAATTGACCAATTGTCATGTTGCAACAGGCCCAACTCTGACGTGAGGTAATGGTCACCTTGTGGATAAAAGTAGAGGTTCCGAAGGTCTTCCTTGCGAGCCAAATACTGAAAACTCCCGAGGCTGAGTTCCAAGGAAATTCCTGTCAGAGAAGGAACCAGAGAGGGTTACGCTTCTACGGACTGATCATCTGCATGAAGTTATAAAAGTCAATGTCTTAAAGTTGTTCACAAAATCTTTTCATTGAGTAAACTTCTTTTTAAATTTACTATCCAGAGAATTCTGCCTTTGCCTTAATTGGTTAAAGTCTTGTCTGAACCAAAGTGAATTTATTCAATGGTAAGTTGGGGAGTGGCTGAAATCAACTCAGTTCCAGATAACAAGATCAGAGAACAGAAATCTTCAATTTAAACACTTGCATTTCGATAGCGCCTTTCACAACCACAGGATGTCCCAAAATGATTTCCAGCCAATGAAGTACTTTTGAAGGGTAATCCCTGTTGTAATGTAGGAAACGCAGCAGCCAATTTACACACAGCAAGATCCCACAAACAGCAATGTGATAATGAGCAGATGATGTGTTTTCAGTGATGTTGATTGAGGGATAAATATTGACCGGGACACCGGGGATAACTCCCCTGCTCTTCTTCCAAATAGTGGCTGTGGGATCCTTTACATCCACCTGAGAGGGGCAGACCGGGCCTCAGTTTAACATCTTATTTGAAAGAAGGCTGTTCTGACAGTGTAGTACTCCCTCTGTGCCGCGCTCCCTCAGTGCAGCGCTCCCTCAGTGCGGCGCTCCCTCAGTGCGGCGCTCCCACAGTGCGGCGCTCCCTCAGTGCGGCGCTCCCTCAGTGCGGCGCTCCCTCAGTGCGGCGCTCCCTCAGTGCGGCGCTCCCTCAGTGCGGCGCTCCCTCAGTGCGGCGCTCCCTCAGTGCGGCGCTCCCTCTGTGCCGCGCTCCCTCTGTGCCGCGCTCCCTCTGTGCCGCGCTCCCTCAGTGCAGCGCTCCCTCAGTGCCGCGCTCCCTCAGTGCCGCGCTCCCTCAGTGCCGCGCTCCCTCAGTGCCGCGCTCCCTCAGTGCCGCGCTCCCTCTGTGCCGCGCTCCCTCAGTGCAGCGCTCCCTCAGTGCAGCGCTCCCTCAGTGCAGCGCTCCCTCAGTGCAGCGCTCCCTCAGTGCAGCGCTCCCTCAGTGCAGCGCTCCCTCAGTGCAGCGCTCCCTCAGTGCAGCGCTCCCTCAGTGCTGGATGAGGAATGTTGGATTTGATTTTTGCCTCAGGTCCCTGGACTGGGATTTGAACCTAGAACCTTCTGACTCAGAGGTGAGAATGGTACCCACTGAACCACGGCTGATATTATAGACAACACGAAGTTAGAAAGTGAAAGTTACCCTTTAAAAACCCCCAGCCTTTGCCTCCAGTGTCTAAATCTAATAATAACAACTTCAGTATAAATAACATGGATTTGATGACAAATGTTGAAGTGTTGGTTTAGAGCCACAAGTTTCAACTTCCCATTTGAGCCTGGGGCACCTTTCTGTCTCTCTGTTGCATGTGTCCATGACAGCCAGGCGATGGAACTGAGGGCTGAATTTAGCTGAGAATAACGGGGCCTGCACCCCAGTTGAGAAACTGCCATGGGTGTCGCACTAATACAGAGACAGGAAGGTGCTGGAGGACTGAGTGGGAAATGGGCCTCCAACCAATTGTTATATCGGTCACTCAGAGCTAAAGAGTAACCCATCTATTTAAATACATATACAGGGAAGAGGCTGCAATGAAATCTGTCCCTTTTAACCTGCACAAAAGCAGGAGGCTGAGATTGACAGTCTGCAGGAGGAGTCCATTCAGCCCATCGTGACCCTGCTATCTCTTTGAAAGGACTCTGATTCATCCAACTGCTCTGTTCTTTCCCCACAGCCCTGCAAATTCTTCCCTTTCAAGTCTTTACCCTTTGGAAAGATTCTATTGAATCTGCTTTCAGGCAGATCAGAACAACTCGCTGTGTCAAAAAATAAAATAAAATCTCATCTCCCTCTCTGGCTCCTTTGCCAATTACCTTAGAGGGACTCACTTTCTGTTAAAGAGCCTGCCAACCCCTCTCACCCACTTTCCCTAAAGTGCATCAATCTCATCAGGAAAAATCCAGAGAGTCAAATATTTTTACTGATAAAAGTTTATTAATGAAACAGAACATGGTTAAAACAAACAGAAAATGACTTGAGGATCAAAGACAACCAGAGGAAAAGGATGTTCACAATGTTCTGGACACAAATGGTTTCTCTTTAATTCATCTGTAGCCTGTTCCCTGCCCTCTTTGTGGAACACCTCCGCTCAGTCCACAAGCATGACCCTGACCTTCCGCTTGCTTGCCATTGGAATTCACCACCTTGCTCTCACACTCACATTTCTGTCCTCGGCCTGCTGCAATGTTCCGGAGAAGCCCAACACAAGCTGGACAAACAGCTTTTGTGGATAATTTCAGTGGAAATGTGCTCTCCCAGGCTCATCAGCCCACTGGAAGCAAAGTCATGAGACCGGCCAGTCCAGCAGAAACCGTCCGACCCTCCCACTTCACCAACTGTCAGAATGAACATGGTTCAGTCCTGGATGTGATTAACAGCAGCAATAACAGCAGAATCCAACTCCTGTCATCACTTGTGAACTCACTGGTGACTCCGCAAATTGGATAACTGAGCGAATCCCTTCCCACACACAGAGTAGGTGAATGGCCTCACTCTGCTGTGAACCCGCTGGTGTGCCTGCAGTGTGGATGATCTTCTAAATGTCTTTGTGCAGTGAGAGCAACTGAACGGTCTCTCTTCAGTGTGAATGCACTGGTGGACCATCAATACCTGAGAGCTTTTGAAGCTGCTCCCACAGTCAGAGCATTTAAAGGGTCTTTCATTGGTGTGAGTGACTCTGTGGTTCAGCAGGATGGATAACTGAGCGAAACCCTTCCCACACTGAGAACATGGGAATGGGTTCTCCCCAGTGTGAACTCGCTGGTGTGCCAGAGGGTGGAAGACTCTCTGAACCTCTTTGTGCATGAGAGTGGCTGAATATTATCTCCTCAGTGTGAATGCGTTGGTGTGTCTGCAGATTGGATAAGCAAGTGAAACCCTTCCCACACTCTGCATGTGAACGGCCTCTCCCCAGTGTGAATGCGTCGATGAGTTTCCAGTGCGGATGGGACCCTGCATGCCTTCCCACAGTTCCCACATTACCACGGTTTCTCCATGGTGTCCTTATGACTCTCGGGTTAAATCTCACACAGAACACGGGTACAGTCTCTCCCGCTGTGAATGCTGCGATGTATTTTCTGGCTGTGTAACTGGTTAAAGCTCTTTCCACACTCAGTGCACTGGAACACTGACTCGGTTGTTTGTATGTGTCTCGGTACTTTTCCAGTCATACTGATGTTTATAATCTTCTGTAACAGACAGAACTGAGAAACATTTCTCCTTCTAGTTTCAAAGGCCCCGATGATATTCAGGTCCTGGTGGCTTGAGTGACTCTGTCAGATGTTGATGTGACGCTTTGTTTGAGATTTCTGTCTGTAAATCCTCACCTTCTGATCGCCTGTAAAAGGAGTTTACAAAATTCACCACGAGCAATACAGGATAGAAATTTAGAACAGACAATTCTAGTATCTATGAATATTTTTCCTCTCTCATTCCCTAAAAGCTGTAAGTCTCCATCCCACAGACACTCCCTCGATTCTCATTCTACTGTATCTAATATTTACCCTCCCAATTCTCCTGATGGTGCAGATTGAGAACAAAAGAATAAAAAACAAAGAAAATTACGGCACAGGAACAGGCCCTTCGGCCCTCCAAGCCTGCACCAACCATGCTGCCCGACTTAACTAAAACCTCCGACCCTTCCGGGGACCATATCCCTCTATTCCCATCCTATTCATGTATTTGTCAAGATGCCCCTTAAAAGTCACTACCGTATCTGCTTCCACTACCTCCCCCAGCAACGATTTCCACGCACCCACTACTTTCTGTGTAAAAAATCTGCCTCATACATCTCCTTTACACCTTGCCACTCTCACCTTAAACCTTTTCCCCCTAGTAATTAACTCTTCCACCCTGGGAAAAAGCTTCTGACTATCCACTCTGTCTATGCCTCTCATAATCTTGTAGACTTCTATCAGGTCTCCCCTCAACCTCCGTTGTTCCAGTGAGAACAAACCAAGTTTCTCCAATCTCTCCTCATCGCTAATGCCCTCCATACCAGGCAACATCCTGGTAAATCTTTTCTGTACCCTCTCCAAAGCCTCCACATCCTTCTGGTAGTGTGGCGACCAGAATTGAACACTATACTCCAAGGGCGACCTAACTAAGGTTCTATAAAGCTGTAACATGACTTGCCAATTTTTAAACTCAATGCCCTGGCCGATGAAGGCAAGCATGCCATATGCCTTCTTGACTACCTTCTCCACCTGCATTGCCACTTTCAACAACCTGTGTACCTGTACACCCAGATCCTTTTGCCTATCAATACTCTTAAGGGTTCTGCCATTTACTGTATATTTCCTATCTGTATTAGACCTTCCAAAATGCACTACCTCACATTTGTCTGGATTAAACTCCATCTGCCATCTCTCCGCCCAAATCTCCAACCGATCTATATCCTGCTATATCCTCTGATGGTCCTCATCGCTGTCTGCAAATCCACCAACCTGTATGTCGTCCACAAATGTACTAATCAAACCAGTTACATTTTCCTCCAAATCATTGATATATATTACAAATAGCAAAGGTCCCAGCACTGATCCCTGAGGAACACCACTTGTCACAGCCCTCCATTCAGAAACGCACCCTTCCACTGCTACCCTCTGTCTTCTTTGACCGAGCTAGTTTTGTATTCACCTTGCCAGCTCACCTCTGATCCCATGTGACTTCACCTTCTGCACCAGTCTGCCATGAGGGACCTTACTGAAGTCCATGTAGACAACTCCACTGCCCTACCCTCATCAATCATCTTCGTCACTTCCTCGAAAAACTTGATCAAGTTCGTAAGACACGACCTCCCTTCACAAAACCATGTTGCCTCTCACTAATACGTCCACTTATTTCCAAGTGGGAATAAATCCTGTCTCGAAGAAGCCTCTCCAATAATTTCCCTACCACTGATGTAAGGCTCACCGGCCTGTAATTACCTGGATTATTCTTGCTACCCTTCTTAAACAAAGGAACAACATTGGCTATTCTCCAATCCTCTGGGACCTCCCCTGAAGCCAGTGAGGATACAAAGATTTCTCTCAAGGCCCCAGCAATTTGCTTCCTTACCTCTCTCAGTATTCTGGGGTATATCCCATCAGGCCCTGGGGACTGAGGTTGATCCATGCCACTGCTCCTGTCCAGCAGACAGAAAGCATAAGAAATAAGAGCCTCAGCCAGTCATTTCTTTCCCTTCAAACATACTCACCTAATCGACCTCTGCTAGATCCTGCTGAAGCCCACAAAATTGGCCCTGCTCCAGTTTAGGGCCTTAACCTGTGGACCAGTCTTATCTTTTTCCATAGTTATTTTAAAACTAATAGTGTTCTGGTCACTGGACACAAAGTGCTCTGTGACTGACACCTCAGTTACTTGCTGTTGATGAGGTTATGGGGATCGGGCCTGGAATTATTGTGGGTGCAGACTCGGTGGGCTAAATGGCTTCCTTCTGCACCGTAAGGATTCTACGAGAGGGAAAAGGAGAATTCTTTTGTTTTGTTTCAAACTTTAGTTCAAACAAAAACACACGGCAGTTCAAATTAAATTAATTTTATTCCCTTTCCAAACTAATTCTTCGAATCGATGATGCTTTCAAACAACACCCTGCTTCAACAATTACGACTCAAATGTATGGTATTCCTTCAACTGGGCAAATAAACTTGGAGTAAGCGTTGTGGATCATGACGGTGCAGAAGTCATGGCTAACCTCACACACCTGCATTCCCTTATCACACAGGAGAGTTGGAGGAGAGGGGGGAGCGCTTTCAGTGGTCCTGCTTTTGGAGATAACAACTACATCTGCTCACTGGTGTCTGATTTGTGGCTCAGGTTGTTTGATTTTAGCTAAACACAGGGAATGGTCTGCTTCAGGGGAGATGTCACTTTGTGGCTGAATTAGAACATAGAACAGTGCAGAACAGAACAGGCCCCTCGGCCCACGATGTTGTGCCGAGCTTTATCTGAAATGTGCCGAGCTTTATCTGAAAATTAATTTCCTCAAAGTCCCCAAGGCATCTTCTAACTCTTCACTTGATCTGACATTTTCTGACTGTAAATCAATATCTTGGGGCGGCACGATGGCACAGTGGTTAGCACTGCTGCCTCACAGCTCCAGGGACCTGGGTTCGAATCCTGGCTTGGCTCACTGTCTGTGTGGAGTTTGCACATTCTCCCTGTGTTTGCGTGGGTTTCCTCCGGGTGCTCCGGTTTCCTCCCACAGTCTAAAGATGTGCGTTTAGGTTGATTGGCTATGCTAAAATTGCCCCTTAGTGTCCTGGGATGCGTAGGTTAGAGGGATTAGCGGGTAAACATGTAGGGTGCCGGGGATAGGCTGGGATTGTTGTCGGTGTAGACTCGATGGGCCGATTGGCCTCCTTCTGTACTGTAGTGTTTCTATGATTCTATTCTATGATTCTTGTTCCAGAGTTTGGTCGAACAGCAGTAGATTTTTCTGAGCTCCACTCACCCTATCATCTGCCCCCTGTTCCCAATGTAACTGATTGTCCAGGTCAGACGTGCTCTCCTGCCAGCAATCAGCTCCATTCTGCAGCTTATCCACCAGTTCCCTCAACTCTTTATATTTTGTACTCAGCTGTGAGGCAACAGGTTTCCAATGTAACTGGAAATTAATTTATTCTGGACTTTTTCCAACTTGCTGCTTCCTTTCTGAATCTCTAGAAAATCTATCAAGGACACGCTTGCAATCATCGTCACATTCTTCTCCACCTCCCAGGGTATCTTTTGCTCCTGATGCCCTTGACTCCGTTGTCAAACTGTCAGTCACATTGTCACAGATGACAAAGCCATTGTTGTATTTGCTTTTTTGAGGCAGCAGTGCTAACAACTGTGCCACTGGATGGAATGCTGGCCCAGTGGAGAGAAACATAGAAACTAGAAGCAGGAGTAGGCCATTCGGCCCTTCCAGTCTGCTCCACCATTCATCTTGATCATGGCTGATCATCGAATTCAATATCCTGAGTCCCTCTTCCTTCCATATTCCTTGATCCTCTTACCCCGAGAGCTATATCTAATTTCTTCTTGAAATCAGTCAATGTTTTGACCTCAACTATAGGGTGGCACAGTGGCAAGCACTGCTGCCTCACAGCGTCAGGGACCTGGGTTCAATTCCGGACTTGAGTCACTGTGCGGAGTTTGCACGTTCTCCTTGTCCGCATGGGCTTCCTCCGGGTGCTCCAGTTTCCAACCACAGACCAAAGATGTGCAGGTTTGGTGCATTTGCAATGCTAAATTCCATCTTCATGTCCCAGGATGTGTAGGTTGGATGGATGAGCTGTGTTAAATGTGTGAGGTTATGGACATAGGATGGGACAAAGAGCCTGGGGAAGGTCTCTGTAAGAGAGAGTCGGTGCAGACTTGATGGGCCAAATGGCCTCCTTCTGGACTGTAGGGATTCGATGATTTACTATCTACAATCTGGGGTATTGTTCTGCTATCAACATCTTGATAGAGCCCTGAGCTCCCCAATCAAACTCCATGGCACTCTGTTCCTCTTTCCCTGGTGACATTCTATCACTGCCCGTCTCTGTGGAGTTTGATTTTGAACCTGCATGGTTCTTATCAACTTGCTTACATGCCGTTTCTTTTAGGGGTCTGGCTATTACTTAACCGTGTCCACCCAGGCACGCCAAGTGTTGACCCTTGCACCACAATCAACTGAGGAAAAAGAGACACATGAGAAATCTGTGAGGGATTCATTTTCTGTGAGGGATTCATTTTCTGTGAAAGAACTCCTCTCACTCAGTTTACAAACATTGCATCAATCTACTCTCTTTTTTTGCCAAGCGGCGGCCTGCATCTTGTTTTCATGTTTTTTTGCTTCCAGACGGAGATGTCCTTTATTCTGCCACTAACACTTACTCTGGACCAATGCTTTGTTTCTTTACAACAACCATTACCTCTCCCTTTTGTTCCAGGACATTTTTTGTCATTTGATCTCACTCACCCTCTCACCAATCCCTAACTCAAAGAGCATCAACCTACTGAGAGCAAAGTAGTGAGACCGGCCAGTCCAGCAGAAAGAAACCCTCCGACCCTCCCACTTCACCAACTATCAGAATGAACATGGTTCAGTCCTGGATATGATTAACAGCAGCAATAACAACAGAATCCAACCTCTGTCATCACTTGTGAACTCGCTGGTGTCTCAGCAGGGCAGATGACTGAGTGAATCCCTTCCCACAGTCAGAGCAGGTGAATGGTCTCTCCCCAGTGTGAACTCGCTGGTGTGTCCGCAGGGCGGATGATGTTCTAAACCTCTTTGTGCAGTGAGAGCAGCTGTATGGTCTCTCTTCAGTGTGAATGCGCTGGTGAATCATCAGTACCTGGGAGCTTTTGAATCCACGCCCACAATCGGCGCATCTAAAGGGTCTCTCATTGGTGTGAGTGACTTTGTGTCTCAGCAGGGCGGATGACTGAGCGAAACGCTGTCCACACACAAAGCAGGTGAATGGCCTCTGCCCAGTGTGAACTCGTTGGTGTGTCTGCAAGGTGGATGAATCACTGAACCCCTTCCCACAGTGAGAACAGGTGAATGGTTTCTCCCCAGTATGAATTCGCTGGTGCACCCGTAGGTTTGATGATGTTTTGAATCTCTTTGAGCAGTGATAGCAGCTGAACAGTCTCTCCTCAGTGTGAATGCGCTGGTGGGACATCAGTTCCTGAGACCTTTTGAAACCGCTCCCACAGTCAGAGCATTTAAAGGGTCTCTCATTGGTTTGAGTGACTTTGTGCGTCAGCAGGTGGGATGACTGAGTGTACTCATTCCCACACTTGGTGCCGTTGAATGGCCTGACCCCAGTGTGAACCTGCTGGTGTGTCCACAGGCTGGATGACCGCGTGAAACATTTCCCACATTTGGAGCAGGTGAACGGTTTCTCACCTGTGTGAACTCGCTGGTGTCTCTGCAAGTGGGATAACTGAGTGAATCCCTTCCCACACTGAGAGCAGGTGAATGGCCTCTCCCCAGAATGAACACGCTGGTGTGTCTGCAGATTGGACAACTGAGTGAATCCCTTCCCACACATTGTGCAAGTGAACGGTCTCTCCTTGGTGTGAACTCGCTGGTGTATCCGCAGGCTGGATGAATCACTGAATCCCTTCCCACACTGAGAGCAGGTGAATGGCCTCAACCCAGTGTGACTGTGCTGATGAGTTTCCAGTCTGGATGGGTACTTAAACCCCTTCCCACAGTCCCCACATTTCCATTGTTTCGCCATGATGTGGGTGTCCTTGTGTCTCTCCAGGTCAGACAATCAGTTGAAGCCTCAGAGTGTTACAGTTTCCTTCTGCTGGTAACCGTGTGGTTTTTGTTTCATCTGCAGCCTCCCTGGATTCACTTCATTCCCTTCAGTTGCTGCAAGTCCCCAATTTCCCCCAGAATGAGAAAAGAAATGGAAAGGGGGAAACATTGATTTCCTCCCAGATGTTATCCTTGAACTGGTTATAACTCTTTCCACAGTCAGTTCACTGGAACACTCGCACTCGGCGAGGGTGTGTGTCTCGGTCCTTTTCCAGTCACACTGGTGTTTAAAGCCTTCTGAAGCAAACAGAACAAACAAAGATGTTCACCTTCTAGATTCAGAGGCCATTGATATTCACTTTGCAATGAATCAACTGCAAATGTCAGATCTTGATATGACATTTGGTTTGAGGTTTCTTGTTGAAAATTCTTCCATTCTAACATCCTGTAAAAGAGTTTACAAAAGTAATTACTGTCAGTCCAGGGTAGAAATTCAGAACAGACAATTCTAGTTTCTATGGAACATTCTTTCCTCATTCATTCTCCAAAAGCTGTGAATCTCCATCTCACACACTCTCCCTCCATTCTCACTCTGTTGTATCTAATATTCATCCTCCCAATTCACCAAAGATCCTTAGACAGCATCTTCCAAACCCAGGACCATTTCCATCTCGAAGGACAAGGGCAGCAGATACATGGGAACACCACCACCTGCAAGTTCCCCTCCAAGCCACTCACTATCCTGACTTGGAAATATATCGCCATTCCTTCTCAGTCACTGGGTTAAAATCCTGGAATTCCCTGCCTAATGGCATTGTGGGTTAACCCACAGAATATAGACTGCAGCGATTCAAGATGGCGGCTCACCACCACTTTCTCAAGGGCAACTAGGGGTGGGCAATAAATGCTGGCCAGCCAGCGATGCCCATGTCTCATGAATGAATAATTTTAAAAAATTCCCCTGAGGGTGCTGATTGAGGCTGATTGACAGATCCATGCTCACTGCTTCCTGTCCTGGACACAGAGAGCTGAAAATCTTCAAGCTCACAGCCACATTACAGTTTTACATTTGGATATAAATGAGCAGATGATGCGTGTAATACACTGTATTACTTGGTTACAGATACATGAAGAATGTGAGGAGGATTTTTATTTAGGCAGCCACTACTGACCTGGAAGTTAAAAACTGAAGTCCAGAATGAGAAAACAAATGGAAAGGGGGAGAAAAGAAAGTGTTTTACTCACAGATGTTGGTTTCTTTTTGTTTATTACAAATACGTTAATACAAAACAATTACAAATACACAAAGAACAAATGTGAAAAATACATTACCAATGGCTAACGCCATCCATTTATCAGTTACTATCTTCTATTTCGGAAGGGTTCACTAACGGTCATAGTTTTCCAGGGCATTGCCCTCTCAATACACCTCCAATTACAAATCATAATCTACAAAGTGACAAACATTAGTACAACACAACAAGAATAAACATTGCAGCATCTCCGCCGCCCTCCAGGGCACCGCCTCCCGGGTTTTTCCCCCGCCGGGGGATGCAACCTTCCAGAGGTACTCAGGTCCGGGGGTTCCACCTGACGGATGTTCGACTGGAGGCGGGGGGACAGGAAAACCACCCCGAACCTACTCAATCCGGACTGCCTTCCGGATTTTCGGCTGGGGCGGTGGGAAAAGCTCTCCGGGATACTCAATTCGGCCTGCCTTCCCAATTTTTCTCCCGGAGAACAAAACCCCCCCGGTGTTACCCCTCTGGGTGCCCCGGACACTTTCCCCAACTGGATGTCACACCCCCCGGGGGTCACTCTATCCAGGGGGGGGGGGGGGATACCCCCCAGGCCACAAACAATGCAAAGATTTTCCGTTGGTGAGTACAAATACGATATTACAAAACAATTACAAATGAACAAAGAACAAATCTGAAGAATACATTACCAATGGCTAACACCATCCATTTATCAGTTACCACCTTCCATTTCGGAAGGGTTCATCATCAATTACAGTTTTCCAGGGCATTGCCCTCAAAATACACCTCCATTTACAAATCATAATCTACAAATCTACAAACATTAACACAACACTACAACTGTACACAACAAAAAAAAAATAAACACTGAAGCATAAGGGCACCGTCCCCTGGGTTTGTCCACCTGCCGGGGGATGCAACCCTCCAGTGGTACTCATATCCGGGGGTTACACCTTACGGATGTTCAGCCGGAGGGGGGAAATGGGGAAACCACCCCGCCTACTCAATCCGGAATCCCTTCCGGAATTTCAGCCGGGGCGGTGGGGGAGTCTCTCCAGGGTACTCAGTTCGGGCCTGCCTTCCCAATTTTTCTCCCGGAGAATGATCCCTCTGGTGTTACTATGTCCGGGGCTTCACCACCCAGAACTTTCCCCAAGTGGATGTCACACCCCCCGGGGGTGACTTTATCCAGGGGGGGATGCCCCCCAGGCCACAAATAACGCAAGAGAATAGACGGGGGCCGGAACAAACCACCAACTATCATAACAGGAAAACCACATATTACAATAACAAACAATCCATGAACAACCATACAATTGTGAAACATTTCGGAGGCATCGCCTTCCAGAGCTTCGCCCATCAACATTCCACCGTCCGAAGTCGACAACGCTCAACTACAGTCCTCCAAAGTCCACCACTCCGGGCCAGATCTTCCAAAATCACACCCACTGGGGCTGCACCGTCTGGGGTCACACCTTCCGCGGCTGAACCTTCCGAAACCATAGTTCCCAAATGGCTCCTCCCTGGCTTGGGTCTTCCGAGACTGCATCCACCCGGGCCACGCCTTTCAAGGCACAGGAATCCCAGCGAGAGCAGCATTCAACAAGCCCCAGCCGAAACAAAAAGTTCTTGCCCAAGTCACGAACCCAAGCACTTGAAACAGAAACTTCACGCCGACCAAGGCGTTCCTCCCAGCGGCCACATTTCCAAAAGCTCACCGCAAGGCGCGCATTAAGCCCGCCTTGAACTCCTTATCCTCTGCCTGCCCGCCCCCTTCCTGGAGCACACCATACTGGCCAACACGCAAAGCGAACGGCCAATATGGTGGACTGGCTGGACAATCCAATCTTTCCCACTCACAGATGTGGATTTCTTTTTGTTTATTACAAATACGTTAATACAAAACAATTACAAATACACAAAGAACAAATGTAAAAAAAATACATTACCAATGGCTAATGCCATCCATTTATCAGTTACTACCTTCCATTTCGGAAGGGTTCATCGTCAATTACAGTTTTCCAGGGCATTGCCCTCAAAATACACCTCCATTTACAAATCATAATCTACAAATCTACAAACATTAACACAACACTACAACTGTACACAACAAAAAATAAACACTGAAGCATAAGGGCACCGTCCCCTGGGTTTGTCCACCTGCCGGGGGATGCAACCCTCCAGTGGTACTCATATCCGGGGGTTACACCTTACGGATGTTCAGCCGGAGGGGGGAAATGGGGGAAACCACCCCGCCTACTCAATCCGGAATTCCTTCCGGAATTTCAGCCGGGGCGGTGGGAGAGTCTCTCCAGGGTACTCAGTTCGGGCCTGCCTTCCCAATTTTTCTCCCGGAGAATAAAAATCCCTCTGGTGTTACTATGTCCGGGGCTTCACCACCCAGAACTTTCCCCAAGTGGATGTCACACCCCCCGGGGGTGACTTTATCCAGGGGGGGATGCCCCCCAGGCCACAAATAATGCAAGAAAATAGACGGGGGCCGGAACAAACCACCAACTACCATAACAGGAAAACCACATATTACAATAACAAACAATTCATGAAAAATACATTACCGATGGCTAACACCATCCATTTATCAATTACTACCTTCCATTTCGGAAGAGTTCATCGTCAATTACAGTTTTCCAGGGCATTGCCCTCAAAATACACCTCCATTTACAAATCATAATCTACAAATCTACAAACATTAACAACACTACAACTGTACACAACAAAAAATAAACACTGAAGCATAAGGGCACCGTCCCCTGGGTTTGTCCACCTGCCGGGGGATGCAACCCTCCAGTGGTACTCATATCCGGGGGTTACACCTTACGGATGTTCAGCCGGAGGGGGGAAATGGGGAAACCACCCCGCCTACTCAATCCGGACTGCCTTCCGGAATTTCAGCCGGGGCGGTGGGAGAGTCTCTCCAGGGTACTCAGTTCGGGCCTGCCTTCCCAATTTTTCTCCCGGAGAATAAAAATCCCTCTGGTGTTACTATGTCCGGGGCTTCACCACCCAGAACTTTCCCCAAGTGGATGTCACACCCCCCGGGGGTGACTTTATCCAGGGGGGGATGCCCCCCAGGCCACAAATAACGCAAGAAAAATAGACGGGGGCCGGAACAAACCACCAACTATCATAACAGGAAAACCACATATTACAATAACAAACAATCCATGAACAACCATACAATTGTGAAACATTTCGGAGGCATCGCCTTCCAGAGCTTCGCCCATCAACATTCCACCGTCCGAAGTCGACAACGCTCAACTACAGTCCTCCAAAGTCCACCACTCCGGGCCAGAACTTCCAAAATCACACCCACTGGGGCTGCACCGTCTGGGGTCACACCTTCCGCGGCTGAACCTTCCGAAACCATAGTTCCCAAATGGCTCCTCCCTGGCTTGGGTCTTCCGAGATTGCATCTACCTGGGCCACACCTTTCAAGGCACAGGAATCCCAGCGAGAGCAGCATTCAACAAGCCCCAGCCGAAACAAAAAGTTCTTGCACAAGTCACGAACCCAAGCACTTGAAACAGAAACTTCACGCCGACCAAGGCGTTCCTCCCAGCGGCCACATTTCCAAAAGTTCACCGCAAGGCGCGCATTAAGCCCGCATTGAACTCCTTATCCTCTGCCCGCCCCCTGCCTGGAGCACACTATACTGGCCAACACGCAAAGCGAACGGCCAATATGGTAGACTGGCTGGACAATCCAATCTTTCCCACTCACAGATGTGGATTTCTTTTTGTTTATTACAAATACGTTAATACAAAACAATTACAAATACACAAAGAACAAATGTGAAAAAAATACATTACCGATGGCTAATGCCACCCATTTATCAGTTACTACCTTCCATTTCGGAAGGGTTCATCGTCAATTACAGTTTTCCAGGGCATTGCCCTCAAAATACACCTCCATTTACAAATCATAATCTACAAATCTACAAACATTAACACAACACTACAACTGTACACAACAAAAAATAAACACTGAAGCATAAGGGCACCGTCCCCTGGGTTTGTCCACCTGCCGGGGGATGCAACCCTCCAGTGGTACTCATATCCGGGGGTTACACCTTACGGATGTTCAGCCGGAGGGGGGAAATGGGGGAAACCACCCCGCCTACTCAATCCGGAATCCCTTCCGGAATTTCAGCCGGGGCGGTGGGAGAGTCTCTCCAGGGTACTCAGTTCGGGCCTGCCTTCCCAATTTTTCTCCCGGAGAATAAAAATCCCTCTGGTGTTACTATGTCCGGGGCTTCACCACCCAGAACTTTCCCCAAGTGGATGTCACACCCCCCGGGGGTGACTCCATCCAGGGGGGGGATGCCCCCCAGGCCATAAATAACGCAAGAAAAATAGACGGGGGCCGGAACAAACCACCAACTGTCATAACAAGAAAACCACATATTACAATAACAAACAATCCATGAACAACCATACAATTGTGAAACATTTCGGAGGCATCGCCTTCCAGAGCTTCGCCCATCAACATTCCACCGTCCGAAGTCGACAACGCTCAACTACAGTCCTCCAAAGTCCACCACTCCGGGCCAGAACTTCCAAAATCACACCCACTGGGGCTGCACCGTCTGGGGTCACACCTTCCGCGGCTGAACCTTCCGAAACCATAGTTCCCAAATGGCTCCTCCCTGGCTTGGGTCTTCCGAGATTGCATCTACCTGGGCCACGCCTTTCAAGGCACAGGAATCCCAGCAGGAGCAACATTCAACAAGCCCCAGCCGAAACAAAAAGTTCTTGCACAAGTCACGAGCCCAAGCACTTGAAACAGAAACTTCACGCCGACCAAGGCGTTCCTCCCAGCGGCCACATTTCCAAAAGCTCACCGCAAGGCGCGCATTAAGCCCGCCTTGAACTCCTTATCCTCTGCCCGCCCCCTGCCTGGAGCACACTATACTGGCCAACACGCAAAGCGAACGGCCAATATGGTGGACTGGCTGGACAATCCAATCTTTCCCACTCACAGATGTTGGTTTCTTTTTGTTTATTACAAATACGTTAATGCAAAACAGTTACAAATACACAAAGAACAAATGTGAAAAAATACATTACCAATGGCTAACGCCATCCATTTATCAGTTACTACCTTCTATTTCGGAAGGGTTCACTAACGGTCATAGTTTTCCAGGGCATTGCCCTCTCAATACACCTCCAATTACAAATCATAATCTACAAAGTGACAAACATTAGTACAACACAACAAGAATAAACATTGCAGCATATCCGCCGCCCTCCAGGGCACCGCCTCCCGGGTTTTTCCCCTGCCGGGGGATGCAACCCTCCAGAGGTACTCAGGTCCGGGGGTTCCACCTGACGGATGTTCGGCTGGAGGCGGGGGGACAGGAAAACCACCCCGAACCTACTCAATCCGGACTGCCTTCCGGATTTTCGGCTGGGGCGGTGGGAAAAGCTCTCCGGGATACTCAATTCGGCCTGCCTTCCCAATTTTTCTCCCGGAGAACAAAACCCCCCCGGTGTTACCCCTCTGGGTGCCCCGGACACTTTCCCCAACTGGATGTCACACCCCCCGGGGGTCACTCTATCCAGGGGGGGGGGGGGGGGGGGGGATACCCCCCAGGCCACAAACAATGCAAAGATTTTCCGTTGGTTAGTACAAACACGATATTACAAAACAATTACAAATGAACAAAGAACAAATCTGAAAAATACATTACCAATGGCTAACACCATCCATTTATCAATTACTACCTTCCATTTCGGAAGGGTTCATCATCAATTACAGTTTTCCAGGGCATTGCCCTCAAAATACACCTCCATTTACAAATCATAATCTACAAATCGACAAACATTAACACAACACTACAACTGTACACAACAAAAAATAAACACTGAAGCATAAGGGCACCGTCCCCTGGGTTTGTCCACCTGCCGGGGGATGCAACCCTCCAGTGGTACTCATATCCGGGGGTTACACCTTACGGATGTTCAGCCGGAGGGGGGAAATGGGGGAAACCACCCCGCCTACTCAATCCGGAATCCCTTCCGGAATTTCAGCCGGGGCGGTGGGAGAGTCTCTCCAGGGTACTCAGTTCGGGCCTGCCTTCCCAATTTTTCTCCCGGAGAATAAAAATCCCTCTGGTGTTACTATGTCCGGGGCTTCACCACCCAGAACTTTTCCCAAGTGGATGTCACACCCCCCGGGTGTGACTTTATCCAGGGGGGGATGCCCCCCAGGCCACAAATAACGCAAGAAAATAGACGGGGGCCGGAACAAACCACCAACTACCATAACAGGATAACCACATATTACAATAACAAACAATCCATGAACAACCATACAATTGTGAAACATTTCGGAGGCATCGCCTTCCAGAGCTTCGCCCATCAACATTCCACCGTCCGAAGTCGACAACGCTCAACTACAGTCCTCCAAAGTCCACCACTCCGGGCCAGAACTTCCAAAATCACACCCACTGGGGCTGCACCGTCTGGGGTCACACCTTCCGCGGCTGAACCTTCCGAAACCATAGTTCCCAAATGGCTCCTCCCTGGCCTGGGTCCTCCGAGATTGCATCTACCTGGGCCACGCCCTTCAAGGCACAGGAATCCCAGCGAGAGCAGCATTCAACAAGCCCCAGCCGAAACAAAAAGTTCTTGCACAAGTCACGAACCCAAGCACTTGAAACAGAAACTTCACGCCGACCAAGGCGTTCCTCCCAGCGGCCACATTTCCAAAAGCTCACCGCAAGGCGCGCATTAAGCCCGCCTTGAACTCCTTATCCTCTGCCCGCCCCCTGCCTGGAGCACACTATACTGGCCAACACGCAAAGCGAACGGCCAATATGGTGGACTGGCTGGACAATCCAATCTTTCCCACTCACAGATGTTGGCCACAGGAGGGAGTTTCAGTCTATCTGAAGATCAATCTTCATTCACACAAAGCCCGCGCTCTGATTGGGTGGAAGACCAGAGTCCTTCCGGTCCTCCAACTCTTCCCATTGGTCAACACCTCAGCATGAAGATCAGAGGGTGGGTTCTCCCCCGCACATGCGCAGCTTCCCCTCTCCCTCGCACATTTGCAGTCACGGGCCGGGGAGAGGGGGAGATCCCCGAGCGGCTTCTCTGACGGAGCCGTCAGCCGGTGCCTGGAAACCTTGGTTCGATGTGGTGGAGGGGGAGGGGAACAATGGGTGGGGGCGGGGCTCCTGGGTCCGCGCGCCCGGGCCTGCGCACTGGAACCCGGAGACGTCACTGCGGAGCAGAGAGATTCCTATTGGCTGATTCAGACGCTCTATCGTGGCGTCACAATGCGGACGTTGGCCAATAAGCTTCAGAGTGAAACTTCCGCCTCTGGGCAACATCTTTTCTTTTTCTTTTCTCCCCCTTTCCATTTCTTTCCTCATTCTGGGGGAAATTGGGGACTTGCAGCAACTGAAGGGAATGAAGTGAATCTGTATATTCCACACATTTTTACTCCAGTAATGTAGACATTTATCTGTCTGGCAGCCTGCATGGAAAGTTTCAGCACTCTGCGTCCAGGGCAGGAAGCAGTGAGCATGGATCTGTCAAT
This sequence comes from Mustelus asterias, assembly GCF_964213995.1. NCBI lineage: Eukaryota > Metazoa > Chordata > Chondrichthyes > Carcharhiniformes > Triakidae > Mustelus > Mustelus asterias. The sequence continues at coordinate 388,364 of NW_027590136.1, forward strand.
CACACATGAGGACGGCCTCAACCGGGATCTTGGGTTCATGTCACACTATCTGTAACCCCCACGACTTGCCTGGACTTGCAAAATCTCACTAACTGTCCTGGCTAGAGACAATACACATCTCTTTAACCTGTGCTTAACCCTCTCTCCACTCACATTGTCTGTACCTTTAAGACTTGAATACCTGTAAAGACTCGCATTCCAACCATTATTTTGAAAATTGAGTTTGTGTCTCTGTGCCCTGTTTGTGAACAGAACTCCCACTCACCTGATGAAGGGGCAGCGCTCCAAAAGCCTGTGGCTTATGCTACCAAATAAACCTGTTGGACTTTAACCTGGTGTTGTGAGACTTCTTTCCGTGCTTACCCCAGTCCAACGCCGGCATCTCCACACTCTGAGTGGAAACAGAGAGAAGTAGGAGAGGCTGGAGGTGAGGAGAGAGATTTTATACATCTACAAATCAACAGGAACTTTGACAGAATTCAAAGATGTGCGGGTTAGGTTGATTGGCCATGCTAAAAATTGCCCCTTAGAGTCCTGAGATGCGTAGGTTAGAGGGATTAGTGGGTAAAATATGTAGGGATATGGGGGAAGGGCCTGGGTGGGATTGTGGTCGGTGCAGACTCGATGGGCCGAATGGCCTCCTTCTGCACTGTAGGGTTTCTATGATTTCTATGAATTTCCAAACCCTGTGAACATCATCAGCTCCAAGTTCCTCTCCAACTCACACACCATCCTGACTTGTCTGACATCCAGTACTGAAAGAACAGAAATTTATTTCATATAAATACTGGGAAGACTGAACCCATTGTGTTCAGTCCCCACTACAACTCCACTCCCTCACCAACAACTTTATCTCTCCTCCTGGCAACTGTCTGAGGCTGAACCAGGCTGTTCACAACCAGGGTGAAATAGTTCATCCCAAGATGAGCTTCCAGCCACATGTCCACATCATCATCAAGACCACCTTCATTCATAGATGCATTAATAGTAATTAATTAACAATAATGAATAATAAAATACAGTGTGGAAGGAGGCCATTCAGCCCATCGAGCCTGCACTGACAACAATCCCATCCAGGCCCTATCCACATATTTACCTGTTAATCCCCCTGATACCAAGTGGCAATTTATCATGGCCAATCCGTCGAACCGGCACATCTTTGGACTGTGGAAGGAAACCGGAACACCCGGAGGAAACCCACACAGACACGGGGAGAATGTAGAAACTCTGCACAGACAATGACCCGAGGCTGGAATTGAACCCGGGTCCCTGGCGCTGTTAGGCAGCTGCACTAACCACTGTGCCACCGGGCCACATGTCAGTGCCATCGCCCGACTCCAGCCCAGTCTCAGCTCATCTGGAACCCTCACCCATTCCATTGTGACGTCACACTATCACCCATTCCATTGTGACATCACACTCGCACCCATTCCATTGTGATGTCACACTCTCACCCATTCCATTGTGATGTCACACTCTCACCCATTCCATTGTGACGTCACACTCTCACCCATTCCATTGTGATGTCAGGGCTTCACTCTCCGATCACAATCCCTGCCGGCCTCCCACATGCAGCCTCAATGGCGGCAGTAAGCCCGGGTCTAACACTACAAGCTGCCGCTCCATTTGGTACAAAGGGGGGGACCGGGAAGTTCATTTCCGGGGTTTGGGTTTGAACAACATGTTCACAAAGTCTCTCCACCCACCCGCCACATTTATCATTCCCCGCACGCCGCCCTCTACCTCGTATTGATCTCGCTTCCGAGTGAAAACCATCCGTCTGTCCGTCGCCATTACCCGCACTGCGCATGCTTCAGGTCCCGCCCCTCGTTCACTCCGATTGGTTGGAGGACCAGCCGCTCCCTTCTCGGTCCCCCAGTCCTGCCCCCTCTTCCTATTGGTCCGGCGCTGCCGTCAATCAGTCCCCGGGCATTGTGATGTGGAGCATGCGCAGTGTCATTGCTGTCCTTGGCGCTTGTTTGTCCCGGAGAAGCGGAGTCAGCGTTAGGCGGTGGCTGGGAGGATTTGGAAACACTTTGTGGATCCGCAAACCCTTCAGAATCATTGTCAGCTCCCTGGTTTGCAGCTGCGGGGCTTCTCCCTCCCTCCCTCCCTCCCTCCCTCCCGGGAACAGGCCCAGGTTAACGGCCCCATCCTGGCTCAGCCACTGGAGGATGGTTCACATCAGAGGATGGGGGAGGGGGACAATAAATAAGAGGTTACACTTTGGCCTCAAATCAATGAGGACTCTGATCTCTGGGAAGGAAGGAAACCCTGGGAGGTGGGCGGGGAGGATTCACAAACACCCGCTGGAGGCCCCAACACCCCCAGTAAAAAGCTGCAGCTCCCGAGTTTGCAGCTTTTTCCCGGGAGGGAGTTGGGGAAGTTTTGTGGAGACAATTCCTGGCTGGTTCAGTTAGTGGTTCCTGGAGCTCAGAAACCCCGAGTTAGAATCCTGAACCCCACAGTGAGTGGTTGTTTTATTAAATACGTTTTATTTATTCATCATCTGTTGAAGAAAATATTAATTTGTTTTGAAAAATAATTTTATAGCATTTGTGAAAATACCCATTAAAATAGCAATTCTCCCAAAGTATTTCATAGAATCCCTACAGTGCTGAAGGAGGTTATTCGGCCCATCGAGTCTGCACCAACAACAATCCCACCTCGGCCCTGTTCCCGTAACCCCACATATGTAACCTGCTAATCCCTCTAACCTACTCATCCCAGGACACGAAGAGGCAATTTAGCATGGCCAATGCACCTAACTGGCACATCTTTGGACGATGGGAGGAAACCGGAGCATCTAGAGAAAACGCACGCCGACATGGGGAGAACGGGGAGACTACACAAGGACAGTGACCCAAGTTGGGAATCGAACCCAGGTCCCTGGAGCTGTGAGGCAGCAGTGCTAACCACTGTGCCGCCTACATTGCTGATGAGAATTTTAATTTACTGACTTGGGAATTAGTTCTTGGGAATAGTCATTCTGAAAATGACCATTAAAATGTGTTTTAATTTACCCCACAATGCCAGATTTCAGTTTGCATTTCAAAATTGAATTGAGAATGCCGGGGAGCAAATGGTAAAATGAGGTTTGAGACACCAGCTGCAATTATTTTCTGTGACTGATGATACCTTTGTGCCTGTGCAGGAGGTAATTCCCCTGCTGTTGTGGCACAAATAAAATGGAGCCTTTCCTCGGAACAGGCCCATGTTAATGGTCACCGCGGTGTTTCATTGGTGAGCAGAGCACATGTGCCCATTGTGGTAACAACAGAGTCAGTGGGGCTGCACATCCCCTGATTTGGAAGGAAAATAATTGACTCCTTGATTGTCCTCTCAATCTGTACATGGTCTGGAGGACTGAATCCAGCTGGAGGGAGAGGGAGCTGGGCTCAGAGTGGAGATGGGGCAATGAGTTTGATTTCAGCTCAGGGACAAGAGAGAGTGTGTGGGATGGGGATTACAGCTCAAGATAAATAAGATGGAGAAATGTTTCGTGGAAACTGAAATTGTCAGTTCTGAAGTAGTTTTTTAAAACTCTTTTTGCAGGGAACTAGAAGAGGAGGATTCACAGACATTCGATTCATCATGACCTGCTTTTGACAGTGATTGCTTATGATTGCTTTTGACAGTGGAGGGAGAAATAGTTCCCTGTTTTGTCAGTGGAAGAAATTTTCAAAATTCAATGTGACAGAAAAAGAACTGAGACACACACACACACACCCAAGTGAGAGTGCTCCAGTGAACTGACTGTGAATAGAGCTTTAACCAGTTACACAGCCTGAAAAACACCACACCATTCACAGTGGGGAGAAACCATACACATGGTCTGTATGTGGATGAGGCTTCAACTAATCATCCAACCTGGAGAGACAGAAGGACACCAGCACCATGGGAATAGTCATTCTGAAAATGACCATTAAAATGTGTTTTAATTTACCTCATAATTGCAGATTTCAGTTTGCATTTCAAAATTGAATTGAGAATGTCTGGGAGCAAATGGTAAAATGAGGTTTGAGACACCAGCTGCAATTATTTTCTGTGACTGATGATACCTTTGTGCCTGTGCAGGAGGTAATTCCGCTGCTGTTGTGGCACAAATAAAATGGAGCCTTTCCTTGGAACAGGCCCATGTTAATGGTCACCGCGGTGTTTCATTGGTGAGCAGAGCACATGTGCCCATTGTGGTAACAACAGAGTCAGTGGGGCTGCACGTCCCCTGACTTGGAAGGAAAATAATTGACTCCTTGATTGTACTCTCAATCTGTACATGGTCTGGAGGACTGAATCCAGCTGGAGGGAGAGGGAGCTGGGCTCGGAGTGGAGAGGGGACAATGAGATTGATTTCAGCTCAGGGACAAGAGAGAGTGTGTGGGATGGGGATTACAGCTCAAGATAAATGAGATGGAGAAATGTTTCGTGGAAACTGAAATTGTCTGTTCTTAAGTAATTTTTAAAAACTCTTTTTGCAGGGAACTAGATGAGGAGGATTCAGAGACAGGAAACTCAAACTAAACTTCAGATCAAAGTCTGACAGAGCCATTCGATTCATCATGACCTGAATATGATTGCTTTTGACAGTGGAGGGAGAAATCATTCCCTGTTTTGTCAGTGGGAGAAAATTTCAAAATTCAATGTGACAGAAAAAGAACTGAGACACACACACACACTCCAGTGAACTGACTGTGAATCGAGCTTTAACCAGTTACACAGCCTGAAAAACGTCACACCATTCACAGTGGGGAGAAACCATACACATGGTGTGTATGTGGATGAGGCTTCAACTAATCATCCAACCTGGAGAGACAGAAGGACAACAGCACCGTGGACAAACCGTGGAAATGTGAGGATTGTGGTAAAGGATTCAATTATCCATCCCGGTTGGAAACCCATCGACACGGTCACATTGGGGCTGAGAAAATGGAGAAACCATGCAAATGTGATGATTGTGGTAAAGGATTCAATTATCCGTACTTGCTGGAAAACCATAGACACAGTCACACTGGAGAGAGGCCATTCATCTGTTCTGTGTGTGGGAAAGGATTCACTACCTCATCCCACCTGCTGTTACACCAGCGAACTCACACTGAGGAGAGGCCGTTCAGCTGCTCCACCTGTGGAAAGGGGTTCTCATGTTCATCCAACCTCAGTGCACATCAGCGAGTTCACACTGGGGAGAGATCGTTCACCGGCTCCTTGTGTGGGAAGGAGTTTGCTGGGCCATCTGGTCTTTGGTCACACCAGCGAATTCACACAGGAGAGAAGCCATTCACCTGTTCTGTGTGTGGTAAGAGATTCACTCTGTCATCTAACCTGCTGTCACACCAGTGAGTTCACACAGAGGAGAGACCGTTCAGCTGCACTTCCTGTGGAAAGAGGTTCACGTCTTCATCCAACCTCAGTGCACACAGGCGAGTTCACACTGGGGAAAGGCCGTTCACCTGTTCCACGTGTGGGAGGGAATTCACCAATTCATCCGGCCTCCTGTCACATCAGCGAATTCACACTGAGGAGAAGCCATTTATTTGCACATACTGTGGAAAGAGTTTCAGGCAGTTATCAATCCTCACTGCACATCAATGCACTCACACTGGGGAGAGACCATTCACTTGCTCCATGTGTGGGAAGGGATTCACTCAGTCTGGCAGCCTGCATTTACATGAGCTCATCCACACTGGGGAAAGGCCATTCACCTGCTCTGTGTGTGGGAAGGGATACACTCGGTCATCCCACTTGCTGACACATCTGCAAGTTCACAATTGTCAGCAGGAGTTGGATTTTGCTATTACTGCAGCTGTTAATCACATCTCAGATTGATAGTCTGACAATATTTGGTTTGTTTCTGCTGACATTAACAATCGCTACAACTGGCTGAAGTTTAATATTCTGAAATGTCACTGATTTTCAGGGCTGCTGTGTCCCTTTTTGAAAGCACCATCTGTGAGTTTTTTTAATTCAGGAACTCTCAACAGGACCCGGCACTGCACTGGCAAAGATATTCATAGTAAGAGATTTAACAACACCAGGTTAAAGTCCAACAGGTTTATTTGGTAGCAAATGCCATTAGCTTTCGGAGCGCTGCTCCTTCATCAGATGGAGTGGAAATCTGCTCTCAAACAGGACACAGAGACACAAAATCAAGTTACAGAATACTGATTAGAATGCGAATCTCTACAGCCAACCAGGTCTTAAGGATACAGACAATGTGAGTGGAGGGAGCATTAAGCACAGGTTAAAGAGATGGAGGGAGCATAAAGCACAGGTTAAAGAGATTTGTATTGTCTCCAGACAGGACAGCCAGTGAGATTTTGCAAGTCCAGGCAAGCTGTGGGGGTTTCTGATAGTGTGACATGAACCCAATATCCTGGTTGAGGCCGTCCTCATGTGTGCGGAACGTGGCTATCAGTTTCTGCTCAGCGACTCTGAGCTGTCGTGTGTCGTGAAGGCCGCCTTGGAGAATGCTTACCCGAAGATCAGAGGCTGAATGCCCGTGACCGCTGAAGTGCTCCCCCACAGGAAGAGAACAGTCTTGCCTGGTGATTGTCGAGCGGTGTTCATTCATTCGTCGTCGTAGCGTCTGCATGGTGCTGGCAGCTAATTAGTGGAAAGTATCACTCGTGTAACCACGACATAGTCGCAGAATGAAACAGATTAGTGTTCCCTCTGTATTGTGCAGCCTTGTGATTGTCTAAAGGCCATCACTTTCAGATCTGAAAAGTGCCTGGGTCAAGGTCAAATGACCCCAGAAAGGGACACTTTCTCTCAAATCTGAAGCAACAGGTGAAGCAAATCATTTCACACTGAAACACATCTTCAACGTTGCGGTAGTTTGTTCAGTTACACACTTGGTGGTCATGTGACTCTGGTTGTTGCATTCCTGAGCCTCATTGGAGGGATTCCTCATGAGCCGAGTTTGAGGAGAGTATCTCTGGCCTCCAGTGATGCAGCCGCTGAATCTATTCCTGGAAAAAACACATTTGGAATATTGTGATAATGCTGTCTGAATCCATCAGGACAATTTTGTATTCAAGTGTGGGGGGGATAATGTTCACTGTTTTATATTCGGGTCAGGGGGATAATGTTCACTGTTTTATATTCAGGTCTGCGGGGAGAATGTTCACTAGTTTATATTCGGGTCTGGGAGATAATGTTCACTGTCTGGGGTTTGTTAGCTTGGGTTGGTTCTGCCTACGGTGCATTCTCGGTTGTCAGAGCTCTCATTAAAAGCCCTGATTTCCAGTCAGTGACTGAGTTGTCTCTGATGGGATGGAGAATCAGAGTGGGGGTAATGTGCTCATGGACAGCGATGGGTTGGAATGAGTATAAAATAAACCCGGACTACACCAGGTAATTGTCAGAACATTAAAACCATCACAAAAAATCATAGCACCATGTTGGAAAACAGAATTCTTTGGCTCAATCTTTGAACAATTTTGTTTGATTCAATATTTTGAGTGGCTTGTTGGATTGCTGGTTATTTTCTAACGGCAGCTCAGCATCATCATTTTGACCATAAACTCGGCCCTGGTGACTGCTGCATTTTTCCAGCACCTTCTGTTTTAATTTTAAGTGGAACCTTAATATCTGCTTAGTACACAGGCCAATTTATCATTCTAGGGGTGAGTGTGTCTGAGAGGTATGCAACTGGAAAACATTTTCCATTCACCTCCTGCATTGCTGCAGTATATATACATATACATTGTTCTCACTCTGCCAGCAGGGCTGTGGGATTAATTGGATAGATCTTAAAGACAGGCCGACTGGGCAGGATGAGCCAAATGGTTTCCATCTGTGATGTATCATTTCATAAAACAGAATATTCAGCATCAGGAGAAAGAAAGTGAAAGAAACCTGTCTCTGTGGGATTTACCCAACCAGTATGAGCACCTTCAGGAGAGCAGAGAGAGGGGAGGAAACCAGTGGGAAAAGGTTTAAAAACTCGGGGTATTCCCACAGGAGAGCACTGGTTTAAATCAATTTTAGAAATGGAGAATGGCAGCGCACAAATTCCGAGGAATGCATTTTTAAAAACTATTTGATCTTAATTGCACAAGATAATTTTCTATTATTGTCTTTGACAATGACGCCGTTAATTCCCAGGTGCCCCTGCGGGTATGAAAGTGTCCTATTCATTCCACAGGAGCCCATTGCGCAGGCGCGCTGCTCTATCTGGAGCGTGCGCAGTGTCATTTTGCTCGGAGCCCTGTGAGTGCGGGAGCCGCTTTTTTCAGCGGGTGAGTCGGTGGGGCTGCGGGAGAAATGGAGCCGGGAGTCGGGGTCGGGAGGGAGCTCTGGCTTCACCAACACCCGCTGTGGGCCGCACGGCCCGAATAGACCCTGCAGGTCCCGGGTTTACAGCTCCCAGGCTTTAATCTTGGGAAGAAGTTTAACACCAGGTTAAAGTCCAACAGGTTTATTTGGTAGCAAAAGCCTCACAAGCTTTCGGAGCTCCAAGCCCCTTCTTCAGGTGAGTGGGAATTCTATTCACAAACAGGGCATATAAAGACACAGACTCAATTTATATGAATAATGGTTGGAATGCGAATACTTACAGCTAATCAAGTCTTTAAGATACAAACAATGTGAGTGGAGAGAGCATCAAGACAGGTTAAAGAGATGTGTATTGTCTCCAGACAGGACAGCCAGTGAGACTCTGCAGGTCCAGGCAGGCTGTGGGGATTACAAATAGTGTGACATGAACCCAATATCCCGGTTGAGGCCGTCCTCATGTGTGCGGGACTTGGCTATCAGTTTCTGCTCAGCGACTCTGCGCTGTCGTGTGTCGTGAAGGCCGCCTTGGAGAACGTTTAGCCAAATATCACAGGCCGAATGCCCGTGACCGCGCAAGTGCTCCCCAACAGGTAGAGAACAGTCTTGCCTGGTGATTGTCGAATGGTGTTCATTCATCTGTTGTTGCAGCGTCTGCATGGTTTCCCCAATGTACCATGCCTCGGGACATCCTTTCTTGCAGCGTATCAGGTAGACAACTTTGGCCGAGTTGCAAGAGTAGGTACCGTGTACTTGGTGGATGGTGTTCTCACGTGTGGTGATGGCATCTGTGTCGATGATCCGGCATGTCTTGCAGAGGTTGCTGTGGCAGGGTTGTGTGGTGTCGTGGTCACTGTTCTCCTGAAGGCTGGGTAGTTTGCTGCGGACAATGGTCTGTTTGAGGTTGTGCGGTTGTTTGAAGGCAAGAAGTGGGGGTGTGTGGATGGCCTTGGCGAGATGTTCGTCTTCATCAATGACATGTTGAAGGCTCCGGAGGAGATGCCGTAGCTTCTCCGCTCCGGGGAAGTACTGGACGACGAAGGGTACTTTGTCCACCGTGTTCCGTGTTTGTTTTCTGAGGAGGTCGGTGCGGTTTTTCACTGTGGCGCGTTGGAACTGTTGATCGATGAGTCGAGCGCTATATCCTGTTCTTATGAGGGCATCTTTCAGCGTCTGGAGGTGTCCGTTTCGATCCTCCTCATCTGAGCAGATCCTGTGTATACGGAGGGCTTGTCCGTAGGGGATGGCTTCTTTAACGTGTTTCGGGTGGAAGCTGGAGAAGTGGAGCATCGTGAGGTTATCCGTGGGCTTGCGGTATAGTGAGGTGCTGAGGTGACTGTCCTTAATGGAGATGCGTGTGTCCAAGAATGCAACTGATTCCGGAGAGTAGTCCATGGTGAGTCTGATGGTGGGATGGAACTTGGAACATCATATAGTTGTTTCAGTGATTGTTCACCATGAGTCCAAAGGAAGAAAATGTCATCGATGTATCTTATGTATAGCATCGGTTGAAGGTCCCGTGCAGTGAAGAAGTCTTGTTCGAACCTGTGCATGAAAATGTTGGCATATTGAGGTGCAAATTTGGTCCCCATGGCTGTTCCGTGTGCCTGGATGAAGAATTGGTTGTTGAAGGTGAAGATATTTTGGTCCAGGATGAAGCGGATGAGATGTAAAATTGCATCTGGAAACTGGCAGTTGTCGGCGCTGAGCACTGAGGCCGTTGCAGCAATGCCATTGTCGTGGGGGATGCTGGTGTAGAGTGCCGAGACATCCATTGTGATGAGGAGCGCTCCTGGTTCAACTGCTCCATGTGTGCTGAGTTTCTGTAGAAAGTCCGTAGTGTCGCGACAAAAGCTGGGGGCTCTTTGTACAATGGGTTTCAGGATTTCCTCGACATAGCCGGAGAGGTTCTCGCACAGGGTCCCATTGCCCGATTCAATGGGACGGCCGGGTGTGTTTGCCTTGTGTATCTTCGGGAGGCAGTAGAGATCTCCAACACCGGGAGTACATGGGATGAGAGCACGGAGGGTGCTCTGAAGGTCCAGATCAAAGGTCTTGATCAGAGTGTTGAGTTGACAGGTGTGTTCTTTGGTCGGATCTGCGGGTAACTGTCTGTAGTGTTCCTCATTGTTTAGTTGTCGGTACACTTCTTTGCAGTAATCCGTTCTGTTCAATATGACGATGGCCCCTCCTTTGTCTGCTGGTTTGATGACAATGTTGCGGTTGGTCTTGAGAGCATGGATGGCATTGCGTTGTGCTTGGGTGATGTTCAGGGCTGTCTTGTGAGTGCGGCTGATGAATTTGGTGTTGACGCACCTCCTGATGGCTTGGGCATACATGTCAAGTCGAGGACAGCAGCCTTCCGGAGGAGTCCAATTCGACTCTTTCCTCTTCGGATGCACTGTGGATCTCTCTGTCGACTGTTCCGGTTCATTGGCTGTCTCATTGTGTTCGCTGTTGGCCTCTTGGGGTTTGTGGAAGAACTCCCACAGCCTCATTCGCCTGATGAATTCCTCTGTGTCTACTGCGAGACTGATGGGGTCTATTTTGGTGGTGGGGCAAAAATTAAGCCGTCGGCTGAGAACCTCGATTTCATCTGGTTGAAGTGTGTCGTCAGACAAGTTGACAATGGACTTCCCTGCAGTGGTACTGTTTCCTGCTGTGGTACCGGGGGAGGCTTGGTTGCTGCTGGTGGTGATGCCGAGTTTCTCAAGTTTCCTGTTCTTGGTGTGCATGTAGATGGTGTAGTTCCTTTGTCTCGTCTGCTTGGCAGAGTTTCGCAGCTGGTCTGCATCCTGAGCGCAAGTTGAGAATATGGATTCTATCTTGGTTTCCAGGCTGCGGCGTTTGCTGTAGAGCTGGTGTACGAGGTGTTTGAGGAGTGTGAGAGAGGTGCGACGGCAAAGTGTCTCAGCGTAGTCTGTGTTATAGGTTGACCTGAGTGGGTTCGTGATCTGTCGTCCTTTTGGTATCTTGTCTGCTTTCTTGCATCTTTGTAGAAGATCATTTAATCTCGGGAACAGGTCCCAGTTATCGGCCGCCATCTTGTTTCAGCGGAGACGGAGAGCGCATGCGCTGCTGTCAAGCACCTTCGATCATATGAATCATAGAATCCCTACAATGCAGAAGGAGGCCATTTGGCCCATCGAGTCTGGACAGACAACAATCCCACCCAGGCCCTATCCCCACAACCCCATGCATTTGACACGAGGGTCAATTTAGCATGGCCAATCCACCGAACCACAGTCTTTGGACTGTGGGAGGAAATTGGAACACCTGGAGGAAACCCACGCAGACATGGGGAGAATGTGCAAACTCCATACAGACAGTGACCCAAGGCCGGAATTGAACCTGGGACCCTGGCGCTGTGAGGCAGCAGTGCTAGCCACCATGCCGCCCTTAAATTCCCAGATGTTTCATTAAGATTACTTCTCAGTCTTCAAAACCCCAAAGAGTACAGGACCAAACTGCTCAACCTGAAAGATAAAACTCCTCATTTCAGGAATCAACCAACTGCATCTTCTCTGAACTGCCTCCACTGCAATTTTGTCCCAGCTAAAGTAATTCTGTGCCAGGTTAAAGGAGGAGGGAATGTTTTGAATCTCTGTTCTGGACAGATGCTGATGGATTTTGGAAACTCCTTTTACAGGGGGTTAGAAGGGGAGGATTTACACACAGCAAACTCAGACCAAAAGAAATGTTTGTCTGTCTTGAATTTCTAACCTTGAATTACACCTATAACTTTCCTCATTTACAGGGAGAAGATTTGAAGATTGCAATATTTTTCCCGGACACCAATCTCTCCGAGATCTTTTCAGCTGCAGCAGATTTTAAAATGTGAAAACAGTGAAATTGTTTTGGGGTGAGTGTTAGTGAGCATTAATTTAAATTCAGAGCATGCTCTGATTCCATGGATCTCGGGCTACTGTGATTCCTTTACCATGGATGGTGAGGCAATGGAGCATGTGATAGTGTTATTGGATTAGTAATACAGGGATCCAGGGCAATGCACTGTGAACCCTGGGTTCGAATCCCACAATGGCAGATGTTGAAATTTGAATTCAGTAAAAATCTAGAATTGGAAGTCCATTGATGACAATTGTTGTAAAAATCCATCTGATTTAATAATGTCCTTTAAAGAAGGAAATCTACCACATCCCCCAGCAATGCAAGCCACTCAGTTCAAGGACAATGAGTTATGGGCAATAGATGCTGATGCAGCCAGCACATAGAGTCATAGAGCAATACAGCACGGAAACAGGCCCTTGGGCCCAACTGATCCATGCCAACCATGGTGCCCTCCCAGCTAGTCCCAATTGCCCATGTTTGGCTCATATCCCTCTAATCCTTTCCAATTCATTTACTTATCCAAATGCTTTTTAAATGTTTAAACCTGCTGTTTGAACCTGCCTCAACCACTTTCTCTGGCAGCTCATTCCATGTACACACCACCCTCTGCATGAAGAAGTTTCCCCTCAGGTCTCTTTTAATCTTTTCCCTCTCATCTTAAACCTAGGCCCTCTAGTTTTCAATTCTCCTACCCTGGCAAAAAGACAATGTGGGTTCATCCTATCTATGCCCCGTATTATTTAATACACCTCAATATGGTCACCCCCATATTCTCCTACGTTCGAAGGAATAAATCCCTAGCCTGTCCAACCTCTCACGATCACTCGGCAACATCCTCATAAATCTTCTTTGCACTCTTTCCAGTTTATCAATGTCTTTCCTATTACAGGGTTACAAAAACTGTACACAATACTCCAAGTGCAGCCTCACCAACGACTCATACAACTATAACACCCAACTCCTGTACTCAGGATCATTGAACATATTCCAGTTAGACAGATCTTTGACTGACAAGGGTGTCAAGGGTTATGGGGAACAGACAAGAAGATGGAGCAAAAGCTAAGATGTGGGGGGATTTCTTCACTCAACGATGTGGTAAAGCTTTGGAATTCTCAATCCCTGAGGACAGTGAAGCCTCAGTCATCAACTATTTTCAAGAGAGCGATTGATTGGTTTCTAGATATTGAAGATATCAAGGGATATGGGTTTAGTGTGGGGAGAATGATGCTGAGGTAGATGAACGAATTATCTCATTGAATAGTTTAAAAGGCTCGATGGGCCAAATGGCCGACTGCAGCTCCTATTTGTTATGGTCTCTGTGTCCAGGACAGGAAGCAGTGAACATGGATCTGTCAATCAGCCTCAATCAGCACCTTCAGGAGAATTGGGAGGGTGAATATTAGATACAGCAGAGTGAGAATGGAGGGAGAGTGTGTGGGATGGAGATTCACAGATTTTTGGGACTGAAATAGGAAAGAATGTTCCATAGAAACTAGAATTGTCTGTTCTGAATTTCTATCCTGTACTGACACTGATGACTTTTGTAAATTCATTTTACAGGATATTGAAAGAGGAATCACAGGCTGAAATCTCAAATGTCATGTCAGATCTGACAGTCATATTCCTTGGGATCTGAATATCATCAGCCATTGAATCTAGAGAGAGAAATGATTGTCCAGTTTGTCGATTTGAAAAGAGTTCGACCATCAGTGTGACTGGAAAAGTACCAACACACTGCCACACTGGAGTGAGAGTGTTCTAGTGCTCGGACTAAAGAGCTTTAACCAGTTACACAGCCTGAATAAATATCACACCATTCACAGCAGGGAGAGACTGTACCCGTGTTCTGTGTGTGGACGAGGCTTGAACTGATTGTCCACCCAAGACAGAGGTCAGGACACCTGCACCATGGAGAAACCATGGAAATGTGGGGACTGTGGGAAGAGATACAGAGCCCCCTCTCTGCTGGAAACTAATCGGCGCAGCCACACTGGGGAGACACCATTCACTTGCTCTCAGTGTGGGGAGGGATTCAGTCATTTATCCAGCCCGCGGACACACCAGCGAGTTCACACTGGGGAGAGACCGTTCACCTGCCCTCAGTGTGGGAAGGGATTCACTTGTTCATCCCACCTGCGGAGGCACCAGCGAGTTCACACTGGGGAGAGACCATTTACATGTCCTCAGTGTGGGAAGGGATTCACTTGTTCATCCCACCTGCAGACACACCAGCGAGTTCACACTGGGGAGAGGCCATTCAGCTGCTCTCATTGTGGGAAGGGATTCACTCAGTTATCCAACCTGCGGAAACACCAGCGAGTTCACACTGGGGAGAGGCCATTCAGCTGCTCTCAGTGTGGGGAGGGATTCACTTGTTCATCCAGCCTGCAGAGGCACCAGCGAGTTCACACTGGGGAGAGACCATTCACCTGCTCTGATTGTGGCAAGGGATTCAGTCAATCATCCAACCTGGTAAAGCACCAGCGAATTCACAGTGGGGACAGGCCATTCACCTGCTCCGTGTGTGGGAAGGGATTCACTCAGTCACCTCACCTGCTGAAACACCATCATGTTCACGAGTGACTGCAAGGACTGAATTTTGCTGTTAATCACATCGAGGTCCCAACCATTTTCATTGGTGTCTGTTTCTGCTGATGTTAATAAACCCTGGCCCAGTTGTAAGATTTGTATTGTGGATTGTCTTGTCTGAGTCCTGAACTCGTAAATAAAAACAAGAAGTGCTGTAAAAACTCAGCAGGTCTGACAGCATCTCTGGAGAGAAACAGAGATAATGTTTTGACACTGAAGAAGAGTCACATTCAACTGGAAACATTAATTGTTCCTGACTTTACAGATTCTGTCAGACTTACTGAGATTTTGCAGCAACTTCTGCTTTTAGAATGACGGTGAATGCTGGATACATGAATCAGAGATTGGTGTAAAACTGGGATCTGCTCCTAAATGAAAGTGAAACAGCAGATTAAAGTTTCCAGTCTGGAAAGTACTATGGTTATTATACTATATCTACCATTTTAAGGCTGGTTTTAATCATTTAAAATAAACCTGTTTAAAATATATTTGTTAAAGTCAGTATTAAAATATGAGTTGGATGAGTTCACAGGAGCCTGTTAACCGCTGGGACAATTATTCAACAAACATTGGATCTCCAGATAGAGAAGAAGCTGCAGTTTGTTTGCAGGAATTCCCTGTTTTATTGATGTGTGTGTGTTAGACATCAGGATAACTAAAAATACACAAACCTGGACATCAATGGTGATCTGATTGACAGTTACTCTGGGAATCACTCCCACTGTGAAACCTCAGCACTGACACTGCTGAATGTTGTCGGCTCAGGGAGTGGGACCTCCAGGAGTGGACTGTAAAAAAGCTGGGTTTCAGTATCCTGAGTAATATATGGTGAGGAACCAGAAAAACCCTTACTGAGGAACTGTCTGGGGTTTTACCAGTGTAGGTTCAGGGGCGAATGATTCCTGACTCCCTGAAATGTCTGATATTGAACCCAGTTTGCAACAAGATTCATTCAGTTTCCAGGAGAATAGAGACAAATATCACCCACAACTGAGAGTGTGAACTCGCTGGTGTGTCTGCAGGTGGGATGAACAAGTGAATCCCTTCCCACACTGATCAATGACTTGGATGAAGCCAGAATTGATGATACAAAGATAGGTAGAAAAGCAAGTTGTGAGGGTGTTACAAAAAATCTATAAGGGACACAGATAAGTTACCTGAATGGACAGAAAAATGGCAGATGGAGTATAGTGCGGGAAAGTGGGAGCTTTTCCACTTTGGCAGGAAGATTAGAGAAGCAGAAAATTGTTTAAATATACAGGAACTGAAGAATACTGCCGCAGAGAGGAATCTGGGTGTCCTTGTACATGAACCGTGAAAAAATAGGATGAAGGTACAGCAAGTAAAGAAGGCGGCAAATGAAGTGTTGGACTTTACTGCAAGGGGGTGGAGTTTGAAAAAGGGAACTTGCTGCACCTACACAGGACATTGCTGAGATAGCAGCTGGAATACTGTGTACGGTTTTGGTCTCCCTACTCATTGGAATGAGTTCAGAGAAAGTTCACCAGGCCCATTCCTAAGATGAAGGTGTTGTCTTTTGAGGAAAGGTTGTGAAGGTGTGGGGAGAATTCTCCCATCCCACCCACCACAGGAATCGTAGCAGGCCGGGGGGTGGACCACACAAAGGTCCTTTGACCTCGGGGGGGGGATTCTCCAGTTTTGTGGAAGTGATGCCACAGAATCCAACTCGTTGTCTTTTGGGGAAAGATTGCACCTATACTCATTAGGTTTGGAAGAATGAGCAGTGAACATTCTGAAACATATAAGATTCTCATGGACAGTTGACAGGCGAGAGGCCAAGAGGATGATTCATGAAGGAGTCTTGAACTTGGTGCCACAGATCTACAAGGAAACCAAGGGTATTGTTTTAGCCCTTACAGACACCAATACTTCATCCTCAGTTTTAGTCAGGTTAGTCAGAGGTTTAGTCAGGTGTGGTGAAAGCTTCAACCAATCATCTGGCCTTTTGGAACATAATTGCAGTCACAGGGAGATGCCATGGAAATGTGGGGATTGTGGGAAGAACATAAGAACCAGGAGCAGGAGTAGGCCATCTGGCCCCTCGAGCCTCATGGCTGATCTTTTTGTGGACTCAGCTCCACTTACACGCCCTCTCACCATAGCCCTTAATTCCTTTCCTGTTCAATAATTTATCCTTGCCTTAAAAACATTCAATGAGGTAGCCCCAACTGCTTCACTGGGCAGGGACTTCCACAGATTCACAACCCTTTGTGTGAAGAAGTTCCTCCTCAACTCAGTCCTAAATCTGCTTCCCCTTATTTTGAAGCTATGCCCCCGAGTTCTAGTTTCACCCGCCAGTGGAAACAACTTCCCTGCTTGTATCGTATCTATTCCCTTAATCTTATATGTTTCTATAAGATCTCCCCTCATTCTTCTGAATTCCAATGAGTATAGCCCCAATTTACTCAGTCTCTCCTCATAAGCCAACCCTCTCAACTCTGGAATCAACCTAGTGAATCTCCTCTGCACCCCCTCCAGAGCCAGTATATCCTTTCTCAAGTAAGGAGACCAAAACTGTACACAGTACTCCAGGTGTGGCCTCACCAGCACCTTATACAGCTGCAACATAACCTCACTGTTTTTAAACTCCATCCCTCTCGCAATGAAGGATAAAATTCCATTTGCCTTCTTAATTACCTGCTGCACCTGCAAACCAACTCCTTGAGATTCCTGCACTAGGACACCCAGGTCCCTCTGCACAGCAGCATGCTGCAATTTTTTACCATTTAAATAATAGTCAATTTTGCTGTTATTTCCATCAAAATGGATGACCTCACATTTACCAACATTGTACTCCATCTGCCAGACCCTCGCCCACTCACTGAGACTATCTATATCCCTTTGCAGACTTTCAACGTCCTCTGCACACTTTGCTCTGCCACCCATCTTAGTGTCATCTGCGAACTTTGACGCACTACACTTGGTCCCCAACTCCAAATCATCCATGTAAAACAAACAATTGCGGTCCCAACACTGATCCCTGCGGCACACCACTAGTCACTGATCGCCAACCAGAAAAACACCCATTTACCCCCACTCTTTGCTTTCTGTTAGTTAACCAATCCTCTATCCATGCTAATATATTACCCGTAACACCGTGCACCTTTATCTTATGTAGCAGTCTTTGGTGCGGCACCTTGTCAAATGCCTTCTGGAAATCCAGATACACCACATCCACAGGTTCCCCATTGTCCACTGCACATGTAATGTTCTCAAAGAATTCCACCAAATTAGTCAAACATGACCTTCCCTTCATGAACCCATGCTGCGTCTTACCAATGGGACAATTTATATCCAGATGTCTCGCTATTTCTTCCTTGATGATAGATTCAAGCATTTTCCCTACGACAGAAGTTAAGCTAACCGGCCTATAGTTACCCGCCTTTTGTCTACCTCCTTTTTTAAACAGTGATGTCACATTTGCTGTTTTCCAATCTGCGGGAACCACCCCAGAGTCCAGCGAATTTTGGTAAATTACCACTGGTGCATTTGTTATTTCCCCCGCCATTTCTTCTAGTACCCTGGGATGCATTCCATCAGGACCAGGAGACTTGTCTACCTTTAGCCCCATTAACTTGCCCAACACTACCTCTTTCGTGATAATGATAGTTTCTAGGTTCTCACCTGCCATAGCCTTCCTGTCATCAATTTATGGAGGTTCTCTTGTTTACAATAATCTACCTAATTGTAAATCACACCAGGTTCTAGTGACTTAACCATCTGGCAAGAAAGAACACTTTAAATGGTGAATTCAGAAAGTTTATTAATCATTAAAAATGTGACAACTCAGAAAGATAAAAAACAAAGTATCGATTAACACTTAATGGAGAAAGCTTCACTTTAACAATTGAACAGACTTCTCTCCATCCCTCTCAGACCAGGACATGAAGCGACGGCTCTGCAAACAGGGGTAACTTGTAAAACCAACAGCTCTCAACACCTCTCTGTAAACATCTCTCCCTCCATCTCTCTCTACCAAATTGGCTTCTCAAGACCCCTTTCTTATTCTTTAAAAATGTCAAACGCCCACCTTAGCAAATTCCCATAAATCTTCAATTATAAACTAAAATAAATATGAATTTTCAGGCGATTTAAAAACAAATGAACTGTCTGCTGAAAAGGTTAACTTTCCTACAGAACCTAAAGGGGGGGGGGAGTGAGCAGCAAAAACTTGGCACACAATTACATCACTTTACACAAGTTTAAAAAACTTCTCTAACAATAAAACAAACTTGATTTTAAACTTCATCTATTAAGTTTTTTTGTTATATTCCTCAACGTAATTATTTTAATTTGATCAGTTTTTGTTAGGGATGGGTAACTTCTGTTCTTTATAAACTGGTTCACTCTTTTAAAAAAATTCTACATGGGCTCAGAGAATCAGAACCCAGACTTTATCATCCTTATCCTTTTTCTCCCTTTGCCACCACTCCCTCTGTTTTGCGTAAACATTTTATCCTAAAAGTTAAATACTGTGGATGCTGGAATTTGAAACAAAAATCGAAAATGCTGGAACATCTCAACAGGTCTGACAGCATCTGCGGAGAGAGAACAGAGCCAATGTTTCGAAGTTATGAAGTGTCGTCCAGACTCAAAACGTTGGCTCTATTCTCAAATCATTTTATCAACAAGTTTCTTTTTCTTAGTTTCCAAATGGCAGGTAAGAACCTGTCCGGTCCCCACTCGAGCTCTGATTTTTCACTGGCCATGCTTGGGTAAGATTATAACCATTAGAATCTACTCTCAGAGGTCCGCTTTTCAGTCCAGTGCTACTTGGAGTATACCGTCACTTCACCGACTATTGGGTCACAAATCCCTCACAGTTCTTATCACAAATTTAGGATAAATTAATTTAAACATGCCTGAGAACACTTCTTAATTTCTTGACCAACTACCTACCATTGTTTGCCGATTGGTCAGACCCCCTGTTCACAGATTCGGGTCTCTCAGCTGCTGAACACCAGATGGTCCTTCAATAAATTTAACTCGAACTCATTCTGAGTAAATATTCTCACCAGGTCCTCTGTTGGGGCCCTGCTAAGCAGCTTTAATGGTCCGTGATTGCAGAAACTGAGCAATCACAGGAATGTGGTCAAAATAGTCCAGTCCTATAATCTGCAGTCCTTCAATTATAACAGAATATGTGACTGTATGTAGCTGCCCCGGCCGTGGTCAACCCCAACACTGCCTTCCTGAACTGCTACAATGCCTGGGGTGTAGGTACACCCACAGTGCTGTTAGGGAGGGATTTCCAGCTACACATTCCAGACTTTCACTGGACTGTAGGTGGATACCAGATTGATATATTCCATTCAACCACACACAAGGTGAGTTATTCCAATTCCGTTATTGTCCAGGACAATATATTCACAATATCTTTAAAACAGAAATTAAACATTCCCATTTGATTTCAGGTAGTAACATATTCTGTTAGTTTGTTCGTTATTGTCGATGTCAGGCTGGGGTTGTTCCCCTTGGAGCAAAGGAGGTTGAGGGGAGATTTGATAGAGGTGGACAAGATTCTGACAGGTTTAGATAAGGTGGACAAAGAAAAGCTGTTCCCATTAGCTGATGGGACAAGGATGAGGGGGTCACAGATTTATGGTTTTGGGTCAGAGATGCAGGGGGGGATGTGAGGAAGAATATTTTGATGCTGTGAATGGTAATGACCTGGAACTCGCTGCCTACGAGGGTGGAGGAAGTGGAGACAATAAACAATTACAAAGGAAATTGGATGGGCATTGGGGGGTTTCAAACAGAAATGCTGACTAAATATCTCTGAACTTCCTCACACCCGGTCACTCTGTGATCCTTGTGAAATTTGAAACCAGGTATTCGCAACAAGACTCAAAGAGCATCAGCCCACTGGAGGCAGTTGTGAGACCGGCCAGTCCAGCAGAAAGAAACCCTCCGACCCTCTCCATTGACTAACTGTGAGAATGAATAAAATGCAGTCCTGGGTGTAATTGAGAGCAGAAACAACAACAGCAGAATCCAACCCCTGGAATCACTCGTGAACTTGTTGGTGTCTCAGCAGGGAGGATGAAACACTGAATCCCTTCCCACATTGAGAGCAAATGAATGGCCTCTCCCCTGTGTGAACTCGCTGGTGTATCTGCAGGCTGGATGAGTCAGTGAATCTCTTCCCACACGAAGGGCAGGTGAACGGCCTCTCCCCAGTGTGAACTCGCAGGTGTTTCTGCAAGTTGGATAAGTCATTGAATCCCTTCCCACACTGAGAGCAGGCGAACGGTTTTTCCCCAGTGTGAACTCGCTGGTGTGTCCGTAGGATGGATAATCGAGTGAATCGCTCCCCACACTGAGAGCAGGTGAACGGTTTCTCCCCAGTGTGAACTCGCTGGTGTGTCCGCAAGTTGGATGACTGAGTGAATCCCTCTCCACACTGAGAGCAGGTGAACGGTCTCTCCCCAGTATGAACAAGCTGGTGTGTCCGCAGGTTGGATGACCGAGTGAATCCCTTCCCACACTGAGAGCAGGTGAATGGCCTCTCCCCAGTGTGAACCCGCTGGTGTGTCCGCAGGCTGGATAACTGACTGAATCTCTTCGCACACTGAGGGCAGGCGAACGGTCTCTCCCCAGTGTGAACTCGCTGGTGTCTCCGCAGGCTGGATGACAAAGTGAATCCCTTCCCACACACCGAACAGGTGAACGGCCTCTCCCCATTGTGACTGCGTCGATGAATTTCCAGATCAGATGGAGCTTTGAATCCCTTCCCACAGTCCCCACATTTCCACGGTTTCTCCATGGTGCGGGTGTCCTTGTGACTCTCCAGGTTAAACAATCAGTTAAAACTCACACAGAACACAAGTACAGTCTCTCCCCGCTGTGAATGCTGCGATGTATTTTCAGGCTGTGTATCTGGTTAAAGCTTTTTCCTCAGTGCACTGGAACACTCTCAATTGAGTGTGTCTGTGTCTCGGTGCTTTTCCAGTGATGCTGATGTTTAAAATCTTCTGTAGCAGACAGAACAGAGAAACATTTCTCCTTCTAGATTCAAAGGCCGATGATATTCGGGTCCAGATGAATTGAGTGAGTCTGTCAGATATTTGGTTTGAGATTTCTGTCTGTAAATCTTCACCTTCTGATATCCTGTAAAAGGAGTTTATAAAAACCATCACTGTCACTACAGGATAGAAATTCAGAACACAGTTCTAGTTTCTGTGGAGCATTCTTTCCTCTCATTCCCCAAAAGCTGTAAATCTCCATCCCACACACTCTCCCTCCATTCTCACTCTGCTGTATCTAATATTCACCCTCCCAATTTTCCTGAAGGTGTTGATTCAGGTTGATTGACAGATCCATGCTCACTGCTTCCTGTCCAGCACAGAAATCATAACTCAAAGCAGCTGCAATCAGTTATTCGCCACATTGAGTCCGCTCAACCATTCATAGAATCATAGAATCTACAGTGCAGGAGGAAGGCATTAGGCCCATCGAGCCTGCACCAACAACAATCCCAACCAGTTCCAATCCCCGTAACCCCCCATATTTACCCTTCGAATCCCCCAACACTAAGGGTCAATTTATCATGGCCAATCAACCCAATCCACACATCTTTGGATTGTGGGAGGAAACCAGAGCACTGGAGGAAACCCACGCAGAGATCATGCAAACTCCACACAGACAGTGACCCAAGCCAGGAATGGAAGCCAGGTCCGTGACGCTGTGAGACAGCCGTGATAACCACTGAGCCACCGTGCCGCCCAGATGTACCTTAGCACCATTTTCTCCACAGTATCCCCTGGATCCCTTGATATCCCTTGATATCATGGGCGGCACGGTAGCACAGTGGTTAGCACTGCTGCTTCACAGCTCCAGGGACCTGGGTTCGATTCCCGGCTTGGGTCACTGTCTGTGTGGAGTTTGCACATTCTCCTCGTGTCTGCGTGGGTTTCCTCCGGGTGCTCCGGTTTCCTCCCACAGTCCAAAGACGTGCAGGTTAGGTTGATTGGCTATGCTAAAAATTGCCCTTAGTGTCCTGAGATGCGTAGGTTAGAGGGATTAGTGGGTAAATATGTAGGGATATGGGGGTAGGGCCTGGGTGGGATTGTGGTCGGTGCAGATTCGATGGGCCGAATAGCCTCTTTCTGTACTGTAGGGTTTCTATGATCTTGAATATCTAGAAACCTATCAAACCCTTACTTGAAAATTCTTGATGACTGAGCTTTACAGTCCTCTGAGGTAAAGAATTCCAAAGCTTCACCAGATCCTTGAGTGAAAAAATCCCATCTCATCTTCGCTTTCTCTCCAAATAAATGTACTTTATTACAGGACCATAAATAAAATCTAATCTGTACAATAGAACAAAACTAGACATATCTCTGTCCTCTATTAGTTTGTTCCCTTAAATGTCAGCCATCTCCGGTGGAAACCAGCCTTTAATTGTGAACATCAGGAAAGAGACCATCCTTTTAGCCAGATAAATAAATGTGTCAAGCTGAGGGAGCAAAGGATGTCAATGTCTTTAAGAGAGAGAGACTTGGGGCAACCTTTCCAGAGTCTGCAGCCTCCCTGGATTCACTTCCTTTCCCTTCAGTTGCTGCAAGTCCCCAATTTCCCCCAGAATGAGAAAAGAAATGGAAAGGGGGAGAAAAGAAAGTGTTTTACTCACAGATGTTGGTTTCTTTTTATTTATCACAAATACGTTAATACAAAGCAATTACAAATACACAAAAAATACATTACCAATGGCTAACGCCATCCATTTATCAGTTACTATCTTCTATTTCGGAAGGGTTCACTAACGGTCATAGTTTTCCAGGGCATTGCCCTCTCAATACACCTCCAATTACAAATCATAATCTACAAAGTGACAAACATTAGTACAACACAACAAGAATAAACATTGCAGCATATCCGCCGCCCTCCAGGGCACCGCCTCCCGGGTTTTTCCCCTGCCGGGGGATGCAACCCTCCAGAGGTACTCAGGTCCGGGGGTTCCACCTGACAGATGTTCGACTGGAGGCGGGGGGACAGGAAAACCACCCCGAACCTACTCAATCCGGACTGCCTTCCGGATTTTCGGCTGGGGCGGTGGGAAAAGCTCTCCGGGATACTCAATTCGGCCTGCCTTCCCAATTTTTCTCCCGGAGAACAAAACCCCCCCCGGTGTTACCCCTCTGGGTGCCCCGGACACTTTCCACAACTGGATGTCACACCCCCCGGGGGTCACTCTATCCAGGGGGGGGGGGGGGGGGGGATACCCCCCAGGCCACAAACAATGCAAAGATTTTCCGTTGGTTAGTACAAACACGATATTACAAAACAATTACAAATGAACAAAGAACAAATCTGAAAAATACATTACCGATGGCTAACACCATCCATTTATCAATTACTACCTTCCATTTCGGAAGGGTTCATCATCAATTACAGTTTTCCAGGGCATTGCCCTCAAAATACACCTCCATTTACAAATCATAATCTACAAATCTACAAACATTAACACAACACTACAACTGTACACAACAAAAAATAAACACTGAAGCATAAGGGCACCGTCCCCTGGGTTTGTCCACCTGCCGGGGGATGCAACCCTCCAGTGGTACTCATATCCGGGGGTTACACCTTACGGATGTTCAGCCGGAGGGGGGAAATGGGGAAACCACCCCGAACCTACTCAATCCGGAATCCCTTCGGGAATTTCAGCCGGGGCGGTGGGAGAGTCTCTCCAGGGTACTCAGTTCGGGCCTGCCTTCCCAATTTTTCTCCCGGAGAATAAAAATCCCTCTGGTGTTACTATGTCCGGGGCTTCACCACCCAGAACTTTTCCCAAGTGGATGTCACACCCCCCGGGGGTGACTTTATCCAGGGGGGGATGCCCCCCAGGCCACAAATAACGCAAGAAAATAGACGGGGGCCGGAACAAACCACCAACTACCATAACAGGAAAACCACATATTACAATAACAAACAATCCATGAACAACCATACAATTGTGAAACATTTCGGAGGCATCGCCTTCCAGAGCTTCGCCCATCAACATTCCACCGTCCGAAGTTGACAACGCTCAACTACAGTCCTCCAAAGTCCACCACTCCGGGCCAGAACTTCCAAAATCACACCCACTGGGGCTGCACCGTCTGGGGTCACACCTTCCGCGGCTGAACCTTCCGAAACCATAGTTCCCAAATGGCTCCTCCCTGGCCTGGGTCTTCCGAGATTGCATCCACCCGGGCCACACCTTTCAAGGCACAGGAATCCCAGCGAGAGCAGCATTCAACAAGCCCCAGCCGAAACAAAAAGTTCTTGCACAAGTCACGAACCCAAGCACTTGAAACAGAAACTTCACGCCGACCAAGGCGTTCCTCCCAGCGGCCACATTTCCAAAAGCTCACCGCAAGGCGCGCATTAAGCCCGCCTTGAACTCCTTATCCTCTGCCCGCCCCCTGCCTGGAGCACACTATACTGGCCAACACGCAAAGCGAACGGCCAATATGGTGGACTGGCTGGACAATCCAATCTTTCCCACTCACAGATGTTGGTTTCTTTTTGTTTATTACAAATACGTTAATACAAAACAATTACAAATACACAAAGAACAAATGTGAAAAAAATACATTACCGATGGCTAAACGCCATCCATTTATCAGTTACTACCTTCCATTTCGGAAGGGTTCATCGTCAATTACAGTTTTCCAGGGCATTGCCCTCAAAATACACCTCCATTTACAAATCATAATCTACAAATCGACAAACATTAACACAACACTACAACTGTACACAACAAAAAAATAAACACTGAAGCATAAGGGCACCGTCCCCTGGGTTTGTCCACCTGCCGGGGGATGCAACCCTCCAGTGGTACTCATATCCGGGGGTTACACCTTACGGATGTTCAGCCGGAGGGGGGAAATGGGGAAACCACCCCGCCTACTCAATCCGGACTGCCTTCCGGAATTTCAGCCGGGGCGGTGGGAGAGTCTCTCCAGGGTACTCAGTTCGGGCCTGCCTTCCCAATTTTTCTCCCGGAGAATAAAAATCCCTCTGGTGTTACTATGTCCGGGGCTTCACCACCCAGAACTTTCCCCAAGTGGATGTCACACCCCCCGGGGGTGACTCCATCCAGGGGGGGATGCCCCCCAGGCCACAAATAACGCAAGAAAAATAGACGGGGGCCGGAACAAACCACCAACTATCATAACAGGAAAACCACATATTACAATAACAAACAATCCATGAACAACCATACAATTGTGAAACATTTCGGAGGCATCGCCTTCCAGAGCTTCGCCCATCAACATTCCACCGTCCGAAGTCGACAACGCTCAAATACAGTCCTCCAAAGTCCACCACTCCGGGCCAGAACTTCCAAAATCACACCCACTGGGGCTGCACCGTCTGGGGTCACACCTTCCGCAGCTGAACCTTCCGAAACCATAGTTCCCAAATGGCTCCTCCCTGGCTTGGGTCTTCCGAGATTGCATCCACCCGGGCCACACTTTTCAAGGCACAGGAATCCCAGCGAGAGCAGCATTCAACAAGCCCCAGCCGAAACAAAAAGTTCTTGCACAAGTCACGAACCCAAGCACTTGAAACAGAAACTTCACGCCGACCAAGGCGTTCCTCCCAGCGGCCACATTTCCAAAAGCTCACCGCAAGGCGCGCATTAAGCCCGCCTTGAACTCCTTATCCTCTGCCCGCCCCCTGCCTGGAGCACACTATACTGGCCAACACGCAAAGCGAACGGCTTTCTTTTTGTTTATTACAAATACGTTAATACAAAACAATTACAAATACACAAAGAACAAATGTGAAAAAAAATACATTACCAATGGCTAACGCCATCCATTTATCAGTTACTACCTTCCATTTCGGAAGGGTTCATCGTCAATTACAGTTTTCCAGGGCATTGCCCTCAAAATACACCTCCATTTACAAATCATAATCTACAAATCTACAAACATTAACACAACACTACAACTGTACACAACAAAAAATAAACACTGAAGCATAAGGGCACCGTCCCCTGGGTTTGTCCACCTGCCGGGGGATGCAACCCTCCAGTGGTACTCATATCCGGGGGTTACACCTTACGGATGTTCAGCCGGAGGGGGGAAATGGGGGAAACCACCCCGCCTACTCAATCCGGAATCCCTTCCGGAATTTCAGCCGGGGCGGTGGGAGAGTCTCTCCAGGGTACTCAGTTCGGGCCTGCCTTCCCAATTTTTCTCCCGGAGAATAAAAATCCCTCTGGTGTTACTATGTCCGGGGCTTCACCACCCAGAACTTTCCCCAAGTGGATGTCACACCCCCCGGGGGTGACTTTTTCCAGGGGGGGATGCCCCCCAGGCCACAAATAACGCAAAAAAATAGACGGGGGCCGGAACAAACCACCAACTATCATAACAGGAAAACCACATATTACAATAACAAACAATCCATGAAAAATACATTACCGATGGCTAACACCATCCATTTATCAATTACTACCTTCCATTTCGGAAGGGTTCATCGTCAATTACAGTTTTCCAGGGCATTGCCCTCAAAATACACCTCCATTTACAAATCATAATCTACAAATCTACAAACATTAACAACACTACAACTGTACACAACAAAAAAATAAACACTGAAGCATAAGGGCACCGTCCCCTGGGTTTGTCCACCTGCCGGGGGATGCAACCCTCCAGTGGTACTCATATCCGGGGGTTACACCTTACGGATGTTCAGCCGGAGGGGGGAAATGGGGAAACCACCCCGCCTACTCAATCCGGACTGCCTTCCGGAATTTCAGCCGGGGCGGTGGGAGAGTCTCTCCAGGGTACTCAGTTCGGGCCTGCCTTCCCAATCTTTCTCCCGGAGAATAAAAATCCCTCTGGTGTTACTATGTCCGGGGCTTCACCACCCAGAGCATTTTCCCAAGTGGATGTCACACCCCCCGGGGGTGACTTTATCCAGGGGGGGATGCCCCCCAGGCCACAATAACGCAAGAAAATAGACGGGGGCCGGAACCACCAACTATCATAACATGAAAACCACATATTACAATAACAAACAATCCATGAACAACCATACAATTGTGAAACATTTCGGAGGCATCGCCTTCCAGAGCTTCGCCCATCAACATTCCACCGTCCGAAGTCGACAACGCTCAACTACAGTCCTCCAAAGTCCACCACTCCGGGCCAGAACTTCCAAAATCACACCCACTGGGGCTGCACCGTCTGGGGTCACACCTTCCGCGGCTGAACCTTCCGAAACCATAGTTCCAAAATGGCTCCTCCCTGGCTTGGGTCTTCCGAGATTGCATCCACCCGGGCCACGCCTTTCAAGGCACAGGAATCCCAGCGAGAGCAGCATTCAACAAGCCCCAGCCGAAACAAAAAGTTCTTGCACAAGTCACGAACCCAAGCACTTGAAACAGAAACTTCACGCCGACCAAGGCGTTCCTCCCAGCGGCCACATTTCCTAAAGCTCACCGCAAGGCGCGCATTAAGCCCGCCTTGAACTCCTTATCCTCTGCCCGCCCCCTGCCTGGAGCACACTATACTGGCCAACACGCAAAGCGAACGGCCAATATGGTGGACTGGCTGGACAATCCAATCTTTCCCACCCACAGATGTGGACGACAGGAGGAAGTTTGAGTCTGTCTGAAGCTCAATCTGAGTATCACAAAGCCCGATTGGCTGAAGGACCAGAGTCCTTCCGGTCCTCCAACTCTTCCCATTGGTCAACACCTCAGCACGAAGGTCAGAAGGCGGGCTGCCCCGCTCATGCGCAGTGTCCCCTCTCCACTGGACATGCGCAGTCCCGGGCCAGGGGGAGGGGGCGATCACCGAGAGGCTTCTCGCTGTGGCCGGAGCCGCCAGCCGGTTGCCTAGAAACCTTGGCTGGAGGAGGTGCAGGGGGAGGGGAACAATGGGTGGGGGCGGGGCTTCCGTGTCTGTGCGCCCGGGCCTGCGCACTGGAACTCCAGGACGTCATTGTGGAAGAGACTGATTCCTATTGGCTGATTCGCGGCAGGGCTCCATTGTGACGTCACAATGCGGAAGTTGGCCAATGAGCTTCAGAGTGAAACCTCCGCCTCTGGGCCACATCTGGGAGGAAATCAATGTTTCCCCCTTTCCATTTCTTTTCTCATTCTGGGGGAAATTGGGGACTTGCAGCAACTGGAGGGAAAGGAAGTGAATCCAGGGAGGTTGCAGACTCTGAAAAGGTTGGCCCGGGTTTCTCTCTCTCTTAAAGACATTGACATCCTTTGCAATGTTCCACAGGAACTAGAATTGTCTGATTTGAATTTCTATCTTGTTCTGACAGCGATGACTTTTGTCAATTCTTTTTACAGGATATTAGAAGGAGTTGATTTGCTGATAGAAATGTCAAGATCTAACATTCACTCAATTCATGGGAGCTGAATGTCATCGGTTTGAATCTGGAAGAAGAAACGTTTCTCAGCTTGAGTTGGGTGAACCATTGGTGTGAACAGAAAAGCATCGAGGCCCGTGCAACCCGAGTGACGGTGTTCCAATGCACGTATTGTGAAAACTGCAGGAGAGACAGAAAGACACTCAGATCATGGAAAAACCATGGAAATGTGGGGACTGTGAAAAGTCATTCCGTTCCCCCTCGGTGTTGGAAATTCATCGACGCAGTCACACCGGGGAGAGGCCATTCACCTGCTCCAATTGTGGGAAAGGATTCACTCGGTTATCGATCTTGCTGACACACCAGCGAGTTCACACCGGGGAGAAGCCATTCAGCTGCTCTGATTGTGGGAAGGGATTCACTCAATCATCGCACTTGCTGATACACCAGCGAGTTCACAATGGAGAGAGGCCATTCACTTGCCCCGTGAGTGAGAAGGGATTCAGCGATTCATCCACACTGCAGACACACCAGAGAGTTCATACTGGGGAGAGGCCATTTATCTGCTCCATGTGTGGTAAAGGATTTGCTCAGTCATCCAACCTGTATTCACACCAGCGAGTTCACACCGGAGAGAGGCCGTTTCCCTGCTCTGTGTGTGGGAAGGGATTCAGTAACTCCGCCAACCTGCTGAGACACCAGCAACTTCATACTGGGGAGGCTTCCTTCACCTGCTTTGAGTGTGGTAAAGGATTCAGTGATTCATCCAACCTGTTTTCGCACCAGCGAACTCACACTGGGGAGAGGCCATTCACCTGCTTTCTGTGTGGAAAGGGATTTAGCCAGGCATCCCGCCTGCAGACACACCAGCGAGTCCACACCGGGGAGAGGCCGTTCACCTGCTCAGTGTGCGGCAAGGGATTCAGTGATTCATCCAACCTGATTTCACACCAGCGAGTTCACACTGGAGAGAGGCCATTTAACTGCTTTGTGTGTCAGAAGGGATTCAGTCGATTATCTAACCTGCTGACACACCAGCGACTTCACACTGGGGGGAGACCGTTTGCCTGCAATGAATGTGGAAAGGGATTCACACGATCATCCCACCTGCTGAGACACCAGCAAGTTCATAAGCGATTACAAACATTGGATTCTGCTTAATCACACCCAGGACTGAACCACGTTCATTCTGACAGTTTGTGAAGTGGGAGGGTCGGAGGGTTTCTTTCTGCTGGACTGGCCGATCTCACAGCTTTGTTTCCAGTGGGCTGATGCTCTTTGAACCTGGGAGAGCACATTTCCACTGAAATGATCCACAAAAGCTGATGAACGTTATTTATTTTATTCTGGATAGTAAATAGTGTTTTTCCTACCACTGCAGGTAGATCTAAAATAAATACATTTGTCTCTGTACCAGTGAGTCTACAGCACAGGGCCAGGCCAGTCGGCTCACATGGTCTATGTCAGTATTTATGCTCCACATGAGCCTCCACCCACCCCTCTTCATCTCCCCCCATCAGCATATCCTTCTATTCCTTTCTCCCTCATGTATGTATCTAGCTTCCCCTTCAATGTATTCATGCTGTTCACCTCAACCACTCGCTGTGGTAGTGAGTTCTACAGTCTCACCACTCGCTGGTAAAGAGGTTTCACATTAAATCCCTATTAGATTATTGAATCTCTGAAAATGCACACAGCATTTGTAACAAAAAGGATGAATTGTCAGCATGGTAGAGATAAATGTGTGTGTCCTGATAGACATTACAGAGACTTAGTTGAAATGTCACGGAGGCTGGGATCTAAATATTGAAGGGTATTTGACATAATGGAATGGCAGGAAGCTAGGAAAAGGTGACAGGATCTCTCCCATTAACTAACAATGACATTAGTTCAGTACAGAGCTACCACCTTAGCCTGAAAGATCAGGATGAAGGATCGGTTTGGGTCGAGATAAGAAATGGTAAAGGTACGAGGTCTCTTGTGGGAGTATTTAATGGGCCCCTTACCTAAGTTACACTGAACTGATTTCTTTATTTTGAACATGACACTATAATAGTATGTTTATTTATTAGTGTCACAAACTGGCTTACATTAACATTGCAATGAAGTTACTGTGAAAATCCCTGAGTTGCCACAACTCAGCGCCTATTTGGGGAGACTGAAGGAGAATTTAGCATGGCCAACGCACCTGACCAGCATGTCTTTCCGACTATGGGAGGAAACCGGAGCACCCGGAGGAAACCCACGCAGACACGGGGAGAACGTGCAGGCTCCACACAGACAGTGACCCAAGCCGGGAATTCACCATGGGTCCCTGGTGCCATGAGGCAGCAGTGCTAACCACTGTGCCACCGTGCCGCACTCAGATACTATATTGCACTGCCCAGAAATAAAATAAACACCTGATCAAAAAGGACTAGGAAAAAGTACAAACTTATAAATCTCAACTCCTTTTCACAAATACGGATCAAATACTTCATCATTCCCAGTTCCCAGTCACATCATTTTCTCATTATTGTGTTCTGATTATTCAAATAGTATTTCTATTAAACTCATAGACAATACCATTATTTTATTCCATGACGTCATATAAACTAACATTTGAAGCTTATACATTGTTTTAAAACTGTATTTACACATATTTTCAAATCTTCACCCAAAGCATTCCAAAGATTCATCCACAAACTGAAATATACACAGACTTTAAAGTTGTACAAACATAACATTTTTTAAACTTGTTTTTTTCTATTTAATACATGATCATCATCCCTTAAAGTCAACAGTTTCTTTGCAAATTTTCAGGCAATGATTCATTTTTTGCTTCATCCAAAATCATTGCAGTTTTCAGTTCAACGGACTCCCTAAACTTTAAAACCTGGACATTTTAGAAATAATTTGTTGCTAAGTTCTTGAAAATTCACTTTATTACTATTAATTTGGCTTTTTTCTGTAACATATAGATCGGATTAATAAAGTTAAAGTTTGATGTTTATTTATTAGTGACACAAGTAGACTTACATTAACACTGAAATGAAGTTAATGAAAATCCCCCAGTCACCACACTCCGGCACCTGTTTGGCTACACTGAGGGAGAATTTAGCATGGCCAATGCACCTAACCAGCACGTCTTTCGGACAGTGGGAGGAAACCGGAGCACCCGGAGGAAATCCACACAGACGCAGGGAGAACGTGCAGACTCCACACAGTGACCCAAGCCAGGAATCAAACCCGGGTCCCTGGCACTGAGAGGCAGCACTGCTAACCACAGTGCCGCCATGTCGCCCAAATATTCATGCTTTATAACGTTTCCCCAAACCTCTGAAGAATCATCTCAAATGAACAATACAAAATATGCAAGGACTGCAGATCCAATATAAATTTAGTTTTACTCAGAATTTCAATACTCTTTGATTATTTTGTTTTAATATATATTGTATATGTGGTTTCCAACAAAAGGTATGGTCTAGGAGAACACCCAGAACTATATTTCCATATGGGGGAGGCGATGGTGTCATGGCAGTGTCACAGCACGAGTGACCCAAAGACTCAGGGTAATGCTCCGGGGACCCAGGTTCGAATCCTATTGTGGCAAATGGTGAAATATAAATTAGATGAAAATCTGGGATTAAATGTCTAATGATGATTAGAAATTATTGTCGATTGTCATAAAAGCCCATCTGGTTTACTGATGTCCTTTAGGGAAGCAAATCTGCCAACCTTATCTGGTCTGACCAACATGTAACTCCAGATCCACAGCAACATGGCTGCCTTTCATTGCTCTCTCAGTTCAAGGACAATTAGGAATGGGCAATAAATGCTGCACCAGTGACACCCACATCCCATGAATAAATAAATGTTGACATTGTCTGTGGGGAGAGAATAGAGCCAACGTTTCGAGTCTAGATGACCCTTCATCAGAGGGGTCTGACACCTCTTCTGTTTTTGTGAATGTTGCCATTGTTTATCATATTAACCAAGGGATTTACTTCACCAAATAACATAAACTTCGTTCCACTCAGAGTCAGTCACAATTCATTTTTGACAAACAATATTTTTTATTTTCTCCAATTCAGCACTAACAATTTCAATAAGCTCTTGAAGATCCCACCCAGAATAAAAAATATTGGCATCATCTGCAAACAAAACTAATTGTAATAACTTTGATACATTCCAAATGTCATTAATATATAAAATAAACAATTTAAGGCCCAAAACAGATCCCTGTGAGACTCCACACAGAATATTCACAAAATCTGATTCACATCATCGACTGTTACAAATTGTTGAGATTTTCCAAATAACTTCTGAGCCACTTATTCACTACTCCCCTAATCCCTTGTTTCCAGTGTTTTAAGTAATATTCCATGGCCAATTGTATCAAAATCTGTGTAAGATCAGTAGAAACCTCTATTGTAAATTGTCTTTCGTCATTTAGAATCATAGAAGTCATAGAAACCCTACAGTGCAGAAGGAGGCCATTCGGCCCATCGAGTCTGCACCGACCACATTCCCACCCAGGCCCTACCCCCACATATTTACCCGCTAATCCCTCTAACCTATGCATCTCAGGACTCTAAGGGGCAATTTTTAACCTGGCCAATCAACCTAACCCGCACATCTTTGGACTGTGGGAGGAAACAGGAGCACCCGGAGGAAACCCACGCAGACACGAGGAGAACATGCAAACTCCACACAGACAGTGACCCGAGCCGGGAATCGAACCCGGGACCCTGGAGCTGTGAAGCAGCAGTGCTAACCACTGTGCTACCGTGCCGCCCCAAATTCTCCACAAATTCCATCAGTGATAATGAGATAGACCGACTTGGTCTGACTATTACACAGTCAGTTACATTGAGCAATGGAATTATCAGACCATTTAGCAAATGACTTCTCTTTTCTCTGAAAAATGAGAAAAGTGAGGACACTCTCCTGTAATTAGTATAATCACGTTTGTCTCCAGCTTTAAACCATGGAGTAACTTTGTCAATTTTCATTTTACAGGGAGATAGCCCAGTTTGAAAAGACCGGTTGCAAATATGTCAATGGTTTTACTCCACAATCAATAACCTGCTTAACGATTGACATCTCAGTATTGTCTGAATTTGTAGTTTTTTTATTCTTATGATATTTAACAATATCAATGACCTCCTTTCCATCAACACCTCTAAAACGTGAGATGGGATGAAGAGGTGGATATTTTCTCTTGGAACTTTTAACATCATTGTCCATGAACTCCGTTAAAAAGAAATCCACATTTGGAAGCCCAGCCATTATATGAAATATCAGCACTATAACAGGGGAAGATAAGAAAGACAGACATTTTGATCTTTTCATCAACATATCTGAGAGTTAAGAATGTGTGACATGATTTTGGGATACCGGAGTGAGTGTACAGATGTGATTTGTTACATGTGAAAAATAACAAGCCTAAATTCATGGTGAGATGGAGTGAGGAGCGGGTCCCAAACACACACGGCTACTTGAGACACAGCAGGAGATGAAATGGTTAATGTGGCCAGGGGATTGAGACAACATTGTGACATCATCAAGGCACTGACACTCCAGAGAGAAACTGAGTTCAAAACAATCAGGGTCCAATTAAACACACTGCACAGGGACACACAGTGAGGAAAATTAAAATAAAATGGATAATATTATAGATTAGGACAATTAACCGCTTGGGAGAAATAATAGAGTAAGAACTGTCCACAAGTTGGATAGGGGTAAAGAGAGAGCTGGAGAATCTTTTGCATCCATGCTTGATCTGTTGCTTGAAGCATCTGTCCTTTTGTACGAGTAACCTAGAACTCACGGTGCTCCTTCAGTAGTAGGAAAGACCGATTAGATGTTACCCCAGGCAGGGCCAGAACAGAACTGGAAAATAACGGATTGAAATTGAGTGAGTGTCAGAGAGAGAGTTCTCCTCCCCCCTCAAGGTGTGGACTGTAAGAATCCTGGGGGACCCCCTACTTTGGGTTTTCTTGCTAATTAGTGAATATTATATTAGATTCTATGACTGGCTGTGCATTGATTTTGAATTTGATTGTGACACTTCTCCTGTTTTTATTCCTGTTGTGATTACACTCTGGGTAAGGATGGTTGACAGGTGACAGGATGGGAAATTGTGGTTTGGATCTTCATTGACCAAATGTTTTATTGATCCGAAAGGTGTAAAAGGGGCAAAACTTCAGCAGAAATCCACAGAGCTGAGAACAGACGACTTGCTGTGTGGGAACAGGGAGATAAACAGCTCCCAGAGGACAGAGAAAACAAGAGTGCCTTGAATCCTGGATGACACCAGGGTGTCACGGCCACCATGTTTTCACTGTTTGGCATGGGAATGCTGACTCCCTGTACCAGGGACGGAGCGTGGGAAGACAATTGTTTGAGAGTTTGACGTGGCTTGGGCAGGTACAGATGGTTCAATGACAGGTTTTGTAATTGGTCCGTTCAAATGTTAGCTGGGCAATGATTGGGTTAAATCAGTCTCCATAGACTTTGTGATGTAAAAAAGTATGAGAAGGGATTCCCCGAGCACAGAGATTAGTCGAGGTTTTACATATTGCATTGACTGGTGCCATGGCATCTGGGGCAGAGCAGGGAGCATTTCCGTGGAGATGCTGCTTCTACCCAGAGTGTAATGGTAATGCTGCTGCACCTTGATACGACTGCTCAGACATTAGCCTGTGTCAGCTCTTATTGATACTGAATAAAATCTAACCACTGTCACCAATAAGGGTTATCACTGGCAATCATTTCAGAGTTTGGGAAAAGGGGAGAAAGGATTAATTGACTCCCTGAAGCCCATTTTCTAACATCACTGAGTCAAAAATAAAATCCCATCTCCCCCTCTGACTCCTTTGCCAATTAGCTTAGAGAGGCTCACTTTCTGTTAAAGAGCCTGCCAACCCCTCTCACCCACTTTCCCTAAAGTGCATCAATCTCATCAGGAAAAGTCCAGTACAATCAAATATTTTTACTGATAAAAGTTTATTAATGAAACAGAACATGGTTAAAACAAACAGAAAGTGACTTGAGGATCAAAGACAACCAGAGTAAAGGGATGTTCACAATGTTCTGGACACAACTGGATTCTCTTCAGCTCCTCTGTCCCCTGTTCCTGTGACTCCCCGCTTTGGACACAGGGACACTGAACCCTGGGGGGTCACCATCAGCCCTGGTCACCTCCTCTGGTGCCTTGATTGGTTGGAGGCCCATTTCCCAGTCAGTTCTCCAGTACCTTCCTGTCTCTCTATTAGTGCGACCCCCAGGGCAGTTTCCCAACTGGGGCGCAGGCCCCGCTATTCTCAGCTAAATGCTGCCCTCAGCTCCATCGCCAGGCTGTCATTGACACGAGCAACAGAGACAGAAAGGTACCCCAGGCTCAAATGGGAAGTTGAAACTTGTGGGTCTAAATCAACACTTCAACATTTGTCAGTCAAATCCATGTTATTTACACTGGGAGTTTTTATGATGAGATTAATTGAAGTGTTCGGCCAGTCAGCAAACTCGAGAAGCACTGATTCCAGATTGTTCAATACTTCTACCTTGAATCACAAAAGCTTCTCACTTTATCCCCTTCCTGAACTGAATTCCATTATCCTGAGCAGCTGTGGGTGTCACCTCTCTGTGTAAACTCCTGCCCCTTTTTATAAGGCTCTCTCATTCCTTATTGTGGGTCAATTCTTTAATGGTTGAGGATCGCTCTGTGATGTAGTGAGTGTTTATCCGGTCAATCAATGTTTCTGATGTCAGTCGGAATGTCCATCGTTACTTTTCACCTGTTTCTCACTCTGTGTTTTATAAAAATAAAGTTTATAAACTTTTACAGAATGGTCAGCTTTAAGGTTTCTGTAGTTGGTGATGAGGTCATCCAAAGGTCAAAGCCTCTCTTTTCTCCTTCCTGTTTAACTAAGGGGTTGTGTGGAATATTCCACTCAGGGGAGGTGGTGGGAATGTCTCTGGCCGAGTAATGCAGAGACGCAGCAAAGGATCTGGGGACAGGCAGCTGGTGGGATTTGAATTCAGTGAATCAATCTGGAATTATATAAAGTTCGTCTCAGTAACATTGACCATGAAACTATCATCGATTGTTGTAAAAACCTATCCGGTTCACCCTATTAATGCTCCCTATTAGGGAGGGAAATCTGCCATCCTTACCCAGTCAGGCCTACATGTGAATCCAGACCCACACAGCGATGTGGGTGAATCTTAACTGCCCCTCTGAAATGGCTGAGCAAGTCACTCCGTTCAGGGGCAATTAGGAGATGAGCAACGTGTGCTGGGGCTTTGCCAGCAGTGTCCACATCCCAGGGAAGAATAAAGAATATTCCACAGAAAGTGATGGGTGATTTGAAATGAACTGAAAGTAGGTCAGGAGGTGCTCGTATCGTCCAGAGCTGCTTTTCAATGGATCCTCCTGTTTAAAATAAAAACACATCAGTGTGTCCCTTTCCCAGACACACTGACCTTGGAATATCACAATGCTGTTTTTAAACATTCCTTTGTTAAAGAATCAGTCATTTAGAATTGTGAAACAGACAGAAATTGAATGTTCCGTTTTTCCTGGGATCCTCCTGTGCCTGGCACCGGTGTCCTGAACAAGGCTATTAACATTCTCTGGGTTAAAGGTTCCTCCTGGTTCTTGCTGTCTGTTGTGTCCTTTGTCACAGTCGGTACCAGGACATTTCTATTGAAAGGTTGTTAAGAAATTCCAGTGAATTCCAGTCCCTTGTGTAACGTTCCATTTGGTGTGCGTCAGATTCAGAGATGTCCACGTGTGTGTGAAAAGGGTTCTGGGTCAGGGTTTTAACCCTTCTTTCCCCGTTAGTAACAATGAGCCCTGTATTCAATTCTAAAGTATAAAGTCCTCATTAGATATCAATTCTACCTGTTATCTACATTTCACCAACCAGTCTATATTTTCATCACAGGACTGCAGTGGGAGCACCGTCAACATCTTACTGACTGGATCGATTTTATCGAGGAGGTGACGAAGGTGATCGATGAAGGTAGAGCAGTGGATGTTGTGAACATGGATTTTTCGAAGGCTTTCAACAAGGTCCCTCATGGTCGGCTCATCCAGAAGATTAAGATGCATGGGATTCACGGTGACTTGGCCACTTGGATTCAGAATTGACTTGCCCATAGAAGTCAGGGAGTAGTGGTGGAGGGTGTTTTTCTGGCTGGAGGTCCATGACTAGTGGTGTTCTGCAGGAATCCGTACTGGGACCTGCGCTATTTGTGATATATATAAATAACTTGGATGAAAACATGGATGGGTGGGTTAGTAAGCTTGCAGATGACACAAAGCTAGATGGAGTTGTAGATAGTGTAGAAGGTTGTCAGAGGATACAGTGGGATGTAGATCAGCTGCAGATATGAGCGGAGAAATGGCAGATGGATTTTAATCCAGACAAGTGTGAGGTGCTGCACTTTGGAAGATCAAATATTAAGGATAAGTATACAGTTAATGTACAGAGGGATCGTGAGGTTCAAGAAAGTTCAAAGGAGATGTGAGAGGTAAGTGTTTTTACACAGAGAGTGGTCGGTGTCTGGAACACGCTGCTAGGAATGGTGGTGGAGGCAGATACGATAGGGGCCTTTAAGGGGGTTTTAAATAAGCACATGAATATGCAAGGAATAGAGGAATATGGACCAAGGGCAGGCAGAAAGGAATAGTTTAATTTGGCATCATGTTCGACACAACATGGTGAGCTGAAGGGTCTGTTCCTGTGCTGTACTGTTCTACGTTCTATTTGTGATCTCCATTTAGAAAAAGGAAATAGAGACATAGAACATAGAACAGTACAGCACAGAACAGGCCCTTCGGCCCACGATGTTGTGCCGAGCTTTATCTGAAACCAAGATCAAGCTATCCCACTCCCTATCATCCTGGTGTGCTCCATGTGCCTATCCAATAACCGCTTAAATGTTTCTAAAGTGTCTGACTCCACTATCACTGCAGGCAGTCCATTCCACACCCCAACCACTCTCTGCGTAAAGAACCTACCTCTGATATCCGTCCTGTATCTCCCACCACGAACCCTATAGTTATGCCCCCTTGTAATAGCTCCATCCACCCGAGGAAATAGTCTTTGAATGTTCACTCTATCTATCCCCTTCATCATTTTATACACCTCTATTAAGTCTCCCCTCAGCCTCCTCCGCTCCAGAGAGAACAGCCCTAGCTCCCTCAACCTTTCCTCATATGACCTACCCTCCAAACCAGGCAGCATCCTGGTAAATCTCCTCTGCACTCTTTCCAGCGCTTCCACATCCTTCTTATAGTGAGGTGACCAGAACTGCACACAATATTCCAAATGTGGTCTCACCAAGGTCCTGTACAGTTGCAGCATAACCCCACGGCTCTTAAACTCCAACCCCCTGTTAATAAAAGCTAACACACTATAGGCCTTCTTCACAGCTCTATCCACTTGACTGGCAACCTTTAGAGATCTGTGGATATGGACCCCAAGATCTCTCTGTTCCTCCACAGTCTTCAGAACCCTACCTTTGACCCTATAATCCACATTTAAATTTGTCCTACCAAAATGAATCACCTCACATTTATCAGGGTTAAACTCCATTTGCCATTTTTCAGCCCAGCTTTGCATCCTATCTATGTCTCTTTGCAGCCTACAACAGCCCTCCACCTCATCCACTACTCCACCAATCTTGGTGTCATCAGCAAATTTACTGATCCACCCTTCAGCCCCCTCCTCTAAGTCATTAATAAAAATCACAAAGAGCAGAGGACCAAGCACTGATCCCTGCGGCACACCGCTAGCAACCTGCCTCCAATCCGAAAATTTTCCATCGACCACCACCCTCTGTCTTCGGTCAGACAGCCAGTTACCTATCCAATCGGCCAACTTTCCCTCTATCCCACACCTCCTCACTTTCATCATAAGCCGACCATGGGGGACCTTATCAAACGCCTTACTAAAATCCATGTATATGACATCAACTGCCCTACCTTCATCAACACACTTAGTTACCTCCTCAAAAAATTCTATCAAATTTGTGAGGCACGACTTGCCCTTCACGAATCCGTGCTGACTATCTCGGATTAATCTGCATCTTTCTAAATGGTCGTACATCCCATCCCTAAGGACCCTTTCCATCAATTTACCAACCACCGAAGTAAGACTAACCGGTCTATAATTACCAGGGTCATTTCTATTCCCTTTCTTAAACAGAGGAACAACATTCGCCATTCTCCAGTCCTCTGGCACCATCCCCGTGGACAGTGAGGACCCAAAGATCAACGCCAAAGGCTCTGCAATCTCATCCCTTGCCTCCCACAGAATCCTAGGATACATTTCATCAGGCCCAGGGGACTTATCGACCTTCAGTTTATTCAAAACTGCCAAGACATCCTCCCTCCGAACATCTATTTCCTCCAGCCTATTAGCCTGTAACACCTTCTCTTCCTCAAAAACATGGCCCCTCTCTTGGTGAACACTGAAGAAAAGTATTCATTCATCACCTCGCCTATCTCTACTGACTCCATACACAAGTTCCCACTACTGTCCTTGACCGGCCCTAACCTCACCCTGGTCATTCTTTTATTCCTCACATAAGAGTAAAAAGCCTTGGGGTTTTCCTTGATCCGACCCGCCAAGGACTTCTCATGTCCCCTCCTAGCTCTCCTAAGCCCCTTTTACAGCTCATTCCTTGCTAACTTGTAACCCTCAATCGAGCCATCTGAACCTTGTTTCCTCATCCCTACATAAGCTTCCCTCTTCCTTTTCACAAGACATTCCACCTCTTTTGTGAACCATGGTTCCCTCACTCGGCCATTTCCTCCCTGCCTGACAGGAACATACCTATCAAGGACATCCAGTATTTGTTCCTTGAAAAAGTTCCACTTTTCATTCGTTCCTTTCTCTGACAGTTTCTTTTCCCAACTTATGCCCCCTAATTCTTGCCTAATCGCATCATAATTACCCCTCCCCCAATTGTAAACCTTGCCCTGCCGTACGGCCCTATCCCTCTCCATTGCAATAACAAAAGACACCGAATTGTGGTCACTATCTCCAAATTGCTCTCCCACAACCAAATCTAACACTTGGCCCGGTTCATTTCCCAGTACCAAATCCAATGTGGCCTCACCTCTAGTCGGCCCATCCACATATTGTGTCAGGAAACCCTCCCGCACACACTGCACAAAAACTGCCCCATCCAAACTATTTGACCTACAAAGGTTCCAATCAATATTTGGAAAGTTAAAGTCCCCCATAACAACTACCCTGTGACCCCCACACATATCCATAATCTGCTTAGCAATTTCTTCCTCCACATCTCTATTACTATTTGGGGGCCTATAGTAAACTCCTAGCAACGTGACCGCTCCTTTCCTATTTCTAACTTCAGCCCATATTACCTCAGTGTGCAGATCCCCCACGAAGTGCCTTTCCGCAGCCGTTAAACTATCCTTGATTAACAATGCCACTCCTCCACCTCTTTTACCAGCTTCCCTACACTTACTGAAACATCTATACCCCGGAACGTCCAACAACCATTCCTGTCCTTGTTCTACCCACGTCTCCGTAATGGCCACAACATCGTAGTCCCAAGTACCAATCCACGCCCCAAGTTCATCTACCTTGTTCCGGATGCTCCTTGCATTGAAGTAGACACACTTCAACCCACCTTCCTGTCTACCAGTACCCACCCTTGACCCTGATACCTTCCCCAATACCTCACCACCCTCACTGACTTCTGGACTACAACTCCCTTTCCCACTCCCCTGACAAATTAGTTTAAACCCCCCTGAAGAGCCGTAACAAATTTCCCTCCGAGGATATTGGTGCCCCTCTGGTTCAGGTGCACCCCGTCCTGTTTGTACAGGTCCCACCTTCCCCAGAACGTGTTCCAATTATCCACGTATCTGAAACCCTCCCTCCTACACCATCCCTGCAACCACATATTTAACTGCACTCTCTCCCTGTTCCTCAACTCGCTATCACGTGGTATCGGCAACGTACCAGAGATGACCACATGTTTCGTCTTGGGTCTCAGCTTCCAGCCCAGCTCCAGAAATTCCTGCTTTAAATCCCCGTCCCTTCTCTTACCTATGTCATTGGTACCAATGTGCACCACGACTTGTGACTGTTTCCCCTCCCCCTTCAGAATCTGGAAAACACGGTCTGAGACATCACGGACCTTGGCATCCGGTAGGCAACATACCATCCGTGAGTCTCTTTTGCTGCCACAGAACCTCCTATCTATCCCTCTAACTAACGAGTCCCCAATAACTATCGCCCTCCCGCTCTCCCCCTTTCCCTCCCGAGCCACAGAGACGGACACAGTGCTGGAGATCCTCTCACTGCGGCTCCCCACTGGTATGTCGTCCCCCTCAACCGTATCCAAAGCGGAATACTTGTTGCTGGAGAAGGGGCAAGAAACTGGAGACACTGGAGAAGGGGCAAGAAAGATTCACAAGAATAATCCCAGAACTGTCATCACTTGTGAACTCACTGGTGTTTCACCAAGTTTGCTGACTGAGTGAATCCCTTCCCAGTCAGAGCAGGTGACCAGCCTCTGCCTGGTGTGAACTCACTGGTGGGACATTAGTTCCCGAGAGCTTTTGAAGCCACGCCCACATTTAAAGGGTCTCTCCTGGGTGTGATGATGTTGGGTCTGGGCAGGCTGGATAATCGAGTAAATCCTTTCGCACACACCAAGCAGGTGAATGGTTTCTCCCCGGTGTGAACTCACTGGTGTTTCAGCAGTGTTGATGATATTCTAATCCTCCTTGAACAGTGAGAGCAGCTGAACGGCCTCTCCCCGGTGTGAATGTGCTCGGGGATCATCAGTTCCTGAGAGCTTCTGAAGCCGGCCTCTCGGGCAGAGCATTTAAAGGGAGTCTCCTTGGAGTGAGTGGCTTTGTGTTTCTGCAAGCTGGATGACTGAGTGAATCCTTTCCCACACACAGAGCAGGTGAACAGTCTCTCCCCAGTGTGAACTCGCTGGTGGGACACCAGTTCTCCAGAGCTTTTGAATCCGCTCCCACAGTCAGAACATTTAAAACGGTCTCTCTTTGGTGTGAGTGAGATTGTGTCTGCGCAGGTTCGATGAATGAGTGAATCTCTTCCCACACACAGAGCAGGTGAATGGCCTCTCCCCAGTGTGAACTCGCTGGTGTATCCGCAGGTTGTATGCTTTTCTAAACCACTTTGAGCAGTGAGAGCAGCTGAACGGTCTGTCCTCAGTGTGAATGCGCTGGTGGGACACCAGATCCTGAGAGCTTTTAAAACCACTTCCACAGTCACAGCACTTAAAGGGTCTCTCATTGGTATGAGTGACATTGTGTTCCCGCAGGCTGGATAACTGAGTGAATCCCTTCCCACACACAGAGCAGGTGAATGGTCTTTCCCCGGTGTGAACTCGCTGGTGTATCCGCAGGTTGTATGCTTTTCTAAACCTCTTTGAGCAGTGAGAGCAGCTGAACTGTCTCTCCTCAGTGTGAATGCGCTGGTGGA
The DNA here is from genome assembly GCF_964213995.1 of Mustelus asterias. NCBI lineage: Eukaryota > Metazoa > Chordata > Chondrichthyes > Carcharhiniformes > Triakidae > Mustelus > Mustelus asterias. The sequence goes on from NW_027590136.1 coordinate 431,914, forward strand.
TCATCAGTACCTGAGAGCTTTTGAATCCGCTCCCACAGTCAGAGCATTTAAACGGTCTCTCATTGGTGTGAGTGACTCGGTGTCTCAGCAGGTGGGATGAATGAATGAACCCCTTCCCACACACAGAGCAGGTGAACGGTCTCTCCCCAGTGTAAACTCGCTGGTGTATCTGCAGGATGGCTAAAGTTCTAAATCTCTTTGAGCAGTGAGAGCAGCTGAATGGTCTGTCCTCGGTGTGAATGCACTGGTGGGACATCAGATCTCCAGAGCTTTTAAAACCACTCCCACAGTCAGAGCATGTAAATGGTCTCTCATTGGTGTGAGTGAGATTGTGTGTCTGCAAGCTGGATAACTGACCGAATCCCTTCCCACACACAGAGCAGGTGAACGGCCTCTCCCCAGTGTGACTGCGTTGATGAATTTCCAGCCGAGATGGGGATATGAATCTCTTCCCACAGTCCCCACATTTCCACAGTTTCTCCATGGTTCAGGTGTCCTTGTGACTCTCTAGGTTAAACAATCAGTTAAATCTGACACAGAACACAGGCACAGTCTCTCCCCTGTGAATGCTGCGATATATTTTCAGGCTGTGTAACTGGTTAAAGCTCTTTCCACACTCAGTGCACTGGAACACTCTCACTCGGGTGTGTGTATCTCACTGCATTTCTAGTCACAGTGATGTTTACAATCTGTTGAAGCCAAGAGGCCAAACAAACATTTCTCCTGCTAGGTTCAAAGGCCAATGATATTCAGGTCCCAAGAAATCGAGTCACTCTGTCAGATCTCGATGTGATGTTGGAGATTTCTGTCTGATTTCTCCTTGTCTAATATCCTGTAAGTCAATTTAGAAAAAAACATCGCAATTCAGAATATGATCGAAATTCAAATCTACATTTCTAGTTAATGGAGCATTCATTAAAGACACAGTCATGGAGCATTAAACTTGCCGAGCAGGGCCTCCCGTATCAGCACACAGGCAGCTGCTTTGTGAGACTGCCAGCAGTACGGACAAGTCAGAGATAAGGGTGTCCTCAGAAGTGGGATTCATTGTGAAAGCTCAGGGACGGTTGATAAGATGCAGCAATTCTATGATTCTAATGAACATTCTTTCCTCTCTCATTCCGCAAAAGCCATGAACCTCCATCCCGCACACTCTCCCTCCATTCTCACTCTGCTGTATCTAATATTCACCCTCCCAATTCTCCTGAAGGTGCTGATTGAGGCTGCTTGACAGATCCATGCTCACTGCTTCCTGTCCAGCACAGAAATCAGAACAAATAGGAGCTGCAGTCAGCATTCGGCCCATCGAGTCTGCTCAACCATTCATTGAGATTATTGGTTGATCTACCTCTGCATTATTTTCCCCACACTGTCCCCCATATCCATCGATATCTTCAATATCTAGAAACCTATCAATCCCTCTCTTGAAAATTCTTGATGACTGAGGCTCTATAGTCCTCTGGGGTAGAGAATCCAAAACATCACCACGTCCTTGAGTGAAGAAATCCTTCCTCATCTGAGCTTTCTCTCCATTTTCCAGCCTGGTCCCAATAATTATTGACTCCCTTGTCATTCAAAAACTGTCTAACTCATCCTTGAATATATTCAATCCCTCCACTGGTCCCTATGGAAGAGAAATCTAGATACTAACAATCCTCTGAGGGAAGAGATTGTTGGAAATATATAATATAGCTGTAGTCCAAAATTACACAGCCAGATATAATAAGTGTATTTTATTACAGAGCTATAAATAATATATCTAATCTGTACCATATAACAAGAGGGGAGCGGATAGCCTCGTGGTATTATCGCTAGAGTATTAATCCAGAAATTTAGCTGATGTTCTGGGGACCCGGGTTCGAATCCTGCCACGGCAGATGGTGGAATTTGAATTTAAAAACAAAATCTAGAATTAAGAATCTACTGATGACCATGAAACAATTGTCGATTGACCAAAAAACCCATCTGGTTCATTCATGTGCTTTAGGGAAGGAAATCTGCCGTCCTTACCCAGTCTGGCCTACATGTGACTCCAGAGCCACAGCAATGTGGTTGACTCTCAACCATCCTCCGAAATGGCCGAGCGAGCCATTCAGTTCAAGGGGAATTAGGGATGGGCAATAAATGCTGGCCCAGCAATGCCCGTGTCCCAAGGATGAATTAAAAAAACATCAGACACGTCTCTGTCCGATATTAGTTTACTGTCCCCTTTAATATATTTCAGAAATTAGATGGGCACATGAAGGAAATAAAGTTGCTGGGGAAAGGGAATATAGAAAGGGAATGGGACTGACTGGATTGTTCTACAGAGAGTCGGCATGGATTCGAGTTACTGAATGGACTCCTTCTGCGCTGTAATGACTCGATGAGTGAAAATATATAACATAGCTTCAGTGTTACATTACAAAACGAGAATTAATAATAAATGTACTTTGTTACAGAACCATAAATAATATATCAAATCTACAATATCACAACACGAGACATATCTCTGTCCTATATTAATTTATTGTTCTTTTAAATGTCAGCCATCTCCTCAGGAAACCAGCCCTTTAATTGTGAACATTAGGAAAGGGACTTTTTAGCCAGAAATCAATGTGTCAAGCTGGGGGAGCAAAGGATGTCAATGTCTTTCAGAGAAATTGCAGTGTTAATTTAAGCCTTACTTGTGACTCATAAATAAACTTTAAACTTTAGGGGCGGCACAGTAGCACAGTGGTTAGCACTGCTGCTTCACAGCTCCAGGGACCTGGGTTCGATTCCCGGCTTGGGTCACTGCCTGTGTGGAGTTTGCACATTCTCCTCGTGTCTGCGTGGGTTTCCTCCGGGTGCTCCGGTTTCCTCCCACAGTCCAAAGATGTGCGGGTTAGGTTGATTGGCCAGGTTAAAAATTGCCCCTTAGAGTTCTGAGATGCGTGGATTAGCGGGTAAATATGTGGGGGTAGGGCCTGGGTGGGATTGTGGTCGGTGCAGACTCGATGGGCCGAATGGCCTCCTTCTGCACTGTAGGGTTTCTATGAGTTCTATAATATAAACTACCCAATTCTCCTGAAGGTGCTAATTAATGCTGATCGACACTCACCATTTCATGTTCCTGACAGATCATAAGAAATAGTTAGAAATTCAGCCCACCAAGCTGTTCAATTGAATTTTTTTTATTCATTCATGGGACATGGATGTTGCTGGCTGGCCAGCATTTATTCCCCATCCCTAGTAGCCCTTGGAGGGCAGTTGAGAGTCAACCACATTGTTGTGGCTTTGGAGTCACATGTAGGCCAGACCAATTAAGGATGGCAGATTTCATTCCCTGAAGGACATTAGTGAACCAGATAGGTTTTTCCGACAATCGAAAGGGTTTCATGGTCATCAGTAATTTCTTAATTCCAGATATTTTTTACTGAATTCAAATTCCACCAGCTGCTATGGGGTGGGATTGTTGTTGGTGCAGACTCGATGGGCTGAATGGCCTCCCTCTGTACTGTAGGATTTCTATGATTCTATGGCAGGATTCAAACCCGGGTCCCCAGAACATTAGCTGAGTTTCTGATTAATAGTCCAGCAATAATACCACAAGGCCATCGTCTCCCCATCAAGATCATGGCTGATTTGATGTAATCTTAACTCCACTTTTCTTCCTGTCACCCTTGACTCCCTTTTCAATCAAAAATCTCTGTGTTTTGAGTATATTTAATGATGCAGCCTTCACTGCTCTCTGGGGAAGAGAATTGCAAAGACTAACGGCCCTCTGAGGGAAGACATTTCTCCTCATCGCCATCAGAAATGGGAGACCCTTTATTTTGACAATCTGCCGACTAATTCTAGAATCCCCAACATTGGAAACATCCTCTCTTCATCTATACTAATCACTACCTCACAATCTGATGTCAATACTATGATCACCTCTAAACTCCAGTCAGTACAGGCCCAAACTTATCTCACAAAACAACGCCTTCATCCCAGGTATCAGCCTGCAGATCCTTCTCTGAACTGACAATGACAGAGAGGTGATCAGGGAGGGCAGAGGTGAAACAAAGCAATGGATGGACATGGATTCAGATCCACAGTAACGGAGTCACACCAGCCCCAGAGATGTGGAACCAGAGCACAGATAACAGAGCACAGCAGGAAAATTCAAAATTATAGGTAAATGTTCAATAATACTCACCTCTGAAACAATTTCACTGTTTTCTAATTTGAAACCTGCGGCTGGAAAGATGTCAGAAGCACTGGAATCAGAGAAGAATTGCAATCTTCAAATATTCTAACTCCCTGCAAAAGGAGATTACAAGAGTCATGTGTTAATTTTGGCTTAAAATTAAGAGATACACATTTTTTGGGGGTTTGAGATTGCTTGAAAATCCTCTTCTTCTAACCAAGGAGATTCCAAAATCACAGAATCTCTGCAGTGCAGAAGGAGGCCTTTAAGGCCATTGAGTCTGCACCAAGTTTCTAACAGAGCACCTTTACTCAGGCCCTATCCCTGTAACCTGATGTACGTACATCACTAATCCTCCCCTTTCCTTCCCCCTCATCTTGGGACACAAAGGGACAATTTAGCACTATCGATCAACCTAACCTGCACATCTTTGGAATGTGAGAGGAAACCAGAGCACCCAGAGGAAACCCACATGGACAGAGGGAGAATGTGCAAACTCCATACAGACAATCACCCGAGGCTGGAATTGAACCGGGTCTCTGGCACTATGAGACAGAAGTGCTAACCACTGTGTCACCCCCAACAGTCATTTGTAGTCCTGAATATAAATCCATAACATTCTCCCCTCCTGTTTTCTAGCATAAGATTACTTAAAATGGAATATACTTACATTGGAAGCAATTCAGACAAGGTTCACTCGCTGATTTCGGGCATGAAGGGGTCTGTTTTATGAGGAAAGGTGAGGCAGGGTGCATCTATGCTCATTGGATTTTAGATAAATGAGATGTGATCTTACTGAAACATGAGATTCTGAGGGTGCTTGACAGAGTGAATGCTGAAAGGGTTTACCCCTCAACAGGGAATCTGGAACTGCGAGAACAATTTAAATATAATGATCTAAGACAGAGATGAGGAGAAATTGCTTCTCTCAGAAGTTCAGTAAGCTGTGAAATTCTCTCCCTCATTGAACAGTAGAGGCCGGCTCATTGAGTATATTCAAAGCTGTGTTATATACCATTTTACCTACCAGGAGGTGATGAGTTAGAGAGGTTGAGGCTGGAGGAAAATTGAGTTAAGCCATGTGTTTACTGAATGGCAGAGCAGCATCGATGGGTCTAGATGCCCCCTCCTGCTCCTAATTTTGATCATGTTTTAATTCTGTTATTCGAATGGCCGCACATTCCCCCTGCAGCACCTTCCCCCGGGAAAGGCAGCATCCATTAACCCGGCCTGTCAGTCAATGACTCAAACATTGTCTCTCCTGGTCACCCAAATCCTGAAGCTCCGCCCACTGACCGCGCATGCGCTCTGCTCCCCGCTGAACAAAAATGGCGGCCGCGGCACTGGGCCTGACCCCGGATAAAATCCCCGGAGCTGCAAACCCGGAACCGGAAGGCTCTTATTCAGGCCTTGCGGCCTACAGCAGATGTTTGTGAAGCCTGTGTCCCCTCCCCACCCCGACTCCCGGCTCCATTCCTCCCGCCGCCCTGCTGATTCTCACCCCTTGAAACAAGTGTCTCCCGCACTCGTAGGCCTCCGACCAAAGTGGCACTGCGCATGCCCCAGATACAGCGCTGCGCCTGCGCACTGGGCTCCTGTGGAGTGAATAGGGCACTTTCACACCCGCAGCGAATGCTGGGTAATAACCTCCATTGAACCCTCATACAGTTAATTCAAAATAACATTGTTAGCATTTGAGGTAAATTAATGAAATATTGAGAATTGGTACATTGTTGTGCTCCATTTCTCAATGTTCTGCTGCAGGACCATGCAATGGGCGGCACGGTAGCACGGTGGTTAGCACTGCTGCTTCACAGCTCCAGGGTCCTGGGTTCGATTCCCGGCTTGGGTCACTGTCTGTGTGGAGTTTGCACATTCTCCTCGTGTCTGCGTGGGTTTCCTCCGGGTGCTCCGGTTTCCTCCCACAGTCCAAAGATGTGCGGGTTAGGTTGATTGGCTATGCTAAAATTGCCCTTAGTGTCCTGGGATGCGTAGGTTAGAGGAATTAGTGGGTAAATATGTAGGGATATGGGGGTAGGGCTTGGGTGGGATTGTGGTCGGTGCAGACTCGATGGGCTGAATGGCCTCTTTCTGTGCTGTAGGGTTTCTAAGATTTCCTAAGATTTCAAAGCTTTTGCACCGTTTCCCTCTCACTCCTCCCTTTATGGTGCTGATTCTGGCTGGGTTCAATCGCAGTCACTGGTTCTTCTCTCTGTCCCTGATACTGAATATTCACTGTTTTAGAGAATGATACAGCATAAATAGATATCATTTGGCCCATTGTGTCTCTGCTGGCTCTCTGGAAGATCTATCCAATTAATTCCACACCCGGCTGGTAGAGTCAGAACAATGCGGGAGGGTCGTGGGGATTCCAATCAGACTGAATCATTTTATCATAAAAGTGAAATACTGTGGATGCTGGAATCTGAAAACCCCCCCAGAAAATGCTGGAAAATCTCAGCGGGTCTGATAGCATCTGTGGAGAGGGAGTAGAGCCAATATTTCGAGTCTAGATGTCCCTTCATAAGAGCTCTTATGAAGTGTCATTCAGACTTGAAACGTTGGCTCTATTCTCTAATTATTTTATCAATATGTTTCTTGTTCTTAGTTTCCAAATGGCAGGTAAGAGACCTGTCCGGTCCCCACTTAAGCTCTGATTTTTCACTGACCATGCTTGGGTAGGATTATAACCATTAGAATCGACTCTCAGAGGTCTGCTTTTCAGTCCAGTGCTACTTGGAGGATACCGTCACCTCAGCGACTATCGGGTCACAAGTCCCTCACAGTTCTTATCACAAATTTATGATAAAATAATTTAAACAATGCCTGAGAACGCTTCTTCACTTCTTAACCGACTACCTACCATGGTTTGTTGATTGGTCAGACCCTCTTTTTACAAATTCGGGTATATCAGCTGCTGAACATCAGCCAGTGTTCTGGAATAAGTTTAATTCTAACTCATTCTGAGTAAATATTCTCACCACGTCCTCTATCGGGGCCCTGCTAAGCAGCTTTAATGGTCCATGATTGCAGAAACTGAGCAGTCACAGGAATGTGGTCAAGATAGTCCAGTCCCATACTGCCTCACAGTCCTTCAATTACAACAGAATATGTGGCTGTATGTAGCTGCCTCGGCCATGGTCAACCCCAACACTGCCTTCTTGAACTGCTACAATGCCTGAGGTGTAAGTACACCCACAGTACTGTTAGGGAGGGTTTCCAGCTACACATTCCATACTTTCACCAGAATGAAGGTGGATACCAGATTGATATATTCCATTCAACCACACCCAAGGTGAGTTGTTCAAATTCCTTGATTGTCCAGGACAATATATTCACAATATCTTTAAATCAGAAATTAAACATTCCCATTTGATTTCAGGTATTAACATATTCTATTAGTTTGTTCTTTATTGTCAATGTCAGGCTGGGGTTCTCCTTGGAGCAAAGGAGGTTGAGGGAGATTTGATAGAGGTGGACAAAATTCTGGCAGGTTGAGATAAGGTGGACAAAGAAAAGCTGTTCCCATTAGCTGATGGGACAAGGACGAGGGGGACACAGATTTATGGTTTTGGGTCAGAGATGCAGTGGGGGGATGTGAGGAAGAATATTTTGATGCAGCGAATGGTAATGTTCTGGAACTCGCTGCCTATGAGCGTGGAGGAAGTGGAGACAATAAACAATTACAAAGGAAATTCGATTGGCATCTGGGGGAGTTTCAAATAGAAATGCTGACTGAACATGTCTTAACTTCCAATCGCCCTGTCACTCTGTGATCCGTGTGAAATTTGAAACCAGGTATTCGCAACAAGACTCAGCCCACTGGAGGCAAAGTCATGAGACCAGCCAGTCCAGCAGAAAGAAACCCTCCGACCCTCCCCATTGACCAACTGTGAGAATGAACAAAATGCAGTCCTGGGTGTAACTGAGAGCAGAAACAATGACAGCAGAATCCAACCCCTGGAATCACTCGTGAATTGGTTGGTGTCTCAGCAGGGCGGATGAAGCTCTGAAACTCTTCCCACACTGAGAGCAGGTGAATGGTCTCTCCCCAGTGTGAACTCGCTGGTGTCTCCGCAGGGCGGATGACTGAGTGAATCCCTTTCCACACTGAGAGCAGGTGAATGGTTTCTCCCCAGTGTGAACTCGCTGGTGTGTCTGCAGGTGGGATAATTGAGTGAATCCCTTTAGAGACTGAGAGCAACTGAACAGCTTCTCCCCAGTGTGAACTCGCTGATGTGTCTGCAGGGCGGATGACTGAGTGAATCCCTCCCCACACTGAGAGCAGGTGAATGGTCTCTCCCTGGTGTGAACTCGCTGGTGTCCTCGCAGGCTGGATAAGTCAGTGAATCCCTTCCCACACACAGAGCGGGTGAACGGTCTCTCCCCAGTGTGAACTCGCTGGTGTGTTCGCAAGTGGGATGTCTGAGTGAATCTCTTCCCACACTGAGAGCAGGTGAACGGTCTCTCGCCAGAATGAACTTGCTGATGTGTCTGCAGGCTGGATAACCAAGTGAAACCCTCCCCACAGTGAGAGTAGGTGAAAGGCCTCTCCCCAGTGTGAACTCGCTGGTGTGTCCGCAGATTCGATAACTGACTGAATCCCTTGCCACAGACACAGCAAGTGAATGGCATCTCCCCAGTGTGACTGCGCCGATGAGCTTCCTGCTGAGATGGGGATATGAATCCCTTCCCACAGTCCCCACATTTCCACGGTTTCTCCATGATGCGGGTATCCTTGTGACTCTCCAGGTTAAACAATCAGTTAAATCTCACACAGAACACGGGTACAGTCTCTCCCCGCTGTGAATGCTGCGATGTATTTTCAGGCAGTGTAACTGGTTAAAGCTCTTACCACTCTCAGTGCATTGGAACACTCTCACTCGGGTGTATCTGTGCCTTGGTGCTTTTCCAGTCACACAAATGATTAAAGTTTTTGAAGCAGACAGAACAGGAAAACATTTCTCCTTCGAGAATCAAAGATCGATATATTCAGATCCCGATGAATTGAGTGAGGATGTCAGATGTTGATGTGACATTAGGTTTGAGATTTCTGTCTGTAAATCCTCCCCTTCCAATATCCTGTAAAAGGAGTTTACAGAAGTGATCAGTGTCAGTACAGGATAGAAATTCAGAACAATTCTAGTTTCTCTGGAACATTCTTTCCTCTCTCATTCTCCAAAGCTGTAAATCTCCATCCCACTCACTCTCCCTCCATTCTCACTCTGCTGTATCTAATATTCACCCTCCCAATTCTCCTGAAGGTGCTGATTGAGGCTGATTGACAGATCCATGCTCACTGCTTCCTGTTCTGGACACACACAGCTGGAAATCTCCATGCAGGCTGCAGCCTAACAGAAATATGGCTACATTCCTCGACTAAAAATGTTTTAAATGGATTGTTTCAGTGAGTGAAGATACAGGGGGTTGTGACTGATGATGATATTGAACTTGCTGCCAACGTGGGTGATCATAGAGTTTTACAGCATGGAAAGAGGCCCTTCGGCCCATCGCGTTTGTGCTGGCCATCAAGGACTGTTCTATTCCAATCCCATTTTCCACTCTGTGTGCGTAACCTTGTACGCTATGGCATTTCAAAAGCTTAACTAAATTCTTCTTAAATGTTGTGAAGGTTCCCACCTCTACCATCCTTTCAGGCAGTGAGTTCCAGATTCCCTCCACCCTCTGGGTCAAAAGATTTCTCCTCACTTCTCCTATAAACCTCCTGCTGCTGAAATTAAATCCATGCCCCTGGTTATTGACCCCTCAACTAAAGAGAAAAGTTCCTTCCTGTCCCCCCTATCTGTGCCCCTCAAAATTTTATACACCTCAATCAGGTCCCCCTCACCCTTCCCTGCTCCAAGAAAAAGAATGCCAGCCTATCCAGCCTCTCCTCATAGCTGAAACACTCCAGCCCAGCCAACACCCTGGGGAATTTCCTCTGCACCTTCCCAAGTGCAATTACATCCTTCCTATAGTGTGGCGACCAGAACTGCACACAGTACTCCAGCTGTGGCCTATCCAGTGTTTTATACAGCTCCATCATAACCTCCCTGCCCTTATATTCAATGATGTGGAGATGCCGGCGTTGGACTGGGGTAAACACAGTAAGAGTTTTAACAACACCAGGTTAAAGTCCAACAGGTTTATTTGGTAGCAAATGCCATTAGCTTTCAGAGTGCTGCTCCTTCGTCAGATGGAGTGGATATCTGCTCTCAAACAGGGCATACAGAGGCACAAAATCAAGTTACAGAATACTGATTAGAATGTGAATCTCTACAGCCATATATTCAATGCCTTGGTTAATAAAGGCAAGTATTCCATGTGACTTCTGAACCACTTTATGTAACTGTCCTAATGTCTTCAGAGATCTATGGACATGCACACCAAGGTCCCTCTGATCCTCTGTACTTCCTAGGATCTGACCATTCATTGTGCATTCCGTTACCTTGCTCGTCCTCCAAAAATTACCTAAACTTTTCAGGGTTGAATTCCACTTGCCACTGTTCTGCCCATCTAACTAAAGTTTTAAGGTTTATTTTCTAGTGTCACAAGTAGGCTTACATTAACACTGCAGTGAAGTTACTGTGAAAATCCCTGAGTCTTTGTGCCCTGTTTGTGAACAGAACTCCCACTCACCTGATGAAGGAGCAGCACTCCAAAAGCAAGTGGCTTTTGCTGCCAAATAAACTTGTTGGACTTTAACCTGGTGTTGTGAGACTTCTTACCGTGTTTACCCCAGTCCAACGTCAGCATCTCCACATCATAACTGAAGCATAACATCCTCTTTCCTATGTTCAATTTCCCTCGTAATAAAGGATAGCATTCCATTTGTAAAAACATTGATTTATTTAAACGAAGATTTATAGGGTTCACTTGTTTACAATAACCTCCCTAATCATAAATCACACCAGGTTCCAGTGACTTAACCAAATGGCAAGAAAGAACACTTTAAATGGTGAATTCGGGAAGTTTATTAACGATTAAAAATGTAACAAGAGAGAAGGATAAAAAAAGCAAAGAATCTATTAACAGTAAAAGGAGAAAGCTTAACTTGAACAATTGAACAGACTTTTCTCCATCCTTCTCAGACCAGGACAAAAAGTGACCGCTCTGAAAACATGGATAACTTGTAAAATCAACAGCTTTCAACACCTCTCTGTCGGGCACAGTGGTTAGCACGGCTGCCTCACAGCGCCAGGGACCGGCTTGGGTCACTGTCTGTGCAGAGTCGGCATATTCTGCCCCAGTCTGTGTGGATTTCTCCCACAGACCGAAGGACTTGCTGGTTAGGTACAATGAGCACACTAAATTCTCCCTCAGTTTACCCGAACAGGCGCCAGAGTGTGGTGACTGGGGGCTTTTCAGAGTAACTTCATTGCAGTATGAATGTGTGACATGAATAAATAAACTTTAAAAAGCCTTAAACTTTTAAAAACTTCTATCAAATTGGTTTCTTGAATCCCCTTTTTTATACTTTCAAAATGTAGAAAGCCCAGCTCAGCCAATTGTTGGGAATTAGCCAATTGGTCTATAACTTGTCAATAATGAAACTGGTTTGGTTTTTAGCTAGTTGCACACATTGTCTGAATTTTACTACAATTCTTTCTCTCAAACGATATCTCTTAGCTTGGGGTTGCCTGAGTGTCGACCAATAATTGGTTAACATCAGTCATTCACTGTTGAGACATCTTGAACAGGAGCTGATTCATTCCCTCCAGTCAAGGTTAACAAAATATTAAAGTTTATTTATTAGTGTCACCAGTAGGCTTACGTTAACACTGCAATGAAGTTACTGTGAAAATCCCTAAGTTGCCACACTTTGGCGTCTGATCGGTTACACTGATTGAGAATTTAACATGGCTAATGTACCTAACCCGCACGTCTTTTGGACTGTGGGAGGAAACTGGAGCACCCGGAGGAAACCCACGCAGACATGGGGAGAACGTGCAGACTCCGCATAGTCACCCAAGCTGGGAATTGAACCCAGGTCCCTGGCACTGTGAGGCAGCAGTGCTAACCACTGTGGCACCGTGCCACGCTAACAAGTCTTGTTGTCTGTTTTTTTTTATTCTGTTAGCCTCAGAAGGGAACATTTTATAATTCCCACAGCTTTTTAAACATTCTTTATATCTTTATAATTCTAAACGTGAAACTTTTGTGTTCAAATTTACATTTCCAGCCTAACATCTGTATTAATGAATTATTTATTCTTTAATTGTCTCTCAATTCAGGCTGTCCATTTAACTAATCTCCTGCTTTCCAAATGTGGGAACTTCACTCCACAAATAAGGTCGTCAAATGCATTGTTAAAAGCAGGATGTTCTTTATATAAATAAATAACAAAGTTTAAAAATCATTGGCAAACAAAAGGAAACAGGAGCATTGGAGCCAGCCTGGACTTGCAGACTGAAACCCCGCCCAAAGCCCGCACGTGCTCAGAAGGGAGAGAGGCTGAGAAGAACACTGTAACACTTCTCCTCCCCTTAAATTTCAATCCCCCATTCGAACAGAAATACAACAAAGTAATGTCTTTAACAATACGGAAGTTTGTCAGGAGCTTTGTGGTTGCATTGCGACCTGTACAATACCACTGGTAAATCTTGTAATGGTGTTTCTGGAATGGGAGGTGAAGAGGTAGTTTGAGAATCTGTACATGAACATTCCTCTTCCACTCCCACAGCAGAGTCAACTGGCAAAGCTGGAACCATTTCCTGGTGAACATCCACAGCAGCATGACCCTCTGCCATGTTCTCAGTAATGGTTGCTGACTCTGAAACTGTTCCTGACTCGGGGTCACACCACAAGCGAATATGGTCTTGGTGTCTGCGAACAACTCTTCCGTTTTACAGTCTCACCACCCAAGATACTGGACCACTTTGGTTTAAAATTATTCCCGGTAACCACCCTTGGTTACTCCCAAAGTTTCTGATGTAAACCTGATCACCCGGTTTGAACTGCCTCTCTTTGGCGCGGTAGTCGTGTCCCTCCTTCTGCTTCTCTTGTCTCCTGCTCACTTTTGCTCTGAGATCTGGATGAAGCAGATCCAGATGAGACTTCAGCCTTTTACCTAAAAATTCCACAGGAGAGAGTCCGGTTGTGGATTGTGGTGTGATGCGAAACTGGAACAAAAATCTTGAGAGCTTGTTCTTAAAGTATCGCCTGCCATTCTCTTCAATCGCTCCTTCAGAGTTTGAACAGCTCTTTCTGAGAGACCATTTGTAGCCAGAAGAAACGGTGCAGTACGCACATGGCGTAGACCATTCCTTTACAGGAATTCCTGAAACACCTCACTTGTAAACAGAGTGTCGTTATCTGAAACAAGCCAATCTGGTAACCCAGGGCTTGTGAAAATTTGACAGAGCTTCTCTATTGTCACAGGAGCTGGAATATTACTCATGATCTGTGCTTCCAACCATTTTGAATGCACATTTACAATGACCAAACAGATGTGATTTATGAAAGGCGGGGGGCCACATTTAGTCTGGACCACGGCCGATCAGGCCACTCCCAAGGATGAAGTGGGAATGTACCCAGTGTGTTGTGCCTGATTCAATCGACAAACAGTTTATTGAGTTACGCCAGCGGGGAGAAGCCACAGGGGCTGACCATGTGCAACTCCACCCAACAAAGAATATCATCAATTCTTATCCAGTTACTCAGACCATCCTGGCTGGACACAATCCAATCAAAATGGTGATAGATTACATACATTATAGGTTCAATCAAAGTAGTAACTGGGCATTATGGGGCTTTGTGATCATCTCATGGACAGGTGCCCCCATCATGATGCTTTCCAGACCCCCCTTGGGGGGGGGGGGGGTCTTTCTTAGGCTTTCTTTGTACATAGACTCCCTTAGTTAGAAATGGGGTGGATTACAAGTTCTCAAATGGCCGTCAGCACTCTTCCTTTGTTTTAATCTAATGACCACATGGTCTGGGAACATTTCTATTTAATACTCTTTTTAAACTCTTCTTCAGGATCCAATTCCAGAATTTTCCTTTTCTTTGTGTTACTTGCGTCAGGAATAAATCTTTGGACCTGACAGGAAGTTTAACCCAAGATCAATCCAACACAGGATTGGTCAGAATCATTTCACATGTGTCAAATTTTAAATAACCATTACAAATTAAAACTCTCATTCTCACATGGGTGAATTGTATCCGGATTAAAATTCCCACATGTTTAATAAAATATCCTGGAATCCTGTCTCTGGCCAGTAAATATGGCTCCAGGTTCATAACTTCTGAACAAAAAAGTTTTATTGATCACACTTCCTTTTTTAAAAATCTGTTTGATTTAAATCACAGACAGAAAACCTCAAAACTTGAAGTGTTCAACCCACAAATATCATCCACACACAAACAGAGAAACTTTAATTAAAGACTCAAGGTAAGGTTAATTCTCCAGAAAGATAAACCTTAACAAATGTAGCCCAAAACAATGATAAAACATATCTACAAACATCCACATAAAACAAACAAAACACACAGATTCTCACAGCTCGTAAATTTCAACCAATGAATCCTCAGCATTCTCTCTCGCAGCTATAGCTTTTTAAAGCGACAGAGCACTACAAACTCACAACTCCTTGATTGAAATAAGATACAAGATCCTTCATTATAACTTCACCTTTTTTAAGCCAACTTACAAGGATTGATTTAGAGGCAACATCTTTGTTGATTTAAATTCCCAACACGTTACACCCAAACACCGGCAAAATCTTTGTTCTTTATCTGGGGATAAAACTCTCAGTTATTCCAAATTCCTCCAGGCGATGCTTAATATTTCCGCATTTAACTTATTCCCAGAAATCTTCAATTATAAACTAAAATAGACACATGAATTTCCGGGCAGTCACAGGAATATGGTCAAGATAGTCCAGTCCCACAATGCCTCACATTCAATCTGCAGTCCTTCAATTATAACACAATATGTGGCTGTATGTAGCTGCCTCGGCCATGGTCAACCCCAACCCCAAGGGTGCCTTCTTGAACTCCTGCAATGCCTGAGGTGTACGTACACCCACAGTGCTGTTAGGAAGGGACTTCCAGTTACTGAGAGAGACAAGAGATGAAATTGCTGGGCCTCTAACAGAAATCTTAGTTTCTTCATTGGACACAGGTGAGGTCCCAGAGGATTGGAGGATAGCAAATGTGGTCCCGTTATTTAAGAAGGGTAGCAAGGATAATCCGGGCAATTATAGGCCAGTGAGCTTGATGTCCATGTCGGGAAATTGTTGGAGAAGATTCTTAGAGATAGGATCTATACACATTTAGAACTGAATAATCTCATGAGCGATAGACAACATGGTTTTGTACGAGGGAGGCCATGCCTCACAAATTTAGTTGAGTTTTTTGAGGAGGTGACAAAAATGATTGATGAGGGAAGGGCCGTGGATGTCGTCTACATGGATTTTAGTAAAGCATTTGACAAGGTCCCTCATGGCAGGCTGGTGCAAAAGGTTAAATCTCACGGGATCAAAGGTGAACTAGCGACATGGGTGCAGAACTAGTTTGGCCATAGAAGACAGAGGGTAGCAGTGGAGGGGTCTTTTTCTGATTGGAGGTCTGTGACTAGTGGTGTTCCACAGGGCTGTGTACTGGGACCTCTGCTGTTTGTGATATACATAAATGATTTGGAAGAAGATGTAGCAAGTCTGATTAGTAAGTTTGCGGATGACACAAAGATTGCTGGGGTTGCGGATAGTGATGAACATTGCCAGAGAATACAGCAGGATATAGATAATCTGGGAAATTGGGCGGAGAAATGGCAGATGGAATTTAATCCAGATAAATGCGAACTGATGCATTTTGGTAGATCTAATGCAGGGGGGAGCTATACAATAAATGGCAGAACCATCAGGAGTATAGACACACAGAGGGATCTTGGTGTGCAAGTCCACGATCCTTAAAGGTGGCAGCACAGGTGGAAAAGGTGGTGAAGAAGGCATATGGCATGCCTGCCTTTATTGGGGCATAGAGTATAAAAGTTGGGGTCTGATGTTGCAGATGTATAGAACGTTTTAAATCACAGACAGAAAACTTCAAAGCTTGAAGCGTTCAACCCACAAATATCATCCATACACAGAGAAACTTAGCATGTGCTTCACAACAACAATAACCAAAATTAATTACTTAAGCGTTCTTGTGATCCTGTTTTTAAACTTCCAAAAATGCCTTTAATTAAAGACTCAAGGTAAGGTTAATTCTCCAGAAAGATAAACCTTAACAAATGTAGCCCAAAACAATGATAAAACATTTTGGTAAATCTAATGCAGGGGCGAGTTATACAATAAATGGCAGAACCATCAGGAGTACAGACACGCAGAGGGACCTGGGTGTGCAAGTCCACAGATCCTTAAAGGTGGCAGAATAGGTGGAAAAGGTGGTGAAGAAGGCATATGGCATGCTTGCCTTTATTGGACAGGGCACAGAGTATAAAAGTTAGCATATGATGTTGCAGTTATATCGAACGTTGGTTAGGCAACATTTGGAATTCTGCGTCCAGTTCTGGTCGCCACATTACCAGAAGGACGTGGAAGCTTTGGAGAGAGTGCAGAAAAGGTTTACCAGGATGTTGCCTGGTATGGAGGGTATTCGCTATGAGGAGAGATTGAGTAAACTAGGGTTGTTCTCCCTGGAAAGACGGAGGTTGAGGGGCGACCTAATAGAAGTTTATAACATTATAATGCTGCAGATAATGCTGCAGCTTTATAGGACCCTGGTTAGACCCCACTTGGAGTACTGCGCGCAGTTCTGGTCACCTCATTACAGGAAAGATGTTGAAGCCATTGAAAGGGTGCAGAGGAGATTTACAAGGATGTTGCCTGGATTGGGGGGCATGCCTTATGAGGATAGGTTGAGGGAGCTTGGTCTCTTCTCCCTGGAGAGACGAAGGATGAGAGGTGACCTGATAGAGGTTTACAAGATGTTGAGAGGTCTGGATAGGGTAGACTCTCAGAGGCTATTTCCAAGGGCTGAAATGGTTGCTACGAGAGGACACAGGTTTAAGGTGCTGGGGGATAGGTACAGAGGAGATGTCAGGGGTAAGTTTTTCACTCAGAGGGTGGTGGGTGAGTGGAATCGGCTGACGTCGGTGGTGGTGGAGGCAAACTCGTTGGGGTCTTTTAAGAGACTTCTGGATGAGTACATGGGATTTAATGGGATTGAGGGCTATAGATAAGCCTAGAGGTAGGGATATGATCAGCGCAACTTGTGGGCCGAAGGGCCTGTTTGTGCTGTGGCTTTCTATGTACTATGTTCTAACATTATGAAGGGCACAGATAGGGTGAACAGTTGGAAGTTTTTTCCCAGGTCAGAAATGACAAACACAAGGGGTCACAAGTTCAAGGGAAGGGGGGTAAGGTTCAATACAGATATGCGGGAGATCTATTTTACACAGAGGATGGTGGGGACCTGGAATGCACTACCAAGCAAGGTGGTTGAGGCAGACACGCTGGGATCATTTAAGACTTATCTAGATAGCCACACGAACAGACTGGGAATAGAGGGATACAAACGGATGGTCTAGTTAGGAACACATGATCGGTGCAGGCTTGGAGGGCCGAAGGGCCTGTTCCTGTGCTGTATTGTTCTCTGTACATATTCCAGACTTTCACTAGACTGTAGATGGATACCAGATTGATATATTCCATTCAACCACACCCAAGGTGAGTTATTCCAATTCCTTTATTGTCCAGGACAATATATTCACAATATCTTTAAAACAGAAATTAAAATTCCCATTTCATTTCAGACAGTAACATATTCTGTTGGTTTGTTCTTTATTGTCGATGTCAGGCTGGGGTTGTTCTCCTTGGAGCAAAGGAGGTTGAGGGGAGATTTGATAGAGGTGGACAAGATTCTGACAGGTTTAGATAAGGCGGACAAAGAAAAGCTGTTCCCATGAGCTGAAGGGACAAGGACGAGGGGGACACAGATTTCTTGTTTTGGGCCAGAGGTGCGTGGGGGGGAGGCGGGGAGGGGGGGGGAGTGGGCGGGGAGGGGGGGCTAGTGGCAGGGAGAGGGGGGGTTGGGGGGGGGTGGGGTTGCGGGGAGGGGAGATGTGAGGAAGAATATTCTGATGCAGCGAATGGTAATGACCTGAAACTCGCTGCCTACGAGGGTGGAGGAAGTGGAGACAATAAACAATTAAAAGGGAAATTGGATGGGCATTTGGGATGTTCCAAACAGAACGAAGAACAAAGAAAATTACAGCACAGAAACAAGCCCTTTGGCCCTCCAAGCCTGTAGCAACCATGCTGCCCGTCTGAACTAAAACCCCCTACCTTTCCGGGGACCATATCTCTCTATTCCTATGCTATTCATATATTTGTCAAGACACATCTTAAAAGTCACTATCGTATCAGCTTCCACTACCTTCCCCGGCAACGAGTTCCAGGCACCCACCACCCTCTGTGTAAAAAATCTGCCTTGTACATCTCCTTTAAACCTTGCCCCTCACACCTTAAACCTATGCCCCTCATAATTGACTCTTCCACCCTGGGAAAAAGCTTCTGACTATCCACTCTGTCCATGCCCCTCATAATCTTGTAGACTTCTATCAGGTCGCCCCCCTCAACCTCTGTCGTTCCAGTGAGCACAAACCAAGTTTCCCCAACCTCTCCTCATAGCTAATGCCCTCCACACCAGGCAACATCCTGATAAATATTTTCCGTACCCTCTCCAAAGCCTCCACATCCTTCTGGTAGTGTGGTGACCAGAATTGAACACCAGATTCCAAGTGCGGTCTAACTAAGGCTCTATAAAGCTGCAACATGACTTGCCAATTTTGAAACTCAATGCCCCGGCCGATGAAGGCAAGCATGCCGTATGCCTTCTTGATTATCTTCTCCACCTGCATTGCCACTTTCAATGACCTGTGTACCTGTACACCCAGATCCCTCTGCCTATCAATACTCTTAAGGGTTCTGCCATTTACTGTATATTTCCCATCTGTATTAGACATCCCAAAATGCATTACCTCACATTTGTCCGGATTAAACTTCATCTGCCATCTCTCCTTCAAGTCTCCAACTGATCTATATCCTGCTGTATCCTCTGCCGGTCCCCATCGCTATCCGCAATTCCACCAACCTTTGTGTCAGCCACAAACTTACCAATCAAACCAGTTACATTTTCCTCCAAATCATTTATATATATTACAAACAGCAAAAGTCCCAGCACTGATCGCTGAGGAATGTCACTTGTCACAGCCCTCCATTCAGAAATGTACCTTTGCACTGCCAACCTCTGTTTTCTTCTGACTAAATATCTCTAAGCTTCCTAACACCCTGTCACTCTGTGATCCTTGTGACATTTGAAACCAGGTATTTTCAAAAAGACTCAAAGAGCATCAGCCCACTGGAGGCTGAGACTGGCCAGTTCAGCAGAAAGAAACCCTCTG
This sequence comes from Mustelus asterias, assembly GCF_964213995.1. Taxonomy (NCBI): domain Eukaryota; kingdom Metazoa; phylum Chordata; class Chondrichthyes; order Carcharhiniformes; family Triakidae; genus Mustelus; species Mustelus asterias. The sequence continues at coordinate 451,479 of NW_027590136.1, forward strand.
ACCCTTCCCATTGACCAACTGTGAGAATGAACAAAATGCAGTCCTGGATGCAACTGAGAGCAGAAACAATAACAGCAGAATCCAACCCCTGGAATCACTCGTGAACTTGCTGGTGTCTCAGCAGCTGGGATGAAACTGTGAATCCCTTCCCACACTGAGGGCAGGTGAATGGTTTCTCCCCAGTGTGAACTCGCTGGTGTGTCTGCAGATTGGATAAATATGTGAATCCCTTCCCACACTGAGAACAGGTGAACGGTCTCTCCCCAGTGTGAACTCGTTCGTGTATCCGCAGGTTGGATGACTGAGTGAATCCCTTCCCACATTGAGAGCAGGTGAATGGCCTCTCCCCAGTGTGAATGCGTTGGTGTCTCTGCAGGTGGGATAACCGAGTGAATCCCTCCCCACACTGAGAGCAGGTAAATGGCCTCTCTCCAGTGTGAACTCGCTGGTGTGTCTGCAGATTGGATAAACCAGTGAATCCCTTCCCACATTGAGAGCAGGTGAATGGCCTCTCCCCAGTGTGAACTCGTTCGTGTGTCCGCAGGTGGGATAACTGAGTGAATCCCTTCCCACATTGAGAGCAGGTGAACGGCCTCTCCCCAGTGTGGCTGCGCCGATGAGCTTCCAGCTCAGATGGGGTTCTGCATCTCTTCCCACAGTCCGCACATTTCCATGGTTTCTCCATGGTGCAGGTGTCCTTACCTCTCTCTTGGGTGGACAATTCGTTGAAACTTCGTCCACACACAGAACAAGATTACAGTCTCTCCCCGCTGTGAATGGTGTGATATTTATTCAGACTGTGTAACTGGTTAAAGCTCTTTAGTCAGTGCATTGGAACACTCTCACTCAAGTGTGGCAGTGTGTTGATGCTTTTTCACTCACACTGACATTACAAACCTTTTCAAATCGACAGACTGGGACAATCATTTCTCCTTCTGGATTCAAAGTCCGATGATATTGAGGTCCCAAGGAATATGACTCTGTCAGATCTAGACGTGACGTTTGAGATTTCGGCCTGTGATTCCTCTTTCAATATCCTGTAAAATGAGTTTCCAAAAGTCATCAGTGTCAGTACAGGATAGAAATTCAGAACAGACAATTTCTATGGAACATTCTTTCTTCTCTCATTCCCCAAAAGCTGTAAATCTCCATCCCACACACTCTCTCCCCATTCTCAGCAGGTGTGGCAGCATCTGTATGGAGAGAAAAGAACTGATGTTTCAGAGCTTTGACAAAGGGTCATCGAGACAAGAAACATCAGCTCTTTTCTCTCCTTACAGATGCTGCCAGACCTGCTCAGATTTTCCAGCAGTTTCTCTCTTGGTTTCAGATTCCAGCATCCGCAGTAATTTGCTTTCATAAGGCTGCAGATACCTCCTCCCAAGTAACATGTGTGTGCCCAAGACATCACCACTTGTTTCCCTTATTTCTTTAGCACCCATGGTGCTCTCCGCAGTAAACACAGAGGAGAAGTATTCATTAAAAATCTCACCCATCTCCTGTGGCTCCACACACAGATGGCCATACTGATTTTTAAGGGGATCTATTCTCTCTCGAGCCACCCTTTTACTCTTGATATAGCGATAGAACCTCTTGGAATTTTCTTTAATCTTACCTGCTAGATCCATATCATACCCTCTTTTTGTCCTCCTGATTTCCCTCTTCAGTATTTTCTTACACTTTTTATAGTCAGAGTGATTCACTTGTCCCCGATTGCCTAAACCCAATGTCTGCTTCCTTCTTTTACCTGACCAGAGCCTCAATGTCCCTTGTCTGCCAGATATCCCTAAATTTACCATTCTTTCCCTGCATCTGAACAGGAATATACTGCCCCTGGACTCTTGATATCACACTTTTAAAACCTCCCATTTGCCAGTCATTCCTTTCCCTTCAAACAAACTCATCTAATCGACATCTCCTCGATCCTGCCTAATGCCCACAAAAGTGGCCCTGCTCCAGTTTAGGGCCCTGACCTGTGGACCTGTCCTATCTTTTTCCAGAACTATTTTGAAACTATTGGTGCTCCCAATAGTGCTCCCTGACTGACACTTCAGACACTTGCTCAACCTCATTTCTTAACTGTCTAATAGAAAGTGAGTCCAGGAATTGATAATGAAAAATAAGGAGCTGGGAGATGAATTGAACAAGTATTTTGCTTTGGTGTTCACAATAGAGGATACAGTTAAAACTCAGAAACAGCTGGAAATCAGAATAGTAATTAATTAATAAGGAATAATAAAGTACAGTGTAGGAGGAGGCCATTCAGCCCATCGAGCCTGCACCGACAACAATCCCATCCAGGCCCTATCCACATATTTCCCTGTTAATCCCCCTGATACCAAGTGACAACTTATCATGGCCAATCCGTCTAACCAGCACATCTTTGGACTGTGGAAGGAAACCGGAGCACCCGGAGGAAACCCACACAGACACGGGGAGAATGTAGAAACTCTGCACAGACAGCGACCCGAGGCTGGAATTGAACCCGGGTCCCTGGCGCTGTTAGGCAGCTGCACTAACCACTGTGCCACCGGGCCACATGTCAGTGCCATCGCCCAACTCCAGCCCAGTGTCAGCTCATCTGGAACACTCACCCATTCCATTGTGACGTCACACTCTGACCCATTCCATTGTGACGTCACACCCTCACCCATTCCATTGTGACGTCACATTATCACCCATTCCATTGTGACGTCACACCCTCACCCATTCCATTGTGACATCAGGGCTTCACTCTCCGATTACTCTCCCTGCCGACCTCCCACATGCAGCCTCAATGGCGGCAGTCAGCCCGGGTCTAACACTACAAGCTGCCGCTCCATTTGGTACAAAGGGGGGGAACCGGGAAGTTCATTTCCGGGGTTTGGGTTTGAACAACATGTTTACAAAGCCTCTCCACCCACCCGCCACATTTATCATTCCCCGCACGCCGCCCTCTACCTCGTATTGATCTCGCTTCCAAATTAAAACCGTCCGTCCGTCGCCATTACCCACAGTGCGCATGCTTCAGGTCCCGCCCCTCATTCACTCCGATTGGCTGGAGGACCAGCCGCTCCTGCTCGGTCCTCCAGTCCCGCCCCCTCTTCCTATTGGGCCGGAGCTGCCGTCAATCAGTGCCCGGGCATTGTGATGTGGAGCATGCGCTGTGTCATTGCTGTCCTTGGCGCTTGTTTGTCCCGGAGAAGCGGAGTCAGCGTTAGGCGGTGGCTGGGAGGATTTGGAAACACTTTGTGGATCCGCAAACCCTTCAGAATCATTGTCAGCTCCCTGGTTTGCAGCTGCGGGGCTTCTCCCTCCCTCCCTCCCTCCCGGGAACAGGCCCAGGTTAACGGCCCCATCCTGGCTCAGCCACTGGAGGATGGTTCACATCAGAGGATGGGGGAGGGGGACAATAAATAAGAGGTTACACTTTGGCCTCAAATCAATGAGGACTCTGATCTCTGGGAAGGAAGGAAACCCTGGGAGGTGGGCGGGGAGGATTCACAAACACCCGCTGGAGGCCTCAACACCCCCAGTAAGAAGCTGCAGCTCCCTGCAGTGACCAGGACAGAAAATAATTGATTTTATTTTCACTCTGTACAAAATAACTGAACCCAGCCAGACTAGAGGGTGGGAGAAAAGATTTGTGAAGATATTTCACACTGGGTTTGCCAGGCTGACCAACTCTCTCTGAGAAAATGAAAAGACATCCTTCATGAGTCTGTCGGAGCAGGTGAGCAGTATTGTGTGCGGTGCTGCTGGAACTGTGGGTGGGCACGGGCTGGTTGGCAGCCAGAACAGTTGGAAGAGGGTGCTGCACACATCCATCTTATGGGTGAAACAGCGCCCATACACCATGCAGCCTGGCACACTGGACTCAAACACGGGACAATCCATTGAAATATGAAATGGTTAATTTGGGAGTTGGTTGCAGGACAGGGAGGAGGGAAAGTGTTCAGGATGAGGATTTACTGCTTTACAGGAACAAGTGAGGAAACGATGTTCCACAGAAAATAGTTTCAAATTCCAGCATCCGCAGTAATTTGCTTTGATTCCAAATAAACTTTTTGGACTTTAACCTGGTGTTCTGAGACTTCTTACTGCGCAAACTCCACAGAGACAGTCACCCACCGCTGGAATCGAACCCAGACTCAGTGAGGCAGCAGTGCTAACCACTGTGCCACAGTGAAGGTAGTTTGCCGCAAATTTCGGGTGATAACAATGGGCTGGGTGTTGCTCAGAATGTGGAGCACTGCAGCAAAGTACACAGAGACAGAGCAGCAAACTGGACTGAGAAATGGAGTCTGCAGACTGGAACTGGCAGCATGAGGAGAGGTTATTTAGTCTAACACTCACAGCAATCTACAACCCACCCCCATTACCGAGACAGTGAGACAGAGATTACAAACACTCACCAACACAGCTCCATTGAAACGTCCCAGGAAAAAGAGGGAATCTGTGGCACTTCCTGTCCTGAAATAGCCCCAGGACTGTCACTCAAACCCCCAACCCGGCCCAGCTCACAGCTCAGCCTCTCAGCTTGCAGCTTCCTGCACCTTGAGCCAACCCTGCCCAGGTGTGGGAGGTCTGTGGAACCACAGAGTGGGGGGAGGGGTGACCTCCTGCTGTGCCCCAAATAGTTTCTCCTTCCCCTCCCCCTTGGCTCTCTCAGGTCTGAATGGGGATGTGTTGATGGACATTGCAGAGCCGCACTGAGCTTATCCTGGGTCACCCCCTCCCCCTGGGTTCAGTGTGTTCGGTTCGTTGCTTGTTTCCCTGCTGAACCTTCAGTTAATCAAAAACAGAAAGTGCTGGAAAACCTCAGCAGGTCTGATCGCATCTGTGATCATCCAGACTGGAAGCATTAACTCCATTCTCTCTCCACAGATGCTGTCAGACCTGCTGAGATTTCCAGCATTTTCTGTTTCAGATTCCAGCATCCGCAGTATTTTGCTTTTATCTTCATTTAAACAAGCATTCTTTCATGGCCTTTACCCCCATTGCTCCTTTCCAGAGCTTCCCACCTTCTGCTATTGTCCCTGACTCCCACATTAACTCTGTCATTCCTTCCCTTTATCCCGCTCACATCCCGCTCGAAACTCAGGCTCAGAGTTTTAGCGCCATCTCCCCCTCCCCCAGCTCCCACATCCCAACACCCGGAATCTCTCACCCAGCGGTTCCAGTTTGTCTGGTTTGAGTTCAGATTTGCCGCAGCACCGACAGGATTTCACTTCAAACCCGCCGAAACTGACTGCTCACAAATCCCCAAATGTTTCTCCAGCAGCCCGGGCTGGTTAACGTTGTTTAAAGTCAGCGCCCAAATGCAGTTACTCTCCTCAGTTTAAAAAACTTCTCCGTTTCATCTAAAGTATTATTCGCAGCAGACATAAACACAAAATTGTGAACGTTACCCACCGCCCCCCCCCCCCCCCCCCCCCCCCCCCCCCCCCGCCAACGAGACCCGAGCTGGGGTGTCCTGAGTAAGAGACATCTGTTTCGGGTGTGACAATTCTTACACATTCTCTGGTTGACATCAAACGGAAAACGCTGGAAATTGCCCCCATTACCGAGATAGTGAGACAGAGATTACAAACACTCACCAACGCAGCTCCAGTGAAATGTCCCAGGGAAAAGGGGGAATCTGTGGCTGTTCCTGTCCTGATATCGCCCCAGGACTGTCACTCAAAACCTCAACCCGGCCCAGTTCACAGCAAATTGCTGCTTTTGTCAAAAGGGTCACTTGGACTCGAAACGTCAGCTCTTTTTGTCTCCTTACAGATGCTGCCAGACCTGCTGAGATTTTCCAGCGTTTTCTCTTTTGGCTGGAAATACTCAACAAGTCAGGCAGCCTCTGTGGAGAGAGAAACAGACTGAGTGTGACCTGTCATCAGAACTGGGAAATATAATATTATTTCTCGCAACTGAAAGAGACACTTTACAGCCTTCAGAACAAAACTGAGCTCAACAATTTTACACCACAATCTCTGCCCCCATTGTGTTCTGTGTTTCGTTGCTGCTTTTTTCACCTCATTTCCCTCTTGTTTACTTTACATTCAGACTATCGCTCACCGGCTATTCACACCTTATCCAGAACATCTTTTGTGTCTTTACTTGTCCCATTACCACTCGTTTTGGTCTTGGGCCGTGAAACATTTTATCAGTTTGCAGATCTTTCATTTTGTTCTTCTCCACCTCCCTCTCTCAATTCTTCAGAGGTCAGTCTTTGACAAAGGGTCATCTGGACTCGAAACGTCAGCATTTTTCTCTCCTGACAAATGCCCGTGACCGCTGAAGTGCATCATGGGCATTCAGCCTCTGATCTTTGGGTAAGCATTCTCCAAGGCGGCCTTCACGACACACGACAGCGCAGAGTCGCTGAGCAGAAACTGATAGCCAAGTTTCGCACACATGAGGACGGCCTAAGCCGGGATGTTGGCTTTATGTCACACTATCAGTAACCCCCACAGCTTGCCTCCTGGACTTGCTGGCTGTCCTGTCTGGAGACAATACACATCCCTTTAACCTGTGCTTAATGCTCCCTCCACTCACATTGTCTGTATCTTTAAGAACTGGTTGGCTGTAGAGATTTGCATTCTAATCAGTATTCTGTAACTTGATTTTGTGTCTCTGTGCCCTGTTTGAGAGCAGATTTCCACTCCATCTGACGAAGGAGCAGCGCTCCAAAAGCTAATGGTATTTGCTATCAAATAAACCTGTTGGAATTTAACCTGGTGTTGTTAAAACTGTTACTCTAAATATATCCCCATCGCTCCGGGTGGGAGTGGAATTGATGATTTCTTGACTGTCTGTCTGCACTGCTGCCTCACAGTGCCAGGGACCCAGGTTCAATTCCCAGCTTGGGTCACTGTCAGTGCGGAGTCTGCACGTTCTCCCCGTGTCTGTGTGGGTTCCCTCCAGGTGCTCCGGTTTCCTCCCACCATCTGAAAGATGCGCTGTTTAGGTGCATTGACCCAAACAGGTGCTGGAGTGTGGCGACGAGGGGAATTTCACAGTAACTTCATTGCAGTGTTAATGAAAGCCTTACTTGTGACTAATAAATAAATTTAACTTTTAACTTTAATTTTGTGAACTCATAGAATCGTAGAATCTTACAGTGCAGAAGGAGGCCATTCAGCCCATCGAGTCTGCACCAACCACAATCCCACCCAGGCCCTATCCCCGTAACTCCACATATTTAACCTGTTAATCCTCCTGACACTAGGGTCAATTTTGCATGGCCAGTCAGCCTAAGCAGCACATCTTTGGACTGTGGGAGGAAACCGGAGCACGCGGAGGAAACCCACGCAGACACAGGGAGAATATGCAGACTCTGCACAGACAATGACCCAAGCCAGGAATTGAACTCAGGTCCCTGGTGCTGTGAGGCAGTCGTGCTAACCACTGTGCCACCATGCCGCCCTCATCTCCTTGAACAAATAGTAAATTGTAGAGATTATAAAGTTTGAATTGTAATATCTAATGGTGTAAAATATCTTGGAGCAGAGTGGATGTGATAAAGGCTGGAATACAGACTGTGGGAATGAGGGTGAAACTGCTGTGCTCAGTGAATGGTTCTTATTGGAGGGAGGGATGTAGCGGGATCTTCCTTGTTACTCCACTTACAGGCCGATGTTTGAGGGTCTGCCGATAGCTGTGAGTGTCTCTCTCTTACAGGCCTTGAAATTTCAAAGGCCGGGGAATGCTGCACTGGGGCAACTCCACAGGAGAGAGCGCTGAACCAGGCTCACCGTTTATACCTGACCAGTAACCTGATACTTATATCACACAGCCATCCCAAAACCGCCACCAAGGCCTCAGTGGTTCTCTCCATTGTCAGTGGGACAACGGCCACCCTGCACCCACTCCACTCGTGTAGGTCTCCAAGAGAGAGAACAGAGAGACTCTGTTCTTTATCTCCTGACCAGCAGTCTCCCTTGAGTGAGTGGGTTCAAATCGCTCAGATCACCCTCGGTTCTAGACTCCGGATTTATGGTAAGGGATATTGAAACTGTGACCTCGTCAGAGTGCGCTGGTGAGAGAACAAGAGGCAAGACGGACTCCAAATGAGTTTCAAAACTTACAGTGATTTATTTAACAATAAAATCAACCTCTTCAATACCCCACCACACATGAATAAAACTTATACTTTATACTACACTATGGGAGAAATGCTAATGGGTACAATGTATTACTGAACTTTAAAATTACAATACACCACCCCTCCCCTTGCCTCAACCTCTATCCTATCCTCAGGAGCTTCGCAAGGTTGGCTGGGATACTCACAATTCTAAAAGGGGTTCCTTTGTGGTCGGCTCAAATGTCTTAGTGCAGGGTCGAAACTGAAGAGAGCTTGGTCCTGCTTGTCTGCTTCTCAGCTTGCGATTCTGGAAGAGAGCTTGGTTCTGCTTGTCTGTGTCACTGCTTGCGATTCTGGAAGAGAGCTTGGTCCTGCTTGTCTGTGTCACTGCTTGCGATTCTGGAAGAGAGCTTGGTTCTGCTTGTCTGTGTCCCTGCTTGCGATTCTGGAAGAGAGCTTGGTCCTGCTTGTCTGTGTCCCTGCTTGCGATTCTGGAAGAGAGCTTGGTTCTGCTTGTCTGTGTCCCTGCTTGTGATTCTGGAAGAGAGCTTGGTCCTGCTTGTTTGACTCTCAGCTCAATTTATCAAAAACACCTTCCCTGCCCCCGTAGGTGATTTTCAAGGACAATGGGGCTTTCGATCACCGGCAGTTTCAGTTTAATTTCGTCAAGTCCACACAAAAGGCTGGAACTGCCTTGACCCCCTGTGGGTCGTTATTTCAATGTCTTCTGTGGATGGGCCGATTTCTGTGGCCATGGACTCCCTGCTGGTCTGTTTACTGTCCTTTGTCCTTCTGATGATTCGATCACTGGTGGATCTGCCTTTTTGGCCACTTACATATTCAGGGACCTCACACCTTTTTTTCTCTTAGCACAGTCCACAGGCAGGTTATGTTTGTCCTGCCGAGCCTTCTGGGAGGTTTTTATCAGCCAGCAGCCAGAGTTGGCCACTTTTAAACTGGCAGGTTTCTCCTGAGTCCTTTTAAAATATGGAGGATTGCCCTGAAACTTACAGGGATGGGAGGAAGGAGAAAGGGATGGATGGTGAGAGGGAGGGATGAGTGAGGTGGATGGAGGGAGAGAGGGGTGAATGGGGGTGAATGTGAGAAGCTAAAGTTTACATTTGGAGAGGTTCCCAGTCTCTCTGATCAGCTGAACTGGGGAAGCTTTTGCGCAGACTGCACTGCTGCTGTTTCCCCTCCTGTCCACCAGAGGTCGCTGTAGGCCTCCCAGCTGCTGCTCCTCCCAGTGTCACCTCTTGCCCACTCCAGTGCCTCCAGTACACCTCACTGGAGCCCCAGGCCATTCTTGCCATCCTGCCAGGTCTCGGGTACTGAGGCCAGTAGTAAAGTTTATTTATGAGTCACAAGTAGGTTTACATTCGCACTGTAATGAAGTTTCTGTGAAAATCCCCTAGTCGCCACACTCCGGCACCTGTTCGGGTAACACTGAGGGAGAATTCAGCTTGGCCAATGCACCCTAACCAGCACATCTTTCAGACTGTGGGAGGAAACCGGAGCACCCAGAGGAAATCCACAGACACGGGGAAAATGTGCAAACTCCACACAGTGACCCAAGCTGGGAATCAAATCCAAATCCCTGGCGCTGTGAGGCAGCAGTGCTAACCACTGTGCCACTGTACCACCCAGAGCTCTGAGGTTAAGTTTCTTCTTCAAACCTAAGACGATACAGTGTCACATCAGGGCGGGGAAAAGGAGTCCATTGGCTTCAGATGGATAATGGTAAAAGTTAATATCCCAATTTATTCACTTTATTCCTTCAAGCTGAGGTTTACAAAGTGAAAATTCCACTGTTTATAGCAGTGACTAAATAAGCAATGACACTCATCCTATATTTAAATTAGTCTGGAATACACCTCAATTTCACACAGGTTAACATTTTTCAAGCATTTGGAACCCCAAATGTCTGCTGATGTGTCATCCAGAGCTGTTTTCCTGGCAGTTTGTGTCAGTAGCAGGCTGCTGTTACCATCCACTCTTGGGCAGGGTGAGGAGACAGCTCCGACACCGACCTCAGCTGGAATGGGAATTGAACCATACATTAGTCCGCAGGCCAGCAATGCTGCAGGAATTGCAAAGGGGCTGCACAGAGGTCCAGAATTAGAAGAGGGGGTTGTGGAGATGGAGGAAGCGTCTGCAAGACATGGGGACATTTTGGATTATCTCAAAATTACAGAATGCGGGAGACCAGTCAGGAATGTGTTGAAATTGTCAAGTCTGGCAGTAATGTGTGGATGTGGGATTCAGCAGCAGATGAAGGGCTGCACGGTGGAACAGTGGTTAGCACTGCTGCCTGACAGCAGTGGGTTTCTGTGTACGTTCTCCCTGTGTCTGAGTTTCCTCTGGGTGCTTCCGTTTCCTCCTACATTCCAAAGATGTGCAGGTTAGGTGGATTGGCCATGTTAAATTATCCGTTAGCGTCCAAAGATGTGTAGGTTAGGGGGGGTTAGCAGGGTAAATGCACAAGGGTACAGGGCCCATCGAGTCTGCACCGACTCTCCAACAGAGCATCTTACCTAGGCCCTATCCCCGTAACCCCACATATTTACCCCACTGTTCCACTGTGTTACTTATTCATAGTAAGAAGTCTCACAACACCAGGTTAAAGTCCAACAGGTTTATTTGGTCGCAAATACCATAAGCTTTCGGAGCACTGCTCCTTTGTCAGATGGAGTGGATATCTGCTCTCAAACAGTGCACAGACACAGAAATCAAGTTACAGAATACTAATTAGAATGCGAATCTCTACAGCCAGCCAGGTCTTAAAGGTACAGACAATGTGGGTGGAGGGAGCATTCAACACAGGTCAAAGAGATGTGTATTGTTTCCAGACAGAACAGCTAGTGAGATTCTACAAGCCCAGGAGGCAAGCTGTGGGGGTTACTGATAATGTGACATAAATCCAACATCCCGGTTTAGGCCGTCCTCATGTGTGCGGAACTTGGCTATCAGTTTCTGCTCAGCGACTCTGCGCTGCCGTGTGTCGTGAATGCCGCCTTGGAGAACGCTTACCTGAAGATCCAAGGCTGAATGCCCGTGACTGCTGAAGTGATCCCCCACAGGAAGAGAACAGTCTTGCCAGGTGATTGTCGAGCGGTGTTCATTCATCCGTTGTCGTAGGGTCTGCATGGTTTCCCCAATGTACCATGCCTCGGGACATCCTTTCCTGCAGCGTATCAGGTAGACAACGTTGGCCGAGTTGCAAGAGTAGGTACCGTGTACCTGGTAGATGGTGTTCTCACGTGAGATGATGGCATCCGTGTCGATGATCCGGCACGTCTTGCAGAGGTTGCTGTGGCAGGGTTGTGTGGTGTCGTGGTCTAAATCATTTATTGTATTCTATTATTCTAGCCCTCTCGACATGAATGCTAGCATTGCATTTGCCTTCCTAACTGCCGACTGAATCTGCATGTTACCCTTGAGAACAAGCACTCCCAAGCCCCTTTGTGTTTCTGATTTCCTAAGCATTTCCCCATTTCGAAAATAGTCTGTGCCTCCATTCCTCCTTCCAAAGTGCATAACCTCACACTTTTCCACATTGTATTCCATCTGCCACTTCTTTGCCCACTCTCCTAACCTGTTCAGGTACTTCTGCAGCCTGCTGCTTCCTCAATATTACCTGTCCCTCTACATATCTTTGTATCATCTGCAAACTTAGCAACAGTGCCTTCAGTTCCTTCTTCCAAAACATTAATGTATATTGTGAAAAGTTGTGGTCCCAGCACCGACGCCTGAAGCACACCTCTAGTCACTGGCTGCCATCCTGAAAAGGACCCCTTTATCCCCACACTCTGCCTCCTGCCAATCAGCCAATCCTCTATCCATGCCAGGATCTTAAGCTTAGCACCATGTGCTCTTAACAGAATGAACAGTCTCCTATGCGCTACATTGCCAAAGGCCTTCTTGGGATCAAAATAAATCACGTCCACTGGTTCTCCTTTATCTAACTTCCTTGTTATCTCCTCAAAGAATTCTAAGAGATTTGTCAGACATGATCACCCCTTGACCAAGCCATGCTGACTCAGTCCTATTTTATCACGCACTTCCAAGTATTCTGCAACCTCATCTTTCATAATTGACTCTATAATCTTGCCAATGACTGAAGTCAGGCTCACTGGCCTCTAATTTCACATTTCCTGCCTCCCTCCCTTCTTAAACAGCGGTGTTACATTCGCTACTTTCCAGTCCTCTGTCATTCCTGAAAGATCACTGCCAATGCCTCCACAATTTCCTCAGTTATCATTTTTAGAATCCTGGCGTGTAGTCCATCCAGTCCAGGTGATTTATCCACCTTTAGACCTTTCAGTTTCCCCAGAACCTTCTCCGTAGTGATGGCCACTGCAGTCACCTGTTCCCCCTGATTCTCCTGGAGCTCTGGCATCCCCCTGGTGTCTCCCACCGTGAGGACCATGCAAAGTAACGATTCAGTCCATCTGCCATTTCTTTGTTTCCTATTGTTACTTCTCCCGCCTCATTTTGTCGTGATCCAATGTCTATTTTTGCCTCTCTCTTATCATTTATGGATTGAAAAAAACTCTTCCTGTCTTCTTTTATATTACTGGCTACCTTGCAATCATATTTCATCTCCCCCCCCCCCCGCCCCCCACCCCCTCCACCCGCCCCGCCCTATTGCTTTCAGAGTTGTCCTCTGCTCGCATTTAAAAAAAATCCCAATCCTCCAGCTTCCCACTAATCCTCGCCACTTTGTATTCTTTTTCTTTTGCTTTTATCTTGTCCTTGACTTCCCTCGTCAGCCGTGGAGGCCTCGTCCTCCGCTTGGCATGTTTCCTCCTCCTTGGGATAGACTCGGTAGAGGGGACATTGAACAATGAAGGTCGGTGAATTGCCAAAGTGGGTTAGCGATCAACGCTGAAATTGAAATTATAATGAACATTTTGCTGTCTTTCTCTCTCTCTTTCTTTCTCTCCCACTCTCTCATTTACAGTATTAGATTAAGTCATAAGCGTCTAGGCTTTCGACATTGACAGTGGAGAAATTGTCAGGAGGGAATGAATAAAGGAGAAGGAGATATGAGAGCCGAGAGGCAGCTGTTCTGGGATCCTTGCTGTTTGTCATTTTCATAAATGACCTGGATGAGGAAGTGGAGGGATGGGTTGGTAAGTTTGCTGACGACACCAAGGTAGGTGGTGTTGTGGATAGTTTGGAGGGATGTCAGAAGTTGCAGCGAGACATAGATAGAATGCAAGACTGGGCGGAGAAGTGGCAGATGGACTTCAACCCGGATAAGTGTGTAGTGATCCATTTTGGCAGATCCAATGGGATGAAGCAGCAGTATAATATGAAGGGTACCATTCTTAGCAGTGTAGAGGATCAGAAGGACCTTGGGGTCCGGGTCCATAGGACTCTTAAATCGGCCTCGCAGGTGGAGGATGCGGTCAAGAAGGCGTACGGCGTACTAGCCTTCATTAATCGAGGGATTGAGTTTAGGAGTCGGGAGATAATGCTGCAGCTTTATAGGACCCTGGTTAGACCCCACTTGGAGTACTGCGCGCAGTTCTGGTCACCTCATTACAGGAAAGATGTTGAAGCCATTGAAAGGGTGCAGAGGAGATTTACAAGGATGTTGCCTGGATTGGGGGGCATGCCTTATGAGGATAGGTTGAGGGAGCTTGATCTCTTCTCCCTGGAGAGACGAAGGATGAGAGGTGACCTGATAGAGGTTTACAAGATGTTGAGAGGTCTGGATAGGGTAGACTCTCAGAGGCTATTTCCAAGGGCTGAAATGGTTGCTACGAGAGGACACAGGTTTAAGGTGCTGGGGGGTAGGTACAGAGGAGATGTCAGGGGTAAGTTTTTCACTCAGAGGGTGGTGGGTGAGTGGAATCGGCTGACGTCGGTGGTGGTGGAGGCAAACTCGTTGGGGTCTTTTAAGAGACTTCTGGATGAGTACATGGGATTTAATGGGATTGAGGGCTATAGATAGGCCTAGAGGTAGGGATATGATCAGCGCAACTTGTGGGCCGAAGGGCCTGTTTGTGCTGTGGCTTTCTATGTTCTATGTTCTATGAATGCTTGTTGGATGTGCTGGGAAGTATGTGCGCGATATGAGATGTGGGGAAGAGGTGAAGAGGTTCGCGCTCTCTTGTGGCCGTGGCTGACATGATTGTGCATGTTGAAGATTTTAAAAGTGCAGTTCCAGCCGTGAGCAGCAGGGAGCAGTAAAAGTGAGGTGGATATTGAGGAGGCAAAGAATGGGGAGAGTGAGGAAAGTGGGAATTGCAGAATGGTGCGTGTGAGCGTGTAGGGCTGGTGGAGAGTTGGTTGGTCAAAGGTGTGTGTCCATGTTTTGGTTTACTTGCGTAGTTTGCTGTGGTGATGGCATTGGATGTGAGAGTGAATGAAAGGGGCAGCAGAGGGAGTGAGTGTGGAGGCAGGCAGAGAGGCATCGGGTTTGTCTATATTGAGGGGAACGGCAAAATATTTTGTTTGCTGCGATTGAAGGTGTGGAGAAAAGGAAGCGTCTCGCTGTATTGGTCAGGCGGCACTGCTGTTTCTATTCACAGGTGCTATCCCACTACTGAAGAGCACAGGGGATTTGACCTGCTCCGTTCCCGACCTGGGCCGGTTCACCCCTCCTTAGCACACCTGGTGCTCCCAGAGTCCTCTCGGAACACCATGCGGATACTGATCTTAGTGTGGACACCCGATCCGCACGGAGAACAACAGCCCAGAACTCCCGACCTCAAGCAATCCAGCAGCCTCAGCCTCCCAGCAGCGGGATTACAGGTGCGCGCCACAGCACCCGGCAAACGCAACCTTTGATTCAGCCGCCTTCAGTTCAAACAGCAGCAAGAGCTCGAATGCAGACATCACTGCAAATATAATAGGCTGCTTCACTGACTCAACTGACCAGAATTTGAGGAAGCTTCAACTTTGTGTGCTCAAGTTAGTCTAATTGACCTCTTAAAATTTATTTGTGCGAATTTTTGTTTGTATTCATGGAACCTGTGTGAATATGTTTACTCAGTCCCGCCCTCAGCCCAGGTATCAGTGCCGTTGAAAATAAGGAGCCGTTTTCTCTGTTGGAATGGCACGCAGCAGCTCGGCTGTCTGCCCCTGAAATACACGCGTTTACTGCGCGCATCACAGCAGAGTGGAACAGAGACCTTTCCTTTTCCAGATCTCTGAATGTGACGCAGTTCTTTGCCAAGTGGAAGCTATGATACCAGAAGACCATGAGACATAGGAGCAGAATTTTGCCACTCGGCCCATCGAGTCTGCTCCGCCATTTAATCATGGCTGATATTTTTCTCATCCTCATTCTCCTGCCTTTTCCCCATAACCCCTGATCCTCTTATTAATCAAGAACATATCTATTCCTGCCTTAATGACACTCAATGATCTGGCCTCCACACCTTTCTGCGGCCAAGAGTTCCACACATTCACCACTCTCTGGCTGAAGAAATTCCTCCTCATATCTGTTTCAAATGATTGTCCCTTTAGCCTGAGGTTGTGCCCTCTGGTCCTAGTCTTTCCTACTAGTGGAAACATCAACGCTGCACTCAGCGCTGGAACACGTAGATAACAAGGACATCTATGTCAGATTCCTATTTATTGACTACAGCTCAGCCTTCAACACTATTATTCCCACGAAGTACATCCCCAAACTCCATGGCCTGGGTCTCGGCACCTCGCTCTGTGATTGGATCCTGCACTTCCTAACTCACAGACCATAATCTGTAAAGATAGGCAACAACACCTCCTCCACGATCATCCTCAACACCGGTGCCCCACAAGGCTGTGTTGTCAGCCCCTTACTATACTCCTTATGATACCTATGACTGTGTGGCCAAATTCCCCTCCAATTTGATTTTCAAGTTTGCTGACGACAGCACCGTAGTGGGTTGGATCTCAAACAATGATGAGACAGAGTACAGGAATGAGATAGAGAATCTGGTGAAATGGTGCGGCAACAATAATCTCTCCCTCCATGTCAACAAAACGAAGGAGATTGTCATCAACTTCAGGAAGTGTAAAGGAGAACATGCCCCTGCCTACATCATGATGTGGAGATGCCGGCGTTGGACTGGGGTGAACACAGTAAGAAGCCTCACAACACCAGGTTAAAGTCCAACAGGTTTATTTGGTATTTGCTTATGGTATTTGCTACCAAATAAACCTGTTGGAATTTAACCTGGCTTTGTGAGACTTTTTACTGCCTACATCAACAGGAATGAAATAGAAAAGGTCGTGAGCTTCAAGTTTTTAGGTGTCCAGACCACCAACAACCTGTCCTGGTCCCCCCCATGCCGACACTATTGTTCAGAAAGAGCACCAATGCCTCTACTTTCTCAGAAGACTAAGGAAATTTGGATGTCAGCTATGCCTCTCACCAGCTTTTACAGGTGCACCATAGCAAGCATTCTTTCTGGTTGTATCACAGCTTGGTATGGCTCCTGCTCTGCCCAAGACCGCAAGAAACTACAAAAAATCGTGAATGTAACCCAATCCATCACGCAAACCAGCCTCCCATCATTGACTCTGTCTGCACTTCCCACTGCCTCGGCAAAGCAGCCAGCATAACTAAGGACCCCATGTACCCCGGACATTCTCTCTTCCACCTTCTTCCTTCAGGAAAAAGTGTCAAACATTGAACGTCCTGTTCCAACCGACTCAAGAACAGCTTCTTCCCTGCTGCTGTCAGACTTTTGAATGGACTTACCTTGCATTAAGTTGAACTTTCTCTGCACCCTAGCTATGACTGTAACACTACATTCTGCACTCTCTTGTTTTCCTTCTCCATGAATGGTGTGTTTTGTCTGTATAGCGTGCAAAAAACAATACTTTTCACTGTACGTTAATAGATGTGAGAATAATAAATCAAATCAAATCAAAATCAAAACATCCTCTTCATGTCCACTCTATCCAGGCCTCGCAGTATCCTGCAGGTTTCCCCCTCTTCCTTCTAAACTCCAACGAGTACAGAGCCAGAGTCCTCACCCGTTCCTCATACGACAAGCTCTTCATTCTGGGGATCGTTCTTGTGAACCTCCTCTGGACCCTTTCCAAGGCCAGCACATCCTTCCTTAGATACGGGGCCCAAAACTGCTCACAATACTCCAAATGGGGTATTATGCAGCCTCAGAAATACATCCCTGCTATTGTATTCTAGCCCTCTCGACATGAATGCTAGCATTGCATTTGCCTTCCTGACTGCCGACTAAATCTGCATGTTAACCTTGAGAACAAGCACTCCCAAGCCCCTTTGTGTTTCTGATTTCCTAAGCATTTCCCCAGTTAGAACATAGTCTGTGCCTCCATTCCTCCTTCCAAAGTGCATAACCTCACACTTTTCCACATTATACACCATCTGCCACTTCTTTGCCCACTCTCCTAACCTGTTCAGGTCCTTCTGAAGCCCCCTGCTTCCTCAATACTACCTGTCCCTCTGCATATCTTTGTATCATCTGCAAACTTAGCAACAGTGCCTTCAGTTCCTTCTTCCAAAACGTTAATGTATATTGTGAAAAGTTGTGGTCCCAGCACCGACCCCTGAAGCACACCGCTAGTCAACGGCTGCCATCCTGAAAAGGACCCCTTTATCCCCACACTCTGCCTCCTGCCAATCAGCCAATCCTCTATCCATGCCAGGATCTTAAGCTTAGAACTATGTGCTCCTAACAGATTGAACAGTCTCCTATGCGGCACATTGCCAAAGGCCTTCTGGGAATCGAAATAAATCACGTCCACTGGTTCTCCTTCATCGAACGTCCTTGTCATCTCCTCACAGAATGCTAAGAGATTTGTCAGACATGGCCACCCCTTGACCAAGCCATGCTGACTCAGTCCTATTTTATCGTGCACTTCCAAGTATTCTGCAATCTCATCTTTCATAATTGACTCTATAATCTTGCCAATGACTGAAGTCAGGCTCACTGGCCTCTAATTTCACATTTCCTGCCACCCTCCCTTCTTAAACAGCGGTGTTACATTCGCTACTTTCCAGTCCTCTGTCATTCCTGAAAGATCACTGCCAATGCCTCCACAATTTCCTCAGTTATCTCTCTTAGAATCCTGGTGTGTAGTCCATCCAGTCCAGGTGATTTATCCACCTTTAGACCTTTCAGTTTCCCCAGAACCTTCTCCTTAGTGATGGCCACTGCAGCCACCTGTTCCCCTTGATTCTCCTGGAGCTCCGGCATCCCCCTGGTGTCTTCCACCGTGAGGACTGATGCAAAGTAACGATTCAGTCCATCTGCCATTTCTTTGTTTCCTATTGTTACTTCTCCAGCCTCATTGTATCGTGATCCAATGTCTATTTTTGCCTCTCTGTTATCAATTATATATTGAAAAAAACTCTTCCTGTCTTCTTTTATATTACTGCCTACCTTGCAATCATATTTCATCTTTCCACCCCTTATTGCTTCTATAGTTGTCCTCTGCTCGCATTTTTAAAAATCCCAATCCTCCAGCTTCCCACTAATCCTCGCCACTTTGTATTATTTTTCTTTTGCTTTTATCTTGTCCTTGACTTCCCTCGTCAGCCGTGGATGCCTCGGCCTCCCCTTGACATGTTTCCTCCTCCTTAGGATAGACTCAGTAGAGGGGACATTGAACAATGAAGGTCGGTGAATTGCCAAAGTGGGTTCGCGATCAACGCTGAAATTGAAATTACAATGAACATTTTGCTGTCTTTCTCTCTCTCCCTTTCTTTCTCTCCCACTCTCTCATTTACAGCATTAGATTAAGTCATGAGCGTCGAGGCTTTCGACGTTGACAGTGGAGGAATTGTCAGGAGGGAATGAATAAAGGAGAAGGAGATATGAGAGCCGAGAGGCAGCTTGAATGCTTGGTGGATGTGCTGGGAAGTATGTGCGCGATATGAGATGTGAGGAAGAGGTGAAGAGTTTCGCGCTCTCTTGTGGCCGTGGCTGACATGATTTTGCAAGTTGAACATTTTAAAAGTGTAGTTTCTGCCGTGAGCAGCAGGGAGCGGTAAATGTGAGGTGGATATTGAGGAGGCAAAGAATGGGCAGTGAGTGAGGAAAGTGGGGATTGCAGAATGGTGCGTGTGAGCGTGCAGGGCTGGTGGAGAGTTGGTTGGTCAAAAGTGTGTGTACATGTTTTGGTTTACTTGCGTAGATTGATGTGGTGATAGCATTGGATGTGAGAGTGAATGAAAGGGGCAGCAGAGGGAGTGAGTGTGGAGGCAGCCAGAGAGGCATCGGGTTTGTCTGGGAATGGCAAAGAAGTTTGTTGGCTGTGATTGAAGGTGTGGAGAAAAGGAAGCGTCTCGCTGTATTGGACAGGCTGCACTGCTGTTTCTATTCACAGGTGCTATCCCACAACTGAAAAGCACCGGGGATTTGACCTGCTCCGTTCCCGACCTGGGCCGGTTCACCCCTCCTTAGCACACCTGGTGCTCCCAGAGTCCTCTTGGAAAACAAATGCGGATACTGATCTTAGTGTGGACACCCGATCGGCACAGAGAACAACAGCCCAGAACTCCCGACCTCAAGCAATCCAGCAGCCTCAGTCTCCCAGCAGCGGAATTAAAGGGGTGCGCTACAGCACTCGACCAGCACCATCCTTGATTCCGCTGCCTTCAGTTCAAACAGCAGGAGGGCTCCACTGCAGACATCACTGCAAATATCCTAGGCTGCTTCACTGACTCAACTGGTAATCATTTGAGGACGCTTCAACTTTGAATGCTCAAGTTAGTCGAATTGACAACATAAATTCATTTGTGCGAATTATTCTTTGTATCATGGAACCTGTCTGAATATGTTGACTCAGTCCAGTCCTCAGCCCAGGTATCAGTGCCGTTGAAAATAAGGAGCCGTTTTCTCTGTTGGAATGGCACGCAGCAGCTCGGCTGTCTGCCCCTGAAATACGCACGGTTACTGCGCGCATCACAGCAGAGTGGAACAGAGACCTTTCCTTTTCCAGATCTCTGAATTTGACGCACTTTTTGCGAAGTGAAATCTATTAAGCGCAATGCTTGGTTTCTGCGCGTTCCCTCCGGTGCAGTCACCACCCCGAGTCTTATCTTTGAGAATAGACTCGGTCGAGGGGACATCGAATAATGGGGTGTCTGTGAATTGCCAATGTGGCTTGGCGATTAAACTGGAAATTACAATGAGCATTTTCCTGTCTCTCTTTCTCTCTCTCTCTTTCTTTCTCTCCCACTCTCTTATTTACAGCATTAGATCAAGTCCAAAGCCTCGAGACTTTCGATGTTGACAGTGGAGAATTTGCCAGAAGGGAATAAATAAACGAGAAGGAGTTATGAGAGCCGAGAGACAGATTGAATGTTTGGTGGTTGTGCTGGGAAGTGTGTGCGCGATATGAGTAGTGTGGAGGAGGTGAAGAGGTTCGCGCCCTCTTGTGGCCGTGGCTGACATGATTGTGCAAGTTGAAGATTTTAAAAATGCAGTTCCTGCCGGGAGCAGCAGGGGGCGGTAAATGTGAGGTGGATATTGAGGAGGCAAAGAATGGGGAGAGTGAGGAAAGTGGGAATTGCAGGATGGTGCTTGTGAGCGTGCAGGGCAGGTGGAGAGTTGGTTGGTCAAAAGTGTGTGTACTTGGTTTTGGTTTACTTGCGTAGTTTGCTGTGGTGATGGCATTGGATGTGAGAGTGAATGAA
Organism: Mustelus asterias; assembly: GCF_964213995.1. Classification (NCBI taxonomy): domain Eukaryota; kingdom Metazoa; phylum Chordata; class Chondrichthyes; order Carcharhiniformes; family Triakidae; genus Mustelus; species Mustelus asterias. Next base: position 472,160 of record NW_027590136.1, read on the forward strand.
AGGGGCAGCAGAGGGAGTGAGTGTGGAGGCAGGCAGAGAGGCATCGGGTTTGTCTGCATTGATGGGAACGGCAAAACAGTTTGTTTGCTGCGATTGAAGGTGTGGAGAAAAGGATGCGTCTCGCTGTATTGGTCAGGCGGCACTGCTGTTTCTATTCACAGGTGCTATCCCACTACTGAAGAGCACAGGAGATTTGACCTGCTCCGTTCCCGACCGGGGCCGGTTCACCCCTCCTTAGCACACCTGGTGCTCCCAGAGTCCTCTCGGAACACCATGTGGATACTGATCTTAGTGTGGACACCCGATCAGCACAGAGAACAACAGCCCAGAACTCCCGACCTCAAGCAATCCAGCAGCCTCAGCCTCCCAGCAGCGGGATTACAGGTGCGCGCCACAACACCCGGCAAACGGAATCCTTGATTCAGCCGCCTTCAGTTCAAACAGCAGCAAGAGCTCGAATGCAGACATCACTGCAAATATAATAGGCTGCTTCACTGACTCAACTGACCAGAATTTGAGGAAGCTTCAACTTTGCGGGTTCAAGTTAGTCTAATTGACATCTTAAAATTCATTTGTGCAAGTTTTTGTTTGTATTCATGGAACCTGTGTGAATATGTTCACTCAGTCCAGTCCTCAGCCCAGGGATCAGTGCCGTTGAAAATAAGGAGCCGTTTTCTCTGTTGGAATGACACGCAGCAGCTCGGCTGTTTGCCCCTGAAATACACGCGTTTACTGCGCGCATCACAGCAGAGTGGAACAGAGACCTTTCCTTTTCCAGATCTCTGAATGTGACGCAGTGTTTTGCCAAGTGGAAGCTATGATACCAGAAGACCATGAGACATAGAACATAGATAAACTACAGCACAAACAAGCCCTTCGGCCCACAAGTTGCGCCGGTCATGTCCCTACCTACCTACGCATATATATTGGCTTACCTATAACCCTCTTTCCTATTAAGTTCCATGTACTCATCCAGGAGTCTCTTAAAAGACCCTATCGAATTTGCCTCCACCACCACTGACGGCAGCCGATTCCACTCACCCACCACCCTCCGAGTGAAAAACTTACCCCTGACAGCTCCTCTGTACCTACTACCCAGCACCTTAAACCTGTGTCCTCTCGTAGCAGCCATTTCAGCCCTGGGAAAAAGCCTCTGAAAATCCACCCGATCTGTACCTCTCAACATCTTGTACAGCTCTATCACGTCACCTCTCATCCTTCGTCTCTCCGAGGAGAAAAGACCGAGCTCCCTCAACCTATCCTGATAAGGCATGCCACCCAATCCAGGCAACATCCTTGTAAATCTTCTCTGCACTCTTTCAATAATTTCTACATCCTTCCTGTAATGAGGCGACCAGAACGGAGCACAATACTCTACGTGGCGTCTGACGAGCGTCTTATAAAGCTGCATCATTATCTCCCGACTCCTAAACTCAATCCCTCGATTGATGAAGGCCAGCACACCATACGCCTTCTTAACCACCTCCTCTACCTGTGAGGCCGATTTAAGAGTCCTATGCACCTGGACCCCAAGGGCCTTCTGATCCTCTGCACTGCTTACCCTTGATATTATACTCCTTCATCCCATTTGACCTGCCAAAATGTACCACTACACATTTATCCGCGTTCCAAAATGTCCCACTACACATTTATCCGCGTTCCAAAATGTCCCACTACACATTTATCCGGGTTATCTGTGTTGTTTAAGTTTTTATGTAAACTTTTATCGTGCCTGTATAATATTTCACTACTTTGTTTAGGTTCCTTCACAACTGAATTTCATAATGGACACATCACTGTGAAGAGGTCAGTCAGAATTATCAGCAAGGATTAATCAGCACTTTCTCATTGGAGATGTTAATCAGTGGAACCCCTCACACACAGATTTGCAGAAAAGATTAATTAATTTAGGACTGAAGTAAAGTTCGTAATTTTATTGTTAACTTTATGAACAGGTTCTTGTTGAGGATTCTTGAATTAAGGAGAAAGATCACAGAAGGTGCTTTTAAAAAGGAACATTGCAGCTCTGAAAATCAGTGACATCTCCAGAATATTAAACTCCAGCCAGGGGCCGCACGGTGGCATAGTGGTTAGCACTGCTACCTCTTATTACCAGCGACCCGGGTTCGATTCCGGGCTTGGGTCATTGTGTGGAGTTTGCATGTTCTCCCCGTGCTTTGTAGATTTCTTCCAGGTGCCCCTGTTCCCTCCCACAGTCTGAAAGATGTGCTAGTTAGGTGCATTAACCCGAACAGGCACCGGAGTTTGGTGATTAGGGGCATTTCTCAGTAAGTTCATTGCAGTGTTAATGAAGCCTTGCTTGTGACTAATAATTTAAAAAAAAAACTTTAAAGTTATAGGGATGATAACATCAGCAGAAACAAACCAGATATTGCCAGACTATCAATCCAGGCTGTGATTAAAAGCAGAATCCAATCCTTGCAGTCTATTATGAATTTGCTGGTGTCTCAGCAGGCTGGAGGACCTTGTGAATGCCTTTCCACACAAGGAGCAGGTGAAAGGCCTCTCCCCAGAGTGAGTGCGTTGGTGAGTCAGAAGGTTGGATGACTGCTTGAAACTCTTTCCACAGGTACTGCAGCTGAATGGATTCTCCTGAGTGTGAGTGCGGTGGTGGGACTGGAGGGTGAATAACCGAGCGAATCCCTTCCCACACACCGAGCAGGTGAACGGTCTCTCCCCGGTGTGAAGTCGCTGGTGTCTCACCAGATCAAATGACTGGGAGAATTTCTTCCCACACATGGAGCAGGTGAATGGTCTCTCCCCGGTGTGAGTGCATTGGTGAGCAGTCAGGGTGGATGACTGCCCGAAACTCTTTCCACAGGAAGTGCAGCTGAACGGTTTCTCCTCGGTGTGAATTCGCTGATGTGTCCAAAGGCCGGATGACCGAGTGAATCTCTCACCGCACACAGAGCAGGTGAACGGCTTCACCCCAGTGTGAATCCGCTGGTGTGTAGCGAGGCTGGATGTGCTGTTGAACCTCTTCCCACAGTGAGTGCAGCTGAAGGGCCTCTCCTCAGTGTGAATTCTCTGGTGTAACATCAGGTAGGTTGTCTTGGTAAATCCCTTCCCACACACAGAACAGAGGAATGGCTTCTCCCCAGTGTGAATGCGTTGATGGATTTCCAGCCGGAAAGAAGACTTGAATCCTTTACCACAGTCCCCACATTTCCAAGGTTTCTCCATGGTCTGGGTCTCTTCCTGTCTCTCCAGCCTAGAGATCAGTTGAAGCCTCGTCCACATACAGAACACGTGTTTGCTCCCCACTGTGAATGGTGTGATGTTTTTTCAGGATGTAACTGGTTAAAGCTCTTTCCACAATCAGTTCACTGGAACACTCTCACTCGGGTGTGTGTGTGTGTCTCGGTGTTTCTCTAGTTGCACTGATGTTTAAAATATTTTCCACAGATAAATATTTCTCCTTCCACATTGAAAGGTTGATGAATAATTGAGTTAAACCAAAATGTTCGTTTTGAGTTTTGCATCTACAAATCTTTCCCTTGTAAGATCTGTAAAAAGAGTTGACAAAATTAATCACGGGTCAGTCCAGGATAGAAATTCATATCAGACAATTCTAATTTCTCTAGAACATTCTTTCCTCTCTTGTTCTCCCAAATCTGTAAATCCCCGTCTCACACACTCTCCCTCCTCCCTGGGCTGAAATCCAAACCCATCTCACCATCTCCACCATTCCTGTTCTCCACTCCCTGTTTCCTCCTTCCCTCCAGTCTGTCTGGCTTCAGTTCTCTTGCCCCTCTGTGCAAAATCAAGAACATTGTTTTCTCTCCTGGTCACTGGGACCCTCAAGGCCCACCCACTCTCTGGTTCACTGTTACTGTTGGCTGCAGAGACCAATCTGTGAGAGGTGGTTCTGCTTCAAGTGCCACATATGAAGTGGTTCTCAGGTCTGGTTGTGGGTTGTTGTTTTCGATGTTGGCTCTTGTTGCTGAGCCGCTGGAGTGATCATCCTCCATCCTGTGAATGTACCCAAGCTGGCAAAGGCACCTCCACTTGATGAGAACTCACATTCTTGGGAGACAATGGATTGTAGATTTTGCATCAAAGATCAATTTAGGATTGAAGTTAAAAGTTCAGTCTTATTGCAACTAAATTTCTGTTGAGAGTTCTTGAATTCAGCTGAAAGATCACAGATGGTGCCTTTAAAAGGGACACTGTAGCCTTGAAGGTCAGTGACATCTACAGAATATTAAACTTCAGCCAGTTATAGGTTTGTTAATATCAACAGAAACAAACTTAAAATTGTCCAACTATCAATCCTGGATGTAATGAACATTAGCAGAAACAGCTGAATCCCATCTCTCAGTCACATGTGGATTTGCTCATGTGTCACGAGGTTGCGGGACCGAGTGAATCCCTTCCCACACACAGAGCAGGTGAATGGTCTCTCCCCAGTGTGAACTCGCTGGTGTACAAAGAGAGCAGATGAAGTCCTCAAACTCTTCCCACAGTCAGAGCAGCTGAATGGCTTGACCTCAGTGTGAATTTGCTGGTATGCCTTGAGGCTGGATGACACAGTGAATCCCTTCCCACACACCGAGCAGGTGAATGGTATCTCCCCAGTGCGAACTCACTGGTGTTCAATGAGGGCATATGCCTGCTTGAAACTCTTCCCACAGGAGGTGCAGCTGAATGGCCTCTCCCCAGTGTGAACTCGCTGATGACTCACTAGACTGGATGACTGAGTGAATCCCTGTCCACAGACTGAACAGGTGAAAGGCTTCTCCCCAGTGTGAATTCGAGGCTGTGTGAATACCTGAACCTCTTTCCACAGGAAGTGCAGCTGAACGGCTTCTCCTCAGAGTGAATTCGCTGGTGTGTCACCAGGTTGGAGGACTTTGTGAATCCCTTCCCACACATGGAGCAGGTGAATGGTTTCTCCCCAGTGTGAACGTGATGATGTTGACTGAGGTCTGATGAAGACCTGAACCTTTTTCCACAGTGAGTGCAGCTGAACAGCCTCTCCTCAGTGTGAATGCGCTGGTGTAACATGAGGCCGGTTGGCTGAGTAAATCCCTTTCCACACACAGAACAGGTGAATGGCCGCTCCCCAGTGTGAGTGTGCCGGTGGTTGTCCAACAGGGATGGTAATTGAATCCTTTCCCACAATCCTCACATTTCCACGGTTTCTCCAAGGCATCGGCCCCACTGTGACTGTGTCTATGGTATTCCAGCTGGGATCTATAACTGAATTCTTTCCCACAGTCCTCACAGTTCCATGGTGCCGGTGTCCTTGTGTCTCTCCAGGTTGGATGATTAGTTGAAGGCTCGTCCACACTGTGAATGGTGTGATGTTTTATCAGGCTGTGGAACTGGTTAAAGCTCTTTCTGCAATCAGTTCACTGGAACATTCTCACTCAGCTGTGCGTGTGTCTCTTGGTGCTTTTCCAGTAACACTGATGTTTAAAATATTTTCCCTCAGACAGAACAAACGAACAATTATCCTTTCAACCTCAAAGGTGATGATATTCAGGTCATGATGAACCAACTGACTGTCAAACTTAAGTTTGGTTTGAGTTTCCCATCTGCAATCATCGTTTCTAAGATCCCGTAAAAAGAGTTTACAAAAGTCATCACCGTCAGTCCAGGATAGAAATTCTGAACAGACAATTCTAGTTTCTCTGGAACATTTTTTCCTCTCTTGTTCCCCCAAATCTGTAAATCCCCATCCCACACACTCTCCCTCCTCCCTGGGCTGAAATCCAAACCCATCTCTACCATTTCTTTCCTCCACCCCCAGTTTTCTCCCTCCCTCTCCTCTGCCTGTGTTCAGTTCTGATGTGGAGATGCCGGCGTTGGACTGGGGTGAACACTGCTCCTTCGTCAGACTCCATCTGACGAAGGAGCAGCGCTCTGAAAGCTTATGGCATTTGCTACCAAATAAACCTGTTGGTCTTTAACCTGGTGTTGAGACTTCTTATTGTGAACAGTTCTCCAGCTCCTGTCTGCAGACTGACAATAAAACCAATGGGTCTTATTGGGGGTGTTGGGGCCTCCAGCGGGTGTTTGTGAATCCTTCCCGCCCACATCACAATGCCCGGGGTGATTGACAGCAGGTCCGGACCAATAGGACGAGGCGGCGAGGCTGGAGGACCGAGCGGGAGCGGCTGGTCCTCCAACCAATCGGAGTGAATGAGGGGAGGAGCCTCGCTCGAGGCTTCCTCAGTGCGCATGCGTCGAGCCGGAGAGGCTCCCGATAAAGACGGCGGCAGGGATTCTGGGCCTGTTCCGGGGAAAAGCGGGAGCTGATTTCCCCGCTTCACAACCCGCACCCGAGCTTTGTATTCGGTGCTTGGGGCCGACACGGGGTGTTTATGAAGCCTCGAACCCACCCCCCGGCTCCATCCCCCCCTCATTCCCCACCCGCCGGCTCCATCCCTCCCCCATTCCCCACCCGCCGGTGTCGGATCAGCTGAAAATTCCCACCGCCGCAATCCTGAGCTCCCAGCGGCACTGCGCATGCTCCACATCACAATGACCGGACAGTGATTGACAGCGGTTCCGGACCAAGGAAAAGGGGGCGGGGCTGGAGGACCGAGCGGGAGCGGCTGGTCCTTCAACCAATCGGAGTGAATGGGGGCGGGGCTGAGTCCGGATCTCCCTCATTGTCTGAAACTCTGCATCATTGTGAAAGTTGCTCTGTGTCAAACTCCAGGAGAAAACTGGACCTTTCCGTTTGTGGCTTCAAACAGATGGAGCCCTGTGGGTGCGGAGCAAACAGATGGAGCCCTGTGGGTGCGGAGCAAACAGATGGAGCCCTGTGGGTGCGGAGCAAACAGATGGAGCCCTGTGGGTGCGGAGCAAACAGATGGAGCCCTGTGGGTGCGGAGCAAACACATCAACATTTATCACTGAGATAAAGACAGTAAATGTTGGAAAATCTCAGCAGGGCTGACAGCATCTGTGGAGAGAGACTAGAGTAAGAAATCTCACACCACCAGATTAAAGTCCAACAGGTTTATTTGGTAGCAAAAGCCACTAGCTTTCGGAGCGCTGCTCCTTCATCAGGTGACTATAAAGGAATATCAGTTAAATATCAGTGACTACAAAGGAACAACTTGGTGGGAAGTTAAAAAGCAGGACCCCGAGGGTAGTCATCTCAGGATTGCTACCTGTGCCACGTGCCAGTGAGGGTAAGAGTAGGATGCTCAGGCGGATGAACACATGGCTGAGGAACTGGTGTAGGGGGCAGGGTTTCAGATTTCTAGATCATTGGAAACTCTTCTGGGGCAGGTGGGACCTGTACAAGAGAGATGGGTTACACCTGAACTACAAGGGGACCAATATACTTGCAGGAAGGTTTGCTAGTGTTATTGGGAAGGGTTTAAACTAGATTTGCAGGGGGATGGGAACCAGAGTGCCAGAGCAGATAGTGGAGCGGGGGTGAAAATAAATGATGTTAATAGTTCATGCAAAATCACAAATAGAAGGACTGTGTGTGGAGTTGGAATGTTATGGTGAGGTTGTATAAGACATTGGTGAGGCCGAATTTAGAGTATTTTGTGCAGTTTTGGCCACCTAATTACAGGAGGGATATTAATAAGGTTGAAAGAGTGCAGAGAAGGTTTACAAGGATGTTGCCGGGACTTGAGAAACTGAGTTACAGAGAAAGGTTAGGACTTTATTCCCTGGAGCGTAGAAGAATGAGGGGAGATTTGATAGAGGTGTGTAAAATTATGATGGGTATAGATAGAATGAATGCAAGCAGGCTTTTTCCACTGAGGCTAGGGGAGAAAATAACTAGAGGACATGGGTTAAGGGTGAGGGGGGAAAAGTTTAAAGGGAATATTAGCGGGGGGCTTCTTCACACAGAGAGTGATGGGAGTTTGGAATGAGCTGCCAGATGAGGTGATGAATGCGGGCTCACTTTTAACATTTAAGAAAAACTTGGACAGGTACATGGGTGAGAGGGGTGTGGAGGGATATGGTCCAGGTGCAGGTCAGTGGGACTAGACAGAAAAATGGCTCAGAACAGCCAAGAAAGGCCAAATGGCCTGTTCCTGTGCTGTAATGTTCTGTGGTTCTAACTGATCTTAAAGCCAATCTTTTTCATTCTGTGTGGAGGGGGTGCGCTGAATCAGTTTTAATGGGGTTTTATATTTGTTTATACAATGTGGGCATTGCTGGCTCAACCAGCATCAATTGCCCACCCCAAATTATTCTTGAGAAGGTGATTGGGGCTGCCTTCTTGAACTGCAGATTTGAAGTTACTGTCAGATCAGCCGTGATCTAATTAAATGGGTCAAGGGGCTGAATGATCTACTCTCCTATATTTATAAGTTTGCCGCAGTCGAAGATGCTGTGCGGAAGGGATTTCCAGGATTTTTGATCAGCGACAGTGAAAGGACAGCAACATGATTCCAAGTCAGGATTGTTTATGTCTTGGGTGCCATTGTTTTTCGGTAAAGGGTCTGTTCCTCTGCTGTACTGTTCTTCGTTCTTTGATAACGTCAGTTGTCCATGTTGCCAATTATCTGCTGCCCTTGTCTCTCGGTGGTAGAGTTTGTAGGATTGGAAGGTAAAGGTCGCAGTGTTGGAAGGTGCTGTTGAAAGTTAAATTATATTAATTTCTTCAGACGAAAAAGTGGAACTCAGGTGAAGATTTGGTGGGGAGATCTAGATCAGAGAGGCAGTATTTCAGAGTTTATCACTGTGATAGCAGCAATCCCATTGCTATCTGTTGGCAAGACTGATGGAAATATTTAAAATGGAGACCATTGGAGGACGAGGTACAATGGAATTTGTGAACTATCTGAGGATAATGGTGAGGGGAAAGGAAGGGATCAGGAAAGCAGCTGACACTTCATATTGTTCCAGGAGAAGTGGGGTCAGGTTGTGTAGATGTCAGGTTTTACGCAGCACACAGTCAGTCTGGATGGAAAATCTCTGAATCATTCAGTTGGAAACTCAGAGACCTATCATTGCTCGGAGGAAGGTTGTGTTGCAACTGATGAGAAGCAGCTTCACTCAGACACCCACATCCTCATGCACAAAAACTAACACACGCAGCCATCCTCCCACCCACCCACGTGATGTACCAACTGACTCAAGAGCAGCTTCTTCCCTGCTATCCGACTTTTGAATGGACCAACGTATATTAAATTGATCTTATTCTACACCCGCGCTATGACTGTAACACTATATTCTACACCCTCTTTTTTCCTTTTCCCCGATGTACTTTAGAATGTATGTTTTGTCTGTATAGTGCGCAAGAAACAATACCTTTCACTGTATCCCAATACATGTGACAATAGTAAATCAAATCAAATCAAAAACTCTCACATGAAACAGAGCCTGTCCCATTGGGTGGACAACACCAGCTAACATGACTAAAACTGAGGATAAAGTATTGGTGTCTGTAAGGGCTGAAACAATACCCTTATCTCTTGTTGATCTGTGGCACCAAGTTCCAGACTCCTTCATGAATCATCCTCTTGGCCTCTAGCCTGTCAACCCCCCATGAGAATCTTATATGTTTCAGAAAGTTCACTGCTCATTCTTCTAAACCTAATGATTAGAGGTGCAACCTTTCCCCAAAAGACAATGAGTTGGATTCTCCGGCCGCGCTCACCCCAAAACTGGAGAATCCTGCCCGAGGTCAATGGGCCTTTGTGGTCCCGCCCCTCTGCCCGCGACGATACCTGTGGTGGGCAGGATGGGAGAATTCTCACCTACACCTTACAATCTTTCCTCAAAAGACAACACCTTCATCTGAGGAATGGACCTGGTGAACCTTCTCTGAACTCATTCCAATGAAAGCATGTCATTCCATCAGTAGGGAGACCAGAACCGTACACAGTATTCCAGCTGCTCTCTCAGCAATGTCCTGTGTAGGTGCAGCAAGTTCCCTTTTTCAAACTCCACCCCCTTGCAGTAAAGTCCAACACTCCATTTGCCGCCTTCTTTACTTGCTGTACCTTCATCCTATTTTTTCACGATTCATGTACAAGGACACCCAGATTCCTCTCTACGGCAGTATTCTTCAGTTTCTGTATATTTAAACAATTTTTTGCTTCTCTATTCTTCCTGCCAAAGCGGAAAAGCTCCCACTTTCCCGCACTATACTCCATCTGCCACTTTTCTGTCCATTCAGGTAACTTATCTGTGTCCCTTACAGATTTTTTGTAATAACCTCACAGCTTGCTTTTCTACCTATCTTTGTATCATCAATTCTGGCTTCATCCAAGTCATTGATCAAGGTGGCTGTTTTTCTCTCTCTCAGTTGTGGGTGATATTTGTCCCTATTCTCCTGGAAACTGAATGAATCTTGTTCCAAACTGGGTTCAATATCAGATATTTCAGGGAGTCAGGAATCATTCGCCCCTGAACCTACACTGGTAAAATCCCAGGCAGTTCCTCAGTAAGGATTTTTCTGGTTCCTCACCGTATATTAGTCAGGATACTGAAACCTAGCTTTTTTACAGTCCACTCCTGGAGGTCCCACTCCCTGAGCCGACAACATTCAGCAGTGTCAGTGCTGAAGTTTCACAGTGGGAGTGATTCCCAGAGTAACTGTCAATCAGATCACCATTGATGTCCAGGTTTGTGTATTTTTAGTTGTCCTGATGTCTAACACACACACATCAATAAAACAGGGAATTCCTGCAAACAAACTGCAGCTTCTTCTCTATCTGGAGATCCAATGTTTGTTGAATAATTGTCCCAGCGGTTAACAGGCTCCTGTGAACTCATCCAACTCGTATTTTAATACTGACTTTAACAAATATATTTTAAATAGGTTTATTTTAAATGAGTTAAAACTAGCCTTAAAATGGTAGATATAGTATAATAACCAAAGTACTTTTCAGACTGGAAACTTTAACCTGCTGTTTCACTTTGATTTAGGAGCAGATCCCAGTTTTACACCAATCTCTGATTCATGTATCCAGCATTCACCGTCATTCTAAAAGCAGAAGTTGCTGCAAAATCTCAGTAAGTCTGACAGAATCTGTAAATGGTAGTCATGATGTGGAGATGCCGGCGTTGGACTGGGGTAAGCACAGTAAGAAGTCTCACAACACCAGGTTAAAGTCCAACAGGTTTATTTGGTAGCAAATACCTTGGAGATACCACAGATACTTATCTGTTTCAGTATCCTGACTAATATATGGTGAGGAACCAGAAAAATCCTTACTGAGGAACTGTCTGGGGTTTTACCAGTGTAGGTTCAGGGGCGAATGATTCCTGACTCCCTGAAATGTCTGATATTGAACCCAGTTTGGAACAAGATTCATTCAGTTTCCAGGAGAATAGGGACAAATATCACCCACAACTGAGAGAGAGAAAAACAGCCACCTTGATCAATGACTTGGATGAAGCCAGAATTGATGATACAAAGATAGGTAGAAAAGCAATCTGTGTACCAAGTAACAAATACCACAAATACACGTATTTGCTACCAAATAAACCTGTTGGACTTTAACCTGGTGTTGTGAGACTTCTTACAGAATCTGTAAAGACAGGAACAGTTAATGTTTCCAGTTGAATGTGACTCTTCTTCAGTGTCAAAACATTAGCTCTGTTTCTCTCTCCAGAGATGCTGTCAGACCTGCTGAGTTTTTACAGCACTTCTTGTTTTTATTTACGAGTTCAGGACTCAGACAAGACAATCCACAATACAAATCTTACAACTGGGCCAGGGTTTATTAACATCAGCAGAAACAGACACCAATGAAAATGGTTGGGACCTCGATGTGATTAACAGCAAAATTCAGTCCTTGCAGTCACTCGTGAACATGATGGTGTTTCAGCAGGTGAGGTGACTGAGTGAATCCCTTCCCACACACGGAGCAGGTGAATGGCCTGTCCCCAGTGTGAATTCGCTGGTGCTTTACCAGGTTGGATGATTGACTGAATCCCTTGCCACAATCAGTGGAGGTGAATGGTCTCTCCCCAGTGTGAACTCGCTGGTGCCTCCGCAGACTGGATGAATCAATAAATCCCTTCCCACAACTGGAGCAAGTGAATGGCCTCTCTCCAGTGTGACTTGGCTGGTGTTTTAGCAGGTTGAATGACTGAGTAAATCCCTTCCCACACTCGGAGCAGATAAATGGCCTCTCCCTATTATGAATTCTCTGGTGTTTCAGCACGTCGGATGAATCAGTGAATCCCTTCCCACAATCAGAGCATCCTCCCCATTGGCCAACTGTGAGAATGAACAAAATGCAGTCCTGGATGTAACTGAGAGCAGAAATAATAACAGCAGAATCCAACCCCTGGAATCACTCGTGAACTCGTTGGTGTCTCAGCAGGTGGGATGACCGAGTGAATCTCTTCCCACACTGAGAGCAGGTGAATGGCCTCTCCCCAGTGTGAACTCGCTGGTGTATCCGCAGGCTGGATAATCGAGTGAATCTCTTCTCACATTGAGAGCAGGTGAACAGCCTCTCCCCAGTGTGAACTCGCTGGTGGCTCAGCAGGCTCGATGACTGAGTGAATCCCTTCCCACACTGAGAGCAGGTGAACGGCCTCTCCCCAGTGTGAACTCGCTGGTGTCTCAGCAGGCTGGATGAATCACAGAATCCCTTCCCACACTGAGAGCACATGAACAGCCTCTCCCCAGTGTGAACTCGGTGGTGTGACTGCAGATGGGATGACCGAGTGAATCCCTTCCCACACTGAGAACACGTGAACGGTCTCTCCCCAGTGTGAACTCGCTGGTGTGACCGCAGGTGGGATAACTGAGTGAATCCCTCTCCACACTGAGAGCAGGTGAACGGCCTCTCCCCAGTGTGGCTGCGCCGATGAGCTTCCAGCTGTGATGGGGCTCTGTATCTCTTCCCACAGTCCCCACATTTCCATGGTTTCTCCATGGTGCAGGTGTCCTTGCCTCTCTCTTGGGTGGACAATCAGTTGAAGCCTCGTCCACACACAGAACACGGGTACCGTCTCTCCCCACTGTGAATGATGTTATAGTTATTCAGGCTGTGTAACTGGTTAAAGCTCTTTAGTCCGTGCGCTGGAACACTCTCACTCGAGTGTGGCAGTGTGTTGATGCTTTTCCAGTCACACTGATGTTTGAAATCTTTTCAAATCAACAGACTGGACAACCTTTTCTCCTTCTAGATTCAAAGGCCGATGATATTCAGGTCCCAAGGAATATGACTCTGTCAGATCTGACGTGACGTTTGAGATTTCGGCCTGTGATTCCTCTTTCAATATCCTGTAAAACAAGTTTACAAAAGTCATCAGTATCAGTACAGGATAGAAATTCAGAACAGACAATTCTAGTTTCTATGGAACATTCTTTCCTATTTCAGTCCCAAAAAGCTGTGAATCTCCATCCCACACACTCTCCCTCCATTCTCACTCTGCTGTATCTAATATTCACCCTCCCAATTCTCCTGAAGGTGCTGATTGAGGCTGATTGACAGATCCAGGCTCACTGCTTCCTGTCCTGGACACAGGGACCATAACAAATAGGAGCTGCAGTCGGCCATTTGGCCCATCGAGTCTTTTAAACTATTCAATGAGATAATTTGTTCATCTACCTCAGCATCATTCTCCCCACACTAAACCCATATCTCTTGATATCTTCAATATCTAGAAACCAATCAATCTCTCTCTTGAAAATAGTTGATGACTGAGGTTTCACTGTCCTCAGGGGTTGAGAATTCCAAAGCTTTACCACATCCTTGAGTGAAGAAATCCCCCCACATCTTAGCTTTTGCTCCATCTTCTTGTCTGTTCCCCATAACCCTTGACACCCTTGTCATCAAAGATCTGTCTAACTGGAATATATTCAATGATCCTCAGCCTCCACTGGTCCCTGTGGAAGAGAAATCCAAAAGACTAACAACCCCCTGAGGGAAGAGATTTCTGGAAATATATAACGTAGCTACAGTTCCATATTACAAGATATTCAGATCCCAAGGAATATGACTCTGTCCAGACGTGATGGTTGAGATTTTTGCCTGTGATTCCTCGTTCAAAATCCTGTGAAATGAGTTTGCAAAAGTCATCACAGTCAGTATAGGATAGAAATTCAGAGCAGACAATTCTAGTTTCTATGGAACATTCTTTCCTACTTCATTCCCAAAAAGTTGTAAATCTCCATCCATATCTATGGATTCTATTTAAAAATGAAAGTGGATGGGCACTTGAAGGAAATAAACTTTCAGGAGAATGGGGATATAGAGTGGGAATGGGACTGGAATGTAATACAGAGAGTCAGCATGGACTCGAGTTACCAAATGGATTCCTTCTGTGCTGTAATGACTTTATGACTGGAAATGTATAACATCGCTACAGTATTATATTACAATGCAAGAAATAATAAATATATTTTATTACAGAAACATAAATAATATATCTAATCTGGGTTCCATATAATAACACGAGACATATCTCTGTCCTATATTAATTTACTGTCCCCTTAAATGTCAGCCATCTCCTGCCCTTTAATTGTGAACATTAGGAAAGAGACCATCCTTTTAGACAGAAAGAAGATTAATGTTTCAGGGTGGGCAGAATGAATTACAGGGAATAAAAATGTATCAGATTTTGTTGGTCAATATAAGCTCAGAAGTGGAAGGGAAATGATCTCCAGTGGAAGAGGAACAATTCCTGAACATTGTAAGACTAAACTGGTAACTCAGCAGTGAATAGAGTTGTGAAGTGGTAAAAACCTCATGAAGACAGAGCTTGCAGAAATAATAGTTAAAATACACCCATTATTAGAGGTATAGGAAGGTAGACAATGGCAAAGAGTTGGTCAGGGAGGGCAGAGGTGAAACAGAGAAATGGATGGCCGTTTAAAAATTCATAAAAAACATGGTTAGCAAGTTTGCAGACGATACTAAATTAGGAGGTATCGCTGATAACAAAGAGGGTTATGAAAAATTACAGGGGGATCTTGATCAGTTAGGGAAGTGGGTCGATGATTGGCAAATGGATTTCAGTACAGATAATACAGAGTACAGAGGCACAACCTCAGGCTAAAGGGACAATCCTTTAAAACAGAGATAAGGATGCTGCACATTTAGACAGAGTAGCATAAGTTTCAGAGTCCAATATTTTATACTTCATTGTTTCTTTTACTGTGCAATTGTAATGCCACCCTCTTGGAAAACAAAGCCTGACAGGTGTGTCTGAATGCTGGCTGTGTGCCTCAGAAAGTTGTATATTTTAAAGTTCAGCGGGGACCCCCCCAGCAGATGATCGGTCACACCCCCTCTCCTCCCCTCCCCAGGGGATGAGACGTCACACCCCCTCTCCCCCCCCCCCCCCCCCCCAGGGGATGAGACGTCACACCCCCTCTCCTCCCCTCCCCCCAGGGGATGAGACGTCACACTCCCTCTCCTCCCCTCCCCCCAGGGGATGAGACGTCACACCCCCTCTCCTCCCCTCCCCCCAGGGGATGAGACGTCACACCTCCTCTCCTCCCCTCCCCCCAGGGGATGAGACGTCACACTCCCACTCCTCCTCCCACCCCCCTCCCGCCCCGACCAGAGGATGACCTGGGTCAGAGAGCCGTTGCAGTCTCTGACCCCTGCTCTTTGGAGGCTGCTGCGGCGAATGCAGACTTTTATTTTGCAGGTAGGTAAAAGCGTGGACGCGGGTCGGGCCAGAAGAAGGTAAAGTGGGATTTGACGGTAGAGTTGGGCGCGTGGTTCATTAAGTCGATTTAAATGCATGCAAATGCATTTAAATCGGCGGGCTGCCCGATTCAGGCGTGGGCCCGGTAAAGCCGCGATCTGCTCGGAATCGGGCGCAGATCGTGGTATAGGCCCGATGCCCAACTTTACCGCGATTTCGCACTTGAAAACAGGCACGAAGGTTTGGTAAAATCCGGCCCATAGTCTTTTTCCCAGGGTTGGGGAATTGAAAACTGGAGGGCATAGGTTTAAGGTGAGAGGGAAAAGATTAAAAGGGACCTGAGGGGCAACTTCTTCATGCAGAGGGTGGTGTGTACATGGAATGAGCTGCCAGAGAAAGTGGTTGAGGCAGGTTCAATAGCAACATTTAAAAAGCATTTGGATAAGTCCATGGATTGGAAAAGATTAGAGGGATATGAGCCAAACATGGGCAATTGGGACTAGCTGGGAGGGCACCATGGTTGGCATGGATCAGTTGGGCCCAAGGGCCTGTTTCCGTGCTGTAGTGCTCTATGACTCTATGTGCTGGCTGCGTCAGCATCTATCGCCCAGAACTCATTGCCCTTGAACTGAGTGGCTTGCATTGCTGGGGGATGTGGTAATTTCCTTCTTTAAAGGACATTATTAAATCAGATGGATTTTCATGACAATTGTCATCAATGGACTTCTAATTCTAGATTTTTACTGAATACAAATTTCAACATCTGCAGTTGTGGGATTCGATCCCAGGGTTCTCAGTGCATTGCCCTGGATCCCTGTATTACTAATCCAATGACATTATCACTGCACCATTGCCTCCCCATCCATGGCAAAGGAGTCAGCCTGAGATCCATGGAATCAGAGAATGCACTAAATTTAAATTAATGCCCAGTAACACTCACCCCAAAGTAATTTCATTGTTTTCAAATTTTAAATCTCCTGCTGGAGTCTGCAGCTGCAAAGATCTGAGAGATTGATGTCCAGGAAAAATGTTGCAGTCTTCAAATCTTCTCCCTGTAAAGAAGAAGGCCTATAGTGTGTTAGCTTTTATTTACAGGGGGTTGGAGTTTAAGAGCCGTGGGGTTATGCTGCAACTGTACAGGACCTTGGTGAGACCACATTTGGAATATTGTGTGCAGTTCTGGTCACCTCACTATAAGAAGGATGTGGAAGCGCTGGAAAGTGTGCATAGGAGATTTACCAGGATGCTGCCTGGTTTGGAGGGTAGGTCTTATGAGGAAAGGTTGAGGGAGCTAGGGCTGTTCTCTCTGGAGTGGAGGAGGCTGAGCGGAGACTTAATAGAGGTTTATAAAATGATGAAGGGGATAGATAGAGTGAACGTTCAAAGACTATTTCCTCGGGTGGATGGAGCTATTACAAGGGGGCATAACTATAGGGTTCGTGGTGGGAGATATAGAAAGGATATCAGAGGTAGGTTCTTTACGCAGCGAGTGGTTGGGGTGTGGAATGGACTGCCTGCAGTGATAGTGGAGTCAGACACTTTAGGAACATTTAAGCGGTTATTGGAAAGGCACATGGAGCACACCAGGATGATAGGGAGTGGGATAGCTTGATCTTGGTTTCAGATAAAGCTCGGCACAACATCGTGGGCCGAAGGGCCTGTTCTGTGCTGTACTGTTCTATGTTCTAAATGACAAAAGTTATAGGTGTAATTCAAGGTTAGAAATTCAGGACAGAATTTATTTTGGTCTGAGTTTGCTGTGTGTAAATCTTTCCCTTCTAACCCCCTGTAAAAGGAGTTTCCAAAATCCATCAGCATCTGTCCAGGACAGAAATTCAAAACATTCTCTCCTCTTATCTGGCACAGAATTACTTTAGCTGGGACAAAACTGCAGTGGAGGCATTTCGAGGAAGATCCAGTTGGTTGATTCCTGAAATGAGGAGTTTTGTCTTTGAAGATGAGCAGCTTGGGCCTGTACTCTTTGGAGTTTAGTAGAAACATAGAAACCCTACAGTGCAGAAGCAGGCCATTCGGCCCATCGAGTCTGCACCGACCACAATCCCACCCAGCCCCTACCCCCACATATTTACCCGCTAATCCCTCTAACCTACGCATCTCAGAATTCTAAGGGGCAATTTTTAACCTGGCCAATCAACCTAACCCGCACATCTTTGGACTGAGAAGTTATTGCTACATCTGGGAATTTAAGGGCGGCACGGTGGTTAGCACTGCTGCCTCACAGTATCAGGGTCCCAGGTTCAATTCCAGCCTTGGGTCACTGTCTGTGTGGAGTTTGCACATTTTCTCTCCATGTCTGTGTGGGTTTCGTCCAGGTGCTCCCGTTTCCTCCCACAGTCCAAAGATGTGTGGGTCAGGTGGATTGGCCATGATAAATTGACCCTAGTGTCAAATGCGTGGGGATGGGGCCTGGGTGGGATTGTGGTCAGTATGCTCAATGGGCCAAATGGACTCCTTCTGCACTGCAGGGATTCTATGATTCATATGATATAAGGTGCTTGACAAGGTAGATGCTGAGAGGATGTTTCCTCAGGTGTGGAAATCAAGTAAAAATAAAGGATCTCAAATTTAAGATGAAGAGAGATCTTTTCTCTCAGCGGGTTGTTGATCTTTGGAACTCTGACTTCACCAGAGAAGATTGGAGGCAGGTCATTGAATATATTCAAAGCTGAGGTTCTGATCCACAAGAAAGTCAAGGGTATGGACGGGGTGGGGGAGCAAAGTAGACATGATCTTATTGAATGATGCAGCAGGCTCGATGGGCCGAATGACGGGCTCCTGTTCCGAATTCTTATTCTGATGTTGTTGGATAGCTGCGCATGCGCCCTGCTACCTATTGTCCCCCTGAAGATCGAGGTTCTGAACCAGCCCCTGAAACCACGCCCATTGTGACCCGCCACCGACAGTAGCGCATGCGCTCTCCTTCCTCGCTGAAACAAGATGGCGGCAGATAACCGGGACCTGTTCCCGGGATCAACGCTTGGGAGCTGGAAGCCCGGGACCTGCAGGGTCTTATTAGGGCCGTGCGGCCTACAGCGGATGTTTGTGAAACCATAGCTCCCTCCCTCCCCCGACTCCCGGCTCCATTTCTCCCGCAGCCCCACAGACTCACCTGGGGATAAAAGCATCTCCCGCACTCGCACGGATGCGGTCAAAGTGACACTGCGCACGCGCGAGACATAGCACTGCACCTGCGTAATAGGCTCCTGTGGAATGAATAGGACACTTTCACACCCGCAAGGGCACCTGGGAACTAATGCCGTCATTGTCAAAGACAATAATACGAAATTATCTTGTTCTATGAAGATCAATTAATTTTTAAAAATGCATTCCTCGGAATTTGTGCGCTGCCATTCTCTACTTCTAAAATTGATTTAAACCAGTGCTCTCCTGTGGGAATATCCCGAGTTTTTAAAACTTTTCCCACTGGTTTCCCTCTCTCTCTGCTCCCCTGAAGGTGCTCACACAGGTTGGGTAAATCCCACAGAGATTGGTTTCTTTCACTTTCTTTCTCCTAATGCTGAATATTCTGTTTTATGGAATGATACATCACAGATGGAAACCATTTGGCTCATCCTGCCCAGTCGGCCTGTCTTTAAGATCTATCCAATTAATCCCACAGCCCTGCTGGCAGAGTGAGAACAATGTATATATACTGCAGCAATATAGGAGATGAATGGAAAATGTTTTCTAGTTGCATAACTCTCAGACACACTCACCCCTAGAATGATAAATTGGCCTGTGTACTAAGCAGATATCATGGTTCCACTTAAAATTAAAACACAAGGTGCTGGAAAAATGCAGCAGTCACCGGGGCTGAGTTTATGGTCAAAATGATGATGCTGAGCTGCCGTTAGAAAATAACCAGCAATCCGACAAGCCACTCAAAATATTGAATCAAACAAAATTGATCAAAGATTGAGTCAAAGTATTCTGTTTTCCAACATGGTGCTATGATTTTTTGTGATTGTTTTAATGTTCTCACAATTACCTGGTGTAGTCCGGGTTTATTTTATACTCATTCCAACCCATCGCTGTCCATGAAGTACAAAACCCCCACTCTGATTCTCCATCCCATCAGAGACAACTCAGTCACTGACTGGAAATTAGGGCTTTTAATGAGAGCTCTGACAACTGAGAATGCACCGTAGGCAGAATCAACCCGAGCTCACAAACCCCAGACAGTGAACATTATCCCCCAGACCCGAATATAAAACAGTGAACATTATCTCCCAGACCCGAATATAAAACAGTGAACATTATCCCCCAGACCCGAATATAAAACAGTGAACATTATCCCCCCCAGACCCGAATATAAAACAGTGAACATTATCCCCCAGACCCCAATATAAAACAGTGAACATTATCCCCCCAGACCCGAATATAAAACAGTGAACATTATCCCCCCCAGACCCGAATATAAAACAGTGAACATTATCTCCCAGACCCGAATATAAAACAGTGAACATTATCCCCCAGACCCGAATATAAAACAGTGAACATTATCCCCCCCAGACCCGAATATAAAACAGTGAACATTGTCTCCCAGGCCCGAATATAAAACAGAACATTATCCCCCAGACCCGAATATAAAACAGTGAACATTATCCCCCAGACCCAAATATAAAACAACATTATTACCCCAGAGCCAAATATAAAACAGTGAACATTATAGCCCCCAGACCCAAATATAAAACAATGAACATTACCCCCCCCCCAGACCCGAATATAAAACAGTGAACCTTATCCCCCAGAACCAAATAAAGAACAGTGAACATTATCTTCCCCCCCCACTTGAATACAAAATTGTCCTGATGGATTCAGAAAACATTATCACAATATTCCAAATGTGTTTTTTCCAGGAATAGATTCAGCGGCTGCATCACTGGAGGCCAGAGATACTCTCCTCAAACTCGGCTCATGTGAGGAATCCCTCCAATGAGGCTCAGGAATGCTGCAACCAGAGTCACGTGACCACCGAGTGTGTAACTGAGCAAACTACCGCAACGTTGAAGATGTGTTTCAGTGTGAAATGATTTGCTTAACCTGTTGCTTCAGATTAGAGAGAAAATGTCCCTTTCTGGGGTAATTTGACCTTGACCCAGGCACTTTTCAGATCTGAAAGTGATGGCCTTTCCCACAATCACAAGGCTGCACAATACAGAGGGAACACTAATCTGTTTCATTCTGCGACTATGTCGTGGTTACACGAGTGATACTTTCCACTAATTAGCTGCCAGCACCAAAAAGGCATTCAGCCTCCCACACAAATGAGCAAGGCTGGGTATGAATATCTTTAAGAGTTTTAACAACACCAGGTTAGAGTCCAACAGGTTTATTTGGTAGCAAATACCATTAGCTTTCGGAGCGCTGCTCCTTCGTCAGATGGAGTGGAAATGTGCTCTTAAACAGTGCACAGCGACATAAAATCAAGTTACAGAATACTGATTAGAATGCGAATCCCTACAACCAACCAACCACTCATAATCAATTGAAGATAATCAGTCGAGTTCATAGTTATAGTTGTGAGGAGCAACTTACATTTATACGCAGCGATCCTTTCCCTGCAAACAAAAGGAGAATTTTCAAGCCTTGCACCTTTTTTGAATTTCCCAGAAGCTTGAGAAACCTACAGTCTTCTATTGATTTCTCCATGGTGATGCTTCAAGTCAATGAGAGTCCAACAATTGTGATCTTTTGAAATTTGGCATTCTTCTGTTTGTCCTGATGAGTGCATGATGAAGAGATTCAGCAACAGGTCTCTCTTTTCAGCAATATTCAAGTTCAGTTCTAACAAGTATCTGTGCATTGTTTTATGTTCCTTGATAATTAAATGTGATCGTGGAAGTGTCACTGTGAGTAATGTGCAAGTCAGTAAGAATTGTCAGTATTTCGAATTGGAAATATTAAGCAGTGGAACCTTTCAGACACTGAATTGTACAGTTTGCACCAAACATCAATTTAAGATTTCAGGAAAAGTTCATAAACTTATTATAAACAAGTTCCTGTTGAGAGTTCCTGTATTTTAAAAAAAATCACAAATAGTGCTTTTAAAAAGGGACACAGCGGCCCTGAAAATCAGTGACATTTCAGAATATTAAACTTCAGCCAGTTGTAGCGATTGTTAATGTCAGCAGAAACAAACCAAATATTGTCAGACTATCAATCCTGGATGTGATTAACAGCTGCAGTAACTGCAAAATCCAACTCCTGCTGACAATTGTGAACTTGCAGATGTGTCAGCAAGTGGGATGACCGAGTGTATCCCTTCCCACACACAGAGCAGGTGAATGGCCTCTCCCCAGTGTGGATGAGCTCATGTAAATGCAGGCTGCCAGGCTGAGTGAATCCCTTCCAAAAAAGGAGCAAGTGAATGGTCTCTCCCCAGTGTGAGTGCGTTGATGAGCAGTGGGGTACTTTGCGTCAGTCTTCACAGTAGAAGACATGAGTAATATCCCAACAATTCAGGAAAGTCAGGGGGCAGAGTTGAATATGGTTGCCATCACAAAGGAGAAAGTGCTAGAGAAACTAAAAGGTCTGAAAATTGATAAATCTCCGGGCCCAGATGGGCTACATCCTAGAGTTCTAAAGGAGATAGCTGAAGAAATAGTGGAGGCGTTAGTTATGATCTTTCAAAAGTCACTGGAGTCAGGGAAAGTCCCAGAGGATTGGAAAATCGCTGTTGTAACCCCACTGTTCAAGAAGGGAACAAGAAAAAAGATGGAAAATTATAGGCCAATTAGCCTAACCTCAGTTGTTGGCAAAATTCTAGAATCCATCGTTAAGGATGAGATTTCTAAATTCTTGGAAGTGCAGGGTCGGATTAAGACAAGTCAGCATGGATTTAGTAAGGGGAGGTCGTGCCTGACAAACCTGTTAGAGTTCTTTGAAGAGATAACAAATAGGTTAGACCAAGGAGAGCCAATGGATGTTATCTATCTTGACTTCCAAAAGGCCTTTGACAAGGTGCCTCACGGGAGACTGCTGAGTAAAATAAGGGCCCATGGTATTCGAGGCAAGGTACTAACATGGATTGACGATTGGCTGTCAGACAGAAGGCAGAGGGTTGGGATAAAAGGTTCTTTCTCAGAATGGCAACCGGTGACAAGTGGTGTCCCGCAGGGTTCAGTGTTGGGGCCACAGCTGTTCTCTTTATATATTAACGATCTAGATGACGGGACTGGGAGCATTCTGGCCAAGTTTGCCGATGATACAAAGATAGGTGGAGGGGCAGGTAGTATTGAGGAGGTGGGGAGGCTGCAGAAAGATTTAGACAGTTTAGGAGAGTGGTCCAAGAAGTGGCTGATGAAATTCAACGTGGGCAAGTGCGAGGTCGTACACTTTGGAAAAAAGAATAGGGGCATGGACTATTTTCTAAACGGTGACAAAATTCATAATGCTAAAGTGCAAAGGGACTTGGGAGTCCTAGTCCAGGATTCTCTAAAGGTAAACTTGCAGGTTGAGTCCGTAATTAAGAAAGCAAATGTAATGTTGTCATTTATCTCAAGAGGCTTGGAATACAAAAGCAGGGATGTACTTCTGAGGCTTTATAAAGCACTGGTTAGGCCCCATTTGGAGTACTGTGAGCAATTTTGGGCCCCACACCTCAGGAAGGACATACTGGCACTGGAGCGGGTCCAGCGGAGATTCACACGGATGATCCCAGGAATGGTAGGCCTGACATACGATGAATGTCTGAGGATCGTGGGATTATATTCATTGGAGTTTAGGAGGTTGAGGGGAGATCTGATAGAAACTTACAAGATAATGAACGGCTTAGATAGGATGGACGTAGGGAAGTTGTTTCCATTAACAGGGGAGACTAGGACGCGGGGGCACAGCCTTAGAATAAAAGGGAGTCACTTTAGAACAGAGATGAGGAGAAATTTCTTCAGCCAGAGAGTGGTGGGTCTGTGGAATTCATTGCCACAGAGGGCTGTGGAGGCCGAGACGTTGAGCGTCTTCAAGACAGAAATTGATAAATTCTTGATTTCTCGAGGAATTAAGGGCTATGGGGAGAGAGCGGGTAAATGGAGTTGAAATCAACCATGATTGAATGGTGGAGTGGACTCGATGGGCCGAATGGCCTTACTTCCGCTCCTATGTCTTCTGGTCTTATGGTCTTATGGGATTGATAACTGCCTGAAACTCTTTCCACACCATGAGCAAATAAATGGCTTCTCCTCAGTGTGAATTCACTGATGTGGCAGGAGGCCAGATGAATTGGTGAATTCCCCCCCACACGTGGAACAGGTGAATGGCCTTTCCCCAGTGTGAACTTGCTTGTGTGCACTGAGGTTGGATGAAGACCTGAACCTCTTTCCACAGGAAGGGCAGCTGAACGGTCTCTCCTCTGTGTGAACTCGCTGGTGTGACAGCAGGTTAGATGACAGAGTGAATCTCTTACCACACACAGAACAGGTGAATGGCTTCTCTCCTGTGTGAATTCGCTGGTATGACCAAAGACCGGATGGCCCAGCAAACTCCTTCCCACACAAGGAGCAGGTGAACGATCTCTCCCCAGTGTGAACTCGCTGATGTGCACTGAGGTTGGATGAACATGAGAACCCCTTTCCACAGGTGGAGCAGCTGAACGGCCTTTCCTCAGTGTGAGTTCGCTGGTGTAACAGCAGGTGGGATGAGGTAGTGTATCCTTTCCCACACACAGAACAGATGAATGGCCTCTCTCCAGTGAGACTGTGTCTATGGTTTTCCAGCAAGTATGGATAATTGAATCCTTTACCACAATCATCACATTTCCATGGTTTCTCCATTTTCTCAGCCCCAATGTGACCGTATCGATGGGTTTCCAACCGGGATGGATAATTGAACCCTTTACCACAATCCTAACATTTCCACGGTTTGTCCATGGTGCTGGTGTCCTTCTGTCTCGCCAGGTTGGTTGATTAGTTGAAGCCTCATCCACATACAGACCATGTGTATGGTTTCTCCCCACTGTGAATGGTGTGGTGTTTTTCAGGCTGTGTAACTGGTTAAAGCTCTATTCACAGTCAGTTCACTGGAGCACTCTCACTTGGGTGTGTGTGTCTCAGTTCTTTTTCTGTCACATTGAATTTTGAAAATTTCTTCCACTGACAAAACAGGGAACTATTTCTCCCTCCACTGTCAAAAGCAATCATAAGCAATCACTGTCAAAAGCAAGTCATGATGAATCGAATGTCTGTGAATCCTCCTCTTCTAGTTCCCTGCAAAAAGAGTTTTAAAAAACTACTTCAGAACTGACAATTTCAGTTTCCACGAAACATTTCTCTATCTCATTTATCTTGAGCTGTAATCCCCATCCCACACACTCTCTCTTGTCCCTGAGCTGAAATCAAACTCATTGCCCCATCTCCACTTTGAGCTCAGCTCCCTCTCCCTCCAGCTGGATTCAGTCCTCCAGACCATGTACAGACTGAGAGTACAATCAAGGAGTCAATTATTTTCCTTCCAAGTCAGGGGACGTGCAGCCCCACTGACTCTGTTGTTACCACAATGGGCACATGTGCTCTGCTCACGACTGAAACACCACGGTGACCATTAACATGGGCCTGTTCCGAGGAAAGGCTCCATTTTATTTGTGCCACAACAGCAGGGGAATTACCTCCTGCACAGACACAAAGGTATCATCAGTCACAGAAAATAATTGCAGCTGGTGTCTCAAACCTCATTTTACCATTTGCTCCCAGACATTCTCAATTCAATTTTGAAATGCAAACTGAAATCTGGCAAAGTGGGGTAAATTAAAACACATTTTAATGGTCATTTTCAGAATGACTATTCCCAAGAATTAATTCCTAAGTCAGTAAATTAAAATTCTCATCAGCAATGTAGGCAGCACAGTGGTTAGCACTGCTGCCTCACAGCTCCAGGGATTCCCAACTTGGGTCACTGTCCGTGTGGAGTCTGCCCGTTCTCCCCATGCCTGCCTGGGTTTTCTCCAGATGCTCCAGTTTCCTCCCATCGTCCAAAGATATGCCAGTTAGGTGCATTGGCTATGCTAAATTGCCTCTTAGTGTCCTGGGATGAGTAGGTTCGAGGGATTCGCAGGTTACATATGTGGGGTTATGGGAATAGGGCCCAGGTGGGATTGTTGTCGGTGCAGACTCGATGGGTCGAATAACCTCCTTCAGCACTGTAGGGATTCTATGAAATACTTTGGGAGAATTGCTATTTCAATGGGCATTTTCACAAATGCTATAAAATGATTTTTCAAAACAAATTAATATTTTAATGATTAATAAATAAAAAGTATTTTCATAAAACAACCACCCAGTGTGGGGTTCAGGATTCTAACCCAGGGTTTCTGAGCTCCAGGAACCACTAACTGAACCAGCCGGGAATTGTCTCCACAAAACTTCCCCAACTCCCTCCCGGGAAAAAGCTGCAAACCCGGGAGCTGCAGCTTTTTACTGGGGGTGTTGGGGCCTCCAGCGGGTGTTTGTGAATCCTCCCCGCCCACCTCCCAGGGTTTCCTTCCTTCCCAGAGATCAGAGTCCTCATTGATTTGAGGCCAAAGTGTAACCTCTTATTTATTGTCCCCCTCCCCCATCCTCTGATGGGTGGTGGAGGCAGGCACGCTGACATCGTTTAAGACTTACCTGGATAGTCACATGAGCAGCCTGGGAATGGAGGGATACAAACGATTGGTCTAGTTGGACCAAGGAGCGGCACAGGCTTGGAGGGCCGAAGGCCTGTTTCCTGTGCTGTACTGTTCTTTGTTGTTTGTTCTTTGAAGGGGGGGAGGTTTAACACAGATATCAGAAGGACATATTTCACACAGAGGGTCGTGGGGGCCTGGAATGTGTTGCCGGGCAAGGTGGTGGAGGCGGACACACTGGGAACGTTTAAGACTTATCTAGACAGCTATATGACCGGAGTGGGAATGGAGGGATACAAAAGAGTGGTCTAGTTTGGACCAGGGAGCGGCGCGGGCTAATTGTTCCTTGTTTCTCGTTTCAAGGCTTCATTCTATGATCATCTTGCTGGTGCCAGTACAGAGCGAGACTGCGGATAGTTGGGAACCTGTCTCGGGGGCAGGGAATTCATATGGTGTTCATGGAAGTGGAAATGACTAGGGTTGGGAAGCATTTTCCGATCAGGGCCATTGTGATCTCCTGGACTCGTTTCGATCGCCTCAGGGGGTCGGAGAGGAATTTCCCAGATTTTTTTTTTTTTTCCCCATATTGGCCCTGGGGTTTTTCACTCTGGGTTTTCGCCTCTCCCTGGGGATCACATGGTCTGGAATAGGGGGGTGGGGGTGAGTTAATAGGTTGTAATGAACAAAGCATCGTAGCTGTGAGGGACAGCTCGGTGGATAGGATATTGGTATGTAGATAGGCTGGAAAATTGGGCGGGGATCCTGGATTCAGGATTCAATCCTGGACCGGGGAGCAGCGCGGGCTTGGAGGGCCGAAGGGCCTGTTCCTGTGCTGTATTGTTCTTTGTTCTTTGATGTGAATCATCCTCCAGTGGCTGAGCCAGGATGGGGCCGTTAACCTGGGCCTGTTCCCGGGAGGGAGGGAGGGAGGGAGAAGCCCCGCAGCTGCAAACCAGGGAGCTGACAATGATTCTGAAGGGTTTGCGGATCCACAAAGTGTTTCCAAATCCTCCCAGCCACCGCCTAACGCTGACTCCGCTTCTCCGGGACAAACAAGCGCCAAGGACAGCAATGACACTGCGCATGCTCCACATCACAAAGCCCGGGGGCTGATTGACGGCAACTCCGGACCAATAGGAAGAGGGGGCGGGGCTGGAGGACCGAGCTGGAGCGGCTGGTCCTCCAACCAATCGGAGTGAATGAGGGGCGGGACCTGAAGCATGCGCAGTGCGGGGAATGGCGACAGACGGTTTAGAAAATTGAACAACATCAACTATCTCCCTCTGTTCAGACCCGAGAATGAAGCCCAGCAGGACCCGAGGACCCATCAGCCCACAGCTCCAACAGTTTGCTGAGGACCACTTCCCTGGGAATTGTGCTTTTTCAGAGTTCATCCCACACTTCTGTTTTCTGATTTCCAGCTGTTTCTGAGTTTTAACTGTATCCTCTATTGTGAACACCGAGGCAAAATACTTGTTCAATTCATCTCCCAGCTCCTTATTTTTCATTATCAATTCCTGGACTCACTTTCTATTAGACAGTTAAGAAATGAGGTGGAGCAAGTGACTGAAGTGTCAGTCAGGGAGCACTATTGGGAGCACCAATAGTTTCAAAATAGTTCTGGAAAAAGATAGGACAGGTCCACAGGTCAAGGCCCTAAACTGGAGCAGCGCCACTTTTGTGGGCATTAGGCAGGATCGAGCAGATGTCGATGAGGTGAGTTTGTTTGAAGGGAAAGGAATGACTGGCAAATGGGAGGTTTTAAAAGTGTGATATCAAGAATCCAGGGGCAGTATATTCCTGTTAAGATGCAGGGAAAGAATGGTAAATTTAAGGATCTCTGGCAGACAAGGGACATTGAGGCTCTGGTCAGGTAAAAGAAGGAAGCATACATTGGGTTTAGGCAATCGGGGACAAGTGAATCACTCTGACTATAAAAAGTGGAAGAAAATACTGAGGAGGGAAATCAGGAGGACAAAAAGAGGGTCTGATATGGATCTGGCAGGTAAGATTAAAGAAAATTCCAAGAGGTTCTATAGCTATATTAAGAGTAAAAGGGTGGCTAGGGAGAGAATAGATCCCCTTAAAAATCAGTATGGCCATCTGTGTGTGGAGCCACAGGAGATGGGTGAGATTTTTAATGAATACTTCTCCTCTGTGTTTACTGCGGAGAGCACCATGGGTGCGAAAGAAATAAGGGAAACAAGTGGTGATGTCTTGGGCACACGCATGTTACTTGGGAGGAGGTATCTGCAGCCTTATAAAAGCAAATTACTGCGGAAGCTGGAATCTGAAACCAAGAGAGAAAATGCTGGAAAATCTCAGCAGGTCTGGCAGCATCTGTAAGGAGAGAAAAGAGCTGATGTTTCTTGTCTCGATGACCTTTTGTCAAAGCTCTGAAACATCAGTTCTTTTCTCTCCATACAGATGCTGCCAGACCTGCTGAGAATGGGGAGTGTGTGGGATGGAGATTTCCAGCTTTTGGGGAATGAGAGAGGAAAGAATGTTCCATAGAAATTGTTCTGAATTTCTATCCTGTACTGACACTGATGACTTTTGTAAACTCATTTTACAGGATATTGAAAGAGGAATCACAGGCTGAAATCTCAAACGTCACGTCTAGACGTGAGAGTCATATTCCTTGGGAGCTGAATATCATCGGACTTTGAATCCAGAAGGAGAAATGATTGTCCAGTCTGTCGATTTGAAAAGATTTGAAATGTCAGTGTGAGTGAAAAAGCATCAACACACTGCCACACTCGAGTGAGAGTGTTCCAATGCACTGACTAAAGAGCTTTAACCAGTTACACAGTCTGAATAAATATCACCCCATTCACAGCGGGGAGAGACTGTAATCTTGTTCTGTGTGTGGACGAAGTTTCAACTAATTGTCCACCCAAGAGAGAGGTAAGGACACCTGCACCATGGAGAAACCATGGAAATGTGTGGACTGTGGGAAACGATCCAGAGCCCCATCTCTGCTGGAAGCTCATCGGCGCGGCCACACTGGGGAGAGACCATTCACCTGCTCTCAGTGTGAGAAGGGATTCATTCAGTTATCCAGCCTGCAGAGACACCAGCGAGTTCACACTGGGGAGAGGCCATTCACCTGCTCTGTGTGGGAAGGGATTCACTCAGTCATCCCACCTGCAGACACACCAGCGAGTTCACACTGGGGAGAGGCCATTCACCTGCTCTCAGTGTGGGAAGGGATTCATTCAGTTATCCAGCCTGCAGAGACACCAGCGAGTTCACATTGGAGAGAGGCCGTTCACCTGCTCTCAGTGTGGGAAGGGATTCACTTGTTCATCTAACCTGCAGACACACCAGCGAGTTCACACTGGGGAGAGACCGTTCACCTGCTCTCAGTGTGGGAAGGGATTCACTCAGTTATCCACCCTGCAGACACACCAGCGAGTTCACACTGGGGAGAGACCATTCACCTGCTCCCAGTGTGGGAAGCGATTCAGAGTTTCATCCACCCTGCTGAGACACCAGCAAGTTCACGAGTGATTCCAGGGGTTGGATTCTGCTGTTATTGTTTCTGCTCTCAATTACATCCAGGACTGCATTTTGTTCATTCTCACAGTTGGTCAATGGGAAGGGTCAGAGGGTTTCTTTCTGCTGGACTGGCCGGTCTCAGCCTCCAGTGGGCTGATGCTCTTTGAGTCTTGTTGCGAATACCTAGTTTCAAATTTCACAAGGATCACAGAGTGACAGGGTGTTAGGAAGTTCAGAGATATTTAGTCAGCATTTCTGTTTGAAACCCCCCAATGCCCATCCAATTTCCTTTGTAATTGTTTATTGTCTCCACTTCCTCCACCCTCGTAGGCAGCGAGTTCCAGGTCATTACCATTCTTCCTCACATCCGCCCCCCCTCCCCTCCGCGCCTCTGATCCAGAACCTTAAATCTGTGTCCCCCCTCGTCCTTGTCTCATCAACTAATGGGAACAGCTTTTCTTTGTCCACCTTATCTAAACCTGTCAGAAGCTTGTCCACCTCTATCAAATCTCCCCTCAACCTCCTTTGCTCCAAGAGGAACAACCCCAGCCTGACATTGACAATAAAGAACAAACTAACAGAATATGTTAATCCCTGAAATCAAATGGGAATGTTTAATTTCTGTTTTAAAGATATTGTGAATATATTGTCCTGGACAATAAAGGAATTGGAATAACTCACCATGGGTGTGGTTGAATGGAATATATCAATCTGGTATCCACCTACAGTCTAGTGAAAGTCTGGAATGGGATGGGATGAATAAGTTGATCACTTTCTCTGGGAGATATTTACAACTTTGTCCATGAACTTTGTTTGAAAGCCCGGCCACTACATGAAATATCAGCACCATAACAGGGGGAGAAAGAAAGACAGACACTCACTTTGATCTTTTCATCAGCACATAACAAGCCTAAATTCATGGTGAGATGGAGTGAAGAGCGGGTCCCAAACACACACAGCTACTTGAGACACTGCAGGAGATGAAATGGTTAATGTGGCCACGGGATTGAGACAACATTGTGACTCCATCAAGGCATTGACACACACTCCAGAGAGAAACTGAGTTCAAAACAATCAGGATCCAATTAAACACACTGCACATGGACACAAAGTGAGGAAAATTAAAATAAAATGGATAATATTATAGATTGGGACAATTAAGGGCTTGGGGGAAATAACACAGAGTAAGAACTGTCCACAACTTAGATAGGGGTAAAGAGAGAGCTGAAGAATCTTTTACATCCATGCTTGATCTGTTGCTTGAAGCATCTGTCCTTATGTACAAGTAACCTAGAACTCACGGTGCTCCTTCAGGAGTAGGAAAGATCAAGTAGATGTTACCCCAGGCAGGGCCAGAACAGAATTGGAAAATAACGGATTGAAATTGAGTGAGGGGTCAGAGAGAGAGTTCTCCCCCCTCAAGGTGTGGACTGTAAGAATCCTGGGGGACCCCCTACTTTGGGTTTTCTTGCTAATGAGTGAATATTATATTAGATTCTATAACTGGCTGTGCATTGATTTTGAATTTGATTGTTACACTTCTCCTGTTTTTATTCCTGTTGTGATTACGCTCTGAGTAAGGATGGTTGGCAGGTGACAGGATGGGAAATTGTGGTTTGGATCTTCATTAACCAAATGTTTTATTGATCCGAAAGGTGTAAAAGGGGTCAAACTTCAGCAGAAATCCAGCAGAGCTGAGAACAGGCGACTTGCTCTGTGGGAACAGGGAGATAAACAGCTCCCAGAGGACAGAGAATACAGGAGTGCCTTGAATCCTAGATGACACCTGGGTGTCACGACCACCATGTTTTCACTGCTTGGCATGGGAATGCTGACTCCCTGTACCAGGGACGGAGTGTGGGAAGACAATTGTTTGAGAGTTTGACATGGCTTGGGCAGGTACAGATGGTTCAATGACAGGTTTTGTAATTGGTCCGTTCACGTGTTAGCTGAGCAATGATTGGGTTAAATCAGTCTCCATAGACTTTGTGATGTAAAAAAGTATAAGAAGGGATTCCCGAGCACAGAGATTTGTCGAGGTTTTACATATTGCATTGACTGGTGCCATGGCATCTGGGGCAGAGCAGGGAGCATTTCCGTGGAGATGCTGCTTCTACCCAGAGTGTAATGGTAATGCTGCTGCACTTTGATACGACTGCTCAGACATTAGCCTGTGTCGGCTCTTATTGATACTGAATAAAATCTAACCACTGTCACCAATAAGGGTTATCACTGGCAATCATTTCAGAGTTTGAGAAAAGGGGAGAAAGGGTTAATTGACTCCCTGAACTCCATTTTCTAACATCGCTGAGTCAAAAATAAAATCCCATCTCCCCCTCTGGTTCCTTTGCCAATTACCTTAGAGGGACTCACTTTCTCTTAAAGAGCCTGCCAACCCCTCTCACCCACTTTCCCTAAAGTGCATCAATCTCATCAGGAAAAGTCCAGAACAATCAAATAATTTTACTGATAAAAGTTTATTGATGAAACAGAACATGGTTAAAACAAACAGAAAATGACTTGAGGATCAAAGACAACCAGAGTAAAAGGATGTTCACAATGTTCTGGACACAAATGGTTTCTCTTCAGCTCCTCTGTCCCCTGTTCCTGTGACTCCCCGCTTTGGACACAGGGACACTGAACCCCGGGGGTCACGTCACCATCAGCCTCGGTCACCCCCCTCCCAAGCCCCGATTGGTTGGAGGCCCATTTCCCAGTCAGTCCTCCAGCGCCTTCCTGTCTCTCTATTAGTGCAACGCCCAGGGCAGTTTCCCAACTGCCATGCAGGCCTGTTATTCGCAGCTAAATTCAGCCCTCAGCTCCGTCGCCTGGCTGTCATTGACACGAGCAACAGAGACAGAAAGGTGCCCCAGGCTCAAATGGGAAGTCAAAACTTGTGGCTCTAAACCAACACTTCAACATTTGTCAGTCAAATCCATGTTATTTACACTGGGAGTTTTTATGATGAGATTAATTGATGTGTTCGGCTGGTCAGCAAGCTCGAGAAGCACTGATTCCAGATTGTTCAATACTTCTGCCTTGAATCGCAAAATCTTCTCACTTTATCCCCTTCCTGAACTGAATTCCATCATCCTGAGCAGCTGTGGGTGTCACCTCTCTGTGTAAACTCCTGCCCCTTTTTATAAGGCTCTCTCTTTCCTTATTGTGGGTCAATTCTTGAATGGTTGAGGATCGCTCTGTGATGTAGTGAGTGTTTATCCGGTCAATCAATGTTTCTGATGTCAGTCACAACGTCCATCGTTACTTTTCACCTGCTTCTTACTCTGTGTTTTATAAAAATAAAGTTTTTAAACTTTTACAGAATGGTCAGCTTTAAGGTTTCTGTAGTTGGTGATGAGGTCATCCAAAGGTCAAAGCCTCTCTTTTCTCCTTCCCGTTTAACGAAGGGGTTGTGTGAAATATTCCATTCAGGGGGAGGTGGTGGGAATGTCGCTGGCCGAGTAATGCAGAGACCAGCAAAGGATCTGGGGTCAGGCAGCTGGTGGGATTTGAATTCAGTGAATCAATCTGGAATTATATAAAGTTAGTCTCAGTAACGGTGACCATGAAATTGTCATCGATTGTTGTAAAAACCCATCCAGTTCACCCTATTAATGCTCCCTATTAGGGAAGGAAATCTGCCATCCTTACCCGGTCTGGCCTACATGTGAATCCAGACCCACACAGCGATGTGGGTGAATCTTAACTGCCCCTCTGAAATGGCTGAGCAAGTCACTCCATTCAAGGGCAATCGTTCTAGACACCCACCACCCTCTGTGAAAAAATTGCCCCTCTGGACCCTTTTGTATCTCTCCCCTCTCACTTTAAACCTATGCCCTCTGTCTGTGTGGAGTTTGCACATTCTCCCCGTGTCTGCGTAGGTTTCCTCCGGGTTCTCCAGTTTCCTCCCACAAGGCTAAATTCTCATTCAGTGTACCCGAACAGGTGCCGCGGTGCAGCGATTAGGGGATTTTCACAATAACTTCATTGCAGTATTAATGTAAGCCCACTTGTGACTAATAAATAAACGTTACTTTACTTAGACCTCTATAAGATCACCCCCAAGTCTCTTACGCTCCAGGGAAAAAACACCCAGTCTATCCAGCCTCTCCTTATACCTTAAACCATCAAGGCCTGGTAGCATGCTAGTAAATCTTTTCTGCACTCTTTCTAGTTTAATAATATCCTTTCTATAATCGGGTGACCAGAACTGTATACAGTATTTCAAGTGTGGCCTTACCAATGTCTTGTACAACTTCAACAAGACGTCCCAACTCCTGTATTCAATGTTCTGACCGATGAAACCAAGCATGCTGAATGCCTTCTTCACCACTCTGTCCACCTGTGACTCCACTTTCAAGGAACTATGAACATGTACCTCTAGATCTCTTTGTTTTATAGCTCTCTCCAACACCCTGCCATTAACTAAGTAAGTCCTGCCCTGATTCAGTCTACCAAAATGCATCACCTCGCATTTATCTAAATTAAACTGCATTTGCCATTCATCAGGCCACTAGCCCAATTGATCAAGATCCCGTTGCAATCTGAGATAACCTTCTTCACTGTCCACTGTGCCACCAATCTTGGTGTCATCTGCAAACTTACTAACCATGCCTCCTATATTCTCATCCAAATCATTATTATAAATGACAAATAAGAGTAGGCTCAGCATTGATCCCTGTGGTGCACCACTGGTCACAGGCCTCCAGTTTGAAAAACAACCCTCTATAACCACCCCCTGTCTTCTATCATCCAGCCAATTTTGTATCCATTTAGCTACTTCACCCTGGATCCCATGAGATTTAACCTTATGCAACACCTCCCTTGCTAAAGTCCTCATTAGATATCAATTCTACCCGTTACCTACATTTCACTGAACCAGTCTATATTTTCATCACCAGACTACACTGGCAGCAATGTCAACATCTTTCTAACTTGATTGATTCTATTGAGGAGCTGACAAGGGTGACCATTGAGGGTAGAGCTGATTGAAGTCTATAAAATTATGAGGGACAGAGATAGGGTTGACAGTCAGAATCTTTTTCCCCAGAGTTAAAATTTCTAATACTAGGGGGCATGCACTTCAGGAGAGAGGGGGAAAGTTCAAAAGAGATGTGAGGGGCAAGTTTTTCCTTTACACAGAGAGTGGTCGTGTCTGGAACACGCTGCAGCACAGGTGGTGGAGGCAGATACGATAGGGGCGTTTAGATAAACACATAAATATGCAAGGAATATGGACCAAGGGCAGGCAGAATGGATAAGTTTAATTTGGCATCATGTTCGACCCAATATCGTGGGCTGAAGGGTCTGTTCCTGTGCTGTACTGTTCTACGTTCTATTAGTGATCTCCATTTAGAAAAAGGAAATAAAGGCACTGGAGAAGGGTCAAGAAAGATTCACAAGAATAATCCCAGAACTGTAATCACTTGTGAACTCGCTGGTGTTTCACCAAGTTTGCTGACCGAGTGAATCCCTTCCCACACACAGAGCAGGTGACCAGCCTCTGCCCAGTGTGAACTCGCTGATGTACCCGTAGGTTGCATGACTGAGCGAATCCCTTCCCACAGTCAGAGCAGCTGAACGGTCTCTCCCCAGTGTGAATGCGCTGGTGGGTAATCAGTTCATGAGAGCTTTTGAAGCCACTCCCACAATCAGAACATTTAAAGGGTCTCTCCTGGGTGTGAGTGATGTTGTGTCTGCGGAGGCTGGATAACTGAGTGAATCCTTTCGCACACACCAAGCAGGTGAATGGTCTCTCCCTGGTGTGAACTCGCTGATGGTTCAGCAATGCTGAAGATATTCTAAATCTCTTTGAGCAGTGAGAGCAGCTGAACGGCCTCTCCTCAGTGTGAATGCGCTGGTGGACGATCAGTTTCTGAGAGCTTTTGAAGCCATTCCCACAGTCACAGCATTTAAAGGGTCTCTCATTGGTATGAATGACTTGGTGTGTCTTCAGGCTGGATGACTGAGTGAATCCCTTCCCACACACAGAGCAGGTGAACGGTCTCTCCCCAGTGTGAACTCGCTGGTGTATCTGCAGGTTGGATGAAGTTCTAAATTTCTTTGTGCAGTGAGAGCAGCTGAACGGTCTGTCCTCAGTGTGAATGCGCTGGTGGGACACCAGATCCTGAGAGCTTTTAAAACCACTCCCACAGTCATAGCATTTAAATGGTCTCTCATTGGTGTGAGTGAGATTGTGTTTCTGCAGGCTGGATAACTGAGTGAATCCCTTCCCACACACAGAGCAGGTGAATGGTCTCTCCCCAGTGTGACTGCGTTGATGAATTTCCAGCTGAGATGGGGATATGAATCCCTTCCCACAGTCCCCACATTTCCATGGTTTCTCCATGGTGCGGGTGTCCTTGTGACTCTCCAGGTTAAACAATCAGTTAAATCTCACACAGAACACGGGTACAGTCTCTCCACCGCTGTGAATGCTGCGATGTATTTTCAGGCTGTGTAACTGGTTAAAGCTCTTTCCACACTCAGTGCACTGGAACACTCTCACTCGGGTCTGTGTATCTCAGTGCATTTCTAATCACAGCGATGTTTACAATCTTTTGAAGCCAAGAGGCCAAACAAACATTTCTCCTGCTAGATTCAAAGGCCAATGATATTCAGGTCCCAAGAAATCGAGTCACTCTGTCAGATCGAGAGGTGATGTTGGAGATTTCTGTCTGATTTCTCCTTGTCTAATATCCTGTAAGTCAATTTAGAAAAAAACATCGCAATTCAGAATACGATCGAAATTCAAATCTACATTTCTAGTTTCTATGGAGCGTTCATTAAAGACACAGTCATGGAGCATTAAACTTGCCGAGCAGGGCCTCCCGTATCAGCACACAGGCAGCTGCTTTGTGAGACTGCCGGCAGTACAGACAAGTCAGAGATAAGGGTGTCTTGAGAAGAGAGATTCATTGTGAAAGCTCAGGGACGGTTGATAAGATGCAGCAATTCTATGATTCTAATGAACGTTCTTTCCTCTCCCATTCCCCAAAAGCTGTAAATCTCCATCCCACACACTCTCCCTCCATTCTCACTCTGCTGTATCTAATATTCACCCTCCCAATTCTCCTGAAGGTGCTGATTGAGGCTGATTGACAGATCCATGCTCACTGCTTCCTGTCCTGGACACAGAGACCATAACAAATAGGAGCTGCAGTCAGCATTCGGCCCATAGAGTCTGCTCAACCATTCATTGAGATTATTGGTTGATCTACCTCTGCATTATTTTCCCCACACTGTCCCCCATATCCATCGATATCTTCAATATCTAGAAACCTATCAATCCCTCTCTTGAAAATTCTTGATGACTGAGGCTCTATAGTCCTCTGGGGTAGAGAATCCAAAACATCACCACATCCTTGAGTGAAGAAATCCTTCCTCATCTGAGCTTTCTCTCCATTTTCCAGCCTGTTCCCAATAATTATTGACTCCCTTGTCATTCAAAAACTGTCTAACTCATCCTTGAATATATTCAATCCCTCCACTGGTCCCTATGGAAGAGAAATCTAGATACTAACAATTCTCTGAGGGAAGAGATTGTTGGAAATATATAATATAGCTGCAGTCCAAAATTACACAGCCAGATATAATAAGTGTATTTTATTACAGAGCTATAAATAATATATCTAATCTGTGCCATATAACAACAGGGGAGTGGATAGCCTCGTGGTATTATCGCCAGACTATTAATCCAGAAACTCAGCTAATGTTCTGGGGACCCGGGTTCGAATCCTGCCACGGCAGATGGTGGAATTTGAATTTAAAAACAAAATCTAGAATTAAGAATCTACTGATGACCATGAAACCATTGTCGATTGACCAAAGAAACCCATCTGGTTCATTAATGTGCTTTAGGGAAGGAAATCTGCCGTCCTTACCCAGCCTGGCCTACATGTGACTCCAGAGCCACAGCAATGTGGTTGACTCTCAACCAGCTTCTGAAATGGCCTAGCGAGCCATTCACTTCAAGGGCAATTAGGGATGGGTGATAAATGCTGGCCCAGCCGGCAATGCCCGTGGCCCAAGGATGAATAAAAAACAACCCAACATCAGACACGTCTCTGTCCGATATTAGTTTACCGTCCCCTTTAATATATTTCAGAAATTAGATGGGCACATGAAGGAAATGAAGTTGCAGGGGAAAGGGGATATAGAAAGGGAATGGGACTGACTGGATTGTTCTACAGAGAGTCGGCATGGATTCGAGTTACTGAATGGACTCCTTCTGCGCTGTAATGACTCGATGAGTGGAAATATATAACATAGCTTCAGTGCTACATTACAAAACGAGAAATAATAATAAACGTACTTTGTTACAGAACCATAAATAATATATCAAATCTACAATATAACAACACTAGGCATATCTCTGTCCTGTGTTAATTTATTGTCCTTTTAAATGTCAGCCATCTCCTCAGGAAACCAGCCCTTTAATTGTGAACATTAGGAAAGGGACTTTTTAGCCAGACAAATCAATGTGTCAAGCTGAGGGAGCAAAGGATGTCAATGTCTTTAAGAGAAATTGCAGTGTTAATATAAGCCTTACTTGTGACTAATAAATAAACTTTAAACTTTAGGGGCGGCACGGTAGCACAGTGGTTAGCACTGCTGCTTCACAGCTCCAGGGTCCCGGGTTCGATTCCCGGCTTGGGTCACTGTCTGTGTGGAGTTTGCACATTCTCCTCGTGTCTGCGTGGGTTTCCTCCGGGTGCTCCGGTTTCCTCCCACAGTCCAAAGATGTGCGGGTTAGGTTGATTGGCCCGGTTAAAAATTTCCCCTTAGAGTTCTGAGATGCGTGGATTAGCGGGTAAATATGTGGGGGTAGGGCCTGGGTGGGATTGTGGTCGGTGCAGACTCGATGGGCTGAATGGCCTCTTTCTGCACTGTAGGGTTTCTATGAGTTCTATAATATAAACTACCCAATTCTCCTGAAGGTGCTAATTAATGCTGATCGACACTCACCATTTCATGTTCCTGACAGATCATAAGAAATAGTTAGAAATTCAGCCCACCAAGCTGTTCAATTGAATTTTTTTTATTCATTCATGGGACATGGATGTTGCTGGCTGGCCAGCATTTATTCCCCATCCCTAGTAGCCCTTGGAGGGCAGTTGAGAGTCAACCACATTGTTGTGGCTTTGGAGTCACATGAAGGCCAGACCAATTAAGGATGGCAGATTTCATTCCCTGAAGGACATTCGTGAACCAGATAGGTTTTTCCGACAATCGAAAGGGTTACATGGTCATCAGTAATTTCTTAATTCCAGATATTTTTAATTGAATTCAAATTCCACCAGCTGCTGTGGGGTGGGATTGTTGTCAGTGCAGATGGGCTGAATGGCCTCCTTCTGTACTGTAGGGATTCTATGATTCTATGGCAGGATTCAAACCCGGGTCCCCAGAACATTAGCTGAGTTTCTGAATTAATAGTCCAGCAATAATACCACAAGGCCATCGTCTCCCCATCAAGATCATGGCTGATCTGATTGTGATCTTAACTCCACTTTTCTTCCTGTCACCCTTGACTCCCTTTTCGATCAAAAATCTCTGTGTTTTGAGTATATTTAATGATGCAGCCTCCACTGCTCTCTGGGGAAGAGAATTGCAAAGACTAACGGCCCTCTGAGGGAAGACATTTCTCCTCCTCGCCATCAGAAATGGGGGAGCCTTTATTTTGACAATCTGCCGACTAATTCTGGAATCCCCAACATTGGAAACATCCTCTCTTCATCTATACTAATCACTACCTCACAATGTGATGTCAATACTATGATCACCTCTAAACTCCAGTCAGTACAGGCCCAAACTTTCCTCCCAAAACAACACCTTCATCCCAGGTATCAGCCTGCAGATCCTTCTCTGAACTGACAATGACAGAGAGGTGATCAGGGAGGGCAGAGGTGAAACAAAGCAATGGATGGACATGGATTCAGATCTACAGTAACGGAGTCACACCAGCCCCAGAGACGTGGAACCAGAGTACAGATAACAGAGCACAGCACGAAAATTCAAAATTATAGGTAAATGTTCAACAATACTCACCTCTGAAACAATTTCACTGTTTTCTAATTTAAAACCTGCGGCTGGAAAGATGTCAGAAGCACTGGAATCAGAGAAAAATTGCAATGTTCAAATATTCTAACTTCCTGCAAAAAGAGATTACAAGAGTCATGTGTCAATTGTGGCTTGAAATTAAGAGATACACATTTTTGGGGGGTTTGTGATTGCTGTAAAAATCCTCTTCTTCTAACCATCTGTAAAAGGAGATTCCAAAATCACAGAATCTCTGCAGTGCAGAAGGAGGCCTTTTAGCCCATCGAGTCTGCACCAAGTTTCTAACAGAGCACCTTTACTCAGGCCCTATACCTGAAACCTGATGTACGTACATCACTAATCCTTTCCTTCCCCCTCATCTTGGGACACAAAGGGACAATTTAGCATGGTCGATCAACCCACTCTTTGGAGTGTGGGAGGAAACCAGAGCACCCAGAGGAAACCCACACAGACAGAGGGGGAATGTGCAAACTCATACAGACAATCACCCGAGGCTGGAATTGAACCGGGTCTCTGGCGCTATGAGACAGAAGTGCTAACCACTGTGTCACCCCCAACAGTCATTTGTCCGCCCTGAATATAAATCCATAACATTCTCCCCTCCTGTTTTCTAGCATAAGATTACTTAAGATGGAATATACTTACATTGGAAGCTATTCAGACAAGGTTCATGAGCTGATTTCGGGCATGAAGGGGTCTGTTTTATGAGGAAAGGTTAGGCCGGGTGCATCTGTGCTCATTGGATTTTAGATAAATGAGATGTGATTGTTGGAGTGAAATTAAGACTGTGACCTTTGAAAGTTAATGCGTACGTGACTACAGGACTGGCTGCACCCAGCACTTATCCTGTGGTTAACAAAGATCATTCTGTTGCTGACTAAATAACGAACTAACCTTTGAGCTACAGCTTGTTATTGTATAAAAAATACGGAACAGACAAAAAAAACCAGACCGCGAGATCCAGATGGTCAGCTTAGCTTAAGATAAAGCGGAACCGAAACTTGTGGGCTTTTGTTAACGGTTGTTTTTGAAGGAATGTGATTGGAGGTCAATTATTGCAAGGGGAGGACAATTGGCTAAATCCAGGTAAGCACCCAAAGCTAATGACGAAGTAACCGCTAATGTCTGTATGATTAAAGTGTATAAAAGACGACGGGCCGCTGCTCCAAATTGAGAAGGTGAAAGGCAGCATCCATGAACCCGGCCTGTCAGTCAATGACTCAAACATTGTCTCTCCTGGTCACCCAAATCCTGAAGCTCCGCCCACTGGCCGCGCATGCGCTCTGCTCCCCGCTAAACAAAGATGGCGGCCGCGGCACCGGGCCTGATCCCGGATAAAATCCCCGGACCTGCAAACCCGGGACCGGAAGGCTCTTATTCAGGCCTGGCGCCCTACAGCAGATGTTTATGAAGCCTCTGCTCCCTCCCCACCCCAACTCCCGGCTCCATTCCTCCCTCCGCCCCACCGATTCTCACCCCTTGAAACAAGCGTCGCGGGGCTCCGAGCAAAGTGACACTGCGCATGCCCCAGATACAGCGCTGCGCCTGCGTACTGGGCTCCTGTGGCGTGAATAGGGCACTTTCACACCCGCGACGAATGCTGGGCAATAACCGCCATTGAAACTTCATACAGTTAATTCAAAATAACATTGAGGTAAATTAATGAAATATTGAGATTTGGGGATCTGCTGTGCTCTATTTCTCAAAGTTCTGCTGCAGGACCATGCAATGGTTTCAAAGCTTTTTACCGTTTCCCCTCTCACTCCTCCCTTTATGGTGCTGATTCTGGCTGGGTTCAATCGCACAGTCACTGGTTCTTCTCTCTGTCCCTGATACTGAATATTCACTCTTTTAGAGAATGATACAGCATAAATAGAAACCATTTGGCCCATTATGTCTCTGCAGGCTCTCTGGAAGATCTATCCAATTAATTCCACAGCCCGGCTGCTCGAGTCAGAACAATGCATATCTGCTGTAGTAATCTGAGACAAAGAACAAAGAACAATACAGCACAGGAACAGGCCCTTCGGCCCTCCAAGCCCGCGCCGCTCCCTGGTCCAAACTAGACCATTCTTTTGTATCCCTCCATTCCCACTCCATTCATATGGCTATCGAGATAAGTCTTAAACGTTCCCAGTGTGTCCGCCTCCACCACCTTGCCTGGCAGCGCATTCCAGGCCCCCACCACCCTCTGTGTAAAATATGTCCTTCTGATATCTGTGTTAAACCTCCCTCCCTTCACCTTGAACCTATGACCCCTCGTGAACGTCACCACCAACCTGGGGAAAAGCTTCCCACCGTTCACCCTATTTATGCCTTTCAAAATTTTATACACCTCTATTAAGTCTCCCCTCATCCTCCGTCTTTCCAGGGAGAACAACCCCAGTTTACCCAATCTCTCCTCATAACTAAGCCCCTCCATACCAGGCAACATCCTGGTAAACCTCCTCTGTACTCTCTCCAAAGCCTCCACGTCCCTTCTGGTAGTGTGGCGACCAGAACTGGACGCAGTATTCCAAATGCGGTTCTATACATCTGCAACATCAGACCCCAACTTTTATACTCGATGCCTCGTCCTATAAAGGCAAGCATGCCATATGCCTTCTTCACCACCTTCTCCACCTGTGACGTCACCTTCAAGGATCTGTGGACTTGCACACACAGGTCCCTCTGCGTATCTACACCCTTTATGGTTCTGCCATTTATCGTATAGCTCCTCCCTACATTATTTCTACCAAAATGCATCACTTCGCATTGATCAGGATTGAACTCCATCTGCCATTTCTTTGCCCAAATTTCCAGCCTATCTATATCCTTCTGTAGCTTCTGACAATGCTCCTCACTATCTGCAAGTCCTGCCAATTTTGTGTCGTCCGCAAACTTACTGATCACCCCAGTTACACCTTCTTCCAGATCGTTTATGTGACCAAGCCAGTTCTCCACCCATCTAGCCACCTCCCCATTTATGCCATGAGATCCAACCTTTTTCACCAGCCTACCATGAGGGACTTTGTCAAACGCTTTACTAAAGTCCATATAGACGACATCCACGGCCCTTCCCTCGTCAACCATTCTGGTCACTTCTTCAAATAACTCCACCAGGTTAGTGAGGCATGACCTCCCTCTCACAAAACCATGCTGACTATCGTTAATGAGTTTATTCCTTTCTAAATGCGCATACATCCTATCTCTAAGAATCTCCTCCGACAACTTCCTCACCAGGGACGTCAAGCTCACCGGCCTATAATTACCCAGGTTATCCTTCCTACCCTTCTTAAATAACGGGACCACATTAGCTATCCTCCACTCCTCTGGGACCTCACCTGTGTCCAGTGACGAGACAAAGATTTGCGTCAGAGGCCCAGCGATTTCATCTCTCGTCTCCCTGAGCAGCCTTGGTAGATTCCATCAGGCCCTGGGGATTTGTCAGTCTTTAAATTCTCTAACAAACCTAACACTTCCTCCCTTGTAATGGAGATTTTCTCCAACGGTTCAGCACTCCCCTCCGAGACACTCCCAGTCAACACATCCCTCTCCTTTGTGAATACCGACGCAAAGTATTCATTTCGGATCTCCCCTACTTCTTTGGGCTCCAAGCATAATTCCCCACTTTTGTCCCTGAGAGGTCTGATTTTTTTCCCTGACAACCCTTTTGTTCCTAACGTATGAATAAAATGCCTTGGGATTCTCCTTAATCCTGTCTGCCAAGAACATTTCGTGACCCCTTTTTGCCCTTCTAATTCCCCGTTTGAGTTCTTTCCTACTTTCTTTGTACTCCTCCAGAGCTCCCTCCGTTTTTAGCTGCCTGGACCTAACATACGCCTCTCTTTTCTTTTTGACCAGTCCCTCAATTTCCCTGGTTATCCACGGTTCTCGAATCCTACCCTTCCTATCCTTCTTTTTTACAGGCACATGCCTGTCCTGTAGCCCTAACAACTGTTCCTTAAAAGACTCCCACATGCCAGATGTGGATTTACCCTCAAACAGCCTCTCCCAATCAAGAGCTGCCAATTTCTGCCTAATCCCACTAAAGTTAGCCTTCCCCCAATCCGACACCTTACCCTTGGGACACCACTCATCCTTTTCCACCCACACACACAACACGTGTACAGTTTCTCCCAGCTGTAAATAGTGTGATGTTTTTATAGCCTGTGTTACTGGTCCACAGAGAATCAAATGGGTTTGAGAAAACGAATGTATTCCTTCAGTGCCGTGATGACTCTGATTGAAAGATACAGCGTAGCTACATTTATTATGATCCTAATCTAGTAAATAAGAAATGCACTGCATTAGGAAATGATAAAAAGGTCAAACGGGTAACTGAAATGTCTCCTCACAGTCTCTGGATTTCCACGGTTTCTCCCGAATGTGACTGTAGTTGTGAATGGTGCTGTTTCCTTCCGTGTTCAAAGTTCCCTGCTTTTCAATTTACTATAAATTGTGCAGCTCCATCCAATGCTGATTTGATGTTTTGTGTGAGCTTCCTGACCCCAGATCCTCCCTTTATAAGACCAATTATATTAACATCAATAACAGAGCTGGAGTTTTTTTTTCAATTCAGCAGAAACAGGCCGAAATGAACATGATTCAATCTGAATATTAACAGGAAAATTCCAACCACAATAGTTCCTTGTGAATTCGCTGGTGGCTCAGCAGATTGGCTGAGGTGACAAATCCCTTTCCACACTGGGAGCAGGTGACGGCTTCTCCCAAGTGTGAATTCGCTGGTGCCTTGCTAGGTGGGATGGCGTACTGAATCCCTTCCCACACTGTGAGCAGATGAAAGGTCTCTCCTCAGTGTGAATACGCTGGTGTGTCAGCAGATGGGATGACTGAGTGAATCCCTTCCCACACTGAGAGCAGGTGAATGGTCTCTCCCCAGTGTGAATTCGCTGGTGTATCAGCAGGTAAGATTGGTTAATGAATCCGTTCCCACACCGGGAGCAAGTGAACGGTCTCTCCCCAGTGTGAAGTTGCTCGTGTCTCAGTAAATTGGCAGAGTCAGCAAACCCCTTCC
Source organism: Mustelus asterias (assembly GCF_964213995.1). Taxonomy (NCBI): domain Eukaryota; kingdom Metazoa; phylum Chordata; class Chondrichthyes; order Carcharhiniformes; family Triakidae; genus Mustelus; species Mustelus asterias. Next base: position 516,928 of record NW_027590136.1, read on the forward strand.
CACACTGGGAGCAGGTGAACGGTTTCTCCCCAGAGTGAATTCGCTGGTGCATTGCTAGGTGGGATGGCCTATTGAATCCCTTCCCACAATGGGAGCAGGTGAATGGCTTCTCCCCAGTATGAACACGTTGGTGTATCAGCAGTTTGGCTGAGCGAGTGAATCCCTTCCCACACTCGGAGCAGGTAAACGGTCTCTCCCCAGTGTGAACCCGCTGGTGTAACAGCAGAGTGGATAACTGAGCGAATCCTTTCCCACACTGGGAACAGATGAAAGGCCTCTCCCCAGTGTGAACTCGCTGGTGTGTCAGCAGATAAGATTGGTGAGTGAATCCCTTCCCACATCTGGAGCAGGTGAACGGCCTCTCCCCACTGTGAACTCGCTCGTGTCTCAGCAGATTGGATGAGTCAGCAAATCCCTTCCCACACTGGGAGCAGGTGAACGGTTTCTCCCCAGTGTGAACTCGCTGGTGCATTGCCAGGTGGGATGGTCTATTGAATCCCTTCCCACACTCAGAGCACGTGAATGGTTTCTCCCCAGTGTGAACTCGCTGGTGCATTGCCAGGTGGGATGGCCTATTTAATCCCTTCCCACACTCGGAGCAGGTGAATGGCTTCTCTCCAGTGTGACTGCACCGATGAATCTCCAGTTGGGATGAGAAATCGAATCCTTTCCCACAGTCCCCATATGCTAAATCTCTGTTATGACTGCAATTATGTTCTGAAAGACCAGATGATAAGTTGAAGTCTTGTCCACACACAGAACACATGTATGGTTTCTCTCCACTGTGAATGGTGCATTTTTCTTCCATGTTCAAAATGCAATGATATTCAGGTTACAATAAATTGGCCGCCTCCATCAGATTCTGATATGATGTTTGGTTTCAGTTTCCAAACTCCAAATCCTTTTCTAAAACCCTGTGAAATTGATTTAAAACGGAAAAAAGGGAGTGAGAGAGAACCCACAAAAAGACAAAGGTAGCTTGTGAAATTGAGCTGAATGAATCTGGGAATTTGTGGGGCCGGCATTGTTGGCTTGTCATAAAAATCCAACCGGTTCCCCAATATTCTTCAAGGAATGAAACCTGCCACCCAGTCTGGATCTACACAAGACTGTGGACACTGTGGGAGGAGACAAAAAGAAATAGGAGAGAGCCGGGGTGAAGGAGAGGGATTTTATACATCTACAACTCAACAAGAACTTTGACAAAATCTCCCAAACCCTCAACCTCCATGACCAAGGACCAGGGTAGTAGGTTAGAAAGGAACCCCATCAACTCCAAGTTCCCCTACAACTCACACATCATGCTGACTTGTCTGAAATCCTGTACTAAAAGAACATGAACTTTTTTTTAAATGTAACTACTGGGAAGACTGAACCCATTGTGCTCAGTCCCCACTGCAAATTCCACTCCCTCGCTAGCAACTCTATCCCTCTTCCTGGCAACTGTCTGAGGCAGATCCAGGCTGTTCACAACTGTAGTGAAATATATCACCCCAGGTTGAGCTTCCAACCACATATTCAGATCATCATCAAGGCTGCCTACTTCCAAGGAGACAGAGGTTCAAGGTGAGAGAAGGAAAGTTTCAGGGAGATGTGAATGAGGAAGTTTTTCACGCAGAGAGTGGTGGGTGTCTGGAAGGCGCTACCAGAGGAGGTCATCGAGTCATAGAGATTTACAGCATGGAAACAGGCCATTCGGCCCAACTTGTCCATGCCGCCCTTTTTTTAAAACCCCTAAACCAATCCCAATTGCTCATATTTGGCCCATATCCCTCTGCACCATCTTACCCGTGTAAGTAACTGAATGCTTTTTAAAAGATAAAATTGTACCCGCCTCTACTACCTCTGGCAGCTTGTTCCAGACACTCCCAACCCTGTGTGTGAAAAAATTGCCCCTCTGGACACTTCTGTATCTCTCACCTTAAACCTATGCCCTCTAGTTTTAGACTCCCCTACCTTTGGGAAAAGATATTGACTATCTCGCTGATTTGTGCCCCTCATTATTTTATAGACCACTATAAGATCACCTCTCAGCCTCCTACACTCCAGAGAAAAAAGTCCCAGTCTATCCAGCCTCTCCTTATAACCCAAACCATCAAGCCCCGGTAGTATCCTCGTAAATCTTTTCTGCATTCTTTCTCATTTAATAATATCCTTTCTATAACAGGATGATCAGAACTGCACACAGTATTCCAAGCGTGGCCTTACCAATGTCTTGTACAACTTCAACAAGACGTCCCAGCTCCTGTATTCAATATTCTGTGGTGGGAACACACACTAGCAACATTTAAGAGGCATCTGGATGGATAATGAATAGGGAGGGAATAGAGAGATACAGACCGAGTAAGGGCGGAAGGTTTTTTTTAAGTTTAGTGAGGCCATCATGGTCAGCACAGGCTTGGAGGGCCGAAGGGCCTGTTCCTGTGCTGTTCTTTGTTCTTCCACCTCAGTGACATCGCCCGACTCCCCCAGTCTCAGCTCATCTGGGACCCTCACCCATTCCATTGTGACGTCTGGAACCTCCCAGCACTCCTTCATTGCGCATGCGCCAGACCGCACACCATCCCCAGTAAATATGGCGGCTGTTCACACGGGCCTCTCTCGGGGAAAAGCCTGAGCAGCTTCCGCCGCTACAAACTCCGCATCGGAGCTTCGGCCCACACGGGATGTTTATGAGGCCTCCAAACCTACCCGCCGGCTCCATCCCTCCCTCATGACCCATCCCACGGTATCTCACCGGCTGATAATTTCCACAACCGCCTCGATCGTGAGTTCTCATCGGCACTGCGCATGTTCTCAGTCACAACAGGAGTGTTCTGGTCTAGACCCGCCCCTCGTTCACTCCGATTGGCTGGAGGACCAGCCTCACTGCTCGGCCATCCAGTCCCGCCCTCTCTTTCTATTGGTCCAGAGCCGCCGTCAATCACTCCCAGGGCATTGTGAGCTGGAGCATGCGCAGTGCCAATGCTAGGCTCAGGCTGCAAAGCCGCAGGGAGCAAAGCCTGAGATTGAAATCAATGGGTTGCTGTAAAGCAGGAGTCAGGGTTCCAGTCAGCAACAACTTCTATTTATTTAAAATCCTTAACATCAGAAATCATCCCACTGCATTTCACAGGAACATCCAGATACATCAGGATATATTAGCACAGATCATAGAAAGAGTTTGAGTCTGTGGTGAAGTTTGAGTCTGTGTGTGAAGTTTGAGTCTGTGTGTGAAGTTCGAGTCTGTGTGTGAAGTTTGAGACTGTGTGTGAAGTTTGAGTCTGTGTGTGAAGTTTGAGTCTGTGGTGAAGTTTGAGTCTGTGTGTGAAGTTTGAGTCTGTGTGTGAAGTTCGAGTCTGTGTGTGAAGTTTGAGACTGTGGTGAAGTTTGAGTCTGTGTGTGAAGTTTGAGTCTGTGTGTGAAGTTTGAGTCTATGGTGAAGTTTGAGTCTGTGTGTGAAGTTTGAGTCTGTGGTGAAGTTTGAGTCTGTGTGAAGTTTGAGTCTGTGGTGAAGTTTGAGTCTGTGTGTGAAGTTTGAGTCTGTGTGTGAAGTTCGAGTCTGTGTGTGAAGTTTGAGACTGTGTGTGAAGTTTGAGTCTGTGTGTGAAGTTTGAGTCTGTGGTGAAGTTTGAGTCTGTGTGTGAAGTTTGAGTCTGTGGTGAAGTTTGAGTCTGTGTGTGAAGTTTGAGTCTGTGGTGAAGTTTGAGTCTGTGTGTGAAGTTTGAGTCTGTGTGTGAAGTTTGAGTCTATGGTGAAGTTTGAGTCTGTGTGTGAAGTTTGAGTCTGTGGTGAAGTTTGAGTCTGTGTGAAGTTTGAGTCTGTGGTGAAGTTTGAGTCTGTGTGTGAAGTTTGAGTCTGTGTGTGAAGTTTGAGACTGTGTGTGAAGTTTGAGACTGTGTGTGAAGTTTGAGTCTGTGGTGAAGTTTGAGTCTGTGTGTGAAGTTTGAGTCTGTGGTGAAGTTTGAGTCTGTGGTGAAGTTTGAGTCTGTGGTGAAGTTGGAGTCTGTGTGTGAAGTTTGAGTCTGTGGTGAAGTTTGAGTCTGTGTGTGAAGTTTGAGTCTGTGGTGAAGTTGGAGTCTGTGTGTGAAGTTTGAGTCTGTGTGTGAAGTTTGAGTCTGTGGTGAAGTTTGAGTCTGTGTGTGAAGTTTGAGTCTGTGTGTGAAGTTTGAGTCTGTGGTGAAGCTACAAACAGAAGCTGTTCTGTTTCAAATCAAACTGCGGGACTTGGAAGAAAATGATGGGAAGAGATTTTGGAAAGTCCCCTCCCCCACTCCCTCAGCTGGCAGCCCAGCGCGCAGGCGCAGAGAGCGCTGCTGAGCCGAGCTGTCCGGAGCAGGCGCAGAGAGCGCTGCTGAGCCGAGCTGTCCGGAGCAGGTGCAGAGAGCGCTGCTGAGCCGAGCTGTCCGGAGCAGGCGCAGTGCGGCTGCCGCCAGCGGTCGCTCTCGATCTCTTTTTGGAGCCGCAGGAGAGAGAGGGGGGAGGGGGAGATCACCGACCGGCTTCTCGCTCTGGCCGGAGCCGTCAGCCGGTTGCCTGGAAACCTTGGCTCGAGGAGGTGCAGAGGGAGGGGGAACAATGGGTGGGGGCGGGGCTCCCGTGTTCGTGCGCCCGGGTCCGCGCGCGCTTTGTCCCATTGTCTGAATGCAGAGTTCAGCTGCTCATTCCTGCCCAGCAAAGCTGCTGCTCTCTCTCTGAATGAAGATTGAGCTGCACACAGACTCAAACTTCCTCCTGTCTCCAACATCTGTGAGTAAAACACTTTCTTCTCTCCTCCTTTCCATTTCTTTTCTCATTCTGGGGGAAATTGGGGACTTGCAGCAACTGAAGGGAAAGGAAGTGAATCCAGGGAGGCTGCAGACTCTGGAAAGGTTGGCCCAGGTCTCTCTCTCTGAAAGACATTGACATCCTTTGCTCCCTCAACTTGACACATTGATTTGTCGGCCAAAAGGATGGTCTCTTTCCTAATGTTCACAATTCGAGGGCTGGTTTCCCCAGAAAATGGCAGACCTTTAAGGGGACAGTAAATAGGACAGAGATATACCTAGTGTTGTTGTGGTACATATTAGACATTATTTATGGTTCTGTAATAATTATTTACTATTAATTCTACATTTTAATATGTACTGTATATCTTTACAGTCCTCGCGATATAGAGGAGATCATTCAGCAACACGGCGGCACGGTAGCACAGTGGTTAGCACTGCTGCTTCACAGCTCCAGGGTCCCGGGTTCGATTCCCGGCTCGGGTCACTGTCTGTGGAGTTTGCACATTCTCCTCGTGTCTGCGTGGGTTTCCTCCGGATGCTCCGGTTTCCTCCCACAGTCCAAAGATGTGCGGGTTAGGTTGATTGGCCAGGTTAAAAATTGCCCCTTAGAGTCCTGAGATGCGTAGGTTAGTGGGATTAGCGGGTAAATATGCGGGGGTAGGGCCTGGGTGGGATTGTGGTCGGTGCAGACTCGATGGGCCGAATGGCCTCCTTCTGCACTGTAGGGTTTCTATGATTCTATGAACTCCAGTCCTTACCAATGCTTTGTCGAGCAATCTAGTCAGCTCTATTCCTCCCCATATAACTGTACTTCTGTAAGTTCATTTACTTCAAGTACTCATCCAATTTCATTTTGAAATAATTTGTCACTGCTTCCACGATCCTCATAGGCAGAGATGCAGATTAAGATTACTCACTGTCTGGATAATTTTCTTCCTCACATCCCCTGCCACTGTGCTGCTAATTAAGAAATAGAGTATGGCATATCACACATTTGTCATTCAGGTTTATACACGTGATATTAAATATATATTCCAGCAGACTGCATATTGAGGTTTTCAGGTTTCTTTGAAGCTGTTGAATTGCTCCTTCACTAAAATTGTTTGGCTGAATATTTAGTACAGCAGAGTGAGAATAGAGAGAATGTGTCATGCAGCACGGTGGCACAGTGGTTGGCACTGCTGCCTCTCAGCTCCAGGGACTTGGATTCGATTCTCGGCTTGGGTCATTGTGCAGAGTTTGTCTATTCTCCCCGTGTCTGCCTGGATTAGAGGGATTAGCAGGGTAAATATGTGGGGTAATTGGGATAGGGCCTGGGTGGGATGGTTGTCAGTGCAGACTCGATGGGCCAAATGGCCTCCTCCTGCACTGCAGCGATTCTGTGGTTTCTATGATCAGGGTCGATTTTTGTTTAGGAACGATAGAGGAAAGGTGGTTCCATTGGCACTAGAAGTTTTGCTTTTGAATTTCTATCCTGCCCGACAGTGATTACTTTCATGAACTCCTTTTACAGGGTATTAGAAGGGGAATATTTGCAGACAGAAATCCCAGACAGTGTAACTGGAAAAGCACCGACACACACACCCGAGTGAGAGTGTTCCCTTGAACTGACTATGGAAAGAGCTTTAACTAGTTACACAGCCTGAAAACACATCACACCATTCACAGGAAGGAGAAACTGTACATACGTTTTATGTCTGTATGAGGCTTCAAATGATCATCCAACCTGGAGAGACACAAGGACACCTGCGCCATGGAGAAACCATGGAAATGTGGGGACTGTGGGAAGAGATTCAGATCTCCATCAGAGCTGGAGATTCATCGACGCAGCCACACTGGAGAGAGGCCGTTCACCTGCTTAGAGTGTGGGAAGGGGTTCAGTAATTCATCCAACTTATTCAAACACAAACGAGTTCACACTGGGGAGAGACCATTCACTTGTTCTGACTGTAGGAAGGGATTCAGATCCCTATCAGAGCTCGACATTCATCGACGCATTCACACTGGAGAGAGGCCGTTCACCTGCATCGAGTGTGGGAAGAGATTCACTCATTCATCCAACCTCCTGACACACAAGCGGGTTCACACCGGAGAGAGACCGTTCTCCTGCTCTGTGTGTGGGGAGGGATTCAGTGATTCATCCACCCTGCGGAAACACCAGAGAGTTCACACTGGAGAGAGGCCGTTCACCTGCTCTGACTGTGGGAAGGGATTCACTCGGTTGTCCAACCTGCAGACACACCAGCAAGTTCACACTGGGGAGAGTCTGTTCACCTGCTCAGAGTGTGGGAAGGGATTCAGCAATTCATTCAACTTGTTGATACACCAGCGAGTTCACACTGGGGAGAGGCCATTCACTTGCACCGTCTGTGGAAAGCGATTTACTCATCCATCCTCCCTGCGGACACATCAGCGAGTTCACACTGGGGAGAGGCCATTTACTTGCACAGTGTGTGGGAAGCGATTCACTCAGTCAGCCAGCCTGCGGGCACACCATGTCACTCACACCGATGAGAGACCCTTCAAATGCTCAGCCTGCGAGAGCAGCTTCAAAATAGCTGCTGATCTGAGGGTCCATCAGCGAATTCACACTGAGGAGAGACCCTTCAGCTGCTCTCACTGTGGAAAGAAATTTCGAACATCATCCAGCCTTCGGACACACCAAAGAATTCACACTGGGGAGAGGCCATTCACCTGCTCTCAGTGTGGGAAGAGATTTAATGATTCATCCACCTTGCTCACCCACCAGCGAGGCCACACCGGGGAGAGGCCATTCACCTCTCAGTGTGGGAAGGGATTCACTCGGTCATCCCACCTGCTGACACACCAGCAGACTCACACTGGAGAGAGTCTGTTCACCTGCTCTCAGTGTGGGAAGGGATTCAGTAATTCATTCAACTTGCAAACACACCAGCGAGTTCATACGGGGGAGAGACCATTCACCTGCTCTGAGTGTGGGAAGAGATTCATTCAGTCTTCCCACCTGCAGACACACCAGCGAGTTCACAAGTGATTATGGGGGTTGGATTCTGCTGTTTCTGCTGTTAATCACATCCAGGACTGAACCATGTTCATTCTGACAGTTGGTAAAGTGGGAGGGTTTCTCCGGCCAGTCTCAGAACTTTGCTTCCAGGGGGCTGATGCTCTTTGAGCCTGGGAGTGAACATTTCTACTGAATTTATCCGCAATAGCTTATGAAGTACATTTATTTTATCCTGGATAGCAAATACTGTTCTTCCCACCACAACAGGTAGATCTGAAATAAATACATTAGTCTCTGTTTCATTGAGCCGACAGCACAGGGCCAGGTCAGTCGGCCCAATTGGTCTGTGTCAGTATTTATGCTCCACATGATCCTCCACCCACCCCTCTTCATCTCCCCCCATCAGCATATCCTTCTATTCCTCTCTCCCTCATGTATGTATCTAGCTTCCCCTTCAATGTATTCATGCTGTTCACCTCAACCACTCGCTGTGGTAGTGAGTCCCACATTCTCACCACTCGCTGTGGTAGTGAGTCCCACATTCTCACCACTCGCTGGGTAAAGAGGTTTCTCATTAAATCCCTATTGGATTATTGAACTGCTTTATAATCTTTAAGACCTTTCATCAGGTCACCCATCATTTTCTTTTGAATGAAAAGCAGCCCTGGCCTTTCCTGAAGGTTAAAGGTTCTCAGTTCTTCAATATCACAGAACAGTATTGACGGGCTGGTCAGATCTGTGGCAAATGTCCAAAGATGTGTGGGTTAGGTTGATGGGCTATGCTAAATTAACCCTAGTGTCAGGGGGATTAGCAGGGTAAATATGTTGAGTTATGGGAATAGGGCCTGGGTGGGATTGTGGTTGGTGTAGATTCCTGCGCTGTAGGGATTCTATGAAATGGAATTTAACCCTGAAAACTGTGAAGTGATGCATCTATTCATTAAATGTTACTTTATTAACTACCTACTAGTCAGTAACAGATGACTGAATAAGTGGTGAGCCTTAATTGAACTGCAATGAATGAATCAATAAATCTGTTATATTACAGACTGAGTTTTATTTGCTGTAAAAGTGTAATACTTTAATGACTGTGGATGTAAATGTGCAATGAAGATAAAGATGGAGTTGTATCCAACACAAAGAAAGATAGTTGTTGTTGGAGATCAGTCATCTCAGCTCCAGGATATCACTGCAGGAGATCCTCAGGTTACTATCCCAGGCCCAACCATCTTTAACTGCTTCATTAATGACCTTCCCTCCATCATAAGGTCAGAAGTGGGGATGTTTGCTGATGATTGCACAATGTTCAGCACCATTCGTAACTCCTCAGATACTGAGGCAGTGCATCCTCAAATGCAGCAAGACCTGGACAATATCCAGCCTTGGGCTGACAAATGCCAAATAACATTCATGCCACACAAGTGCCAGACAATGACCATCTCCAACAAAAAAAGTTAAAGTAAAGTTTATTTAATAGTCACAAGTAGGCTTACATTAACACTGCAATGAAGTTACTGTGAAAATCTCCCAGTCGCCACACTCTGGCACCTGGTCGGGTTACACTGAGGGAGAATTTAACCTGGCCAATGCACCTACTAAGCATGTCTTTGGACTATGGAAGGAAACCGGAGCACCTGAAGGAAACCCATGCAGACATGGGGCAAATGTGCAAACTCCACACAGTGACCCAAGCTGGGAATTGAACCTGGGTCCCTGGTGCTGTGAGGCCGCAGTGCTAACCACTGTGCCACCGTGCCGCCCTCAAGAAAGAATGTAAGCATTCTCCCTGCCATTCAATGGCTTTCCATTGCTGAAACCCCCACTATCAACATCCTAGAGGTTAAGGTTGATCAGAAACTGAATTGGACTAGCCACCTAAATACAGTGGCTGCAAGAGCAGGTCAGAGGCTGGGAATTCTGTGGCTAGTAATTCAACTCCTGACCGCCTCCCCCCCCCCCCCCCCCCCCCAACCAACAAAAGCCTGTCCACCACCTACAGGGCACAAGATAGGGCCTGGGTGGGATTGTGGTCTGTGCAGTCAATGGGCCGAATGGCCTCATTCTGCACCGTCGGGATTCTATGATTCCTAACGCCCGGTCACTCTGTGATCCTTGTGAAATTTAAAACCAGGTATTCACAACAAGACTCAGAGGGTATCAGCCCACTGGAGGCAAAGTCATGAGACCGGCCAATCAAGCAAAAAGAAACCCTCTGACCCTCCCCATTGACCAACTGTGAGAATGAACAAAATGCAGTCCTGGATGTAATTGAGAGCAGAAACAATAACAGCAAAATCCAACCCCGAATATCATTCATGAATGTGTTGGTGTCTCAGCAGGGCAAATGAAGCTCTGAATCCCTTCCCACACTGAGAGCAGGTGAATGGTCTCTCCCCAGTGTGAACTCGCTGGTGTGTCTGCAGGTTGGATAACTGACTGAATCCCTCCCCACACTGCGAGCAGGTTGTGAATACCTGGTTTTAAATTTCACAAGGATCACAGAGTGACCGGGCGTTAGGAATCATAGAATCCCGACGGTGCAGAAGGAGGCCATTCGGCCCATTGACTGCACAGACCACAATCCCACCCAGGCCCTATCCCCATAACCCTGCGCATTTACCTTAGCTGGTCCCCCTGACACTAAGGTGCAATTTATCATGGCCAATCCACCTAACCTGGTTTCTCCCCCGTGTGAACTCGCTGGTGTCTCTGCAGGTCGGATGAGTGACTGAATCCCTTCTCACACACATAGCAGGTGAACAGTCTCTCCCCAGTGTGACTTCGTCGATGAGTTTCCAGATCAGATGGGACTTTGAATCCTTTCCCACAGTCCCCACAGTTTCTCCATGGTGCGGGTGTCCTTGTGACTCTACAAGTTAAACAATCAGTTAAATCTCACACAGAACACAGGTACAGTCTCTCCCGCTGTGAATGCTGTTATATTTTTTCAGGCTGTGTAACTGGTGAAAGCTCTTTCCACACTCAGTGCACTGGAACACTCTCACTCGAGGGTGTGTGTGTGTCTTGGTGTTTTTCCAGTCACACTGATGTTTAAAATCTTTTGAAGCAGAAAGAACATGGAAACATTTCTCCTTCTAGAGTCAAAGGTCGATAATATTCAGGTCTCGATTATATGATATATTATATTATGATTATATTATTCAGATTCTATGATTCCGATTTAAAAACAAATGAACTGTCTGCTGAAAGGGTTAACTTTTCTACAGAACCTAAAGGGGTGGGGAGTGAGCAGCAAAAACTTGGCACACAATTACATCACTTTACACAAGTTTAAAACAAAACAAATGATTTTAAACTTCATCTATTAATTTTTTTTGTTATATTTCTGAATCTATTTACTTTAATTTGATCAGTTTTTGTTAGGGATGGGTAACTTCTGTTCTTTATAAACTGATTCACCCATTTTGTTAATTCTACATGGGCTCGGAGAATCAGAACCCAGACTTTATCATCCTTATCCTTTTTCTCCTTTTGCCACCACTCCCTCTGTTTTGCGGGAGGGTCGTGGGGATTCCAATCAGAACTAATCATTTTATCATAAAATACTGCAGATACTGGAATCTTAAAAATAACAGAAAATGCTGGAAAATCTCAGCAGGTCTGACAGTATCTGTGGAGAGAGAATAGAGCCAATGTTTCCAGTCTGGATGTCCCTTTATAAGAGCTCTTATGAAGTGTCATCCAGACTCGAAAGATTGGCTCTATTCTCTAATCATTTTAATTGATAAGTTTCTTGTTCTTAGTTTCCAAATGGCAGGTAAGAGACCTGTCCAGTCCCCACTTGAGCTCTGGTTTTTCACTGGCCATGCTTGGGTAAGATTATAACCATTAGAATCTACTCTCAGATATCTGCTTTTCAGTCCAGTGCTACTTGGAGTATACCGTCACTTCACCGACTATCAGGTCACAAGTCTCTCACAGTTCTTATCACAAATTTATGATAAAATAATTTAAACATGCCTGAAAATGCTTCTTAACTTCTTAACCTCCCCCCGTTTGTTGATTCGTCAGACCCCATTTTTACAGATTCCAGGTTTCTCAGCCGCTGAACACCAGCCGGTCCTGCAATAATCTCATTGAATCTCTATAGTGCAGAAGGAGGCCATTCGGCCCATCAACTCTGCACCAACCACAATCCCACTGACCCTATCCCCATAATCCCATGCATTTACCCCAGCTAGTCCCCCTGACACTAAGAGGCAACTTAGCATGGCCAATGCACCTAATCTGCACTTCTTTGGACTGTGGGAGGAAACCGGAGCACCCTGAGGAAACCTACACAGACATGGGGAGAATGTGCAAACTCCACACAGTGATCTAAGCTGGAAATCGAACCCCGGTCCCTGGCGCTGTGATGCAGCAGTGGTAACCACTGTGCCACCCCAGTTAATTCTAACTCATTTTGAGTAAATATTCTCACCAGGTCCTCTGTCAGGGCCCTGCTAAGCAGCTTTAATGGTCCATGATTGCAGAAACTGAGCAGTCACAGGAATGTGGTCAAGATAGTCCAGTCCCACAATGCCTCACATTCAATCTGCTGTCCTTCAATTATAACAGAATATGTGGCTGTATGTAGCTGCCTCGGCCATGGTCAACCCCAACACTGCCTTCCTGAACTGTTACAATGCCTGAGGTGTACGTACACCCACAGTGCTGTTAGGGAGGGATTTCCAGCTACACATTCCAGACTTTCACTAACTGATGGTGGGTTCCAGATTGATATATTCCATTCTACCACACCCAAGGTGAGTTATTCCAATTCCTTTATTGTTCAGGACAATATATTCACAATATCTTTAAAACAGAAATTAAACATTCCCATTTGATTTCAGGTATTAACATGTTCTGTGAGTTTGTCCTTCATTGTCGATGTCAGGCTGGGGTTGTTCTCCTTGGAGCAAAGCATGTTGAAGGGAGATTTGATGGAGGTGGACAAGATTCTGACTGGTTTAGATAAGGTGGACAAAGAAAAGCTGTTCCCATTAGCTGATGGGACAAGGATGAGGGGGGCACAGATTTATGGTTTTGGGTCAGAGATGCAAGGGGGGGATGTGAGGAAGAATATTTTGATGCAGCGAATGGTAATGACCTGGAACTTGCTGCCTACGAGGGTGGAGGAAGTGGAGACATAAACAATTACAAAGGAAATTGGATGGGCGTTTGGGGGTTTCAAACAGAAATAGTGACTCTTAACTTCCTCACACCCTGTCACTCTGATCCGTGTGAAATTTGAAACCAGGTATTCGCAACAAGACTCAAAGAGCATCAGCCCACTGGAGGCTGAGACCAGCCTGTCCAGCACAAAGAAACCCTCTGACCCTCCCCATTGACCAACTGTGAGAATGAACAAAATGCAGTCCTGGATGTAACTGAGAGCAGAAACAATAACAGCAGAATCCAACCCCTGGAATCACTCGTGAACTCGTTGGTGTCTCAGCAGCTGGGATAAAAGACTGAATCTCTTCTCACACACAGAGCAGGAGAACGGTCTCTCCCCAATGTGAATTCGCTGGTGTGTCAGCAGGCTGGATGAATCACAGAATCCCTTCCCACACTGAGAGCAGGTGAATGGCCTCTCCCCAGTGTGAAATCGCTGGTGTCTCTGCAGGTGGGATGACTGAGTGAATCCCTCCCCACACTGAGAGCAGGTGAATGGCCTCTCCCCGGTGTGAACTCGTTGGTGTTTCCGCAGGGTGGATGAACAAGCGAATCCCTCCCCACACTGAGAGCAGGTGAACGGTCTCTCCCCAGTGTGGCTGCGCCGATGAGCTTCCAGCAGAGATGGGGCTCTGTATATCTTGCCACAGTCCGCACATTTCCATGGTTTCTCCATGGTGCAGGTGTCCTTGCCTCTGTCTTGGGTGGACAATCAGTTGAAGCCTCGTCCACACACAAAACACGGGTACAGTCTCTCCCCGTTGTGAATGGTGTGATATTTATTCAGGCTCTGTGACTGGTTAAAGCTCTTTAGTCCGAGCACGAGAACACTCTCACTCGAGTGTGGCCGTGTGTTGGTGCTTTTCCAGTCACACTGATGTTCAAAATCTTTTCAAATCAACAGACTGGACAATCATTTCTCCTTCTAGATTCAAAGTCCGATGATATTCAGCTCCCAAGGAATATGACTCTGTCAGATCTGACATGACGTTTGAGATTTCGGCCTGTGATTCCTCTTTCAATATCCTGTAAAACAAGTTTACAAAAGTCATCAGTGTCAGTACAGGATAGAAATTCAGAACAGACAATTCTAGTTTCTATGGAACCTTCTTTCCTATTTCAGTCCCAAAAAGCTGTAAATCTCCATCCCACACACTCTCCCTCCATTCTCACTCTGCTGTATCTAATATTCACCCTCCCAATTCTCCTGAAGGTGCTGATTGAGGCTGATTGACAGATCCATGCTCACTGCTTCCTGTCCTGGACACAGAGACCATAACAAATAGGAGCTGCAGTCGGCCATTTGGCCCATCGAGCCTTTTAAACTATTCAATGAGATAATTCGTTCATCTACCTCAGCATCATTCTCCCCACACTAAACCCATATCCCTTGATATCCTCAATATCTAGAAACCAATCAATCTCTCTCTTGAAAATAGTTGATGACTGAGGCTTCACCGTCCTCATGGGTTGAGAATCCCAAAGCTTCACCACATCCTTGAGTGAAGAAATCCCCCCACATCTTAGCTTTTGCTCCATCTTCTTGTCTGTTCCCCATAACTCTTGACACCCTTGTCAGTCAAAGATCTGTCTAACTGGAATATATTCAATGATCCTCATCCTCCACTGGTCCCTGTGGAAGAGAAATCCAAAAGACTAACAACCCTCTGAGGGAAGAGTTGTCTGGAAATATATAACGGAGCTACAGTTCCATATTACAAGATATTCAGATCCCAAGGAATATGACTCTGTCGAGATGTGACAGTTGAGATTTTTGCCTGTGATTCCTCGTTCAATATCCTGCGAAATGAGTTTGCAAAAGTCATCACAGTCAGTATAGGATAGAAATTCAGAGCAGACAATTCTAGTTTCTATGGAACATTCTTTCCTATTTCATTCCCAAAAAGTTGTAAATCTCCATCCATATCTATGGATTCTATTTAAAAATGAAAGTGGATGGGCACTTGAAGGAAATAAACTTTCAGGAGAATGGGGATATAGAGTGGGAATGGGACTGGAAGGTTATACAGAGAGTCAGCATGGACTCGAGTTTCCGAATGGATTCCTTCTGTGCTGTAATGACTTTATGACTGGAAATATATAACATCGCTACAGCATTATATTACAATGCAAGAAATAATAATAAATGTATTTTTTTACAGAAACATAAATAATATATCTAATCTGGGTACCTTATAATAACACGAGACATATCTCCGTCCTATATTAATGTACTGTCCCCTTAAATTTCAGCCATCTCCTGGTGAAAGCTGCCCTTTAATGTGAACATGAGGAAAAAGACCATCCTTTTAGACAGACAAATAAATGTGTCAAGCTGAGGGAGCAAAGGATGTTCACCAGGCTGATTCAGGGAATCGCGGGACTGATGTAGAGGAGAGATTGACGAGGTTAGGATTGTTTTCGTTGGAGTTCAGATGAATGAGGGGGGAATCTCATAGAGACTGATAAAATTCTAACAGGTCGAGACAGGATAGATGCAGGGAGGATGTTCCCGATGGAGTCCAGAACCGGGGGTCACAGTCTGAGGGTTCAGGGGAGACTATTTAGGACGGAGGTGAGGAGACATTTCTTCACCCAAAGAGTAGTGAGTCTGTGGAATTTATTATCACAGGAAGTAGTTGATGCCAAAACATTGAATGTATTCAAGAGGAGGCTGGATAAAGCACTTGGGGCGAATGGGATCACAGGTTATGGGGAAAAAGCAGGATTAGGCTATTGAGTTGGATGAATAGCCATGATTGTAATGAATGGCGGAGCAGGCTCAAAGGGCCAAATGGCCTCCTCCTGCTCCTATCTTCTATGTTTCTATATCAATGTCTTTAAGAGAGAGAAAGAGAGAGACCTGGGCCAACCTTTTCAGAGTCTGCAGCCTCCCTGGATTCACTTCCTTTCCCTTCAGTTGCTGCAAGTCCCCAATTTCCCCCAGAATGAGAAAAGAAATGGAAAGGGGAGAAAAGAAAGTGTTTTACCCACAGATGTTGGCCTCTTTTAGGTCAAAACAAATAAACAAACTCAAGTTAAATCAGGACAAAGTAAAAGGGGCAGCTCCCCAAAAGGAGGGGGAACAGCCCGAACAGAAATCAAAGTACAAAGGAAACTTAAAAACATCAAATTAAAATGTGATTATTAGGGTCGATAATTCACCCCAACCCCTGCGGTGCCCAGCGGGCGCGGAAAGCGTCAACTGCGCCCGTGGACACCGCATGCTCCCTCTCCAGGGACACCCGGCCGCGAACGTAGCCGCGGTAGAGGGGCAGACAGTCAGGATGGGCGGCCCCCTCGATCGCCCGCTGCCTGGACCAGTAAATGGCGCGTTTCGCCAGGCCCAGGAGCAGGTTCACGAGGAGGTCGCCATCCCGACCCCAACAAAAAGAGAGTGCAACCTAAGACACAAAACATAGACATGGTCCACGGACTTCACAAGGCCACAGAAGGGGCAAGCTTCATAGCCCGTGAACCAGTGAATCCTACGGTTGTGCGGAACTGCTGCATGCATCACCCTTCACCCCACGTCCCCGATGTAATTGGGGCAATCCCTCCATAGAGGGACCTCTACGGAAACAAGGCCCGCCAAGGTGTATCTGCGCGACAGGCGAGGAGGCGGCAGTGGAAGGTGTGCAGCAGCAGCCCGCACAGGAAACGCCTCCGCGCGGTAGAAAAAGACACAGAGGTGGAGAGAATGTTTATCCTCCTACCCTGACCTTGACCCGGGAGCCGTAAAGGTTGGTGAGAGTCGTAGCGGACATGCCAAATTTCCTTAGTCTTCTGGGAAAGTTGGTGGGGCTTACTTATCTACAGTGTAATTTTTCGTTAGAGAGAAGAAGGTTAAGAGGTGACTTAATAGAGGCGTACAAGATGATCAGAGGATTAGATAGGGTGGACAGTGAGAGCCTTTTTCCTCGGATGGTGATAGCTAGCACGAGGGGACATAGCTTTAAATTGAGGGGTGATAGATATAGGACAGATGTCAGAGGTAGGTTCTTCACTCAGAGAGTAGTAAGGGCGTGGAATGCCCTGCCTACAGCAGTAGTGGACTCACCAACATTAAGGGCATTTAAATGGTCATTGGGGATAAACATATGGATGGTATTGGAATAGTGTAGATGAGAGGGGCTTTGGATTGGTTTCACAGGTCGGCGCAACATTGAGGGCTGAAGGGCCTGTACTGCGCTGTAATGTTCTATGTTCTATGCTGTCAGATCTGCAGAGATTTTCCAGCATTTTCTGTTTTTATTTCCCTTTCTTTTTCCTTCTCTGTCACCGCTCTGTCTCATCAATAAGACATTGGGACTCAGAGGGTTGATGCAGTTTGATGGACAAGTTGTCTCCATTCTGAACACTGGGGAACAAGCGCCTCCCACTCATTGACAACATTGCCCTCTACAAACATGGCGGCCGCACGTGCGCACTGCTGCATATTGCCCCCAATAAAGATGGCGAACGTTAACCCGGGACGAACACGAGGAGCTGCAGCCCCGCTCGGTACAAACTGGGTCCGGGAAGCTCTCTTCCGCGGTTTGCGGCTTACACAACATGCTTACGTAGCGTTTCCACCCAGCTGGGCGATCCATTGCTCTCTCCGTACCGCCAATCACCTCGAACAGATTTCCGAGCCCAAAACAAAAAGCCGTTTTCCATCGCCATTACTCACACTGCGCATGCTCGAGTTAAAGTTGGCCCCGCCCCTCGTTCGCTCCTATTGGTTGCACTGCCCCCTCTTCCCATTGGCCCGCGTTGCCGTCAATCAGCCGGGCATTGTGACGGTGACTTGCTGCTTGTCCAATAATCACAGTGACAGAATCTCAGTGTAACAATGACACACACAGGCTCCAATACAATCAGAGTGGGGATGGAGCACAGAGACAACACAGCAAAGCACTGACTTACTCTGAGTGTAACATTGACACACACAGGCTCCAATACAATCAGAGTGGGGATGGAGCACAGAGACAACACAGCAAAGCACTGACTTACTCTGAGTGTAACAATGACACACACAGGCTCCAATACAATCAGAGTGGGGATGGAGCACGGAGACAACACAGCAAAGCACTGACTTACTCTGAGTGTAACAATGACACACACAGGCTCCAATACAATCAGAGTGGGGATGGAGCACAGAGACAACACAGCAAAGCACTGACTTACTCTGAGTGCAACAAATACAATGTTTGTTCAAATAATAAGAGTCACGTTGCAGTATGTTAGCGAACACAGCATTAGATCCAATGTAATGGTAATACAGTCAGTATCTAGTGCACCATAACCAAAGTTTAGGTTTCATTTGATAGTGTGAGTGAGTCATGGTCTATTGATATAATGTATTTAGATTCCGGTGTGTGTTACTCTGCCACTGTCAGTATCAAACAATAACCTGTCTGTTATTCCAATTCTGCTGTATTTTACAACGTCGATGGTTGTCATGATGTGGAGATGCTGGCGTTGGACTGGGGTGAACACAATAAGAGTTTTAACAACACCAGGTTAAAGTCCAACAGGTTTATTTGGTAGCAAATACCATTAGCTTTCGGAGCGCTGACGAAGGAGCAGCACTCCGAAAGATAATGGTATTTGCTACCAAATAAACCTGTTGGACTTTAACCTGGTGTTGTTAAAACTCTTACTGTATTTTACAACTGCAGCTCCTGGGGCTGATTGGAGTCTGGTATAATAATCACAAAGGTCGGTTTCAGTGTCTCTGAGGTCATTTTAACTGCAGGTAATCTGACATTAAGGGAGACAAGAGGCCCAACAAACATTTGATTATAATAGGAGGACAAAGTGTAAGGGAACAATGATATTTTAAGGTGTCTGTGTTATGGTGAGTGTTACTGGGAGGTGAGTGATAAAATACAAGTGGAAACATCACGACCATAAGACCATAAGACATAGGAGCGGAAGTAAGGCCATTCGGCCCATCGAGTCCACTCCACCATTCAATCATGGTTGATTTCAACTCCATTTACCCGCTCTCTCCCCATAGCCCTTTATTCCTCGAGAAATCAAGAATTTATCAATTTCTGTCTTGAAGACGCTCAACGTCTCGGCCTCCACAGCCCTCTGTGGCAATGAATTCCACAGACCCACCACTCTCTGGCTGAAGAAATTTCTCCTCATCTCTGTTCTAAAGTGACTCCCTTTTATTCTAAGGCTGTGCCCCCGCGTCCTAGTCTCCCCTGTTAATGGAAACAACTTCCCTACGTCCATCCTATCTAAGCCGTTCATTATCTTGTAAGTTTCTATCAGATCTCCCCTCAACCTCCTAAACTCCAATGAATATAATCCCACGATCCTCAGACGTTCATCGTATGTCAGGCCTACCATTCCTGGGATCATCCGTGTGAATCTCCGCTGGACCCGCTCCAGTGCCAGTATGTCCTTCCTGAGGTGTGGGGCCCAAAATTGCTCACAGTACTCCAAATGGGGCCTAACCAGTGCTTTATAAAGCCTCAGAAGTACATCCCTGCTTTTGTATTCCAAGCCTCTTGAGATAAATGACAACAGATACATGTGACGACAGATACATGTGACTGATTCGGCCTGACTGAGAGCTGTTATACTCGAGGCGAGAATAATGAGGACATGGGGAACTCCAGGGATTTCTGATATCTGAGGTGTATCTGTTCGAGGAACTGAAAATAATCAGTTCCTCCTCATGGTTATCTCCAGTTCTCAAGTTACACAGACACACAGGAAAGAGATCTGACAGCTCATCAAACACAATATTTTAATCTTCTGTTTGAGACACATTATAATCGAAAAGATCAAATATTAAAACCTGAGGAGAGAAACATTCAGAATGTCACAAAGATGAGTGAACTGTCCAATTAATCCCATTCTCCATAACTCTGCCAATTTACCTTCTGCAAGTATTTATCCAATTCCCTTTGAAAGTTACTAGTAAACCTGTTTCTAGCACCTGTCAGTTTGTGCATTCCAGATCATATGAAGTTATTGTGTAAAACATTCTCCTTATCACCCCCTCCAATTCTGTTGTCAATTAAATTAAATCTCTGTATCCTCTGCTTACAGACCTTCCTGCACCAAGGAAATCGATTCTCTCCATCGACAGACCCTCCTGCTCCTGGGAGATAATTTCTCTCCATTGATACTATCATTAATCATTTGTCATTTTAAACACCTCTATTAAATCTCCCCATCACATTCCCTGATCTAAGATGGATAACCCATGTTTTTCCTGCCCTGAAGAATTATATGGACTCAAAATGTTAACTCTCTGAACAGATGCCGCCGGACCTGCCGGGTTTTTCTGCTTTTCTCCCTGTTTATCCCTCTATAATCAATCAGAAACTCTTCATGATTTTGAACATCTTGATCAAATAGGAACACACAGAGCCTGAGAGAGGTACAGAGGGAGAGACAGAAAGACTGAGAGAAAAATTGAGAAAGATTTTAAAAAGCAGGAAGATGAGGCGGTCAAAGATAAAAGCTGAGAAACAGAGGAAACAAGCAATACAGAGAGAATGATATAGAATATAAGGGAGCAGGCTATCAGTTCCCAGCTATGGGGAGCAGAGTCGGCATCTCCACGTCAGAGCAGAGGGAACTCAGTGGGCGGCACAGTAGCACAGTGGTTAGCACTGCTGCTTCACAGCTCCAGGGACCTGGGTTCAATTCCGGCTCGGGTCACTGTCTGTGTGGAGTTTGCACATTCTCCTCGTGTCTGCGTGGGTTTCCTCCGGGTGCTCCAGTTTCCTCCCACAGTCCAAAGATGTGTGGGTTAGGCTGATTGGCCATGCTAAATTTGCCCCTTAGTTTTCTGAGATGTGTAGGTTAGAGGGATTAGCGGGTAAAAATATGGAGGGATATGGGGGTAGGGCCTGGGTGGGATTGTGGTCGGTACAGACTCGATGGGCCAAATGGCCTCTTTCTGCACTGTAGGGTTTCTATGATTCAGTAACTGATCCACAGACACAGCTGGTTATATCTGCAAATGGAAACTCTGAACAGAAATAACAGGCTCATTTGTAAATGTCACCACAATGTGACCTGTGTGACTCTGCCCTGACTCTGTGGACAGATATCGGCCGCATTGACAGATGTTCTCACCAGATTGTTGTCCCTGGATTTATTTTCTGCTTAGAACTGAGATGTGAGGTTTGGAACCGGCAGCAGAGAAACAGGAAGTTGTGTTACCTGAGAGTGAAACAGCCGGTGTCAGTTTGATGTTATCACCATGAACAGTCTTCCTGTCTGTGAGGGTGAACTCACTCTGACAGCATCAAGAACAACCACACAGATTGCTGCCGGTCTCAGCATTACATTCAGCTCCATTCCCATTTTAAACAATAAAGAAAGGAGATTATTATGGATTTTTAACACATTCACTGAATTGGGAGATGGACTGAGGGTCATCAGTGGGAGAAATGAGGAGGAATTAGAGAACAAATGAGTTTTCCCAAAGAGGGTTATTAGAAAAGAGGAGATTTAAAGTGAGTCAGGGCCTGTCAGAGGCAGTGGGAGAGAGAAACAGAGAGGATTGAATCTCCATCAATTAGATGTTTTCTCAGGCAGCGAAGAGAGATGAAGTGTGTTTGTGCTTTTTCAGAGAGAGGTAATGAGAGAGAGAAAACAATGAACAAGTATAAGCAGATCTGAAATAGGAAGGTTAAATGAGTGAGTGTTTGAAAGAAAGATAGAGAGACATTAAGTGACGAAGACAGTTTCTGAGAGGAGAGAGGTTAAGTGAAAATGAGAGAGGAGCGAGGTTAGAGTGTAAGAGAGGTGGAAGGTGAGGTAAGTGTGAGTGAATGCCTGGAGAGAGAGAGAGACGTTCAGTGAGTGTGAGAGAGATGAGAGATGTTGAGTGATTGAGTTTCTGAGAGAGAGGAGATGTTAAGTGAGTGAATGTCTGAAAGAGAGGAGAGCAGGTTCACACCCAGGGGTCACTGAGGATGATCAAAATAAGGAGATCACCCAGAAAACTACCAACAGGAAACTTCAGCTGAACACATCACTCATTCTTAAATGGTCAGTCAGGGCTCTGATGCTGCTCAGCTTCTCTCTGTTCTGTTTATAATGGTTAAAGGCTGATAGGAGTGAGGTTTATTTAGAAGGATAGTGTATGGGAAGCACACAACAAAACTGAGAATTCTTGGACACACACTGCAGCTCCTTCTCTATCTGGGAATCAAATTGTTGTCTCATTGTCCCAGCAGTTAACAGGCTCCTTTGAACTTCTCCAGCTGCTACTTTAATGCAGACTTCAACCAATTTATTTGAAGCCAGTTTCTGTTCAATAAACCAGGACTGACACACACACACATTAAAATGTTTTACACTTTTTTTCATTTTTAGTCTGGAAACCTAAACCTGCCGTTTCACTCTCAGTCAGGAATAGATCCCAGTTTTACACCAATCTTTGACAGCATGTTTCCAGCATTCACCGTTGTTCTTCCTGACTCTAAACACAGTTGTAAAGGAGCTTCTTTTCCGTGTCTAGGAGCTCGGAACCATGGAAAAGAGCGACTGGGACACATTTTTTTCACACCTCAGGATTCACCCACACGGGGACTTTGCTGTCAGTGGAAAGTGATGAAAAAGACCAAAGTGCTGTTTGTCCCTCTCGGCGAGACCCTGAAGGACTGGGTCAAGAATGAAGTTCTGTTGCTACTGTATGATCCTCCCTCAGATTGCCCTTTCTGAGCTCCAGCCTGGTGACGTTAAACACTCAAATGGAAAAGACAAAAATCTACAACAATGATTCAATCAAATGTCTATTTCACATTTATTCAGAATATCAAACCTCAACAGAAGAAAAAAGTCAGAGTGAACATGATTCAGACCTGGATATGATTAACAGCATCGATAAGTGTAGAATCCAAACCTTGCAGTCCCTTGTGAACTCGCCGGTGTGTTAGCAGGTGGGATGACTGAATAAATCCCTTTCCACAGACATTACAGGTGAACGGCCTCTCCCCAGTGTGAACTCGCTGGTGTTTCAGAAGATAAGATAAATGAGAAAATCCCTTCCCACAAACAGAGCAGGTAAATGGCCTCTCCCCACTGTGAACTCTCTGATGTGTCAGCACGTTGGATGACTGACTGAATCCCTTCCCACACGTGGAGCAGGTGAACGGCCTTTCCCCAGTGTGAACTCGCTGGTGATTCAATAAGTTGGATGAACGAGTGAATCCCTTCCCACAAACGGAGCAAGTGAATGGCCTTTCCTCACTGTGAACCTGCTGGTGTGTCAGAAGGTTGTATGAACGGGTGAATCCCTTCCCACACACGGAGCAAGTGAATGGCCTCTCCTCACTGTGAACCTGCTGGTGTGTCAGAAGGTTGTATGAATGGGTGAATCCCTTCCCACATTCAGAGCAGGTGAACGGTCGATCCCCTGTATGGAACTGCTGGTGTATCAGAAGGTTGGATGAATTAATAAATCCCTTCCCACAGTCTGAGCAGGTCATAGAAATCATAGAAACCCTACAGTGCAGAAGGAGGCCATTCGGCCCATCGAGTCTGCACCGACCACAATCCCACCCAGGCCCTACCCCCACAAGGGCCTCTCCCCAGTGTGAATTCTCTGGTGGTTCAGTAGGGCAGATGGGCAGCTGAATCCCTTCCCACACACACAGCAGGTGAATGGCCTCTCCCCAGTGTGAGTATATTGGTGCGTCAGCAGATCCTTTTTGTTTTTAAAGCTCTTCGCACAGTCAGAACAATTAAAAAGTTTGTTATCAGAGTGAACAAGTTGATGTGTCTGCAAGTGGGATGACTGAATGAATCCTTTCCCACACACAGAGCAGGTGAACGGTCTCTCCCCAGTGTGAATTCGTTGGTGTGTCAGCAGATCTTTTTTGCATTTAAAACTCTTCTCACAGTCAGAACATGTAAACAGTTTCTCATCAGTGTGAACAAGTTGGTGTGTCACAATGTGGGATGAGCGAGTGAATCCCTTCCCACACACAGGGCAGGTGAACGGCCTCTCCCCAGTGTGAACCCGTTGGTGAGTCAGAAGATTGTATGAATGGGTGAATCCCTTCCCACAGACGGAGCAGGTGAACGGTCTCTCCCCAGTGTGACTGCGCCGATGAACTTCCAATTGTGATGGGAAACCGAATCCCTTCCCACAATCCACACATTCCCACGGTTTCTCCATGGTGCTGGTGTCCTTGTGCTTCTCCAAGTTGGATGATCAGTTAAAGCCTGGTCCACACACACAACATACAGATAGTTTCACCCTGCTGTGAAAAGTGTTATGTTTCTTCAGGCTGTGTAACTGTTTAAAGATCTTTCCACAGTCAGTTCGCTGGAACACTCTCACTCGGGTGTGGGTTTGTCCCGATACTTTTCCGGTCACACTGATGTTAAATTTCTTTGCCCACAGGCAGAACAGACAAATATTTCTCCTTCCACATTCAAAGGCCGATGATATTCAGCTCCTAAGGAACTGAATAACTTTGTCAGATGTGATGTCCGGTTTGAGTTTTCCGACTGCCGTTCCTTCACTTCGAATATCCTGTAAAAAAGTTTAGAAAAGTCATCACTGTCAGAACTGGATAAAAATTCTGAACAATTCCAGTTTCTCTGGAACATTTTTTCCTCTCTTGTTCCCCCAAATCTGTAAATCCCCGTCCCACACACTCTCCCTCCTCCCTGGGCTGAAATCCAAACCCATCTCCACCATTTCTTTCCTCTCCTCTGTCTGGGTTCAGTTCATGATGTGGTTTTAAGACTTGATGAGCTGTAAGTATTCGCATTCCAACCATTATTCTGTAAATTGAGTTTGTGTCTTTATATGCCCTGTTTGTGAACAGAATTCCCACTCACCTGATGAAGGAGCAGCGCTCCGAAAGCTTGTGGCTTTTGCGACCAAATAAACCTGTTGTACTTTAACCTGGTGTTGTTAAACTTCTTACTGGGTTCAGTTCTCCAGCTCCTGTCTGCAGACTGACAATAAAACCAATGGGTCTTATTGGGGGTGTTGGGGCCTCCAGCGGGTGTTTGAGAATCCTCCCCGCCCACCTCCCAGGGTTTCCTTCCTTCCCAGAGATCAGAGTCCTCATTGATTTGAGGCCAAAGTGTAACCTCTTATTTATTGTCCCCCTCCCCCATCCTCTGATGTGAACCATCCTCCAGTGGCTGAGCCAGGATGGGGCCGTTAACCTGGGCCTGTTCCCGGGAGGGAGGGAGGGAGAAGCCCCGCAGCTGCAAACCAGGGAGCTGACAATGATTCTGAAGGGTTTGCGGATCCACAAAGTGTTTCCAAATCCTCCCAGCCACCGCCTAACGCTGACTCCGCTTCTCCGGGACAAACAAGCGCCAAGGACAGCAATGACACTGCGCATGCTCCACATCACAATGCCCGGGCACTGATTGACGGCAGCTCCGGACCAATAGGAAGAGGGGGCGGGGCTGGAGGACCGAGCGGGAGCGGCTGGTCCTCCAACCAATCAGAGTGAATGAGAGGCGGGGCTGAGCCCGGATCTCCCTCATTGGCTGAAACTCTGCATCATTGTGAAAGCTGCTTTGTGTCAAACTCCAGGAGAAAACTGGACCTTTCTGTTTGTGGCTTCAAACAGATGAGCGGAAAGGAAGGGATCTGGAAAGCAGCAGACACCAGGTTATTCTGGGAGAAATAGGACCTCTGCAATGTCAAGTTTTACACAGCACACGGGCAGCCTGTGGTTTCACCCTGGATGGAGAATCTCCGAATTGCATCATTCAAATCACTCCATGGAATTCTCAGGAACCACATTGTTTGTTTGGAGAGGAAGGCTTGTAGTACAGTTAATGAAAAGCAGCACACAGCTAAACACAGAGGCCCACACACTCTCTCCCGCAGTCACACACAAACGGACATCTTCTCAACGCACAGAAACCCACGTATATCAACAGGTACATGCACAGAGGATATACGCAGATTTACTCCATGATACACACATGGATACACTTACTCACACACAAATATACACACGGGACACTTACTGTCCTTTGGGGCGGACAACGCTCACCCACCTGTCTAATATTCGGGATAAAGCCACAAAGTTCAAGAAATTTCGGGAAAAATGACCCTCCAAGGACAACGAGCAGTCTTGACCATCCAATATTCGACCTTCTTCTCTGAAACAGAATCTTACATTCAGCACAGAAACAACAACAAACACTAACATTAAACATTCCGTTCCCACCCTATGTTATCAGGCCCATTTGGAGATAGTAGACAATGCAGAATATCTCAGGATAATTGCAGCCACTAATTTTCCTTTTGTAATTACAGAAATGCTCATCCTCTCATATTGATCATCTAGTTGTTGAAGGAAATATTGATCGTCTCGTTATTGAAGGAAATTCTAAGACAGGTTAGAAGGAGAAAAAAAATCTAATGTTATTGTAACTCTGCAGTCCAATATTCCCTTGGCCCTAATCCTTGCTGCTCTAATCTGATAGGATTAGATGTATTGCACAATACCTAGCAGGTGCCATTGACATTGTACATCTTCGTTATCAATAATACTCCTAACTTAGTATCATCCACAAACTTACTAACCATGCATTGTACATTCACATCCAAATTTGTTTTGATTTGATTGGATTTATTATTGTCAAATATATACAGTGAAAAGTATTGTTTCTTGCGTGCTATACAGACAAAGCATAACATTCATGGAGAAGGAAAGGAGAGAGTGCAGAATGTAGTGTTACAGTCATAGCTAGGGTGTAGAGAAAGATCAACTTAGTGCGACGTAAGTCCATTCAAAAATCTGATGGCAGCAGAGAAGAAGATGTTCTTGAGTTGGTTGGTATGTGACTTCAAGATTTTATATCTTTTTCCCGACAGAAGAAGGTGGAAGGTGGACATTGACCTACACAAGAAAGCCAGATACAATCGAAAGATGCCAAAAGACAATACCAGACCAAGCTAGAGTCCCAGGCAAGCCACACCGACCCCAATTATGGCAAGGTCTGCAAGACATAACAGGCTACAAGATGAAGGCATATAAAATTGCCAGCTCCAACGCACCCCTCCCTGATGAGCTCAATGCATTCTACGCCCGTTTTGAGAAAGTGGTCAGCAAGAGCATGCCCTCCACCCTGGAAGCCCTGGATGAACCTGTATCTGGGGTCACCACTTCAGATGTCAGAGCAGCTTTGTTGAAGGTCAACCCACGGAAAGCAACTGACCCAGATGGGGTACCTGGAAATGCACTCAGATCCTGCGCGGATTAGCTGGCAGAGGTATTCACAGACATCTTCAACCTCTCTTTACAAGAATCTGAGGTCCCTATCTGCTTCAAGAAGATGACCATCATCCCGGTACCTAAGAAAAATCAAGCAGCATGCCTTAATGACTATCGGCGGTGGCTCTGACATCCATCATTATGAAGTGCTTCGAAAGGTTAGTCATGGCACAAGTCAATTCCAGCCTCCCGGACTACCTGGATCCACTACAGTTTGCCTACCACTGCAACAGGTCCACAGCAGACGCCATTTCCCTGGCCCTGCACTCAACCCTGGAACACCTAGATAACAAGGACACCTATGTCAGGCTCCTATTTATTGACTACAGCTCAGCTTTCAACACTATTATTCCCAAGAAACTCCTCTCCAAACTCCATGGCCTGGGCCTTGGCACCTCCTTCTCTGACTGGATCCTGAACTTCCTAATTCATAGACCACAATCAGCAAGGATAGGCAACAACACCTACTCCATGATCATCCTCAACATTAGTGCCCCACAAGGCTGTGTTCTCAGCCCCCTACTATACTCCTGATACACCTATGACTGTGCGGAAAAATTTGACACATGACAGGTAGACATCAACACGCATGCTATAATTGACCTCAGAATCCTCGGGTGGCACAGTGGTTAGCACGGCTGCCTCAGCGCCAGGGACCTGGATTCAATTCCCAGCTTGGGTAACTGTCTATGTGTCATTTGCACATTCTCTCCGTGTGGGTTTCCTCTGGGCGCTCCGGTTTCCTCCCACACTACAAAGATGTGCGGGTTAGGTGGATTGGCCATGCTAAATTGCCCCTTAGTATCAGGGGACTACTAGGGTAAATGCATGGGGTTATGGGGATAGGACCTAGGTGGGAATGTGGTCAGTGAAGACTCGATGGGCCGAATGGCCTCCTTCTGTACGTAGGATTCTATGATTAAGACAAAAAGAAATAAGAACAGGAGAAGGCAGATCGGCCCCTCAGGCCTGCTCCAGCATTCAATAGGATCATGGCTGACCCAACATTCCTCACATCCACTTTCCTGCCCTTTCCCCATAACCCCTGATTCCCTTATTGATCAAAAATCTAACTCAGCCTTAAATATACCACAAGGATTTTGCTCCCATAGCTCTCTCTGGCAAGGAATTCCAAAGACTCACAACGCCCTGAGAGAAGAAATTCCTCTTCATCTCAGACTTGAATTGGCTTCAGGAGGTTAAAATCCTGTTTTGTTTCCCCTGCTGATTTATCTCCAGTGACCAGACAATCGGAGTGAATGAGGGGCGGGGCTGGAGGACTGAGCGGGACAGCCTGGTCCTCCAGCCAATCGGAGTGAATAAGGGACGGGGCGGGAGGACCAAGCGGGACAGCCTGGTCCTCCAGCCAATAGGAGTGAATGAAGGGCGGGACTGGAGGACCGAGGGGGACAGTCTGGTCCTCCAGCCAATGGGAGTGAATGAGGGGCGGGGCTGGTGGACGGGGAGGACAGCCTGGTCCTCCAGCCAATGGGAGTGAATGAGGGGCGGGGCTGAGTGCGGACCCCCATTGTGATCTGGAGCATGCGCATTGCCGCTCACAGTTGAGGATTGAGGCGGTTGTGGGAATTATCAGCCCGGGAGATACCGCCGGATAAATCAGGAACGAGAGACGGAGCCGGTGGGTGGGTTGGTTTGGAGGCTTCATAAGACATGCTGTATAGGCCCCAAGTCCTCATACGAAGCTCGGATTCGGTATTTAAACGGATGACAGCTGCTCGGGCTTTACCCTCAGACAGGCCCGGGTGAACGGCCGCCATCTTGAGACGGGCACAGCTTGCGGCGGAGCGCGTGCGCAGACAGAGGGAGTTCCAGGCTCATTCCAGATCCCGATTGAATCTGATTGGTTGGAGGACCAGCGTCTCCCGCTCGGTCATCCGGCCCCGCCTCCTCTTCCTATTGGTCCGAGCTGCCGTCAATCAACCCCTGGGCATTGTGAGCTGAAACAAACCCTTCAGAATCATTGTCAGCTCCCTGGTTTGCAGCTGCGGGGCTTCTCCCTCCCTCCCGGGAACAGGCCCAGGTTAACGGCCCCATCCTGGCTCAGCCACTGGAGGATGGTTCACATCAGAGGATGGGGGAGGGGGACAATAAATCATCGAATCCCTACAGTGTAGAAGGAGACCATTCGGCCCAGTGAGTCTGCACCGACCACAACCCCATCCCTCACTGTTTGTATGTTCCCACAACTCTGGGAGAAGACAGCCTCACACAGCCTGACCTCAGTTCTGGCAAGACCCATTCACCATTCTTTGATTTGATTTATTATTGTCACGTGTATTATCATACAGTGAAAAGTATTGTTTCTTGCGCACTATACAGACAAAACATACCGTTCATAGAGAAGGAAATGAGAGGGTGCAGAATGTAGTGTTACAGTTACAGCTAGGGTGTAGAGAAAAATCAACTTAATGCAAGGTAAGTCCATTCAAAAGTCCGACAACAGCAGGGAAGAAGTTGTTCTTGAGTCGGTTGGTACGTGACCTCAGACTTTTGTATCTTTTTCCCGACCGATAAAGATGGAAGAGAGAATGTCCGGGATGCATGAGGTCCTTAATTATGCTGGCTGCTTTGCCGAGGCAGCAGGAAGTGTAGCAGAGTCAATGGATTGGAGGCACATCTTTGGACTGTGGGAGGAAACTGGAGCACCCGGAGGAAACCCACGCAGACATGGGGAGAATGTGCAGACTCCATACAGAGAGTGACCCAAGCCAGGAATCAAACCTGGGTCCCTGGCGCTGTGAGGCAGCAGTGCTAAACACTGTGCCACCCCAGAGGGAGGGGGTGGAATCTGCAAGTAAGGAAAGGAATTGTGAAGATGGTGTGATGGATTTAGCAGGCTGATCAACTCTCATGGTGAAAATTATGGTACAGCCTGCCCTGGAGACCAAATGAATGGTGGATGGGTCTTGCCAGAACTGAGGTCAGGCTGTGTGGAAGTGGCGTCGGCCAGAGTTGTGGGAACATGCAAACAGTGAGGGATGGGGTTGTATGCAATGAGAAAGCCTGGGACAGTGGACTCAAATACAGATCAATCCTGTTAAATATGGGACAGATAGTTAGCCTGGGAAGAGTGTGTGGGATGAGGAGTCACTGTTTTCAAGGCACAAGTAAAGACAGATGTATCATGAAAAATGTAATTCTGTTCAGAATTTCTCCATTTATAAATTTTGTAAACTCCTTTTTCCAGGAAATTAGAGTGTGTGGATTATTGGACAGTAAGCTCAAACTGAACATCACAGAATGATCTGACAGAATCACTCAGTTCACCACAGCCAATATCATCAGTGTTTGAATTTGGAAGGAGCAATGTTTGTCTGTGAGACCATTTCAAACATCAGTGTGACGGGAAAAGCATCAAAACACATCCTGGAATGAGAGTGCTGCAGAGCACTAACCGTGAAAGATCTTTAACTAGTTAAACAGCCTGTAAAAACATCAGACCGCTCGCAGCGGGGAGTAACTACACGTACTCTGTGTGTGTTCAACTGATTCTGCAACCTGGAGAGGGACAAGGAAACTGGCACCATGGAGAAATCATGGAAATGTGAGGACTGTGGTAAAGGATACAATTCTTCATCCCGGCTGGAAATCCATCGACGCGTTCACACTGGGGAGAAGCCATTCAGCTGTTCCGTGTGTGAGAGGAGATTCACTCAGTCAGCTGCCCTTCGGTTACACCAGCGGGTTCACGCTGTGAAGAAGCCATTCAGCTGCACAACCTGTGGAGAGAAATTCCAGACTTCATCCCTTCTCACTGAACACCAGCGGATTCACACGGGTGCCAAACCATTCATTTGCTTTGTGTGTGGGATGGGATTCACTCAGATATTCGCTATCCAGTCACACCACCGAATGCACACGAAGGAGGATCCATTCAGGTGCACCACCTGTGGAGAAAGTTTCAGGCAGTCAACCGACCTCAATAAACACCAACACACTCACACTGGGGAGAAGCCGTTCACCTGCTCCGTGTGTGGGAAGGGATTCCCTTGGTCATCCCAACTGCTGTCACATCGGTGAGTTCACACCGGGGGGAGACCGTTCACCTGCTCCGTGTGTGGGGAGGGGTTCACTCAGTCACAACGTCTGTTGAGACACCAGCAAATTCACAAGTGACTGTTTGCTGCTGTTAAAAACATTCAGGATCGATAGTCTGACAATATCTGGTTTGATTCTGCTGATGTTAACAATCCGATAACTCGCTAGAATCTGGAGATGTCACGATTTTTGGGCTGTTTTGTCCCTTTTTAAAATCGCCATCTGTGATCTTTCTCCTCAATTCAAGAACCCTCAGCAGAAGTTTAGTTGCAAGAAAAGTTATGAAGTTTTCAGAATCCTAGAAGAATCTTAGAAATCCTACAGCACAGAAAGAGGCCATTCGGCCCATCGAGTCTGCACCGACCACAATCCCACCCAGGCCCTACCCCCATATCCCTACATATTTACCCACTAATCTCTCTAACCTACGCATCCCAGGACACTAAGGGCAATTTTTAGCATAGCCAATCAACCTAACCCGCACATCTTTGGACTGTGGGAGGAAACCGGAGCACCCGGAGGAAACCCACGCAGACACAAGGAGAATGTGCAAACTCCACACAGACAGTGACCCGAGCCGGGAATCGAACCCAGGTCCCTGGAGCTGTGAAGCAGCAGTGCTAACCACTGTGCTACCGTGCCGCCCAAATTCAGTCCTAAATTGATCTTTGATACAAAATGTACAATTCAGTGTCTGAAATGTTCCACTGATTAACATCTCCAATTAAAAAGTGCTGATTAATCCTTGCTGACAATTCTTACTGACTTCTTCACAGTGCCGTGTCCATTATGAAATTAAATGATGAAAGGAAGCGAAACAAAGAAGTGAAATATTGCACAGTCACATCAGTCTTCTGTGGCAAAGAGTTCCAACAGATTCACCACTCTCTGGCTGAAGAAATTCCTCCTAATCTCTGTTTTAAAGGATCGTCCCTTTAGCCTGAGGTTGTGCCCTGGAGTATTCCGGTTAACACACTGGAATACTCCCTTGGCCCTTTAGGATAATGTCACTGCAGTATATGGGATCTGCAGAAACATTTAATTACATTCTACCAGCCACCTGGTATGCTTAACTGTGGAAACCCTTTTCCATTAAGGTCTCAGATTACTACAGCAGATATGCATTGTTCTGACTCGACGAGCTGAGCTGTGGAATTAATTGGATAGATCTTCCAGAGAGCCAGCAGAGACATAATGGGCCAAATGGTTTCTATTTATGCTGTATCATTCTCTAAAACAGTGAATATTCAGTATCAGGGAGAGAGAGAAGAACCAGTGACTGTGCGATTGAACCCAGCCAGAATCAGCACCATAAAAGGAGGAGTGAGAGGGGAAACGGTATAAAAGCTTTGAAACCATTGCATGGTCCTGCAGCAGAACTTTGAGAAATGGAGCACAGCAATGTACCAATTCTCAATATTTCATTAATTTACCTCAAATGCTTACAACGTTATTATGAATTAATTGCATGAGGTTTCAATGGCGGTTATTACCCAGCATTCGTTGCGGCTGTGACAGTGCCCTATTCACTGCACAGGAGCCCGGTGCGCAAGCGCAGTGCTGTATCTGGCGCATGCGCAGTGTCACTTTGCTCGGAGCCCTGCGAGTGCTGGAGACGCTTATTTCAAGGGGTGGGAATCGGTGGGGCGGAGGGAGGAATGGAGCCGGGAGTCGGGGTGGGGAGGAAACAGAGGCTTCACAAACATCTGCTGCAGGCCGCAAGGTCTGAATAAGAGCCTTCCGGTCCCGGGTTTGCAGCTCCGTGGATTTTATCCAGGATCAGGCCCATCTTTGTTTAGCGGGGACCAGAGCGCATGCGCGGTCAGTGGGCAGAGCTTCAGGATTTGGGTGACCAGGAGAGACAATGTTTGAGTCATTGACTGACAGGCCGGGTTAATGGATGCTGCCTTTCACCTTCTCAATTTGCAGCGGCGGCTCGCCGTCTTTTATACACTTTGATCATACAGACATTAGCGGTTACTTCGTCATTAGCTTTGGGTGGTTACCTGTACTTAGCCAATTGGGCTCCCCTCGCAATAATTGACCTCCAATCACATTCCTTCAAAAACAACTGTTAACAAAAACCCACAACTTTTTGTTTCGGTTCCCCTTTATCTTAAGCTAAGCTGACCATCAGGACCTCGCGGTCTGGTTTTTTTTGTCTGTTCCGTATTTTTTATACAATAACAGGATGTAGCTCAAAGGTTAGTTCGTTATTTAGTCAGCAACAGAATGATCTTTGTTAACCACAGGATAACTGCTGGGCACAGCCCTGTAGTCATGTACGCATTAACTTTCAAAGGTCACAGTCTTAATTTCACTCCAAAAATCACATCTCATTTATCTAAAATCCAATGAGCACAGATGCACCCCTCCTAAACTTTCCTCATAAAACAGACCCCTTCATGCCCGAAATCAGCGAGTGAACCTTGTCTGAATTGCTTCCAATGCAAGTATTTTCCATCTTAAGTAATCTTATGCCAGAAAACAGGAGGGGAGAATGTTATGTGGATTCAGGATTGACAAAGGATTGTTGGAGGTGACACAGTGGTTAGCACTTCTGTCTCATAGCGCCAGAGACCCGGTTCAATTCCAGCCTCGGGTAATTGTCTGTATGGAGTTTGCACATTCTCCCTCTGTCTGTGTGGGTTTCCTCTGGGTGCTCTCGTTTCCTCCCACACTCCAAAGAGTGGGTTGGTCGACCATGCTAAATTGTCCCTTTGTGTCCCAAGATGAGCGGGAAGGAAAAGATTAGTGATGTATGTACATCAGGTTACAGGGATAGGGCCTGAGTAAAGGAGCTCTGTTAGAAACTTGGTGCAGACTCGATGGGCTAAAAGGTCTCCTTCTGCACTGCAGAGATTCTGTGATTTTGGAATCTCCTTTTACAGATGGTTAGAAGAAGAGGATTTTTACAGCAATCTCAAACCCCCCAAAAAATGTGTGTTTCTTAATTTCAAGCCACAATTGACACATGACTCTTGTAATCTCCTTTTGCAGGGAGTTGGAACATTTGAAGATTGCAATTTTTCTCTGATTCCAGTGCTTCTGACATCTTTCCAGCCGCAGGTTTTAAATGAGAAAATAGTGAAATTGTTTCAGAGGTGAGTATTATTGAACATTTACCTATAATTTTGAATTTTCGTCCTGTGCTCTGTTATCTGTACTCTCGTTCCACGTCTCTGGGGCTGGTGTGACTCCGTTACTGTGGATCTGAATCCATGTCCATCCATTGCTTTGTTTCACCTCTGCCCTCCCTGATCACCTCTCTGTCATTGTCAGTTCAGAGAAGGATCTGCAGGCTGATAGCTGGGATGAAGGGATTGTTTTGTGAGGAAAGTTTGGGCCTGTATTGACTGGAGTTTAGAGGTGATCATAGTATTGACATCAGATTGTGAGGTAGTGATTAGTATAGATGAAGAGAGGATGTTTCCAATGTTGGGGATTCCAGAATTAGTCGGCAGATTGTCAAAATAAAGGGTCCCCCATTTCTGATGGCGAGGAGGAGAAATGTCTTCCCTCAGAGGGCCGTTAGTCTTTGCAATTCTCTTCCCCAGAGAGCAGTGGAGGCTGCATCATTAAATATACTCAAAATACAGAGAATTCTGATCGAAAAGGGAGTCAAGGGTGACAGGAAGAAAAGTGGAGTTAAGATCACAATCAGATCAGATCAGCCATGATGGGGAGACGATGGCCTTGATGGGGAGACGATGGCCTTGTGGTATTATTGCTGGACTATTAATTCAGAAACTCAGCTAATGTTCTGGGGACCCGGGTTTGAATCCTGCCATAGAATCATAGAAATCCTACAGTACAGAAGGAGGCCATTCAGCCCATCGAGTCTGCACCGACAACAATCCCACCCCACAGCAGCTGGTGGAATTTGAATTCAATTAAAAATATCTGGAATTAAGAAATTCCTGATGACCATGAAACCCTTTCGATTGTCGGAAAAACCTATCTGGTTCACGAATGTCCTTCAGGGAATGAAATCTGCCATCCTTAACTGGTCTGGCCTTCATGTGACTCCAAAGCCACAACAATGTGGTTGACTCTCAACTGCCCTCCAAGGGCTACTGGGGATGGGTAATAAATGCTGGCCAGCCAGCAACATCCATGTCCCATGAATGAATAAAAAAAATTCAATTGAACAGCTTGGTGGGCTGAATTTCTAACTATTTCTTATGATCTGTCAGGAACATGAAATGGTGAGTGTCGATCAGCATTAATTAGCACCTTCAGGAGAATTGGGTAGTTTATATTATAGAACTCATAGAAACCCTACAGTGCAGAAGGAGGCCATTCGGCCCATCGAGTCTGCACCGACCACAATCCCACCCAGGCCCTACCCCCACATATTTACCCGCTAATCCACGCATCTCAGAACTCTAAGGGGCAATTTTTAACCTGGCCAATCAACCTAACCCGCACTGTGGGAGGAAACCGGAGCACCCGGAGGAAACCCACGCAGACACGAGGAGAATGTGCAAACTCCACACAGACAGTGACCCGAGCCGGGAATCGAACCCGGGACCCTGGAGCTGTGAAGCAGCAGTGCTAACCACTGTGCTACCGTGCCGCCCCTAAAGTTTAAAGTTTATTTATTAGTCTCAAGTAAGGCTTATATTAACACTGCAATTTCTCTTAAAGACATTGAGATCCTTTGCTCCCTCAGCTTGACACATTGATTTGTCTGGCTAAAAAGTCCCTTTCCTAATGTTCACAATTAAAGGGCTGGTTTCCTGAGGAGATGGCTGACATTTAAAAGAACAATAAATTAATATAGGACAGAGATATGCTTAGTGTTGTTATATTGTAGATTTGATATATTATTTATGGTTCTGTAACAAAGTACATTTATTATTATTTCTCATCTTGTAATGTAACACTGAAGCAATGTTATATATTTCCACTCATTGAGTCACTACAGCGCAGAAGGAGTCCATTCAGTAACTCGAATCCATGCCGACTCTCTGTAGAACAATCCAGTCAGTCCCATTCCCTTTCTATATTCCCTTTCCCCTGCAACTTTATTTCCTTCATGTGCCCATCTAATTTCTGATATATATTAAAGGGGACAGTAAACTAATATCGGACAGAGACACGTCTGATGTTGTTTTTAATTCATCCTTGGGACACGGGCATTGCCGGCTGGGCCAGCATTTATTGCCCATCCCCAATTGCCCCTTGAACTGAATGGCTCGCTGGGCCATTTCGGAGGATGGTTGAGAGTCAACCACATTACTGTGGCTCTGGAGTCACATGTAGGCCAGACTGGGTAAGGACGGCAGATTTCCTTCCCTAAAGCACATTAATGAACCAAATGGGTTTTTCTGGTCAATCAACAATGATTTCATGGTCATCAGTAGATTCTTAGTTCTAGATTTTGTTTTTAAATTCAAATTCCACCATCTGCCGTGGCAGGATTCAAACCTGGGTCCCCAGAACATCAGCTAAATTTCTGGATTAATAGTCTAGCGATAATACCACGAGGCTATCCGCTTCCCTGTTATATGGTACAGATTAGATATATTATTTATAGCTCTGTAATAAAATACACTTATTATATCTGGCTGTGTAATTTTGGACGACAGCTATATTATATATTTCCAACAATCTCTTCCCTCAGAGAATTGTTAGTATCAAGATTTCTCTTCCATAGGGACCAGTGGAGGGATTGAATGTATTCAAGGATGAGTTAGACAGTTTTTGAATGACAAGGGAGTCAATAATTATTGGGAACAGGCTGGAAAATGGAGAGAAAGCTCAGATGAGGAAGGATTTCTTCACTCAAGGATGTGGTGATGTTTTGGATTCTCTACCCCAGAGGACTATAGAGCCTCAGTCATCAAGAATTTTCAAGAGAGGGATTGATAGGTTTCTAGATATTGAAGATATCGATGGATATGGGGGACAGTGTGGGGAAAATAATGCAGAGGTAGATCAACCAATAATCTGAATGAATGGTTGAGCAGACTCGATGGGCCGAATGCTGACTGCAGCTCCTATTTGTTCTGATTTCTGTGCTGGACAGGAAGCAGTGAGCATGGATCTGTCAATCAGCCTCAATCAGCACCTTCAGGAGAATTGGGAGGGTGAATATTAGATACAGCAGAGTGAGAATGGAGGGAGAGTGTGTGGGATGGAGGCTCACGTCTTTTGGGGAATGGGAGAGGAAAGAACGTTCATTAGAATCACAGAATTGCTGCATCTTATCAACCGTCCCTGAGCTTTCACAATGAATCCCACTTCTGAGGACACCCTTATCTCTGACTTGTCCGTACTGCTGGCAGTCTCACAAAGCAGCTGCCTGTGTGCTGATACGGGAGGCCCTGCTGGGCAAGTTTAATGCTCCATGACTGTGTCTTTAATGAATGCTCCATAAACTAGAAATGTAGATTTGAATTTCGATCATATTCTGAATTGCGATTTCTTTTTTTCTAAATTGACTTACAGGATATTAGACAAGGAGAAATCAGACAGAAATCTCCAACATCACATCGAGATCTGACAGAGTGACTTGATTTCTTGGGACCTGAATATCATCGGCTTTTGAAACTAGCAGGAGAAATGTTTGTTTGGCCTCTTGGCTTCAAAAGATTGTAAACATCGCTGTGACTAGGAATGCACTGAGATACACACACCCGAGTGAGAGTGTTCCAGTGCACTGAGTGTGGAAAGAGCTTTAACCAGTTACACAGCCTGAAAATACATCGCAGCATTCACAGCGGGAGAGACTGTACCTGTGTTCTGTGTGAGATTTAACTGATTGTTTAACCTGGAGAGTCACAAGGACACCCGAACCATGGAGAAACCGTGGAAATGTGGGAAATGTGGGAAGGGATTCAGGTTCCCATCTCTACTGGAAATTCATCAACGCAGTCACACTGGGGAGAGGCCGTTCACCTGCTCTGTGTGTGGGAAGGGATTCACTGACTTACCTAATCTGCAGAGACACCAACGAGTTCACACTGGGGAGAGGCCATTCACCTGCTGTGTGTGTGGGAAGGGATTCAGTCAGTTATCCAGCCTGCAGAAACACAATCTCACTCACACCAATTGGAGACCATTTAAATGCTCTGACTGTGGGAGCGGTTTCAAAAGCTCTGGGGAACTGCTGTCCCACCAGCGCGCTCACATTGAGGAGAGACCGTTCAGCTGCTCTCACTGCACAAAGAGATTTAGAACTTCATCCAACCTGAAGATACACCAGCGAGTTCACACTGGGGAGAGACCATTCACCTGCTCTGTGTGCGGGAAGGGATTCACTCAGTCATCCCATTTACAAACACACCAGGGAGTTCACACTGGGGAGAGGCCGTTCACCTGCTCTGTGTGTGGGAAGGGATTCGCTCAGTTATCCAGCCTGCAGAAACACAATCTCTCTCACACCAATGAGAGACCATTTAAATGCTCTGACTGTGGGAGTGGTTTCAAAAGTTCTCGGGAACTGATGATTCACCAGCGCATTCACACTGAGGAGAGACCGTTCAGCTGCTCTCACTGCACAAAGAAGTTTAGAACTTCATCCGACCTGCGGAGACACCAACGAGTTCACACCGGGGAGAGACCATTCACCTGCTCGGTGTGTGGGAAGGGATTCACTCATTCATCAAACCTGTGCAGACACAATCTCACTCACACCAATGAGAGACCGTTTAAATGCTCTGACTGTGGGAGCGGATTCAAAAGCTCTCAGGATCTGGTGTCCCACCAGCGCATTCACACTGAGGAGAGACCGTTCAGCTGCTCTCACTGCTCAATGAGATTTAGAACTTCATCCAATCTGCAGATTCACCAGCGAGTTCACACCGGGGAGAGGCCATTCACCTGCTCTGTGTGTGAGAAGGGATTCACTCAGTCATGCAGCTTGCAGAAACACAAAGCCACTCACACCAGTGAGCGACCATTTAAATGCTCTGACTGTGGGAATGGCTTCAAAAGCTCTCAGGATCTGATGTCCCACCAGCGCATTCACACTGAGGAGAGACCGTTCAGCTGCTCTCTCTGCACAAAGAGATTTAGAACATCATACAACCTGCTGAAACACCATCGAGTTCACACCGGGGAGAGACCATTCACCTGCTCGGTGTGTGGGAAGGGATTCACTACTTCATCCCACCTGCGCAGACACAAAGTCACTCACACTAATGAGAGACCGTTTAAATGCTCTGACTGTGGGAGCGGATTCAAAAGCTCTCAGGACCTGGTGTCCCACCAGCGCATTCACACTGAGGAGAGACCGTTCAGCTGCTCTCACTGCACAAAGAGGTTTAAAAGGTCATCCAGCCTGTGGGAACATCAGCGAGTTCACACTGGGGAGAGACCATTCCCCTGCTCTGTGTGTGGGAAGGGATTCACTCAGTCATCCAGCCTGCAGAAACACAAAGCCACTCACCCCAAGGAGAGCCCCTTTAAATGCTCTGCCTGAGAGGCCGGCTTCAAAAGCTCTCAGGAACTGATGATCCCCGAGCACATTCACACCGGGGAGAGGCCGTTCAGCTGCTCTCACTGTTCAGGGAGGTTTAGAATATCATCAACACTGCTGAAACACCAGTGAGTTCACACCGGGGAGAAACCATTCACCTGCTCGGTGTGTGCGAAAGGATTTACTCGGTTATCCAGCCTGCCCAAACACAACATCATCACACCCAGGAGAGACCCTTTAAATGTCGGCGTGGCTTCAAAAGCTCTCGGGAACTAATGTCCCACCAGTGAGTTCACACCAGGCAGAGGCTGGTCACCTGCTCTGACTGGGAAGGGATTCAC
The DNA here is from genome assembly GCF_964213995.1 of Mustelus asterias. Lineage (NCBI taxonomy): Eukaryota > Metazoa > Chordata > Chondrichthyes > Carcharhiniformes > Triakidae > Mustelus > Mustelus asterias. The sequence goes on from NW_027590136.1 coordinate 556,893, forward strand.
TCAGTCAGCAAACTTGGTGAAACACCAGTGAGTTCACAAGTGATGACAGTTCTGGGATTATTCTTGTGAATCTTTCTTGCCCCTTCCCCAGTGCCTCTATTTCCTTTTTCTAAATGGAGATCACAAATGGAACGTAGAACAGTACAGCACAGGAACAGACGCTTCAGCCCACCATGTTGTGTCGAACATGATGCCAAATTAAACTATTCCTTTCTGCCTGCCCTTGGTCCATACTCCTCTATTCCTTGCATATTCATGTGCTTATTTAAAACCCCCTTAAACGCCCCTATCGTATCTGCCTCCACCACCACTCCTAGCAGCGCATTCCAGACACCTACCACTCTCTGTGTAAAAAAACTTACCTCTCACATCTCCTTTGAACTTTCCCCGTCTCACCTTAAGTGCATGCTCCCTGGTATTAGACATATCAATTCTGAGGGAAAAGATTCTATGTCTCTCATTTTATAGACTGCTATCAGGTCTCCCCTCACCCTCCACCGCTATCGAGAAAACAACCCTCGTTTGTCAGTCGCTCACACCCTCCAATCCAGGCAGCATCCTGGGAAACCTCTTCTGCACCCTCATCAAAGCCTCTGCATCCTTTCTGTAATGTGGCGACCAGAATTGAACGCAACATTCTAAGTGCAGCCCAAACAACTTTTATAAAGCTGCAACATGGCATGCTGACTCTTGTACTCAATAAAGGCAAGCATGCCATATGAACAAAGAACAAAGAACAATACAGCACAGGAACAGGCCCTTCGGCCCTCCAAGCCCGCGCCGCTCCCCGGTCCAGGATTGAATCCTGAATCCAGGATCCCCGCCCAATTTTCCAGCCTATCTACATACCAATATCCTATCCACCGAGCTGTCCCTCACAGCTACGATGCTTTGTTCATTACAACCTATTAACTCACCCCCACCCCCCCATTCCAGACCATGTGATCTCCAGGGAGAGGCAAAAACCCAGAGTGAAAAACCCCAGGGCCAATATGGGGAAAAAAAATCTGGGAAATTCCTCTCCGACCCCCTGAGGCGATCGAAACGAGTCCAGGAGATCACAATGGCCCCGATCGGAAAATGCTTCCCAACCCTAGTCATTTCCACTTCCACGAACACCATATGAATTCCCTGCCCCCGAGACAGGTTCCCAACTATCCGCAGTCTCACTCTGTACTGGCACCAGCAAGATGATCATAGAATGAAGCCTTGAAACGAGAAACCAGGAACAATTAGCCCGCGCCGCTCCCTGGTCCAAACTAGACCATAAAGAAATGCCTTCTTTACCGACTAAATATTTGTGTGGCTAATTTCAGGAAGCTATGGACTTGAACCCCAAGATCCCCCTGTACATTAACTGTATACTTATCCTTAATATTTGATCTCCCAAAGTGCAGCACCTCACACTTGCCCGGATTAAAATCCATCTGCCATTTCTCCGCTCATATCTGCAGCTGATCTACATCCCACTGTAACCTTTCACAACCTTCTACATTATCTACAACTCCATCTAGTTTTGTGACATCTGCCAGCTTACTAACCCACCCATCCACATTTTCATCAAAGTCATTTATATATATCACAAATAGCGCAGGTCCCAGTACGGATCCCTGCAGAACACCACTAGTCATGGACTTCCAGCCAGAAAAACACCCTCCACCACTACTCTCTGACTTCTATGGGCAAGTCAATTCTGAATCCAAGCGGCCAAGTCACCGTGAATCCCATGCATCTTAATCTTCTGGATGAGCCGACCATGAGGGACCTTGTCGAAAGCCTCACTAAAATCCATGTTCACAACATCCACTGCCCTACCCTCATCGATCACCTTCATCACCTCCTCGATAAAATCGATCCAGTCAGTAAGATGTTGACGGTGCTCCCACTGCAGTCCTGTGATGAAAATATAGACTGGTTGGTGAAATGTAGATAACAGGTAGAATTGATATCTAATGAGGACTTTATACTTTAGAATTGAATACAGGGCTCATTGTTACTAACGGGGAAAGAAGGGTTAAAACCCTTACCCAGAACCCTTTTCACACACACGTGGACATCTCTGAATCTGACACACACCAAATGGAACGTTACACAAGGGGCTGGAATTCACTGGAATTTCTTAACAACCTTTCAATAGAAATGTCCTGGTACCGACTGTGACAAAGGACACAACAGACAGCAAGAACCAGGAGGAACCTTTAACCCAGAGAATGTTAATCACCTTGTTCAGGACACCGGTGCCAGGCACAGGAGGATCCCAGGAAAAACGGAACATTTAATTTCTGTCTGTTTCACAATTCTAAATGACTGATTCGTTAACAAAGGAATGTTTAAAAACAGCATTGTGATATTCCAAGGTCAACTGTGTCTGGGAAAGGGACACACTGATGTGTTTTTATTTTAAACAGGAGGATCCATTGAAAAGCAGCTCTGGACGATACGAGCACCTCCTGACCTTTCAATTCATTTCAAATCACCCATCACTTTCCGTGGAATATTCTTTATTCTTTCCTGGGATGTGGACACTGCTGGCAAAGCCCCAGCACACGTTGCTCAGCTCCTAATTGCCCTTGAACGGAGTGAGTTGCTCGGCCATTTCAGAGGGGCAGTTAAGAGTCACCCACATCGCTGTGTGGGTCTGGATTCACATGTAGGCCAGACCGGGTAAGGATGGCAGATTTCCTTCCCTAATAGGGGGTATTAATAGGGTGAACCGGACGGGTTTTTACAACAGTCGATAGTTTCATGGTCACCGTTTCTGACACTAACTTTATATAATTCCAGATTGATTCACTGAATTCAAATCCCACCAGCTGCCTGTCCCCAGATCCTTTGCTGGGTCTCTGCATTACTCGGCCAGCGACATTCCCACCACCTCCCCCTGAGTGGAATATTCCACACAACCCTCAGTTAAACAGGAAGGAGAAAAGAGAAAGGCTTTGACCTTTGGATGACCTCATCACGAACTACAGAAACCTTAAAGCTGACCATTCTGTAAAAGTTTATAAACTTTATTTTTATAAAACACAGAGTAAGAAACAGGTGAAAAGTAACGATGGACGTTCCGACTGACATCAGAAACATTGATTGACCGGATAAACACTCACTGCATCACAGAGCGATCCTCAACCATTAAAGAATTGACCCACAATAAGGAATGAGAGAGCCTTATAAAAAGGGGCAGGAGTTTACACAGAGAGGTGACACCCACAGCTGCTCAGGATGATGGAATTCAGTTCAGGAAGGGGATAAAGTGAGAAGCTTTTGTGATTCAAGGTAGAAGTATTGAACAATCTGGAATCAGTGCTTCTCGAGCTTGCTGACTAGCCGAACACTTCAATTAATCTCATCATAAAAGCTCCCATGGATTTGACTGGCAAATGTTGAAGTGTTGGCTTAGAGACACAAGTTTTGATTTCCCATTTGAGCCTGGGGCACCTTTCTGTCTCTCTATTGCTCGTGTCAATGAGAGCCAGGCGACGGAGCTGAGGGCTGAATTTAGCAGAGAATAATGGGGCCTGCGCCCCAGTTGGGAAACTGCCCTGGGCGTCGCACTAATAGAGAGACAGGAAGGTGCTGGAGGACTGACTGGGAAATGGGCCTCCAACCAATCGGGGCTCGGGAGGGGATCGCCGAGGCTGATGGTGACGTGACCCTGGGTTCAGTGTCCCTGTGTTCAAAGCGGGGAGTCACAGGAACAGGGTACGGAGGAGCTGAAGAAACACGATTTGTGTCCAGAACATTGTGAATATCCTTTTACTCTGGTTGTCTTTGATCCTCAAGTCATTTTCTGTTTGTTTTAACCATGTTCTGTTTCATTAATAAACTTTTATCAGTAAAAATATTTGATTGTTCTGGACTTTTCCTGATGAGATTGATGCACTTTAGGGAAAGTGGGTGAGAGGGGTTGGCAGGCTCTTTAACAGAAAGTGAGTCAGAGGGGGAGATGGGATTTTATTTTTGGAATGTGTAGCTGGAAATCCCTCCCTAACAGCACTGTGGGTGTACTTACACCTCAGGCATTGTAGCAGTTCAAGAAGGCAGTGTTGGGGTTGACCATGGCCGAGGTAGCTACATACAGCCACATATTATGTTATAATTGAAGGACAGCAGATTGAATGTGAGGCATTATGGGACTGGACTATCTTGACCACATTCCTGTGACTGCTCAGTTTCTGCAATCACGGACCATTAAAGCTGCTTAGCAGGGTCCTGACAGAGAACCTGGTGAGAATATTTACTCAGAATGAGTTAGAATTAAACTAGGGCGGCACGGTGGCACAGTGGTTAGCACTGCTGCCTCACAGCACCAGGGATCCAGGTTTGATTCCTGGCTTGGGTCACTGTCTGTGCGGAGTTTGCACGTTCTCCCCGTGTCTGCATGAGTTTCCTCCAGGTGCTCCGGTTTCCTCCCACAGTCCAAAGATGTGTGGGTTGGGTTGATTGGCCATGCTAAATTGACCCTAGTTTCGGGGGATTAGCAGGGTAAACAGGTGGGGTTACGGAGAAAGGCTGGGATTATTGTCAGTGCAGGCTCGATAGGCTGAATGGCCTCCTTCTGTACTGTTGGGATTCTATTCTATGAATATAATAAAGCAATATAATGGGCATCTTGTTTATTTTGAGCCTCGGCTAATACAGTGACCTGGCGTTTTATGATCCTTTTGGAATTGTTGGGTGGAACCTGAATGAAAGGTCAGTGCTGTCTTTGGACAGTTTTTCTTAACAGGAGAAAGTTTTAGTTTCATTTTGTCACAAGCTGTCTGGACTGCAAACTGAAAGCAGTGTTTGTCGTCTCTCTCTCCAGAGTGAAAATTCTGCTGCCTCTGAGTTGGTAGCTGGAAGATAGAAGCAAGCAGTCTCTCTCTCTCTCGATGCTGGAAGTTCCAGGACTGGGAAGGCAGAGTTTGAATTCAACATTTTAAGGGCGAATTCACAGCAGGTGTTAAAAAGCTGCCAAATCCAGCATCACGTGAGCATACCTGCTTTCTGTGCAAAGCCTAGAATGGGGTGTATATTTGTAGGGATTATTTGATTTGGAACACTAAGCTGCACTGGTTGATATAAGAAAGATCATGGTTGCTTTTTATTGCAATTGGTAAAAGTTATGCTATATTTTCTAATTATATTTTAACTGTGTTCTTAAATTAACTTTGTTTGATAAAAGCTTCCTAGTGGGTCACTTAAATCGTACCTGGAGTGAAACATCTTACACTCACTCGAGTGCAAATCTTATGGCTCGGCTGACTTTGTAAAACACCTTGGATTTCTGACCTGGATCATAACACATTTCACCCACTCCCAAGGTGAGTTATTCCAATTCCTTTATTGTCCAGGACAATATATTCACAATATCTTTAAAACAGAAATTAAACATTCCCATTTGATTTCAGGTATTAACATATTCTGTTAGTTTGTTCTTTATTGTCGATGTCAGGCTGGGGTTGTTCCTCTTGGAGGAAAGGAGGTTGAGGGGAGATTTGATAGAGGTGGATAGAGGGCGGCACGGTAGCACAGTGGTTAGCACTGCTGCTTCACAGCTCCAGGGTCCCGGGTTCGATTCCCGGCTCGGGTCACTGTCTGTGTGGAGTTTGCACATTCTCCTCGTGTCTGCGTGGGTTTCCTCCGGGTGCTCTGGTTTCCTCCCACAGTCCAAAGATGTGCGGGTTAGGTTGATTGGCCAGGTTAAAAATTGCCCCTTAGAGTCCTGGGATGCATAGGTTAGAGGGATTAATGGGTAAATATGTGGGGGTAGGGCCTGGGTGGGATTGTGGTCGGTGCAGACTCGATGGGCTGAATGGCCTCCTTCTGCACTGTAGGGTTTCTATGATCTATGGAAATTTCTATGACAAGATTCTGACAGGTTTAGATAAGGTGGACAAAGAAAAGCTGTTCCCATTAGCTGATGGGACAAGGACAAGGGGGACATAGATTGAAGGTTTTGGGTCAGAGATGCAGGGGGGGCGGGGGGGGGATGTGAGGAAGAATATTTTGATGCAGTGAATGGTAATGACCTGGAACTCGCTGCCTCCGAGGGTGGAGGAAGTGGAGACAATAAACAATTACAAAGGAAATTGGATGGGCATTTGGGGGGTTTCAAACAGAAATGCTGATGAAATATCTCTGAACTTCCTAACACCCTGTCACTCTGTGATCCTTGTGAAATTTAAAACCAGGTATTCGCAACAAGACTCAAAGAGCATCAGCCCACTGGAGGCAAAGTCATGAGACCGGCCAGTCCAGCAGAAAGAAACCCTCTGACCCTCCCCATTGGCCAACTGTGAGAATGAACAAAATGCAGCCCTGGATGTAATTGAGAGCAGAAACAATAACAGCAGAATCTAATCCCCATATTCACTTGTGAATTTGTTGGTGTGTCAGCAGGGTGGATGAATCACAGAATCCCTTCCCACACTGAGAGCAGATGAACAGTCTCTCCCCGGTGTGAACTCGCTGGTGTGATTGCAGGGTGGATAACCGAGTGAATCCCTTCCCGCACACGGGACAGGTGAATGGCCTCTCTCCAGAGTGAACTCGCTGGTGTCTCCGCAAATTAGATAACTGAGTGAATCCCTTTCCACACTGAGAGCAGGTGAATGGCCTCTCCCCAGTGTGAACTCGCTGGTGTGTCTGCAGGTTTGATAAATGAATGAATCCCTTCCCACACTGAAAGCAGCTGTATGGTCTCTCCCCAGTGTGATCTCGCTGGTGTGTCTGCAGGCTGTACAATTGAGTGAATCCCTTCCCACACTGAGAGCAAGTGAATGGTCTCTCCCCAGTGTGAACTCGCTGGTGTGCCCGCAGATGAGATAACTGAGTGAATCTTTTGCCACATGCAGAGCAGCTGAATGGCCTCTCTCCTGTGTGAACACGCTGGTGTTTCTGTAGGTTGGATGACTTACTGAACCCCTTCCCACACTGAGAGCAGGTGAATGGCCTCTCCCCAGTGTGAACTCGCTGGTGCGTCTGCAGGCTTGATATCTGAGTAAATCCCTTCCCACACTGACAGCAGGTGAATGCACTCTCACCAGTGTGAACTTGCTGGTGTCTCTGCAGAGTGGATGAATCAGTGAATCCCTTCCCACACACCCAGCAGGTGAACGGCCTCTCCCCAGTGTGGCTGCGCCGATGAGCTTCCAGTAGAGAGGGCGCTTTGTATCTCTTCCCACAGTCCTCACATTTCCACGGTTTTTCCATATTGTCGGTCTCCTTGTATCATTTGAAGCCTTGTCCACACAGAGAACACGGTACAGTCTCTCCCTGCTGTGAATGCTGCAATGTATTTTCAGGCTGTGTAACTGGTTAAAGCTCTTTCCACTGTCAGTGCACTGGAACACTCTCACTCGGGTGTGTGTTTGTGTCCCGGTGTTTTTCCAGTCACACTGCTTAGGCCGGTCCGATGGTAGTGGGTTATCGTTGATATTTGCTTACAAAGTCAGTTACAGATTTCCAGTCACACTGCTGCTTAAAATCTTGCAGTGGACAGACCGGTCAAACATTTCTCCTTCCCATTCAGAGGCTGAGGATATTTAGTTTCCAAGGAATCGAGTGACTCTGTCAGATCGAGATGTGATAGTTAAGATTTATCAGTGTGATTCCTCTTCTAATATCCTGTAAAAACAATTTACAAAATTCATCACAGTCAGTACAGGATAGAAATTCAGAACAGACAATTCTAGTTTCTATGGAACATTCTTTCCTCTCTCAGTCCCCAAAAGCTGTAAATCTCCATCCCACACACTCTCCCTCCATTCTCACTCTGCTGTATCTAATATTCACCCTCCCAATTCTCCTGAAGGTGCTGATTGAGGCTGATTGACAGATCCATGCTCACTGCTTCCTGTCCTGGACACAGAGAGCTGAAAATCTCCATGCAGACTGCCAGTCTAACAGAAGTATGGCTACATTCTTGACTAAGAATGTTTTTAAATGGATTGTTTCAGTTAGTGAAGATACAGGGGGGGTTGTGATTGATGATGATATTGAACTTGCTGCCAATGTGGGTGATCATAGAGTTTTACAGCATGGAAAGAGGCCCTTCGGCCCATCATGTTTGTGCCGGCCATCAAGCACCGTTCTATTCTAATCCCATTTTCCACACTTGATGTGTAACCTTCCGTACTGTGGCATTTCAAGAGCTTATCTAAATTCTTCTTAAATGTGATGATGATTCCCACCTCTACCACCCTTTCAGGCAGTGAGTTCCAGATTCCCATCACCGTCTGAGTGAAAAAGCTTTCCCTCACATCTTCTATAATCCTCCTGCCCCTGAACTTAAATCCAGGCCCCTGGTTATTGACCTCTCGACTAAAGAGAAAAGTTCCTTCCTATCCCCCCTATCTGTGCCCCTCAGAATTTTATACACCTCAATGTTAGGCTGGATAACTTGGGGTTGTTCTCCTTGGAGCAAAGTAGATTGATAGAGGTGTACAAGGGTACATGGAGGTGTCAAGGTTTACATGCTCTGTTTACACGTGTACAAGCTCTGACTATGGGTCATCCACTCTCGAAACGTTGGTTCTATTCTCTCTCCACAGATGCTGTCAGATCTGCTGAGATTTTCCAGCATTTACTGTTTTACTTTCCCTTTCTTTTTCCTTCTCTGTCACCGCTCTGCCTCATCAATAAGACATTGGGACTCAGAGGGTTGATGCAGTTTGATGGACAAGTTGTCTCCATTCTGAACAATGGGGAACAAGCTCCTCCCACTGATTGACAACATTGCCCTCTACAAACATGGCGGCCACACGTGCGCACTGCTGCATATTGCCCCCAATAAAGATGGCGAACGTTAACCCGAAACGAACATGAGGAGCTGCAGCCCTGCTCGGTGCAAACTGGGTCCGGGAAGCTCTCTTCCGCATTTTGCGACTCTCACAACATGCTTACGCAGCGTTTCCACCCACCTGGACGATCCATTGCTCTCTCCGTACCGCCAATCACCTCGAACAGATTTCCGAGCCCAAAATAACCGTTTTCCATCGCCTTTACTCACACTGCGCATGCTCGGGTCAAAGTTGACCCCGCCCCTCGTTTGCTCCTAATGGTTGGAGGACCAACCGCTCCAGATCGGGCCTCCAGCTCTGCCCCCTCTTCCCATTGGTCCACGCTGCCGTCAATCAGCCGGGCGTTGTGACGGTGACTTGCTGCTTGTCCAATAATCACAGTGACAGAGTCTCAGTGTAACAGTGACACACACAGGCTCCAATACAATCAGAGTGGGGATGGAGCACAGAGACAACACAGCAAAGCACTGACTTACTCTGAGTGTAACAGTGACACACACAGGCTCCAATACAATCAGAGTGGGGATGGAGCACAGAGACAACACAGCAAAGCACTGACTTACTCTGAGTGTAACAATGACACACACAGGCTCCAATACAATCAGAGTGGGGATGGAGCACTGAGACAACACAGCAAAGCACTGACTTACTCTGAGTGTAACAATGACACACACAGGCTCCAATACAATCAGAGTGGGGATGGAGCACAGAGACAACACAGCAAAGCACTGACTTACTCTGAGTGTAACAATGACACACACAGGCTCCAATACAATCAGAGTGGGGATGGAGCACAGAGACAACACAGCAAAGCACTGACTTACTCGGAGTGTAACAAATACAATGCTTGTTCAAATAATAAGAGTCACGTTGCAGTATGTTAGTGAACACAGCATTTGATCCAATGTAATGGTAATACAGTCAGTATCTAGTGCACCATAACCAAAGTTTAAGTTTCATTTGATAGTGTGTGTGAGTCATGGTCCATTGATATAATGTGTTTAGATTCCGGTGTGTGTTACTCTGCCACTGTCATTATCAGACAATAACCTGTCTGTTATTCCAATTCTGCTGTATTTTACAACTGCAGCTCCTGGGGCTGATTGGAGTCTGGTATAATAATCACTGAGGTCGGTTTCAGTGTCTCTGAGGTCATTTTAACTGCAGGTAATCTGACATTAAGGGAGACAAGAGGCCCAACAAACATTTGATTATAATAGGAGGACAAAGTGTAAGGGAACAATGATATTTTGCGGTGTCTGTGTTATGGCGAGTGTCACTGGGAGGTGAGTGATAAAATACAAGTGGAAACATCATGACAGAGACACATGTGACTGACTCGGCCTGACTGAGAGCTGTTATACTCGAGGCGAGAATAATGAGGATATGGGGAACTCCAGGGATTTCTGATATCTGAGGTGTATCTGTTAGAGGAACTGAAAATAATCAGTTCCTTCTCATGGTTATCTGCAGTTCGCAAGTTACACAGACACACAGGAAAGAGATCTGACAGCTCATCAAACCCAGTGTTTAAATCTTCTGTTTGAGACACATTATGACCGAAAAGATCAAATATTAAAACCTTAGGAGAGAAACATTCAGAATGTCACAAAGATGAGTGAACTGTCCAATTAATCCCATTCACCATAACTCTGCCAATTTACCTTCTGCAAGTATTTATCCAATTCCCTTTGAAAGTTACTATTAACCCTGCTTCTAGCACCTGTCAGTTTGTGCATTCCAGATCATATCAAGTTATTGTGTAAAACATTCTCCTTATCACCCCCTCCAGTTCCGTTGTCAATTATATTAAATCTCTGTATCCTCTGCTTACAGACCCTCCTGCACCGAGCAAATCGATTCTCTCCATCGACAGACCCTCGTGCTCCTGGGAGATAATTTCTCTCCATTGACACGATCATAAATCATTTGTCATTTTAAACACCTCTGTTAAATCTCCCCATCACATTCCCTCATCTAAGATGGATAACGCATGTTTTTCCTGCCCTGAAGAATTATATGGACTCAAAATGTTAACTGTTTCTCTCTGAACAGATGCCGCCGGATCTGCTGGGTTTTTCTGCTTTTCTCCGTTTTTCCCTCTGTAATCAATCAGAAATTCTTCATGATTTTGAACATCTCGATTAAATAGGAACACACAGAGACTGAGAGAGATACAGAGGAAAGGAGAGACAGAAAGACTGAGAGAAAAATTGAGAAAGATTTTAAAAAGCAGAAAGTTGAGGTGGTCAAAGATAAAAGCTGAGAATCAGAGGAAACAAGCAATACAGAGAGAATGATATACAATATAAGGGAGCAGGCTGTCAGTTCCCAGCTATGGGGAGCAGAGGGAACTCAGTAACTGATCCACAGACACAGCTGGTTATATCTGCGAATGGAAACTCTGAATAGAAATAACTGGCTCATTTGTAAATGTCACCACAATGTGATCTGTGTGACTCTGCCCTGACTCTGTGGACAGATATAGGCCGCATTGACAGATGTTCTCACCAGATTGTTGTGCCTGGATTTATTTTCTGCTCAGAAGTGAGGTGTGCGTTTTTGAACCGGCAGCAGAGAAGTTGTGTTACCTGAGAATGAAACAGCCGATGTCAGTTTGATGTTATCACCGTGAACAGTCTTCCTGCCTGTGAGGGTGAACTCACTCTGACAGCATCAAGAACAACCACACAGATTGCTGCCGCTCTCAGCATTACATTCACCTCCATTCCCATTTTAAACAATGAAGAAAGGAGATTATTTGGATTTTTAACACATTCACTGAATTGGGAGATGGACTGAGGGTCATCACTGGGAGAAATGAGGAGGAATTAGAGAACAAATGAGTTTTCCCAAAGAGGGTTATTAGAAAAGAGGAGATTTAAAGTGAGTCAGGGCCTGTCAGAGGAAGTGGGAGAGAGAAGCAGGGAGGATTGAATCTCCATCAATTAGATGTTTTCTCAGACAGTGAAGAGAGATGAAGTGTGTTTGTGCTTTTTCAGAAAGAGGTAATGAGAGAGAGAAAACAATGAATAAGTTTAAGCAGATCTGAAATAGGAAGGTTAAATGAGTGAGTGTTTGAAAGAAAGATAGAGAGACATTAAGTGACAAAGACAGTTTCTGAGAGGAGAGCGGTTAAGTGAATGTGAGAGAGGAGCGAGGTTAGAGTGTAAGAGAGGTGGAAGGTAAGGTGTGAGTGAATGCCTGGAGAGAGAGAGAGAGAGACGTTCAGTGAGTGTTAGAGAGATGAGAGATGTTGAGTGATTGAGTTTCTGAGAGAGAGGAGATGTTGAGTGAGTGAATGTCTGAAAGAGAGGAGAGCAGGTTCACACCCAGGGGTCACTGAGAATGATCAAAATAAGGAGATCACCCAGAAAACTGCCAACAGGAAACTTCAGCTAAACACATCACTCATTCTTAAATGATCAGTCAGGGCTCTGGTGCTGCTCAGCTTCTCTCTGTTCTGTTTATAATAGTTAAAGGCTGATAGGAGTGAGGTTTATTTAAAAGGATAGTGTATGGGAAGCACACAACAAAACTGAGAATTCTTGGACACACACTGCAGCTCCTTCTCTATCTGGGAATCAAATTGTTGTCTCATTGTCCCAGCAGTTAACAGGCTCCTTTGAACGTCTCCAGCTCCTCCTTTAATGCAGACTTCAACCAATTTATTTTAAGCCAGTTTCTGGTCAATAAACCAGGACTGACACACACACATTAAAATGTTTTAGACTTTTTTTCATTTTTAGCTTGGAAACCTAAACCTGCCGTTTCACTCTCAGTCAGGAATAGATCCCAGTTTTACACCAATCTTTGACAGCACGTTTCCAGCATTCACCGTTGTTCTTCCTGACTCTAAACACAGTTGTAAAGGAGCTTCTGTTCCGTGTCTAGGAGCTCTGAACCATGGAAAAGAACGACTGGGACACATTTCCTACACACTTCAGGATTCACCCACACGGGGACTTTGCTGTCAGTGAAAAGTGACGAAAAAGACCAAAGTGCTGTTTGTCCCTCTCAGCGAGACCCTGAAGGACTGGGTCAAGAATGAAGTTCTGTTCCTACTGTATGATCCTCCCTCAGATTGCCCTTTCTGAGCTCCAGCCTGGTGACGTTAAACACTCAAATGGAAAAGACAAAAATCTACAACAATGATTCAATCAAATGTCTATTTCACATTTATTCAGAATATCAAACCTCAACAGAAGAAAAAAGTCAGAGTGAACATGATTCAGACCTGGATATGATTAACAACATCAATAAGTGTAGAATCCAAACTTTGCAGTCGTTTGTGAACTCGCTGGTGTGTTAGCAGGTGGGATGACTGAATAAATCCCTTTCCACAGACATTACAGGTGAACGGCCTCTCCCCAGTGTGAACTCGCTGGTGTTTCAGAAGATAAGATAAATGAGAAAATCCCTTCCCACAGACAGAGCAGGTAAAATGGCCTCTCCCCACTGTGAACTCTCTGATGTGTCAGCAGGTTGGATGACTGACTGAATCCCTTCCCACACGTGGAGCAGGTGAACGGCCTCTCCCCAGTGTGAACTCGCTGGTGATTCAATAGGTTGGATGAACGAGTGAATCCCTTCCCACACACACAGCAGGTGAATGGCCTCTCCCCAGTGTGAGCATATTGGTGCGTCAGCAGATCTTTTTTACTTTTAAAGCTCTTCTCACAGTGGGAACAATTAAAAAGTTTGTTGTCAGAGTGAACAAGTTGATGTGTCTGCAAGTGGGATGACTGAATGAATTCTTTCCCACACACAGAGAAGGTGAACGGTCTCTCCCCAGTGTGAATTCGTTGGTGTGTCAGCAGATCCTTTTTGCATTTAAAACTCTTCTCACAGTCAGAACATGTAAACAGTTTCTCATCAGTGTGAACAAGTTGGTGTGTCACAATGTGGGATGAGCGAGTGAATCCCTTCCCACACACAGGGCAGGTGAACGGCCTCTCCCCAGTGTGAACCCGTTGGTGAGTCAGAAGATTGTATGAATGGGTGAATCCCTTCCCACAGACGGAGCAGGTGAACGGTCTCTCCCCAGTGTGACTGCGCCGATGAACCTCCAGTTGTGATGGGAAACCGAATCCCTTCCCACAATCCACACATTCCCACGGTTTCTCCATGGTGCTGGTGTCCTTGTGCTTCTCCAGGTTGGATGATCAGTTAAAGCCTGGTCCACACACACAACATGCATATCATTTCACCCTGCTGCGAAAAGTGTGATGTTTTTTCAGGCTGTGTAACTGGTTAAAGATCTTTCCACAGTCAGTTCACTGGAACACTCTCACTCGGGTGTGTGTTTGTCCCGATGCTTTTGCGGTCACACTGATGTTAAATTTCTTTGCCCACGGGCAGAACAGACAAATATTTCTCCTTCCACATTCAAAGACCGATGATATTCAGCTCCTAAGGAACTGAATGACTTTGTCAGATGTGATGTCCGGTTTGAGTTTTCTGTCTGCCGTACCTTCACTTCGAATATCCTGTAAAAAACGTTTAGAAAAGTCATCACACTCAGAACAGGATAGAAATTCTGAACAATTCCAGTTTCTCTGGAACATTTTTTCCTTTCTTGTTCCCCCAAATCTGTAAATCCCCGTCCCACACACTCTCCCTCCTCCCTGGGCTGAAATCCAAACCCATCTCCACCATTTCTTTCCTCCACTCCCAGTTTTCTCCCTCCCTTTCCTCTGTCTGGGTTCAGTTCATGATGTGGTTTTAAGACTTGATTAGCTGTAAGTATTCGCATTCCAACCATTATTCTGTAAATTGAGTTTGTGTCTTTATATACCCTGTTTGTGAACAGAATTCCCACTCACCTGAAGGTGCTTAAGGCTCCGAAAGCTTGTGGCTTTTGCGACCAAATAAACCTGTTGGACTTTAACCCGGTGTTGTTAAACTTCTTACTGGGTTCAGTTCTCCAGCTGCTGTCTGCAGACTGACAATAAAACCAATGGGTCAATGATATTTCATTCAAGAAACAGGCTCACAGCCAATGGGTCTTATTGGGGGTGTTGGGGCCTCCAGCGGGTGTTTGTGAATCCTCCCCGCCCACCTCCCAGGGTTTCCTTCCTTCCCAGAGATCAGAGTCCTCATTGATTTGAGGCCAAAGTGTAACCTCTTATTTATTGTCCCCCTCCCCCATCCTCTGATGTGAACCATCCTCCAGTGGCTGAGCCAGGATGGGGCCGTTAACCTGGGTCTGTTCCCGGGAGGGAGGGAGAAGCCCCGAAGCTGCAAACCAGGGAGCTGACAATGATTCTGAAGGGTTTGCGGATCCACAAAGTGTTTCCAAATCCTCCCAGCCACCGCCTAACGCTGACTCCGCTTCTCCGGGACAAACAAGCGCCAAGGACAGCAATGACACTGCGCATGCTCCACATCACAATGCCCGGGGGCTGATTGACGGCAGGTCTGGACCAATAGGAAGAGGGGGCGGGGCTGGAGGACCGAGCGGGAGCGGCTGGTCCTCCAACCAATCGGAGTGAATGAGGGGCGGGGCTGGAGGACCGAGCGGGAGCGGCTGGTCCTCCAACCAATCGGAGTGAATGAGGGGCGGGACCTGAAGCATGCGCAGTGCGGGTAATGGCGACGGACGGACGGTTTCAACTTGGAAGCGAGATCAATACGAGGTAGAGGGTGGCGCGCGGGGAATGATAAATGTGGCGGGTGGGTGGAGAGGTTTCGTAAACATGTTGTTCAAACCCAAACCCCGGAAATGAACTTCCCGGCCCCCCCCTTTGTACCAAATGGAGCGGCAGCTTGTAGTGTTAGACCCGGGCTGACTGCCGCCATTGAGGCTGCATGTGGGAGGCCGGCAGGGATTGTGATCGGAGAGTGAAGCCCTGACGTCACAATGGAATGGGTGAGAGTGTGAGGTCACAATGGAATGGGTGAGGGTGTGACGTCACAATGGAATGGGTGAGGGTGTGATGTCACATTGGAATGGGTGAAGCTGTGACGTCACAATGGAATGGGTGAGAGTGACGTCACAATGGAATGGGTGAGAGTGTGACATCACAATGGAATGGGTGAGAGTGTGATGTCACAATGGAATAGGTGAGAGTGTGACGTCACAATGGAATGGGTGAGAGTGTGACGTCACAATGGAATGGGTGAGAGTGTGACGTCACAATGGAATGGGTGAGAGTGCGACATCACAATGGAATGGGTGAGGGTTCCAGATGAGCTGAGACTGGGCTGGAGTCGGGCGATGACACTGACATGTGGCCCGGTGGCACAGTGGTTAGTGCAGCTGCCTAACAGCGCCAGGGACCCGGGTTCAATTCCAGCCTCGGGTCGCTGTCTGTGCAGAGTTTCTACATTCTCCCCGTGTCTGTGTGGGTTTTCTCCGGGTGTTCCGGTTTCCTTCCACAGTCCAAAGATGTGCCGGTTAGACGGATTGGCCACGATAAATTGCCACTTGGTATCAGGGGGATTAACAGGTAAATATGTGGATAGGGCCTGGATGGGATTGTTGTTGGTGCAGGCTCGATGGGCTGAATGGCCTCCTTCTACACTGTATTTTATTATTCATTATTGTTAATTAATTACTATTAATGCTTCTATGAATGAAGGTGGTCTTGATGATGATGTGGACATGTGGCTGGAAGCTCATCTTGGGATGAACTATTTCACCCTGGTTGTGAACAGCCTGGTTCAGCCTCAGACAGTTGCCAGGAGGAGAGATAAAGTTGTTGGCGAGGGAGTGGAGTTTGTAGTGGGGACTGAACACAATGGGTTCAGTCTTCCCAGTATTTATATGAAATAAATTTCTGATCTTTCAGTACTGGATGTCAGACAAGTCAGGATGGTGTGTGAGTTGGGGAGAAACTTGGAGCTGATGGTGTTCACAGGGTTTGGAAATTCTGTCAAAGTTCCTGTTGAGTTGTAGATGTATAAAATCTCTCCTCACCTCCGGCCTCTCCTACTTCTCTCTGTTTCCACTCAGAGTGTGGAGATGCCGGCGTTGGACTGGGGTAAGCACAGTAGGAAGTCTCACAACACCAGGTTAAAGTCCAGATACCAAATAAACCACAGCAGGAGGTTTATTTGGTAGCACAAGCCACAAGCTTTTGGAGCGCAGCCCCTTCATCAGGTGAGTGGGAGTCGTGATCCCAAACAGGGCATATAAAGACACAAACTCAATTTACAAGATAATGGTTGGAATGTGAGTCTTTACAGGTAATCAAGTCTTAAAGGGACAGACAATGTGAGTGGAGAGAGGATTAAGCACAGATTAAAGAGGTGTGTATTGTCTGCATGTGGAGATGCAGGCGTTGGACTGGGGTAAACACAGTAAGGAGTCTAACAACACCAGGTTAAAGTCCAACAGGTTTATTTGGTAGCAAACACCACTAGCTTTTGGAGCGCTGCTCCTTCGTCAGATGAAGGACAGTTAGTGAGATTTTGCAAGCCCAGGCAAGTTGTGGGGGGTTACAGATAGTGTGACATGAACCCAAGATCCCGGTTGAAGCCGTCCTCATGTGTGATTGACAGATCCATGCTCACTGCTTCCTGCCCTGGACGCAGAGAGCTGAAAATACTGCGGGTGCTGGAATCTGAAACAGAAACAGAAAATGCTGGAAATCTCAGCATCTGTGGAGAGAAAATAGAGTTAATACTTCCAGTCTGGATGATCATAGATGCTGCCAGACCTGCTGAGGTTTTCCAGCACTTCCTGTTTTTGATTAACTGAAGGTTCAGCAGGGAACGAAGCAGCGAACTGAACACACTGAACCCAGGAGGAAGGGGTGACGCAGGATAAGGGACAAGCGCAGCTCAGTGAGGCTCTGCAAAGTCCAGCAACCCATCCACATTGAGAGCTGAGAGCGCCAAGGGGGAGGGGAAGGAGAAACTATTTGGGGCACAGTAGGAGGTCACCCCTCCCCCCCCACTCTGTGGTTCCACAGACCCTCCCACACCTGGACAGGGTTGGCTCAAGGTGCAGGAAGCCGCAAGCTGAGAGGCTGAGCTGTGAACTGGGCCGGGTTGGGGGTTTGAGTGACAGTCCTGGGGCTATATCAGGACAGGAACAGCCACAGATTCCCCCTTTTTCCTGGGACGTTTCAGTGGAGCTGTGTTGGTGAGTGTTTGTAATCTCTGTCTCACTGTCTCGGTAATGGGGGTGGGTTGTAGATTGCTGTGAGTGTTAGACTAAATAACCTCTCCTCATGCTGCCAGTTCCAGTCTGCAGACTCCATTTCTCAGTCCAGTCTGCTGCTCTGGCTCTGTCTCTCTGTACTTTGCTGCAGTGCTCCACATTCTGAGCAACATCCAACGCATTGTTATCACCCAAAATTTGCGGCAAACTTCCTTCACTGTGGCACAGTTGTTAGCACTGCTGCCTCACAGCGCCAGGGTTCGACTCCAGCCATGGGTGTGTGACTGTCTGTGTGGAGTTTGCACAGTAAGAAGTCTCACAATATCAGGTTAAAGTCCAATAAGTTATTTGGAATCAATGCAAATTACTGCGGATTCTGGAATCTGAAACCAAAAGAGAAAATGCTGGAAAACCTCAGCAGGTCTGGCAGCATCTGTAAGGAGAGAAAAGAACTGACATTTTGAGTCCAGATGACCGTTTGTCAAAGCTGCTCCTTCATCAGCACTCCAAAAGCTCGTAGTTCCAAATAACCTGGTGTTGTGAGACTTCTTACTGTGCCCACCCCAGTCCAACATCTCCACCTCAGGTGTGGAGTTTGCACAATCTCCCCCAGTCTGTGTGCATTTCCTCTGGGTGCTCTGGTTTCCTCTCACTGCCCAAAGATGTGCAGGTTCGGTGAATTGACCATGTTAAATTTGTCCCTTAATGTCCCAAGATGTGTAGGGTCTAATTTGATTTATTATTGTTGCTTGTTCTGGGATACAGTGAAAATTATTTCTTGCGTGTTATACAGAAAAAAAAATCATAACTTGATAAAGTACAGAGGGGGAAAGGAAAAGAGTCGGGTACAGAATATATTGTTGCGGTTGCAGGCAGGGTGAAGAAAAAGGTCAGGATGGGGATTCGCAGAGTAAGTGCGTGGGGTTACTGGGATAGGAGGTGAGCCTGGGAAAGATGCTCTCAGAGTCAGTATAGACTCGATGGGTAAAATGGCCTCTTTCTGCACTGTAAGGATTCTATGATTTGTGAATTACGGTGAGCAACTTTTGAATAGAGGGGTTTCTGGGCCGCAGAGCATTGTGGGAAATGTGACCGCCATTAGTCAGTGCCTGACTCCAGATGTTTCATTATAGACTGAGGGCAAGTCAGCAATCTGAGCCCTCAATAATGTTTGTAACTCTCACAGGCTGCCCAGTCTGCTGAATATCTCGATGATCCTCAGTTCCTGGCCTCCTGCGTGTTTTTTTTAATTGTTGCTTCGGTCTGAACTCTATTCATCACCTGTCTCTATGGGTTTCCTCTCAATCCCCTTTTTTCTGTTTTAAATCAGTTTCACAGGGACTAGAAGGGGACGATTTGCAGTCAGGAAACTGAAAGTAAATATCATATCAGGAACTGCCAGAGTTGTCCAATTTATCATAACTGAATATCAGTGGATTTTGAACATGGAAGGAAAAAGCACTATTCCCAGTGGGGAGAAACCGTACACAGGTTCTGTGTGTGGACGAGGCTTCAGCCGATCCTCTGGCCTGTCAAAACGTAAGTGCAGTCACTCCATGGAAAAACTGTGGAAATGTGTGGACTGTGGGAAGGAATTTAATTCCCCATCCCAGCTGGAAACTCATCGGCGCAGTCACACTGGGGAGAGGCCGTTCACCTGCTCTGAGTGTGGGAAGGGATTCACTCAGTCATCCCACCTACTTACTCATCAGCGGGTTCACACGTCTGAGAGACCTTTTAAATGCTCAGACTGTGGGAAGTGCTTCAAAAGTTCTTGGGAACTGATGTCCCATCAACGTGTTCACACTGATGAGAGACCATTCAGGTGCTCCCACTGTGGGACTGGGTTCCAGCATTCACATAACCTCACTGTACACCAGCGAATTCACACTGGGGAGAGACCATTCACCTGCTCCGAGTGTGGAAAGGGATTCACTCGGTCATCCCAGCTATTGACGCACCAGCGAATTCACACTGGGGAGAGACCTTTTAAATGCTCTGACTGTGGGAAGTGCTATAAAAGTGCTGATGAACTGATGTCCCATCAACGTATTCACACTGATGAGAGACCGTTCAGGTGCTCTCACTGCGGGGCTGGGTTCAGGCGATCATATGACCTCATTCCACACCAGCGCATCCACACTGGGGAAAGGCCATTCACCTGCTCCGAGTGTGGAAAGGGATTCACTCGGTCATCCCGCCTGCTGCAACACCAGCGAGTTCACACTGGGGAGAGGCCATTCACCTGCTCTGAGTGTGGGAAGGGATTCACTCGGTCATCCCACCTATTGACACACCAGCGAGTTCACACTGGGGAGAGACCTTTTAAATGCTCAGACTGTGAGAAGTGCTATAAAAGTTCTGGTGAACTGACTTCCCATCAACGTGTTCACACTGATGAGAGACCATTCAGGTGTTCTCACTGTGAGGCTGGGTTCAGGCGATCATATGACCTCATTCTACACCAGCGCACCCACACTGGGGAAAGGCCATTCACCTGCTCTGAATGTGGGAAGGGATTCATTCAGTCCTCCAGCCTGCTGAGACACAAGCGAGCTCACACTGGGGAAAGGCCATTCACCTGCTCTGAATATGGGAAGGGATTCATTCAGTCCTCCAGCCTGCTGAGACACAAGCGAGCTCACACTGGGGAAAGGCCATTCACCTGCTCTGAAAGTGGGAAGAGATTCACTCGGTCATCCTCCCTGCTTAGACACCAAAGAATTCACGAGTAACCACAGTGATTGGAATCTGCTGTTAATCCTATCCAGGACTGTAATATGTTCATTTCGTTTGTTTTTGTTGATGTTAATGAACTCCAGCCAGTTATACGGTTTAATATTCTGAATAAAAGTCAAACAAATTATCTTTGTGTTCAGTACTGTGAATCTTTTTAATATCATCAGCACAACTGAATTCCTTTTGAGTTGCTGTCCCTTTGTCCCTCTCCCATCTTCACCGCCCCACAAGTGCTCATTGGGAATAAAACTCACAATCTTCTTTGTCACTAAGTTTGAGACAATCCAATCAGCTGTCTCTACTGCTTCCCTCCTTCCCCTAACCCACTGGAACAAACCTCCTCTAACGCTCCCCTTTGTCTGAGCTCTGAACTCTCATCTTTCTGCAGTTTCTCTCCTGCCTCCCCTCATGTCCTCTTAGAGCTCATCTTGCCCATGAGACCCATCTCTTGATCCCTCAATCCTATTCCCACTGTCCTACTGACAGCACAACTTCTCCATATCAGCTGATATTGTCAATATCTCCCTCTCCTTCAAATCCGATATCATCACCCACTTCTCAATAAAATATCTTTGACCCATGCCCTTGTGAACTACCATCCCATCTCCCTTTCCTCTCTAAAGTCCTTGAATGTTTTACCTTCCACAGATTGTAACTTGTTTCCCCTTTCTCACTGTGTGTAGTAAAGTTTAATTTGTTTGTGCAGAATCTGTGGAATCTTTTGCCTTTATTCACTTGTTAAGTGTTTGAATCGCCACCTTTGTCAATTTTATACAAACTCACCCAAATCTAAAAACTATTTTGTGGGAATTGGGGGAATAGAACAGAAGATGGGTTTCTGCTGCTAAGTTACAATCTCAGCTGATGTTACTTCTGGGCAGGAAGGTCCCAGAATAAAACCCTGGCTCAATTGACCGTAACTTTCCCCACGATCCCCACCTTGGTGCGCTTGGCCATCTTCCCGGATGGAGCAGAGAGGGCGGACATGAAAATACTGACAGTAACACAAGATTCCTTCATTCCACACAATCACAGTGAGGGAGCTCCCTCTAGTGGCGAACTGAGGTAAATGGCCTCTGCCTGGGAGATCACTGAACCCTCAGGCTACTGAAGGGTCATTTTCAAACATAGAAACGTTGGAGGATTGTGCTGCTGTATTTTTCTTGTTCCTATTTTTTTTATATTAACGCAGACGAATCTATTTAGAGAGTTGAAACTAACCTCAGAAATAGCAACAGGCGAGTTCGAAGACAAACACATTCACAGACATACACTCTCAGACAGACACAGGCAAACTCGCACACACAGACATGCAGACAAAAAAACACTCTGACTTCACAAATACACACACACTCACAACACAGAGACAGACTGAGACCAATTTCAGTCCAGATAATCTGCTGGACACTAAAATAATGTGAGAAGTCTCAAAACACCAGGTTAAAGTCCAACAGGTTTATTTAGTAGCACAAGCTACTAGCTTTCGGAGCGCTGCCCCTTCATCAGGTAAGTGGGAGTTCTGTTCACAAACAGGGCATATAAAGACACAAACTCAATTTACAAAATAATTTACATAATCCTGTTCATAAGAGCAGGATATGGTGCTCGACTCAACGATCGACAGTTCTGACGCGCCACAGTGAAAAACCGCACCGACCTCCTCAGAAGACAAACACGGGACACTGCGGAAAGAGTACCCTTCATCGTCCAGTACTTCCCCGGAGCAGAGAAGCTATGACATCGTCTCCGGAGCCTTCAACATGTCATTGATGAAGGCGAACGTCTCGCCAAGGCTATCCGCACACCCTCACATCTTGCCTTCAAACAACCGCACAGTCTCAAACAGACCATTGTCCGCAGCAAACTACCCAGCCTTCAGGAGAACACTGAGCACGACACCACACAACCCTGCCACAGCAACCTCTGCACAACATGCCGGATCATTGACACGGATGCCATCATCTCATGTGAGAACACCACTTGCAACTCGGCCAACGTTGTCTACCTGATACGTTGCAGGAAAGGATGTCCCAAGGCATGGTACATTGGGGAGACAATGCAGACGCTACAACAACGGATGAATGAACACCGCTTGACAATCACCAGGCAAGAGTGTTCTCTTCCTGTTGGGGAACACTTCAGCGGTCACGGGCATTCTGCCTCTGATCTTTGGGTAAGAGTTCTCCAAGGTGGCGTTCAAGACACACGATAGCGCTGAGTCGCTGAGCAGAGACTGATAGCCAAGTTCCACACACATGAGGACGGCCTCAACCGGGATCTTGGATTCATGTCACACTATCTGTAACCCCCACGACTTGCCTGGGCTTGTAAAATCTCACTCACTGTCCCAGCTGGAGACAATACACATCTCTTTAACCTGTGCTTAACCCTCTCTCCACTCATATTGCCTGTACCTTTAAGACTTGATTACCTGTAAAGACTCGCATTCCAACCATTATTTTGTAAATTGAGTTTGTGGCTTTGTGCCCTGTTTGTGAACAGAACTCCCACTTACCTGACAAAGGAGCAGCGCTCCGAAAGCTGATGGGTTTTGCTACCAAATAAACCTGTTGGACTTTAACCTGGTGTTGTGAGACTTCTTACTGTGTTCACCCCAGTCCAATGCCGGCATCTCCACATCATCACTAAAATAATGACAGAAGCAAATTTGAAACTCAGTGTGTGGGTTTTATTGTGAAATGAGAAAATGTATAAATATATCCTCGAACTCGGGTTGGTTTGGAATTGATGATTTCTCTGCTGTCGATAAGGTTACTGAACAAATATTAAATTGTAGAGATTGTGAAGTTTGAATTGTAATATCTATTGGTCTAAAATATCTGGGAGCAGAGTGGATGTGATGAAGGCTGGAATACAGACTGGAGGAATGAGGGTGAAACTGCTGTGCAGAGTGAATGGTTCTTGTTGTCGGGAAGGATGGATGGAGAGAGGGAGGGATGGTGAGATGGATGGAAGGAGGGGTGGACGGAGGGAGAGGGATGGATGGAGAGAGGGAGGGAGGGCGAGATGGATGGAGTAAGGGATGGATAGGTGAATGTGAGAAGCTGAAATTTACATTTGAAGAGGTTCTCAGAGTCTTTGAGCAGCTGAACAGCGGAAGCCTTTGGGCAGAGACTGTGCTGCTGCTGTTTCCCCTCCAGTCCATCAGGGTTCGCTGTAACCCTCTCGGCTGCTGCTCCCCTTGGTGTCACCTCTCGCCCGCTCCGGCCCGGCCGCTGTTCCTTGGCGGATGGGAGATCGGAGATGAATTGGAAAAAGCGGTGGAACAGCAGGACGCATGCGTAGCCGCCATGTTTATTAGGGGCAATGTTTTGAAATTCTTCCCAGTGACAGAATTTGAACAACTTGTCCATCAAACTGCTTCACTCTTTCACTTCCAATTTCTTACTGATGAGCAGAACAACAAAATCAGGGCAGCGAAGATAATTTGTATTCATACTGTGTCTTTAACAAAATAAAATAGTCCCAGACATTTCACAAAATTGTTACAGTTCTTTGAAAAAGGGTAGCACAGTGGTTAGCACTACTGCCTCACAGCTCCAGTGACCCAGGTTCAACTCCAGCCTCGGGTGACTGTGTCTCCCCGTGTCTGCGTGGGTTTTCATCTGGGTGCTCCTGTTTCCTCTCAGTGACGTGCAGGCTAGGTGGATTGGCCATGCTAAATTGCCCCTTAGTGTCCCAAGATGTGTAGGTTTGGGGAAGTAATAGGATATGTGGGGCTACGGGGATAGGACCTGTCCAGACAAGTTGACAGGTTTCTTTCCCTGAATAACATGAGTGAATCAATTGAATCCAGCAGTTTTCATGGTCACTTTTTCCTGGTGCCGGCCCCACAAATGACCAGATTCATTCAGCTCAATTTCACAACCTGTCTTTGTGCTTTTGTGGGTCTCTCTCACTCCCTTTTTTCTGTTTTAAATCAATTTCACAGGGTTTTAGAAGGGGACGATTTTCAGTTGGGAAACTGAAACCAAACATCACATCAGGGAATGATACCATCGGCCAATTTATCGTAACCTGAATATTGTCAGATTTTAAACATGGAAGAAAAAAGCACCGTTCACAGCGGAGAGAAACCATACTCGTGTTCTGTGTGTGGACAAGGATTCAATCGATCATCTGACCTGTCAAAACATAAATGCAGTCATGATGGGGACAAGCTGTGGAAATGTGGGGTCTGTGGGAAGGGATTCAATCCCAGCTGGAAACTCATCAGCGTGGTCACACCGGGGAGAGGCCGTTCACCTGCTCGGACTGCGGGAAAGGATTCACTAAGTCATCCACCCTGCTGACACACCAGCGCACACACACTGGGCAGAGGCCATTCACCTGCTCTGTGTGTGGGATGGGATTCACTCAGTCAGCCATGCTGTTAACACACCAGCATATTCACACTGCGGAGAGGCCATTCACCTGCTCTGACTGTGGGCAGGGATTCACTCACCAATCCACCCTGCTGACACACCAGCGAGTTCACACGAGGCAGAGACCGTTCACCTGCTCTGAGTGTGGGAAAGGATTCATTAATTCATCCAACCTGGCGACACCCCAAAGAAGTCACACTGACGAGAGACCATTTAAATGTCTGGACTGTGGGAAGTGTTATAAAACCTCTCAGGAACTGATATACCATCAACAAGTTCACACTGACGAGAGACCGTTCAGGTGCTCTCACTGCAGAACTGGGTTCAGGCGATCATCTCATCTCACAGTTCACCAGCGCACTCACACAGGAGATAGACCGTTCACATGCTCTGAGTGTGGGGAGGGATTCACTCAGTTATACACTATGCTGAGACACCAGCGAGTTCACACAGGAGAGAGACCATTCACTTGCTCTAGGTGTGGGAAGAGATTCACTCAATCATCAGCACAGCCCAGACACCAGCGAATTCACACTGGGAAGAGACCATTCACGTATTCTGAGTGTGGGATGGGATTTACTCAGACATCCAACCTGCTGAGACACCAGCGAGTTCACAATTAACTACAGAGATTGGATTGTGTTTGTCAATCAGATTGAGAACTGAGCTATGTCCATTCGGGTCTGTTTCTGCTGATGTTAATAAACTTCAGGTCAGTTACGGAGGCTCATATTGTGGACAAAAATCAAATATGTTGTCTTTGATTTAAACATGCTTTTTCAAAACATCTTAATATCTCTAACACAAATTAGTTCCTTTTGAAGGACTCTCCCTTTCTCTTGTCTCCTCCATCTTCACCTCTAACAACAAAGTGTGAGGAGCTCATGGAGTTTTTTTGTCACTAAGATTGAGACAATCTGACCAGCTGCCTCTGCTGCTTCCCTCCCTTCCACTAGCCTCTGGGCCAGACTGTCTGTAAAGCTCCTCTGTATCCAAGCTCTGAGCTCACATCTTTTTGCAGTTTCTCTCCTATCTCCTGTCAAACCCTCTCATTGCCCATCTTGTCCATGAGACCTGCTTTCAACTCCCTTTACCCTTTTCCCACTAAACCACTGATAACCCAACTTCCCCGCATTACCTGGTACTGTTAATGGACCTGTCTTTGCTGATACTCCATCTCACCTGTAATTCACCCTCATCATCCATCCTAAGGAAAAAAACCCTTAACCGCACTGTCGTTACAAACTACTGTCCCAACTCCAACCTCCCTTTCCTCTCCAAAGTCCTTGAACTTTGTGTCTCCCAAGGATCTTTCCTTGGCCCCTCCCATTTCCCATGCTGCCACTGGGTGACATCATCCATTGTTTTGGAAGAAGATTGTAAAGTACCTTTTTGAGAGCGGAGTTTGGAAACACTCGTGTGACAATAATTTCAGGGGAAATGTGAGGTGAAATCCACAGAGGATCGATTGAGTTGCATCTGCCACTTAACTTCAGAGGGGGTTGTCTGATTATAGTCAACCTGTGGGTTTAAAGGGACTGTGTGTTTACTGAGAACATTATAGCATAAGAAATTTTCTACCTGTGTTATCCTTGAAATCTGTGTACATTTGTGAAGGTAAGTGGGAGTGAAGAAGTCTTGTCTTATGGTCAAACTCTTCGTATTTAATAAATATTTTATTGTTAAAATCTAATTGGCAGTCCTGTGACTCTGTTCCTCTATGTTTTCTAAAAAAATAAAAGTTATGGTCTTTTGAGTCAGGGTTCCATTCTGGGATCTTCCTGTCCAGTTATAACATCAACTGGGATTGTAACACTCACCATCTTGACTTTGAAATATATCGCTGTTCCTTCGCTGTCACTGGGTCAGAATCCTGGAACTCCCTCCCTGACAGCACTATGGTGTACCTACACCACAGGGATTGCAGCAGTTCTAGAAGGCAGCTCACCAACAGCTTCCCTAGGCCAATTAGAGATGGGCAATAAATGCTGGCCTAGCCGGTGACGCCACGTTTTATTATTCAGGAAAGGCTGTGGGCTTTGGCCTCTGTAAATGAATAAAAAATAAGGTAATATCTGTTTTTAGCCTATTGAATTTCAATGACAGCATTGCCTTCTCCTTTGTTCTTATGTCCTGGGCCTATTACACGGTTATACTTGAAGGAATAGAGCCAGCCTGACTCCACTGTGTTACCTCTGACACTGTTTCAATCCCCAAGCTGCTACAGACATCTTTATTAGCTCAAACAAACACATTCTCACAGTTTGAGGCCAGTTCTCCTGCACAATTTAACTCATTTTGCAGACATTGCTAATTCCGGCAAGGCTGCGACTTGACTACAATGACCAGCATGCACTCCATTTTGAACCCACAATGCAGTTCAGTGCAGTTCTTCAGATATCCTCGGTCTGGGTTCTTCTATCACCCTCGATGTTCCATGTTACCGCCATGAGACAGTCTCCACACACAGGGTCCCACCGCAACCCATCTACACTTAATATAAAAGAAATAAAGCAAGTTACAACTGATTGGGCCAGCACGGTGGCACAGTTGTTACCACTGCTGCCTCACAGCACCAGGGACCCGGGTTCAATTCCCAGCTTGGGTTACTGTCTGTGTGGAGTTTGCACATTCTCCCCGTGTCTGCGTGCATTTCCTCCGGGTGCTCTGGTTTCCTCCCACAGTCCAAAGGTGTGTGGATTGCATGGATTGGCCATGCTAAATTACCCCTTAGTGTCAGGGGGACTAACTATTGTAAATGCATGGGGTTATGGGGATAGGGCCTGAGTGGGATTGTGGTCAGATTGTGGGAGACTTGATGGCCTCCTTCTGCACTGTAGGATTCTATGATTGCACATTTAGATAATACATTGGTTTTCAATAGGGCCATTCTGTTAAAAGCAGGTTGTTACGCTGAAGCTTTATAAAGTAGTGTTTAAACCACTAGAAGACCAAGGAAATTTGGGATGTCAGCTACGACTCTCACCAACTTTTACAGATGCACCACAGAAAGCATTTTTTCTGGTTGTATCACAGCTTGGTATGGCTCTTGCTCCTTCAGGAAGGATGGGATGGTCCTTGAGAAGGTGCAGAGGAGACTTATCAGAATGGTTCCAGCAATGAAGAATTTTAACTCCAAGCTCAGGTTCGAGAAGCTGGAGTTGTTCTACTTGGAACGGAGGAGGTGGAGGGGAGATCTGATAGAGGTGAACACCATTATGGCAGGTTTGATTTGATTTGATTTATTATCGTCCCATGTATTACCATAGTGAAAAGTATTGTTTCTTGCGCGCTATACAGACAAAGCATACTGTTCATAGGGAAGGAAACGAGAGAGTGCAGAATGTAGTGTTACAGTCATAGCTAAGGTGTGGTGAAAGATCAACTTAATGCAAGGTAGGTCCATTCAAAAGACTGACAGCAGCAGGAAAGAAGCTGTTCTTGAGTCGGTTGGTACGTGATCTCAGACTTTTGTATCTTTTTCCCAAGGGAAGAAGGTGAAAGAGAGAATGATCGGGGTACGTGGGGTCCTTAATTATGCTGGCTGCTTTGCCGAGGCAGCGGGAAGTGTAGTCAGAGTCAATGGATGGGAGACTGGTTTGCGTGATGGATTTCATGACCTTTTGCAGTTCCTTGCGGTCTTGGTTAGAGCAGGAGCCATACCAAGCTGTGATACAACCAGAAAAAATGCTTTCTGTGGTGCATCTGTAAAAGTTGGTGAGAGTCGTAGCTGACATCCCAAATTTCCTTAGTCTTCTAAGAAAGTAGAGGAATTGGTGGGCTTCCTTAACTAAGTCAATTACTCGGGGCCATAGGTTTAATGTGCGAGGGGCAAGGCTTAAAGGAGATGTACAAGGCAGATTTTTTACACAGAGAGTAGTGGGTGCCTGGAACTCGTTGCCGGGGGAGGGAGTGGAAGCAGATACGGTAGTGACTTCTAAGGGGCATCTTGACAAGTACATGAATAGGATGGGAATAGAGTGATATGGTCCCCGGAAGGGTAGAGGGTTTAGTTAAGTCGGGCAGCATGGTCGGTGCAGGCTTGAAGGGCCAAAGGGCCTGTTCGTGCACTATAATTTTCTTTGTTCTTTGTTCTATAGTGTCAGCATGGGGGTACCAGGCCAGGTTGTTGGTGAACTGGACACTTGAAGCTCTCGACCCTTTCTACTTCATCTCCATTGATGTAGACAGGGGCATGTTCTCCTCTATGCTTCCTGAAATTTATGACAATCTCCTTCATTTTGTTGACATTGAGGGAGAGATTATCGTTGCCGCACCAGTTCACCAGATTCTCTATCTCATTCCTGTACTCTGTCTCGTCATTGTTTGAGACCCGACCCACTACGGTGTCATCAGCAAACTTGAAAATCAAGTTGGAGGGGAATTTGGCCACACAGTCATAGGTGTATAAGGAGTATAGAAGGGGGCTGAGAACACAGCCTTGTGGGTTTAGATCAAGTGAAGAAGGAAATTGGTCAGAATCTACAGAGACTGCTGGAGGCAAGGCTGCTGATAAACGTAACCTTTAATTGCACATTCTTCGAACTATGTACAATACAAGATCAGCACGAGGCTTCACAGAGAACCATCTCTCAGCACGCTCTTGTCATCTGATCATACATCACTGTGTAGAATATTTACAAATTTAACATGAACCCTTTACACTGCACCAAGTCTCTAGTCAGCCCTCCTAACATCCCCTTCTTTGACTCAGTGTCAGTTAATGTTTCTGAGATTCACTTTGGGACACTCTCCTACATTAACGGTCTGATGGAAATGAAAGTTATTTTTAAATCACATTGTAACAGACTGGGGAAGTCAAGATTAAAACAATATCTGGGTAAATGGAGTTAGGTCTCAAGATCAGCCCTGACCTCAGTGAATGACAGAACAGGCTCGAGGGATAAATGACCTCCTCCTGTTCCTGGTAAACTTGGACTCAGACACCAGCTGATGAATGGAAAGTGATGGGAGACCTGGGGAGAAGAGACTTCATCAGAAACCAGCACTGGAGCAGAGTTAGAGAGTGGGAGAATCCTGGGGAGAAACTACACAGGAACTGGAGGAGGTTGTTCAGCCCTTCCAGTCTGCTCTGTCATTCAGTTAGACTCTGGCTGATCAATCAGTTTATCATCAAGATTTATTTGATTCTATTCTGTAGATTAAGCTGCAGCTCAGATTTATGGGAAATGAAAGTCAGTAGAAACAAACTCCAACTCTCACAATGTGAACATGTGAATTAGGAGCAGGAGAAGGCCACTCGGCCCCTCGAGCCTGCTCCACTATTCAATAGGATCCTGGCTGATCTGATTGTGGTCTGAACTCCACTTTCCTTCTTACCCCTCGTACCCTTTGACTCTCTTGTCAATCAAGAATCTATTAAATTCAGACTTCAGAATATTCAGTGAGCCAGCCTCCACCACTCTCTGTGGAAGAGAATTCCACACTGTAACAACCCTCTGAGAGAAAAGGTTTCTCCTCATCCCAGTCTTAAATGGGAGACCCCTTATTTTTAAACTGTGCCTCTAGTTCTCCTCGCTCTACAATCAACATCTGTCAAGTCCCCTCTGAATTTTATATGTTTCAATCAGATCCTCTCTCATTCTTCTAAACCCCAATAGATACAGGCCGAACATGTCCAACTTTTCCTTGTATGATAACTCCCTCATCCCACGAATCAGTCAAGTAAACCTTCTCTGAACTACTTCTCACACAAGTCCTCTCTTACGTAAGGAGACCAAAACTATACACAGTACTCTTGATGTGGTCTCACCAATACCCTGAACAAATGCAGCAAAACATCCCTGCAATAAACAATAATTCATTTACCTTTCTAATCATTTGCTGTGTCCACACACTAACGTTTCCTGATTACAGTACCAGGACACCCAGATCCCTCTGTACCTGCAATCGCTCTCTTTAAATAATCAACTGCTTTTCCATCCTTCCTGTCCAAATGGACAAGTTCACATTATCCAAAAATCTTGTTCCAGCTGCCAACTTCTAACCCACTCATTCACTATGTCGCTTTGCAGGCTTGTTATGGTCATTCACATCTCATTTTTCTACCTACCTTTGTGTTATCAGCAAATTTTGATCCTGTCATCCACGTCATGAAAATAGTTTGTCAATAGTTGAGGCCCCAGCACTGATCCCTGTGGCACTCCACAAGCTACATCTTGCCATCCCAAAAATTACACCTTTCTCCCTCCTCTCTGTTTCCCATTAGCTAATCAATCCTCTATCCATGCTAATACAAAGAACCGATGTGGATGGGATGCTAATATGCCTTATGCTACGAATTCTTATTTAGTGTGGTAAACTTTGATGTGTCAAATGCCTGCTGGAAATCTAAATACACCACATCCACAGGTTCCACTTTATCCACATTGCTTGTAACTTCCTCAAAGAAATCCAATAAATCAATTAAAGGTGATTTCCCTTGCACAAAACCATGTTGACTCTGCCTGATTGTACAGAGATTATCTATGTGTTCCACCCTCCCAGCCTCCTTAATAACAGAATGAACATGATTCAGTCCTGCATGGGGTTAGCAGCAACAGCAGAATCCAATCCCTGCAGTGACTTGTGAACTTGCTGGTGTCTCAGCAGATTGGCTGACCGAGCAAATCTCTTCCCACATACGGAGCAGGTGAACGATCTCTCTCCTGTGTGAACCTGCTGGTGTCTCAGCAGGTGGGATGACTGAGTGAACCTTTTCCCACACATGGAGCAGGTGAATGATCTCTCCCCAGTGTGAATTTGCTGGTGTCTCAGCAGGTCCTTCGTGCTTTTAAAACTTTTCTCACAGTCAGAACACTTAAAAGGTCTCTGATCAGTGTGGACCAGTTGATGTGCAATGAGCTGGGGTGGCTGAGTGAATCGTTTCCCACATGTGGAGCAAGCGAAGGGTTTCTCCCCAGTGTGAATTCGCTCGTGTATCAGAAGGTGAGGCGAATCAGTGAATCCCTTCCCACACACAGAGCAAATAAATGTCTTCTCCCCGGTGTGAACTCGCTGGTGTCTCAGACAGTGGGATGAATGGGTGAATCCCATCCCACACACCGAGCAGGCGAACGGTTTCTCCCCAGTGTGAACTCGCTGGTGTGTCACCAAATCCTGTTTACTTTTAAAGCTCTTCTCACAGTCAGAACACTGAAATGGTCTCTTATCAGAGTGAACTCGCTGGTGTGTTTGCAGCTGGGATAAACGTCCGAATCTCCTCTCACACACGGAGCAGGTGAATGGCTTCTCCCCAGTGTGAGTGCGCTGATGGACTTGTAAATCATTTTTACTTTTAAACCTCTTCTCACAGTCAGAACATTGAAATGGTCTCTGATCAGTGTGAACAAGTTGGTGTGTCAGAAGGTGGGATGACTGAGTGAATCCCTTCCCACACACTGAGCAGGTGAACGGTCTCACTGCCATGTGAGTGCGCTGGTGTCTCAGGAGGTCCTTTGTGCTTTTAAAGCTTTTCTCACAATCAGAACACTGAAACAGTCTCTGATCGGAGTGAACCTGCCGGTGAATCAGGAGGCTTGATAAAGCATGACATCCCCTCCCACATTCGAGGCAGGTGAATGGCCTCTCACCAGTGTGAACACGCCGGTGTGTATACAGGCTGGATGAGTAAGCAAATCCTTTCCCACACTCAGAGCAAGTGAACGGCCTCGCTCCAGTGTGAATGCGACGATGAATATCCAATTCGGATGGGTAATTGAATCCCCTCCCACAGTCCCCACATTTCAATGGTTTCTCTGTGGAGCGGGTGTCCTCATGTGACTCCAGGTTGGATGATGAGTTGAAGCCTCGTTTACACAGAATATGTGTCGGGTCACTACTCACTGAGAATGATGTGATTATTTTTCAGACTTGTTAAACCACTTTCCACATTCAGCACATTGGAAACTCACAGGTGTGTGTGTGTAGGTGCTTTTTCAGTCACACTGATGTTTGAAATCTTTGCCCGCAGACAGAATAAACATTTCTCCTTCTGGAGACAAAGGCTGATGATATTCAGTTTCTGATTAATCAAATCACTGAAACAGATCTTGATGTGAAGTTTGGTTTGAGTTTCATATCTGTAAATCTTGCTTCATAATATCCTGCAAAAACAGTTTATAAATACCATCACTGTCAGTGCAGGATAGAAATTCTGAAATTTCTCTGCAACATATTTTCCTCTCTTGTTCCCCAAATCTATAAATCCCCGTCCCACACACTCTACCTCCTCCCTGGGCTGAAATCCAAACCCATCTCAACATCTCCACCATTTATTTCCTCCACTCCATTTTCTCCCTCCCTCTCCTCTGTCTGGGTTCAGTTATTGATGTGGAAATCTCACTAACTGTCCTGCCTGGAGACAATTCACATCTCTTTAACCTGTGCTTAACTCTCCCTCCACTCACATTGTCTGTACCTTTAACAATTGATTACCTGTAAAGACTCGCATTCCAACCATTATCTTGTAAATTGAGTTTGTGTCAATATATATGCCCCGTTTATGAACACAAGTCCTACTCACCTGACGAAGGAGCAGTGATCCGAAAGCGAGTGGCTTTTGCTACCAAATAAACCTGTTGGACTTTAACCTGGTGTTGTGAGACTTCTTACTGGGTTCAGTTCTCCAGCTCCTGTCTGCAGACTGACAATAAAACCAATGAATCTTATTGGGGGTGTTGGGGCCTCCAGCGGGTGTTTGTGAATCCTCCCCGCCCACCTCCCAGGGTTTCCTTCCTTCCCAGAGATCAGAGTCCTCATTGATTTGAGGCCAAAGTGTAACCTCTTATTTATTGTCCCCCTCCCCCATCCTCTGATGTGAACCATCCTCCAGTGGCTGAGCCAGGATGGGGCCGTTAACCTGGGCCTGTTCCCGGGAGGGAGGGAGGGAGAAGCCCCGCAGCTGCAAACCAGGGAGCTGACAATGATTCTGAAGGGTTTGCGGATCCACAAAGTGTTTCCAAATCCTCCCAGCCACCGCCTAACGCTGACTCCGCTTCTCCGGGACAAACAAGCGCCAAGGCCAGCAATGACACTGCGCATGCTCCACATCACAATGCCCGGGGGCTGATTGACGGCAGCTCCGGACCAATAGGAAGAGGGGGCGGGGCTGGAGGACCGAGCGGGAGCGGCTGGTCCTCCAACCAATCGGAGTGAATGAGGGGCGGGACCTGAAGCATGCGCAGTGCGGGTAATGGCGACGGACGGACGCGTTTAACCTGGAAGCGAGATCAATACGAGGTAGAGGGCGGCGCGCGGGGAATGATAAATGTGGCGGGTGGGTGGAGAGGCTTTGTAAACATGTTGTTCAAACCCAAACCCCGGAAATGAACTTCCCGGTCCCCCCCTTTGTACCAAATGGAGCGGCAGCTTGTAGTGTTAGACCCGGGCTGACTGCCGCCATTGAGGCTGCATGTGGGAGGCCGGCAGGGATTGTGATTGGAGGGTGAAGCCCTGACGTCACAATGGAATGGGTGAGGGTGTGACATCACAATGGAATGGGTGAGAGTGTGACGTCACAATGGAATGGGTGAGAGTGTGACGTCACAATGGAATGGGTGAGGGTGTGACGTCACAATGGAATGGGTGAGGGTGTGACGTCACAATGGAATGGGTGAGACTGTGACGTCGCAATGGAATGGGTGAGGGTGTGAGGTCACAATGGAATGGGTGAGAGTGACGTTACAATGGAATGGGTGAGAGTGTGACATCACAATGGAATTGGTCGGAGTGTGACATCACAATGGAATGGGTGAGAGTGTGACGTCACAATGGAATGGGTGACGGTTCCAGATGAGCTGACACAGGGCTGGAGTCGGGCGATGACACTGACATGTGGCCCGGTGGCACAGTGGTTAGCGCAGCTGCCTAACAGCGCCAGGGATCCGGGTTCAATTCCAGCCTCGGGTCGCTGTCTGTGCAGAGTTTCTACATTCTCCCCGTGTCTGTGTGGGTTTCCTCCGGGTGTTCCGGTTTCCTTCCACAGTCCAAAGATGTGCCGGTTAGACGGATTGGCCACGATAAATTGTCACTTGGTATCAGGGGGATTAACAGGTAAATATGTGGCTAGGGCCTGGATGGGATTGTTGTCGGTGCAGGCTCGATGGGCTTAATGGCCTCCTTCTACATTGTATTTTATTATTCATTATTATTAATTCATTACTATTCTGATTTACAGCTGTTTCTGAATTTTAACTGTATCCTCTATTGTGAACACCAAAGCAAAATACTTGTTCAATTCATCTCCCAGCTCCTTATTTTTCATTATCAATTCCTGGACTCACTTTCTATTAGACAGTTAAGAAATGAGGTGGAGCAAGTGACTGAAGTGTCAGTCAGGGAGCACTATTGGGAGCACCAATAGTTTCAAAATAGTTCTGGAAAAAGATAGGACAGGTCCACAGGTCAAGGCCCTAAACTGGAGCAGGGCCACTTTTGTGGGCAATGGGCAGGATCTAGCAGATGTCGATTAGGTGAATTTGTTTGAAGGGAAAGGAATGACTGGCAAAGGGGAGGTTTTAAAAGTGTGATATCAAGAGTCCAGGGGCAGTATATTCCTGTTAAGATGCAGGGAAAGAATGGTAAATTTAGGGATCTCTGGCAGACAAGGGACATTGAGGCTCTGGTCAGGTAAAAGAAGGAAGCATACATTGGGTTTAGGCAATCGGGGACAAGTGAATCACTCTGATTATAAAAAGTGTAAGAAAATACTGAAGAGGGAAATCAGGGGGACAAAAAGAGGTTATGATATGGAGCTGGCAGGTAAGATTAAAGAAAATTCCAAGAGGTTCTATCGCTATATTAAGAGTAAAAGGGTGGCTAGAGAGCGAATAGATCCCCTTAAAAATCAGTATGGCCATCTGTGTGTGGAGCCACAGGAGATGGGTGAGATTTTTAATGAATACTTCTCCTCTGTGTTTACTGCGGAGAGCACCATGGGTGCTAAAGAAATAAGGGAAACAAGTGGTGATGTCTTGGGCACACGCATGTTACTTGGGAGGAGGTATCTGCAGCCTTATAAAAGCAAATTACTGCGGATGCTGGAATCTGAAACCAAGAGAGAAAATGCTGGAAAATCTCAGCAGGTCTGGCAGCATCTGTAAGGAGAGAAAAGAGCTGATGTTTCTTGTCTCGATGACCCTTTGTCAAAGCTCTGAAACATCAGTTATTTTCTCTCCATACTGATGCTGCCACACCTGCTGAGAATGGGGAGAGAGTGTGTGGGATGGAGATTTACAGCTTTTGGGGAATGAGAGAGGAAAGAATGTTCCATAGAAATTGTCTGTTCTGAATTTCTATCCTGTACTGACACTGATGACTTTTGGAAACTCATTTTACAGGATATTGAAAGAGGAATCACAGGCCGAAATCTCAAACGTCACGTCTCGATCAGACAGAGTCATATTCCTTGGGACCTCAAGATCATCGGACTTTGAATCCAGAAGGAGAAATGATTGTCCAGTCTGTCAATTTGAAAAGATTTGAAATGTCAGTGTGAATGAAAAAGCACCAACACACTGCCACACTCGGGTGAGTGTGTTCCAATGCACTGACTAAAGAGCTTTAACTAGTTACACAGTCTGAATAAATATCACACCATTCACAGCGGGGAGAGACTGTAATCTTGTTCTGTGTGTGGACGAAGTTTCAACTAATTGTCCACCCAAGAGAGAGGTAAGGACACCTGCACCATGGAGAAACCATGGAAATGTGTGGACTGTAGGAAGAGATACAGATACCCGGTTGTGAACGTGCCCTAGTCATTCTACAGGAGCCTATTGCGCAGGCGCAGTGCTGTATCTGGAGCATGCACAGTGTCACTTTGCTCGGAGTCCTGTGAATGGGGGAGACGCTTTTTTCAGCGGGTGAGTTGGTGGGGCTGCGGGAGAAATGTAGCCGGGAGTCGGGGTAGGGAGGGAGCTCTGGCTTCACAAACACCCGCTGTCGGCCGCACGGCCCGAATAGACCCTGCAGGTCTATTCTCTCAGAGGATTTCTCTTCCACAGGGACCAGTGGAAGCTGAGGATCATTGAATATATTCCAGTTCGACAGATCTTTGACTGACAAAGGTGTCAAGAGTTATGGGGAACAGACAAGAAGATGGAGCAAAAGCTAAGATGTGGGGGGATTTCTTCACTCAAGATGTGGTAAAGCTTTGGAATTCTCAACCCCTGAGGACAGTGAAGCCTCAGTCATCAACTATTTTCAAGAGAGAGATTGATTGGTTTCTAGATATTGAGGATATCAAGGGACATGGGTTTAGTGTGGGGAGAATGATGCTGAGGTAGATGAACAAATTATCTCATTGAATAGTTTAAAAGGCTCGATGGGCCAAATGGCCGACTGCAGCTCCTATTTGTTATGGTCTCTGTGTCCAGGACAGGAAGCAGTGAGCATGGATCTGTCAATCAGCCTCAATCAGCACCTTCAGGAGAATTGGGATGGTGAATATTAGATACAGCAGAGTGAGAATGGAGGGAGAGTGTGTGGGATGGAGATTTACAGCTTTTTGGGACTGAAATAGGAAAGAATGTTCCATAGAAACTAGAACCATAGAACCATAGAAAATTACAGCTCAGAAACAGGCCTTTTGGCCCTTCTTGTCTGTGCCGAACCATTTTATGCCTAGTCCCACTGACCTGCACTTGGACCATGTCCCTCCACTCCCCTCTCATCCATGAACCCATCCAAGTTTTTCTTAAATGTTAAAAGCATTTACCACTTTATCTGGCAGCTCATTCCACACTCCCACCACTCTCTGCGTGAAGAAGCCCCCCCTAATATTCCTTTTAAACTTTTCTCCTTTCACCCTTAACCCATGCCCTCTGGTTTTTTTCTCCCCGAGCCTCAGCGGAAAAAGCCTGCTTGCATTCACTCTATCTATACCCATCAAAATCTTATACACCTCTATCAAATCTCCCCTCAATCTTCTACGCTCCAGGGAATAAAGTCCCAACCTATTCAATCTCTCTCTCTAACTCAGCTTCTCAAGTCCCAGCAACATCCTTGTGAACCTTCTCTGCACTCTTTCAACCTTATTAACATCCTTCCTGTAACTAGGTGAGCAAAACTGTACACAATACTCCAGATTCGGCCTCACCAATGCCTTATCTAACCTTACCATAACGCTCCAACTTTTATACTCGATACTCCGATTTATGAAGGCCAATGTACCAAAGACACTCTTTACGACCCTATCCACCTGTGACATCACTTTTAGGGAATTCTGTACCTGTATTCCCAGATCCCTCTGTTCAACTGCACTCTTCAGAGTCCTACCATTTACCCTGTACGTTCTTCTTTGGTTTGTCCTTCCAAAGTGCAATATCTCACACTTGTCTGCGTTAAATTCCATTTGCCATTTTTCAGCCCATTTTTCTAGTTGGTCCAAATCCCTCTGCAAGCTTTGAAAACCTTCCTCACTGTCCACTACACCTCCAATCTTTGTATCATTAGCAAACTTGCTGATCCAATTTACCACATTATCATCCAGATCATTGATATAGATGACAAACAACAATGGACCCAACACCAATCCCTGCGGCACACCACTAGTCACAGGCCTCCACTCAGAGAAGCAATCCTAGAACTGTCTGTTCTGAATTTCTATCCTGTACTGACACTGATGACTTTTGTAAACCCATTTTACAGGATATTGAAAGAGGAATCACAGGCCGAAATCTCAAACGTCACGTCTAGATCTGACAGAGTCATATTCCTTGGGAGCTGAATATCATCGGACTTTGAATCCAGAAGCAGAAATGATTTGAAAAGATTTCAGACATCAGTTTGACTGGAAAAGGACCAACACACTGCCACACTCGAGTGAGAGTCTTCCAGTGCACGGACTAAAGAGTTTCAACCAGTTCCACAGCCTGAATAAATATCACATCATTCACAGCAGGGAGAGACTGTACCCGTGTTCTGTGTGTGGACGAGGCTTCAACTGATTGTCCACCCAAGAGAGAGGCAAGGACACCTGCACCATGGAGAAACCATGGAAATGTGCGGACTGTGGGAAGAGATACAGTTACCCATCAGAGCTGGAAGCTCATCGGCGCAGCCACACTGGGGAGAGGCCATTCACCTGCTCGCAGTGTGAGAAGGGATTCATTCAGTCATCCAGCCTGCAGAGACACCAGCAAGTTCACACTGGAGAGAGACCGTTCATCTGCTCTCAGTGTGGGAAGGGATTCACTCGGTCATCCCACCTGCAGACACACCAGCGAGTTCACACTGGAGAGAGACCGTTCACCTGCTCTCAGTGTGGGAAGGGATTCACTCAGTTATCCAGCCTGCTGACACACCAGCGAGTTCACACTGGG
Source organism: Mustelus asterias (assembly GCF_964213995.1). NCBI lineage: Eukaryota > Metazoa > Chordata > Chondrichthyes > Carcharhiniformes > Triakidae > Mustelus > Mustelus asterias. The sequence goes on from NW_027590136.1 coordinate 596,236, forward strand.
GAGAAGCCATTCACCTGCTCTCAGTGTGGGGAGAGATTCACTTGTTCATCTAACCTGCAGGTGCACCAGCGAGTTCACACTGGGGAGAGGCCATTCACCTGCTCTCAGTGTGAGAAGGGATTCATTTGTTTATCCCGCCTGCGGAGGCACCAGCGAGTTTACACTGGGGAGAAACCATTCACCTGCTCTCAGTGTGGGAAGGGATTCACTGACTCATCCAGCCTGCGGATACACCAGCGAGTTCACACTGGGGAGAGGCCGTTCACCTGCTCTCAGTGTGGGAAGGGATTCAGAGTTTCATCCCAGCTGCTGAGACACCAACAATTTCACGAGTGATTCCAGGGGTTGGATTCTGCTGTTATTGTTTCTGCTCTCAATTACATCCAGGACTGCATTTTGTTCATTCTCACAGTTGGTCAATGGGGAGGGTCGGGGGGTTTCTTTCTGCTGGACTGGCCGGTCTCATGACTTTGCCTCCAGTGGGCTGATTCTCTTTGAGTCTTGTTGCGAATACTTGGTTTCAGATTTCACAAGGATCACAGAGTGACAGGATGTTAGGAGGTTATAGAGGTTTAGAACATGGAAACAGGCCTTTTGGCCCAACTTGTCCATGCAGCTCAGTTTTTACCACTAAGCTAGTCCCAAAAGGGGCGGCACGGTAGCACAGTGGTTAGCACTGCTGCTTCACAGCTCCAGGGACCTGGGTTCAATCCCCGGCTTGGGTCACTGTCTATGTGGAGTTTGCACAGTCTCCTCGTGTCTGCGTGGGTTTCCTCCGGGTGCTCCGGTTTCCTCCCACAGTCCAAAGATGTGTGGGTTAGGTTGATTGGCCATGCTAAAAATTGCCCTTAGTGTCCTGAGATGCGTAGGTTAGAGGGATTAGTGGGTAAATATGTAGGGATATGGGGGTAGGGCCTGGGTGGGATTGTGGTCGGTGCAGACTCGATGTGCCGAATGGCCTCTTTCTGTACTGTAGGGTTTCTATGTTTTTAGGTTAAATGCCCGTATTTTGCCCATATCCCTCTTTACCCATCTTACCCATGTAACTGTCTAAATGCTTTTGAAAAGACAGCATTGTACCCGCCTCTACTACTGCCTCTGGCAACTCGTTCCAGACACTCACCACGACCTGAGTGAAAAACTGCCCCTCTGGACCCTTTTGTATCTCTCCCCTCTCACTTTAAACCTAAAACTAAGAACAAGAAATGTATCGATAAAATGATTGGAGAACAGAGCCAACGTTTCGAGTCTGGATGACACTTCATATGAGCTGTTATGAAGGGTCATCCAGTATCAAAACATTGGCTCTATTCTCTCTCCACAGATGCTGTCAGACCCGCTGAGATTTTCCAGCATTTTCTGTTTTTGTTTCAGATTCCAGCATCCGCAGTATTTTACTCTTCTGATAAAATGATTAGTTCTGATTGGAATCCCCACGACCCTCCCGCAAAACAGAGGGAGTGGTGGCAAAGGGAGAAAAAGGATAAGGATGATAAAGTCTGGGTTCTGATTCTCCGAGCCCATGTAGTTTTAACAAAACGAGTGAACCAGTTTATAAAGAACAGAAGTTACCCATCGCTAACAAAAACTGATCAAATTAAAATAATTAGGTTGAGCAAGAGAACAAAAGAATGAACAGATGAAGTTTAAAATCAACTTTGTTTTGCTGTTAGAGAAGTTTTTTAAAATTATGTGAAGTGATGTAACTGTGTACCAAGTGTTTTCTGTTCACTCCCCGCTTTAGTTCCTGTAGAAAAGTTAACCCTTTTAGCAGACAGTTGATTTTGTCATAGAGTCATAGAGGTTTACAGCATGGAAACGGGCCCTTTGGCCCAACTTGTCCATGCCGCCCCTTTTTTAACCCCTAAGTTAGTCCCAATTGCCCGCGTTTGGCCCATATCCCTCTATACCCATCTTACCCATGTAATGGTCCAAACACTTTTTAAGATTGAACCCACCTCTACTATTATTGCTAGCACAAGGGGACATAGCTTTAAATTGAGGGGTGGGAGTTCTTTACTAGAGAGTAGTAAGGGCGTGGAATGCCCTGCCTGCAGCAGTCGTGGACTCGTCAACATTAAGAGCATTCAAATGGTTATTGGATAAACATATGGATGATATTGGAATAGTGTAGATTAGAGGGGCTTTAGATTGGTTCCACTGGTCGGCGCAACATCGAGGGCCAAAGGGCCTGTACTGCGCTGTAATGTTTTATGTTCTATTACCTCTGGCAGCTTTTTCCAGACACTCATCACCCTCTGTTAGAAAGAAATGCCCCTCTGGACCCTTTTGTATCTCTCCCCTCTCTTAAACCTATGCTCTCTAGTTTTAGACTCCCCTACCTTTGGGAAAAGATGTTGACTATGTAGCTGATCTATGCTTCTCATTATTTTATAAACCTCTATAAGGTCATCCCTAAGCCTCCTACACTCCAGGGAAAAACGTCTCAGTCTATCCAGCCTCTCCTTATAACTCAAACCATCAAGTCCTGGTAGCATCCTTGTAAATCATTTCTGCACTCTTTCTAGTTTAATAATATCCTTTCCATAATAGGGTGACCAGAACTGTACACAGTATTCCACATGTGGTCTTCCCAATGTCTTGTACAACTTCAACAAGACATTCCAACTCCTGTATTCAATGTTCTGACCGATGAAACCAAGCATGCCGAATGCCTTCTTCACCACTCTGTCCACCTGTGACTCCACTTTCAAGGTGTTATGAACCTGTACCCCTCGATCTCTTTGTTCTTTAACTCTCCCCAACGTCCAACCATTAACCTGCCCAGGTTCGATCGACCAAAATGCATCACCTCGCATTTATCTAAATTAAACTCCATCTGCCATTCGTCAGCCCATTGGCCCAATTGATCAAGATCCTGTTGCAATCCTAGATAACCTTCTTCACTGTCCACTATGCCACCAATCTTGGTGCCATCTGAAATCTTACGATCCATGCCTCCTACATTCTCATCCAAATCATTCTTATAAATGTCAAATAACAGTGGACCCAGCACCGATCCCTGAGGCTATCCGCTGGTCACAGGCCTCCAGTTTGAAAAAAACCTTCGACAACCACCCTCTGTCTTCCGTCATCAAGCCAATTTTGTATCCATTTGGCTACCTCACCTGGATCCCATGAGATTTAACCTTATGCAACAACCTACCATGTGGTACCTTGTCAAAGGTCTTGCTAAAGTCCATGTAGACAACACCAACTGCACTGCCCTCATCTACCTTCTTGGTTACCCCTTCAAAAAACTCAACCAAATTTGTGAGACATGATTTTCCACTCACAAAGCCATGCTGACTGTCCCTAATCAGTCCTTGTGTCTCTAAATGCCTGTAGATCCTGTCTCTCAAAGTACCTTCTGACAACTTACCCACTACAGATGTGAGGCTCACCGGCCTGTAGTTCCCAGGCTTTTCCCTGCAGCCCTTTTTAAACAAAGGCACAACATTTGCCACCGTCCAATCTTCAGGCACCTCACCTGTGACTATCGATGATTCAAATATCTCTGCTAGGGGACTCGCAATTTCCCCCCCTAGCCTCCCACAGTGTCCTGGGATACACTTCATCAGGTCCCAGGGATTTATCTACCTTGATGTGCTTTAAGACTTCCAGCACCTCCTTCTCTGTGATAAGTACATTCCTCAAGACATCACTATTTTTTTCCCCAAGTTCCTTAACATCCATCCCTTTCTGACCAGTGAATACTGATGAGAAATATTCATTTAGGATCTCACCCATCTCTTGTGGATCCGCACATAGATGACCTTGTTGATCCTTAAGAGGTCCTACTCTCTCCCTAGTTACTCTTTTGCCCTTTATGTATTTGTAGAACCTCTTTGGATTCTCCTTTGCCTTATCTGCCAAAACAATCTCGTGTCTTCTTTTTGCTCTCCTGATTTCTCTCTTAACTCTACTCCTACACCCCCTATACTCTTCAAGGGATACACTTGATCCCAGCTGCCTATGCATGTCATGTGCCTCCTTCTTCTTCTTGACCAGAGCCTCAATATCCCAAGTCATTCAAGGTTCCCTACTTCTCCCAGCCTTGCTCTTCACTCTAAGAGGAATGTGCTTACCCTGAACCCTGGTTAAAACACTTTTGAAAGCCTCCCACTTACCAGACGTCCCTTTGCCTTCCCACAGTTAACTGTCGAAAGTTCCTGCCTGATACCATCAACATTGGCCTTGCCCTAATTTAGAATTTTTACTTTTGGGCCAGACCAATCATTTTCCATCGCTATCTTAAAACTAATGGAATTATGGTCACTGGTCCCAAAGTGATCCCTCACTAACACTTCTATCACCTGCCCTTCCTTATTTCCCAAGAGGAGATCAAGTTTTGCCCCTCTCTAGTTGGGCCATCCACATACTGAATGAGAAATTCCTACTGAATACACTCAACAAATTTCTCTCCATCCAACCCTCTCATACTATGGCTGTCCCAGTCAATGTTGGAAAGTTAAAATCTCCGACTATTACCACCCAATTTTTCTTGGAACTATCTGCAATCTCCTTACATATTTGCTCCTCAATTTCCCGCCGACTATTTGGGGGCCTATAGTACAACCCTATCAAAGTGATTTCCCCCTTCTTATATCGACTCAGTGGGCGAACCCTTGGATATATCCCCTCTCAGTACTGCTGTGATGTTTTCCTGAATCAAAAGTGCAACTCCCCCTCTTTTCTTTTCTCCTGTTCTGTCTTTCCTCTGGCATCTTGTTTTTAAATTGTTTTTAAATCGCCCGGAAACTCGTGTCTATTTTAGTTTCTAATTGTGGATTTATTGGAGCCAATTAAATGTGGAAATTTTAAGCGTAGCCTGGAGGAATTTGGAATAACTGAGAATTTTATTGTGTTGTCACCTCAACCCAAGATAAAGAACAAAGAGTTTGCAAATGGTAACGTTTGGGATTTTAAATCAACAAAGACTAGATGTTGCCTGTAAAGTCAGGCTTTGGAAGTTGGCTTAAAAAAGGTTAAGTTATAATGAAGGATCTTGTATCTTATTTTAATCAAGGAGTTGTGAGCTTGTAGTGCTCTGTCACTTTAAGAAGCTATAGCTGCGAGAGAGAATGCTGAGGATTCATTGTTTGAAATTTACGAGCTGTGAGAATCTGTGTGTTTTGTTTGTTTTATGTGGATGTTTGTCGATGTGTTTTATCATTGTTTTGGGCTACATTTGTTAAGGTTTATCTTTCTGGGGAATTAACCTTACCATGAGTCTTTAATTAAAGGCATTTTTGGAAGTTTAAAAACAGAATTACAAGAATGCTTAAGTAATTAATTTTGGTTATTGTTGTTGTAAAGCACATGCTAAGTTTCTCTGTTTGTGTGTGGATGATATTTGTGGATTGAACGCTTCAGGCTTTGAGTTTTTCTGTCTGTGATTTAAATCAAACATTTAAAAAAGGAAGTGTAATTCATAAAATGTTTTTTTTCAAAAGTTATGAACTTGGAGCCATATTTACTGGACAGAGACACCTTTCCAGGATATTTTACTAAACATGCAGGAATTTTAATCCGGATAAAACTCACATGTGAGAATGAGAGTTTTAATTTATAATGGTTATTTAAAATATGGTACTTATGAAACGACTCTGACCAATCCTGTGTTGGATTGATTTTGGGTTAAACTTCCTGTCAGGTCCAAAGATTTATTCCTGACACAACACAATGAAAAGGAAAATTCTGGAATTGGATACTGAAGAAAAGAGTTTAAAAGGAGAGATTATTAAATAGAAATGATTCCCAGACCGTGTGGTCATTAGATTGAAACAAAGGAAGGGTGCTGACATCCATTTGAAAACTTTTAATCCACCCCTTTCAAACTCAGTCTATGTACAAAGAAAACCCCAAGGATGGTAGATAAGGGGGTCTGGAAAACATCATGATGGGGGCACCTATCTGTTCACGAGATGCTCACAAAGCCCCATGATGCCCAGATACTAATTTGATTGCACCTCTATGTAATGTATGTAATCTATCACCATTCTGATTGGATTGTGTCCAGCCGGGATGGGCTGAGTAACTGGATAAGAATTGATGATATTCTTTGTTGGATGGAGTTGCACATGGTCAGCCTCTGTGGCTTCTCCCCGCTGGCGTAACTCAATAAACTGTTTGTCAATTGAATCAGGTTTGAGTGTTGAATGATTCTTCTGAGTTCATTCCCCCCCAACACACTGGGTACATTACCACTTCATCCTCGGGAGTGGCCTGATAGGCCGTGGTCCAGACTACATGTGGCCCTTGGGGGGCCTTTCATGAATCACATGTTTTTGCTTGTTGTAGATGCACATTCAAAATGCTTGGAAGCACAGATCATGAGTAATATTACAGGACAATTAGGACTAGTTTAGTGGTAAAAACTGGGCGGCATGGACAAGTTGGGCCGAAGGGCCTGTTTCCATGCTGTAAACCTCTACGACTCTAACTACCTTTTTTGTGCCCTGAAGTTCCCACAATTGGAAAGCAGCCAGATTAGTTAAATAGACAGCCTTAATTGTGAGACAATTAAATAATAAATGATTCATTAATACATATGTTATAAAGGCTGGAAATGTAAATTTGAACACAAGTTTATAACTTAGAATTATAAACACATTAAGAATGGTTAAAATGCTGTGGGAATTATCAGATGTTCCCTTCCCATGCTGACAGAATAAAGAAAGATGAAAGGACTTGTTAACCTTGACTGGAGGGAATGAATCGGCTCCTGTTCAAGATGTCTCAACATTGAATGACTGATGTGAACCAATTATCGGTCGACCCAATTATCAGGCTACCCCAAGCTAAGAGATATCGTTTGAGAGAAAGATATGTCTTAAAATTAAGACAATGTGTGTAATTAGCTAAAAACCAAATCAATTTCATTATTGACAAGTTAAAGACCAATTCACTAATTCCTAACAATTAGCTGAGGATGGCTTTCTACATTCTTAAAGTATAAAAAAGGGGATTCGAGAAACCAATTCAGTAAAAGTGTTTAAAAGTTAACTTTTTTTATAGTTTGTTTATTAGTGTCACACATAGACTTACATTAACATTGCAATGAAGTTACTCTGAAAATCCCCCAGTCGCCACAGTCTGGCGCCTGTTTGGGTAAACTGAGGGAGAATTTAGCATAGCCAATGTACCCAACCAGCACGTCTTTCGGACTTTGGGAGGAAACTGGAGCACCCGGAGGAAACCTGCACAGACACGGGGAGAATGGGCAAACTCCGCACAGCCAGTGACCCAAGCCGGGACTCGAACCCTCTGCTGTGAGGCAGCAGTGCCTCACACTGTGCCCTGCAGAGAGACGTTGAGAGCTGTTAGTTTTACAAGTTATCCACGTTTTCAGAGCCATCACTTCATGTCCTGGTTTGAGAAGGATGGAGAAGTTAAAGTTCAGCTTTCCTCCTTTTGCTGTTGATCCATACTTTGCTTTTTTATCTTTCTGTCTTGTTACATTTTTAATGGTTAATAAACTTTCTGAATTCACCGTTTAAAATACCCTTTCTTACCACATGGTTAAGACACTGGAACCTGGTGTGATTTACGATTGGGGAGGTTATTGTAAACAAGAGAACCCCCATAAATCTTAGTTCAAATAAATCAAAGTTCTTATAAATGGAATGTTATCCTTTATTCTGAGAGAAATTGAACATAGAAGTAAAGATGTTCTGCTTCAGTTGTGCAGGGCGTTGCTGAGATTGCACCTTGAACACAGGGTACAATTTTGTCTCCTATTAAACAAAGGATATAAATGCATTGGAAGCAGTTCAGAGGAGGTTCACAAGATTGATTCCCAATCCAGTCGTGTGAAACATTAACACTGTTTCTCTCTCCACAGATGCTGCAAGACGTGTTGTGTTTTTCCAGTTCTTTCTGTATTTATTTTAGATCTACCTGTAGTGGGAGGAAAAACACTATTTACTATCCAGGATAAAATAAATGTCCTTTCAGTGGAAATGTGCTCTCCCAGGCTCAAAGAGCATCAACCCACTGGAAGCAAAGTCGTGTGACCGGCCAGTCCAACAGAAAGAAACCCTCCGACCCTCCCACTTCACCTACTGTCAGAATGAACATGGTTCAGTCCTGGATGTGATCAACAGCAGCAATAACAGCAGAATCCAACCCCTGTCATCACTTGTGAACTCGCTGGTGTCTCCGCAGGCTGGATGACTGAGTGAATCCCTTCCCACACACGGAGCAGGTGAACGGTCTCTCCCTGGTGTGAACTCGCTGGTGTTCCTGCAGGTGTTCACGCAGAGAGTGATGGGAGTGTGGAATGAGCTGCCGGATAAAGTGGTAAATGCGGGGTCACTTTTAACATTTAAGAAAAACTTGGACGGGTTTATGGATGAGAGGGGTGTGGAGGGACATGGTCCAAGTGCAGGTCAGTGGGACGAGGCAAAAAATGGTTCGGCACAGACAAGAAGGGCCAAAAGGCCCGTTTCTGAGCTGTGATTTTCTATGGTTCTAAGGTGGGATGACGTTCTAAATCTCTCTGTGCAGTGCTAGCAGCTGAACGGTCTCTCCTCAGTGTGAATGTGCTGGTGGATCATCACATCCCGAGAACTTTTGAAACCACTTCCACAATCCGAGCATTTAAAGGGGATCTCATTGGCGTGAGTGAGATTGTGGCTCAGCAGGCGAGATGAATGAGTGAATTCCTTCCCACACACAGAGCAGGTGAACTGTCTCTCCCTGGTGTGAACTCACGGTGTGATCACATGGGTTGGATTCTGCTGTTATTGTTTCTGCTCTCAATTACATCCAGGACTGCATTTTGTTCATTCTCACAGTTGGTCAATGGGGAGGGTCGGAGGGTTTCTTTCTGCTGGACTGGCTGGTCTCACAAAGTTTGCCTCCAGTGGGCTGATGCTCTTTGAGACTTGTTGCGAATACCTGGTTTCAGATTTCACAAGGATCACAGAGTGACAGGGTGTTAGGAAGTTCAGAGATATTTAGTCAGCATTTCTGTCTAATACCCCTCAAACGCCCATCCAATTTCCTTTGTAATTGTTTATTGTCTCCACTTCCTCCACCCTCGTAGGCAGCGAGTTCCAGGTCATTACCATTCGCTGCATCAAAATATTCTTCCTCACATCCCCCCCCCGCCCCCCCCTGCATCTCTGACCTGAAACTTGAAATCTGTGTCCCCCCTCGTCCTTGTCCAATCAGCTAATGGGAACAGCTTTTCTTTGTCCACCTTATCTAAACCTGTCAGAATCTTGTCCACCTCGATCAAATCTCCCCTCAACCTCCTTTACTCCAAGGAGAACAACCCCAGCCTGACATTGACAATAAAGAACAAACTAACAGAATATGTTAATACCTGAAATCAAATGGGAATGTTTAATTTCTGTTTGAAAGATATTGTAAATATATTGTCCTGGACAATAAAGAAATTGGAATAATTCACCTTGGGTGTGGTTGAATGAAATATATCAATCTGGTATCCATCTACAGTCTAGTGAAAGGCTGGAATGTGTAGCTGGGATGAATAAGTTGATCACTTTCTCTGGGAGATATTTGCATCTTTGTCCATGAACTTTGTTTTTTAAAAATCCACATTTGAAAGCCCGGCCACTACATGAAATATCAGCACCATAACAGGGGGAGATAAGAAAGACAGACACTCACTTTGATCTTTTCATCCGTGCATCTGAGAGTTAAGAATGTGTGACATGATTTTGGGATACCGGAGTGAGTGTGCAGATGTGATTTGTTACATGTGAAAAATAGCAAGCCTAAATTCATGGTGAGATGGAGTGAAGAGCGGGTCCCAAACACACACAGCTACTTGAGACACAGCAGGAGATGAAATGGTGAATGTGGCCAGGGGATTGAGACAACATTGTGACATCATCAAGGCACTGACACACACTCCAGAGAGAAACTGAGTTCAAAACAATCAGGATCCAATTAAACACACTGCACATGGACACACAGTGAGGGAAATTACAGTAAAATGGATAATCTATTCATCGAGAAGGAAAGAAGCTGGTGCAGAATGTAGTGTTACAGTCAGAGCGAGGGTGCAGAAAAAGATCAACTGAATGCGAGGTAGGTCCATTCAAAGGTCTGATGGCAGCAGGGAGGAAGCTGCTCTTGAGTCAGTTGGTACGTGACCTCAGACTTTTGTGTCTTTTTCCCAACGGAAGAAGGTGGAAGAGAGAATGTCCGGGGTGGGCAGGGTCCTTAATTATTCTGCCTGCTTTGCCGAGGCAGCGGGAAGTGGATGGGAGGAGGGAGTGCCGAATGTAGTATTACAGTCATAGCAAGGGTGCAAAGAAAGATCAACTGAATGTGAGGTAGGTCCATTCAAAGGTCTGATGGCAGCAGTGAAGAAGCTGCTCTTGAGTCCATTAATATGTGTCCTGACCCTTTGTAGTTTATTGTGGTCTTGGGCAGAGCAGAATCATAGAAATCATAGAAACCCTACAGCACAGAAAGAGGCCATTCGGCCCATCGAGTCTGCACCGACCACAATCCCACCCAGGCCCTACCCCCATACCCCTACATATTTTACCCACTAATCCCTCTAACCTACGCATCTCAGGACACTAAGGGCAATTTTAGCATAGCAATCAACCTCACCCGCACATCTTTTGGACTGTGGGAGGAAACCGGAGCACCCGGAGGAAACCCACGCAGACACGAGGAGAATGTGCAAACTCCACACAGACAGTGACCCAAGCCGGGAATCAAACCCAGGTCGCTGGAGCTGTGAAGCCATACCAAGCTGTGATACAACCAGAGAGAATGCTTTCTATGGTGCATCTGTAAACGTTGGTGAGAGTTGTAGCTGATGTGCCAAATTTCCTTAGTCTTCTGAGAAAGTAGAGGCGTTGGTGGGCTTTCTTAACTATAGTGTCAGCATGGAGGAACCAGGACAGGTTGTTGGTGATCTGGACACCTAAAAACATGAAGTTCTCGACCATTTCTGTATCGTCCCTGTTGACGTAGACAGGGGCATGTTCTCCACTATGCTTCTTGAAATCGATGACAATCTCCTTCATTTTGTTGACATTGAGGGAGAGATTATTGTTGTCGCACCAATTCAGCAGGTTCTTTATCTCTTTCCTGCACTCCATCTTGTCATTGTCTGAGATCCGACCCACTACAGTGGTGCCATCAGCAAATTTGAAAATTGAGTTGGAGGAGAATTTGGCCACACTGTCATAGGTGTATAAGGAATATAGGAGGGGCTGAGGACACGGCCTTGTGGGGCACCGGTGTTGAGGATGATCATGGTAGGAGGTGTTGCCTATCCTTACTGACTGTGGTCTGTGGTTAGGAAGACTCGGATTCACGGTGACTTGGCCACTTGGATTCAGAATTGACTTGCCCATAGAAGTCAGAGAATAGTGATGCAAGGATGTTTTCTGGCTGGAGGTCCGTGGCCAGTCGTGTTCCACAGGGATCTGTTCTGGGACTTCTGCTATTTGTGGTATATATATCAATGACTTGGCTGAAAATGTGGGTGTGTGGGTTACTAAGTTTGCAGACGACACAAAGCTAGATGAAGTTGTAGATAGTGTAGAAGGTTGTCAAAGGATACAGCGGGATATAGATCAGCTGCAGATATGGGCAGAGAAATGGCAGATGGAGTTTAATCCGGACAAGTGTGAGGTGTTGCACTTTGGGAGATCAAATGTTCAGGGTAAGTATCCAGTTAATGGCAGACCCCTGAACAGCATTGATGTACAGTGGGATCTTGCGGTTCAAGTCCATAGCTCCCAAAGGCATGCTTGCCTTTATTGAGTACAAGAGTCAGGATGTCATATTGCAGCTTTATAAAAGTTAGGTTAGGCCACACTTAGAATATTACATTCAGTTCTGTTCGCTGCATTACAGGAAGGATGTGGAGAATTTGGAGAGGATGCAGAAGAGGTTTACCAGGACGCTGCCTGAATTAGAGGGTGTGAGCTATAAGGACAGGCTGGACAAACTAGGGTTATTTACTCTGACGCGGTGGAGGCTGAGGGGAAACCTGATAGAAGTCTATAAAATGATAAGAGACATAGATTGGGTTGACAGTCAGAATCTTTTTCACAGAGTTGAAATGTCTATTACTAGGGGGCATGCACTTCAGGAGAGACGGGGAAAGTTCAAAGGAGATGTGAGGGGTAAGTTTTTTACACACAGAGTGGTAGGTGTCTGGAACACGCTGTCGGGCGGTGGTGGAGGCAGATGTGGTAGGGGTGTTTAATGGGCTTTTAGATAAGCACATGAATTTGTAAGGAATAGAGGAATATGGACCAAGGGCAGGCTGAAGGGATTAGTTTAATTTGGCATCATGTTCGACACAACATCGTGGGCTGAAGGGTCTGTTCCTGTGCTGTACTGTTCTATTTGTGATCTCCATTTAGAAAAAGGAGTGAGGCAGCAGTGCTAACCACTGGCACTGTGGCACGGTGGTCAGCACTGCTGCCTCACAGCGCCAGGGACCCAGGTTCAATTCCGCCCTCGGTTCTCTGTCTGCGCGGAGTCTGCACGTTCTCTCTGTGTCTGCGTGGGTTTCCTCCGGGTGCTCCGGTTTTCTCCCGCAGTCCAAAGATGTGTGAGTTAGGTTGATTGGCCATGCTAAATTAACACTAATGTTTGTGGGGATTAACAGGGTAAATATGTGGGGTTGTGGGAATAGGGCCTGGGTGGGATTGTGGTCGATGTAGACTCGATGGGCCGAATGGCCTTCTATGATTCTATGAAACAGAGGCACTGGAGAAAGGGCAAGAAAGATTCACAAGAATAATCCCAGAACTGTAATCACTTGTGAAAGCGCTGGTGTTTCACCAAGTTTGCTGACTGAGTGAATCCCTTCCCACAGTCAGAGCAGGTGAACAGCCTCTGCCCAGTGTGAACTCGCTGTGTACCTGCAGGTTGGATGACTGAGTGAATCCCTTCCCACGTACAAAGCAGCTGAATGGCCTCTCTCCAGTGTGAATGCGCTGGTGGATCATCATTTCCCGAGAGCTTTTAAAGCCGCTCCCACAGTTGGAGAATTTAAAGGCTCTCTCCAGGGTGTGAGTGATGATCTGTCTGTGCAGTCTGGATAACCGAGTAAATCCTTTCACACTCACCGAGCAGGTAAATGGTCTCTCCCCGGTGTGAACTCACTGGTGTTCCTGCAGGTTGGATGACCATTTAAATCTCTTTGTGCAGTGAGAGTGTGCTGGTGGGACACCAATTAGCCAGAGCTTTTGAAGCCACGCCCACACACACAGCAGCTGAACTGTCTCTCCCCTGTGTAAATGCACTGGTTGATCATCAGTTCCTGAGAGGTTTTGAGTCCGGCCTCTCAGTCAGAGCATTTAAAGGGTCTCTCCTTGGTGTGAGTAACATTGTGTCTCAGCAAGCTGGATGACTGAGTGAATCCCTTCCCACACACAGAGCAGGGGAATGGTTTCTCCCCAGTGTGAACTCGCTGGTGTATCCGCAGTGTGGATAACCTTTTAAATCTCTTTGTGCAGTGAGAGCAGCTGAACGGTCTCTCCCCAGTGTGAACTCGCTGGTGAATCAACAGTTCATGAGAGCTTTCAAAACCAGTCCCACAGTCAGTGCATTGAAAGGCTCTCTCCTGGGTGTGAGTGCTTTTGTGCTTCAGCAGGCTGGACAACTGAGTGAATCCTTTCCCACACACAGAGCAGGGGAATGGTTTCTCCCTAGTGTGAACTCGCTGGTGTTTCCGCAGATTGGATGAACTTTTAAATCTCTGTGCAGTGAGAGCAGCTGAAGGGTCTCTCCTCAGTGTGAGTGCGCTGGTGAATCATCAGATCCGCAGCACTTTTGAAGCCACGCCCACAGTCAGAGCATTTAAAAGGTCTCTCATTGCTGGGAGTGACTTTGTGTGTTGTCAGACCAGATGACTGAGTGAATCCCTTCCCACACACAGAGCAAGTGAATGGCCTCTTCCCAGTGTGAACTCGCTGGTGTACCTGCAGATTGGATGAGATTTTGAACCTCTTTGTGCAGTGAGAGCAGCTGAACGGTCTCTCCTCACTGTGAATGCGCTGGTGGATATTCAGATCCGCAGCACTTTTGAAGCCGCTCCCACAGTCAGAGCATTTAAAGGGTCTCTCATTGCTGTGAGTGACTTTGTGATTCTGTAGGTGGGATGGCTGAGTGAATCCCTTTCCACACACAGAGCAGGTGAATGGTCTCTCCCCAGTATGAACTCGCTGGTGTGTCTGCAGGTGGGATGACCGATTGAATCCCTTCCCACACACAGAGCAGGTGAACAGTCCCTCTGCAGTGTGAAAGCGTTTGTGGGACATCAGTTCACCAGAGCTTTTGAAGCCTCTCCCACAGTCAGAGCATTTAAAGGGTCTCTCCTGGGTGTGAGTGACTTTGTGTTTCAGCAGGCTGGATAACTGAGTGAATCCCTTCCCACACACAGAGCAGGTGAACGGTCTCTCCCCAGTGTGAACTCGCTGGTGTTGCCGCAGGTTGGATGATGTTCTGAATGTCTTTGTGCAGTGAGAGCAGCTGAACGGTCTCTCCTCAGTGTGAATGCGCTCGTGCTCTCTCAGATCCGCAGCACGTTTGAAATCGCTTCCACAGTCAGAGCATTTAAAGGGTCTCTCATTGCTGTGAGTGACTTTGTGTCTGAGCAGGTGGGATAACTGAATGTATCCCTTCCCACACACAGAGCAGGTGAATGGCCTCTCCCCGGTGTGACTGCGTCGATGGATTTCCAGGTCACAGGGGGCTCTGTATCTCTTCCCACAGTCCCCACATTTCCACCGTTTCTCCATGGTTCGGGTGTCCTTGTGACTCTCCAGGTTAAACAGTCAGTTAAATCTCACACAGAACACGGGTACAGTCTCTCCCCGCTGTGAATGCTGCGATGTATTTTCAGGCTGTGTAACTGGTTAAAGCTCTTTCCACACTCAGTGCACTGGAACACTCTCACTCGGGTGTGTCTGTGCCTTGGTGCTTTTCCAGTCACATTGATATTAAAGACCTGTTTTCGCAGACGGAACAGAGAAACATTTCTCCTTCCAGATTCAAAGGCCGATAATATTCAGGTCCGATGAATTGAGTGAGGGTGTCAGATGCTGGTGTGATGTTTGTTTCAAGATTTTGGTCTGTTAATCCTCACCTTCTCATATCCTGTAAACGAGTTTGAAAAATTCATCAATGTCAGTGCAGGATAGAAATTCAGAACAGACAATTCTAGTTTCTATGGAGCATTCTTTCCTCTCTCATTCCCCAAAAGCTGTAAATCTCCATTCCACACACTCTCCCTCCATTCTCACTCTGCTGTATCTAATATTCACCCTCCCAATTCTCCTGAAGGTGCTGATTGAGGCTGATTGACAGATCCATGCTCACTGCTTCCTGTCCTGGGTAGTTTAACAAAACCAGGTTAAAGTCCAACAGGTTTATTTGGTAGCAAAAGCCACAAGCTTTCGGAGCCTTAAGGGAATTCCCACTCACCTGAAGAAGGAGCTTAAGGCTCCGAAAGCTTGTGGCTTTTGCTACCAAATAAACCTGTTGGACTTCAACCTGGTTTTGTTAAACCTCTTACTGTGTTTACCCCAGTCCAACTCCGGCATCTCCACATCCTGTCCTGGGCACAGAGAGCTGGAAATCTCCATGCAGGCTGCCAGACAGATATATGTCTGTCTGACTGGACTAACAATGTGTGGAATGTACAGACTGGATTCACTTCCTTTCCCTTCAGCTGCTGCAAGTCCCCAATTTCCCCAGAATGAGAAAAGAAATGGAAATGGGGAGAAAAGAAAGTGTTTTACTCACAGATGTTGGCCTCTTTTAAGGACTGTTTAACTGTGTCCATTGCAGTACTGAACCCTTTAAAATCACAGAAAGAGTTTAACAAAAGCAGTCCAACAGTTACTAACCCACAGGAGGAATGCTGAGGACAGGAGGAAGATTGAATCTGTCCACTCCCCCAAGGCCCGGGGCTGTGCATGTCCAAGGGAGAGGGGAAGCTGCGCATGTGCGGTGGAGAGCTCCGCCCCCGCCCACATTCTGTGGTGTTGACCAATGGGAACTCTGGAGGACCGGAAGTTCTCTGATCCTCCAGCCAATCAGAGCTTCCCCATTGTCTGAATGCGGAAGTTGTACAATGAGCTTGTTCAGCTGCTCATTCCTGCCCAGCAAAGCTGCTGCTGCTTCTCTCTCTGAATGAAGATTGAGCTTCAGACAGACTCAACCTTCCTCCTGTCTCTCCAACAGCTGTGAGAGTGTGGGCCAGTGGCGCAATGGATAACGCGTCTGACTACGGATCAGAAGATTCCAGGTTCGACTCCTGGCTGGCTCGATGTCAATTTGAAAAATAGTTTGTGAGCTCCTTTTGACCTAAAAGAGGCCAACATCTGTGAGTAAAACACTTTCTTTGCTCCCCTTTTGCGTTTCTTTGGCATTCTGGGGGAAATTGAGGACTTGTTGAATTTTTAACTTCCAGGTCACCACTCGCTGTCTAAATAGAATTCCTCCTCACATTCTTCATGTATCTGTAACCAGGTAATACAGTGCATTACACACAGCATCAGTCAGCTCATTTATGTCCAAATGTAAAACTTTAACGTGGCTGTCAGCTTGAAGATTAATCATGGATCATTTGCACTTCCACAACCCTCTGAGGCAGCGGGTTCCAGGTAATGACCTTTCTGCACCAAAATAAAATTCTTCCCCACATCCTTCCCTTTCTCCCAATCCAGTTATCCAGTCCCACATATGGCACAGATTTTAGTTTCTGGTGTGTAGGCCGGCCGTTACACGTAGATTTTCAGATCTCTGTGTCCAATATAGAAAGTGGTCAGCATGGATCTGTTAATCAGTCTGAATCAGCACCTTCAATAGACTTGGGAGGTCTACCTCTGTGGAGGTAGGCGGGAGTCTCGCATGGTGGTCTGCCTCCCTGGGGCCGGGATCCAGGATGTCGCTAGTCGCGTCCCGGAAATCCTGAGGTGGGAGGGAGAGGAGCCTGAGGTAGCGGTACATATTGGTACCGCTGATGTGGGTAGGAAGGGAGAAGGGGTCATGAAAAGGGAGTACAGGGAATTAGGGAGACAGCTGAGAAAGAGGAAAGCAAAGGTAGTAATCTCAGGATTACTGCCTGTGCCACGGGAAGGTGAGGGCAGGAATGGAGTGAGGTGGAAGATGAATGTGTGGCTGAGGGACTGGTGCAGGGGGCAGGGATTCAGGTTCCTGGACCATTGGGACCTCTTTAGGGGCAGGGGTGATCTGTATACAAAAAACGGGTGGAACTTGAATCACAGGGGGACCAATATCCTGGCCGGTAGGTTGGCTAAGGCTACTGGGGAGAATTTAAACTAGATAGGTTGGGGGGAGGGGAGCTAGAAGAGTTGACTAGGATCAAGGAACTAATTGATGGGGGGGAGGATGCAGGGGTAAGGGGAATTACAAAATTAATGGTAGAGGAGAGGGTGCAAGTGAATGAAGGCGGTAATTTAGATAAGGGAGTAGAGGGAGAGGGTGTTTGCGACTCATCAAAGCGGCTCCAGATAAAAGCTGGAATAAGGACACTTTGCCTGAATGCACGAAGCATTCGGAACAAGGTAAATGAGTTGATGGTGCAAATCAGCACAAGTGGGTACGATCTAGTGGCCATTACAGAAACGTGGCTGAAAGGTGACCAGGACTGGGAGATGAATATCCAGGGGTATCAGGCGTTTAGGAAGAATAGACAGGAAGGAAAAGGTGGTGGGGTCGCGCTATTAATAAGAGATAATATCAGGGTAGTACTGAGGGATGACATAGGCTCTGAGGAACAAAACGTGGAATCATTATGGGTAGAGATGAGGAATAGTAGAGGGAGAAAGACACTAGTAGGTGTGGTATATAGGCCCCGAAATAATAATGTTGAGGTAGGGAGGGCTATAAACAAGCAGATAAGGGATGCGTGTAAAAACGGAACGGCAATAATCATGGGGGACTTCAACATGCACATTGACTGGCAGACTCAAGTCGGTAAGGGTGGAATGGAGGAAGAGTTCTTAGAATGCTGTCGGGATAGTTTCCTTGAACAGCATGTTACGGAACCGACGAGGGAACGAGCTATTTTGGATCTGGTATTGTGTAACGAGGTAGGTAGAATTAAGGATCTTATTGTGAAGGACCCTCTTAGGTCTAGTGACCACAATATGGTCGAATTTCTGATTCAGATGGAAGAGGAGAAAGTTTGGTCCCAAACCAGTGTCCTCTGTTTGAACAGAGGGAAATATGATAGGATGAGGGATGAATTGGCTAAGGTAGCCTGGGAGAGCAGGCTGGCAGGTAGGATAGCTGAGGAACAGTGGAGGATTTTTAAGGAGATCCTTTTCAGTTCTCAGCAAAAATATATTCCAGCAAAAAACAAGGATTGTAAGAAAAGGGAGAACCAGCCGTGGATAACGAAGGAAATAAAGGAGAGTATTAAAATAAAAACAGCTGCGTACAGAGTGGCCAAAAATAGTGGAGAAACAAGTGATTGGGAAAAATTTAAGAAACAACAAAGAGAGACTAAGAAAGCGATAAAGAAAGGAAGGATAGACTATGAAGCTAGGCTAGCAATTAATATAAAAAATGATAGTAAAAGTTTTTATAAATATATAAAAAGGAATAGAGTGGCTAGAGTGAATGTTGGACCCTTGGAGGACGAGAGGGGGGAGTTAATAGTGGGAAATGAGGATATGGCTGAGTCTTTAAATAAGTTTTTTGTGTCGGTCTTCACGGTGGAGGACACAAATAGTTTGCCAAATATTAACGATAGAGGGTTGGCAGCAGGAGAAATACTTAATACAATTAATGTTACCAGAGAGGCAGTGCTGGGTAGACTAATGGGACTGAAGGTGGACAAGTCCCCGGGTCCGGATGGAATGCATCCCAGGGTATTGAAAGAAATGTCAGAGGTAATAGTGGATGCGTTAGTGATTATTTATCAAAACTCGTTGCATTCTGGGGTAGTGCCGGTTGATTGGAAAACGGCTAATGTTACGCCGCTGTTTAAAAAAGGAAGGAGACAAAAGGCGGGTAACTATAGGCCGGTCAGCTTAACGTCTGTAGTAGGGAAAATGCTGGAATCCATTATTAAAGAGGAGATAGCAGGGCATCTGGATAGAAATGGTTCGATCAATCAGACGCAGCATGGATTCATGAGGGGAAAGTCGTGCTTGACGAACATGTTGGATTTTTATGAAGATGTGACTAGGGCGGTTGATGGAGGAGAACCGGTGGATGCGGTGTTTTTGGATTTCCAAAAGGCGTTTGATAAGGTGCCCCATAAAAGGCTGCTGAAGAAGATTAGGGCACACGGAGTTGGGGGTAGTGTGTTAAAGTGGATTGGGGACTGGCTATCCGACAGGAAGCAAAGAGTCGGAATAAATGGGTGTTTTTCCGGTTGGAGGAAGGTAACTAGTGGCGTGCCGCAGGGATCGGTACTCGGGCTGCAACTGTTTACCATTTCTATAGATGATCTGGAGGAGGGGACGGAGTGTAGGGTAACGAAGTTTGCAGACGACACAAAGATAAGTGGAAAAGTGAATCGTGTGGAGGACGGAGAAGATCTGCAGAGAGATTTGGACAGGCTGAGTGAGTGGGCGAGGATATGGCAAATGGAGTATAACGTTGATAAATGCGAGGTTATACACTTTGGAGGAAATAATAACAAATGGGATTACTATCTCAATGGAAACAAATTAAAACATGCTACCGTGCAAAGGGACCTGGGGGTCCTTGTGCATGAGACGCAAAAGCCCAGTCTGCAGGTACAACAGGTGATCAAGAAGGCAAATGGGATGTTGGCCTATATCGCGAGGGGGATAGAATATAAAAGCAGGGATGTCTTGATGCACCTGTACAGGGCATTGGTGAGGCCGCAGCTGGAATACTGTGTGCAGTATTGGTCCCCTTATATGAGGAAGGATATATTGGCATTGGAGGGAGTGCAGAGAAGGTTCACCAGGTTGATACCGGAGATGAGGGGTTTGGATTATGAGGAGAGGCTGAGGAGATTGGGTTTGTACTCGTTGGAGTTTAGAAGGATGAGGGGGGATCTTATGGAGACTTATAAGATAATGCGGGGGGGGGGGGGGGGGTGGGGGGGGCTGGATAGGGTGGAGGCGGAGAGATTCTTTCCACTTAGTAAGGAAGTTAAAACTAGAGGACACAGCCTCAAAATAAAGGGGGGTCGGTTTAAGACAGAGTTGAGGAGGAACTTCTTCTCCCAGAGGGTGGTGAATCTCTGGAATTCTCTGCCCACTGAGGTGGTGGAGGCTATCTCGCTGAATATGTTTAAAGCGCGGATGGATGGATTCCTGATCGGTAAGGGAATTAAGGGTTATGGGGATCAGGCGGGTAAGTGGTACTGATCCACGTCAGATCAGCCATGATCTTATTGAATGGCGGGGCAGGCTCGAGGGGCTAGATGGCCTACTCCTGCTCCTATTTCTTATGTTCTTATGTATACTCAGGAGAGCACAGTGAGAATTGAGGGAGAGTGTGTGGGATGGAGATTGACAGCTTTTGGAGAATGAGAGAGGAAAGAATGTTCCATAGAAACTAGAATTGTCTGTTCTGAATTTCTATCCTGTACTGACAATGATGTCTATTGTAAATTCCTTTCATAGATATCAGGAGATGAGGATTTATAGACAGAAATTTCAAACTAAACATCACATCAAGATTTGACAGAGCCATTCGATTTATTGGGACCTGAATATCATCGACCTTTGAATCTAGAAAAGCAATGTTTGTCTGATCTGTTTGCTTCAGGAGATTTTAAACATCAGTGTGACTGGAACACACCTGAGTGAGAGTGTTCCAGTCCACTGATAGTGGAAAGAGCTTTAACCAGTTACACAGGCTGAAACAACATTGCACCGTTTACAGTGAAGAGAGATCGTACACGTGTTCTGTGTGGACAAGGATTCAACTGATCATCAAACCTGGAGAGTCACAAGGACACCCGCATCATGGAGAAACTGTGGAAATGTGACGATTGTGGACAAGGATTCATGTTGCCCTGTGATTTGGAAATTCATCAACGCAGTCACACTCGGGAGAGACCCTTCACTTGCTCAGTGTGTGGGAAGGGATACATTAAGTTCTCCCACCTGCTGAGTCACAATCTCACTCACACCAATGAGAGACCCTTTAAATGCTCTGACTGTGGGAGTGGATTCAAAAGCTCTGGAGAACTGGTGTCCCACCAGCGCATTCACAGTGAGGAGAGACTGTTCAGCTGCTCTCACTGCACAATGAAATTTAAATGGTCATCCACACTGCGGAGACATCAGCGAGTTCACACCGGGGAGAGACCGTTCAGCTGCTCCATGTGTGGGAAGGGATTCTCTCGGTCCTCCGAACTGCGGGCACACCAACGAATTCACACTGGGGAGAGACCGTTCACCTGCAGTGTGTGTGGGAAGGGATTCTTTCGGTCATCCACCCTGCTGACGCACAAAGCCACTCACACCAATGAGAGACCCTTTAAATGCTCTGACTGTGAGAGTTGCTTCAAAAGTTCTCGGGATCTGATGTCCCACCAGCGCATTCACACTGAGGACAGACCGTTCAGCTGCTCTCTCAGCACAATGAGATTTAGATCATCATCAAACCTGCGGAACCACCAGCGAGTTCACTCCGGGGAGAGACCATTCACTTGCTCTGACTGTGGGAAGGGATTCACGCAGTTATCCGCCCTGCTGACACACCAGCGAGTTCACACCGGAGAGAGGCCATTCACCTGCTCTGTGTGTGGGAAGGGATTCACTAATTTACCCAACCTGCTGAGTCATAAAGTCACTCACACCAGTGAGAGGCCCTTTAAATGCTCGGACTGTGGGAGTGAATTCAAAATTTCTGGGGAACTGGTGTCCCACCAGCGCATTCACACTGAGGACAGACCGTTCAGCTGCTCTCTCTGCACAAAGAGATTTAAGAGGTCATCCACACTGCAGAGACACCAGCGAGTTCACACCAGGGAGAGACCGTTCATCTGCTCTGTGTGTGGGAAGGGATTCAGTCAATCATTCACCCTGCTGACACACCAGCGTCTTCACACCGAGGAGAGACCATTTACCTGCACCGAGTGTGGGAAGGGATTCACTCAGTCATCCACCCTGCTGACTCACCAGCAAGTTCACAGCGGGGAGAGACCGTTCACCTGCTCCGAGTGTGGGAACAGATTCACTCGGTTATCCAGCCTGCAGAGACACAAAGTCACTCACTCCCAGGAAAGACCCTTTAAATGCTCTGACTGTGGGAGTGGCTTCAAAATTTCTGAGCATCTGATAGATCACCAGCGCATTCACACTGGGGAGAGACCGTTCAGCTGCTCTCACTGCACAAAGAGGTTTGGAAGGACATGCACACTGAGGAGACACCAGCGAGTTCACACTGGGAGAGACCATTCACCTGCTCTGTGTGTGCGGAAGGATTCACTCGATACCCCAGCTGCTGACGCACAATGTCCCTCACACCCAGGAGAGACCCTTTAAATGCTCTGACTGTGGGAATGGTTTCAAAAGCTCTCAGGAACTGATGATCCACCAGTCCAATCACAGCTGCTGTGTGTGCGAAGAAATTCACCAGTTCATCCCTCCTGCTGAGACACCAGCGAGTTCACAAGTGATGACAGGGGTTGGATTCTGCTGTTATTGCTGCTGTTAATCACATCCAGGACTGAACCATGTCCATTCTGACAGTAGGTGAAGTGGAGGGTCGGAGGGTTTCTTTCTGCTGGACTGGCCGGTCTCACAATTCTGCTTCCAGTGGGCTGATGCTCTTTGAGCCTGGGAGAGCACATTTCCACTGAAATGACCCACACAAACTGACGAAGAACATTTATTTTATCCTGGACAGTAAATAATTTTTTTCCTAACGCTGCAGGTAGATCTACAGTAAGTACATTTGTCTCTGTTCCATTGAGTCTACAGCACAGGGCCAGGCCAGTCGGCCCAATTGGTCTGTGTCAGTATTTATGCTCCACATGAGCCTCCACCCACCCCCCTCTTCATCTCCCCCCATCAGCATATCCTTCTATTCCTCTCTCCCTCATGTATGTATCCAGCTTCCCCTTCAATGTATCCATGCTGTTCACCTCAACCACTCACTCGCTGGGCAAAGAGGTTTCTCACTGAAATTCCTGTTGGATTATTGAACCCCTTCATAACCTTAAAGACTTCCATCAGGTCACCCTTCAGTCTTCTCTTTTCTAGAGAAAAGCAGCCCCAGCCTTTCCTGAGGGTTAAATGCTCTCAGTTCTGGGATTATTCTTGTGAATCTTTGTTGCCGCTTCTCCAGTGCCTCTATTTCCTTTTTCTAAATGGAGATCACAAATGTTGACAGTGCTCCCAGTGTAGCCGAACCCTGGTTCTAAACAAGTTGAACTGAACCTCCCTGCTGTTCAATTCTATTCCTCGAGAATGGAACCCTGTATATGGGCCCCACACTTTAGGAAAGATGTGAAGTTCTTAGAGAGGGTGCAGAGGAGATTTACGAGAATGACTCCAGGGATGAGGGACTTCAGTGAGTTGGAGGGAGTGGAACAGCTGAAATTTCTCTCTTTAGATCAGACAGGCATTAGGATTGGGAATGGGGCCATTCAGCCCATTGAGTCCATGCTGGCTCTCTGTAGATCAAACTGTTGCCCTGTTCTCTCTCCGTGTCCCTGCGGATTTATTTCCCTGAAGTTCCCATCCAATTTCCTTTTGGAAACATTCCATTATCTCTGCTTCAGCCGCTCGTAAGAAGTGAGTCCCAGATATTTACCACTTCAAATGCAAACGAGGAGCAGAGAGCACAAAAGGAGGCGGTGTGACCCATTGTGCCCCTGCTGCCTCTTCAAACATTCTCAGCAACAAGGTCAAGGAAGACATGTTAAATTCTAACATGTGACTGGAGCTTTATTTTAAAAATTAATGTTGGATTCACCTGCATGCTTGTGGAAGATGCATTGCTGGCAGGAATTGTCTGAACTAAGAATTTCTTCTATTAATTTGATCAGTTGGAGGACATTATATTCTGTCAAATCTGGCTCAAGAGTAAGGTTGATTGCTCAGTTCAAGTAAGAAGGAAAGCTATTGGCTTGCAGCAAGTGTCTTTTCAAACCAGTTTATCTTGTATTAACCTTATTCAGTTGTGGGACATGGACGTCGCTGGCTGGCCAACATTTATTGCCCATCCCTAGATGCCCTTGTTCAGAGGGCAGTTGAGAGTCAACCACGTTGTATGAACCAAATGTGTTCATTAAATATTACTGTATTTAGAACAAAGAACAAAGAAAATTACAGCACAGGAACAGGCCCTTCGGCCCTCCAAGCCTGCACCGACCATGCTGCCTGACTTAACGAAAACCCCCTACCCTTCCGGGGACCATATCCCTCTATTCCCATCCTATTCATGTATTTGTCACGATGCCCCTTAAAAGTCACTACCGTATCGCTTCCACTACCTCCCCCAGCAACGCGTTCCAGGCACCCACTACTCTGTGTAAAAAATCTGCCTTGTACATCTCCTTTAAACCTTGCGCCTCGCACCTTAAACCTGTGCCCCCCAGTAATTGACTCTTCCACCCTGGGAAAAGGCTTCTGACTATCCACTCTGTCCATGCCTCTCATAATCTTGTAGACTTCTATCAGGCCGCCCCTCAATCTCCGTCGCTCCAGTGAGAACAAACCAAGTTTCTCCAACCTCTCCTCATAGCTAATGCCCTCCATACCAGGCAACATCCTGGGGGCGGCACGGTAGCACAAGGGGCGGCACGGTAGCACAGTGGTTAGCACTGCTGCTTCACAGCTCCAGGGTCCCGGGTTCGATTCCCGGCTCGGGTCACTGTCTGTGTGGAGTTTGCACATTCTCCTCGTGTCTGCGTGGGTTTCCTCCGGGTGCTCCGGTTTCCTCCCACAGTCCAAAGATGTGCGGGTTAGGTTGATTGGCCAGGTTAAAAATTGCCCCTTAGAGTCCTGAGATGCATAGGTTAGAGGGATTAGCGGGTAAAATATGTGGGGGTAGGGCCTGGGTGGGATTGTGGTCGGTGCAGACTCAATGGGCCGAATGGCCTCCTTCTGCACTGTAGGGTTTCTATGATTTCTATGATTAAATCTTTTCTGTACCCTCCTCAAAGCCTCCACCTCTTTCTGGTAGCGTGGCGACCAGAATTGAACACTATGTTTCAAGTGCGGCCTAACTAAGGTTCTATAAAGCTGCAACATGACTTGCCAATTTTTAAACTCAGTGCACTGGCCGATAAAGGCAAGCATGCTGTATGCCTTCTTGACTACCTTCTCCACCTGCATTGCCACCTTCAGTGACCTGTGTACCTGTACACCCAGATCCCTTTGCCTATCAATACTCATAAGGGTTCTGCCATTTACTGTATATTTCCTATCTGTATGAGACCTTCCAAAATGCATTACCTCACATTTGTCTGGATTAAACTCCATCTGCCATCTCTCCGCCCAAGTCTCCAACCGATCTATATCCTGCTGTATCCTCTGCTGGTCCTCATCGCTATCCGCAAATCCTCCAACCTTTGTGTCGCCCGCAAACTTACTGATCAAACCAGTTACATTTTCCTCCAAATCATTTGTGCATATTACAAACAGCAAAGATCCCAGCACTGATCCCTGGGGAATGCCACTTGTCACAGCCCTCCATTCAGAAATGCATTCTTCCACTGATACCCTCTGTCTTCTTTGACCACGCCAGTTTTGTATCCACCTTGCCAGCTCACCTCTGATCCCATACGACTTCACCTTCTGCACCAGTCTGCCACGAGGTACCTTGTCAAAGGCCTTACTGAAGTCCATGTAGACAACATCCACTGCCCTACCCTCATCAATCATCTTCGTCACTTCCTCGAAAAACTCGACCAAGTTCGTGAGACACGACCTCCCCTTCACAAAACCATGTTGCCTCTCACTAATACGTCCACTTATTTCCAAGTGGGAATAAATCCTGTCTCGAAGAATCCTCTCCAATAATTTCCCGACCACTGATGTAAGGCTCACCGGCCGGTAATTACCTGGATTATTCTTGCTACCCTTCTTAAACAAAGGAACAACATTGGCTATTCTCCAATCCTCTGGGACCTCCCCTGTCGCCAGTAAGGATACAAATATTTCTCTCAAGGCCCCAGCAATTTCCTCCCTTGCCTCCCTCAGTATTCTGGGGTATATCCCATCAGGCCCTCGGGACTTGTCTACCTTAATGTTTCTCACGAACCCCAATACCTCCTCCTTTTTGATCTCAACATGACTCAAACTATCTACACATCCTTTCCCAGACTCATCATCCACCAAGTCCTTCTCTTTGGTGAATACTGACGCAAAGTACTCATTTAATATCTCGCCCATTTCCTCTGGCTCCGCGCATAGATTCCCTCCCTTGTCCTTGAGTGGGCCAACCCTCTCCCTGGCTACCCTCTTGCTCTTTATATATGTATAAAAAGCCTTGGGATTTTCCTTAATCCTGCTGGCCAATGCTTTTTCGTGACCCCTTTTAGCCCGCCTTACTCCTTGCTTAAGTTTCTTTCTACTTTCCTTGTATTCCACACTTGCTTCATGTGTTCCCAGCCTCCTAGCTTTGACAAATGTTTCGTTTTTCTCTTTGACGAGGCTCACAATATCTCTCATTATCCAAGGTTCCCAAAACTTGCCATACTTATCCTTCACCCTTACAGGAATGTGCTGGTCCTGAATCCCTATCAACTTACACTTGAAAGCCTCCCACACGCCAGATGTTGATTTGCCCTCAAACATCTGCCCCATCTGGTAGCTATTTATTAGCTACCAGTCATGAACAGATGAGAAATTAATGAGCCTTAATTGAGTTATAGTTAATCAATGAATCAGTCGTTATAGTAAAAGATTGAGTTTAATTGCTGTGTATGTAAAGAATGTGCAATGAGGATAAATGTACTGGCGAGAGAGACCTTCAAGCTCTGATTCGCCTCAACATTTGAAACTGTGAGAATAAGGGATTGTATAGAATCAGCTAAAGGGATAGTATGAACCAGTTCTCTTGTATTCCTGTCTAAGATAATAAGAGGTGGTGGTGTTAGTAATTGAGGATCCAGTTAAATTAATCTAGTGGTCAAATTGACCAATTGTCATGATACAACAGGCCCAACTCTGACGTGAAGTAATCGTCACTTTGTGGATAAAAGTAGAGGTTCTGAACGTCTTCCTTGTGAGCCAAATACTGAAAACTCCCGAGGCTGAGTTCCAAGGAAATTACTGTCAGAGAAGGAACCAGAGAGGGTTACTCTTCTACAGACTGATCACCCGCATGAAGCTGTAAAAGTCAATGTCTTAAAGTTTATTTATTAGTCTCTCTATTTGTGCGATGCCCATGGCAGTTTCCCAACTGGGGCGCAGGCCCTGTTATTCTCAGCTAATATTAGCCTCAACTCCATCGCCTGGCTGTCATTGACACGAGCAATAGAGACAGAAAGGTGCCCAGGCTCAAATGGGAAGTCGAAATGTGTGCCTTTAAATGAACTGTTAGGATCTCTGATGATCAACAATTTTTAAAAAAATTCTAAACCCAGTGAGTAAATTAAAGAATGACATGACAAAACTTCAAGTTTATGGCGTTTACTCCAACAAACTGGAAGCAACAATGATTAAACACTTTTTTATAGGGAACATCGCCCTTAAACTGTAAAATTAAACTTTGCCCTTTTACTCTTAACACCATTAAATATCCACTCAATGGATATATTTTACCCTGCCTTGGAATGTTGACACTCTTTCTCCAAAAACCAGCCCAAAGTGATTCTTTCCTCCTCAACAGTTTATTTCCATTGTTTTCCTTTTCCAGTCTGGCAACCTTTAATCCCAGAACTGTCCTTCACAGTGATGGTTCTCCTGGACATTTTCCCACGAACACAAGCAAGGCGAATCTTCCAGCCTTGGTTCAGAATTCTCAGGAATTTGTGACCAACATTCGACATCGGAGCAGAAGTCGGCCATTTGGCCCTTTGAGTCGGCTCCACCGTTTATTTACATCATGGCTGATCTTTTTGTGTTGCGTTCTCGTGCTATACCCGATACTTTTGATGCCCTTATCCAACAAGAATTAGTATAAAGGCAAAATTCTGCTGTTGTTGGAATCTGAAACAAAAACAGAAAATGCTGGACAATCTCAGCAAGTCTGACAGCATCTGTAGAGAGAGAATGGAGGCAACATTTTGAGTCAGGATTACTCTTTGTCAGAGGTGAAGACAAGGAAAATCGGACAAAATTGGGAAGCAATCTATTAAACCTCCTCTGAACCACTTTCAATGCATTTGTATCATTTCTTAAATAGGAGACAAAGCTGCACCGAGTGTTCAAGATGCAGTCTCAGCAACGCCCTGCATAACTGAAGCAGAACATTTTTACTCCTGTGTTCACTTTCTCTCGTAATAAAGGATAACATTCCATTTGTAGGAACTTTGATTTATTTGAACTAAGATTTATGGGGGTTCTCTTGTTTACAATAATCTCCCTAATCGTAAATCACACCAGGTTCCAGTGTCTTAACCATGTGGTAAGAAAGAACACATTAAATGGTGAATTCAGAAAGTTTATTTATCATTAAAAATGTAACAAGTCAGAAAGATAAAAACGGAGTGTCGATTAACAGTTAATAGAGAAAGTTTAACATTAACAATTGAACAGACTTCTCTCCATCCCTCTCAGACCAGGACATGAAGTGACCGCTCCAAAAACATGGATAACTTGTAAAACCAACAGCTCTCAACACCTCTCTGTAAACATCTCTCCCTCCACCTCTCTCTACCAAATTGCCTTCTCAAGACCACTTTTTTATACTTTAAAAATGCCGAAAGCCCATCTTAGCCAATTCCCATAAATCTTCAATTATAAACTAAAATAGACATGAGTTTTCAGATGATTTGAAAAGAAATGAACTGTCTGCTGAAAGGGTTAACTTTTCTACAGAACCTAAAGGGATGGGGAGTGAGCAGCAAACACTTGGCCCTCAATAATACCACTTTACACAAGAATAAAAATCAAAACAAACTCGATTGTAAACTTCATCTCTTAATTTTTTTGTTATATTCCAGAACCTAATTATTTTCATTTGATCAGTTTTTGTTAGGGATGGACAACTTCTGTTCTTTATAAACTGATTCACCCATTTTGTTTATTCTACATGGGCTCGGAGAATCAGAACCCAGACTTTATCATCCTTATCCTTTTTCTCCCTTTGCCACCACTCCCTCTGTTTTGCGGGAGGGTCGTGGGGATTCCAATCAGAACTAATCATTTTATCAGAAAAGTTAAATACTGCGGATGCTGGAATCTGAAACAACAACAGAAAATGCTGGAAAAGCTCAGCAGGTCTGGCAGCATCTGTGGAGACAGAGTGGAGCCAATGTTTCAAGTATGGATGACCCTTCATAAGAGCTGTTATGAAATGTCTTCCAGACTTGAAACGTTGGCTGTATTCTCTAATAATTTTATCGATAAGTTTCTTGTTCTTAGTTTCCAAACAGCAGGTAAGAGACCTGTCCAGTCCTCACTCGAGCTCTGATTTTTCACTGGCCATGCTTGGGTCAGTTTATAACCATTAGAATCTACTCTGAGGTCTGCTTTTCAGTCCAGTGCTACTTGGAGTATACCGTCACTTCACTGACTATCGGGTCACATGTCCCTCACAGTTCTTATCACAAATTTGGGATAAAATAATTTAAACAATGCCTGAGAACGCTTTTTAACTTCTTAACCAACTACCTACCACTGTTTGTTGATTGGTCAGACCCCCTTTTTACAGATTCGGGTATCTCAGCCGCTGAACACCAGCCGGTCCTGGAATAAGTTTAATTCTAACCCATTCTGAGTAAATATTCTCACCAGGTCCTCTGTCGGGGCCCTGCTAAGCAGCTTTAATGGTCCGTGATTGCAGAAACTGAGCAGTCACAGGAATGTGGTCAAGATAGTCCAGTCCCACAATGCCTCACATTCAATCTGCAGTCCTTCAATTATAACAGAATATGTGGCTGTATGTAGCTGCCTCGGCCACAATCAGCGCCAACACTGCCTTCCTGAACTGCTACAATGCCTGAGGTATAAGTACACCCACAGTGCTGTTAGGGAGGGATTTCCAGCTACACATTCCATACTTCCTCTAGACTGTAGGTGGATATCAGATTGATATATTCCATTCACCCACACCCAAGGTGAGTTATTCCAATTTCTTTATTGTCCAGGACAATATATTCACAATATCTTTCAAACAGAAATTAAAGAATATTTTGATGCAGTGCATGGTACTGACCTGGAACTTGCTGCCTACGAGGGTGGAGGAAGTGGAGACAGTAAACAATTACAAAGGAAATTGGATGGGCTTCTGGGGGAGTTTCAAACAGAAATGCTGACTAAATATCTCTGAACTTCCTCACACCCGGTCACTCTGTGATCCTTGTGAAATTTGAAACCAGGTATTCGCAACAAGACTCAAAGAGCATCAGCCCACTGGAGGCAAAGTTGTGAGACCGGCCAGTCCAGCAGAAGGAAACCCTCCGACCCTCCCCATTGACCAACTGTGAGAATGAACAGAATGCAGTCCTGGTGTAATTGAGAGCAGAAACAATAACAGCAGAATCCAACCCCTGTGAACTTGTTGGTGCCTCAGCAGCTGGGATGAAATTCTGAACCCTTTTTATACACTGAGCAGGTGGACGGTTTCTCCCCAGTGTAACCTCACTGATGTCTCAGCAGGTGGGACAACTGAGTGAATTCCTTCCCACACTGAGAGCAGGTGAATGGCCTCTCCCCATGTGAACTCGCTGGTGTCTCTGCAGGTTTGATGAACGAGCGAAACCCTTCCCACACTGAGAGCAGGTAAACGGCCTCTCCCCAGTGTGAATGCGCTGATGTGTCTGCAGGACGGATGACTGAGCGAAACCCTTCCCACACTGAGAGCAGGTAAACGGCCTCTCCCCGGCGTGAATGCGCTGATGTGTCTGCAGGTGGGATAACTGAGTGAATCCCTTTCCACACTGAGAGCAGGTGAACGGCCTCTCCCCAGTGTGAATTCGCTGGTGTCTCTGCAAAGTGGATGACATGGTGAATCCCTTTCCACACTGAGAGCAGGTGTACGGCCTCTCCCCAGTATGAACGCGCTGATGTGTCTGCAGGTCGGATAACCGAGTGAATCCCTTTCCACACTGAGAGCAGGTGAATGGCCTCTCCCCAGTGTGAATTCGCTGGTGTGTCCACAGGTTGGATAACTGGTTGAACCCCTTCCCACATTGAGAGCAGGTGAATGGCCTCTCCCCAGTGTGAATTCGCTGGTGTCTCTGCAAAGTGGATGACACAGTGAATCCCTTTCCACACTGAGAGCAGGTGAACGGTCTCTCTCCAGTGTGAACTCGCTTGTGTGTCTGCAGGTGGGGGAACCGAATGAATCCCTCCCCACACTCAAAGCAGATGAATGGCCTCTCCCCAGTGTGGTTGCGCCGATGAGCATCCAGCAGAGAGGGGTATCTGTATCTCTTTCCACAGTCTGCACATTTCCATGGTTTCTCCATGGTGCAGGTGTCCTTGCCTCTCCCTTGGGTGGCCAATCAGTTGAAGCCTTGTCCACACACAGAACACGGGTACAGTCTCTCCCCGCTGTGAATGGTGTGATATTTATTCAGGCTGTGTAACTTGTTAAAGCTCTTCAGTCAGTGCACTGGAACACTCTCACTTGAATGTGGAAGTGTGTTGATGCTTTTCCAGTCACACTAATGTTTGAAATCTTTTCAAATCTTCCAGATTCAATGGCCGATGATATTCAGGTCCCAAGGAATATGACTCTGCCAGATCTAGATGTGACGTTTGAGATTTTAGCCTGTGATTCCTCTTTCAATATCCTGCAAAACAAGTTGACACAAGTCATCAGTGTCAGTACAGGATCGAAATTCAGAACAGACAATTCCAGTTTCTATGGAACATTCTTTCTCTCTCAATCCCCAAAAGCTGTGAATCTCCATCCCACACACTCTCCCTCCATTCTCACTCTGCTGTATCTAATATTTACCCTTCCAATTCTCCTGAAGGTGCTGATTGAGGCTGATTGACAGATCCATGCTCACTGCTTCCTGTCCTTAACACAGAGAGCTGAAAATCTCCATGCAGGCTGCCAAACAGGTACATGTCTATCTGACCGGCCGAACAATGTGTGGAATATACCGACTGGATTCACTTCCTTACCATTCAGTTGCTGCAAGTCCCCAATTTCCTCCAGAATGAGAAAAGAAATGGAAAGGGCGAAACATTGATTTCCTCCCAGATGTTGTCCAGAGGCGGAAGTTTCAATCATTGGCCAACTTCCGCATTGTGACGGCACAATATAACCGAGCCTGAATTAGCCAATAGGAATAAGTCTGTTCCCATGTGACGTCCTGTGGTTCCAGTGCGCAGGCCCGGGCGCGCGTCCACGGGAGCCCCGCCCCCACCCATTGTTCCCCTACCCCTGCACCTCCTCGAGCCAAGGTTTCCAGGCAACCGGCTGGCGGCTCCGGCCAGAGCGAGAAGCCGCTCGGTGATCTCCCCCTCCCCCCTTTCTCTACGGCGGCTGCTCCAAAAAGAGATCGAGAGCGACCGCTGGCGGCAGCCGCACTGCGCCTGCTCCGGACAGCTCGGCTCAGCAGCACTCTCTGCGCCTGCTCCGGACAGCTCGGCTCAGCAGCGCTCTCTGCGGCTGCTCCGGACAGCTCGGCTCAGCAGCGCTCTCTGCGGCTGCTCCGGACAGCTCGGCTCAGCAGCACTCTCTGCGCCTGCTCCGGACAGCTCGGCTCAGCAGCGCTCTCTGCGCCTGCTCCGGACAGCTCGGCTCAGCAGCGCTCTCTGCGCCTGCGTGCTGGGCTGCCAGCTGAGGGAGTGGGGGAGGGGACTTTGCAAAATCTCTTCCCATCATTTTCTTCCAAGTCCCGCAGTTTGATTTGAAACAGAACAGCTTCTGTTTGTAGCTTCACCACAGACTCCAACTTCACACACAGACTCCAACTTCACACACAGACTCCAACTTCACACACAGACTCAAACTTCACACAGACTCAAACTTCACACACAGACTCAAACTTCACCACAGACTCAAACTTCACACACAGACTCAAACTTCACCACAGACTCAAACTTCACCACAGACTCAAACTTCACCACAGACTCCAACTTCACACACAGACTCAAACTTCACCACAGACTCCAACTTCACCACAGACTCAAACTTCACACACAGACTCAAACTTCACACACAGACTCAAACTTCACCACAGACTCAAACTTCACACACAGACTCAAACTTCACACACAGACTCAAACTTCACACACAGACTCAAACTTCACACAGACTCAAACTTCACACAGACTCAAACTTCACCACAGACTCAAACTTCACACACAGACTCCAACTTCACCACAGACTCAAACTTCACACACAGACTCAAACTTCACACACAGACTCAAACTTCACACACAGACTCAAACTTCACCACAGACTCAAACTTCACCAGACTCAAACTTCACCACAGACTCAAACTTCACACACAGACTCAAACTTCACCACAGACTCAAACTTCACACACTGACTCAAACTTCACACACTGACTCAAACTTCACACACTGACTCAAACTTCACACACTGACTCAAACTTCACACACAGACTCAAACTTCACACACAGACTCAAACTTCACCACAGACTCAAACTTCACACACAGACTCAAACTTCACACACAGACTCAAACTTCACACACAGACTCAAACTTCACACAGACTCAAACTTCACACAGACTCAAACTTCACCACAGACTCAAACTTCACACACAGACTCCAACTTCACCACAGACTCAAACTTCACACACAGACTCAAACTTCACACACAGACTCAAACTTCACACACAGACTCAAACTTCACCACAGACTCAAACTTCACCACAGACTCAAACTTCACCACAGACTCAAACTTCACACACAGACTCAAACTTCACCACAGACTCAAACTTCACCACAGACTCAAACTTCACCACAGACTCAAACTTCACCACAGACTCAAACTTCACCACAGACTCAAACTTCACACACAGACTCAAACTTCACCACAGACTCAAACTTCACACACAGACTCAAACTTCACACACAGACTCAAACTTCACACACAGACTCCAACTTCCTCCTCTGGACAACATCTGTGAGGAAAACACTTTCTTTCTCCCCCTGGGAAATACAGAGACAGAGAAATTCTCTGGAACTGGAATTAGAGCCAAATACACTGAGGGGGAAATGTTTGTGATTTTGTGGAACCTGTTTTTATTGTCCGAGTTTTTTAAAGTGTAATTTATCCTGTCTATTCAAACACTGTTTCTTAATGCATGATTCAGTGATGTTAGTTTTAGATTAATTTTTAAAGTAAATTTTTTTTAAAATGAAACATTGTCTTTCAGTTTATTCCATTGGGATTTGTGGGAATTTGTTTATTATAAGGTGACCATGAGGATCGTAACAACATTGATATGTCTGGTGTTGTTATATGGTGCATATGATGTGGAGATGCCGGTGTTGGACTGGGGTGGGCACAGTAAGAAGTCTCACAACACCTGGTTAAAGTCCAACGGGTTTATTTGGAATCATGAGCTTTCAGCGCGCTGCTCCTTCTCACCTGATGAAGGGGCAGCGCTCTGAAAGCTTGTGATTCCAAATAAACCTGTTGGACTTTAACCTGGTGTTGTGAGACTTCTTACTATATGGTGCATATTAGGTATATTATTTATGGATTTGTATTACAGTTGATGTTGTTTAATTCCAGAATAGTATTGTAACTACTCTGTATATTTTCCAGTCAAAGAGTCAGCAGAGCACAAGATAAATCAATTCAGCAGCTTGAGTCCGTGCCAAGTCTCTGTCGGGGAATCCACTCAGTGCCATTTTTCCTCCATATCCCTGTTCCCCAGTACGTTTAATTCCTTCAAGTGCCCGACAAATTTTATTTTGAAATCACTGGTCGTCTCCACTTCCACCACTCTCATCGTCAGTGAGTTCCAGAACATGATTGCTTGCTCCCTAAGTCAAGTTCTTCCGCATCCATCTGTCATAGAATCATAGAAACCCTACAGTACAGAAAGAGGCCATTCGGCCCATCGAGTCTGCACCGACCACAATCCCACCCAGGCTCTACCCCCATATCCCTACATATTTTACCCACTAATCCCTCTAATCTATGCATCCCAGGACACTAAGGGGCAATTTTAACATGGCCAATCAACCTAACCCGCACATCTTTGGACTTTAATCTCTAATCTCTAATCATGTATCTCTAATCATGTAATAGAGTTCTGAATATTGCTTACATTTTTAGTCCACTAAATATGCAAATTTTTTATATGCTTAGACTCAAGCCTGTGTGAAGATTTCGGGAATATGTGTCCTGTACATGAAACAGTCAGCACGGATCTGTCGATTAGGATGAATCAGCACCCTCAGGACAATGTCTATTTCAGGTCCAGCAAAGTGAGAATGGAGGGATGAAGGTTTACAAATTTTCAAGAATGAGAGGAAAGAATGTTCCACAGAAACTAGAATTGTCTGTTCTGAGTTTTTATCCTGTACTGACAGCAATGATTCTTGTGAATTTCTTTCACAGGCTATTAGAAGGGGAGAATTTACAGACACAAATCTCAACAAACATGACGTTAGGATCTGACAGAGTCACCCAATTATTCAGGATCTGAATACCATCGGCATTTGAAACTAGAATGGGAAATGTTTGTCTGTCCCTTCAAACTGTTTAAACATCAGTGTGACTGGAAAATCACTGAGACACATTCACTCGAGTGAGAGTATTCCAGTGAACTGTCTGTGGAAAGAGCTTTAACCAGTTACACAGCCTGGAAAAGATTGAAGGATTCACAGTGAGGAGAGACCATGTATGTGTTATCTGTGGGGTCAAACCTTCATCTGAACCTGGAGATGTACAAAGACACTCAGACCATGGAAATGTAGGGACTGTGGGAAGGGATTCAATTGTCCCTCGAAGCTGGAAACCCTTCGATGCAGCCACACTGTGGAGACACCGTTCACCTGCTCTGAGTTTGGAAGGGGATTTCGTGATTCATCCACCCTGAGGAATCACCAGCGACTTCACATCAGGGAGAGGCCATTCACCTGCTCTGAGTGTGGGAAGAAATTCAGCGATTCGTCTGCCCTGCTGACACACCAGCGGGTTCACAATGGGGAGAGACCATTCACCTGTTGTGTGTGTGGAAAGGGATTCACTCAGTCATCTACCCTGCAGAACCACCAGCGATTTCACATGGGTGAGGGACTGTCCCCCTGCTCAGAGCGTGGGAAGGGATTCACTCACTCATCCCTCCCGCTGACAAACCAACCCATTCACACTGGGCCGAGGCCATTCATCTGCTCCGAGTGTGGGAAGGGATTCACTCAATTATCTAGTCTGCTGAGACACAAACGATTACACACTGGGGAAAGGCCATTCATCTGATGTGTGTGTGGGAAGTGACTCAGTCAATCATCCAGTCTGCTGGAATACTGAGGCACCTCCCCCAATAAGGAACCTGTGAAATGCTCTGACTGTGGGAGCTGCTTTAAAACCTGAGCCTGCCTGAGGGTCGACCAGCGCATTCACACTGAGGAGACCCCGTTCAGGCACTCTCACTGTGCAAAGAGGTTTAGAACATCATCTGACCTCCTGAAACATCAGGGAATTCACACTGGGGAGAGACCCTGATCATTCCCACTCACTTTCAGCGATTTCTCATAAAACCTACCAGATTGGAAGCTTCTGCCTGAAATTTTATTTTCCCTTAGTTTCCAAACTGAGACCATTCACCTGCTCAGTGTGTGGGAAAGGATTCACTTGTTCACCCAAGCGGCTGAGACACCGTGGCAGTCACACCGAGTAGTGATCTTTTGGATGCTCTGACTGTGGCTGTTAATTATATCAATAGAGGTTAAGTTTATTCAGATGGAGGGCACTGATTAGATAGTTATAATGAGCGGGTAAAAAGTGGGACTCACTAATATAGCTTGGAGTCAGAGTTGAACCTGTAATGTTTGATTCTGTGAACAAATCTAGACCAAATAAAGATTGACTCCACCCCAAGGCTGTCAGGATTATAACATGGTAACAGAAAATGCTTGTCTAATGGTGAAGGTTGGAAACTAAAAGAAAGTATATTTCAGACGGAAGCTTCCAATCCCAGCAGCTTTTGTGAGAAATGACTGAAAGGCAGTGGGAATTGTCAGGGTCTGATTACCTGCTGATGCTCTCGGAGTCTGAACCATACAACCAGTGGAAGAATGAAGTGGCGATGTGGACACGGGTTACATCCCGATCAAGGAGGAAACAAGATCTGGCCTTGGCATTGTCACTTCCTAACACAAGGAAAATCAGCAACAAAGCATTTTCTGATCAGCCAAACTGCAAGTTGATACCTGCACTGGCACGGATGATTCATGTAAAGAATTCACTTCAGGTGGTTGGAAGGTAGAATCCCTGTCAATTGGTCTATGGGAGAAATCCCAGATTCCCCTCTGTGCCGGGCGATCGCCCTCCTGCTTTAAAGGGATACAATTAGTTCAATTTTCAGTCATCAATTACCTGATTGTTCCATGAAAAGAATTGCTCGAAGCAACAAATTATTGGAGATACCAGAAGAGGGTTTCTTCATGTGTAACGTTTGGACTGAAGGAGAAAAAACATCTTTTTCTTCGATTTGTTTTGAAACACTGTTTGTGTGAATTTTTGCGATCCCGGTCAGGACTGTTAACGTTTGCAGAGAAATTCGAACACCCAGTGATTAACTGAAAGAATTACATCACAAGATTCCACATTTTTAAACAAAAACAAACTTTACTGTATGTTTAAATAAAATTTAAAAAGACAACACTACAAATTGAATACTACACTCAATAAAGATTTATGATATAAACCTAGTTCTATTTTTTTACCTCACCCCAAGAGTTTCTTTATACTTAATGATATCTTCAAGGTTCATTCACTTTTGTTCCCAGGACCATCCCAGAGGTATGTCAAAGCTCTCTACAATTCACTTTAATTCTCCCCAGTACTCCAGATATTCTCCAAGCTCCAAGAGTTAATGGGAATCCATCCATTATCTTTTCACTAAACAAGCCTCCAATTTTCCTTTAAGCTCTCAAACTGTGGACTCCTCAGTCCAAACATGGGCTTCACTGCATTCTTGCTGAGGGATTTAAATGTTGGAAACACCCCTGGTTTCTAATGGTCCTCTAGGCTTCTAGTCCCACAGCTGGTTCACAGCTCCTGGTCCCACAACTGGTGGCTTCCAAGCTAACTGCAGACTGTCCGCTGGAACCAGGTCATTGATTGGAAAGGACTCAAAAGGTTACGGGGAAAAGGCAGGACAATGGGATTGAGATTTATCAGCCATGATCGAATGGCACAGCAGATTCGATGGGCCGAATAACCTAATTCTGCTCCTCTATCTTATGGTCTAATTCTAACCAAGGGTCCACCCTGAATCACATATCCCCATGGTAACAGAGACGATTGAATATCTAACAGATATTCAGCTTCAAAATTAGACCTTTTTTCCTGAGCTCTGCATGAAGAATTCACCTAACAAAAACAGTACAATAATTGTCAGACCCAATGTCTCCAGCTAAAAGATCCAGCTGACCTTTTACAGTTCTTACCTCTCGAGTTTTGACTTCTTAAACCAACATGGGCCATGCTTTGTGACTGCGAATTCCCTGAGGGTGTTTTCATCAGATTCTCAATCCAGGTTTTCCATTTTTTAAAAGCAATTCTTGCAACTAATTCTTATTTCTAAAACATAGGAATTATGAAATTAGATTTTTGGAACAAAAACAGGAAAAAATGGAAATGTATCACCTTCATAATATCCCATTTAGAATATTACAATATACAATACGCTGTACATCTTAACAACAGTCATGATCTTATTGAATGGTGGAACAGGCTCGAAGGGCCAAATGGCCTCCTCCTGTTCCTAAATCCACTGTTTTCCTCTGTTGATCTATCTTATAACCTGCAATAGACATAATAATCCCTCCATTGTCCACTTCACATTCACAAGTCCAGCTTGGTAACAGCACACTGCTGGGTTCCATGTCCAGGAATTCAGTCCACTGAAGATGGAAATTACTGCTTGCAGTCTTTTCTGACGGTTTTCTTCTTACAATAATTATAGTCCAAAGTTCCTCCTGCAAAAGGAGAGTCTTCATTGCTGTTCATTTGTGAATTTTCAAGTTCTATTTTGAAAACAGTCTGTTCAGAGTTCACATTTTGAAATTTATTTTCTTCCATGTTTGTAGTTCCTCCATTGTTTAAATCCAGAGAGAATATTCCAGTCAATTCCACCTTGAAACCGACTTCTTCTTGCTCAGTTATAGCTGATTCCTTTATTGTCCAGGACAATATATTCACAATATCTTTAAAACAGAAATTAAACATTCCCATTTGATTTCAGACAGTAACATATTATGTTAGTTTGTTCTTTATTGTCGATGTCAGGCTGGGGTTGTTCCCCTTGGAGCAAAGGAGGTTGAGGGGAGATTTGATAGAGGTGGACAAGATTCTGACAGGTTTAGATAAGGTGGACAAAGAAAAGCTGTTCCCATTAGCTGAAGGGACAAGGACGAGGGGGGACACAGATTTCTTGTTTTGGGTCAGAGATGCAAGGCGGGGGAGATGTGAGGAAGAATATTCTAATGCAGCGAATGGTAATGACCTGAAACCCGCTGCCTACGAGGGTGGAGGAAGTGGAGACAATAAACAATTAAAAAGGAAATTGGATGGGCATTTGGGATGTTCCAGACAGAACGAAGAACAAAGAAAATTTTGTTTTCTTTTAAACAAAAAAAAACAAAGAAAATCCATCAAGACATCATTTGACTGAGTGTGGCAGAAAGGGACCTACACAGGGTTGGAATCGGTGGGATTCGGGGGGGGGGGGGGGGGGGGGGGGCAGGGGGAACTCTCTGCCGGTTGGGGATATACCAGGTACAGACGAGGATGGCTGTGGTTGTTGTTGGTCAGTCATCACTGCAAAGGTCACTGCAGGGTTCATCTAAAACTCTGCTGGCCATGTTTAAACTCACATTAAGTGTTATTCCACTATCACCCTTGTGCACGATGATCCACCCAGTAAAGCAACAACTTAATATTAAAATTCTCATCCTTGGTTTCAAATCACTCCATGACCTTGCCTGTCCCAATATCTATAATCTCCTATAAGCCCCACAACCCTCAATATATTACACTGCTCTAATTCTGGTCTTTAGTTTGTCCCTGACCTTGCTTCACCATTGCAAGCTCTACCTTCAGTTGCTTAGGCTCCAACCTCTGGAGTACCATCCCGACACGTCTCCAGCTCTCCATCTCGCTTTACTCCTTTAACACACCCCTTAAAATCTACCACTTTGACCAAACTTTTGGTCATCTAACCTAATATCTTCTTTGTGGCTCAATATCATGCTTTACTTTACAATGCTCCTTGGATGTTTTATTACTTTAAGGCGCTATATAAATATATTTTGTTGTTCCTCATGTCTCCTGGGCCTAATCATTTTCAGCGGCTTCATTAATTACCGTCTCCCCACCGTAGGGTGGGAAACGGGGATGTTCACTGATGATTGCAGTGTATATGACCATTCACAACTCTGAATACTGAAGCTGCCCGCATGCAGCGCAGGACCAGGACAACATTCAGGTTGGAGCTAATACTGTCAATTCATACTGACACCACATAATTATCAGGAAATATCTATTTCCAGCAAGAAAATCTAACCATCTTCCCTTGATATTCAATGGCATTACCATTAGTGAATGCCCCACCAGCAATAACTTTGGGGTTACCATTGACCAGTCATTTAAATACTGTGGTTACAAGAGCAGATCAGAGGTTGGGAGTTTTGTGGCAGGTTACTCACTTAATGACTCCCCAAAGGCTTGCCATGATTCACAAGGTATAAATCAGGAGTAAGGTGGAATATTCCCTACCTGGATGAGTGTATCTGCAACAATTTTGTAGATCCTATCCAGGACAAAGTAGCTCGCCTGATCAGCATCTCAAATACCACCTTAAACATTCACTCTCCACCATTAGCCCACAATGGTGGCAGTGTATCCCACATATTAGATACACTGCAAGAAATCACCAAGGCTGTTTTCGCAGCATGTTCCAAACCCTAACTCCTACCACTTGAAAAACAAGTGCAGCCAGCGTATGGGAATGCCACCATCTGCAAATTGTACTCCACATCACACACCATTCTGACTTGAAACTCAATCACCATTCCTTCTCTGTCACTGCATCAAATTCCTGGAACTCCCTAACAGCGTTGTGGGTATACCTACACCAGATGGATTGCAGCGATTCAAGAAAGTGGCTCACTTTCTTCACAAGGGCAATTAGTGATGCGCAATGAATGTTGGCCTTGCAGCCACATTCACATCCCCTGAAAGAATAAAAAAAATCCTCATCCCTGGTATCATTCCCAGTCATGAGGACTGCAATTATCAATGAACAGCTCCGCTTTCGACTTTATGATGGGGGGGGAAGGTCATTGGTGGAGCAACTGAGGATGGATGGGCCTCGGACACTACCCTGGGGCTGAGATGATTGGCCTCCAACAACCGCGATCATCCTCCTCTGTGCGGGATGTGGCTCTCGCCGGTGGAGAGTTTCCCCCTGATTCCCATTGACTTCAATGTTAATCGGGTTGCTTGATGCCACGCAGGGTCAAATGCTGCCTTGATGTCAATGGCAATCACTCCAACATCACCCAGTTCAACTCTTTTGTCCATGTTTGGACAAAGGCTGTAAATGAGGCAGGAGGTGAGTGGTCCAAGGTGGAACCCAAAATGAGCATCAGTGAGCAGGTTATTGCTCTATAAATGCTGCTTGATCGCACCGTTGGCAACAACATCTTCCATCATTTTGCTGATGATCGAGACGAGAGACATTGGAGGGCAGTTGGCCAGTTTGGATTTTTCCTTATCCATTGCCTTCAGCTGTTTATTGATATCCCTTGAAGTGAATCGAATTGGCTGAAGATGGGCATCTGTGATACGAGGGACCTCAGAATGGATAATCCATATGGAGAGATTAGAGAAGCTGGAATTGCACTCTATAGAGCAGGAAAGGTTAAGGAAAGATTTAATAGAGATATTCAAACTTTTGAGAGGTTTTGATAAAATGCATGTCTGTTTCCACTGGTTTTTAACCAAAAGACATCGGGTGGAATTTCATGAAAAAAATTCGAAGTGCTGAATGAGTGAGAAAAGTTTCAAACTCGTTTCTTGGGCAAATTAAAAAAAAAATCTTGTGGCACTGAGTCAAAAACAGTCACAATATAATCCTCACTGCAGGAGGAAGGGGAGGAACCTAAACTTGCTGGGGAAGCCAGCTGCTGATCTGGAGGGGTGTCATTGTTCATGCGCTCCATCCTCCCAGTTTCCAGCTTCAGTGGACATCCCCCCCTCCCCACAGAAATCGCCCCACCAATCTCCTCATCTGTAGCGTTTCCCCCAAATCACCAACCCCTCCCCGCAATCAGCATCCCTGCAGAGTTCCCCCTCTCGCCCCCTCCCCGATCGCCACCACTGCAGAGTTTCCCCAATCACCAGCTCCCTCCCCCATCAGGACTCCTGCAGAGCTCCCCCCGCTAACCCCCTCCTCAATCACCACCCCTGCAGAGTTTCCCAATCACCACTCCCTCCCCCTAGTCAGCTTCACCGTCCCACGGAGTGACCCAGGGGTCCATTGGCGCCTCGAGGGAGGAGGGGGGCCTGGGGACGGTGCTGGGTCCTTCCACCCGGGGGATTCCGGCCGATGGGATGCAGGGCTTTCCGACTCCCCCATTCCTGACACCGGTGCATCTCAAGAGCAGCAGGGTGAACAGCAAGGCAAGGATACATCTATATCACCAGGAAGACGGCTGGACCCCTCTCGGTCCCAGCTCTCCAGCAGACGCCTGCCAGGGGCATCACAGGCAAATGGGTGCGGAGTGCAGCTGGCTGCCTCCAGTTCTGATGTGCATCCTGGGGGGACGTGTTGATGTGGCGCTGGACCACGGGAGATGGAGATGTTGTGGGGTCGCCAGGAGGGCACGGGTGAAAGTCTATATGAGAAAGGTTTAGGGAATTGGGCTCTGTTGACGATTACATCCACCTGTTTTATAGCACTGTTAACTATCGGCCCTTCGTGTTATTGCATTGTTAGTTTCACCAATAAATGTCCAAAGATGTGCAGGTTAGGTTGATTGGCCATACTAAATTGATCCGAGTGTCAGGGGGATTAGCAGGGTAAATGTGTGAGGTTGCGGGAGTAGGGCCTGGGTGGGATTGTGGTCGGAACAGGCTCGATGGGCTGAATGGCCTCCTTCTGTACTGTATTGATTCTATTCTATTCTCTATAAAATTACAGCACAGAAACAAGCCCTTTGGCCCTCCAAGCCTGTGGCAACCATGCTGCCCGTCTGAACTAAAACCCCCTAC
The DNA here is from genome assembly GCF_964213995.1 of Mustelus asterias. Taxonomy (NCBI): domain Eukaryota; kingdom Metazoa; phylum Chordata; class Chondrichthyes; order Carcharhiniformes; family Triakidae; genus Mustelus; species Mustelus asterias. The sequence continues at coordinate 639,729 of NW_027590136.1, forward strand.
CTTTCCGGGGACCATATCCCACTATTCCTATGCTATTCATATATTTGTCAAGACACATCTTAAAAGTCACTATCGTATCTGCTTCCCCTACCTTCCCCGGCAACGAGTTCCAGGCACCCACCACCCTCTGTGTAAAAAACCTGCCTTGTACATCTCCTTTAAACCTTGCCCCTCACACCTTAAACCTATGCTCCTGGGAATTGACTCTTCCACCCTGGGAAAAAGCTTCTGATTATCCACTCTGTCCGTGCCCCTCATAATATTGTAGACTTCTATCAGGTTGCCCTCCTCAACCTCCGTTGTTCCAGTGAGAACAAACCAAGTTTCTCCAACTTCTCCTCATAGCTAATGCCCTCCACACCAGGCAACATCCTGATAAATATTTTCCGTACCCTCTCCAAAGCCTCCACATCCTTCTGGTAGTGTGGTGACCAGAATTGAACACTAGATTCCAAGTGCGGTCGAACTAAGGTTCTATAAAGCTGCAACATGACTTGCCAATTTTTAAACTCAATGCCCCGGCCGATGAAGGCAAGCATGCCGTATGCCTTCTTGACTATCTTCCCCACCCGCATTGCCACTTTCAATGACCTGTGTACCTGTACACCCAGATCCCTCTGCCTATCAATACTCTTAAGGGTTCTGCCATTTACTGTACATATCTCATCTGTATTAGACCTTCCAAAATGCATTACCTCACATTTGTCCAGATTAAACTTCATCTGCCATCTCTTCGCCCAAGTCTCCAACTGATCTATGTCTTGCTGTATCCTCTGCCGGTCCCCATCGTTATCCGCAATTCCACCAACCTTTGTGTCGTCCACAAACTTACCAATAAAACCAGTTACATTTTCCTCCAAATCATTTACATATATTACAAACAGCAAAAGTCCCAGCACTGATCCCTGAGGAATGTCACTTGTCACAGCCCTCCATTCAGAAATGTACCTTTGCACTGCCAACCTCTGTTTTCTTCTGACTAAATATCTCTAAACCTCCTAACACACTGTCACTCTGTGATCCTTGTGACATTTGAAACCAGGTATTCACAAAAAGACTCAAAGAGCATCAGCCCACTGGAGGCTGAGACCAGCCAGTCCAGCACAAAGAAACCCTCTGACCCTTCCCATTGACCAACTGTGAGAATGAACAAAATGCAGTCCTGGATGTAATTGAGAGCAGAAACAATGACAGCAGAATCCAACCCCTGGAATCACTCATGAACTTGTTGATGTCTCAGCAGCTGGGATGAAACTGTGAATCCCTTCCCACACTGAGAGCAGATGAATGGCCTCTCCCCAATGTGAACTCGCTGGTGTGTCCGCAGGCTGGATAACTGAGTGAATCCCTTCCCACACTGAGAGCAGGTGAACGGCCTCTCCCCAGTGTGAACTCGCTGGTGTGTCCGCAGACTGGATGACTGAGTGAATCCCTTCCCACACTGAGAGCAGGTGAATGGCCTCTCCCCAGTGTGAACTCGCTGGTGTTTCTGCAGGCTGGATAACTCAATGAATCCCTTCCCACATTGAGAGCAAGTGAATGGCTTCTCCCCAGTGTGAACTCGCTGGTGTGTCTGCAAGTGGGATGACTGCGTGAATCCCTTCCCACACTGCGAGCAGATTAATGGCCTCTCCCCAGTGTGAACTCGCTGGTGTGTCTGCAGGCTGGATAACTGAGTGAATCCCTTCCCACACTGAGAGCAGGTGAACGGCCTCTCCCCAGTGTGAACTTGCTGGTGTTTCTGCAGGCTGGATAACTCAATGAATCCCTTCCCACATTGAGAGCAGGTGAACGGCCTCTCCCCAGTGTGAACTCGCTGGTGTATCTGCAGCTGGGATGACTGAGTGAATCCCTCCCCACACTGAGAGCAGGTGAACGGCCTCTCCCCAGTGTGAACTCGCTGGTGTCTCTGAAGGTGGGATGACTGAGTGAATCCCTTCCCACACTGAGAGCAGGTGAATGGCCTCTCTCCAGTGTGAACTCGCTGGTGTGACTGCAGATGGGATGACCGAGTGAATCCCTTCCCACACTGAGAGCAGGTGAACGGTCTCTCCCCAGTGTGAACTCGCTGGTGTGACTGCAGGCTGGATGACAGAGTGAATCCCTCCCCACACTGAGAGCAGATGAATGGCCTCTCCCCAGTGTGGCTGCGCCGATGAGCTTCCAGCAGAGATGGGGCTCTGTATCTCTTCCCACAGTCCCCACATTTCCATGGTTTCTCCATGGTGCAGGTGTCCTTGCCTCTCTCTTGGGTGGACAATCAGTTGAAGCCTCGTCCACACACAGAACACGGGTACAGTCTCTCCCCGCTGTGAATGGTGTGATAGTTATTCAGGCTGTGTAACTGGTTAAAGCTCTTTAGTCAGTGCACTGGAACACACTCACTCGAGTGTGGCAGTGTGTTGGTGCTTTTGCAGTCACACTGATGTTTGAAATCTTTTCAAATCAACAGACTGGACAATCATTTCTCCTTCTGGATTCAAAGGCCGATGATATTCAGCTCCCATGGAATATGACTCTGTCAGATCGAGACGTGACGTTTGAGATTTTGGCCTGTGATTCCTCTTTCAATATCCTGTAAAACGAGTTCACAAAAGTCATCAGTGTCAGTACAGGATAGAAATTCAGAACAGACAATTCTAGTTTCTATAGAACCTTTTTTCCTCTCTCATTCCCCAAAAAGCTGTGAATCTCCATCCCACACACTCTCCCTCCATTCTCACTCTGCTGTATCTAATATTCACCCTCCCAATTTTCCTGAAGGTGCTGATTGAGGCTGATTGACAGATCCATGCTCACTGTTCCCTGTCCTGGACACAGAGACCATAACAAATAGGAGTTGCAGTCGGCCATTTGGCCCATCGAGCCTTTTAAACTATTCAATGAGATAATTTGTTCATCTCCCTCAGCATTATTGTCCCCACACTAAACCCATATCCCTTGATATCTTCAATATCTAGAAACCAATCAATCTCTCTCTTGAAAATAGTTGATGACTGAGGTTTCACTGTCCTCAGGGGTTGAGAATTCCAAAGCTTTACCACATCCTTGAGTGAAGAAATCCCCCCACATATTAGCTTTTGCTCCATCCTCTTGTCTGTTCCCCATAACCCTTGACACCCTTGTCAGTCAAAAATCTGCCTAACTGGAATATATTCAATGATCCTCATCCTCAACTGGTTCCTGTGGAAGAGATATCCAAAAGACTCACAACCCTCTGAGGGAAGAGATGTCTGGAAATATATAACGTAGCTACAGTTCCATATTACAAGATATTCAGATCCCAAGGAATATGACTCTTTCTAGATTTGACGGTTGAAATTTTTGCCTGTGATTCCTCGTTCAATATCCTGTGAAATTAGTTTACAAAAGTCATCACAGTCAGTATAGGATAGAAATTCAGAGCAGACAATTCTAGTTTCTATGGAACATTCTTTCCTATTTCATTCCCAAAAAGTTGTAAATCTCCATCCATATCTATGGATTCTAGTTAAAAATGAAAGTGGATGGGCACTTGAAGGAAATAAACTTTCAGGAGAATGGGGATAGAGAGTGGGAATGGGACTGGAATGTTATACAGAGAGTCAGCATGGACTCGAGTTACCAAATGGATTCCTTCTGTGGTGTAATGGGCTTTATGACTGGAAATGTATAACATCGCTACAGCATTATATTACAATGCAAGAAATAATAATAAAAGTATTTTATTACAGAAACATAAATAATATATCTAATCTGGGTACCATATAACAACACCAGACAGATCTCTGTCCTATATAAACGTAAATGTCAGCCATCTCCTGGGGAAAGCTGCCCTTTAATTGTGAACATTAGAAAAAAGACCATCCTTTTAGACAGACAAATAAATGTGTCAAGCTGAGGGAGCAAAGGATATTTACCAGGCTGATTCAGGGAATGGCGGGACTGATGTATGAGGAGAGACTGACGAGGTTAGGATGGTTTTCGTTGGAGTTCAGATGAATGAGGGGGGATCTCACAGAGACTTATAAAATTCTAACAGGTCGAGACAGGATAGATGCAGGGAGGATGTTTCTGATGGTGGGGGAGTCCAGAACCAAGGGTCACAGTCTGAGGATTCAGGGTAGACCATTTAGGACGGAGGTGAGGAGACATTTCTTCACCCAAAGAGTGGTGAGCCTGTGGAATTCATGACCACAGGAAGTAATTGATGCCAAAACATTGAATGTATTCAAAAGCAGCTCGATATAGCACTTGGGGCAAATGGGATCACAGGTTATGGGGAGAAAGCAGGATTAGACTATTGAGTTGGATGATCATCCATGATCTTAATGAATGGCAGAGCAGGCTCGAAGGGCCAAATGGCTTCCTCCTGTTCCTATCTTCTATGTTTCTCTTAAATTTCTTTAAGAGAGAGAGAGAGACCTGGGTCAACCTTTCCTGAGTCTGCACTCTCCGTGGATTCACTTCCTTTCCCTTCAGTTGTTGCAATTCTCCAATTACCCCCAGAATGAGAAAAGAAAGTGTTTTACTCACAGATGTTGGCCTCTTTTAGGTTGAGACTGAAGGAAGTTTGAGTCTGTCTGAAGCTCAATCTTCATTCACACAAAGCCCGCGCTCTGATTGCTGGAGGACCACGGTCTTTCCGGTCCTCCAAGTCTTCCCATTGGCCAGAGCTGGTGAGCGGAAGTGAATCAGAAGTGCGCATGTGCGGGTTTTGGGGGAATGCGCATGTGCGGGTGTGGGGCGGGGCCCGGGACACATCCGGCGCACTGACCATTGTCTGTCCGGGTCTTCCAGCCTTTCCCATTGGACAACAGCTCAGCGCGGCTGGAGGACAAAGTCCCGCCCACCCCCACGTGGGGCTCCGCCCCTCATTGTCTGTCTGCGTGGGATTGACCAATGGGAACTCTGGAGGACCGGCAGTACTCAGGTCCTCCAGCCAATCAGAGCTCCCCTATTGTCTGAATGCGGAAGTTGCACAATGAGCTTGTTCAGCTGCTCATTCCTGCCCAGCAAAGCTGCTGCTGCTGCTTCTCTCTGAATGAAGATTGAGCTTCAGACGGCCTGAAACGTGCCTCCTCCGGGGCAGCGCCTGCACTTTGTTTCGGGGGTGGGGTGAGTTCACGTTCGCCCGAATAGCGGGGGGCCCCGGGTCGGAGCCGGGCGGAAATTTTGGGTTTGTTTTCTTTTCTTTTTGTGAGTACCTTTATTTTTTTTCGTTTTTGCTCACGGAGACGCCCGGTTTTTGTTTTTGTTTTGTTGGGTTTGTTTGTTTTTCGCTCCCTGCGGGGAGGAAGGAGAGAGGTGAGCTGCTGCCTGCCTTGCCCGGCCTGCCTGTTGCCTGCCTGCCTGCCGTCTGGCCTGCTTACCTGCCTGCCTGCCGTCTGGCCTGCTTACCTGCCTGCCTGCCGTCTGGCCTGCTTACCTGCCTGCCTGCCGTCTGGCCTGCTTACCTGCCTGCCTGCCGTCTGGCCTGCTTACCTGCCTGCCGTCTGGCCTGCTTACCTGCCTGCCTGCCGTCTGGCCTGCTTACCTGCCTGCCTGCCGTCTGGCCTGCTTACCTGCCTGCCTGCCGTCTGGCCTGCTTACCTGCCTGCCTGCCGTCTGGCCTGCTTACCTGCCTGCCTGCCGTCTGGCCTGCTTACCTGCCTGCCTGCCGTCTGGCCTGCTTACCTGCCTGCCTGCCGTCTGGCCTGCTTACCTGCCTGCCTGCCGTCTGGCCTGCTTACCGGCCTGCCTGCCGTCTGGCCTGCTTACCTGCCTGCCTGCCGTCTGGCCTGCTTACCTGCCTGCCTGCCGTCTGGCCTGCTTACCTGCCTGCCTGCCGTCTGGCCTGCTTACCTGCCTGCCTGCCGTCTGGCCTGCTTACCTGCCTGCCTGCCGTCTGGCCTGCTTACCTACCTGCCTGCCTGCCGTCTGGACTGCCTGCCTGCTTGCCGTCTAGCCTGCCTGCCGTCTGGACTGCCTGACTGCCTGCTTGCCTGCCATCCGGCCTCTGGAGGGTGCGCTCTCCCCGGGGGGGGGGGGAGGAAGAGAGGACAGGGAGTGACTGGAGGAGAGGGGGGGGGCGAAGGCGTTTGGACTGTCTCTTTTCCATCTGCAGTGGGGGGGGGTGAAGACCTTTCCTATTTCCCCTACCCACTACTGCTGCCCCCGGGACCGGCACCCCCTCCCCTTTTCCCTCCTGACTGGGGCACCGGCCTTGTGCCTCATCTCCCTCCTGCGCCTCCAACCTCCTCTCTCCCTCTCTCGCTCCGGGGAGAGAGCACCTACACCCTTCCCCGCCTACCCCACCCTGCCTTATCTTCCCCATCCCACATACGCCCTGCCGTGCATCTGGGCAGTCTCGGGGTGGGTGTAGCACTTCCCCTGATACAATGGCGACATCACCAGCGTCGCCGGTGGCAGGGCCTTCTCGGCCCACCTATGCAGGCGTGGCGGCTGCCAGAGCCCCCGCCGCTCCCAAGGCCCTGCCGCCATTCTCTTTAATCACGCGGCAGCTCGGGGTGAAGTGCTACGCCCACCCCGACATGTCTATCGAGGCCTGCGTTAAGGCAATGGCTGGGGTTGTCGGCCCCTCAGCCATTGTCGCGGCCTCAAAGATGTACGGCCGGGCCGTATTCTTCCTGAAGGCCGAGCGGGCGGTTCGCCTCGCCCTGGAAAAGGGGCTCACGGTGGGCGGGACGTTCCTGGCGGTGGACCCATTGGAGGCCACCGCCCACAAGATAGTAATATCAAACGTCCCGCCCTTCCTACCGAGTGAGCTCCTCCTCCCCCACCTCCATCTACTGGGGGAGGTCAGGTCCGGGGTGCAGCCGATCCCGCTCGGCCTTCGGGACCCCTCCCTCCGCCATATTTACTCCTTCCGGCGCCAGGTTTTTGTCCGCCTGGCCCGGGAGGAGGAACTGGAGGGAGGTTTCAATGTCCCCCACGAGGGGACCACGTACCGGGTCTTTTGGTCCGCGGACGGTGTGCGGTGCCATGCCTGTAAGGAGGCGGGGCACGTGCGGAAAAACTGCCCCGTCTCCAAGGCCGCCGACCACCAACCCAAGGTGGCCGCAGCTGGCACCGCAGCCCCCTCTCCCCCCAAGCGAGTACCATCTGCCCCCCCGCGAGGGGAGGCCACGCCGGCAGCAGCTGCCACCTCAGCTGCCGGCGGGGGGGGAGCGGAGCCCCCGCGCGGCCAAAAGGCCCAGAAGGGACCTACAAAAAAGAAGGGGGGTACCGGAACCCCGGCCCCCAGGGAAAACACCCCAACCACCCCGGCAGCCGGCTCGGGGACCGCCTCAGTCTCCACCTGCGCCCCCCCCCCACCACCACCACCATCTGCCGGGCCCGTGGGCTCTCCGGGGCCTAGTGCTGGGTCCGGCACCCGGGATCATGGGCCCGAGCATGGGGGGGTAAGCGACCCCGAGCCGGCAAAACTGGCGACGCCGCCACCTCGGGGGGAAGTGACGGGAGAGCAGGGGGGGCGCGGCAAGGCGAAGAGGGGCGGAGGGCGAGGGGCCTCGCCTGCCCGAGGGCAGGTTAACAAAAAGAGGCGGGGCCCCTCGGGCACCGTAGAGTTCGAGGTCTGCGTGCCCCTCCCCCCTTGTGAGTCATCTCCTGCCGTGCCCCCACCTGTCTTTGTGCCTTGTCCCCAGAAAAAAGGGGGCAAGGCACCCTGTAAATCCAAGCATGTGTTGCCTCAGTCCCCCGGCGAGGAGTCTCCGGGGCCGGGTGGCAGCGGGGCCCCCACGGTTCCGTTCCACCCGGCCGGTTACAACCCGGAGTTCTTCTTCAGTCTGTCGGGGGACTGGGGCGACACTCCAATGTTCATGTCCTCGTGCGGCGGCGGCGAAGAGACGATCCACTCGTCCTCTCCGTCCCGACCTTGGACGCTGGACATCCCCAACCTCAGTCCGAAGGATACACCGGACCTGGGGGGTGTCCAAGCGTCTGGGGCGGGGGGGGGCGGCTGGGCCGCCGTCGCACGGGGGCCCGCAATCCGGGAAAGGTGAGCCCGGGGGGAACCCCTCCTCCACCGATCCTGGGGGTGGGATCGGGGAGGGGCTAGGGCTAGTTGGTGGCTCCGTGCCGCCCGCCGTACGTCCTACGGCGGGGGACTCGGAGTCGAGGGGCGACCGCCCTGAGGGGGTCAGCGGCTCGGTGGAGGGCACGGGGACACTTTCAGAGTCTGCCCAGAGCGAGGCGGGGGACTCCCTCGTGCCCCCCACCGAGTCGTCCCTCATCCCCTCCAAGGACCTCAGGGTCTTTATCCGTAACCATTCCGGTCGCTCCGACATAATCCGGCTAGCCCTCGGCCACTGGCCGGACCTGGCGCAGCTCGTCCGGTCCGTGAAGGCACGCTCGCATGCCTCCGCGGGCCTGGAGAAAATAGAGCGGCGCTGGGTACTGCGGTTCCTCCACAGGCTCGAAAAGGTGGGGGGTGGACTGGTGAGAATTGCGCCAGCGCCCCCCCACACACCTAGTTAAGTGGTGACGGTGGCACAAAGCTGCTGACATGAAGGTGACCATAGCCAGCCTCAACATCAACGGCAGCAGTGGGCCACACCGCAGGTTCCAGAACTTCTCGGTCCTCCGTGACGGGAAGTATGCGGTGTGTTTCCTGCAGGAATCCCACACCGTTCCGGGAGACGAAGCCCAATGGCTCCTGGAGTGGCGAGGGGGGGTCTACATGAGCCACCTCACGCTCGCTTCCAGCGGGGTGGCTATCTTGTTGGCCCCACATTATCAGCCGGAGATCTTGGGGGTCAAGGAGCCGGTGCCAGGCCGGTTGCTGCACTTGACGGTCCGTGAGGGGGGCGTGGTCATTCACTTGAACGGCCTCAACCGGGATCTTGGGTTCATGTCACACTGTCTGTAACTCCCACAACTTGCCTGGGCTTGCAAAGTCTCACTGGCTGTCCTGTCTGGAGACAATACACATCTCTTTAACCTGGGCTCATGCTCCCTCCACTCAGTGTCTGTACCTTTAAGACTTGATGAGCTGTAAAGACTCGCATTCCAATCATTATTCATTGTTCTGTAAATTGAATTTGTGTCTTTATATGCCCTGTTTGCTGTGTATGAACAGATCTCCCACTCACCTGATGAAGGAGCAGCGCTCCGAAAGCTAGTTGCGTTTGCTACCAAATAAACCTGTTGGACTTTAACCTGGTGTTGTTAGACTCCTTACAATAAATGTTAGCCAGCCAGTGACACCATGTCCCACAAATGAATGAAAAAGATGTCTGTCTGATCTACAAACTATCGTCGACATATTCACTGAGGCAGATGAGAGAATGGGCCTCTGACTAAACATCCGGGAAACAAAGGTTCTCTAGCAGCTCACTACAGCTCCCCTCCTGACCATCAAGATCCACGGTGAGCCCTACACCTCGGGAGCCTCCTGTCGGCATAGGCAGACATCAACGATGAAATCCAGCATCGACTCCAATGGGCCAGTTCAGGCTTCGGACGCCTGAGGAACAGAGTTCAAAGCTCGAGACCCCAAATCCAGCACCAAGCATGGTTTGTAGAGCAGCCGTGGTCCCTGCCCTCCTGTATCCATCAGAAACATGGACAATGTACAGCACACACCTCAAATCCCTGGAGACATGTCACCAACGTTGCCTCCACAAAATCCTGCAAATCCACTGGCAGGATAGGCTTACCACCGTGAGTGTCCTCTCCCAGGCCAATATCCCCAGTATCGAGGCACTGGTCACACTTGACCAGCTGCGATGGGCGGGCCACATTGTACACAAGCCCCACACAAGACTCCTGAAACAAGTGCTGTACTCCGAGCTCCGCAATGACAAGCTGTTGGAGAAAATTCCTAATAGATTCGAGAAATTTTAAACCATTCGGCATTTCGGACACTAACAGAACTACCAGCATTGAGTTAAATGACTAAATCAGACACAGAAGCTAACAAGGGACCAGTCTACACACATGAACGTAGTAAAAGATTTAAACAATTAATTCTGATTTAAACATGAATTTTCTGATTTTAAAATGTATGTGAGCTGTATTTTTAAAAGCAATTGTAAACTTTAGCCAAAGGCAGGCTGCTGCAAGGCATGATGGTACAGGGACACTTACAGACAGGCTACATTCTTCGGAACAATGAAGCCACAGAATGTGACAACCTTTATCAGCGAAGTTTATAATAGAAAGGTTCTCAAGGCAGCTTCATGAATAGGATTGATTCACACTGTTCAGATAAGACAGTGTCTTCTCAGACATGAGAACGTGCATTTGTCTGGTTTGGCCAGTGGCGGAGTAAGAGCCGGTGGGAACATTAACTTTGACCTTTGCAGCTAAGCGTCTGGGGTTGCTAAGCAATACGGGGACGAAGTGTCTGGATTCTACTGACCATTAAATCCCATTGTGTCAGAGGATAAAATGCAATTGGCTAAAGTATATGACATGTAATTAAGGATTTATTTGTATAGAAAATGATTTGTTCACACCTAATGAAAGGCAGGAGAATTTCTGTTGAAGAATGTATAATTGATCCAGCCGAAGCATTGTACGTCAGAGTTATTGGAGAGATAAGGATGCTTCTCTTCTAGAGAGGCATTACACTGTCCAATAATTTCTCCCTTTGATTGTTGGTCAGATAAAAGATGTGTCTTTAAACTGGGACACTGGCTTTCTTGAGTCTTTGTATTGTCTGAAGTTTTTGGCGATACCTGGTCTCCAGCGGTAATGTACCCAGTGTGTTTTGGGGAATGAACTCAGAAGAATCATTCAACACTCAAACCTGATTCTATCGACAAACAGTTTATTGAGCTAGGCCAGCGGGGAGAAGCCACAGGGACTGACCATGTGTAACTCCACCCAACAAAGAAAATCATCAATTCTTATCCAGTTACTCAACGCATCCCAGCTGGACACAATCCAATCAGAATGGTGATAGATTACATACATTATATATAGGTCCAATGAAATTAGTATCTGGGCATCATGGGGCTTTGTGATCAGCTCATGAACAGATTGGTGCCCCCATCATGATGTTTTCCAGACCCCCTTAGCTTGGGCTTTCTTTGTACATAGAATCCCTTAGTTTGAAAAGGGGTGGACTAAAAGTTCTCAAATGGACGTCAGCACCCTTCCTTTGTTCTAATCGAATGACCACACGGTCTGGGAAACATTTCTATTGAATAAGCTCTCCTTTTAAACTCTCTTGTTCAGTATCCAATTCCGGAATTTCCCTTTTCATTGCGTCAGGAATAAATCTTTCGACCTCACATAAGAACTAGGAGCAGGAGTGGGCCATCTGGCCCCTCACGTTCTCTGCGCCATTCAATAAGATCATGGCTGATCATTTCGTGGACTCAGCTTCATTTACCCGCCCGCTCACCATAACCCTTAATTCCTTTACTGTTGAAGAATTTATCTATCCTTGCCTTAAAAACATTCAACAAGCACTGGCAGGGAATGTCACAGAAGGCGCCGGAGTGTGGCAACTAGGGGAATTTCACAGTAACTTCACTGTAGTGTTAATGTAAGCCTTATTTTTGTGATTAGTAAATAATAAATAAACAAACTTTGGATGAAGAAGTTCCTCCTCAATTCAGTCCTAAATCTGCTCCCCCTTATTCTGAGGCAATGCCCCCCCAGTTTGAGTTTCACCTGCCAGTGGAAACAACCTCCCTGTTTCAAATCTATTCCCATAATTTCATATGTACTATATTTCATAATTTTATATGTTTCTACAAGAGCTCCTCTCATTCTTCTGAATTCTAGTGAGTATAGTCCCAGTCCACTCAGTCTCTCCTCATAAGCCAACCCTCTCAACTCTGACAGGAAGTTTAACCAAAGATCAATCCAGTACAGGATTGGTCAGAATCATTTCACATGTCTCAAATTGTAACTAAGCATGACAAATTAAAACTCTCATTCTTAAATGTGTGAATTGTATCCGGATTAAAATTCCTGCATGTTTAGCAAAATATCCTGGAATCAGGCCTCTGGCCAGTAAATATGGCTCCATGGTCATAGAGTTTGAAAAAAAATCTTTATTAATTACACTTCGTTTTTAAAATCTGTTTGATTTAAATCACAGACAGAAATCCTCAAGGCTTGAAGCATTCAACCCACAAATATCATCCACACACAAGCAGAGAAACATAGCATGTGCTTTACAACAATGACCAAATGAATTCCCAAAGCGTTCTTGTGGTTCTGTTTTTAAACTTCCAGAAATACCTTTAATTAAAGACTCAAAATAAGATTAAATCCCCAGAAAGATAAACCTTAACAAATGTAGCCCAAAACAATGATAAAACACATCTACAAACATCCACATAAAACAAACAAAACACACAGATTCTCACAACTTGTAAATTTCAAACAATGAATCCTCAGCATTCTCTCTCGCAGCGATAGCTTCTTAAAGCAACAGAGCACTACAAACTCACAACTCCTTGATTAAAATAAGATACAAGATGCTTAATTCTCCTCTATTATCACTCAAACTTTTTTTTGTTCCATTGAATGGTAGGATTAGAACCATTAGAATCTACTCTCAGAGATCCGCTTTTCAGTCCAGTGCTACTTAGAGTATACCGTCACTTCACCAACTATCAGGTTACAAGTCCCTCACAAATTTATGATAAAATAATTGATACGATGCCTGAGAACGCTTCTTAACTTCTGAACCAACTACCTACTGCCGTTTGATGATTGGTCAGACCCCCTTTTTACAGATTCAGGAATCTCAGCCACTGAACACCAGCCGGTCCTGGAATAAGTTTAATTCTAACTCATTCTGAGTAAATATTCTCGCCAGGTCCTCTGTTGGGGCCCTGCTGAGCAGCTTTAATGGTCCGTGATTGCAGAAACTGAGCAGTCACAGGAATGTGGTCAAGATAGTCCAGTCCCATAATGCCTCACATTCCATCTGCAGTCCTTCAATTATAACAGAATATGTGGCTGTGTGTAGCTGCCTCGGCCATGGTCAACCCCAACACTGCCTTCCTGAACTGTTACAATGCCTGAGGTGTAGGTACACCCACAGTGCTGTCAGAGAGGTATTTCCAGCTACACATTCCACACTTCCTCTAGACTGTGGGTGGATACCAGATTGATAATTTCATTCAACTGCACCCAAGCTGAGTTATTCAAATCCCTTTTTTATACGGAACAATATATTCACAATATCTTTAAAACAGAATTTAAACATTCCTATTTAATTTCAGGTATTAACATATTCTGTTAGTTTGTTCTTTATTGTCAATGTCAGACTGGGGTTGTTCTCCTTGGAGCAAAGGAGGTTGAGGAGAGATTTGATAGAGGTGGACAAGATTCTGACAGGTTTAGATAAGGTGGACAAAGAAAAGCTGTTCCCATTAGCAAATGGGACAAGGACGAGGGGGGTCACAGATTTGACGTTTTGGATCAGAGATGCAGGGGGGGGGAATGTGAGGAAGAATATTTTGATGCAGCGAATGGTAATGACCTGGAACTCGCTGCCTAGGAGGGTTGAGGAAGTGGAGACAATAAATAATTTCAAAGGAAATTGGATGGGCATTTGAGGAGTTTCAAACAGAAATGCTGACTAAATATCTCTTAACTTCATATCACCTGTCACTCTGTGATCCGTGTGAAATCTGAAACCAGGTATTCACAACAAGGCTCAAAGAGCATCAGCCCACTGGACGCAAAGTTGTGAGACTGGTCAGTCCAGCAGAAAGAAACCCCCCGACCCTCCCCATTGACTAACTGTGAGAATGAACAAAATGTAGTCCTGGATGTAATTGAGAGCAGAAACAATAACAGCAGAATCCAACCTCTGGAATCACTCGTGAACTTGCTGGTGTCTGTGCAGGGTGGATAAAACACTGAATCCCTTCCCACACTGAGAGCAGGTGAACGGCCTCTCGCCAGTGTGAACTCGCTGGTGTGACTGCAGGGCAGATAACTGAGTGAATCCCTTCTCACATACAGAGCAGGTGAATGGTCTCTCCCAAGTGTGAACTCGTTGGTGTGACTGCAGGGTGGATAACTGAGTGAATCCCTTCCCACACACAGAGCAAGTGAACGGCCTCTCTCCAGTGTGAACTCGCTGGTGTGTCCGCAGGTTCGAAGACAGAGTGAATCCTTTCCCACAATGAAAGCAGATGAACGGTTTCTCCCCAGTGTGAACTTGCTTGTGTCTCTGCAGGTTGGATGACTGACTGAATCCCTTCCCACAAACAAAGCAGGTGAATGGCCTCTCCCTGGTGTGAACTCGCTGGTGGGTCTGTAGGGTGGATAACTGAGTAAATCCCTTGCCACACTGAGAGCAGGTGAATGGCCTCTCCCCAGTATGAATGTGCTGGTGTTTCAGCAGAGTAGATGAAACACGAAATCCCTTCCCACATACTGAGCAGGTAAATGGCCTCTCCCCAGTGTGAACTCGCTGGTGTCTCCGCAGAGTGCTGGAATCACTGAATCCTGTTCCACACACAGAGCAGGTGAACGGTCTCTCCCCAGTGTGAACTTGCTGGTGTGTCTGCAGGCTGGATAACTGAGTGAATCTCTGTCCACACACAGAGCAGGTGAATGGTCTCTCCCCAGTGTGAACTCGCTGGTGCCTCTGCAGACTGGATGAATGAGTGAATCCCTTCCCACACTGAGAGCAGGTGAATGGTCTTTCCCTGGTGTGAACTCGCTGGTGGGTCTGCAGGTTCGATAACTGAGTAAATCCCTTCCCACACTGAACGCAGGTGAACGGCCTCTCCCCCGTGTGGCTGCGCCGATGGGCTTCCAGCTCTGATGGTGACCTCCATCCCTTTCCACAGTCCCCACATTTCCATGGTTTTTCCATCTTTTGGGTCTCCTTGAATCTCTGCAGGTCAGACAACCAGTTGAAGCCTTTTCAACACACACAACACAGTCGCTCCTCACTGTGAATGCTGCAATGTATTTTCAGGCTGTGTAACTGGTTAAAGCTCTTTCCAGTCAGTGCACTGGAACACTCTCACTTGGGGGTCAGTGTGTCAGTGCTTTTCCAGTCGCACTGATGTTCAAAATCTTCAGAAGCTGATAAATATTTCTCCCCTTAGTTTCAAAGGCTGACGATATTCAGGTCCCAAGGAATCAAGTGATTCTGTCAGATCTAGACGTGACACAGTCGAGAGTTCTCTCTGATATCCTGTGAAACATTTTTGTAAAAACATCACAGTCAGTACAGGATAGAAATTCAGAAGTGACAATTCTAGTTTCTATGGAACATTCTTTCCTCTCTCATTCCTCAAAAGCTGTGAATCTCCATCCCATTCATTCTGCCCTTATTCTCACTCTGCTGTATCTAATATTTACCCTCCCATTTCTCCTGAAGGTGCTGATTCAGACTGATGGACAGATCCATGCTCACTGCTTCCTGTCCTGGACAGTAATAAGTCTCACAACACCAGGTTAAAGTCCAACAGGTTTATCTAGTAGCACAAGCCACAAGCTTCCAGAGCGCTGCCCCTTCATCAGTTGAGTGCACTGGAACACTCACCTGATGAAGGGGCAGCGCTCCGAAAGCTTGTGGCTCGTGCTACCAAATAAACCCGCTGGACTTTAACCTGGTGTTGTGAGACTTCTTACTGTGTTCACCCCAGTCCAACGCCGGCATCTCCACATCCTGTCCTGGACACAGAGAGCTGAAAATTTCCATGCAGGCTCCCAGACTAAAAATGCTGAAATAAACAGACTGGATTCAAGACCTTACCCTTCAGTTGCTGCGAGTCCCCAATTTCCCCCAGAATGAGAAAAGAAATGGAAAGGGGGAACCATTGATTTCCTCCCAGAGGAGGGAGTTTCACTGTGAAGCTCATTGGACCACTTCCGTGTTGTGACGTCACAACGGAGCGCTCCCTGAATCAGCCAATAGGAATCGCTGCGCTCCGCGGTGACGTCTCCGGGTTCCAGTGCGCAGGCCCGGGCGCGCGGACCCGGGAGCCCCGCCCCCACCCATTGTTCCCCTCCTCCGGCACCTCCTCCAGCCAAGGTTTCCAGGCAACCGGCTGAGAGCGAGAAGCAGCTCGGTGATCTCCCCCTTCCCCCCGGCCTGGGACTGCGCATGTCCAAGGACGAAGGGAAGCTGCGCATGTGCGAAGGAGAGCCCACCCCCTGAACTGCATGCTGAAGTCTTGACCAATGGGGAGACTTGGAGGACCGGAAGGACTCTGGTCCTCCAGCCAATCAGAGCGCCGGCTTTGTGTGAATGAAGATTGAGCTTCAGACTCAAACTTCCTCCTGTCTCTGTGAGTAAAACACCTTTTGTCCCCTTTCCATTTCTTATTATTTCTAGTTTTGTAATATATTACTGTGGGTATATTATATATTTCCAGTCATAAAGTCATTGCAGCACAGAAGGAGTCTGTTGGGTAACTCGAGTCCAGTGCAGAAGGAGGCCTTTTGTTCCATCAAGTCTTTGATCAATTTCCAGAAGGCGTTCGATAAGATGCCTCACAAAAGGTTGCTGCAGAAGATTGGGGTACACGGAGTTAGGGGTAAGGTGTTGCCGTGGATTGGGGATTGGCTATCTAACAGGAAGCAGAGAGTTGGGATAAATGGGTGCTTTTCTGGTTGGCAGTTGGTGACCAGTGGCGTGCCGCAGGGATCGGTGCTGGGGCCTCAATTGTTGACCATTTACATAGATGATCTGGAGGAGGGGACTGAATGTAGGGTATTCAAGTTTGCTGATGACACCAAGGTGAGTGGGAAAGCGAATTGTGTGGAGGACGCAGAAAGTCTGCAGAGAGATTTGGATCGGCTGAGCGAGTGGGCAAGGATCTGGCAGATGGAATATAACGTCAGCAAATGTGAGGTTATCCACTGTGGAAGAAATAATAGTAAATTGGAATATTATTTAAATGGAGAAAAATTACATCATGCGACTGTGCAGAGGGACCTGGGGGTCCTTGTGCACGAATCGCAAAAACTCAGTCTGCAGGTGCAGCAGGTGATCAAGAAGGCGAATGGAATGTTGGCCTTTATCGCGAGGGGGATAGAATATAAGAACATAAGAAATAGGAGCAGGAGTAGGCCATCCAGCCCCTCGAGCCTGCCCCGCCATTCAATAAGATCATGGCTGATCTGACGTGGATCAGTACCACTTACCCGCCTGATCCCCATAACCCTTAATACCCTTACCGATCAGGAATCCATCCATCCGCACTTTAAACATATTCAGCGAGGTAGCCTCCACCACCTCAGTGGGCAGAGAATTCCAGAGATTCAACACCCTCTGGGAGAAGAAGTTCCTCCTCAACTCTGTCTTAAACCGACCCCCCTTTATTTTGAGGCTGTGTCCTCTAGTTTTAACTTCCTTACTAAGTGGAAAGAATCTCTCCGCCTCCACCCTATCCAGCCCCCGCATTATCTTATAAGTCTCCATAAGATCCCCCCTCATCCTTCTAAACTCCAACGAGTACAAACCCAATCTCCTCAGCCTCTCCTCATAATCCAAACCCCTCATCTCCGGTATCAACCTGGTGAACCTTCTCTGCACTCCCTCCAATGCCAATATATCCGTCCTCATATAAGGGGACCAATACTGCACATAGTATTCCAGCTGCGGCCTCACCAATGCCCTGTACAGGTGCATCAAGACATCCCTGCTTTTATATTCTATCCCCCTCGCAATATAGGCCAACATCCCATTTGCCTTCTTGATCACCTGTTGTACCTGCAGACTGGGCTTTTGCGTCTCATGCACAAGGACCCCCAGGTCCCTTTGCATGGTAGCATGTTTTAATTTGTTTCCATTGAGATAGTAATCCCATTTGTTATTATTTCCTCCAAAGTGTATAACCTCGCATTTATCAACGTTATACTCCATTTGCCATATCCTCGCCCACTCACTCAGCCTGTCCAAATCTCTCTGCAGATCTTCTCCGTCCTCCACACGATTCACTTTTCCACTTATCTTTGTGTCGTCTGCAAACTTCGTTACCCTATACTCCGTCCCCTCCTCCAGATCATCTATATAAATGGTAAACAGTTGCGGCCCGAGTACCGATCACTGCGGCACGCCACTAGTTACCTTCCTCCAACCGGAAAAACACCCATTTATTCCGACTCTTTGCTTCCTGTCGGATAGCCAGTCCCCAATCCACTTTAACACACTACCCCCAACTCCGTGTGCCCTAATCTTCTTCAGCAGCCTTTTATGGGGCACCTTATCAAACGCCTTTTGGAAATCCAAAAACACCGCATCCACCGGTTTTCCCCATCAACCGCCCTAGTCACATCTTCATAAAAATCCAACATGTTCGTCAAGCATGACTTTCCCCTCATGAATCCATGCTGCGTCTGATTGATCGAACCATTTCTATCCAGATGCCCTGCTATCTCCTCTTTAATAATGGATTCCAGCATTTTCCCTACTACAGACGTTAAGCTGACCGGCCTATAGTTACCCGCCTTTTGTCTCCTTCCTTTTTTAAACAGCGGCGTAACATTAGCCGTTTTCCAATCAACCGGCACTACCCCAGAATGCAACGAGTTTTGATAAATAATCACTAACGCATCCACTATTACCTCTGACATTTCTTTCAATACCCTGGGATGCATTCCATCCGGACCCGGGGACTTGTCCACCTTCAGTCCCATTAGTCTACCCAGCACTGCCTCTCTGGTAACATTAATTGTATTAAGTATTTCTCCTGCTGCCAACCCTCTATCGTTAATATTTGGCAAACTATTTGTGTCCTCCACCGTGAAGACCGACACAAAAAACTTATTTAAAGACTCAGCCATATCCTCATTTCCCACTATTAACTCCCCCCTCTCAGGGAGGGACGTGGATCAGTACCACTTACTTAAGCAGGGAGGTCTTGCTGCAACTGTACAAGGCACTGGTGAGGCCGCAACTGGAGTACTGTGTGCAGTTTTGGTCCCCTTATTTGCGAAAGGATATATTGGCCTTAGAGGGAGTGCAGAGAAGGTTCACCAGGTTGATACCGGAGATGAGGGGTGTAGCTTATGAGGAGAGATTAAACAGATTGGGTCTGTACTTGTTGGAGTTTAGAAGGATGAGGGGTGATCTTATAGAGATATATAAGATAATGAAGGGGCTGGATAGGGTAGAGGTGGAGAGATTCTTTCCACTTAGAAGGGAAACCAGAACTAGAGGGCACAGCCTCAAAATAAGGGGGGGGGGGCCGGTTCAGAACAGAGTTGAGGGGGAACTTCTTCTCTCAGAGAGTAGTGAATCTCTGGAATTCTCTGCCCATTGAAGTGGTGGAGGCTACCTCGTTGAATATGTTTAAATCACGGGTAGATAGATTTCTGATCGATAAGGGAATTAAGGGATATGGGGAGCAGGCGGGTAAGTGGAACTGATTCGCTTCAGATCAGCCATGATCTTGTTGAATGGCGGGGCAGGCTCGAAGGGCCAGATGGCCTACTCCTGCTCCTATTTCTTATGTTCTTATGTTCTTAAGTCTGCACCGACTCTCCAACAGAGCATTCTTCCCAGGCCCTTATCCCTGTTACCCCACGGATTTACCCCACAACTCCCCCGCAACCCACACATCCTGGGACACCAAGTGGCAATTTAGCATAGCTAATCAACCTAACCTGCACATCTTGTCGAACTATCCGATCAGTCCCATTCAATCTCTATATCAACATTTCCTGCAAGTTTTATTTCCTTCAAATGCCCGCCCAATTTCATTTTGGAATTATTGATCATCTGCTGTTCCACCATCCTCATAGGCACAAGTTCCAGATCATGCTCTCCCTGCCTAAGTATGAATCTTCCTCAAATCCTTGCTCTACCTACTCAAGTGATAATGTCCTGGACATAACACTTAGTGCAGGAATTCTGACATGGTATATGCCTGGCAACCTATGTGGAGATTTTCAGCTCTCTGTGTCCAGGGCTGAAAGCAGTGAGCATGGATCTGTCAATCAGCCTCAATCAGCACCTTCAGGAGAATTGGGAGGGTGAATATTAGACACAGCACAGTGAGAATGCAGGGAGTGTGTGTGGGATGGAGATTTACAGCTTTTGGGAATGAGAGAGGAAAGAATGTTGCATAGCAACTAGAATTGTCTGTTTTGAATTTCTATCCTGTACTGACAGTGATGGCTTTTGTAACTTGTTTGCACAGGATATTAGAAGAGGAGGAATCTCGGACAGAAATCTCAATCGTCACATTTAGATCTGACAGAGTTATTCGATTCCTTGGGACTTGAATATCATCAGCTTAGATTCCAGAAGGAGAAATGTTTCTCTGTTCTGTCAGCTTCAAAAGACTTTAAACATCAGTATGACTGGAAAAGCACCGAGACACACACACACACACACACACACACACCCTAATGAATGTTCCAGTGAACTGACTGCAGAAAAAAGTTGAATCAGTTGCATAGCCAGAAAAAAACATCACATTGTTCACAGCAGGGAGATTGTACATGTGTTTTGGTTGTGAACAAATGATTAACTGATTGTCTGACCTGGAGAGATAGAAGGAGACCTAAAACATGAAGAAACCATGGAACTGTGAGGATTGTGGGAAGAGATACAGATCCCCATCAGACCTGGAAGCTCATCGGCGCAGCCACACTGGGGAGAGGCCATTCACCTGCTCTGTGTGTGGGAAGGGATTCGGTCGTTCATCTACCTTAAAGACACACCAGCGAGTTCACACTGGGGAGAAACAGTTCATATGTTCTCAGTGTGGGAAGGGATTCATTCTGTCATCCCACCTTCAGACACACCAGCGAGTTCACACCGGGGAGAGACCATTCACCTGCTCTCAGTGTGGGAAGGGATTCACTCAGTTAGCCCACTTGCAGTCTCACCAGCGAATTCACACTGGGGAGAGGCCATTCACCTGCTCTTGGTGTGGGATGGGATTCAGTGATTCATCCACCCTGCAGAGACACCAGCGAGTTCACACTGGGGAGAAGCCATTCACCTGCTTGCAGTGTGGAAAGGGATTCACTCTTTTGTGCAACTTGTTGAGACACAGGCGAGTTCACACTGGAGAGAGGCCATTCATCTGCTCTCAGTGTGGAAAAGGATTCAATGATTCATCCACCCTGCAGACACACCAGCGAGTTCACACCGGGGAGAGACCATTCACCTGCTCTCAGTGTGGGAAGGGATTCACTTTGTCATACCAGCTGTTGAGACACCAGCAGTTTCACACTGGGGATAGGCCCTTCACCTGCTCAGAGTGCGGGAAGCGATTCACTTTGTTAACCCCCCTGTTGCGACACCAGTGAGTTCACACTGGGGAGAGACCATTCACCTGCTCTGAGTGTGGGAAGGGATTCACTCTTTCATGCAACCTGTTGAGACACCAGCGAGTTCACACTGGGGAAAAGCCATTCATCTGCTCTCAGTGTGGGAAGGGATTCAGTGATTCATCTAACCTACAGACTCACCAGCGAGTTCATGCTGGGGAGAGGCCATTCACTTGCTCTCAATGTAGGAAGGGATTCAGTGATGCCTCTCGTCTGCGAAGGCACCAAAAAATTCACAAGTGATTCCAGGGGTTAGATTATGCTATTATTGTTCATGCTCTGAGTTACATCTAGAGCTGTATTTTGTTCATTCTCACAGTTGGTCAATGGGGAGGGTCGGAGGGTTTTTTTCTGCTGGACTGGCCGGTCTCACAACTTTGCCTCCAGTGGGCTGATGCTCTTTGAGCCTTGTTGCGAACACCTGGTTTCAACTTTCACAAGGATCACAGAGTGACAGGATGTTCAGAACTTAGAAAATATTTAGTTCCCATTTCTGTTTGGAATCCCCCAAAACATGCCACATTGCCATGGAGATGGGCTGTGCTGGTTGCATGGTTCTTTTGTTTAATCCATCTGGGTGTTTCTCACAGAAGAAAACCATCAAACTAGGAGGGGTACATTGGCTGTGACAGCAGGGAAATAACATTAAAATGTATTTATTTATTAGTGTCACAAGTCGGCTTAAATTCACACTGCAATGATGTTACTGTGAAAATCTCCGAGTCAACGCATTCCAGCACCTGTTCAGGTACACTGAGGGAGAATTTAGCATGGCCAATGCACCTAACAGAACGTCCTATGGGAAGAAACCGGAGCACCCGGAGGAAACCCATGCAGACACGGGAAGAATGTGCAGAATCTGCACAGACAGTGACCCAAGCCGGGAATTGAACCCGGGTGCCTGGCGCTGTGAGGCAGCAGTGCTAATCACTGTGCCACCGTGATGGTAGACAGTTAATCTCTCAAATATAAATAATTATTACATATTGGCATCAAATATAGATTCCTTAATTGAACAAAAATCCAACAGAAAAGTGCAGCAACCGTGGCTAACAAGAAAAGATAAAGATTCAATTAGATCAAAGGAAGAGACTCATAAAGTGGCCAAAATAGTTGTCAGCCTGAGGATTGGGAACGTTTTTTAGAATTCAGCAAAGGAGAACTA
Organism: Mustelus asterias; assembly: GCF_964213995.1. Lineage (NCBI taxonomy): Eukaryota > Metazoa > Chordata > Chondrichthyes > Carcharhiniformes > Triakidae > Mustelus > Mustelus asterias. Next base: position 662,101 of record NW_027590136.1, read on the forward strand.
AGAAACTGACAAAGAGAAAATAGAATATGAGAACAAACTGGTGAGAAAGATATAACCAACTGGAAATGCTCCTAACGGTGTGTGAAAAGGAAAAGCTTAACAAAGATAAATGTGGGTCCATTCCAGGCAGAGACAGGAGAGTTTATAATGGGGAATGGGGAAATGGCAGAGAAACTAAACAATGTGTGTCTGTCTTCTCGGAAGAAGATACAGAAATCATCCCAAAACACGAGAGAACCAAGGGGGTAGTGAGCATGAGGAACTGGAAGAGATTAGTATTAGTGAGAGAGTGGTACTGGAGAAATTAATGGGATTGAAATTGAATAAATCCCCAAAAGTTGATGATCTACATCTCAGAGTGTTGAAAGAGGTGGCTGTAGAGATAGTGGATACATTGGTGGTCATCTTTCCAAATTCTATAGATTCTGGAATGGTTGCTGCAGATTGGTAAATATAACCCCACTATTTAAGGAGGGAGATAGCTATGATGTGGAGATGCCGGCGTTGGACTGGAGTGGGCACAGTAAGAAGTCAACACCATGTTAAAGTCCAACAGGTTTATTTGGTAGCACGAGCTGTCGGAGCGCTACTCCTTCATCAGGTGATTCCTGAAATCTCGTACAACCAAATAAACCTTTTGGACTTTAACCTGGTGTTCTGAGACTTCTTACTGTAAGGAGGGAGAGAGAAAATGGGGAACCACAGACCCATTAGCCTGACATCAGTAGGATGGAAAATGCTACGATCTATTATAAAGGATGTGATCACATATTAGGAGCAGGAGTAGCTACTCGGCCCCTCGAGCCTGCTCCACCATTCAGTACAATCGTGTCTGATCTGATTGTAACCTCAACTCCACATTTCCATTATCTCTCATCTCCAGATGTCTGATTTCATGAATTCTCTCAGGCTAAGAGGCTTTGTTAGATAAACCTATATTCTGGGGTTGTCTCTCTTGTAACCAGGCCTTGCCGCTTATCTGGGTTCTGCTTCAATAAAGATCTGTGGTTTATCCCATTGCCGCTTATGTGATTTTGAAACTTGTGTGATTATTAACCCTTTCAGACCCCCCTTTACCTATTAGGTGACCACTCAAAAAAGCCAATATAATGTTGAGAACACCTCTCCAAATCCTTCAGCTGGCCAGTCTTCCAGATGTCAGGAGAGAGCCTAAACTATCCTGCTGTAAAGTTCAGTTTCTAACTTCCCCCTTCTTTTAACAGGGTGCTGCTGGAGCTTGGTGAGGGACTGCCAGAACTGGCAATTTAATAGATCCTCCATGATAACAGCACCTCATGGTGTCCCATAATAACATCCCCCCCGTCCCGATGGTCATCCCTATCCTGATTATTTCCCACCACTTAGTTTCCTGCTGTTCCCGGAACAAATCCGTCCCACCCATGGTGTCCGCTGATAGTTTCAGTCTGGTGGCAGTCTGGGTAGTGAGGTTCACCTGTGTTCCTCCCTTATGGGTCTTGTTCTTTGGAGTACCTGACCTACTCATGGGCAATTTCCATAGGCTCCTGCATGGCCTGTCAGACCACTCTCCCCAGTGTTTCGTCAACGTACGCTTCATCCCACCAGGCACCAAACAAGTATCCCGATGTTTTTCCAGACGTGTGGAACTCTCCCACAGTCAGTGAGTCTGTCACTTACAGACAAAACACTGTGATAGCTTTCACAGAGTAAAGCTGCTGAGATTATCTCTGTCTCTGGGGTGATTATGTACAGTAAGAAGTCTCACAACACCATGTTAAAGTCCAACAGGTTTATTTGGTAGCAAATACCATAAGCTTTCGGAGCTTGCTGCTCCTTCGTCAGATGGAGTGGTCTCTGTTCTCCAACAGTGCACAGACACAGAAATCAAGTTGCAGAATACTAATTAGAATGCAAATCTCTACAGCCAGCCAGGTCTTAAAAGGTACAGATAATGTGGTTGGACGGAACATTAAGCACAGGTTAAAGAGATGTGTATTGTCTCCAGACAGAACAGCTGGTGAGATTATGCAAGCTGTTCTGTCTGGAGACAATACACATCTCTTTAACCTGTGTTTAATGTTCCCTCCAACCACATTATCTGTACCTTTTAAGACCTGGCTGGCTGTAGAGATTTGCATTCTAATTAGTATTCTGTAACTTGATTTCTGTGTCTGTGCACTGTTGGAGAACAGAGACCACTCCATCTGACGAAGGAGCAGCAAGCTCCGAAAGCTAATGGTATTTGCTACCAAATAAACCTGTTGGACTTTAACCTGGTGTTGTGAGACTTCTTACTGTGTTCACCCCAGTCCAACGCCGGCATCTCCACATCGTGATTATGTATCACAGAGTGGGGCCCACCTGTACTGCTTTAAATGCCTCCTTCAATGGTAAAATAGCAATGATTATCTTGCTTGTGTTCCTAAGAAGCTTGCAGGTCCGACAGGCACACACAATGTAATGCTCTGATTCTGACAGCATTCTGCCCTGCTCACATATTCCAGGCCCTCCCCATGGGTCATGTATCCTTTAGACCTGGCTCGGTGAACCCAGCCCCTTTCCTCTGTCCCCAATGATTCAAATCTGTAACTGTCCTTAAAGATCCCGTTGGATGTGTTTTCCTGTGGAAATGCCAGAATAAATGTTGTAGCCCTCACCGGACCACCTCCCAGTCGAGTGATCACTAATTAGAAAAATTAATCATTAATCACTAATCAGATCTCTACTCCTGTTTTCCTGTCCTGCAGTGAAAAGGAAAACTTTCAGGCATGCTGGTAACCTAAACATCTACATCGAAACATAGGCAGGCAGATTGGATGTGAGGTGAAACTTTAGTTACACGATAAGTACCCCGGCCTGGAACTCGCTCGCGGAAGCAGAAAATATCACTGATTTACAGACAAGTTTGGGTGAGCAGTTGGAGGAAATAAAAGTGCAGGGGAACAGGGAGAAGGGGGGGAATGAGACTGACTGGATTGTTCTACAGAGAGTTGGCACGGACTCCAATTACCCAATGTACTCCTTCTGTGAATCATACAATCCCTACAGTGCAGAAGGAGGCCATTCAACCCATCGAGTCTGCAACGACCACAATCCAACCCAGGCCCAATCCCCACAAACCCATAACCCCATGCATTTACCCTAGCTGGTCCCCCAACACTAAGGGGCAATTTAGCATGGCCAATCCACCTAACCCGCACATCTTTTGGAATGTGGGAGGAAACCAGTGCACCCGGAGGAAACGCACGCAGACACACGGAGAATGTGCAAACTCCACACAGACAGTGACCCAAGCCGGGAATCGAACCCGGGTCCCTGGCGCTGTGAAGCAGCAGTGCTAACCACTGTGCCACCCCATTCATGTCTGTCCCGGTGAATATTAAGAAAGTTTAAGCAAGGTAAATAAATGTCAGGAAATGGTTCCAAATCTCAAATCTTCAAAGTCAGACCGAACCTCATCTATCGAGAATATCACACACCCGAACTTTGACTTGGGCCTCAGTGGTTTGAATTATCCCTTCAGTTACAACGGTTAAATGTTTTTAAGGGTCCTTCACCCTGTAGATCTACAGTGGTCAGTGCATATTCGGTTCCATAAGCTCCACACTGCAGTCCCTTTCCAACTTCGGTGCCAGCTCTGGAGGAGTAGCTATTCAGTTCAGACAGTTGTATTGAATTGACTCCCGAGTTTGCACTTCCAAATAATCCCCCGATATCTCCCAGCATACTTCTTTTATTTTGTATCCGATATTCAGGAGCAATTGTGTAAGTATAATTGTCAATGATTCCTTGCAATTGGATTTTAGCCCATTTAATGGCATTGAGATGATCATGGCATGTTGAATGTAATATCATTAAATACCTGACATATTCTAGCTTACTCTGGGGATACCATTGTCACATTGTATCATAAAGTTTTAAGAGTTCCCAATCCTAACTAGCCCATCCGGGGGGGCCTCTAACATGTTTGGACAGTAGGTAAGTTTTTGATATCTGTAAGTACTAAGATTATAACATCTAACATCGAAACAATCAAGTCTATTGGTTCGATGAGTACTTAATTCTTGGCAATAACGACCTTCTAGTCCGGCTTCCCACACAAAGGAGGGGAGATGAGTCTACCCAGTAATCAAATTAATATTGGATCTCAAGATCACAGGCTCTTGGTAACAAATGAATAATTATAAACACATAGGGTGGCACAGTGATTAGCACTGCTGCCTCACAGTGCCAAGGACCCAGGTTCAATTCTGGCCTCGGGTCACTGTCTATGTGGAGTTTGCATGTTCTCCCTGTGTCTGCGTGGGTTTCCTCCGGGTGCTCCGGTTTCCTCCCACAGTCCAAAGATGTGCAGGTTAGGTTGATTGGCCGTGCTAAATTGCCCCTTTAGTTTTAGGGGGATGAGCAGGGTAAGTATGTGGGGTTACGGGAATAAGGCCTGAGTGGGTTAGTGGGTGGTGCAGACATGATGGGCCGAATGGCCTCCTTCTGCGCTGTAGGGATTCTATTCTGTGAATCATAGGACCATCGTCCTAGCCCTGGGAAATAGTTATATATATTCTTAATGTCCAGATTATTGTCTGTATGTAGGCGACGTTAAAACCTTCAAGTGGCCGATACTCACACCGCCATCCCATTTCATAGAGTGCTCCCCATCCTCTAATACCGGCCAGTCCCTCTCCCAACTTCAGCCCGGATGCACGAGTCAGACCAGGGTCCCGGCTCTGGTTAGGATGATGTCTTTAACCGCAAGGGTAGTTGTGGACCCTTCATGTCAGACCCCTGGCAGAGTTACAGCTCTGGTTCTGTAACTAGTCAATGTTACCCTGTCCAATATCCAAGTGTTGGGTTTCTTTATCCACCCCCCTGTTCCTCCTGTGGGTTGCTGTCTGGGGTGCGAGCAAGTGTCGCCTTCCATATACATTGTTGGTGCTTCCCACAATTCCACGATAGTCATCCGAGTGAACAGGAACCTGTGAAAACATTGATGTTGGTCCCCACCAGTCGAGCAGTTGCCAGGTTTGTTAGGGTCCTCATATGTTTTTAACTGAATATAATGTTTCCACAGACTTCCCATTTTTGTGTCACCGAGTGTGCAGGTATCACCTGCCTTCACATTCCATGCCTTCACGGTTGGAGACCACTACGCTCCGGTCGCATCTTCACCATTACCTTATCACCAGATTATGGTACTTTTAAACTTTCACATTGCTGATTTCTCTTTGAATCCTGCGCTGCCTGTCAGTCTCCGAATCCTTTTTGCACTATACTGTCTTACTCCTTCGCACCTTGTCTCATTATTATTCTTGATCATTTCTTTGTCTTCTTTCGCCCGAGTGGGGGTGATCTGAGCAACACGAAAATCCACTTCTCTTTTTCCTTTTGACTCCAGCTTCCTCTTCACCTGATTTGTGTCAAATTCCATTCATATGAAATTGAATGTGATCTGGGAATGATGAGATTGATGCTCCCTGATACTTCCCAGCTGCAGATCACCTCACTCAATATCATTCCAAATAATATCACGCATGGACTTCAAATATTCTCCAGCTCTCCATTTATCTGGATCCATCTCATGGATATTCCTCACCAGCTTTACTCGCTACTCAACCCTGAATAGTTCCCATTCCAAATTATTGACCTTTTTACTCTAATTTGCTCATTTTGGACAGATTCCCTTTTGTTTCGTTCTATTCCAATTGTTTTGAAATTGATTTCTTGATGGAAAATGTATCAGTCCCTTGATCACTTTGGTCCCATTAACCATTTTCATGCCGTGTTGTTTGTCAGGTAGTGTGCATGGCTGAGACCTGCACAATGTATAATTGCAAGTACTTCCAAACCCATGAATGGGTCTATTTTGGACTGGTTTCCTTTCTGTTAATTACTTCAGACGTAACTCATCTGCATACTTATGCAGTATGTATAGGGCGGCACCGTGGTTGGCACTGCTGCCTTACAGTGCCAGGGACCCGGATTCAATCCCCAGCTTGGGTCACTGTCTGTGCGGAGTCTGCATGTTTTCCCTGCGTGGATTTCCTTTGGGTGCTCTGGTTTCCTCCCACAGTCTGGAAGATGTGTTGGTTAGATGCATGGGCTATGCTAAATACTCCCTCAGTGTACCCGAACAGGCGCTGGAGTGTGGGGCGGCTAGGGGATTTCCATAGTAACTCCATTGCAGTGTTAATGTAAGCCTATTTGTGACACTAATAAATAAACTTTAAAACTAAAAACTTTCAATATCATGCCAATACCATTTTGATTCTCAGGCGATCTTATCCAAAGATCTTGAAGTCTTTGCTTATCTCTCCATAGATGGCCCCAATGCCTAGAGCGGCAGTTAGAGTACTAAATTTTGTTCTCTTAAAAAACAGAACAAATAATACAGCACAGGAACAGGCCCTTCGGCCCTCCAAGCCTGCACCAATCATGCTGCCGACTGAACTAAAACTCCCGACCCTTCCGAGGACCATACCCCTCTATTCCCATCCTATTCACGTTTTTGTCAAGATGCCCCTTAAAGTCACTATCATATCTGCTTCCTCTACCTCCCCCGGCAGCGAGTTCCAGGCACACACCACCCTCTGTGTAAAAAACTTGCCTTGTACCTTTCCTTTAAACCTTGTCCCTCACACCTTAAACCTATGCCCCCTGGTAATTGACTCTTCCATCCTGGGAAAAAGCTTCTGATTATCCACTCTGTCCATGCGCCTCACGATCTTGTAGACTTCTATCACGTCACCCCTCAATCTTCGTCGTCCCAGTGAGAACAACCAAGTTTTTCCAACCTCTCCTCATAGCTAATGCCTTCCATACCAGGTAAATTTTCCTGGTAAATCTTCTCTGTACGCTCTCCAAAGCCTCCACATCCTTCTGGTAGTGTTGTGACCAGAATTGAACACTATATCCCAAGTGTGGCCTAATTAAGGGTCTATAAAGCTGCAATTTGACTTGCCAAAACATAGAAAAGGACACAAATATCACCAATTTACTAGACCCGTCTATACTATACATCAATGCCAGATTGAAATATTCCATTGAATTAAATTGTGTCCAATATCCCAGTTCCTATTTGCTGTTTAATTTCAGGTCTCTATCTTCTACCCTCAATTACATAATCCTATCTGGTTGGCTTTAGAAAATCTTTAAAACAGGAATCAATCATTTCTATTTGATTCCAGACAGGAACGTATTTTGATTGCTTGTTCCTTATCTGAAATAGCATCATTTTTTTCAAGGTAACTTGCTCACAGCACCTTTTCCTATGTCAGAATTGTCCCATACTTGAACAACAGATTTGTTGGCTTTCAAATGTTCATTAATGCCTGTTAGGGAGAATGAACTCAGAAGAATCATTCCACACTCGAGCCTGATTCAATCAACAATAATTTATTGAGTTACGCCAGCGGGGAGAAGCCACAGTGCCTGACCATGTGCAACTCCACCCAACAAAGAAAATCACTGAGAGAGAAATTTCAAATAATCAGGGATTTAAGACTAATAATAAAAAACTAAAATAAAACTACGAGCACTGAGAGAATTAACTTAAGATCAGACTTACAGATTAACAGAGGTGCTGTCTGAATAAAGACGTACATACCCACAGTAAGAGATTTAAACAAGTAAGAGATTTGAACAAGTATTCCTGATTCAAACATGTATTTTGGATTTTGAAATGTATTTCAGATGTATTTTTAAAATGATCTGTACACTTTAGCCAAAAGCAGGCTGCTGCAGAGCATGATGGGATGAAGGCTGAGTGAGATCAACCACATTCTTTGGAACAATGAAACCACAGAATGTGTATATTTTTATCAGCAGAAGTTACGGATAGTGTGGGTTCCCAAAGCCACAGTATGAACAGAGCTGTTCAATTCGTACTGATAGGAAACTGCTTCTCAAACATGGGAATATCAACTGTCTAACTCGACCATTGATGTCATTGGGAGTTGGTGGGAACAGCACCTTTGAACCCTGTAGCTTAGCGTCAGGGGGAAGAAGCATCCAGATTCTATGGACTAATGAAATCCCATGACGTCAGAGGGGAGAATGCAATTGGCTAAGGTATATGACAGCTGTTAACAGTTATTGATTTGTAACAATAATGACTGGTTTGTAACTAATGGAAGGCGGGAAAAGCAAACTCAGAAATGTACAATTGTCCTGAAGGATGTATTGCAACTTCAGAGAGGTATTGGAATGCTCAGGGCCTTCTCATCAGAGAGACTGCCCAATGCCATCTCTCCCAGCATGCATTGGTCAAATAAACATACGTCTTTAGCCAGGATACTGACTTTGCGAGTCTTTGCATTAGCTGAAGTTTTGGCAATACTTAGTCTCTGAAAAAACCCCGCAGCAATCATCAGTATTGAATGGTGGAATAGGCTCGAGGGCCGAGTGGCTACTCCCGTTCCTAATTCGGGTGTGTTCACATCCTTTATCATAAATTGTAGCATTTTCCCTCCTACTGATGTCAGGCTAATGGGTCTGCGGTTCCCCGTTTTCTCTCTCTCTGCTTACAGTAAGTCTCAGAAAACCAGGTTATAGTTCAACAGCTTTATTTGGTAGCACGAGCTTTTGGAGCGCTGCCCCTTCATCAGCTGAGGGGCGCTGCCCCTTCATCGGGACTCACCTGATGAAGGGGCAGCGCTCCAAAAGCTCGTGCTACCAAATGAACCTGTTGGACTTTAACCTGGTGTTCTGAGACTTCTTACTGTGTCTACCCCAGTCCAACGCCGGCATCTCCACATCATGGCTATCCTCCTCCTTAAACAGTGGGGTTACATTTACCACCTTTCAATCTGCAGCAACCATTCCAGAATCTATAGAATTTGGAAAGATGATCACCAATGTATCCACTATCTCTACAGCCACCTTTTGCAATACTCTAGGATGTAGATCATCAACTTTTGGGGATTTATTCACTTTCAACCTCCATTAATTTCTCCAATACCACTTTCTCACTAATACTAATCTCTTCCAGTTCCTCATGCTCACTACTCCCTTGGTTCTCCAGTGTTTTTGGATGATTTCTGTATCTTCCTCCATGAAGACAGACACACATTGTTTAGTTTCTCTGCCATTTCCTCATTCCCCATTATAAACTCTCCTGTCTCTGCCTGGAATGGACCCACATTTATCTTTGCTCATCTTTTCTTTTTCACAGACCGATAGGAGCTTTTCCAGTCGGTTTTTATGTTTCTTTCCAGTTTGTTCTCATATTCTATTTTCTCTTTCTCAGTTTCTTGGTCCTCCTTTGCTGAATTCTAAAACAAGTTCCCAATCCTCAGGCTTGCTATTGTTTTGGCCACTTTATGAATTTCTTCTTTTGATCTCATGGGATCTTTAACTTTACTTGTTAGCCACAGTTACATCAATTTTCCTGTTGGATTTTTGTTCCTTAAAGGAATCTCGATTGTAAATATGTAACGATTCCTTAAATTCTCGTGATTGCCTGTCTCCCACCATACCTTTTGATGTAGTTTCCCAATCTAACACGGCCAACTTACCCCTTATACCTCGATAGTTTCCCTCTGTGTGAAACACCCAGATAAATTATACAAAAGAACCATGTAACCACCACAACCCATCTCCATGGCAATGTGGCATGCTTCAGAGGGTTGGAAACAGAAATGCAAACTAAATATTTATAAACTTACAAACACACTTCCATTCAGTAATCCTTGAGTAATATGACACTAAATATTCACAAAAAGTCTCCAAGAACATCAGCCCTTTGGAAGCAAAGTCATGAGTCCGGCAAGTCCAATAGAAACTTTCTGATCTTCCCACTTCACCAAATGAACAAGATTCAGTCCTGGATGTGGTTAGGAGCAATAACAGCAAAATCCAACCCCTATAATTACTTGTGAACTCGTTGGTGTCTCTGCAGGTCAGATAATTGAGTGAATCCCTTCCCACACAGAGAGCAAGTGAACGACCTCTCCCCGGTGTGAATTCGCTGGTGTCTCAGCAGGCTGGATTTCTCAGTAAATGCTTTCCCACATCCCGAGCAGGTGAATGGCCTCTCCCCGGTGTGAATTCGCTGGTGACTCAGCAAGTTGGCTAACTGAGTGAATCCCTTCCCACACTGAGAGCAGGTGAATGGTCTCTGCCCAGTGTGAACTCGCTGGTGACTCAGCAGGATAGATGATGTAGTAAACCCCTTCCCACACTGAGAGCAGGTGAATGGTCTCTGCCCAGTGTGAACTCGCTGGTGACTCAGCAGGATAGATGATGTAGTAAACCCCTTCCCACACTGAGAGCAGGTGAATGGTCTCTGCCCAGTGTGAACTCGCTGGTGACTCAGCAGAATAGATGATGTAGTGAACTCCTTCCCACACTCAGAGCAGGCGAATGACCTCTCCCCTGTGTGCACTTGCTGGTGTATTTGCAATTTTGATAACTGAGTGAATCCCTTCCCACACTCAGAGCAGAGGAACGGCCTCTCTCCGGTGTGTATTCGCTTGTGCTTTTGCAGGTGGGGTAACTGAGTGAATCCCTTCCCACAGACCGAGCAGGTGAAGGGTCTCTCCCAGTGTGAACTCGTTGATGTGTCTGCAGATGGGATAACTGAGTGAATCCCTTCCCACATTCACAGCAGGAGATCAACCTTTCCCCAGTGTGAAGCCGCTGGTGTGTCTGCGGATGAGGAAACTGAGTGAATCCCTTCCCACATTCAGGGCAGGTGAATGGCCTCTCCCCAGTGTGAAGTCGCTGGTGTGACTGCAGTCTGCAAAACCGACTGAATCCTTTCCCACACACAGGGCAGGTGAATGGTTTCTGCCCGGTATGAACTCGCTGGTGTGTCAGCAAAGTGGAGGAGTTCCTGTATCCCTTCCCACACTCAGAGCAGGTGAATGGCTTCTCCCCAGTGTGAAGTTGCTGGTGCTTGTGCAGGTTCGATGAATCCCTTCCCACACTGGGAGCAGGCGAATGGTCTCTCCCCGGTGTGAACTCGCTCGTGTGTCTCCAGATGGTATAACCGAGCGAATCCCTTCCCACACACATAGCAGGTGAACGGTCTCTCCCCAGTGTGACTGTGGCGATGAGTTTCCAGCTCAGACGGGGCTTTGAATCCCTTCCCACAGTCCCCACATTTCCATGGTGCGGATGCCCTTCTGACTCTCCATGTTGGGTAAAAAGTTGAAGCTGTGTCTAAGAAGAGAACACGTGTAATGTTTCCATTCACTGGGAATTGTGCAATGTTTCTTCAAGCTGTTTAACTGTTTAAAGCTCTGTCCACAGGCAGTGCACTGGAACACTCTCACTCAGGTGTGTGTATGTCACACAGATATTTAAAATCTTTAAGAGTAGACAGAACTGAAAAACATTTCTCCTTCTGGATTCAAAGGCTGATGATATTCAGGTCCTGATGATTTGAGTGACTCTTTGGGTCTGAAGTTCTGTCTGCAATTTTTCCCCTTCTAATATCCTGCAAATCAAACTCACAACAGACATCACAGTCAGTACAGGATAGAAATTCAGAACAGACAATTCTAGTTTCTATGGAACATTCTTTCCTCTCTCATTCCCCAAAAGCTGTAAATCTCCATCCCACACACTCTCCCTCCATTCTCACTCTGCTGTATCTAATATTCACCCTCCCAATTCTCCTGAAGGTGCTGAATGAGGCTGATTGACCTTTCCTAACTGACGATTTCCCATCCAGGACACCGAGATCAGAAGAAATCCAAAGATTAAACAATTCTCTGAGGAAGTGATGACTGGAAAAATATAACCTTGCTCCAGTACCACATTACAAGTCTATTTAAAAATCAAACTGGATGGGCACTTGAAGGAAATAAACTTTCAGGGAAAGGGAGACTGAAGGAGGGAATGGGACTGGATTGTTTGACAGAGAGTCAGCATGGATTTGAGTTACCGAATGGAACACTTGTGCGCTATAATGACTCTATGACTGGAAATGTATAACATAGTTACAGCATTATATTACACGGAGAAATAATATGTTTTATTACAGAACCATAAATAATATATCTAATCTGTACCATATAACAACATTAGACATGTCTCTGTCCGATATTATTTTACTGTCCCCTTAAATGTCTGCCATCTCTGGGGAAAACCAGCTCTTTAATTGTGAACAAGAGGAAAGAGATCATCCTTTTAGCCAGACAAATAAATATCAATCTGAGGGAACAAAGGATTTCAATGTCTTTGAGAGAGAGACCTGGGCCAACCTTTCCAGAGTCTGCACCCTCCCTGGATTCCTTGCCCTTCAGTTGCTGCAAATTCCCAATTTCCCCCCAGAATGAAAAGAAATGGAAAGGGTGAGAAAAGAAAGTGTTTTACTCACAGAGACTGGAGGAAGTTTGAGTCTGTCTGAAGCTCAATCTTCATTCACACAGAGCCCGCGCTCTGATTGGCTGGAGGACCAGAGTCCTTCCGGTCATCCAACTTCTCTCATTGGTGAACACCTCAGCTGAAAGTCAGGGGATGGGCTCCCCCGCACATGCGCAACTTCCCCTCTCCATAGGACATGCGCAGTCCCGGGCCGGGGGGAGGGGGAGATCACCGAGCGGCTTCTAACTCTGGCTGGAGCCGTCAGCCGGTTACCTGGAAACCTTGGCTCGAGGAGGTGCAGGGGGAAGGGAGCAATGGGTGGGGGCGGGGCTCCCAGGTCCGCGCGCCTGAACCCGGAGACGTCACCGTGGAGCAGAGTGATTGCTCTTGGGTGATTCAGGCAGGGCTCCATTGTGCCGTCACAATGACTCAGAGGGGCGTTCCCAGCACACAGTGTCCCATTGGCAGCAATATCACTGGTTACAGAAGCCGCACACTGCGGATTGGACACCAGCTCAGCACAGCTGGCGGTCAAAGCCCCGCCCACCCCCCACGTGGGCTCGGGTTCCGCCCCCTCATTGTCTACATGCGGGAGATTGACCAATGGCAACGCGTGGAGGACCGGATGGGCGCTGGTCCAGTGGTCTTCCTCCGTTGTGTGAATGAAAATTGAACCTTCTTTGAGTCAGTGGCTGCCCTGAAGCAGCGGAGTAAATATTTCAAATACAGACTCCAACTTCCTCCAGTTTCTGTGAGTAAAACACTTTCTTTTCTCCCCCTTTCCATTTCTTTTCTCATTCTGGGGGGAAATTGGGGACTTGCAGCAACTGAAGGGAAAGGAAGTGAATCCAGTCTGTACATTCCACACATTGTTAGTCCAGTCAGATAGACATATATCTGTCTGGCCGCCTGCATGGAGATTTCCAGCTCTCTGTGTCCAGGACAGGATAAACACAGTAAGAGTTTTAAAAACACCAGGTAAAAGTCCAACAGGTTTATTTGGTAGCAAATGCCATTTGCTGCTCCTTCATCAGGTGGAGTGGAAATCTGCTCTCAAACAGGGCACACAGAGACACAAAATCAAGTGACAGAATACTGATTAGAATGCGAATCCCCACAGCCAACCAGGTCTTAAAGATACAGATAATGTGAGTGGAGGGAGCATTAAGCACAGGTTAAAGAGATGTGTATTGTCTCCAGACAGGACAGCTAGTGAGATTCTGCAAGTCCAGGAGGCAAGCTGTCGGGGTTACTGATAGTGTGACATAAACCCAAGATCCCGGTTTAGCCCGTCCTCATGTGTGCGGAACTTGGCTATCAGTTTCTGCTCAGCGACTCTGCGCTGTCGTGTGTCGTGAAGGCCGCCTTGGAGAACGCTTACCCAAAGATCAGAGGCTGAATGCCCGTGACTGCTGAAGTGCTCCCCCACAGGAAGAGAACAGTCTTGCCTGGTGATTGTCGAGCGGTGTTCATTCATTCATTGTCGTAGCGTCTGCATGGTTTCCCCAATGTACCATGCCTCGGGACATCCTTTCCTGCAGTGTATCAGGTAGACAACGTTGGCCGAGTTGCAAGAGTAGATACATGTACCCGGTAGATGGTGTTCTCACGTGAGATGATGGCATCCGTGTCGATGATCCGGCACGTCTTGCAGAGGTTGTTGTGGCAGGGTTGTCTAGTGTTGTGGTCACTGTTCTCCTGAAGGCTGGGTAGTTTGCTGCGGACAATGGTCTGTTTGAGGTTGTGCGGTTGTTTGAAGGCAAGAAGTGGGGGTGTGGGGATGGCCTTGGTGAGATATTCGTCTTCATCAATGACATGTTGAAGGCTCTGGAGGAGATGCCGTAGCTTCTCTGCTCCGGGGAAGTACTGGACGACGAAGGGTACTCTGTCCACCGTGTCCCGTGTTTGTCTTCTGAGGAGGTCGGTGCAGTTTTTCGCTGCGGTATTTGCTACCAAATAAATCTGTTGGACTTTAACCTGGTGTTGTTAAAACTCTGACTGTGTTTACCCCAGTCCAAAGCCGGCCTCTCCACTCCAGGACAGGATACAGGACAAGGCGGCCTTCACGACACATGACAACGCAGAGTCGCTGAGCAGAGACTGATAGCCAAGTTCCACACACATGAGGTCGGCCTCAACCGGGATCTTGGGTTCATGTCACACTATCTGTAACCCCCACGACTTGCCTGGGCTTGCAAAATTTCACTAACTGTCCTGTCTGGAGACAATACACATCTCTTTAACCTGTGCTTAACCCTCTCTCCACTCACATTGTCAGTACCTTTAAGACTTGATTACCTGTAAAGACTCACATTCCAATCATTATTCTGTAAACTGAGTTTGTGTCTTTATATGCCCTGTTTGTGAACAGAACTCCCACTCACCTGATGAAGGGACAGCTCTCCGAAAGCTAGTGGCTTTTGCTACCAAATAGACCTGTTGGACTTTAACCTGGTGTTGTGAGACTTCTCACTGTGTTTACCCCAGTCCAATGCCTGCATTTCCACTCCAGGACAGGAAGCAGTGAGCATGGATCTGTTAATCAGCCTCAATCAGCACCTTCAGGAGAATTGGGAGGGTGAATATTAGATACAGCAGAGTGAGAATGGAGGGAGAGTGTGTGGGATGGAGATTCACAGCTTCTTGGGACTGAAATAGGAAAGAATGTTCCATAGAAACTAGAATTGTCTGTTCTGAATTTCTATCCTGTACTGACTGATGAATTTTTACAATTTTTACAATAATTACTTCTGTAAATTCCTTTTACAGGATATCAGAAGGTGAGGATTTACAGATAAAAACTCAAAACAAACATCTCATAAACATCTGACAGAGTCATTCAATTTATCGGGACCTGAATATTATTGATATTTGATTCGAGGAGAAATGTTTCTCTGTTCTTTCTGCTTCAGAAGATTCTCAACATCAATGCAACTGGAAAAGCACTGAGACACACACACACCCGAGAGAGAGTGTTCCAGTGCACTGAGTGTGGAAAGAGCTTTAACCAGTTACACAGCTTGAAAATACATCGCAGCATTCACAGCGGGAGAGACTGTACCCGTGTTCTGTGTGAGATTTAACTGATTATTTAACCTGGAGAGTCACAAGGACACCCGCACCATGGAGAAACCGTGGAAATGTGGGGACTGTGGGAAGGGATTCAGGCACCCATCTGCAGTGGAAACTCATCGACGCAGCCACTCTGGGGAGCGACCATTCAGCTGCTCTCAATGTGGGAAGGTATTCACTCAGTCATCCAGCCTGCAGAGACACCAGCGAGTTCACACTGGGGCGAGTACGTTTACCTGCTCTCAGTGTGGGAAGGGATTCACTCAGTTCTCCAGCCTGCTGAGACACCAGCAAGTTCACACTGGGGCGAGGCCGTTCACCTGTTCTGACTGTGGGAAGGGATTCACTCGCTTATCCCACCTGCTGAGCCACTATCTCACTCACACCAATGAGAGACCCTTTAAATGCTCTGACTGTGGGAGCAGATTCAAAAGCTCTCGAGAACTGATTTCCCACCAGCGAGTTCACACTGGGGAGAGACCGTTCAGCTGCTGTGTGTGTGGGAAAGGATTTACTCAGTTATCCAACCTACTGACACACCAGCGAGTTCATACCGGGGAGAGGCCATTCACATGCTCTGTGTGTGGGAACAGTTATATTCACTTATCCAGCTTGCTAAGCCACAAAGTCACTCACACCAATGAGAGACCGTTTAAATGTTCTGACTGTGGGAGTGGCTTCAAAAGCTCTGGAGAGCTGATGTCCCACCAGCGCATTCACACTGAGGACAGACCGTTCAGCTGCTCTCACTGCACAAAGAGATTTAGAACATCATCCAACCTGTGTGCACACCAGCGAGTTCACACTGGGGAGAGACCATTCACCTGCTCTGAGTGTGGGAAGGGATTCACTCATTCATCCCATCTGCACAGACACAAAGGCTCTCACAGCAATGAGAGGCCCTTTAAATGCTCTGACTGTGGGAGTGGCTTCAAAAGTGCTGCGGATCTGTTGGACCACCAGCGCATTCACACTGAGGAGAGACCGTTCAGCTGCTCTCACTGCACAAAGAGGTTTAGAAGGTCATCCGCACTGCGGAGACACCAGCGAGTTCACACCGGGGAAAAACCATTTACATGCTCGGAATGTGGAAAGGGATTCACTGAGTTACGCAATCTACAGACACACCAGCTACTTCACACTGGGGAGAGGCCATTCACCTGCTCTGTGTGTGGAAACGGATTCACTCGGTCATCCCACCTACAGAGACACCAACAAATTCACAAATGATGACAGGGATTGGATTCTGCCGTTATTGCTGCTGTTAATCACATCCAGGACTGAATCATGTTCATTCTGATAGTTGGTGAAGTGGGAGGATAGGAGGGTTTCTTTCTGCTGGACTGGCCATCTCATGACTTTCCCACCAGTGGGCTGATGCTCTTCGAACCCGGGAGAGCACATTTCCACTGAAATGATCCACAAAAGCGGGTGGCATGGTGGCACAGTGGTTAGCACTGCTGCCTCACGTGCCAGGGACTCAGGTTCAATTCCTGACTTGGGTCACTGTGCAAACCCAGCATAACATTCTCCCCATGTCTGCATGAGTTTCCTCCGGATGCTCCGGTTTCCTCCCACAGTCCAAAGATGTGCGGGTTAGGTTGATTGGCCATGTTAAATTGACCCTTAGTGTCAGGGGGACTAGCTAGGGGAAATGCATGGGGTTGTGGAGATGGGGCCTGGGTGGGATTCTGGTTATTGCAGACTCGGTGGGCCGAATGGCCTCCTTCTGCACTGTAGGATTCTATGATTCTATGAAAAGCTGATGAAGGATATTTATTCTATCCTGGACAGTAAATAATGTTTTTCCTACCACTACAGGTAGATCTAAAGTAAGTACATTTGTCTCTGTTCCAGTGAGTCTACAGCACAGGGCCAGGCCAGTCGGCTCAATTGGTCTGTGTCAGTATTTATGCTCCACATGAGCCTCCACCCACCCCTCTTCATCTCCCCCCATCAGCATATCCTTCTATTCCTCTCTCCCTCATGTATGTATCTAGCTTCCCCTTCAATGTATTCATGCTGTTCACCTCAACCACTCGCTGTGGTGGTGAGTTCCACATTCTCACCACTCGCTGGGTAAAGAGGTTTCTCACTGAACTCACTATTGGATTATTGAACCCCTTCATAATCTTAAAGACTTCCATCAGGTCACCCTTCAGTCTTCGCTTTTCTAGAGAAAAGCAGCCCCAGCCTTTCCTGAGGGTTAAATGCTCTCAGTTCTGGGATTATTCTTGTGAATCTTTGTTGCTCCTTCTCCAGTGCCTCTATTTCCTTTTTCTAAATGGAGATCACAGATGTTGACAGTGCTCCCAGTGTGGTCTAACCCTGGTTCTAAACCAGTTGAACAGAACCTCCCTGCTGTTCAATTCTATCCCTCTGGAATGGAACCCTATACATGGGCCTCACACTTTAGGAAAGATGTGAAGTTCTTAGAGAGGGTGCAGAGGAGATTTACGAGAATGGCTCCAGGGATGAGGGACTTCAGTGAGTTAGAGGGACTGGAACAGCTGAAATTTCTCTCTTTAGATCAGACAGGCATTAAGATTGGGAATGGGGCCATTCAGCCCATTGAATCCATGCCGGCTCTCTTTAGACCAAACCGTTGTCCTGATCTCTCTCCGTATCCCTGCGGATTGATTTCCCTGATATGCCCGTCCAATTTCCTTTTGGAAACATTCCATTATCTCTGCTTCAGCCGCTCGTAGGAAGTGAGTTCCAGATATTTACCACTTCAAATGCAAACGAGGAGCAGAGAGCACAAAAGGAGGCCGTGTGACCCATTGTGCCCCTGCTGCCTCTTCAAACATTCTCAGCAACAAGGTCAAGGAGGCCATGTTAAATTCTAACATGTGACTGGAGCTTTATTTTAAAAATTAATGTTGGATTCACCTACATGCTTGTGGAAGCTGCATTGCTGGCAGGAATTGTATAAACTAAAAATTTCTTCTATGAATTTGATCAGTTGGAGGACATTATATTCTGTCAAATCTGGCTCAAGAATAAGGTTGATTGCTCAGTTCAAGTAAGAAGGAAAGCTATTGGCTTGCAGCAAGTGTCTTTTCGAACCAGTATATCTTGTATTAACCTTATTCAGTTGTGGGACATGGGCGTCGTTGGCTGGCCAACATTTATTGCCCATCCCTAGATGCCCTTGTTCAGAGGGCAGTTGAGAGTCAACCACATTGTACGAACCAAATGTGTTCATTAAATATTACTGTATTTAGAACAAAGAAAGTTACAGCAGAGGGACAGGCCCTTTGGCCCTCCAAGCCTGCACCGACCGCACTGCCGGATGAAATTAAAACCCCCTACCCTTCCAGGGACTATATGCCTCTATTCCCATCCTATTCATGTATTTGTCAAGACGCCCCTTAAAAGTCACTACTGTATCCGCTTCCACTACCTCTCCCGGCAACGAGTCCCAGGCACCCACTACTCTCTGTAAAAAATCTGCCTCATACTTCTCCTTTAAACGTTGCCCTTCGCACCTTAAACCTGTTCCCCCAAGTAATTGACTCTTCCACCCTGGGAAAAGGCTTCTGACTATCCACTCTGTCCATGCCCCTCATAATATTGTAGACTTCTATCAGGTCGCCGCTCAACCTCCGTTGTTCCAGTGAGAACAAACAAAGTTTCTCCAACCTCTCCTCATAGCTAATGCCCTCCATACCAGGCAACATCCTGGTAAATCTTTTCTGTACCCTCTCCAAAGCCTCCACATCCTTCTGATAGTGTGGCGACCAGAATTGAACACTAGATTCCAAGTGTGGCCTAACTAAGCTTCTTTAAAGCTGCAACATGACTTGCCAATTATTAAACTCAATGCCCCGGCCGATGAAGGCAAGCATGCCATATGCCTTCTTGACTACCTTCTCCACCTGCATTGCCACTTTCAGTGACCTGTGTACCTGTGCACCCAGATCCCTTTGTCTATCAATACTCTTAAGCATTCTGCCATTTACTGTATATTTCCTATCTGTATTAGACCTTCCAAAATGTATTACCTCACATTTGTCCGGATTAAACTCTATCTGCCATCTCTCCGCCCAAATCTCCAACTGATCTATATCCTGCTGTATCCTCTGATGGTCCTCATCGCTATCCCCAAATCCACCAACCTTTGTGTCGTCTGCAAACTTACTAATCAAACCAGTTACATTTTCCTCCAAATCATTTATATGTATTACAAACAGCAAAGGTCCCAGCACTGATCCCTGAGGAATGCCACTTGTCACAGCCCTCCATTCAGAAACGCACCACCCTCTGTCTTCTTTGACCGAGTCAGTTTAGTATCCACCTTGCCAGCTCAACTCTGATCCCATGCGACTTCTTCTGCACCAGTCTACCATGAGGGACCTTGTCAAAGGCCTGACTGAAGTCCATGTAGACAACATCCACTGCCCTACCCTCATCAATCATCTTCATCACTTCCCCAAAAACTCGACCAAGTTCGTGAGACACGACCTCCCCTTCACAAAACCATGTTGCCTTTCACGAATACATCCACTTATTTCCAAGTGGGAATAAATCCTGTCTCGAAGCATCCTCTCCAATAATTTCCCTATCACTGATGTAAGGCTCACCGGCCTGTAATTACCTGGATTATTCTTGCTCCCCTTCTTAAACAAAGAAACAACATTGGCTATTCTCCAATCCTCTGGGACCTCCCCTGTCGCCAGTAAGGATAGAAATATTTCTCTCAAGACCCCAGCAATTTCCTCCCTTGCCTCTCTCAGTATTCTGGGGTATATCCCATCAGGCCCTGGGGACTTGTCTACCTTAATGTTTCTCAAGAACCCCAATACCGCCTCCTTTTTGATCTCAACATGACTCAAACTATCTACACATCCTTTCCCAGACTCATCATCCACCAAGTCCTTCTCTTTGGTGAATACTGACGCAAAGTACTCATTTATTACCTCACTCATTTCCTCTGGCTCCGCGCATAAATTCCCTCCCTTGTCCTTGAGTGGGCCAACCCTCTCCCTGGCTACCCTCTTGCTCTTTATATATGTATAAAAAGCCTTGGGATTTTCCTTAATCCTGCTGGCCAATGCTTTTTCGTGACCCCTTTTAGCCCTCCTTACTCCTTGCTTAAGTTTCTTTCTACTTTCCTTGTATTCGACACTTGCTTCATGTGTTCCCAGTCTCCTAGCTTTGACAAATGTTTCGTTTTTCTCTTTGACGAGGCTCACAATATCTCTCGTTATCCAAGGTTCCCAAAACTTGCCATACTTATCCTTCATCCTTACAGGAATGTGCCGGTCCTGAATCCCTATCAGCTTACACTTGAAAGCCTCCCACATGCCAGATGTTGATTTGCCCTCAAACATCTGCCCCATCTAGTAGCTATTTATTAGCTACCAGTCATTAACAGATGAGAAAGTCATGAGCCTTAATTGAGTTATAGTTAATCAATGAATCAGTAGTCATAGTAAAAGATTGAGTTTTATTTGCTGTAAAAATGTAAAAGTTTAATTGCTGTGTATGTAAAGAATGTGCAATGAGGATAAATGTCCTGGCGAGAGAGACCTTCAAGCTCTGACTCACCTCAACATTTGAAACTGTGAGAATAAGGGATGGTTTAGAATCAGCTAAAGGGATAGTATGAACCAGTTCTATTGTTTTCCTGTCTAAGATAATGAGAGGTGGTGGTGTCAGTAATTGAGGATCCAGGTAAATTAATCTCGTGATCAAATTGGCCAATTGTCATGATACAACAGGCCCAACTCTGACGTGAGATAATGGTCACTTTGTGGATAAAAGTAGAGGTTCCGAAGGTCTTCCTTGCGAGCCAAATACTGAAAACTCCCGAGGCTGAGTTCCAAGGAAATTACTGTCAGAGAAGGAGCCAGACTCCCGAGACTGAATTCCACAAGAATTCCTGTGAAAGAAGGAGCCAGAGAGGGTTACGCTTCTACGGACCGATCACCTGCATGAAGTTGTAAAAGTCAATGTCCTAAAGTTGTTCAGTAAAACTTTTTCATTCAATAAACTTCTTTTTAAATTTACTATCCAGAGAATTCTGCTTTTACCACAAAGAGGGCAGGGAACAGGCTACAGATGAATTAAAGAGAAACCATTTGTGTCCAGAACGTTGTGAACATCCTTTTACTCTGGTTGTCTTTGATCCTCAAGTCATTTTCTGTTTGTTTTAACCATGTTCTGTTTCATTAATAAACTTTTATCAGTAAAATATTTGACTTTTCTGGACTTTTCCTGATGAGATTGATGCACTTTAGGGAAAGTGGGTGAGAGGGGTTGGCAGGCTCTTTAACAGAAAGTCATCCCTCAAAGGTAATTGGCAAAGGAGCCAGAGGGGGAGATGAGATTTTATTTTATATTTTTGACACAGCGAGTTGTTCTGATCTGCCTGAAAGCAGATTCAATAGAATCTTTCCAAAGGGTAAAGACTTGAAAGGGAAGAATTTGCAGGACTGTGGGGACAGATCAGAGTGGTAGGATGAATCAGAGAGTCCTTTCAAAGAGATAGCAGGGACATGATGGGCTGAATGGACTCCTGCAGCCTGTCAATCTCAGCCTCCTGCTTTTGTGCAGGTTAGAAGGGACAGATTTCAGTGCAGCCTCTCCCCTGTATATGTATTTAAAGAGACAGGTTTCTCTTTAGCTCTGAGTGACTGATATAACAATTGGTTGGAGGCCCATTTCCCAGTCAGTCCTCCAGCACCTTCCTGTCTCTCTATCAGTGCGACGCCCAGGGCAGTTTCTCAACTGGGGCGCAGGCCCCATTATTCTCAGCTAAATTCAGCCCTCAGCTCCGTCTCCTGGCTGTCATTGACACGAGCAATAGAGAGACAGAAAGATGCCCCAGGCTCAAATGGGAAATCAAAACGTGTGGCTTTAAATGAACTGTTAGGATCTCTGTAACGATCAACAATTTTTAAAAAAATGAATTCTAAACCCAGTAAGTAAAGAATCACACGACAAAGCTTCAAGTTTATGGCGTTGATTCTAACAAACTGGAGGCAACAATGACTAAACACCTTTTTGAAGGGAACATAGCCCTTGAACTGTAAAATTAACCTTGCCGTTTTACTCTTAACACAATCAAATATCCACTCAATGGATATATTTTACCCTGCCTTGGAATGTTGACACTCTTTCTCCAAAAACTAGCCCAAAGTGATTCTTCACTCCCCGAGTGTTTATTTCCTTTTCCAGTCTGGCAACCTTTAATCCCAGAACTGTCTTTCACAGTGATGGTTCTCCTGGACATTTTCCCACTAACACAAGCAAGGCGAATCTTCCAGCCTTGTTTCACAATTCTCAGGAATTTGTGACCAACGTTCAACATCGGAGCAGAAGTCGGCCATTTGGCCGTTTGAGTCGGCTCCACCGTTTATTTACATCATGGCTGATCTGTTTGTGTGGAGTTCCACATTCCCGTTCTACACCCGATATTTTTGATTCCCATACCCAACAAGAATTGGTATAAAGGCAAAATTCTGTTGTTGTTGAATCTGAAACAAAAACAGAAAATGCTGGACAATCTCAGCAAGTCTGACAGCATCTGTAAAGAGAGAATAGAGACAACATTTTGAGTCAGGATAACCCTTTGTCAGAGGTGAAGACAAGAAAAATCGGACAAAATTTATCCTGTGAGGGTCAAGAATTGGGAAGCAATCTATTAAACCTCCTCTGAACCACTTTCAATACATTTGTATCATTTCTTAAATAGGAGACAAAGCTGCACCGAGTATTCAAGATGCAGTCTCAGCAACGCTCTGTATAACTGAAGCAGAACATCTTTACTTCTATGTTCACTTTCTCTCATACAAATGGAATGCAATCCTTTATTAAGAACTTTGATTTATTTGAACTAAGATTTATGGGGGTTCTCTTGTTTACAATAACCTCCCTAATCGTAAATCACACCAGGTTCCAGTGTCTTAACCATATGGCAAGAAAGAATACTTTAAATTGTGAATTCAGAAAGTTTATTAATTATTAAAAACGTAACAAGTCAGAAAGATAAAAAACAGAATGTCAATTAACAATTAATAGAGAAAGTTTAACATTAACAATTGAACAGACTTCTCTCCATCCCTCTCAGACCAGGACATGAAGTGACGGCTCCGAAAACGTGGATAACTTGTAAAACCAACAGCTCTCCACACCTCTCTGTAAACATCTCTCCCTCCACCTCTCTCTACCAAATTGCCTTCTCAAGACCACTTTTTTATACTTTAAAAATGTCAAAAGCCCATCTTAGCCAATTCCCATAAATCTTCAATTATAAACTAAAATAGACACGAGTTTTCAGGCGATTTAAAAACAAATGAACTGTCTGCTGAAAGGGTTAACTTTTCTACAGAACCTAAAGGGATGGGGAGTGAGCAGCAAAAACTTGGCACACAATTACATCACTTTCCACAAGTTTAAAAAAATTCTCTAACAAAACAAACTTGATTTTAAACTTCATCTATTAAGTGTTTTTGTCATATTTCTCAACATAATTATTTTAATTTGATCAGTTTTTGTTGGGGATGGGTAACTTCTGTTCTTTATAAACTGATTCACTCATTTTGTTTATTCTACATGGGCTCGGAGAATCAGAACCCAGACTTTATCATCCTTATCCTTTTTCCCCTTTTGCCACCACTCCCTCTGTTTTGATTAAACATTTTATCGTAAAAGTGAAATACTGCGGATGCTGGAATCTGAAACAAAAACAGAAAATGCCGGAACATGGTCTGACGGTATCTGCGGAGAGAGAATAGAGCCAATGATTCGAGTCTGGATGTCCCTTCATAAGAGCTCCTATGAAGTGTCATCCAGACTCAAAACGTCGGCTCTATTCTCTTATCATTGTATCGATAAGTTTCTTGTTCTTAGTTTCCAAATGGCAGGTAAGAGACCTGTCCAGTCCCCACTTGAGCTCTGATTTGTCACTGGCCATGCTTGGGTAAGATTATAACCATTAGAATCTACTCTCAGAGGCCCACTTTTCAGTCCAGTGTTACTTGGAGTATACCGTCACTTCACCGACTATTGGGTCACAAATCCCTCATAGTTCTTATCACAAATTTAGGATAAATTAATTTAAAGAATGCCTGAGAACGCTTTTTAATTTCTTAACCAACTACCTACCACTGTTTGTTGATTGGTCAGACCTCCTTTTCACAGATTCGGGAATCTCAGCCACTGAACACCAGCCGGTCCTGGAATAAATTTCACTCGAACTCATTCTGAGTAAATATTTTCACCAGGTCCTCTGTTGGGGCCCTGCTAAGCAGCTTTAATGGTCCGTGATTGCAGAAACTGAGCAGTCACAGGAATGTGGTCAAAATAGTCCAGTCCTATAATCTGCAGTCCTTCAGGTATAACAGGATATGTGGCTGTATGTAGCTGCCTTCTTGAACTGCTCCAATGCCTGAGGTGTAAGTACACCCACAGTGCTGTTAGGGAGCGATTTCCAGCTACACATTCCAGACTTTCACTAGACTGTAGTTGGATATCAGATTGATATATTCCATTCAACCACACCCAAGGTGAGTTATTCCAATTCCTTTATTGTCGAGGACAATATATTCACAATATCTTTAAAACAGAAATTAAACATTCCCATTTGATTTCAGGTATTAACATATTCTGTTAGTTTGTTCTTTATTGTCAATGTCAGGTTGGGGTTGTTCCTCTTGGAGCAAAGGAGGTTGAGGGGAGATTTGATAGAGGTGGACAAGATTCTGACAGGTTTAGATAAGGTGGACAAAGAAAAGCTGTTCCCATTAGCTGAAGGGACAAGGACGAGGGGGAATCAGATTTAAAGTTTCGGGTCAGAGATGCAGGGGGGGACGCGAAGAAGAATATTTTGATGCAGCGAATGGTAATGAGCTGGAACTCGCTGCCTACAAGGGTGGAGGAAGTGGAGACAATAAACAATTACAAAGGAAATTGGATGGGCATTTGGAGGGTTTCAAACAGAAATGTTGACTAAATATCTCTGAACTTCCTAACATCCTGTCACTCTGTGATCCGTGTGAAATTTGAAACCAGGTATTCGCAACAAGACTCAAAGAGCATCAGCCCACTGGAGGCAAAGTCATGAGACCAGCCAGTCCAGCAGAAAGAAACCCTCCGACGCTCCCCATTGACCAACTGTGAGAATGAACAAAATGCAGTTCTGGATGTAATTGAGAGCAGAAACAATAACAGCAGAATCCAACCCCTGGAATCACTCGTGAACTTGTTGGTGTCTCAACAGGTGGGATGAAACTCTGAATCCCTTCCCAAAGGTGAATGGCCTGTCTTCAGTGTGAACTCGCTGGTGTCTCTGCAAGTCAGATGATTGAGTGAATCCCTTCCCACACTGAGAGCAGGTGAACGGTCTTTTCCCAGTGTGAAACTGCTGGTGTCTGTTCAGGTCGGATGACTGAGGAAATCCCTTCCCACACTGAGAGCAGGTGAATGGCCTCTCCCCAGTGTGAACTCGCTGGTGTGACTGCAGGTGAGATGACCGAGTGAATCCCTTCCCACACTGAGAGCAGGTGAATGGCCTCTCCCCAGTGTGAACTCGCTGGTGTACCCGCAGGTCAGATGACCAAGTGAATCCTTTCCCACACTGAGAGCAGGTGAATGGCCTCTCCCCTGTGTGAACTCGCTCGTGTGTCCGCAGGTCAGATGGCCAAGGGAATCCCTTCCCACACTGAGAGCAGATGTACGGCCTCTCCCCAGTGTGAACTCGCTCGTGTGTCCGCAGGCCGGATAACTGAGTGAATCCCTTCTCACACTGAGAGCAGGTGAACGGCCTCTCCCCAGTGTGGCTGCGCCGATGAGCTTCCAGCAGGGATGGGGCTCTGTATCCCTTCCCACAGTCTGCACATTTCCATGGTTTCTCCATGATGCAAGTGTCCTTGCCTCTCGCTTGGGTGGACAATCAGTTGAAGCCTCGTCCTCACACAGAACATGTATACAGTCTCTCTCCGCTGTGAATGGTGTGATATTTATTCAGGCTGTGTAACTGGTTAAAGCTCTTTAGACAGTGCACTGGAACACTCTCACTCGACTGTGGCAGTGTGTTTGTGCTTTTCGAATCACACTGATATTTGAAATCTTTTCAAATCAACAGACCAGTTTCTCCTTCTGGATCCAACAGCCAATGATATTCATGTCCCAGGGAATATGACTCTGTTAGATCTGGACATGATGTATGAGATTTCAGCCTGTGATTCCTCTTTCAATATCCTGTAAAACGAGTTTACAAAAGGTATCATTGTCAGTACAGGATAGAAATTTAGAGGCCAATTCTAATTTCTGTGGAACATTCTTTCCTCTCTCATTCCCCAAAAGCTGTGAATCTCCATCCCACACACTCTCCCTCCATTCTCACTCTGCTGTATCTAATATGCACCCTCCCAATTCTCCTGAAGGTGCTGATTGAGGCTGATTGACAGATCCATGCTCACTGCTTCCTGTCCTGGACACAGGGAGCTGAAAATCATCAAGCTGACAACCACGTTAAAGTTTTACATTTGGACATAAGTGAGCAGATTGATGATGTATGTATTACCTGGTTACAGATATGAAGAATGTGAGGAGGATTATTATTTTGGCAGCGAGTGGTGACTTGGAAGTTAAAAATTGAAGCCCAGAGTTTCGCACTCCTCACAGCACCAGGGACCCGGTTCAATTCCCGGCTTGGATCACTGTCTGTGTGGAGTTTGCACGTTCTCCCCATGTCTGCGTGGGTTTCCTCCGGGTGCTCCGGTTTCCTCCCACAAGTCCAAAGATGTGCGGGTTCGGTGGATTGGCCATGCTAAATTGCCCCTTAGTGTCAGGAGGATTAGCAAAGTAAATATGTGGGGTTACAGGAATAAGGCCTGGATGTGATTGTGGTCGGTGCAGACCTGATGGGCCGAATGGCCTCCTTCTGCACTGTAGGGATTTTATTCTATGAATGAGAAAAGAAATGGAAAGGGGGAGAAAAGAAAGTGTTTTACTCACAGATGTTGCCTCTTTTAAGGTCAAACCAAATAAACAAACTGAAGTTAAATCAGTAAACAGACGAGACAGTGCAAATGTTACTGCCGTGACTCGGATTCGAACCGAGGTTGCTGGAGGAAGTTTGAGTCTGTCTGAAGCTTAATCTTCACTCAGAGGGAGAGCAGCAGAACCAACAACAATGAAGGAAGCTTCACGCAGCCATTAACACAAGGCCCGGTCTCCGATTGGCTGAAGGACCAGCACCCATCCGGTCCTCCACGGGTTACCATTGGTCAATCCGCCGCATGTGGACAATGAGGGGGCGGAACCCGAGCCCACGTGGGGGTGGGCGGAGCTTTGCCCGCCAACCGCGCTGAGCTGTGTGTCCAATCCGCAGTGTGCTCCTTCTGGAACCAGTGATATTGCTGCCAATGGGACACTGTGTGCTGGGAACGCCCCTCTGAGTCATTGTGACGGCACAATGGAGCCCTGTCTGAATCAGCCAATAGCAATCACTCTGCTCCGCGGTGACGTCTCCGGGTTCAGGCGTGCGGACCCGGGAGCCCCGCCCCCACCCATTGTTCCCCAGTCTGTACATTCCACACATTGTTAGTCCAGTCAGATAGACATAGATCTGTCTGGCCGCCTGCATGGAGATTTCCAGCTCTCTCTGTGTCCAGGGCAGGAAGCAGTGAGCATGGATCTGTCAATCAGCCTCAATCAGCACCTTCAGGAGAATTGGGAGGGTGAATATTAGATACAGCAGAGTGAGAATGGAGGGAGAGTGTGTGGGATGGAGATTCACAGCTTTTGGGGAATGAGAGAGGAAAGAATGCTCCATAGAAACTAGAATTGTCTGTTCTGAATTTCTGTCCTGCTCTGACAATGGTGAATTTTGTAAACTTCTTTTACAGGATATCAGAAGATGAGAGTTTACAGACAGAAATCTTAAACCAAACTTCACATCAATATCTGACAGAGTCACTCAATTCATCCGGACCTGAATACCTTTGAATCTAGAAGGAGAAATGTTTCTCTGTTCTGTCTGCTTCAGAAGATTTTAAACATCAGTTTGGCTGGAAAAGCACCGACACACATAAACACACCCGAGTGAGAGTGTTCCAGTGCACTGTGTGGAACCAACAGTTACACAGCCTGAAAAAAACATTGCAGCATTCAGAGCAGGGAGATTGTACCCGTGTTGTATTGATGCATGAGGAAAGATACAAGGAGACCCACACCATGGAGAAACCGTGGAAATGTGGGGATTGTGGAAAGGGATTCATGTCCCCATCCGAGCTGGAGATTCATCGACGCAATCACACTGGGGAGAAGCCATTCACCTGCTCTGTGTGTGGGAAGGGATTCATTCATTCATCCCACCTGCTGAGGCATAAAGTCACTCACACCCTGGAGAGACCCTTTAAATGCTCTGACTGTGGGAGTGAATTCAAAAGCTCTGGAAAACTGGTGTCCCACCAGCGCATTCACACTGAGGAGAGACCGTTCAGCTGCTCTCACTGCACAAAGAGATTTAGAACATCATCCACCCTGCGAGAACACCGGCAAGTTCACTCCAGGGAGACACTGTTCACCTGCTCTGAGTGTGGGATGGGATTCACTGCTTCATCCTACCTGCGCAGACACAATCTCACTCACACCTGGGACAGACCCTTTAAATGCTCTGACTGTGGGAGCGGCTTCAAAAGGTCACGGGAACTGATGGCCCACCAGCGCATTCACACTGAGGACAGACCGTTCAGCTGCTCTCAGTGTGGAAAGGGATTCACTCAGTTATCCTCACTGCAGCTACACCAGCGAGTTCACACTGGGGAAAGGCCGTTCACCTGCTCTGTGTGTGGGAAGGGATTCACTCGGTCACACAGCCTGATGAAACACAATCTCACTCCCACCAATGAGAAACCCTTTAAATGCTCTGACTGTGGCAGTGGCTTCAAACATGCTGAGAATCTGAAGGCTCACCAGCGCATTCACACTGGGGAGAGACCATTCAGCTGCTCTCACTGCACGAAGAGATTTAAGTGGTCAAACAGCCTGTGGGAACACCAGCGAGTTCACACCGGGGAGAGACCGTTCACCTGCACTGTGTTTAGGAAGGGATTCACTCAGTCATCCGCCCTGAAGACGCACCAAGTCACTCACACCAATGAGAGACCCTTTAAATGCTCTGACTGTGGGAATGGCTTCAAAAGCTCTCAGAAACTGATCGTCCACCAGCGCATTCACACTGAGGACAGACCGTTCAGCTGCTCTCACCGCACAAAGAGATTTAGAATATCTTCAGCATTGCTGAACCACCAGCGAGTTCACACCGGGGAGAGACCATTCAGCTGCTCTGTGTGTGCGAAAGGATTCACTCAGTTATCCAGCCTCCACAGACACAATCTCACTCACACCCAGGAGAGACCCTTTAAATGTTCTGACTGTGGGAGTGGCTTCAAAAGCTCTCATGAACTGATTACCCACCAGCGCATTCACACTGGGGAGAGACCGTTCACCTGCTCTGACTGTGGGAAGGGATTCACTCAGTCATGCAACCTACGGGTACATCAACGAGTTCATACTGGGCAGAGGCTGGTCACCTGCTCTGACTGGAAAGGGATTCACTCAGTCAGCAAACTTGGTGAAACACCAGTGAGTTCACAAGTGATGACAGTTCTGGGATTATTCTTGTGAATCTTTCTTGCCCCTTCTCCAGTGCCTTTATTTCCTTTTTCTAAATGGAGATCACAAATAGAACGTAGAACAGTACAGCACAGGAACAGACCCTTCAGCCCACCATGTTGTGTCGAACATGATGTCAAATTAAACTATTCCTTTCTGCCTGCCCTTGGTCCATATTCCTTGCATATTTATGTGTTTATCTAAACGCCCCTATCGTATCTGCCTCCACCACCTGTGCTGCAGCGTGTTCCAGACACGACCACTCTCTGTGTAAAAAAAAAACTTGCCCCTCACATCTCCTTTGAACTTTCCCCCTCTCACCTGAAGTGCATGCCCCCTAGTATTAGAAATTTTAACCCTGGGGAAAAAGATTCTGACTGTCAACCCTATCTATGTCCCTCATAATTTTATAGACTTCTATCAGCTCTCCCCTCAATCTCTGCAGTTTCAGAGAAAACAACCCTAGTTTGTCCAGCCTCTCATTCTTGCTCATCCCCTCCAATCCAGGCAGCATCCTGGTAAACATCTTCTGCACCCTCTCCAAATCCTCTGCATCCTTCCTGTAATGTAGCGAACAGAATTGAATGCACTATTCTAAGTGCGGTCTAACCAAGGTTTTATAAAGCTGCAGCATGACATCCTAATAAAGGATGTCAGACTCAATAAAGGCAAGCATGCCATCTGCCTTCTTTACCACCTATCTACTGGTGTGACCAATTTCAGGGAGCTATGGACTTGAACCCCAAGATCAGTGCTGTTCAGGGACCTGCCATTAACTGGATACTTACCCTTAACATTTGAGCTCCCAAAGTGCAGCACCTCACACTTGCCCGGATTAAACTCCATCTGCCATTTCTGCGCCCATATCTGCAGCTGATCTACATCCCGCTGTATCCTTTGACAACCTTCTACACTACCTACAACTCCATCTAGCTTTGTGCTGTCTGCAAACTTACTAACCCACCCATCCACATTTTAATCCAAGTCATTTATATGTATCCCAAAGAGCAGAGGTCCCAGTACAGATCCCTGCAGAACACCACTCGTCACAGACCTCCAGTCAGAAAAACACCCTCCATCACTACTCTCTGACTTCTATGGGCAAGTCAATTCTGAATCCAAGCGGCCAAGTCACCATGAATCCCATGCATCTTAATCTTCTGGATGAGCCGACCATGAGGGACCTTGTTGAAAGCCTTACTAAAATCCATGTACACAACATCCACTGCTCTACCCTCAAAGGTCACCCTTGTCAGCTCCTCAATAGAATCGATCAAGTTAGAAAGATGTTGACATTGCTGCCAGTGTAGTCTGGTGATGAAAATATAGACTGGTTCAGTGAAATGTAGGTAACAGGTAGAATTGATATCTAATGAGGACTTTAGCAAGGGAGCTGTTGCATAAGGTTAAATCTCATGGGATCCAGGGTGAAGTAGCTAAATGGATACAAAATTGGCTGGATGATAGAAGAGGGTCGTTTTCAAACTGGAGTTTTCAAACTGGAGGCCTGTGACCAGTGGTGCACCACAGGGATCAATGCTGAGTCTACTCTTATTTGTCATTTATAATAATGATATGGATGAAAATTTAGGAGGCATGGTCAGTAAGTTTGCAGATGACACTAAGATTGGTGGCACAGTGGATAGTGAAGAAGGTTATCTCAGATTGCAACGGGATCTTGATTAGTGGGCTGATGAATGGCAAATGCAGTTTAATTTAGATAAATGCGAGGTGATGCATTTTGGTAGACTGAATCAGGGCAGGACTTACTTAGTTAATGGCAGGGTGTTGGAGAGAGCTATAAAACAAAGAGATCTAGAGGTACAGGTTCATAGTTCCTTGAAAGTAGAGTCACAGGTGGACAGCGAGGTGAAGAAGGCATTTAGCTTGCTTGGTTTCATTGGTCAGAACATTGAATACAGGAGTTGGGACGTCTTATTGAAGTTGTACAAGACATTGGGAAGGCCACACTTGAAATACTGTTTCCAGTTCTGGTCACCCTATTAAAGAAAGGATATTATTAAACTGGAAAGAGTGCAGAAAAGATTTACTAGCATGCTACCAGGCCTTGATGGTTTGAGGTATAAGGAGAGGCTGGATAGACTGGGTCTTTTTTCCCTGGAGCGTAAGAGACTTAGGGGTGATCTTATTGAGGTGTAAGTAAAGTAAGGTTTATTTATTAGTCACAAGTGGGCTTACATTAACACTGCAATGAAGTTATTGTGAAAATCCCCTAATCGCCACACCACGGCGCCTGTTTGGGTACACTGAATGAGAATTTAGCATGACCAATGCATCTAACCTGCACATCTTTGGATTGTGGGAGGAAACCGGAGCACCTGGAGGAAACCCACACAGACACGGGGAGAATGTGCAAACTTTAAGGTGAGAGGGAAGAGATACAAAGGGGTCCAGAGGGGCAGTTTTTTCACAGAGGGTGGTGGGTGGTGGGTGTCTAGAACGATTGCCCTTGTACAGACTGACCTGCTCGGCCATTTCAGAGGGACAGTTAAGAGTCACCCACATCGCTGTGTGGGTCTGGATTCACATGTAGGCCAGACCGGGTAAGGATGGCAGATTTCCTTCCCCAATAGGGAGCATTAATAGGGTGAACCGGATGGATTTTTACAACAATCGATAGTTTCATGGTCACCGTTTCTGAGACGAACTTTATATAATTCCAGATTGATTCACTGAATTCAAATCCCACCAGCTGCCTGTCCCCAGATCCTTTGCTGGGTCTCTGCATTACTCGGCCAGCGACATTCCCACCACCTCCCCCTGAATGGAATATTCCACAACCCCTTAGTTAAACAGGAAGGAGAAAAGAGAAAGGCTTTGACCTTTGGATGACCTCATCATGAACTACAGAAACCTTAAAGCTGACCATTCTGTAAAAATTTTAAAACTTTATTTTTATAAAACACAGAGTAAGAAACAGGTGAAAAGTAACGATGGACGTTGTGACTGACATCAGAAACATTGATTGACCAGATAAACACTCACTACATCACAGAGCGATCCTCAACCATTAAAGAATTGACCCACAATAAGGAATGAGAGA
This sequence comes from Mustelus asterias, assembly GCF_964213995.1. Lineage (NCBI taxonomy): Eukaryota > Metazoa > Chordata > Chondrichthyes > Carcharhiniformes > Triakidae > Mustelus > Mustelus asterias. The sequence continues at coordinate 695,153 of NW_027590136.1, forward strand.
GCCTTATAAAAAGGGGCAGGAGTTTACACAGAGAGGTGACACCCACAGCTGCTCAGGATGATGGAATTCAGTTCAGGAAGGGGATAAAGTGAGAAGCTTTTGTGATTCAAGGCAGAAGTATTGAACAATCTGGAATCAGTGCTTCTCGAGTTTGCTGACGAGCCGAACACTTCAATTAATCTCATCATAAAAACCCCCAGTGTAAATAACATGGATTTGACTGACAAATGTTGAAGTGTTGGTTTAGAGCCACAAGTTTCAACTTCCCATTTGAGCCTGGGGTACCTTTCTGTCTCTCTATTGCTCGTGTCAATGACAGCCAGGCGACGGAGCTGAGGGCTGAATTTAGCTGAGAATAATGGGGCCTGAGCCCCAGTTGGGAAACTGCCCTGGGTGTCGCACTAATACAGAGACAGGAAGGTACTGGAGAACTGACTGGGAAATGGGCCTCCAACCAATCAGGGCACCGGAGGAGGTGACCACGGCTGATGGTGATGTGACCCCCGGGTTCAGTGTCCCTGTGTCCAAAGCGGGGAGTCACAGGAACAGGGGACAGAGGAGCTGAAGAGAATCCAGTTGTGTCCAGAACATTGTGAACATCCTTTTACTCTGATTGTCTTTGATCCTCAAGTCATTTTCTGTTTGTTTTAACCATGTTCTGTTTCATTAATAAACTTTTATCAGTAAAAATATTTGATTGTTCTGGACTTTTCCTGATGAGATTGATGCACTTTAGGGAAAGTGGGTGAGAGGGGTTGGCAGGCTCTTTAACAGAAAGTGAGTCAGAGGGGGAGATGGGATTTTATTTTTGACTCAGCGATGTTAGAAAATGGGGTTCAGGGAGTCAATTAACCCTTTCTCCCCTTTTCCCAAACTCTGAAATGATTCCCAGTGATAACCCTTATTGGTGACAGTGGTTAGATTTTATTCAGTATCAATAAGAGCTGACACAGGCTAATGTCTGAGCAGTCGTATCAAAGTGCAGCAGCATTACCATTACACTCTGGGTAGAAGCAGCATCTCCACGGAAGTGCTCCCTGCTCTGCCCCAGATGCCATGGCGCCAGTCAATGCAATATGTAAAACCTCGACTAATCTCTGTGCTCGGGGAATCCCTTCTTATACTTTGTTACATCACAAAGACTATGGAGACTGATTTAACCCAATCATTGCCCAGCTAACATTTAAACGGACCAATTAGAAAACCTGTCATTGAACCATCTGTACCCGCACAAGCCACATCAAACTCTCAAACAATTGTCTTCCCACGCTCTGTCCCTGGTACAGGGAGTCAGCATTCCCATGCCAAGCAGTGAAAACATGGTGGCCTTGGCACTCCTGTTTTCTCTGTCTTCTAGGAGCTGTTTATCTCCCTGTTCCCACACAGCAAGTCGTCTGTTCTCAGCTCTGCTGGATTTCTGCTGAAGTTTGGCCCCTTTTACACCTTTCGGATCAATAAAACATTTGGTCAATGACCCAAACCACAATTTCCCATCCTGTCACCTGTCAACCATCCTTACCCAGAGCGTAATCACAACAGGAATAAAAACAGGAGAAATGTCACAATCAAATTCAAAATAAATGCACAGCCAGTCATAGAATCTAATATAATATTCACTAATTAGCAAAAAAACCCAAAGTTGGGGGTCCCCCAGGATTCTTACAGTCCACACCTTGAGGGGGGAGAACTCTCTCTCTCTGACCCCTCACTCAATTTCACTCCGTTATTTTCCAGTTCTGTTCTGGTCCCGCCTGGGGTAACATCTACTCGATCTTTACTTCTCCTGAAGGAGCGCTGTGAGTTCTAGGTTACTAGTACATAAGGATAGATGCTTCAAGCAACAGATCAAGCATGGATGTAAAAGATTCTCCAGCTCTCTTTACCCCTATCCACCTTGTGGACAGTTCTTACTCAGTATTATTTTTCCCAAGCCCTTAATTGTCCCAATCCAATTTTCAATTTCTTTTCATTCATGTGATGTGGGCATCGCTGGCTAAGCTGGGATTTATTGCCTCCCCGATTGTCCTTAAGAAGGTGTTGGTGAGCTGCTGCCTTCAACCGTTGGCAGTCCGTGTGGTGCAGGTACAACCACAGTGCTGTCAGTGAGGGAGTTCTGGGTCCCAGTGATAGTGAATGAACAGCGATATATTTCCAAGTCACGCTGCTCTGTGACTCAGAGGGGAAATTCCAGGTGGCAGTGTGCCCATGTTTCTGCTGCCCTTGTCCCTCTAGATGGTACAGGTCACAGGCTGGGAAGGTGCTGTCTAAGGAGCCTCACTGAGTTCCTGCACTACATTTTGTGGACGGTACACACTGCTGCCCCTGTGCGTCGGTGGTGGAGGAAGAGAATGTATGAGAGTGGGGTGTCGATCAAGCGAGCTGCTTTGTCCTGGATGATGGCGAGCTTCTTGAGTGTTGCTGGAGCTGCACTCACTCAGGCAAGTGGAGAGCATTCCATCATATTCCTGACTTGTAAACGGTGGACAGGCTCTTGGGAGTCAAGAGGTGAGTTACTGGCTGCAGGATTCCCAGCCTCCAACATGCCCTTATAGCCACTGTGTTTATATGGCTGGTTCAGTTCAGTTTCTGGTCAATAGTAATCCCCAGCCTGTTGATAGTTGGGGAATTCAGTAATGGCAGTGTCAGTGAAGGTCAAGGGGCGATGGTTCGATTCTCTCATGATGGAGATGCTCATAGTGTCACACTTGTACAGCACGAATATTACTGGCAGGACTGCAGAGCTCAGATCTGATCAGTGGGATCATTCAGCTCTGTCTATCACTTGCTGTTTATGATGTTTGGTACCGTAGAAAGTTCAATTTCATTCCTTATAGTCTTTCTCATGATTTGATACAACCGAGTGACTTGCGAGGCCATTTCAGAAGGCATTTGAGAGTGAACCACATTGCTGTGGCTCTGGAGTCACATGTAGACCAGACCAGGACAGCAGATTTCTTTACCTAAAGGACATCAGTGAACCAGATGGGTTTTTCCGACAACCGACAATGGCTTCATGGTCACCATTAGAGGTTTAGTTCCAGATTCTTACAGATTGATGTACTGTGGAGGGATTTAACCCGTGACCTCTGTGCATTAACCTGGGTCTCTGGATCACAATTCCAGTGGCAATACCAGTCCAACACTGCATTCCTTAAAAAACAGCCCTTAATTGTCGAGATCATGTATTTTAATGTAGTGTCCCACTCAACCACAGCTAACGTAGACCTATAGCTTCGCAATTTCCTTCTGTGAGAAACAGCCAGAGAAATTAAATAGAAGAACATTCAAACCACCACAGCCCATCTCCATGGAAACCTGGCATGATTTTGGGAGTTCCAAACAGTTTTGAACAAATATCTTTTACATTCCAAACACCATTTTATTCTGTAATGCAAATAAAACATGAAAGTAGATACTTGCAACAATTCTCAAAAACCGACAGGAGGTAAAGTTGTGAGACGGGTCAGTCCAGCAGAAAGAAACCTCCGACCCTCCCAACAATCAGAATGAACCTGGTTCAGTCGAGGATGTGATTAACAACAGCAGGAGCAGCAAAATCTGTCATCACTTGTGACCTTTCTGGTGCCTGCGCAGGCTGGATAACTGAGTGTATCCCTTCCCACACACACAGCAGGTGAACGGCTTCTCCCCTGTGTGAACATGTTGGTGCATCAGCAGGTTGGATGACTTAGTGAATCCCATCCCACACTCTGAGCACGTGAATGGCCTCTCGTCCTTGTGAACCCGCTGGTGTATTAGCAGGGTGAATGATTCACTGAATCCCTTCCCACACATGGTGCAGACGAATGGCCTCTCCCCAGTGTGAACTCGCTGGTGTGACAGCAGGTGGGATAACTGAGCGAATCCCTTCTCACACTCAGAGCAGGTGAATGGTTTTTGCCCAGTGTGAACTCGCTGGTGTGTCTGCAGGCTGCATAACCGACTGAACCCCTTCCCACATGCACAGCAGGTGAATGGCTTCTCCCCAGTGTGAATTCGCTGGTGTGTCAGCAGGTTCCATGAAGTAGTGAATGTTTTTCCACACTCCGTGCAGGTGAAAGGCCTCTCCTTGGTATGAACTTGCTGGTGCCTCAGAAGGTGGGATAACTGAGAGAATCCGTTCCCGCACTGAGAGCAGGAGAACGGTTTCTCCCCAGTGTGAACTCGCTTGTGTGTGTGGAGGTGGGTTAAATGAGTGAATCCCTTTCCACAGTCAGAACAGGTGAATGGCCTCTCCCCGGTGTGAACTCGCTGATGTGTCAGCAGGTTGCATGAATGAGCAAATCCCTTCCCACAGTCTGAGCAGGTAAACGGCCTTTCTCCAGTGTGAACGCGTCGATGAATTTCCAGCTCAGACGGGAATCGCCATTTCTTCCCACAGTCCTCACATTGCCACGGTTTCCCCATGGGGCTGCTGTCCTTTTGCCTCTCAAAGTTTAACGATTAGTTGAAGACTTGTCCACACACACAACAGGTGCACGGTCTCCCTGTTCCAAATTGTGCAGTTTTTTCCAGGCTGTGCAACAAGTGAAATCTCTTTCCACAGTCAGTGCACTGGAACACTCTCACTCAGGTGTGTGTGTGTCTCGGTGCTTTTCCAATCACACTGATGTTTCAACCCTTTTGGGACAAACAGAAGAGACGGACATTTCTCCTTCTAGATTCCAAAGCTGATGATAATCAGCTCCTGATGAATTCAGTGACTGTGCCAGAACTTGACGTGACGTTTGGTTTGAGACTTCTGACTGTAGATCCTCACCTTCTAATATCCTGTGAAAGGAGTTGACAAAATCAGTATCAGGGTGAAATTCAGAACAGACAATTCTCTTTTTTTCATTCTTTTATGGTATGTGGGCATCGCTGGCTAGGCCACTATCTGCTCCCCATTCCTAATTGCCCTTCAAAAGCTGGTGGTGCAATGCCCTTTGAACATCAGGAACAGGAGTAATTCAATCGTAAGAATGGCACAAAGGTCGGCACAGTGGTTAGCACTGCTGCCTCACATCACCAGGGACCCAGATTCAATTCTAGCCTGGGGTCACTGTCTGCGTGGAGTCTGCACGTTCTCTGCGTGGGTTTCCTCCGGGTGCTCCAGTTTCCGCCCACAGTCCAAAGATGTGTGGGTTAGGTAGATTTGCCCTGCTAAATTGCACCTTTGTGTCCCAAGAGATATAGATTAGGGGATTAGTGGGGTAAAAATGTGTGGTAATGGCGATAGGGCCTGGGAAAGATGCTCTGTTCAAGAGCTGATGCAGACTAGATGGGCCAAATAGCCTCCTTCTGCACTCTCGGGATTCGACAAGGTGGCGCAGAAGAGGCTGGCGCATAAAGTAAAGGCCCATGGAATTGTGGAAGTGTGTTCACATGGATTGAAAACTGGCCATCACATAGAAAACAGAAAGTTGGAATAAATGGGTCCTTTTCAGAGAGGAAAGATGTAACTAGTGGAGTACCACAGGGATCAGTTCTTGGCTCGCAATTGTTCATTATTTAATTAATGACCTGGAGGAAGGAACAGAATATAAGGTTTCCAAATGATGCAAAGATAGGTGGAAGGACATGTTGTGATGAGGATATTTTGATTCTGCAATGGGATCTAGATAGATTGGGTGACAAAAACCTGGCAAATGGAGTTGAACTTGGGGAAGTGTGAGATCATAAAGTTAAAGTTTATTTATTCGTCACAAGTAAGACTTACATTAACACTGCAATGAAGTTACTGTGAAATTCCCCAAGTCACCACAGTCTGGCACCTGTTCAGGTCAATGCACCGAACCAGCACGTCTTTCAGACTGTGGGAGGAAATCAGAGCACCCAGAGGAAACCCACGCAGATATGGGGAGAACGTGCAAACTCCACAGACAGTGACCCAAGCTGGGAAACGAATCCAGATCCCTGTCGCTGTGAGGCAACAGTGCTAACCACTGTGCCACCGTGCCGCCTATGTATTTCAAAAGGGAGATTATCTAAATGGAGAGGCGCTGCAAGTGATTGAAGTATAGAGGGATCTAGGTGTTCTTGTGCATGAATCACAAAAAGCTAGCAGGCAGGTTCCACAATAGGTAAGATGGAAAATGGAATTTTGACCTTTATGGCAAAGGGGTTGGATTTAAAAGCAGGGAGGTTTTGTGGTAACTGCACAGGGTGTTGGTGAGGCCTCACCTGGAACACTGCGTACAGTTTTGATCCCCTTACTTAAACAAGGATATAGTAACATTCGCAATAGTCCAAAGGAGATTCACCAGGCTAATTCCTGGGATGAGAGGACAGGAGAGAATAAATTGTCTGGATCTGCATTCTTTCAAGTTTAGAAGACAAAGGGGTGAGTTTATTGAAACATATAAGATCAGGCTGACAGGGTAGATGGTGAGATATTTTCACGAGTGGAAGAATCACAAACAAGCTACAAGATAAAGGGTCGGTCATTTAAACCTGAGGTGCGCAGAAATTTATTTTCGCAGAGGATGGTGAATCTCTGGAATTCTCTGTCCCAAAGGGTGGTGGAGGCTGGATGATGAGAAGTATTTAAAGTGAGGTGGATAAATATTTAATAGATCGAGGGATAGAGGGCTATGGGAAATGGCACTGTGAAGGAGCTGAGGCCGGAATAGATTAGCTGTGATTGCACTGAATGGCGGGACAGGCTTGAAGGGCCTGGTGGCCACTCCTGCTTCTATTTCTCGTGATCAGTTGCTGCAAGTTCCCAGTTTCCCCCAGAATGAGAAAAGAAATGGAAAGGGGGAGAAAATAAAGTGTTTTACTCACAGATGGTGGAGACAAGAGGAGGTTTCAGTCTGTCTGAAGCTCAATCTGCATTGTCACAAAGCCCGCGCTCTGATTGGCTGGAGGACCAGAGTCCTTCCGGTCCTCCAGCTCTTCCCATTGGTCAACATCTCAGCTTGAAGGTCAGGGGGTGGGCTCTCTGCCGCGCGGACCCAGGAGCCCCGCCCCAACCCATTGTTCCCCTCCCCCAGAACCTCCTCGAGCCAAGGTTTCCAGGCAACCGGCTGGCGGCTCCGGCCAGAGCGAGAAGCCGCTCGGTGATCTCCCCCTCCCATTCCCCCACCCCGGCCCGGGACTGCGCATGTTCAAGGGAGAGGGAAACTGCGCATGTGCGGGGGAACCAATCCCCTGACCGGCATACTGAGGTATTGACCAATAGAAAGGAGTGGAGGACCGGACGTTCTCTGGTCCTCCAGCCAATCACGGTTCCTCCATTGTGTGAATGCGGAAGTTGGCCGATGAGCTTCAGACCAAAACCTCCTTCTCCGTCCAACATCTGGGAGGAAATCCAAAGGTGTTCTTTCATCATGTGAAGGGCAGGAGGTGACCAGGAAAAGAATAGGGTCCATTCGGGAGCAATGTGGTCATTTGTACGTGGAACTGGGTGATATTGGTGGGGTTTTAAATTAATACTTTGCATCTGTATTCACTGTGGGGGAGAGTGATGTCGGTATAGAAAGCACAGTAAGAAGTCTCACAACACCAGGTTAAAGTCCAACAGGTTTATTTGGAATCACGAGCTTTTGGCTGCTTGTTTGAGACTGCACCTTCATCAGGTGAGTCGTATAGAGTATAGATACCAGGGAGCAGCTTTGTGATTCACTTCAACAACTTCACATCGAGAGGGAGGAGGTATTAATGGTTTTAACTGGGCCTAAAATTGTATAAATCCCCAGCTCCAGATGAGGTGTATCCCAGACTGCTGTGGGAGGCAAGAGAGGAGATTGCAGCGACTCTGACAATAATTTTCAAATCTTCTTTGGCCACAGGAAAGGTCGTACAACACCAGGTGAAAGTCCAACAGGTTTATTTGGGAACACAAGCCATTCGCTTTCAGAGCACTGCCCCTTCATCAGATGAGTGGGAGTTCATCAAGGTGAGTTGTGAGACTTCTTACTATGTTTACCCCAGTCCAATGCCGGCATCTCCACATCACAGGAGAGGTGCCAGAGGAGTGGAGGACAGCTGATGTGGTACCATTAGTCAAGAAGGGACATAGGGAAAAAACCAGCAAATTACAGGCCAGTGAGTCCAACTTCAGCAGCAGGGAAACTATTGGAAAAACTTCTGAGGGACAGATTACTTTCCATTTGGGGAGGTAAGGATTAATCAAGGATAGTCAACATGATTTTGGCAAAGGGAGATCAAGTATTACAAATTTGGTTGAACTTTCGAGGAGATGAGGAGGTGTGTAGATGAGGGGAGTGCAGTTGATGTAGTGTACATGAACTTCAGTAAGGCTTTTGACAAGGTTCCGCATGGGAGGCTGATGAAGAAGATAAGAGCCCACGGGATCCAGTGTAATTTGCCAAACTGGATCCAAAAGTGGCACGAGTCAGAGGGGGATGGTCGAATGCTGTTTTTCTGATGAGCTGTCTGTGTCCAGTGGTGTTCCACAGGGATTAGTGCTGGGTCCCTTGTTTTTAGTGTAAGTTAATGATCTGGATGAGAATGTAGGAGGTATGATCAGTAGGTTTGCAGATGGCACAAAATTGGTGATGTGGTAAATATCAAAGGGCAAAGCCTTAGATTAGAGGATGATATCGACGGGGTGGCACTGCTGCATCACACAACCAGAGACCTGGGTTTGATTCCCGGTTTGGGTCACTCTCTCTCTCTCTCTTTCTTCCCATGTCTGCTTGGTTTCCTCTGGATTCTCCGGTTTCCTCCCACAATCCGAAAGACGTGCTTTAGGTTTGGTGCATTGGCTATGCTAAATTCTCCCTCAGTGTATCCGAACAGATTTTCACAGTGACTTCATTGCAGTGTTAATGTTAGCCTACTTGTGACACTAATAAATGAACTTCAAAACTTTAATTCGATGGGCAGAACAGTGGCAAAATGAATTCAGACCTGAAAAGTTTGAGGTAATGCATTTTGGGAAGACTAACAAGGTAATGCACAATAAATGGTCAGATCCGAGGAAGTACAGAAGTTCAGAGGGACCTTGGTGCGCATATCATAGATCCCTGAAGACAGCAGGACAGGGACACAATGTGGTTGAGAAGGCACATGGGATACTTGCCTTTATTAACCGAGGCATTGAATATAAGGGAGGGAGGTTATGATGGAGCTGTATAAAACACTGGATAGGCCACAGCTGGAGTACTGTGTGCAGTTCTGGTCGCCACACTATAGGAAGGATGTAATTGCACTGGAGAGGGTGCAGAGGAGATTCCCCAGGGTGTTGGCTGGGCTGGAGTGTTTCAGCTATCAAGAGAGACTGGATAAGCTGGCATTGTTTTTCTTGGAGCAGAGAATGATGAAGGGGGCCTTATTGAGGTGTATAAAATTCTGAGGGGCACAGATAGGGGGGACAGGAAGGAACTTTTTCCTTCAGCAGAGGGGTCAATAACCAGGGGCATGGATTAAAGCTCAGGGGCAGGAGGATTATAGGAGATGTGAGGGAAAATGTTTTCACCCAGTGGGTGGTGGGAATCTGGAACTCACTGCCTGAAAGGATGGTAGAGGTGGGAACATTCACAACATTTAAGATGAATTTAGATAAGCTTTTGAAATGCCATGGCGTACAAGGTTACGCACCAAGTGTGGAAAGGGATGAGAATAGAATGGTGCTTGATGGCCGGTGCAAACACGATGGGCCGAAGGGCCTCTTTCCATGCTGTAAAACTCTGTGATCACCCACCTTGGCAGCAAGTTCAATATCATCATCAATCACAACCCCCCCTGTATCTTCACTCACTGAAACAATCCATTTAAAACATTTTTAGTTGAGGAATATAGTGATATTTCTGTTAGGCTGGCATTCTGCATGGAGGCCTTCACGACACACGACAACGCAGAGTCGCTGAGCAGAGACTGATAGCCAAGTTCCGCACACATGAGGACGGCCTCAACCGGGATCTTGGGTTCATGTCACACTATCTGCAACCCCCACGACTTACCTGGACTTGCAAAATCTCACTAACTGTCCTGGCTGGAGACAATACACCTCTCTTTATCCTGTGCTTAACGCTCTCTCTGCTCACTTTGTCTGTACCTTTAAGACTTGATTACCTGTAAAGACTCGCATTCCAACCATTATTTTGTAAATTGAGTTTGTGTCTTTATATGCCCTGTTTGTGAACAGAACTCCCAGTCACCTGATGAAGGGGCAGCACTCCGAAAGCGAGTGGCTTTTGCTACCAAATAAACCTGTTGGACTTTAACCTGGTGTTGTGAGACTTCTTACTGTGTCCAGGACAGGAAGCAGTGAACATGAATCTGTCAATCAGCCTCAATCAGCACCTTCAGGAGAATTGGGAGGGTGAATATTAGATACAGCAGAGTGAGAATGGAGGGAGAGTGTGTGGGATGGAGATTCACAGCTTTTGGGGAATGAGAGAGGAAAGAATGTTCCATAGGAACTTGAATTATCTGTTCTGAATTTCTATCCTGTACTGACACTGATGACTTTTTCAAACTCGTTTACAGGTTATCAGAAGGTGAGGATTTACAGAATGAAATTTTGAAACAAACGTCACATTAACATCTGACAGTCACTCAATTGATCGGGACCTCAATATCATCGACCTTTGAATCTAGAAGGAGAAATGTTTCTCTGCTCTGCCTGCTTTAGAAGACTTTAAACATCAGTGTGACTGGAAAAGCACCGACACACACACACCTGAGTGAGAGTGTTCCAGTGCACTGAGTGTGGAAAGAGCTTTAACCGGTGACATTCATAGTGGGGCGAGACTGTACCCGTGTTCTGTGTGAGATTTAACTGACTGTTTAACCTGGACAATCCCAAGGACACCCGCACCATGGAGAAACCGTGGAAATGTGGGGACTGTGAGAAGCAATTCAAAGCTCCATCTGATTTGGAAATTCATCGGCGCAGTCACACTGGGGAGAGGCTGTTCACCTGCTCTGTGTGTGGGAAGGGATTCACTCAGTTATCCAACCTGCTGAATCACAAAGTGACTCATACCAAGAAGAGCCCCTTTAAGTGCTCTGATTGTGGGAGTGGATTCAAAAGCTCTGGAGAACTGGTGTCCCACCAACGCATTCACACTGAGGAGAGACCGTTCAGCTGCTCTCACTGCACAAAGAGATTTCAATGGTCATCCAACCTGCGGACACACCAGCGGGTTCACACTGGGGAGAGGCCATTCACCTGCTCTCAGTGTGGGAAAGGATTCAGTCATTCATCCACCCTGCAGACACACCAGCGAGTTCACACTGGGAAGAGGCCGTTCACCTGCTCTGCATGTGGGAAGGGTTTCACTCGGTTATCATACCTGCAGTCACATCAGCGAGTTCACACTGGGGAGAGGCCATTCACCTGCTCTCAGTGTGAGAAGGGATTCATTGCATTATCCAGCCTGCAGAGACACCAGCGACTTCACAGTGGGGAGAAACCGTTCATCTGCTCTGAGTGTGGGGAGGGATTTACTCAGTTATCCAACCTACAGACACACCAGCGAGTTCACACTGGGGAGAAACCATTCACCTGCTCTCAGTGTGGGAAGGGATTCACTCAATTGTCCAGCCTGCAAACACACCAGCGAGTTCACACTGGGGAGAGGCCGTTCATTTGCTCTCAGTGTGAGAAGGGATTCACTGACTCATCCGGCCTCCAGAGACACCAGCGCATTCACATTGGGGAGAGGTCATTCACCTGCTGTCAGTGTGGGAGGGGATTTAGAGTTTCATCCCAGCTACTAAAACACCAACAAGTTCACGAGTGATTCCAGGGGTTGGATTCTGCTGTTATTGTTTCTGCTCTCAGTTACATCCAGGACTGCATTTTGTTCATTCTCACAGTTGGTCAATGGGGAGGGTCGGAGGGTTTCTTTCTGCTGGACTGGTCGGTCTCACAACTTTGTCTCCAGTGGGCTGATTCTCTTTGAGTCTTGTTTCAAATACCTGGTTTCAGATTTCACACGGATCACAGAGTGACAGGATGTTAGGAAGTTCAGAGATATTTAGTCAGCATTTCTGTTTGAAACTCCCCCAGATGCCCATCCAATTTCCTTTGCAATTGTTTATTGTCTCCATTTCTTCCACCCTTGTAGGGAGCGAGTTTCAGGTCATTACCATTCGCTGCATCAAAATATTCTCCCTCACATCCCCTCCTGCATCTCTGACCCAAAACCTTAAATCTGTGCCCCCCTCGTCCTTGTCCCGTCAGCTAATGGGAACAGCTTTTCTTTGTCCACTTTATCTAAACCTGTCAGAATCTTGTCCACCTCTATCAAATCTCCCCTCAACCTCCTTTGCTCCAAGGGGAACAACTCCAGCCTGACATTGACAATAAAGAACAAACTAACAGAATATGTTAATACCTGAAATTAAATGTTTAGTTTCTGTTTTAAAGATATTGAGAATATATTGTCCTGGACAATAAAGGAATTGGGATAACTCAGGTAAATGAACACAAAAAGATGCTGGAATCTGAAACAGAAACAGAAAATGGTGGAAAATCTCGGCAGATCTGACAGCATCTGTGGAGAGAGAATCGAGCGAACATTTCGAGTTTTCTCGACTGCTGAGATTTTATGCGTCTATTTTATTTTATAATTGAGGATTTATAGGAACCAGTTAAATGTGGAAATTTTAAGCCTGGAGGAATTTGGAATAACTGTGAGAATTTTATCGTGTTGTCACCTCAACCCCAGATAAAGAACAAAGATTTTGCAGGTGGTAACGTGTTTGGGATTTTAAAGCAACAAAGACTCGATGTTGCCTATAAAATCAGGCCCAGGAAGTTGGCTTAAAAAAGGTTGTTGACTGAAGGATCTTGTATCTTATTTCAATCAAGGAGTTGTGAGTTTGTAGTGCTCTGTCACTTAGAATCATAGAAATCATACAGTACAGAAAGAGGCCATTCGGCCCATCGAGTCTGCACCGACCACAATCCCACCCAGGCCCTACCCCCATATCCACCCACTAATCCCTCTAACCTACACATCTCAGGACACTAAGGGCAATTTTGAGCATGGCCAATCAACCTAACCCGCACATCTTTGGACTGTGGGAGGAAACCGGAGCACCCGGAGGAAACCCACGCGGACACGGGGAGAATGTGCAAACTCCACACAGACAGTGACCTGAGCCGGGAATCGAACCCAGGTCCCTGGAGCTGTGAAGCAGCAGTGCTAACCACTGTGCTAACCACTGTGCTACCGTGCCGCCCTTTAAGAAGCTATAGCTGCGAGAGAGAATCCTGAGGATTCATTGTTTGAAATTTACGAGCTGTGAGAATCTGTGTGTTTTGTTTGTTTTGTGTGGATGTTTGTAGATGTGTTTTATCATTGTTTTGGGCTACATTTGTTAAGCTTCATCTTTCTGGGGAATTAACCTCACCTTGTGTCTTTAATTAAAGGCATTTCTGGAAGTTTAAAAACAGAACCACAAAAATGCTTAATGCTTCTGGTTATTGTTGTTGTGAAGAACATGCTAAGTTTCTCTGCTTGTGTATGTATGATATTTGTGAATTGCTTCAAGCTTTGAGGTTTTCTGTCTGTGATTTAAATCAAACAGATTTTTTTTAAAACTGTAATTAATAAAGCTTTTTTTCACATTATATTTAATGGCCAGAGACAGGATTCCAGGATATTTTCCTAAACATGCAGGAATTTTAATCCGGATACAATTCACCCACGTGAGAATGAGGGTTTTAATTTGTCATGGTTATTTAAAATTTGGGAGATGTGAAATGATTCTGACCAATCCTGTGTTGGACTGACCTTGGGTTAAACTTCCTGTCAGGTCCAAAGATTTATTCCTGATGCAATTGACACAATGAAAAGGAAAATTCTAGGATTGAAGGAAAAAGTTTAAAATGTGAGATTATTAAATAGAAATGATCCCCAGCCCGTGTGGTCGTTAGATTAAAACAAAGGAAGATGCTGATGTCCATTTGAGAACTTTTAATCCACCCCTTTTCAAACCAAGGGAGTCTATGTACCAAAGAAAGCCCATGGATAGTAGATAAGGGGGTCTGGGAAACATCATGATGGGGGCACCTATCTGTTCATGAGATGATCACAAAACCCCATAATGCCCAGATACTAATTTTATTGAACCTATAATGTATGTAATCTATCACCATTCTGATTGGATTGTGTCCAGCTGGGATGGGCTGAGTAACTGGATAAGAATTGATGATATTCTTTGTTGGGTGGAGTTACACATGGTCAGCCCCTGTGGCTTCTCCCCGCTGGCGTAACTCAATAAACTGTTTGTCGATTGAATCAGGCACAACACACTGGGTACGTTACCACTTCATCCTTGGGAGTGGCCTGATAGGCCGTGGTCCAGAATAAATGTGGCCTTTGGGGGACCTTTCATGAATCACGTGTTTGGTTGTTGTAGATGCGCATTTGCAATGATTGGAAGCACAGATCATGAGTAATATTCCAGCTCCTGTGGCAATAGAGAAGCTGTCAAATTTTCACAAGCCCTGGGTTACCAGATTGGCTTGTTTCAGATAACGACACTCTGTTTACAAGTGAGGTGTTTCAGGAATTCCTGTAAAGGAATGGTCTACGCCATGTGCGTACTGCACCATTTCATCTGGCTACAAATGGTCTTCATGATGTGGAGATGCCGGCGTTGGGACTGGGGTAAACACAGTAAGAGTTTAACAACACCAGGTTAAATGCTCGTGGCATTTGTTAACAAATAAACCTGTTAGACTTTAACCTGGTGTTGTTAAAACTCTTACTGTACAAATGGTCTCACAGAAAGAGCTGTTCAAACTCTGAAGGAGGGATTGAAAAGAATGGCAGGCGATACTTTAAGAACAAGCTCTCAAGATTTTTGTTCCAGTTTCGCATCACACCACAATCCACAACCAGACTCTCTCCTGTGGAATTTTTAGGTAGAAGGTTGAAGTCTCATCTGGATCTGCTTCATCCAGATCTCAGAGCAAAAGTGAGCAGGAGACAAGAGAAGCAAAAGGAGGGACAGGACTACCGCACCAAAGAGAGGCAGTTCAAACCGGGTGATCAGGTTTACATCAGAAACTTCGGGAGTAATCAAATTTTAAACCAAAGTGGTCCAGTATCTTGGGTGGTGAGACTGTAAAATGGAAGAGTTGTTCGCAGACACCAAGACCATATTCGCTTGCGGTGTGACCCCGAGTCAGGAACAGTTTCAGAGTCAGCAACCATTACTGAGAACATGGCAGAGGGTCATGCTGCTGTGGATGTTCACCAGGAAATGGTTCCAGCTTTGCCAGTTGACTCTGCTGTGGGAGTGGAAGAGGAATGTTCATGTACAGATTCTCAAACTACCTCTTCACCTCCCATTCCAGAAACACCATGACAAGATTTACCAGTGGAATTGTACAGGTCGCAATGCAACCACAAAGCTCCTGACAGACTTCCGTATTGTTAAAGACATTACTTTGTTGTATTTCTGTCCTGATGGGGGATTTAAAGTTAAGGGGAGAAGTGTTACAGAGTGTTCTTCTCAGCCTTTCTCCCTTCTGAGCACGTGTGGGCTTTGGGCGGGGTTTCAGTCTGCAAGTCCAGGCTGGTTCCAATGCTCCTGTTTCCTTTTGTTTGCCAATGATTTGTAAACTTTGTTATTTATTTATATGAAGAACATCCTGCTTTTAACAATGCATTCGACTACCTTATTTGTGGACTGAAATTCGCACAATTGTAAAGCAGGAGATTAGTTAAATGGACAGCCTGAATTGAGAGACAATTAAAGAATAAATGATTCATTAATACAGATGTTAGGATGGAAATGTAAATTTGAACACAAAAGTTTTTAACTGTTAGAATTATAAACATAAGAATGGTTAAAATGCTGTGCGAATTATAAGATATTGCCTCCTGATGCCAACAGAATAGACAAAACATGACAAGACTTGTTAGGGTGGCCCGGTGGCACACTGGATAGCACTGCTGCCTCAGCGCCAGGGACCTGGGTTTGATTCCCGGCTTGGGTGACTCTGTGGACTTTTCACATTGTTCCCGTGTCTGCCTGGTTTTCTTCCGGGTGCTCTGGTTTCCTCCCACAGTCCGAAAGATGTGCTGGTTAGGTGCATTGACCATGCTAAATTCTCCCTCAGTGTAACCCAAACAGATGCCAGAGTGCGGTGACTCGGGGATTTTCCCCGGAACTTCATTTATTAGTGTCACAAGTCGACTTACATTAACATTGCAATGAAGTCACTCTGAAAATCCCCGAGTCGCCACACTCAGGCCCCTGTTCGGGTACACGGAGGGAGAATTTAGCATGGCCAATGCACCTAACCAGCATGTCTTTCGGGCTGTGGGAGGAAACCGGAGCACCCGGACGGAACCCACGCAGACACGGGGAGAATGTGCAGACTCTGCAGACTGTGATTCAAGTCGGGAGTCGAACCCAGGTCCCGGCGCTGTGAGGCTGCAGCGCAAACCACTGTGCCCTACAGAGAGGTGTTGGGAGCTGTTGATTTTACAAGTTATCCGTGTTTTCGGAGCCATCACTTCATGTCCTGGTCTGAGAAGGATAGAGAGAAGTCTGTTCATAAGATATAGGAGCAGAATTAGGCCAGTCGGCCCATCGAGTCTGCTCCGTCATTCGATCAAGGCTGATATGCTCCTCATCCCCATGTTCTTGCCTTCTCCCGATAACATTTCATAAGTTCATATGTTCAATTGTTAAAGCTAAACTTTCTCCTTTTACTGTTAATCGATACTGTCCTTTTTTATCTTTGACTTGTTACATTTTTAATGGTTAATAAACTTACTGAATCACCGTTTAAAGTATTCTTTCTTGCCACATGGTTAAGTCACTGGAACCTGGTGTGATTTACAGTTATGGAGTTATTGTAAACAAGAGAACCCCATAAATCTTAGTTCAAATAAATCAAAGTTCTCACA
This sequence comes from Mustelus asterias, assembly GCF_964213995.1. NCBI lineage: Eukaryota > Metazoa > Chordata > Chondrichthyes > Carcharhiniformes > Triakidae > Mustelus > Mustelus asterias. Next base: position 711,985 of record NW_027590136.1, read on the forward strand.
AATGGAATGCTATCCTTTATTCTGAGAGAAATTGAACATAGAAGTAGATATTCTGCTTCAGTTATACAGGGCGTTGCTGAAACTGCATCTTGAACACTGGGTGCAGTTTTGTCTCCAATTAAACAAAGGATCGTAGGATCCCTGCAGTACAGACGGAGGCCGTTCTGCCTATTGAGTCTGTATCAAACAGCATCCCACCCAGGCCCTATTCCCACAACCCCACACATTTACCCTGCTAATCCCCCTCACACAAGGGTCAATTTAGCATAGCCAATCAACCTAACCCGCACACCTTTGGACCGTGGGAGGAAACAGGAGCACCTGCAGGAAACCCACGCAGACACAGGGAGAATGTCCAAACTCCACACAGACAGTGAATCGGACCAGGGACCCAGGAATTGAACCTGGGTCCCTGGCGCTGTGAGGCAACAGTGCTAACCACTGTGCCACCGTGCTGCCCCATTTTATAAATACCATGGAAGCAGTTCAGAGGAGGTTTACTAGATTGATTCCCAATCCAGTAGTGTGAAATGTTAACTCTGTTTCTCTCTCCACAGATGCTGCCAGAGCTGCTGCGTTTTTCCAGCTCTTTCTGTATTTATTTTAGATCTATCTGTAGAGGTAGGAAAAACACTATTTACTATCCAGGATAAATAAATGTCCTTCATCAGCTTTTGTGGATCATTTCAGTGGAAATGTGCTCTCCCAGGCTCAAAGAGCATCAGCCCACTGGAAGCAAAGTTGTGAGACCAGCCAGTCCAGCAAAAAGAAACCCTCCGACCCTCCCACTTCACCAACTGTCAGAATGAACCTGGTTCAGTCCTGGATGTGATCAACAGCAGCAATAACAGCAGAATCCAACTCCTGTCATCATTTGTGAACTCGCTGGTGTCTCCGCAGGCTGGATGACTGAGTGAATCCCTTCCCACACACACAGCAGGTGAACGGTCTCTCCCCAGTGTGAACTCGCTGGTGCTCCTGCAGGTTGGATGACGTTCTAAATTTCTTTGTGCAGTGAGAGCAGCTGAATGGTCTCTCCTCAGTGTGAATGCGCTGGTGGATCATCAGATCCCCAGAACGTTTGAAACTACTTCCACAGTCAGAGCATTTAAAGGGTCTCTCCTGGGTGTGAGTGAGATTGTGACTCAGCAGGCTGGATGAATGAGTGAATCCCTTCCCACACACAGAGCAGGTGAACGGTCTCTCCCTGGTGTGAATTCGCTGGTGCTCCCGCAGGTGAGATAACGTTCTAAATGTCTTTGTGCAGTGAGAGCAGCTGAACGGTCTCTCCCCAGTGTGAATCCGCTGGTGGATCATCAGTTCCCGAGAGCTTTTGAAACCACTTCCACAGTCAGAGCATTTAAAGGGTTTCTCATTGCTGTGAGTGACTTTGTGTTTTGACAGATTGGATAACTGCATAAATCCTTTCCCACACACCAAGCAGGTGAATGGTCTCTCTCCAGTGTGAACGCGCTGGTGTCTCTGCAGATCGGGTAAATGAGTGAATCCGTTCCCACACTCAAAGCAGATGAATGCTCTTTCTCCAGTGTGAACCAGCTGATGTCGCTGCAGATGATATAACCGAGTGAATCTCTGCCCACACACAGGTGTGCGGCTTCTCTCCAGTGTGAATACGTCGATGAATTTGCAGCTCAGAGGGGGTTTTACAACCCTTCCCACAGTCCCCACATTTCCACGGTTTCTCCATGTTGCAGGTGTCCTTGTGTTGCTCCAGGTTTGACCATCAGTTGAAGTCTCACACAGAACAAGATTATAGTGCCCTGCTGTTATGGTGCAATATTGTTTACGGCTGTGTAACTGGGAGACTCTTTCCACAGTCAATGCACGGGAAAATCTCAGTTGATTGTGTGTGTGTGTGTGTGTGTGTGTGTGTGTGTGTGCGTGTGTGTGTGAGTCCTGTTCCAGTCACACTGATGTTTAAAGACTGCTAAAGCAGGCAGAACAGAGAAACATTTCTCCTTCTGGGTTCAAAGGCCGATAGTATTCAGGTCCCGATGAATTGAGTGAGTTTGTCAGATGTTGACGTGATGTTTGATTCGAGATTTCTGTCTGTAAAATCCTCACCTTCTGATATCCTGTAAAAGGAGTTAACAAAATTCATCATTTCAGTACAGGATAGAAATTCAGAACAGACAATTCTAGTTTCTATGGAGCATTCTTTCCTCTCCGATTCCCCAAAAGCTGTAAATCTCCATCCCACACACTCTCCCTCCATTCTCCCTCTGCTGTATCTAATATTCACCCTCCCAATTCTCCTGAAGGTGCTGATTGAGGCTGATTGACAGATCCATGCTCACTGCTTCCTGTCCTGGACACACACAGCTGAAAATCTCAATGCAGGCTGCCAGACAGATAAATGTCCATATGACTGGACTAAAAATGTGTGGAATATACAGACTGGATTCACTTCCTTTCCCTTCAGTTGCTGCAAGTCCCCAATTTCCCCCAGAATGAGAAAAGAAATGGAAAAGGGGAACATATTCTGTTAGTTTGTTCTTTATTGTCGATGTCAGGCTGGGGTTGTTTTCCTTGGAGCAAAGGAAGTTGAGGGAAGATTTGATAGAGGTGGACAAGATTCTGACAGGTTTAGATAAAGTGGACAAAGAAAAGCTGTTCCCATTAGCTGACGGGACAAGGACGAGGGGGGTCACAGATTTCTTGTTTTGGGTCAGAGATGCAAGGGGAGGAGTGGGGGTGGGAGGGGGTGGGGGGGGATAGATGTGAGGAAGAATATTCTGATGCAGCGAATGGTAATGACCTGAAACTCGCTGCCTACGAGGGTGGAGGAAGTGGAGACAATAAACAATTAAAAAGGAAATTGGATGGGCATTTGGGATGTTCCAAACAGAACGAAGAACAAAGAAAATTACAGCACAGAAACAAGCCCTTTGGCCCTCCAAGCCTGTAGCAACCATGCTGCCCGTCTGAACTAAAACCCCGACCTTTCCGGGGACCATATCCCTCTATTCCTATGCTATTCATATATTTGTCAAGACACATCTTAAAAGTCACTATCGTATCTGCTTCCACTACCTTCCCCGGCAACGAGTTCCAGGCACCCACCACCCTCTGCGTAAAAAAACCTGCCTTGTACATCTCCTTTAAACCTTGCCCCTCGCACCTTAAACCTATGCCCCTCATAATTGACTTTTCCACCCTGGGAAAAAGCTTCTGATTATCCACTCTGTCCATGCCCCTCATAATCTTGTAGACTTCTATCAGGTCACCCCCCCTCAACCTCCGTCACTCCAGTGAGAACAAACCAAGTTTCTCCAACCTCTCCTCATAGCTAATGCCCTCCACACCAGGCAACATCCTGATAAATATTTTCCGTACCCTCTCCAAAGCCTCCACATCCTTCTGGTAGTGTGGTGACCGGAATTGAACACGAGATTCCAAGTGCGGCCTAACTAAGGTTCCATAAAGCTGCAACCTGACTTGCCAATTTTTAAACTCAATGCCCCGGCCGATGAAGGCAAGCATGCCGTATGCCTTCTTGATTATCTTCTCCATCTTCATTGCCACTTTCAATGGACCTGTGTACCTGTACACCCAGATCCCTCTGCCTATGAATACTCTTAAGGGTTCTGCCGATAACTGTATATTTCCCATCTGTATTAGACCTTCCAAAATGCATTACCTCACATTTGTCTGAATTAAACTCCATCTGCCATCTCTCCGCCCAAGTCTCCAACTGATCTATATCCTGCTGTATCCTCTGCCGGTCCCCATCGCTATCCACAATTCCACCAATCTTTGTGTCGTCCACAAACTTACCAATCAAACCAGTTACATTTTCCTCCAAATCATTTATATATATGTTACAAACAGCAAAAGTCCCAGCACTGATCGCTGAGGAATGTCACTTGTCACAGCCCTCCATTCAGAAATGTACCTTTGCACTGCCAACCTCTGTTTTCTTCTGACTAAATATCTCTAAACTTCCTAACACCCTGTCACTCTGTGATCCTTGTGACATTTGAAACCAGGTATTTGCAAAAAGACTCAAAGAGCATCAGCCCACTGGAGGCTGAGACCAGCCAGTCCAGCACAAAGAAACCCTCTGACCCTCCCCATTGACCAACTGTGAGAATGAACAAAATGCAATCCTGGATGCAACTGAGAGCAGAAACAACAACAGCAGAATCCAACCCCTGGAATCACTTGTGAACTTGCTGGTGTCTCAGCAGCCGGGATGAAACGCTGAAACCCTTCCCACACTGAGAGCAGGTGTATGGCCTCTCTCCAGTGTGAACTCGCTGGTGTGCCTGCAGCTCGGATGGCTGAGTGAATCCCTTCCCACACTGAGAGCAAGTGAACGGCCTCTCCCCAGTGTGAATTCGCTGGTGTGCCCGCAGGGTGGATAACTGAGTGAATCCCTTCCCACACTGAGGGCAGGTGTATGGCCTCTCCCCAGTGTAAACTCGCTGGTGTGTCTGCAGGCTTGATAACTGAGTGAATCCCTTCCCACACTGAGAGCAGGTGAACGGCCTCTCTCCAGTGTGAACTCGCTGGTGTGTCTGCAGGCTGGATGACCGAGTGAATCCCTTCCCACACTGAGAGCAGGTGAACGGCCTCTCCCCAGTGTGAACTCGCTGGTGTGACTGCAGGTGGGATGACTGAGTGAATCCCTTCCCACATTGAGAGCAGGTGAATGGTCTCTCCCCAGTGTGAACTCGTTGGTGAATCCGTAAGCTGGAGAACTGATTAAATCCCTTCTCACACCGAGAGCAGATGAACACCTTCTCCCCAGTGTGGCTGCGCCGATGAGCTTCCAGCAGACATGGGGCTCTGTATCCCTTCCCACAGTCCGCACATTTCCATGGTTTCTCCATGGTGCAGGTGTCTTTGCCTCTCTCTTGGGTGGACAATTAGTTGAAACTTCGTCCACACACAGAACAAGATTACAGTCTCTACCCGCTGTGAATGTTGTGATATTTGTTCAGACTGTGTAACTGGTTAAAGCTCTTTAGTCAGTGCATTGGAACACTCTCACTCGAGTGTGGCAGTGTGTCGATGCTTTTTCACTCACACTGACATTTCAAATCTTTTCAAATTGACAGACTGGACAATCATTTCTCCTTCTGGATTCAAAGTCCGATGATATTGAAGTCCCAAGGAATATGACTCTGTCACGTCTAGACGTGACGTTTGAGATTTCGGCCTGTGATTCCTCTTTCAATATCCTGTAAAATGAGTTTACAAAAGTCATCAGTGTCAGTACAGGATAGAAATTCAGAACAGACAATTTCTATGGAACATTCTTTCCTCTCTCATTCCCCAAAAGCTGGAAATCTCCATCCCACACACTCTCTCCCCATTCTCAGCAGGTCTGGCAGCATCTGTATGGAGAGAAAAGAACTGATGTTTCAGAGCTTTGACAAAGGGTCATCGAGACAAGAAACATCAGCTTTTTTCTCTCCTTACAGATGCTGCCAGACCTGCTGAGATTTTCCAGCATTTTCTCTCTTGGTTTCAGATTCCAGCATCCGCAGTAATTTGATTTTATAAGGCTGCAGATACCTCCTCCCAAGTAACATGCGTGTGCCCAAGACATCACCACTTGTTTCCCTTATTTCTTTCGCACCCATGGTGTTCTCCTTGGTAAACACAGAGGAGAAGTATTCATTAAAAATCTCACCCATCTCCTGTGGCTCCACACACAGATGGCCATACTGATTTTTAAGGGGATCTATTCTCTCTCTAGCCACCCTTTTACTCTTAATATAGCTATAGAAACTCTTGGAATTTTCTTTAATCTTACCTGCCAGATCCATATCAGACCCTCTTTTTGTCCTCCTCATTTCCCTCCTCAGTATTTTCTTACACTTTTTATAGTCAGAGTGATTCACTTGTCCCCGATTGCCTAAACCCAATGTCTGCTTCCTTCTTTTACCTGACCAGAGCCTCAATGTCCCTTGTCTGCCAGAGATCCTTAAATTTACCATTCTTTCCCTGCATCTTAACAGGAATATACTGCCCCTGGATTCTTGATATCACACTTTTAAAACCTCCCATTTGCCAGTCATTCCTTTCCCTTCAAACAAACTCACCTCATCGACATCTGCTCAATCCTGCCTCATGCCCACAAAAGTGGCCCTGCTCCAGTTTAGGGCCTTGACCTGTGGACCTGTCCTATCTGTTTCCAGAACTATTTTGAAACTATTGGTGCTCCCAATAGTGCTCCCTGACTGACACTTCAGTCACTTGCTCCACCTCATTTCTTAACTGTCTAATAGAAAGTGAGTCCAGGAATTGATGATGAAAAATAAGGAGCTGGGAGATGAATTGAACAAGTATTTTGCCTCGGTGTTCACAATAGAGGATACAGTTAAAACTCAGAAACAGCTGGAAATCAGAAAACAGAAGTGTGGGATGAACTCTGAAAAAGCACAATTCCCAGGGAAGTGGTCCTCAGCAAACTGTTGGAGCTGTGGGCTGATGAGTCCTCGGGTCCTGCTGGGCTTCATTCTCGGGTCCTGCTGGGCTCCATTCTCGGGTCCTGCTGGGCTTCATTCCCGGGTCCTGCTGGGCTTCATTCCCGGGTCCTGCTGGGCTTCATTCTCGGGTCCTGCTGGGCTTCATTCCCGGGTCCTGCTGGGCTTCATTCCCGGGTCCTGCTGGGCTTCATTCTCGGGTCCTGCTGGGCTTCATTCTCGGGTCCTGCTGGGCTTCATTCCCGGGTCTGAACAGAGGGAGATAGTTGATGTTGTTCAATTTTCTTAACCGTCTGTCGCCATTCCCCGCACTGCGCATGCTTCAGGTACCGCCCCTCATTCACTCCGATTGGTTGGAGGACCAGCCGCTCCCGCTCGGTCTCCCAGCCCCCCCCCCTCTTCCTATTGGTCCGGAGCTGCCGTCAATCAGTCCCCGGGCATTGTGATGTGGAGCATGCGCAGTGTCATTGCTGTCCTTGGCGCTTGTTTGTCCCGGAGAAGCGGAGTCAGCGTTAGGCGGTGGCTGGGAGGATTTGGAAACACTTTGTGGATCCGCAAACCCTTCAGAATCATTGTCAGCTCCCTGGTTTGCAGCTGCGGGGCTTCTCCCTCCCTCCCTCCCGGGAACAGGCCCAGGTTAACGGCCCCATCCTGGCTCAGCCACTGGAGGATGGTTCACATCAGAGGATGGGGGAGGGGGACAATAAATAAGATGTTACACTTTGGCCTCAAATCAATGAGGACTCTGATCTCTGGGAAGGAAGGAAGGAAACCCTGGGAGGTGGGCGGGGAGGATTCACAAACACCCGCTGGAGGCTCCAACACCCCCAGTAAAAAGCTGCAGCTCCCGGGTTTGCAGCTTTTTCCCGGGAGGGAGTTGGGGAAGTTTTGTGGAGACAATTCCCGGCTGGTTCAGTTCGTGGTTCCTGGAGCTCAGAAACCCTGAGTTAGATTCCTGAACCCCACACTGGGTGGTTGTTTTATGAAATACTTTTTATTTATTAATCATTAAAATATTAATTTGTTTTGAAAAATCATTTTATCGCATTTGTGAAAATGCCCATTGAAATAGCAATTCTCCCAAAGTATTTCATAGAATCCCTACAGTGCTGAAGGAGGTTATTCGGCCCATTGAGTCTGCACCGACAACATTCCCACCTAAGCCCTATTCCCATAACCCCACATATGTAACCTGCTAATCCCTCGAACCTACTCATCCCAGGACACTAAGGGGCAATTTAGCATAGCCAATGCACCTAACTGGCATACCTTTGGACGATGGGAGGAAACCGGAGCGTCTGGAGTAAACCCACGCAGACATGGGGAGAACGGGCAGACTCCACACAGACAGTGACCCAAGTTGGGAATCAAACCCAGGTCCCTGGAGCTGAGGCAGCAGTGCTAACCACTGTGCCGCTGACATTGCTGATGAGAATTTTAATTTACTGACTTGGGAATTAATTCTCGGAAATAGTCATTCTGAAAATGACCATTAAAATGTGTTTAATTTACCACAGAATGCCAGATTTCAGTTTGCATTTCAAAATTGAATTGAGAATGTCTGGGAGCAAATGGTAAAATGAGGTTTGAGACACCAGCTGCAATTATTTTCTGTGACTGATGATACCTTTGTGTCTGTGCAGGAGGTAATTCCACTGCTGTTGTGGCACAAATAAAATGGAGCTTTTCCAAGGAACAGGCTGATGTTAATGGTCATTGTGGTGTTTCATTGGTGAGCAGAGCACGTGTGCCCATTGTGGTAACAACAGAGTCAGTGGGGCTGCACGGCCCCTGACTTGGAAGGAAAATAATTGACTCCTTGATTGTACTCTCAGTCTGTACATGGTCTGGAGGACTGAATCCAGCTGGAGGGAGAGGGAGCTGGGCTCAGAGTGGAGATGGGGCAATGAGTTTGGTTTCAGCTCAGGGACAAGAGAGAGTGTGTGGGATGGGGATCACAGCTCAAGATAAATGAGACAGAGAAATGTTTCGTGGAAACTGAAATTGTCTGTTCTGAAGCAGTTTTTAAAAACTCTTTGTGCAGGGAACTAGAAGAGGAAGATTCACAGACAGGAAACTCAAACTAAACTTCACATCAAAGTCTGACAGAACCATTCGATTCATCATGACCTGAATATGATTGCTTTTGACAGTGGAGGGATAAATCGTTCCCTGTTTTGTCAGTGGAAGAAAATTTCGAAATTCAATGTGACAGAAAAAGAACTGAGACACACACATACACCCAAGTGAGAGTGCTCCAGTGAACTGACTGTGGATAGAGCTTTAACCAGTTACATAGCCTGAAAAACATCACACCATGGTCTGTATGTGGATGAGGCTTCAACTAATCATCCAACCTGGAGAGACAGAAGGACACCAGCACCATGGACAAACCGTGGAAATGTGAGGATTGTGGTAAAGGATTCAATTATCCATCCCGGTTGGAAACCCAGCGGCACGGTCACATTGGGGCTGGGAAAATGGAGAAACCATGGAAATGTGATGATTGTGATAAAGGATTCAATTATCTGTACTTGCTGGAAAACCATAAACACAGTCACACTGGAGAGAGGCCATTCACCTGTTCTGTGTTTGGGAAAGGATTCACTATCTCATCCCACCTGCTGTTACACCAGCAAATTCACACTGAGGAGAGGCCGTTCAGCTGCTCCACCTGTGGAAAGGGGTTCTCATGTTCATCCAACCTCAGTGCACATCAGCGAGTTCACACTGGGGAGAGATTGTTCACCTGCTCCTTGTGTGGGAAGGATTTTGCTGGGCCATCCAGTCTTTGGACACAACAGCGAATTCACACAGGATATATATAATATATATAAATGATTTGGAGGAAAATGTAACTGGATTGATAGGTAAGTTTGCGGATGACACAAAGGTTGGTGGATTTGCGGATAGCGATGAGGACCATCAGCGGATACAGCAGGACATAGACCAGTTGGAGACTTGGGTGGAGAGATGGCAGATAGAGTTTAATCCGGACAAATGTGAGGTAATGCAGTTTGGAAGGTCGAATACAGATAGGAAATATATAGTAAATGGCAGAACCTTTAACAATATTGATAGGCAAAGGGATCTGGGTGTACAGGTACACAGATTACTGAAAGTGGCAATGCAGGTGGAGAAGGTCGTCAAGGAGGCATATGGCATGCTTACCTTCATTGGCTGGGGCATTGAGTTTAAAAATTGGCAAGTCATGTTGCAGCTATATAGAACCATAGGTAGGCCGCACTTGGAATCTAGTGTTCAATTCTGGTCGCCACACTACCAGAAAGATATGGAGGCTTTGGAGAGGGTAGAAAAAAGATTTACCAGGATGTTGCCTGGTATGGAGGGCATTAGCTATGAGGAGAGGTTGGAGAAACTTGTTTTCTTCTCACTGGAGCGATGGAGGTTGAGGGGAGACCTGATGGAAATCTACAAGATTATGAGAGGCATGGACAGAGTGGATAGTCAGAAGCTTTTTCCCAGGGTGGAAGAATCAATTATTAGGGGGCATAGGTTGAAGGTGTGAGGGCAATGTTTAAAGGAGATGTACGAGGCAAGTTTTTTTACACAGAGTAGTGGGTGCCCGGAACGCGTTGCCGGGAGAGGTAGTGGAAGCGGATACGGTAGTGACTTTTAAGAGGCAATTTGACAAGTACATGACTAGGATGGGAATAGAGGGATATGATCCCCGGAAGAGTTGGGGGTTTCAGTTCAGTCGGGCAGTATGGTCGGTGCAGGCTTGGAGGGCCGAAGGGCCTGTTCCTGTGCTGTAATTTTCTTTGTTCTTAGTACACAGGCCAATTTATCTTTCGAGGGGTGAGTGTGTCTGAGAGGTATGCAACTGGAAAACATTTTCCATTCACCTCCTGCATTGCTGCAGTATAAATAGATGTTGTTCTCACTCTGCCAGCAGGGCTGTGGGATTAATTGGACAGATCTTAAAGACAGCCCGACTGGGCAGGATGTGCCAAATGGTTTCCATCTGTGATGTATCATTCCATGAAACAGAATATTCAGCATCAGGAGAAAGAAAGTGAAAGAAACCAGTCTCTGTGGGATTTACCCAACCAGCATGAGCACCTTCAGGAGAGCAGAGGGGAGGAAACCAGTGGGAAAAGTTTAAAAAACTCGGGTTATTCCCACAGGAGAGCACTGGTTTAAATCAATTTTAGAAATAGGGAATGGCAGCGCACAAATTCCGAGGAATGCATTTTTAAAAATTAATTGAACTTAATTGCACAAGATAATTTTCTATTATTGTCTTTGATTGACAATGACGCCATTAATTCCCAGGTGCCCCTGCGGGTGTGAAAGTGTCCTATTCATTCCACAGGAGCCTATTGCGCAGGTGCGGTTCTATATCTGGAGCATGCGCAGTGTCACTTTGCCCAGAGCCCTATGAATGCGGGAGATGCTTTTTTCAGCGGGTGAGTTGGTGGGGCTGCGGGAGAAATGGAGTCGGGGTAGGGAGGGAGCTATGGCTTTACAAACATCCGCTGTAGGCCGCACGGCCCGAATAAGACCCTGCAGGTCCTGGGTTTACAGTTCCCAGGCTTTTATCCCGGGAACAGGCCCCGGTTATCGGCCGCCATCTTGTTTCAGCGGGGAAGGAGAGCGCATGCGCTGCTGTCGGTGGCGGGTCACAATGGGCGTGGTTTCAGGGGCTGGTTCAGAACCTCTGTCTTCAGAGGGACAATAGAACCATAGAAACCCTACAGCACAGAAAGAGGCCATTCGGCCCATCGAGTCTGCACCGACCACAATCCCACCCAGGCCCTACCCCCATATCTCTACATATTTTACCCGCTAATCCCTCTAATCGACGCATCCCAGGACACTAAGGGGCAATTTTTTTAGCATAGCCAATCAACCTAACCCGCACATCTTTGGACTGTGGGAGGAAACTGGAGCACCCGGAGGAAACCCTCGCAGAGAGGGGCGGGTCGGGATGGTGACCTCCTCGTGAACCTGCTCCTGGGCCTGGCAAAGCGCGCCATTTATTGGTCCAGGCAGCAGGCGATCGAGGGGGCCGTCCACCCTGACTGTCTGCCCCTCTACTGTGGCTATGTTCGCGGCCAGGTGTCCCTGGAGAGGGAACATGCGATGTCCATGGGTGCGGTTGACGCCTTCCGCCCCCGCTGGGCACTGCAGGGGTTGGGGTGTGTTATCGACCCTAATAATCACATTATGATTTGATGTTTTTAAGTTTCCTTTGTACTTTGATTTTTGTTCGGGCTGCTCCCCCTCCTTTTGGGGAGATACCCCTTTTACTTTGTCCTGATTTAACTTGAGTTTGTTTATTTGATTTGACCTTAAAAAAGGCCAACATCTGTGAGTAAAACACTTTTTCTTTTCTCCCCCATTACATTTCTTTTCTCATTCTGGGGGAAATTGGGGACATGCAGCAACTGAAGGGAATGAAGTGAATCCAGTCGGTATGTTCCACACATTGTTAGTCCAGTCAGATAGACATATATCTGTCTGGCCGCCTGCATGGAGATTTCCAGCTCTCTCTGTCCAGGACAGGAAGCAGTGAGCATGGATCTATCAATCAGCCTCAATCAGAGGGTGAATATTAGATACAGCAGAGTGAGAATGGAGGGAGAGTGTGTGGGATGGAGATTCACAGCTCTTGGGGAATGAGAGAGGAAATAATGTTCCATAGAAACTAGAATTGTCTGTTCTGAATTTCTATCCTGTACTGACAGTGATAACCTTTGTAAACTCCTTTTACAGGACATCAGAAGTTGAGGATTTTACAGACAGAAATCTCAAACCAAACATCACATCAACATCTGACAGAGTCACTCAATTCATCGGGACCTGAATATCTTCGGTCTTTGAATCCAGAAGGAGAAATGTTTCTCTGTTCTATCGGCTTCAGCAGTCTTTAAACATCAGTGTGACTGGAACAGGACTGACACACACACAAAATCAACTGAGATTTTCCCATGCATTGACTGTGGAAAGAGCCTCCCAGTTACACAGCCTGAAAAAATATTGCACCATAACAGCAGGGCACTATAATCTTGTTCTGTGTGAGACTTCAACTGATGGTCAAACCTGGAGCAACACAAGGACACCTGCAACATGGAGAAACCGTGGAAATGTGGGGACTGTGGGAAGGGTTGCAAAACCCCCTCTGAGCTGCAAATTCATCGACGTATTCACACTGGAGAGAAGCTGTACACCTGTTCTGTGTGTGGTAAGAGATTCACTCGGTTATATCATCTGCAGCGACATCGGTTGGTTCACACTGGAGAAAGAGCATTCATCTGCTTTGAGTGTGGGAACGGATTCGCTCATTTACCCGATCTGCAGAGACACCAGCGCGTTCACACTGGAGAGAGACCATTCACCTGCTTGGTGTGTGGGAAAGGATTTATGCAGTTATCCAACCTGTCGAAACACAAAGTCACTCACAGCAATGAGAAACCCTTTAAATGCTCTGACTGTGGAAGTGGTTTCAAAAGCTCTCGGGAACTGATGATCCACCAGCGGATTCACACTGGGGAGAGACCGTTCAGCTGCTCTCACTGCACAAAGAGATTTAGAACATCATCCCACCTGCGGGAGCACCAGCGAATTCACACCAGGGAGAGACCGTTCACCTGCTCTGTGTGTGGGAAGGGATTCACTCATTCATCCAGCCTGCTGAGTCACAATCTCACTCATGCCCAGGAGAGACCCTTTAAATGCTCTGACTGTGGCAGTGGTTTCAAAAGCTCTCGGGATCTGGTTATCCACCAGCGCATTCACACTGAGGAGAGACCGTTCAGCTGCTCTCACTGCACAAAGAGATTTAGAACTTCATCCAGCCTGCGGGAGCACCAGCGAGTTCACACTGGGGCGAGACCGTTCATCTGCTGTGTGTGTGGGAAGGGATTCACTCAGTCATCCAGCCTGCGGAGACACCAGCGAGTTCACAAGTGATGACAGGGGTTGGATGCTGCTATTAATCACATCCAGGACTGAACCATGTTCATTCTGACAGTTGGTGAAGTGGGAGGGTCAGAGGGCTTCTTTCTGCTGGACTGGCCGGTCTCACGACTTTGCTTCCAGTGGGCTGATGCTCTTTGAGCCTGGGAGAGCACATTTCCACTGAAATGATCCACAAAAGCTGATGAAGGACATTTATTTATCCTGGATAGTAAATAGTGTTTTCCTACCACCACAGGTAGATCTGAAATAAATACAGAAAGGACTGGAAAAATGCATTAGGTCTGGCAACATTTATGGAGAGAGAAACAGTGTTAATATTTCACACTACTGGATTGGGAATCAATCTGGTAAATCTCCTCTGAACTGCTTCCATGGTATTTATAAAATGGGACAGCACGGCAGCACAGTGGTTAGCACTGCTGCCTCACAACGCCAGGGACCCAGGTTCAATTCCAGCCCGGGTCACTGTCTGTGTGGAGTTTGCACATTCTCCCCGTGTCTGCGTGGGTTTCCTCCGGGTGCTCCGGTTTCCTCCCACAGTCCAAAGATGTGTGGGTTAGGTTGATTGGCTGTGCTAAATTGACCCTTAGTGCCAGGCGGACTGGCTGGAGTAAATGCATGTGGTTATGGGAATAGGGCCTGGATGGGATGGTGTTTGGTACAGACTCGATGGACAGAACGGCCTCTGTCTGTACTGTAGGGATTCTACAATCCTTTGTTTAATAGGAGACAAAAACTGCAGCCACTATTCAAGATGCAGTTTCAGCAACGCCCTGTATAACTGAAGCAGAACATCTTTACTTCTCTGTTCAATTTCTCTCAGAATAAAGGATTGCATTCCATATGTAAGAATTTTGATTTGTTTGAACTAAGATTTATGGGGTTCACTTGTTTACAACAACCTCCCTAATCATAACTCACCCAGGTTCCAGTGACTTAACCATATGGCAAGAAAGAACACTTTAAATGGTGAATTCAGAAAGTTTATTCACCATTAAAAATGTAACAAGTCAGAAAGATTTAAAAAAGCAAAGTATCAATCAACAGTAAAGGAGAAAGCTTAACTTTAACTTCTCTCCATCCCTCTCAGACAAGGACATGAAGTGGTGGCTCTGAGAACACGGACAACTTGTAAAATCAACAGCTCCCAACACCTCTCTGTAGGACACAGTGGTTCGCACTGCTGCCTCACAGCGCCAGAGACCCGGGTTTGAGTCCCGCCTTGGGTCACTGTCTATGCAGAGTCTGCATATTCTCCCCCTGTCTGTGTGGGTTTTCTCCCACAGACCGAAGGACTTGCTGGTTAGGTACATTGAGCATGCTAAATTCTCCCTCAGTTTACCCGAACAGGCGCCAGAGTGTGGTGACTGGGGGATTTTCAGAGTAACTTCATTGCAGTGTGAATGTGTGACACTAATAAATAAACTTTAAAAAACTTTGAACTTTTAAAAACTTTTGCCAAATTGGTTTCTTGAATCCCCTTTTTTATACTTTCAGAATGTAGAAAGCCCAGCTCAGCCAATTGTTGGTAATTAGCCAATTGGTCTATAACTTGTCAATAATGAAACTGGTTTGCTTTTTAGCTAATTGCACACATTGTCTGAAATTTAAGACTATCCTTTCTCTCAAACGATATCTGTTAGCTTGGGGTAGCCTGAGTGTCGACCAATAATTGGTTAACATCAACCATTCAATGTTGAGACATCTTGAACAGGAGCTAATTCATTCCCTCCAGTCAATGTTAACAATGTTTTAAAGTTTATTTATTAATGTCACAGGTAGGCTGACATTAACACTGCAATGAAGTTACTGGGAAAATCCCCCTCATCGCAACACTCCGGCATCTGTTCAGGTACACAGAGAATTTAGCATAGTCAATCCACCTAACTTGCACGTCTTTTGGACTGTGGGAACAAACAGGAGCACCCGGAGGAAACCCACGCAGACACGGGGAGAATGTGCAGACTCCACATAGTCACCCAAGCTGGGAATCGAACCCAGGTCCCTGGCGCTGTGAGGCAGCAGTGCTAACCACTGTGACACAGCGCCACGCTAACAAGTCTTGTTATCTGTTTTTTTTCTATTCTGTTGGCCTCAGAAGGGAACATTTTATAATCTCCACAGCATTTTAACCATTCATAGTATGTTTATAATTCCAAACGTTATAAACTGTTGTGTTCAAATTTACATTTCCAG
Organism: Mustelus asterias; assembly: GCF_964213995.1. Taxonomy (NCBI): domain Eukaryota; kingdom Metazoa; phylum Chordata; class Chondrichthyes; order Carcharhiniformes; family Triakidae; genus Mustelus; species Mustelus asterias. The sequence continues at coordinate 727,584 of NW_027590136.1, forward strand.
CCTAACATCTGTATTAATGAATCATTTATTCTTTAATTGTCTCTCAATTCAGGCTGTCCATTTAACTAATCTCCTGCTTTACAATTGTGGGAACTTCACTCCACAAACAAGGGAGTCAAATGCATTGTTAAAAGCAGAATGTTCTTTATATAAAAAAATAACAAAGTTTAAAAATCATTGGCAAACAAAAGGAAACAGGAGCATTGGAACCAGCCTGGACTTGCAGACTGAAAGCCCGCACGTGCTCAGAAGGTTGAGAAGAACACTCTGTAACACTCCTCCTCCCCTTAAATTTTAATCCCCCATCAGGACAGAAATACAACAAAGTAATGTCTTTAACAATACGGAAGTCTGTCAGGAGCTTTGTGGTTTCATTGCGACCTGTACAATACCACTGGTGAATCTGGTAATGGTGTTTCTGGAATGGGAGGTGAAGAGGTAGTTTGAGAATCTGGACATGAACATTCCTCTTCCACTCCCACAGCAGAGTCAACTGGCAAAGCTGGAAACACAGGAACCATTTCCTGGTGAACATCCACAGCAGCATGATCCTCTGCCATGTTCTCAGTAACAGGTTGTTGACTCTGAAACTGTTCCTGACTCGGGGTCACACCGCAAGCAAATATGGTCTTGGTGGCTATGCTTAAAATTTCCACATTTAACTGGTTCCCATAAATCCTCAATTATAAAGCAAAATAGACATAAGTTTCCGGGCAATTTAAAAACAAATGAACTGTCTGCTGAAAGGGTTAACTTTTCTACAGAACCTAAAGGGGTGGGGAGTGAGCAGAAAAAACTTGGCACACAATTACGTCACTTTACATAATTTAAAAAATCTCTAACAACAAAACAATCTTAATTTTAAACTTCATCTATTATTCTTTTTGTTTTCTTCCTCAACCGAATAATTTTAATTTGATCAGTTTTTGTTAGGGATGGGTAACTTCTGTTCTTTATAAACTGATTCACTCGTTTTGTTAGTTCTACATGAGAATCAGAACCTAGACTTTATCATCCTTATCCTTTTTCTCCTTCTGCCACCACTCCCTCTGTTTTGCGGGAGGGTCGTGGGGATTCCAATCAGAACTAATCATTTTATCATAAAAGTAAAATACTGCGGATGCTGGAATCTGAAACAAAAACAGAAAATGCTGGAAAGTCTCAGCAGGTCTGACAGCATCTGTGGAGAGAGAATAGACCAATGCTTCGAGTCTGGATGACCCTTCATAAGAGCACTTCTGAAGTGTAATCCAGACTCAAAACATTGGCTCTATTCTCTTATCATTGTATTGATAAGTTTCTTAGATTTAGTTTCCAAATGGCAGGTAAGAGACCTGTCCGGTCCCCACTCGAACTCAGGTTTTTCACTGGCCATGCTTGGGTAAGATTATAACCATTAGCTATTTTGGATCTGGTATTGTGTAACGAGGTAGGTAGAATTAAGGATCTTATTGTGAAGGACCCTCTTGGGTCTAGTGACCACAATATGGTCGAATTTCTGATTCAGATGGAAGAGGAGAAAGTTTGGTCCCAAACCAGTGTCCTCTGTTTGAACAGAGGGAAATATGATAGGATGAGGGATGAATTGGCTAAGGTAGACTGGGAGAGCAGGCTGGCAGGTAGGATAGCTGAGGAACAGTGGAGGATTTTTAAGGAGATCCTTTTCAGTTCTCAGCAAAAATATATTCCAGCAAAAAACAAGGATTGTAAGAAAAGGGAGAACCAGCCGTGGATAACGAAGGAAATAAAGGAGAGTATTAAAATAAAAACAGCTGCGTACAGAGTGGCCAAAAATAGTGGAGAAACAAGTGATTGGGAAAAGTTTAAGAAACAACAAAGAGAGACTAAGCAAGCGATAAAGAAAGGAAGGATAGACTATGAAGCTAGGCTAGCAATTAATATAAAAAATGATAGTAAAAGTTTTTATAAATATATAAAAAGGAATAGAGTGGCTAGAGTGAATGTTGGACCCTTGGAGGACGAGAAGGGGGAGTTAATAGTGGGAAATGAGGATATGGCTGAGTCTTTAAATAAGTTTTTTGTGTCGGTCTTCACGGTGGAGGACACAAATAGTTTGCCAAATATTAACGATAGAGGGTTGGCAGCAGGAGAAATACTTAATACAATTAATGTTACCAGAGAGGCAGTGCTGGGTAGACTAATGGGACTGAAGGTGGATAAGTCCCCGGGTCCGGATGGAATGCATCCCAGGGTATTGAAAGAAATGTCAGAGGTAATAGTGGATGCGTTAGTGATTATTTATCAAAACTCGTTGCATTCTGGGGTAGTGCCGGTTGATTGGAAAACGGCTAATGTTACGCCGCTGTTTAAAAAAGGAAGGAGACAAAAGGCGGGTAACTATAGGCCGGTCAGCTTAACGTCTGTAGTAGGGAAAATGCTGGAATCCATTATTAAAAAGGAGATAGCAGGGCATCTGGATAGAAATGGTTCGATCAATCAGACGCAGCATGGATTCATGAGGGGAAAGTCGTGCTTGACGAACATGTTGGATTTTTATGAAGATGTGACTAGGGCGGTTGATGGAGGAGAACCGGTGGATGCGGTGTTTTTGGATTTCCAAAAGGCGTTTGATAAGGTGCCCCATAAAAGGCTACTGAAGAAGATTAGGGCACACGGAGTTGGGGGTAGTGTGTTAAAGTGGATTGGGGACTGGCTATCCGACAGGAAGCAAAGAGTCGGAATAAATGGGTGTTTTTCCGGTTGGAGGAAGGTAACTAGTGGCGTGCCGCAGGGATCGGTACTCGGGCCGCAACTGTTTACCATTTATATAGATGATCTGGAGGAGGGGACGGAGTGTAGGGTAACGAAGTTTGCAGACGACACAAAGATAAGTGGAAAAGTGAATCGTGTGGAGGACGGAGAAGATCTGCAGAGAGATTTGGACAGGCTGAGTGAGTGGGCGAGGATATGGCAAATGGAGTATAACGTTGAGAAATGCGAGGTTATACACTTTGGAGGAAATAATAACAAATGGGATTACTATCTCAATGGAAACAAATTAAAACATGCTACCGTGCAAAGGGACCTGGGGGTCCTTGTGCATGAGACGCAAAAGCCCAGTCTGCAGGTACAACAGGTGATCAAGAAGGCAAATGGGATGTTGGCCTATATTGCGAAGGGGATAGAATATAAAAGCAGGGATGTCTTGATGCACCTGTACAGGGCATTGGTGAGGCCGCAGCTGGAATACTGTGTGCAGTATTGGTCCCCTTATATGAGGAAGGATATATTGGCATTGGAGGGAGTGCAGAGAAGGTTCACCAGGTTGATACCGGAGATGAGGGGTTTGGATTATGAGGAGAGGCTGAGGAGATTGGGTTTGTACTCGTTGGAGTTTAGAAGGATGAGGGGAGATCTTATGGAGATTTATAAGATAATGCGGGGGCTGGATAGGGTGGAGGCGGAGAGATTCTTTCCACTTAGTAAGGAAGTTAAAACTAGAGGACACAGCCTCAAAATAAAGGGGGGTCGGTTTAAGACAGAGTTGAGGAGGAACTTCTTCTCCCAGAGGGTGGTGAATCTCTGGAATTCTCTGCCCACTGAGGTGGTGGAGGCTACCTCGCTGAATATGTTTAAAGCGCGGATGGATGGATTCCTGATCGGTAAGGGAATTAAGGGTTATGGGGATCAGGCGGGTAAGTGGTACTGATCCACGTCAGATCAGCCATGATCTTATTGAATGGCGGGGCAGGCTCGAGGGGCTAGATGGCCTACTCCTGCTCCTATTTCTTATGTTCTTATTAGAATCTACTCTCAGAGGTCCGCTTTTCAATCCAGTGCTACTTGGAGTATACCGTCACTTCACCGACTATCAGGTCATAAATATATGATAAAATAATTCAAATAATGCCTGAGAACGCTTTGAACTAACTACCTATCATCGTTTGTTGATTGGTCAGACCCCCTTTTTACAGATTCAAGTATCTCAGCCGCTGAACACCAGCTGGTCCTGGAATAAGTTTAATTCTAACTCATTCTGAGTAAATATTCTCACCAGGTCCTGTGTCGGGGCCCTGCTGAGCAGCTTTAATGGTTCATGATTGCAGAAACTGAGCAGTCACAGGAATGTGGTCAAGATAGTCCAGTCCCATAATGCCTCACATTCAATCTGCAGTCCTTCAATTATAACAGAATATGTGGCTGTATGTAGCTGCTTCGGCCACGGTCAACCCCAACACTGCCTTCCTGAACTGCTACAATGCCTCAGGTGTAGGCACACCCACAGTGCTGTTAGGGAGGGATTTCCAGCTACACATTCCAAACTTTCACTAACTGTAGGTGGATACCAGATTGATACATTCCATTCAACCACACCCAAGGTGAGTTATTGCAATTTCTTTATTGTCCAGGACAATATATTCACAATATCTTTAAAACAGAAATTAAACATTCCCATTTAATTTCAGGTATTAACATACTCTGTTAGTTTGTTCTTTATTGTCAATGTCAGGCTGAGGTTGTTCCCCTTGGAGCAAAGGAGGCTGAGGGGAGATTTGATAGAGGTGGGCAAGATTCTGACAGATTTAGATAAGGTGGACAAAGAAAAGCTGTTCCCATTAGCTGATGGGACAAGGACGAGGAGGGTGCAGATTTTGGTTCAGATATGTGGGATGGGGATGGGGGGGGGGGGAGGGGAGGGGGGGGGGGGGGGGGGAGGGAGGGGGGGGGGGGGGGGGGGAGGGAGGGGGGGGGGGGGGGGAGGGAGGGGGGGGGGGGGGCAATGTGAGGAAGAATATTTTGATGCTGTGAATGGTAATGACCTGGAACTCGCTGCCTACAAGGGTGGAGGAAGTGGAGACAATAAACAATTACAAAGGAAATTGGATGGGCATTTAGGGGGTTTTCAAACAGAAATGCTGACTAAATATCTCTGAACTTCCTCGCACCAGCCACTGGAGGCAAAATCGTGAGACCGGCCAGTCCCGCAGAAACCCTCACCCCTCCGCATTGACCAACTGTGAGAATGAACAAAATGCAGTCCTGGATGTAATTGAGAGCAGAAACAATAACAGCAGAATCCAACCCATGGAATCACTCGTGAATTTGCTGGTGTCTCAGCAGCTGGGATGAAACTCTGAATCCCTTCCCACACACAGAGCAGGTGAATGCTCTCTCCCCAGTGTGAACTCGCTGGTGTGTCTGCAGGCTGGATGAGTTAGTGAATCCCTTCTCACACTGAGGGCAGGTGAATGGCCTCTCCCCAGTGTGAACTCGCTGGTGTGTCTGCAGGGTGGATGACTGACTGAATCCCTTCCCACACACACAGCAGGTGAACGGCCTCTCCCCAGTGTGACTGCGTCGATGAATTTCCAGCCGAGATGGGCACATGAATCCCTTCCCACAGCCCCCACATTTCCACGGTTTCTCCATAGTTCAGGTCCTTGTGAATCTGTAGTTTAAACAATCAGTTAAATCTCACACAGACCATGGGTGCAGTCTCTCCCCGCTGTGAATGCTGCGATGTATTTTCAAGCTGTGTAACTGGTTAAAGCTCTTTCCACACTCAGTGCACTGGAACACTCTCACTCGGGTGTGTGTATCTCAGTGCATTTCCAGTCACACACATGCTTAAAATCTTCAGAGGCTGACAGAACAGAAAAACATTTCTCCTTCTAGATTCAAAGGTCAGTGATATTGAGGTCCCAATGAATTGAGTGACTCTGTCAGATGTTGATGTGACATTTGGTTTGAGATTTCTGTCTGTAAATTCTCACCTTCTGATATTCTGTAAAAGGAATTTACAAAAGTCATCAGTGTCAGTACAGGATAGAAATTCAGAACAGACAATTCAAGTTTCTGTGGAACATTCTTTTCTCTCATTCCCCAAAAGCTGTCAATATCCACTCTCCCTCCATTCTCACTCTGCTGTATCTAATATTCACCCTCCCAATTCTCCTGAAGGTGCTGATTGAGGCAGATTGACAGATCCATGCTCACTGCTTCCTGTCCTGGACACAGAGAGCTGGAAATCTCCATGCAGGCGGCCAGACAGATATATGTCTATCTGACTGGACTAACAATGTGTGGAATGTACAGACTGGACTCACTTCCTTTCCCTTCAGTGGTAAAGGGCAGACAAGTCACCAGGACCCAATGAACTGCACGCTAGGCTTTTAATGGAGGTTGCTGAAGAGATAGTGGAGAATTTTGTTGAAATTTTTCATAACTTGTTCAATTCCGGGAGAGTATCAGAAGATTGGCAATCAGCCAATGTGACGACCTTGGTCAAAAAGGGAGAAAGGCAGAAGGCAGGGAACTATAGGCCAGTTAATTTAACATCTATTATTGGCAAGACGCTGGAGTCAATAATCAAAGAGCAAATAGCTAATCATTTAGGAAAGCTGAATATAATCAAACCTCATCAACATGGTTCTATGAAAGATAAATTATGTTTGACAAATTTGCTTGAATTGTTTGAGGATGTAAGAAGGAGGGTAAATCGAGAGAAATCTGTACTTGTAGTTTATTTAAAAAGGGCGCCACGGCAGCACAGTGGTTAGCACTGCTGCTTCACAGTGCCAGGGACCCGGGTTCAATCCCAGCCTTGGGTGACAGTCTGTGTGGAGTATGCGCATTCTCTCCATGTCTGTGTGGATTTCTGAGTGCTCCAGATTCTTCCCACAGTCCAAAGATGTGTGGGTTAGATTGATTGGCCATGCTAAATTGCCCCTTTGTGTCCCTATAGATGTAGATTAGGTGGATTAGTGGGGTAAAAATGTGGGGCTACAGGGATAGGGCCTGGGAAAGATGAGTCAAGAGTTGGGGAAGATGCAATAAAGTCACCCCTCTGTCTTCAAAACATGGCAAATGGAGTTTAAAGTGGGGAAGTATGAGGTCATGTATTTCAGTAGGAGGAATCAACAGGGAGATTATCTAAATAGAGAGAGGCTGCCGGTGAGTGAAGTACAGAGGGATCTTGGTGTTCTTGTGCATGAATCACAAAAAGCTAGCAGGCAGGTCCCACATGAGGTAAGAAGGAAAATGGCATTTTGGCTTTTATTGCAAAGGGGTTGGAGTTTAAAAACAGGGAGGTTTTGTTGCAACTGTATAGTGTGTTGGTGATGCCTCACCCGGGATAATGCATACAGTTTTCATCCCCTTCCCTAAACAAGGATATAGTAACATTGGACATAGTCCAAAGGAGACTCACCAGGCTAATTCCTGGATGGGAGGGTTGTCCTATCAAGAGGGAGTAAATTGTCAAGGTCTGTGTTCCTTGAAGTTTTGAAGACAAAGGGGTTATTGAAACATATAAGATCCTGAGGGGGCTTGACAGGGTAGATGGTGAGATATTTTCACGAGTGGGAGAGTCTCAAACAAAATAAATACCTCATTGAATGTTTTTAAGGCAAAGATAGATACATTTTTGAACAGTAAAGGAATTAAGGGTTATGGTGAGCGGGCGGGTAAGTGGGGCTGAGTCCACAAAAAGATCAGCCATGATCTTATTGAATGGTGGAGCAGGCTCGAGGGGCCAGATGGCCTACTCCTGCTCCTAGTTCTTATGTTCTTATAAGCACTGATTCCAGATTGTTCAATACTTCTACACTGAATCCCTCTGCTTTCCTTCTCCCATATGTACTCGATGATGTACCGATCATGGTGCCCGAACTAAACTAAAACAAAAACCTTCTGACTCAACTAGGGATGGGTAAGAAATGCTGGCCAGCCAGCGACGCCCATGTCCCACAAATGAATAAAAGAAATCACAGAATTGTTTTGATTCAAAGTTGAGACCTCATCCACACACAGAACACGAGTAGAGTCTCTCCCGCTGTGAATACTGTAATTTTTTTCAGGCTGTGGAACTAGTTAAAGCTCTTTCCACAGTCAGTGCACTGGAACACTCTCATTCGAGTATGTGTGTGTCTCGGTGATTTGCCACTCACATTGATGTTTAAAACTTTCTGAAGCAGACGGTACAGAGAAACATTTCTTCTTCTGGATTCAAAGGCCAATGATAATCAGATCCCGATGAATTGAGTGAGGACGGGGCATTTGGAATGAGATTTCTGTCTGTAAATCCTCATCTCCTGATATCCTGTAAAAGAAGTTTACAAAAGTCATCACTCAGTACAAGATAGAAATTCAGAACAGATCATTCTAGTTTCTATGGAACATTCTTTCCCCTCTCATTCCACAAAAGCTGTGAATCTCCATCCCACACACTCTCCCTCCATTCTCACTCTGCTGTATCTAATATTCACCCTCCCAATTCTCCTGAAGATGCTGATTGAGGCTGATTGACAGATCCATGTTCACTGCTTCCTGTCAATCTTTTCGGTAAAACAATTAAACTAAATCAAATCAACTGAGGGACAAATAAACATTCTGTTAATCTTTTTAGCAAAACAAGTAAACCAAATTAAATTAAATGAGGGATAGATCAAAAGGGCAGACCTCAAAAAGAAGGGAATCGCCTGTCCTGGACACAGAGAGCTGGAAATCTCCATGCAGGCTACCAGACAGATATATGTCTATCTGACTGGACTAACAATGTGTGGAATATACAGACTGGATTCACTTCCTTTCCCTTCAGTTGCTGCAAGTCCCCAATTTCCCCCAGAATGAGAAAAGAAGGTATGGTATGGAGGGTATTATCTATGAGGAGTGATTGAATAAACTGGGATTGTTCTCCCTGGAAAGACGGAGGCTGAGGGTGACCTAATAGAAGTTTATAAAATGATGAGAAGTATAGATAGGGTGAACAGTTGGAAGCTGATAATTACAGGGGGGCACAAGTTCAAGATAATGGGGGAATGGTTCAATGGAGATGTGCAGGCGAAGTTTTTTTTACACAGAGGGTGGTGGGGGCCTGGGATGCATTGCCAAGGGAAGTGGTTGAGGCAGATACGTTAGCCACATTGAAGGCTCATGTTGATAGGCATATGAACAAATGGGGAATAGGGGAATTTCAGCGGTTGGTTTAGATAGGTAAAAGTGATCGGCGCAGGCTTGGAGGGCCGAAGGGCCTGTTCCTGTGCTGTACTGTTCTTTGAGACTTGCATATGTCATCTTACTTGATACTTTCCTAAAGCATTTGAACTAACGAAGTTGCATAAGGATCAACGTGAAATTGGGATAAACATTACAGGAGACTTGCATATGTAATTTAAGGGATACAATTTCTTGAAGCCTTTGAAGTAGCCGGGTTACACAAGGATCAACATTGCATCAGGGAGAATCTTAACATAGGGTTAAAAGCTGCTTAAAATGTTTTGCAAAATCCAAATGCTGCAAATTCATTCCAGACACTGACATCCACTTTGTTACATATGAACGAACATTTTCAATGCAATAGTTTCGCATGACAAAGTTGTAAAAATAATTTTAAAAATCATTTATTTCACTTTCTGTGCGTTACTTATATGTTAAACAACTTTCTGAAACATGTACAAAAAAAACAACCCAAAGGATGTCTGCTGCCTCTACGCACTATAGCTGGACTAAAAAATAAAACTGCAAATAAATAAGGGCAAAAACTCACCGAACAACAGCGCGAGTGCTGGAGGTCATAGAGGCTTACAGCATGGAAACAGGCCCTTCGACCCAACTTGTTCGTGGCGCCCTTTTTTTAAACACGTGAGCTAATCCCAATTGCCCGTGTTTGACCCATATCCCTTTATACCCATCTTACCCACGTAACTGTCTAAATGCTTTTTAAAAGACAAAATTGTACCCGCCTCTACTACTACCTCTGGCAGCTTGTTCCAGAGACTCACCACCCTCTGTGTGAAAAAATTGCCCTCTGAACACTTTTGTATCTCTCCCTTCTCACCTATGCCCTCTAGTTTTAGACTCCCCCACCTTTGGGAAAAGATATTGACTATCTATTGATGGATTGATAGGACTTGATGGATTGAGTTATAAGGAGAGGCTGGATAGACTGGGACTTTTTTCTCTGGAGCGTAGGAGGCTGAGGGGTCACCTGATAGAGGTCTATAAAATAATGAGGGACATACACAAGGTAGATAGTCAATATCTTTTCCCAAAGGTAGGGGAGTCTAAAACTAGAGGGCATAGGTTTAAGGTGAGAGGGGAGAGATACAAAAGTGTCCAGAGGAGCAATTTGTTCACACAGAGGGTGGTGAGTGTCTGGAACAAGCTGCCAGAGGTAGTAGTAGAGGCGGGTACAATTCTATCTTTTAAAAAGCATTTAGATAGTTACATGGGTACGATGGGTATACAGGGATGCAGGCAATTGGGATTAGCTTAGGGGTTTTAAAAAAAAGGGCAACATGGACAAGTTGGGCCGAAGGGCCTGTTTCCATGCTGTAAACTCTGTGACTCTATGACTATGACTCTTTGACGTTTTGGCGCAATTCCAGCGCAGCGCTTCCCCGCCTGCAGCTTTCAGACCTTCGACCAGAGGTTTAAAATTGGCGCTCTTTCAGTGCACATGCGCATGCGCCGGGACATCCATGACATCCCACGCGCATGCTCCATACTCCACGTAACGCAGCATTTCGGGGCAGAAGTGACACCGCACGGTCTCCGGGTTCCAGTGCGCAGGCACGAAAGGCCCCACCCATTGCTCCCCCTCCCCCAGCATGTCCTCGAACCAAGGTTTCCAGGCAACCGGCTGACGGCTCCGTCACTGAGCGGCCAGCTGCTCCGTTCTCGCCTCTCAGGACCCTGGACTGCGCATGTCTAAGGGAGAGGGGAAACTGCGCATGTGTGGGGGCGTGACCCCCTGACCTTCATGTTGCGGTTTTAACCAATGGGACAAGTTGGAGGACCGGAAGGACTCTGGTCCTCCAGCCAATCAGAGCGCGGGTTTTGTACGGAAGCACACTCTCGAGTGAGAGTGTTCCAGTGCAGTGAGTGTGGAAAGAGCTTTAACCAGTTACACTGCCTGAAAATACATCACAGCATTCACAGCGGGAGAGACTGTACCCGTGTTCTGTGTGAGATTTAACTGATTGTTTAACCTGGAGAGTCACAAGGACACCCGCATCATGGAAAAACCGTGCAAATGTGGGGACTGTGGAAAGGGATTCAGATCCCCATCTGAGCTGGAAATTCATCGACGCATTCACACTGGGGAGAAACCGTTCAGCTGCTCTGTGTGTGGGAAGGGATTCACTCGGTTAACCACCCTGCAGATGCACCAGCGAGTTCACACCGGGGAGAGGCCGTTCATCTGCTCTGTGTGTGGGAAGGGATTCACTCGGTTATCCACCCTGCGGACGCACCAGCGGGTTCACACTGGGGAGAGGCCATTCACCTGCTCTCAGTGTGGGAAGGGATTCACTCAATCATCCCACCTGCTGACACACAAAGTCACTCATACCCAGGAGAGACCCTTTAAATGCTCTGACTGTGGGAGTGGATTCAAAACCTCTCAGAAACTGGTGTCCCATCAGCGCATTCACATTGAGGAGAGACCATTCAGCTGCTCTCACTGCACAAAGAGGTTTAGGTTGTCAGCCAAACTGCAGAGACACCAGCGAGTTCACACTGGGGAGAGGCCATTTACCTGTACTGTATGTGGGAAGGGATTCGCTCATTTATCCACCCTGCTGACACACAAAGTCACTCACACCAATGAGAGATGCTTTAAGTGCTCCGACTGCGGGAATGGATTTAAAAGATCTCAGGATCTGATGATCCACCAGCGCTTTCACACTGAGGAGAGACCGTTCAGCTGCTCTCACTGCACAAAGAGGTTTAGAACGTCATCCCACCTGCAGAGACACCAGCGAGTTCACACTGGGGAGAGACCATTCGCCTGCTCTGAGTGTGGGAAGGGATTCACTCTGTCATCAAACCTGCTCAGACACAAAGTGACTCACACCAAGGCGAGACGCTTTAAATGATCTGACTGTGGAAGTGGTTTCAAAATCTCTGGTGAACTGGTGACCGACCAGCACATTCACACCGAGGAGAGACCATTCAGCTTCTCTTACTGCTCAAAGAGATTTAGAACATCATCCAACCTGCGAATACACCAGCGAGTTCACACTGGGGAGAGGCTGTTCACCTGCTCTGTGTGTGGGAAGGAATTCACTGCTTCAACCAACCTGCTGAAGCACAAAAGCACTCACAACAGCGAGAAACCCTTTAAATGTTCTGACTGTGGGAGTAGTTGTGTCGAACATGATGCCAAATTAAACTATTCCTTTCTGCCTGCCCTTGGTCCATATTCCTCTATTCCTTACATATTCATGTGCTTATCTAAAACCCCCTTAAACACCCCTATCGTATCTGCCTCCAGCGCCAACCCTGGCAGTGCGTCCTAGACACCGACCACTCTCTGTGTAAAAAAGCGTACCTCTCACATCTCCTTTGAACTTTCCCCCTCTCACCATCAGTGCGTGTCCCCTGGTATTAGACATATCAACTCTGGGAAAAAGATTCTGACTGTCAGCTCTATCAATGTCTCTCATAATTTTATAGATTTCTATCAGGTCTCCCCTCACCCTCTGCTGCTCCAGAGATAACAACCCTCGTTTGTCATAGCTTATATTCTCTAATCCAGGCAACATCCTGGAAAACCCCTTCTGTACCTTCTTCAAAGCCTCAGCATCCTTTCTGTAAGAGGGCAACCAGAATTGAATGCAATATTCTAAGTGAGGCCTAACTGAAGTTTTATAAAGCTGCAACATATCATCCTGACTCTTGTATTCAATAAAGGCAAGCATGCCATATGCCTTCTTTACAACCCTGTCTACTTGTGTCCAAATTCAGGGAGCTATGGACTTGAACCCCAAGATCCGTCTGTACTTCAATGCTGTTCACGGGTCTGCCATTAACTGTATACTTATCCTTAACATTTAATATCCCAAAGTGCAGCACCTCACACTTGCCCAGACTAAACTTCATCAGCCATTTCTTTGCCCATATCTGTAGCTGATCTATATCCTGCTGTATCTTTTGACAACCTTCTACACTATCTACAACTCCACCTCGCTTTGTGTCATCTGCAAACTTACTAACGCACCCATCCACATTTTCATCCAGGCATTTATATATATCATGAACAACAGAGATCCCAGTACAGATCCCTGCAGAATACCACTCGTCACGGACCTTCAGCCAGAAAAACAACCTTCCACCACGACTCCCTGACTTCTATGGGCAAGTCAATTCTGAATCCAAGCGGACAAGTCACCGTGAATCCCATGCATCTTAATCTTCTGGATGAGCCGACCATGAGGGACCTTGTTGAAAGCCTCACTAAAATCCATGTACACAACATCCACTGCTCTACCCTCATCGAGCACCTTCGTCACCTCCTCGATAAAATCAATCAAGTCAGTAAGATGTTGACGGTGCTCCCACTGCAGTCCTGTGATGAAAATATAGACTGGTTGGTGAAATGTAGATAACAGGTAGAATTGATATCTAATGAGGACTTTATACTTTAGAATTGAATAAAGGGCTCATTGTTACTAACGGGGAAAGAAGGGTTAAAACCCTTACCCAGAACCCTTTTCACACACACGTGGACATCTCTGAATCTGACACACACCAAATGGAACGTTACACAAGGGGCTGGAATTCACTGGAATTTCTTAACAACCTTTCAATAGAAATGTCCTGGTACCGACTGTGACAAAGGACACAACAGACAGCAAGAACCAGGAGGAACCTTTAACACAGAGAATGTTAATAACCTTGTTCAGGACACCGGTGCCAGGCACAGGAGGATCCCAGGTAAAAAGGGAACATTTAATTTCTGTCTGTTTCACAATTCTAACTGACTGATTCTTTATCAAAGGAATGTTTAAAAACAGCATTGTGATATTCCAAGGTCAACTGTGTCTGGGAAAGGGACACACTGATGTGTTTTTATTTTAAACAGGAGGATCCATTGAAAAGCAGCTCTGGACGATACGAGCACCTCCTGACCTACTTTCAATTCATTTCAAATCACCCATCACTTTCCGTGGAATATTCTTTATTCTTTCCTGGGATGTGGACACTGCTGGCAAAGCCCCAGCACACGTTGCTCATCTCCTAATTGCCCCTGAACGGAGTGACTTGCTCAGCCATCTCAGAGGGACAGTTAAGAGACACCCACATCGCTGTGTGGGTCTGGATTCACATGTAGGCCAGATCGGGTAAGGATGGCAGATCTCCTTCCCTAATAAGGGATATTAATAGGGTGAACCGGATGGGTTTTTACAACAATCCATGACAGTTTCATGGTCACCGTTTCGGAGACTAACTTTATATAATTCCAGATTGATCCACTGAATTCAAATCCCACCAGCTGCCTGTCCCCAGATCCTTTGCTGGCTCTCTGCATTACTCGGCCAGAGACATTCCCACTGTCCCACCACCTCCCCCTGAATGGAATATTCCACAGACCCTTAGTTAAATGGGAAGGAGAAAAGAGAAAGGCTTTGACCTTTCACAGAAAGCAGGCAGTCTGCAGTTATCCTGGAAGCTGTCAGCTGTGGGACCAGGAGCTGTGAACCAGCTGTGGGATGAGGAGCTGTGAACCAGCTGTGGGACTGGAAGCCTGGAGGGCCATGAGGAACCAGTGCTGTTCCTCATGTTTAAATCCCTCAGCAAGAAGACAGTGAAGCTCAGGCTTTGATTGAGGAGTCCACAGTTTTGAGATCATAGAAGAAAGTTGAAGAGTTGTTTAGTGGGAAGCTAATGGAAGGACCTCATAAAAGCTTGGAGAATCGCTGGAACACTGAGGAGGATTAAAGTGAATTCTGGTGAGCTTTGACGTACCTTCCATATGTTCACAGGAACAGAAGTGAATGAACCTTCAAGATATTAAGTATCAGGGAAATTTTGGGTAGAAGTTAAAAAGTAGAACTGTGTTTCTAACATAAGTCTTTTTAACCTACAGTGTTCAGTTTGTAGTGTTGGTTTTTAATTTTCCTTTGTATATAAAGTATGTTTTTGTAGTGTTGGCTTTTAATTTTCCTTTGTATATAAAGTATGTTTTTGTTTAAATGCATAGATTCTTGTGACATTATTCTTCCAGTTAATCACTGGCTATTTGAATTTTTCTTTAAACATTAACGGCCCCAACCAGAATTATAACGATATTCACAGAAAATATTTCAAAACAAATCAAAGATGAAAAAATATAATTTCCCTTATTTTGTATGGCTGAGCCAGCTCTGCTTTCAGACCATTTATTTAGATTTAAAACACTGGTCTTAGACCCACATTTCTCCCCTTCAAACAGAATGTGAAATTCTATCCTATTGTAAGATCTGGGTTTGGCTCCAATCTCAATTGTAACAGTCAGGTCAGTTACCCATTGGAATAAGTTGTGAAAGGAATCTGCAGCTCCTGACTAGTTACAGACTGTTCCAGGTACAAGAATGTTGTCACAGAATTTATGAATTGTAATAAGTATAAAATCACAATATTTAAACACAGTGGATCAGTCCACTCACTCTGGAACACCAGCTCTCGGCTTCTGGTTGACTGTGGCTGTCGGCTGTTCTGTTGACCAAAGTCTATCTTCTTACTTCATGTTGTGTTGTGTTGCGCACCGAGCTCCGGAAAATTGTCGCTCATTAACCCTCGCTCACAACTATCTCTGTGCGGTATTCGCTCATTCAGCTTTGTCGCTCGTCTGCTGTGGTTCTGATTGGCCTCAGCAGCACATGATCAATCCCTGATTCATTAAATGGTGCATGATCAATGTTTGATTGGTCCCTGAAGGATATTGGTCATCTTGCTGATGTCACTTCCTATTAACTCGTAGAATCCCTACAGTGCAGAAGGAGGCCATTTGGCCCATCGAGTCTGCACTGACCACAATCCCACCCAGGACCTATCCCCGCAACCCCACGTATTTACCCAACTAATTCCCCTGACACTAAGAGGCAATTTAACACAGCCATTCAATCTAACCTGCACGTCTTTGGAGTGTGAGAGGAAACCGGAGCACCTGAAGAAAACCCACGCAGACACGGGGAGAATGTGCAAACTCCACACACACAGTCACCTGAGGTTGGAATTGAACCCGGGTTCCTGGCACTGTGTGGCAGCAGTGCGAACCACTGTGCCACCGTGCTGCCCGGGTCACCTTGCTGACATCACTTCCCATTAACTCCTAACTGAGTTAATCCAGGATCTCAGTCACTTGCAGCAACATCCTTTTCTTCATTGCTTTTCTCTGCTGCTGTAGTAAGTTCAAAGCTTTTCCACTGAGAAAACAAGGCAGCACAAGGTCATTTGTGTGTCTGCTTCTTTGTAATAAAAGGACGTGTGGTATCACTTCCTAATGACTGATGTTCTGCAGTTTTTGGAATCTGAAACAAAAACAGAAAATGCTGGAAAATCTCAGCAAGTCTGACAGCATCTGTAAAGAGAGAATAGTGACAACATCTTGAGTCAGGATGACTCTTTGTCAGAGATGAAGACAAGAAAAATCGGACAAAATTTATCCTGTGAGGGTCAAGAATTGGGAAGCAATCGATTAAACCTCCTCTGAACCACTTTCAATGCATTTGTATCATTTCTTAAATAGGAGACAAAGCTGCACCCAGTGTTCAAGATGCAGTTTCAGCAACGCCCTGTATAACTGAAGCAGAACATCTTTACTTCTATGTTCAATTTCTCTCATAATAGAACAAAGAACAAAGAGAATTACAGCACAGGAACAGGCCCTTCGGCCCTCCAAGCCTGCACCGACCATGCTGCCCGACTTAACTAAAAACCCCAACCCTTCCGGAGACCATATCCCTCTATTCCCATCCTAATCATGTCCTTGTCAAGACGCCCCTTAAAAGTCACTACCGTATCCGCTTCCACTACCTCCCCCGACAACGAGTTCCAGGCACTCACTATTCTCTCTGTAAAAAATGTGCCTTGTACATCTCCTTTAAATCTTCCACCTCGCATCTTAAACCTATGCCCCCTGGTAATTGACTATTCCACCCTGGGAAAAAGCTTCTGACTATCCGCTCTTAGGGTGGCACGGTAGCACAGTGGTTAGCACTGCTGCTTCACAGCTCCAGGGATCTGGGTTCGACTCCCGGTTTGGGTCACTGTCTGTGTGGAGTTTGCACGTTCTCCTCGTGTCTGCGTGGGTTTCCTCCGGGTGCTCCGGTTTCCTCCCACAGTCCAAAGATGTGCGGGTTAGGTTGATTGGCCATGCTAAAAATTGCCCCTTAGAGTTCTGAGATGCGTAGGTTAGAGGGATTAGTGGGTAAATATGTAGGGATAAGGGGGTAGGGCCTGGGTGGGATTGTGGTTGGTGCAGACTCGATGGGCCAAATGGCCTCTTTCTGCACTGTAGGGATTCTATGATAAGCTCTGTCCATGCCCTCATAATCTTGGAGACTTCTATCAGGTCTCCCCTCAACCTCCGTCGCCAGTGAGAACAAATTAAGTTGCTCCAACCACTCCTCATAGCTAATGCCCTCCATACCAGGCAACATCCTGGTAAATCCTTTCTGTATCCTCTCCAAAGCCTCCACATCCTTCTGGTGGTATGGCGACCAGAATTGAACACTCTATTCTAACTAAGCTTCTATAAAGCTGAAACATGACTTGCCAACTTTAAAACTCAATACCCCGGCCGATGAAGGCACGCATGCCATATGCCTTCTTGACTACCTTCTCCACCTGCATTGCCACTTTCAGTGACCTGTGTAGCTGTAAACCCAGATCCCTTTGCCTATCTTAAGGGTTCTGCTATTTTCTGTGTATTTCCTATCTGTATTAGACCTTCCAAAATGCATTACCTCACATTTGTCCGGAATAATAAAGGATAACATTCCATTTGTCAGAACTTTGATTTATTTGAACTAAGATTTATGAGGGTTCTCTTGTTTACAATAACCTCCCTAATCGTAAATCACACCAGGTTCCAGTGTCTTAACCATATGGCAAGAAAGAATACTTTAAATGGTGAATTCAGAAAGTTTATTAATCATTAAAAATTTAACAAGTCAGAAAGATAAAAAACGGAGTGTCGATTAACAGTGAATAGAGAAAGTTTAACTTTAACAATTGAACAGACTTCTCTCCATCCCTCTCAGACCAGGACATGAAGTGACCACTCCAAAAACATTGATAACTTGTAAAACCAACAGCTCTCCACACCTCTCTGTAAACATCTCTCCCTCCACCTTTCTCGACCAAATTGCCTTCTCAAGACCACTTTTTTATACTTTAAAAATGTTAAAAAGACCATCTTAGCCCATTCCCATAAATCTTCAATTATAAACTAAAATAGACACGAGTTTCCGGGTGATTTAAAAACAAATTAACTGTCTGCTGAAAGAGTTAACTTTTCTACAGAACCTAAAGGGGTGGGGAGTGAGCAGCAAAAACTTGGCACACAATTACATCACTTTACACAAGTTTAAAACAAAACAAATCATTTTAAATTTCATCCATTAATTTTTTTGTTCTATTCCTCAACCTACTTAATTTGATCAGTTTTTGATAGGGATGGGTAACTTTTGTTCTTTATAAACTGATTCACTCATTCTGTTTACTCTACATCAGCTCGAGAATCAGAACCCAGACTTTATCATCCTTATCCTTTTTCTCCCTTTGCCACCACTCCCTCTGTTTTGCAGGGATTCCAATCAGAACGAATCATTTTATCATAAAAGTGAAATACTGCGGATACTGGAATCTGAAAGAAAACAGAAAATGCTGGAAAATCTCCGCAGGTCTGACAGTATCTGTGGAGAGAGAATAGAGTCAATGTTTCGAGTCTGGATGTCCCTTTATAAGAGCTCTTATGAAGTGTCATCCAGACTCGAAAGATTGGCTCTATTCTCTAATCAGTTTAATCGATAAGTTTCTTGTTCTTAGTTTCCAAATGGCAGGAAGAGACCTGTCCAGTCCCCACTTGAGCTCTGATTTTTCACTGGCCATGCTTGGGTAGGATTAGAACCATTAGAATCTACTCTCAGAGATCTGCTTTTCAGTCCAGTGCTACTTGGAGTGTACCGTCACTTCACCGACTATCAGGTCACAAGTCCCTCACAGTTCTTATCACAAATTTATGATAAAATAATTTAAACATGCCTGAAAACGCTTCTTCACCTCTTAGTCAGCTTCCTACCCCCGTTTGTTCATTAGTCAGACCCCTTTTTCACAGATTCCGGGATCTCAGCTGCTGAACACCAGCCGGTCCTGCAATAATCTCATAGAATCTCTACAGTGCAGAAGGAGGCCATTCGGCCCATCAAGTATGCACCAACCACAATCCCACCGACCCTATCCCCATTACCCCATGCATTTACCCCAGCTAGTCCCCCTGACACGAAGGGGCAATTTAGCATGGCCAATCCACCTAACCTGCACTTCTTTGGAGTGTGGAAGGAAACCGGAGCACCCGGAGGAAACCTACACAGACATGGGGAGAATGTGCAAACTCCACACAGACAGTGGCCCAAGCTGGGAATTGAACTCGGGTCCCTGGCGCTGTGAGGCAGCAGTGCTAACCACTGTGCCACATGCCGCCCCAGTTTAATTCTAAGTCATTCTGAGTAAATATTCTCACCAGCTCCTCTGTTGGGGCCCTGCTAAGCAGCTTTAATGGTCTGTGATTGCAGAAACTGAGCAGTCACAGGAATGTGGTCAAGATAGTCCAGTCCCAGAATGCCTCACATTCAATCTGCTGTCCTTCAATTATAACAGAATATGTGGCTGTATGTAGCTGCCTCGGCCGTGGTCAACCCCAAGGGTGCCTTCCTGAACTGCTACAGTGCCTGAGGAGTAAGTACACCCACAGTGCTGTTAGGGAGGGATTTCCAGCTACACATTCCAGACTTTCACTGGACTGTAGGTGGATACCAGATTGATATATTCCATTCAACCACTCACAAGGTGAGTTATTCCAATTCCTTTATTGTCCAGGACAATATATTCACAATATCTTTAAAACAGGAATTAAACATTCCCATTTGGTTTCAGGTCTTAACATATTCTGTTAGTTTGTTCTTTATTGTCAATGTCAGGCTGGGGTTGTTCCTCTTGGAGCAAAGGAGGTTGAGGGGAGATTTGATAGAGGTGGACAAGATTCTGACAGGTGCAGATAAGGTGGACAAAGAACAGCTGTTCCCATTAGCTGATGGGACATGGACGAGGGGGACACAGATTTAAAGTTTCAGGTCAGAGATGTAGGGAGGGATGTGAGGAAGAATATTTTGATGCAGCGAATGGTAATGACCTGGAACTCGCTGCCGACGAGGATGGAGGAAGTGGAGACAATAAACAATTACAAAGGAAATTGGATGGGCATCTGGGGGAGTTTCAAACAGAAATGCTGACTAAATATCTCTGAACTTCCTCAAACCCTGTCACTCTGTGATCCTTGTGAAATTTAAAACAAGGTATTCGCAACAAGACTCAAAGAACATCAGCTCACTGGAGGCAAAGTTGTGAGACCGGCCAGTCCAGCAGAAAGAAACCCTCCGACCCTCCCCATTGACTAACTGTGAGAATGAACAAAATGCAGTCCTGGATGTAATTGAGAGCAGAAACAATAACAGCAGAATCCAACCCCTGTGAACTTCTTGGTGCCTCAGTAGCTGTGATGAAATTCTGAACACTTTTTATACACTGAGAAGGTGGACAGTTTCTCCCCAGTATAACTTCACTGATGTCTCTCAACAGGTGGGATAACTGAGTGAATTCCTTCCCACACTGAGAGCAGGTGAATGGTCTCTCCCCATGTGAATTTGCTGGTGTCTCTGCAGGTTGGACAACTGACTGAAACCCTTCCCACACTGAGAGCAAGTAAATGGCCTCTCCCCAGTATGAACTCGCTGGTGTCTCCGCAGGTGGGATGACTGAGTGAATCTCTTCCCACACTGAGAGCAGGTGAACGGCCTCTCTCCAGTGTGAACTCGCTGGTGTTTCTGCTGGGTGGATAACTGACTGAAACCCTTCCCACACTGAGAGCAAGTAAATGGCCTCTCCCCAGTGTGAACTCGCTGGTGTGTCCGCAGCTCGGATGACCGAGTGAATCTCTTCCCACACTGAGAGCAGGTGAATGGCCTCTCCCCAGTGTGAACTCGCTGGTGTGTCTGCAGGTCAGATGACCGAGTGAATCCCTTCCCACACTGAGAGCAGGTGAATGGCCTCTCCCCAGTGTGAACTCGCTGGTGTCTCTGCAGGTCGGATGAACGAGTAAATCCCTTCCCACACTGAGAGCAGGTGAATGGCCTCTCCCCGGTGTGAACGTGCTGATGTGTCCGCAGGTCGGATGACCGAGTGAATCTCTTCCCACAACGAGAGCAGATGAATGGCCTCTCCCCAGTATGAATTCGCATGTGTGTCCATAGATTGGATAACTGGTTGAATCCCTTCCTACACCGAGAGCAGGTGAACGGCCTCTCCCCAGTGTGAATTCGCTGGTGTCTCTGCAAAGTGGATAACACAGTGAATCCCTTTCCACACTGAGAGCAGGTGAACGGTCTCTCTCCGGTGTGAACTCGCTTGTGTGACTGCAGGCTGGGCAACAGAGCGAATCCCTCCCCACACTGAGAGCAGATGAATGGCCTCTCCCCAGTGTGGCTGCGCCGATGAGCATCTAGCAGAGAGGGGGCTCTGTATCTCTTCCCACAGTCCGCACATTTCCATGGTTTCTCCATGGTGCAGGTGTCCTTGCCTCTCCCTTGGGTGGCCAATCAGTTGAAGCCTTGTCCACACACACAACACGGGTACCGTCTCTCCCTGCTGTGAATGGTGTGATATTTATTCAGGCTGTGTAACTGGTTAAAGCTGGTCAGTGCACTGGAACACACTCACTCGGGTGTGGCAGTGTGTTGCTGCTTTTCCACTCACTGATGGCCGAAGTCTTTTCAAATCGAAGTGGAAGCTTTAATCTGAAGCTCAGTGGCCAACTTCCGCATTGAGACGTCACAATGGAGCGCTGCCTGAATCAGCCAATAGGAATTACTCGGCTCCGCAGTGACGTGTTGGGGTTCCATGGCGCAGGCCCGGCTCGCGGACCCGGGAGTCCCGCCTCCACCCATTGTTCCCCTCCCCCTCCTCCAGCCACGGTTTCCAGGCAACCGGCTGGCGGTTCCGGCCAGAGCGAGAAGCCGCTCGGTGATCTCCCCCTCCCCCCTCTCTCTGTGCGGCTCCAAAAAGAGATCGAGAGCGAACGCTGGCGGCAGCCGCACTGCGCCTGCTCCGGACAGCTCGGCTCAGTAGCGCTCTCTGCGCCTGCTCCGGACAGCTCGGCTCAGCAGCGCTCTCTGCGCCTGCTCCGGACAGCTCGGCTCAGCAGCGCTCTCTGCGCCTGCTCCGGACAGCTCGGCTCAGCAGCGCTCTCTGCGCCTGCTCCGGACAGCTCGGCTCAGCAGCGCTCTCTGCGCCTGCTCCGGACAGCTCGGCTCAGCAGCTCTCTCTGCGCCTGCGTGCTGGGCTGCCAGCTGAGGGAGTGGGGGAGGGGACTTTGCAAAATCTCTTCCCATCATTTTCTTCCAAGTCCCGCAGTTTGATTTGAAACAGAACAGCTTCTGTTTGTAGCTTCACCACAGACTCAAACTTCACCACAGACTCAAACTTCACCACAGACTCAAACTTCACCACAGACTCAAACTTCACCACAGACTCAAACTTCACCACAGACTCAAACTTCACCACAGACTCCAACTTCACCACAGACTCAAACTTCACACACACACTCAAACTTCACCACAGACTCAAACTTCACACACAGACTCAAACTTCACACACAGACTCAAACTTCACCACAGACTCAAACTTCACCACAGACTCAAACTTCACAGTCTCAAACTTCACACACAGACTCAAACTTCACCACAGACTCAAACTTCACACAGACTCAAACTTCACACACAGACTCAAACTTCACCACAGACTCAAACTTCACACACAGACTCAAACTTCACACACAGACTCAAACTTCACCACAGACTCAAACTTCACCACAGACTCCAACTTCACCACAGACTCAAACTTCACACACAGACTCAAACTTCACCACAGACTCAAACTTCACCACAGACTCAAACTTCACACACAGACTCAAACTTCATCCTCTGGACAACATCTGTGAGGAAAACACTTTCTTTCTCCCTCTGGGAAATACAGAGACAGAGAAATTCTCTGGAACTGGAATTAGAGCTAAATATACTGAGGGGGAAAATGTTTGTGATTTTGTGGAACCTGTTTTTATTGTCTGAGCTTTTTAAAGTGTAATTTATCCTGTCTATTCAAATACTGTTTCTTAATGCATGATCAGTGATGTTAATTTTAGATTAATTTTTAAAGTAAATTTTTTTTTAAATGAAACATTATCTTTCAGTTTATTCCATTGTGATTTGTGGGAATTTGCTTATTATAAGGTGACCATGAGGATCATAACAACATTGATACATCTAGAGTTATTATAAGAACATCAGAACTAGGAGCAGGAGTAGGCCATCAGGCCCCTCGAGCCTGCTCCGCCATTCAATAAGATCATGGCTGATTTTTTTGTGGACTCAGCTCCACTTACCCGCCCGCTCCCCATAACCCTTAATTCCTTTACTGTTCAAAAATGTATCTATCCTTGCCTTAAAAACATTCAATGAGGTAGCCTCAACTGCTTCACTGGGCAGGGAATTACACAGATTCACAACCTTTGTGTGAAGAAGTTCCTCCTCAACTCAGTTGAGTTATAGAAGATCAGCCCTCATTCTTCGAAACTTTGAGAGAATAGAGGCCCAGTCTCCTCCGAGGAAACTTCCACCCTTCCAGGGATTTGTCGAATGAACCCTTGCTCCACTCCCTCTATTGCAAGTGTATCCTTCCTTTAGTAAGGAGACAAAAGCTCCACACAATACTCCAGGTAATGCAGGGAGAGTGTGGGACAGTTATTTACAGCTTTCGGGGAACAAGATAGAAATTAACAACTGCCAATTGTAGATTCTATCCTTAACTGACAGTGATGAAATTTATAACCTCTTTTACAGGACCTTCAAAGGGGGAGGATTTGCAGACACAAAATTCAAATCAAACATCAAGTGAAGAATTGACAGAGTCACTCGATTATCAGGATCTGAATATCATTAGCCTTTGAATCTAGAAGGAGAAATGTCTTTCTGTTCTGTTTGCTTCAGAAAGTTTTAAACATCAGTGTGACTGGAAAAGCAGCAAGACACAAACATCTGGGTGAGACTGTTCCAGTGACAGTTACATAGTTTGAAAGACCATCACCATTTACACCAGGAAGAGATTGTACAGACGCTTTGTGTGGCCACCTCGGCTGAACAGCAAACCTGGAGACAGGGACACCCGCACCATGGAGAAACCGTGGAAATGTGGGGATTGTGGGAAGGGATTCAAATCCCCGTCTCAGCTGGAAATTCATCGACGCAGTCACACTGGGGAGAGGCCGTTCACCTGCTCTGAGTGTGAGATGGGATTCAGTCGGTTATCTCACTTGCAGGCACACCAGCGAGTTCACACCGGGGAGAGGCCGTTCACCTGCTCTGATTGTGGAAAGGGATTCTCTCACTCCTCCAACCTGCGGATACACCAACGCGTTCACACTGGGGAGAGACCGTTCACCTGTACTGAGTGTGGGAAGGCATTCATTGACTCATCAAGCCTGCGGATACACCAACGAGTTCACACCAAAGAGAGGCCGTTTACCTGCTCCGAGTGTGGAAAGGGATTCAGTCGGTCA
Organism: Mustelus asterias; assembly: GCF_964213995.1. NCBI lineage: Eukaryota > Metazoa > Chordata > Chondrichthyes > Carcharhiniformes > Triakidae > Mustelus > Mustelus asterias. The sequence continues at coordinate 752,200 of NW_027590136.1, forward strand.
TCCTTCCTGAAGGCACACCAGCGGATTCACACTGGGGAGTGGCCACCCACCTGCTCTGAGTGTGGGAAAGCATTCATTGATTCATCCAGCCTGCAGATACACCAGCGTCTTCACACTGCGGAGAGGACATTCACCTGCTCTGAGTGTGGGAAGAGATTCAGTCGGTCAACCTACCTGCGCAACCACCAGCGAGTTCACAAGTGATGACACGGGTTGGATTCTGCTGTTATTGCTGCTGTTAATCACACCCAGGACTGAACCATGTTCATTCTGACAGTTGGTGAAGTGGGAGGATCAGAAGATCCTGGATCAGAAGGTCCAGCTCTGCTGGATTGGTCTTTCTTACAACTTTGCTTCCAGTGGGCTGGGAGAGCACATTTCCACAAATGATCCACACAAGCTGATGAAGGACATTTATTTGATCCTGGATAGTAAATCCTATTTCTCCTTCAAGTAGATCTAAAATAAATACGTTTGTCTCTGTTCCATTGAGTCTACAGCACAGGGCCAGGCCAGTCGGCTCAATTGGTCTGTGTCAGTATTTATGCTCCACATGAGCCTCCACCCACCCCTCTTCATCTCCCCCCATCAGCATATCCTTCTATTCCTCTCTCCCTCATGTATGTATCGAGCTTCCCCTTCAATGTATTCATGCTGTTCACCTCAACCACTCGCTGTGGTGGTGAGTTCCACATTCTCACCACTCGCTGGTAAAGGTGTTTCTCGTTAAATCCGTACTGGATCATTGAACCCCTTCATAATCTTGAAGACTTCCGTCAGTCTTCAGTTTTCCAGAGAAAAGTAACACCGGCATTTTCAGAGGGTTAAATGCTCTCAGTTCCGGGATTATTCTCATGGGGTAAACCGGTCAGTCCCATTGCCCGGTTCTATCCCTTTATCCTTTCAGTTCTATTTCCCGCAAGTGTCCGTCCATTTTCCTTGTTAAATCGTTCATTGTCTCTGCTTCCACCACCCTCACAGGCAGTGAGTTCCAGCTCATTCCCACTCATTGCATAAAACATCCCTTTCTCACATCCCCCTGGATCTCTCGCATCCTTATCCTTGCACCATCAGCTAATGGGAACAGCTTTATCATAGAATCATAGAAACCCTACAGTGCAGAAAGAGGCCATTTGGTCCATCGAGTCTGCACCGACCACAATCCCACCCAGGCCGTACCCCCATATCCCTACATATTTACCTGCTAATCTTCTAACCTACACATCTCAGGACACTAAGGGACAATTTTAGCATCTTTGGACTGTGGGAGGAAACTGGAGCACCCGGAGGAAACCCATGCAGACACGAGGAGAATGTGCAAACTCCACACAGACAGTCACCCAAGCCGGGAATCGAACCCAGGTCCCTGGAGCTGTGAAGCAGCAGTGCTAACCACTGTGCCATCGTGCCGCCCCACCTTCTCACATTACCTTACTCACATCACTTTACCTTCTCACATTATTTAATCCTATTTTAATTTTTTACACCTCGAGCAAATCTCCCCTCCATCTCCTTTTCTCGAAAGAGAACAACCCCAGCTTCTTCAGCCTAGCCTTGTGGATAAAATTCCTCATTCCTGGAACCATCCCGGTAAATCTCCTCTGCACTCTCTCAAGGACCCTCACGTCCTTCCAAATGTGTGGTGACCAGAACTGGGCTCAGTGTTCTGTTGTGGCCTCACCCAGAGCTTTAGAAACTATCAGCATAACCTACCTGCTTTTGTTCTCAATTCCTCAGTTTCTGAAGCCCGAGATCACATAGTCTCCAGATGGGAATGGTCAACATTTTTGCTTGAACATAAAATGCATTTTAACAACAGTTTGGCTGAAGAAGATTTTGTCCAATGAAGGAAAGAGTTGTTGACACAAAAAGAAGCCATTTTGACCTTGCTCTCTCCAAAAGAGAATCCAGAATGTGAGATTCTGGGAAATGAAATTAAAAATGAAGCTGCAGCTACAACAGAGCAAGAAGAAGACAGTTTCAATGTGGAATTGAGTGGAATATTGTCTCTGGATTTAAACAATGATGGAACTGCAAACATGGAAGAAAATCAAGTTCAAAACATGCACTCTGAACAGACTGTTTTCAAAATAGAACTTGAAAATTCACAAATGAACAGCAATGAAGACTCTCCTCTTGCAGGAGGAACTTTGCACAATAATTATTGGAAGAAGAAAACTTTCAGAAAACACTGCAAGCAGTAATTTCCATCTTCAGTGGACTGAGATTCCTGGACATGGAACCCAGCAGTGTGCTGTTACCAAGCTGGACTTGTGAATGTGAAGTGGACAATGGAGGGATTATTATGTCTATTGCAGGTTATAGGGTAATTAAACATTAGAATTTGGAACAGGAGTTGGCCATTTGGCTCTTTGAGCCTGCTTCACCATTTGATAAGATCACAACTATTTAAATATACAGCATGTTGTCGAAAGCAAAATACTGCGGATGCTGGAATCTGAAACAAAAACACAAAATGCTGGAAAATCTCAGCAGGTCTGACAGCATCTATCGGGAGAGAGAAGAGCCAATCTTTCGAGTCTACATTGTAATCTTTCAAATGGGATAATACGAGGATGATACATTTTCATTTCTTCATGGGGAAGGTGTTGCAAAGATCTAATTTCATAATTCCTAGGTTTTAGAAGTATGAATTAGTTCAACAATTGCTCTTTTAAAAATTTAAGGTAAATGGAAAACCCGCACTGAGAATCTGACAGAAACACCCGAAGGGGATTCACATTCACAAGACGTGGCCAATGTTGGTTTAAGATGTCAAAACTCGAAGGGTAAGAAGTGTAAAAGGGCAGCTGGGCTCTTTTAGCCGGAGACCTGGAGACTTTGGGTCTGACAATTATTGCCCTGTCTTTGTTACAGATTGGAATTCTTCATGCAGACCTCAGGAAAAAAAGGTTTAGCTTTGAAGCTAAATATCTAACAGACGTCCCAACAGATGTGTTAGCACGGGGATAAGTGAGCCCTGCTTGGAATTCTGGGTGTTTCTCACAGAAAGCAAGCAGTCTGCAGTTAGCTTGGAGGCCGTCAGCTATGGGACCAGGAGCTGTGAACCAGCTGTGGGACCAGAAGCCACTGGGTCATTAGGAACCAGGGGTGCTGCCAATGTTTAAATCACTCTGTAAAGAAGGCAGTGAAGCCCACGGTTGGACTGAGGAGTCCACAGTTTTGAGGTCTCAAAGGAAAGTTGGAGAATTGTTTAGCCAAAAGCTAATGGAAAGAGCCTCCATAAAATCTTGGAGCCTGGAGAATAGCTGGAAAAGTGAGGAAAATTAAAGTGAATTCTGCAGAGCTTTGACATCCCTTTGAGAGTCCCAGGAACAGAATTGAACTTTCAAGATATCATTAAGTATAAAGAAACTTTTGGGGTGAGGTTAAAAAACAGGTTTATACCATAAGTTTTTATTGACTACAGTATTCAGTTTGTAGTGCTGTATTCTTACATTTTATTTTGTTTTATACATACAGTAAAGTTTGTTTTTGTTTAAAAATGTTAAATCTTTTCATGTAATTCTTTTAGTTAATCACTGGGTGTTCACAATTTTCTTTAAACGTTAATTGTCCTGACCGGGATCGCAAAACATTCACACAAACAATGTTTCAGAGCAAATCAAAGAAGAAAAAATGTGACTTTCCTCCTTTTGTACAAAGCATTACATATAAAGACACCCCTCTCCTCAGAACCACAATAAGTTGTTAATATTCTCTTCATGAAATAATCTGATAATTGAAAGACTTATGCTATGTTCATAGTGCTGGCTTTTAATATTTTGTTTTATAAATTTTGTTCTTGTGAACCCACTATCAGATCAGCTATGATCTTATTGAATGGCGGAGCAGGCTTGAGGGGCCAGATGGCCGACTCCTGCTCCTAGTTCTTATGTTTAAAAATGTGGAATCTTGTGGTGCAATTCTTTGTGAATCACTGGGTATTTGAGTTTCTCTTTAAACATTAACAATCCTGATTAGGATCATAACAATACACAGCAACATATTTCACAATGAATCAAAGAAACAAAATGTACAAAGTATTACATTATAAGACACCGCTGTTCTAGGATCCACAATAATTTCTGAGCTCGGGCACTTACTTTAGTGAAACAATCTGATAATATGAATAAAATTTATACTAATTGTCGTCCCTTCTAAAGCAGGAGGGCGATCGCCCGGCACAGAGGATAATTTGGGATTTCTCCCATAGACCAATTGGCATGACCATCCAACCATCTGAAGTGAATTATTTACATGAATCATCCATGCAGTTATCAACTTGCAGTTTGGCTGATCAGCTAAGATTTTCTGCAGCATTTCATCGATCACCGTGTGATTCCTTTCACAGAGTCCATCACTGAAAGGACTTTCAGCTGCCGTGTTCATGACCAGAATGTTCATGTTTTCACACACGTCTCCAAACTCATCATTAACAAATTCCCCTCCATTATCAGTCAGAAACTTAGCTGGTGCCCCAGGTCCAGTCCCTGTCCACTTCTCCATGACTTGGTCTAGAATCACCCTTTTGTCCTTGCCATGTATTATTGGAGAAAGACTAAATTGGGTCACCATGTCGATCATGTGTAGAATGGAAATATTTCTGTCTTTGTCTCATACCTTTAGATCCACGGAAGTACCTTGTTAAAGTCATGTGCCAAGGGCAGCTTTACAATCGGATGTGACAGCATCCTTCAATACTTTTCACACATTGCACACTTTGCATTAGTCTGTTCGATGAGCCTCAGATACTCTTCATCAACTCCCCTGCATCTTTTTGCGCGATTTTAAATCTTTAACAAGGATAAGAAAATTGTTTGCATAGCTTTAAGACTGGTTGCTGTCTTTATCTCTGGGACGGAAGGGGAGCACACTGGTTAGCACTGTTGCCTCACAGCGCCAGGGACCCGGGTTCGATTACTGGCTTGGGTCACTGTCTCTGTGGAATTTGCATGTTCTCCCCATGTCTGCGTGGGTTTCCTCCGGGTGCTCCGGTTTCCTCCCACGTTCTGATAGACGTGCTGTTTAGGTCATTGACCCGAACAGGTGCCGGACTGTGATGACCAGGGGAATTTCATGGTAACTGTTCCCCCGTCATTCCTGAGATTCATTCACCTATTAGTGCTTTTCCAATCCTGTCTTTTTTGTGATATCTAGATCTGCTAAATATACTTACACCTTCATTCAAAACTTGACAAAGTCTGACTATGCTTCATAGGCACCCATCAGATCATCTTTCTTGTAAATCTCATCAATGAAACCGAGTAAAAGATCCAAGCCTTGATCAGTATACGACCAGTGGATTTCCAGCTCAGAAAATGTTTTGCTGCCAATTTTCCTTTCATTAGGCAGTGACAGTGCCAAGGCCAGACCTTGTTTTCTCATTGTTAGGGATGTAACCCATGTCCACATCTCCACTTCATTCTTCCACTGGTCGTATGGTTCAGGCTCCGAGAACATCGGCGGGTAATCAGACCCTGACAATTCCCACTGCCTTTCATCTCACACAAAAGCTACTGGGTTTGTAAACTTCTGTCTGAAATATACTTTCCTCCAGTTTCCAAACTTCACCATTGGACAAACATTCTCTGTTACCATGTTATAATCCTGACAGCCTTATGGTGAAGGAAGAAACTGGAACCAATCTTTACTTGGAATACATTTAACTCCCAACTCTTTATACATACTTTCTTCAAACACACTCATATAATTATTTGATCAAAGCCCTCCATCTGTACATTCTGAAACTCAATTGATTCAATTAACACCCATAGTCAGGGCAGGAATCCGGGTTCAATTCCAGCCTCGGGTGACTGTGTGGAGTTTGCATGTTCTCCTCGTGTCTGTGTGGGTTTCCTCCGGGTGCTCCGGTTTCCTCCCACCTTCTAAAGATTTCCGGGTTAGGCTGATTGTCCATGCTAAATTGCCCCGTAGCGTCAGGGGGATTAGCAGGGTAAATGTGTAGGTTTACTGGAGTGGGGCCTGAGTGGGATTGTGGTCGGTGCAGACTCAATGGGCCGAGTCACCTCCTTCTGCACTGTAGGAATTCTGTGATTAAAAAGAAAAGGTCTCTAATCGGTGTGAACTTGTTGGTGTGTCAGCAAGTTGGATGACTGATGACCTTCCCTAAACTCAGGGCAGGGGAATGGCCTCTCCTCAATGTGGACTTGCTGGTGTTTCACTCTGGGTTTTCGCCTCTCCCTGGGGATCACATGGTCTGGAATAGGGGGGTGGGGGTGAGTTAATAGGTTGTAATGAACAAAGCATCGTAGCTGTGAGGGACAGCTCAGTGGATAGGATATTGGTATGTAGATAGGCTGGAAAATTGGGCGGGGATCCTGGATTCAGGATTCAATCCTGGACCGGGGAGCGGCGCGGGCTTGGAGGGCCGAAGGGCCTGTTCCTGTGCTGTATTGTTCTTTGTTCTTTGTTCTTTGTTGGATGAATCAGTGAATCTCTTCTCATAAACAAAACACATCAAAGGTCTTTCCCCAGTGCGACCACATTGGTGTTTTAGCAGACTGGATGACTCAATGAATCCTTCTCTTGGAGCAGGTGAATGGGTTCTTCCTGCTGTGAACTCGCTGGTGTGTCAGCAGGTTGGATGACTGAGTGAATCTCTTCCCACACACAGAGCAAGTGAATGGCCTCTCCCCAGTGTGAACTCGCTGGTGTGTCAGCAGATGCGGTGACCGTGTGAATCCCTTCCCACACTCAGCGCAGGTGAACAGCCTCTTCCTGGTGTGACTGCGTTGATGTGTCAGCAGACAGGATGACTCAGTGAATGCTTTCCCACACTCAGAGCAGATGAATGGTCTCTCTCCAGTGTGGATTCGCTGGTGTGTCAGCAAGTTGGATAACTGAGTGAATCCCTTCCCACACTCAGCACAGGTGAACGGTCTCTCCCTGGTGTGAACTCGCTGATGTGTCCGCAGGGTAGATGAATCCTTGAATCTCTTCCCACACTCAGTGCAGGTGAATGGCCTCTCCCCACTATGAACTCGCTTGTGTGTCTGCAGGTGTGATGACTGAGTGAATCTATTCCCACACTCAAAGCAGGTAAAAGGTCTTTTCCCAGTGTGGATGTGTCGGTGAATTTCCAGTTGAGATGGGGCTCTGAATCCCTTCCCACAATCTCCACATTTCCACGGTTTCTCCATGGTGCAGGTGTCCTTGTGTCTCTCCAGGTTTGATGATCAATTGAAGCCTTGTCCACACACACAAAGCGAGTATGGTTTCTCCTCACTCTGAATGGTGTGATATCTCTTTCAGCGTGTGTAATTGGTTAATGGTCTTTCCACAGTCAGTTTGCTGGTACACTCTCACTCAGATCTGTGTGTCTCGATGCTTTTCCAGTCACATATTTAAACCATTTGACGCAGACAGAACACCATTTCTTTATACACGCTTTTTTCATACACACTCATATAATGATCCAATCAACGCCCTCCATCTGTACATACTTCAACTCAATTCGAGACTGAAAGAGCGATGATATTCAGGTCCTTTTGAATCGAGTGAAAGTGTCAGGTCTCGGTGTGACGTTTGGTTTCAGATTTCTATCGCAAATCTTCTCCTTCTCAAAACCTGTAAAAGGAATTTAGAAAAGTCAGCACTGTCAGTACAGCAGAGAAATTCAGAACACACGATTCTAGTTTCAGTTGAACATTCATTCCTATTTTGTTCACCAAAAGTTGTAAACCTCAATCTCACATATTCCCTCTACTCTCACTGGGCTGTATCTAATATTCACCCTCACAATTCTCCTGAAGGTGCTGATTGATGCTGAGTGGCCGACCCCTACTCACTGCTTCCTGACCTGGAGACCTGAAAACCTTGATGCAGACTGCTAGACTCAATACAAACCCAACCCATAGGTACAGATTCTGGAGGAAAACATGTGTTGAATAAACACTGCTGTATTACTTGCTCAGAGATTCATGACCATGTCAGTAAGAACTTCATTGAGGTACTGAGTGTTCACAAACACAAACTCGCTGCTTATGAGAATGCTGGAATTAGAGATGATCCAAGATTTCAAACTCAACTGGATGGACAACTGAAGGAAATAATCTTGCAGAGATACAAGGGTACAGCGGGAGAATGGGACTGGCTGGATTGCTCTACAGAGAGTCAGCACGGACTCAAATGAACATCTTCTGTGCTGTAATGGATCAATGACTGGAAAGGTATGTCACCACAGTGCTATATTACAAATTTGAAATAACAATAAATGAAATTTATCACAGAACCATAAATAATATATCTAATATGTACCTAACAACAAAACTAGACATAACACTGACCTATATAAAATTACTGTCCAACAAAGAATCATAAATTTACACCAGATTACACCAAACATATCCAAACATGCCAAACCTTACTATATTCCACTTAAATGTCAACTATCTCCTGAAGAAACCAGCCCTTTAATTGTGAACATTAGGAACGAGACCATCCTTTTAGCCAGACAAATAAATGTGTCAGCTGAGGGAGCAAAGGATGTCAATGTCTTTCAGAGAGAGCGAGAGACCTGGGCCAACCTTTCCAGAGTCTGCAGCCTCCCTGGATTCACTTCCTTACCCTTCAGTTGCTGCAAGTCCCCAATTTCCCCCAGAATGAGAAAAGAAATGGAAAGGGGAGAAAGGAAAGTGTTTTACTCACAGATGTTGGCCTCTTTGGAGGAAGTTTGAGTCCGTCTGAAGCTCAACCTGCATTGTCACAAAGACCGCGCTCTGATTGGCTGGAGGACCAGAGTCCTTCCGGTCTTCCAAGAATTTCCATTGGTCAACACCTCAGCAGGGTTCCCAAACATTTCCGCACATGCGCAGATTCCCCTTTCCCTTGGACATGCGCAGATTCGAGCCCGGGCTATTGAGCGATTTCCCCAACGCGAGGCATTGTGGGGGATGCGGCCGCCATTACTCCTCTGGAGCCCAGTCTCCAAACTCCTGGGACTGGGATGAAAGGTGGAGGTGGGAGTGACTGCACCCAGAAAGAAAGCACATGTGGGTAGTCACTAGATTATATATTGATGCCCCATTAGCAAAACAGTTCGCCTTCAGGCATAAAGATTGAAATTTTGGGGTGAGACACGAGGGAGGGCAAGAGGTAGTCTGAAATTGGGGTGAGATACTAAGGAGGGCAAGAGGTAGTCTGAAATTGAAACCGAGAGTTAGCACATAAAGTGGAGAAGAGTTGATTTGATTTATTATTGTCACATGTATTGGGATACAATGAAAAGTATTGTTTCTTGCACATTATAAAGACAAAACATATCGTTCATAGAGTACATGGGGAGAAGGAAAGGAGAAGGTGCAGAATGTAGTGCTACAGTCATAGCTAGGGTGTTGAGAAAGATTAATTTAAGATATGTTAGGTCCATTCAAAAGTCTAATTGCAGCAGGGAATTGAAAAAGAAAGCAGGAGGAGAAAAGGATGAATTCGTGGAACAATCAATGGGGAGGAAGGTGGGTGTGAGAGGACAGAGATTTAGAGTTTGAATGGGACAAACATGCCTAATGATAACCAGAATTTTCAGTTCTGATTTTGTATCCTGTACTTGATTACTTGATAACTTCAATCCTGCCATATCCATTCATAATCTCTATCAGGTCAGCACTCAGCCTTGGCTTTTCCAGAGAATAGGGTGGCATGGTGGGACAGTGGCTAGCATTGCTGCCTCACAGCACCAGGAACCCCAGGCCTTGGGTGAGCGTGGGATATGCATGTTTGCCCCTTCTCTGTGTGGGTTTCCTCCAGGTCTCTAATTTCCTCCCACAGTCCAAAGATGTGTAGGTTAGTTGAATTGGCCATGGTGAATTGCCCCTTAGTGTCCAAAAATGTGTAGATTAGGGGGATTAGCAGGGTGAATACATGAAGTTATGGGGATAGGGCATGAGGTAGATGCATTGTCAGAGAGTCGGCGCAGACTCAATGGGCCTCCTTCTGCACTGTAGGGATTCTATGATTCTACGAAAACATTCCCAACCTGTTTCGTCTCTCCATTAACTTAAAAGCACTCTCAGTTCTGGTATCATTCTTGTGAATCTTTCTTGCATCATCTCGAGATTCTCTGTCAATCTTAAACGGGCAGACAATTAAAATTTAGATTCAGTTTAACTTGGTTGCTTGAGCCTAATTACTCAGTTCCAGATTGACTCTAAAACACTTCAGTTCAAAAGAGAGTTTCCCATCAGGCAAGACAGGACTCTGAAATGGCAAATAAAGCAATGTTTATTGAAAAGAAAAAGATTTACCTGTGAAATACATGAGGAAGTTTCACCACCTCAATTGGGGGATCACCCCAGGTAAAAGTATGAATGTTCCTGAGGTTCCTGAACTAACAGTAACTTCCCAAAATCCTGCCCCAGGGGCACTCAGTATCTCCACGAATAGAGCTCAACTTGTAAACACAAGATGGTTCTTGAAACAGACCTTTAACTCTTTAAGCAGCATTACCTCTTTTCCAATACATTCATAGAATCATAGAGTGCAGAAGAGGCCCTTCGGCCCATCGAGTCTGCACCAATACACGAGAAACACCTGAACACCCATCTAATCACATCTACCAGCACTTGGCCCATAGCCAGCAATGTATATTAAGATCGCTGATACTTAGAGATGCTTTCACTGTGAAGTCATCAATTAATCCCGTCTTGTTGTATAATACCAGTGCGAGTGAAGCCTGCTTTCAAACGTACTCTTCCCAGAAACTATCCCCAAAACATTCTATGAACTCCTCATCTACATGACCTTTGTCCATCTGCCTTTCCCAGTTTATCAGTAGATTAAAATCCCTCTTGATTATTGCTGTATCTTTACCACAAGCTCCCATTACCTTTTCCTTTGTACTCTGTCCTACCTTGTCGTTACAATTTGAAAGCCTGTCCATCACTCCCACAAGTGAATTTTGCCTTTACCATTTCCCCATCTCAAACCAAACCACTCCAAACATCCTGGTTTCCTGAACTTAGGTCATCCCTCTCGAATGTGCTAATACTGCCAATAATCAACAGAGACACCCTTCCACCTTTTCCCAGACTCCTGTCCCTCCTAAATGTCACAGACACATATTAAGCTCACCACTGACTTCTCAAGGACAATCAGTGGTGGGCAATAAATGCTGGATGAGCCAGTGACACCTACATCCCATGAATGAATAGAAACAAATTCAGGCCCCACTCTATGTCTCTCTAATGGTTATCAACTGATAATTCTTTCCTTATATTTGTGTTGCTGTCAGTTCATCAGTTGTGTTTCAAAAGCTACGTGTGTTTAGATGCAGAGCCTTTAGTTTTGTCCCTTTAATATTTTTGTAGCGTCGAACCACATCTACTGATGTAATCTATAATTTGCTCTTTCATTATCTTCCTGTCACAGTCTGTTTATCATTTCCAAAATTCTTACCTTTCTCTCATTCCTTACTCTTTCGTTTGCCAGATCTTCCAAAACATATCAGAAAAGACCCAACAATGGAACAGTCGGTAACAGGACATCAATCAGTCTCCTCTTACCCTCGAGAAATCAAGGACGCAAACATGTGTGATTGACACAAAGTTGATATAATCTATATCCAGAATCTTAAACTCCAGTGCAGTTACAAGGATTATTAACTTCAACCGAAACAAACTCTAACTGTCAGAATGAGCATGGTTCAGTCTTGTGATTAACAGCAGCAATAACAGCAGAAACCAACTCCTGTAATCATTTGTGAACTCGCTGGTGTTTCTGCAGGGTGTTCGCACGGGTGAATCTTTTCCCACACACTGAGCAGATGAATAATGTCTCCCTGGTGTGACTGTGCTGGTGTTTCAGCCGGAGGGAATGCTGAGTGAATCGCTTCCCACACACACAGCAGATAAACGGTCTCTCTCCAGTGTGAACTCGCTGGTGAATCAGCAGATCCATTTTGCCTTTGAAGCTCTTCTCACAGTCTGAACATTTAAAAGGTCTCGTGTCAGAGTGAACACGTTGGTGTGAAGTGAGTTGGGCAGACTGGGTGAATCCCTTCCCACACTCGGAGCAGGTGAATGGTCTCACACCAGTGTGAATGCGCTTGTGTCTTAGCAAGGTGGATGACTGAGTGAATCCCTTCCCACACACAGAGCAGGTGAATGGTCTCTCCCCAGTGTGAACTCGCTGGTGATCCAACATTTTGCATAACTGAGCGAATGCTGTCCCGCACTCAGGACAGGTGAATGGTTTCTCTCCAGTGTGAACTTGCCGGTGAGTCAGAAGGTGGGATAACTGAGTGAATCTCTTCCCACACTCAGTGCACATGAATGGTTTCTCTCCAGTGTGAATTCGCCGGTGTGCCTGCAGGCTGGATAACTGAGTGAATCCCTTCCCGCACTCAGCACAGGCGAACCATCTCTCCCCAGTGTGAACTCGATGGTGTGTCAAAAGATTGTATTTGGTTTTAAAACTCTTCTCACAGTCAGAACATTTAAAAGGTCTCATGTCAGTGTGAACAAGTTGGTGTGCAGTGAGGTGGGTTAGTCGAGTGAATCCTTTCCCACATTCAGAACACGTGAACGGCCTCTCCCCAGTGTGACTGCGTTGATGAGTTTCCAGTTCAGAAGGGTAACTGAATCCCTTTCCACAGTCCCCACATTTCAACTGTTTCTCCATGGTGCAGGTGTCCTTGTGTCTCTCCAGGTTGGATAATCAGTTGAAGCCTCATCCACACACAGAACACGTGTATGGTTTCTCCTCGCTGCGAATGATGTGATGTTTTTTCAGGCTGTGTAAGTGGTTAAAACTCTTTCCACAGTCAGTTCACTGGAACATTCTCACTCAGGTGTGTGTGTGTGTCTCAGTACTTTTCCAGTCACACTGATGTTCGAAATCTTTTCCAACAGACAGAACAAACATCTCTCCTTCCACATTCAAATTCAAGTCCTGATGAATTAAGTGACTGTAAAATCAGCAGATAATTTCCTGTCTGCAAATCCTTTCCTACAGTCACCCGTGATCTAGCTGGTGTCTCAGATTTCACAGTAACACCATTGCATGTTAATGTAAGCCTTACTTGTGACTAATAGATAAACTTTAAACATGAGATGAGTGAGTACACCCTTTCCCATGTACAGGGCACACGAATGGTCTCTCACCAATGAGAACTCACTGGTTAATGAATGAATCTCTTCCCACACATAGGGCAAATGAATGGCTTCACTCCAGCATGAGTGCGCTGGTGTTCCTGCAGAATATTGTTGCTTTCAAAGCTATTCTCATAGTTATAAAATTTAAAGATCTCACATCAGTGTGATGACGCTGGTGTCTACAGATTGGATAAATGAGAAAATCCCATCCCACACATGGTGCAGGTGAACAGTCTTTCCCCAGTGTGAGTGCGTCGATGGATTTCCACACAATGGGTAATTGAATTCTTTCCCACAGTCCCTGCGCTGGAACACTGTGTGTGTGTGTGTGTGTGTGTGTGTGTGTGTGTGTGGCGGGGGCAGCTTGGTGCTTTTCCAGTTACGCTGATGTTTGATTTTTTCCCCCACAGACAGAACACACAAACATTTCTCCTCCCACATTCAGAAGCCGATGGTATTCAGATCCTGGTGAATTGAGTCATTGTCAGATCTTGAAGTGATGCTTGATTTGAGTTTCCTGTCTGTCGATCCTCTACTTGTAACTCTGTAAATCCAGTTCATACAGGTCAGTCCAATTCAGAACAGATAATTCTAGTTCGTGGGGAATACTTATTTCTCTCTTGTTTCCCAAAGCTGCAAATTCCAATTCCACGCACTTTCCCTCAACTCATCACAATGGCTTCACAGTTACCAATACGGAGACTAGTATTGAATTCCGGATTATTTACTGAATTTAAATTCCACCAGCTATCCTGGTATGTTTTTAACCATTATCCCCGGAACATTATTCTGGTCCTCTGGATCACTGGTGTAGTGCACCCCAATGGAGAATAGGAATGACACAGAGCTGAATGGTTCCACTCAAGGGTCTGTAATATCCAGGTTCTGATTGATCAAGTGACTCTCTCAGATCTTGATGTCTTGTTAGATTTCAGTTTTCTGTGTGTAAATCCTCCCCTTTGAACTCCCTGTAAAAGGAAGTTCCAAAATCCATCAGTGTGAGTGCAGGATAGAAATTCCCCCCATTCTCTCCTCCTGCTCCAGGGTCAGTAAAGTGAGTTAAAGATGATTCTCATTCACAAACCCATTGCTGCATTTCCTTCCTGAAACCACATTTGTCCACTGGGTCCTGGCCCCGGGAGAAAGCGCTGCAGCTGCCATTGTGTTGGGTGTTGAGGCGGTGCCGCTAGTTCCTTATTGGGGGTGTGATGCGCTATCAATAAGGCGAAAGACTACCGATATGCCAATATAAGTGTAGGCTTTTATTCACAACAGAACCAGGAGCAGATCCCAACAAATAACCGACCTGGACTGAACAAGGGGGAGGAGACAGCCACCTTTATACGAGGTGCTGAGGGGAGGACCCAAACTGGAAGGGGATGTGTCCAGGTATGACAAGCACACACAACGGTGGTCCATATAGGACAAAGGCACAACTGAGGTCCACCACAGGGTGTTGAAGCCTCCACTGGGTGTGTGGAGCCTCCCCTCCCACCCACTGTCCCTAACGCTGCCTCCGCTTATCCGCCTCCTTCCCGCCTGAAGATCAGACAAACAAGCGCCTGTCCCTGGGACATGAACCGCACTGCGCATGCTCAGCGTCACAATGCCCGGGGACTGATTGACGGCAGCTCCATACCAATAGGGAAAGAGGGCGGGGCTAGAGGACCGAGCGGGAGCGGCTGGTCCTCCAACCAATCGGAGTGAATGAGGGGCGGGATCTTAAACATGCGCAGTAGCGCAGTAATGGCGACGGACGGACGGTTTTTCATCGAATCCACAAACGGTAAAAGGAAAATTGCGAAACGTGGGAACAGTGGATCTGGCGGGTGGGTGAAGAGTTTTTGTAAACATGTTGTTCAGGCCCAACCCCAAAAAAGGATTTTATGTTTCGCGCCGAGAGGGGCTGCAAAGTCCAGTATTCGGCTCGGGTTAACGACCGCCATCTTTATTGGGGACAATGAGCAGCAGGGCTCATGCCGTCCGCCATCTTTGTAAGGGGCAAAGGTGTCAATGAGTGGGAGGAGCTTGTTCCCCATTGTTCAGAATGGAGCCAACTTGTCCATCAAACCTCTGCCCCAGGTAATCTGACCCTGGTTTACACAGAGCCAGATGTTTAATTGATCAGGCAAAGTGGCAGCATAACAAGGAAAGGATGCAAATTCTGCTCTCCGGATCCCATAACCTATAACACCCTGACACTGAAGGGCAATTTATCACGGCCAATCAACCTAACCCGCATCTTTGGAGTGTGGAAGGAAACCGGAGCACTTGGACGAAACCCACGCAGGCACGGGGAGAATCCTAAGGCATTCTATTCATACGTTAGGAACAAAAGAGTTGTCAGGGAGAAAATCGGACCTCTCGGGGACAAAGGAGGGGAATTATGCTTAGAACCCAAGGGAATAGGGGAGATCCTAAATGAATACTTTGCATCGGTATTCACGAAGGAGAGGGGCGTGTTAACCGGGAGTGTCTCGGAGGGAGGTGTTGACCCGTTAGAGAAAATCTCCATTACGAGAGAGGAAGTGTTAGGTTTTTTAGGGAACATTAAAACTGACAAAGCCCCAGGGCCTGATGGCATCTATCCTCGACTGCTCAAGGAGACGAGAGAGGAAATTGCTGGGCCTCTGACGGAAATCTTTGTCGCTTCTTTGGACACGGGTGAGGTCCCTGAGGATTGGAGGATAGCGAATGTGGTCCCGTTGTTTAAGAAGGGTAGCAGGGATAACCCAGGAAATTATAGGCCGGTGAGCTTGACGTCCGTGGTAGGGAAGTTGTTGGAGAGGATTCTTAGAGACAGGATGTATGTGCATTTAGAACGGAACAATCTCATTAGTGACAGACAGCATGGTTTTGTAAGAGGGAGGTCGTGCCTTACAAATTTGGTGGAGTTTTTTGAGGAAGTGACAAAAACGGTTGATGAAGGAAGGGCCGTGGATGTCGTCTATATGGATTTCAGTAAGGCATTTGACAAAGTCCCACATGGCAGGTTGGTTAAGAAGGTTAAGGCTCATGGGATACAAGGAGAAGTGGCTCGATGGGTGGAGAACTGGCTTGGCCATAGGAGACAGAGGGTAGTGGTCGAAGGGTCTTTTTCCGGCTGGAGGTCTGTGACCAGTGGTGTTCCGCAGGGCTCTGTACTGGGACCTCTGCTATTTGTGATATATATAAATGATTTGGAAGAAGGTGTAACTGGTGTAATCAGCAAGTTTGCGGATGACACAAAGATGGCTGGAATTGCGGATAGCGAAGAGCATTGTCGGGCAATACAGCAGGATATAGATAGGCTGGAAAATTGGGCGGAGAGGTGGCAGATGGAATTTAATCCGGATAAATGCGAAGTGATGCATTTTGGAAGAAATAATGTAGGGAGGAGTTATGCAATAAATGGCAGAGTCATCAGGAGTATAGAAACACAGAGGGACCTAGGTGTGCAAGTCCACAAATCCTTGAAGGTGGCAACACAGGTGGAGAAGGTGGTGAAGAAGGCATATGGTATGCTTGCCTTTATAGGACGGGGTATAGAGTATAAAAGCTGGAGTCTGATGATGCAGCTGTATAGAACGCTGGTTAGGCCGCATTTGGAGTACTGCGTCCAGTTCTGGTCGCCGCACTACCAGAAGGACGTGGAGGCATTGGAGAGAGTGCAGAGAAGGTTTACCAGGATGTTGCCTGGTATGGAGGGTCTTAGCTATGAGGAGAGATTGGGTAGACTGGGGTTGTTCTCCTTGGAAAGACGGAGAATGAGGGGAGATCTAATAGAGGTATACAAGATTATGAAGGGTATAGATAGGGTGAACAGTGGGAAGCTTTTTCCCAGGTCGGAGGTGACGATCACGAGGGGTCACGGGCTCAAGCTGAGAGGGGCGAAGTATAACTCAGACATCAGAGGGACGTTTTTTACACAGAGGGTGGTGGGGGCCTGGAATGCGCTGCCAAGTAGGGTGGTGGAGGCAGGCACGCTGACATCGTTTAAGACTTACCTGGATAGTCACATGAGCAGCCTGGGAATGGAGGGATACAAACGATTGGTCTAGTTGGACCAAGGAGCGGCACAGGCTTGGAGGGCCGAAGGGCCTGTTTCCTGTGCTGTACTGTTCTTTGTTCTTTGAATGTGCAAACTCCACACAAACAGTGACACAAGCCAGGAGTCAAATCCAGGTCCCTGGTGCTGTGAGGCAGCAGTGCTAACCACTGTGTCACGGTGATACCCCTCCTTTTTGTGGCTATGATTCAAATTATATAAGGCCTGTGCCACTCTTTGAGTGTGTGGTCACTGGTCAGAAGCTTGATTTATTGTTTCAATAGCCCATTCATGTGTTCAATCAGGCCAGGTTCGGGGATACGCAATACCCAATGTATTCCATTCATTGACTCCTATGTGATACAAATGTCATCCCAAATTGATTTTTACACGGTGAGATCTTATTCCTTCGCACCTTATCACATTATTATTCTTGATCACTCGAGCTCTGATTTTTCACTGGCCATGCTTGGGTAGGATTATAACCATTCATTAAAATCTATTCTCAGAGGTCTGGTTTTCAGTCCAGTGCTATTTGGAGTATACCGTCACTTCAGTGACTATCAGGTCACAAGTCCCTCACAGTTCTCATCACAAATTTGTGATAAAACAATTTAAACAATGCCTGAAAATGCTTCTTAACTTCTTAACCAACGACCTATCACTGTTTGTTGATTGGTCAGACCCCTCTTTGTGGATTCAGGTATCTCGGACACTGAACACCAGCCGGTCCTGGAATAAGTTTAATTCTCACTCATTCTGAGTAAATATTCTCCCCAGATCCTCTGTCAGGACCCTGCTAAGCAGCTTTAATGGTCCGTGATTGCAGAAACTGAGCAGTCACAGGAATGTGGTCAAGATAGTCCAGTCCCATAATGCCTCACATTCAATCTGCTGTCCTTCAATTATAACAGAATATGTGGCTGTATGTAGCTGCCTCGGCCGTGGTCAACCCCAACACTGCCTTCCTGAACTGCTACAATGCCTGAGATGTGAGTACACCCACAGTGCTGTGAGGGAGGGATTTCCAGCTACACATTCCACACTTTCACTAGAATGTAAGTGGGTTCCCAGGTGATATATTTCATTAACTGCACCCAAGGTGAGCTATTCCAATTCCTTTATTGTCCAGGACAATATATTCACAATATCTTTAAAACAGAAATTAAACATTCCCATTTGATTTCAGGTATTAACATATTCTGTTAGTTTGTTCTTTATTGTCGATGTCAGGCTGGGGTTGTTCCCCATGGAGCAAAGGAGGTTGAGGGGAGATTTGATAGAGGTGGACAAGATTCTGACAGGTTTAGATAAGGTGGACAAAGAAAAGCTGTTCCCATTAGCTGGTGGGACAAGGATGAGGGGGTCACGGATTTATGGTTTTGGGTCAGAGATGCAGGGGGGGATGTGAGGAAGAATATTTTGATGCAGCGAATGGTAATGACCTGGAACTCGCTGCCTACGAGGGTGGAGGAAGTGGAGACAATAAACAATTACAAAGGAAATTGGATGGGCATTTGGGAGATTTCAAACAGAAATGCTGACTAAATATCTCTGAACTTCCTCACACCCTGTCACTCTGTGATCCTTGTGAAATCTGAAACCAGGTATTCGCAACAAGGCTCAAAGAGCATCAGCCCACTGGAGGCAAAGTCATGAGACCGGCCAGTCCAGCAGAAAGAAACCCTCCGACCCTCCCCATTGACCAACTGTGAGAATGAACAAAATACAGTCCTGGATGTAATTGAGAGCAGAAACAATAACAGCAGAATCCAACACCTGGAATCACTCGTGAATTCGCTGGTGTCTCAACAGCTGGGATGAAAGACTGAATCTCTTCTCACACACAGAGCAGCTGAACGGCCTCTCCCCAGTGTGAATTCCCTGATGTGTCTGCAGGCTGGATAACCGAGAGAATCCCTTTCCACACACAGAGCAAGTGAACGGTTTCTCCCCAGTGTGAACTCGTTGGTGTCTCTGCTGGCTGGATGAATCACTGAACCGCTTCCCACACTGAGAGCAGGTGAACGGCCTCTCCCCAGTGTGAACTCGCTGGTGTGTCTGCAGGTGGGATAATCGACTGAATCCCTTCCCACACTGAGAGCAAGTGAACGGCCTCTCCCCAGTGTGAACTCGCTGGTGTGTCCGCAGGCAGAATAACCGAGAAAATCCCTTCCCACACTGAGAGCAAGTGAACAGCCTCTCCCCAGTGTGAACTCGCTCGTGTGTCCGCAGGCTGGATAGCTGAGTGAATCCCTCCCCACACTGAGAGCAGGTGAATGGCCTCTCTCCAGTGTGAACTCGCTGGTGTTTCTGCAGGATGGATAATAGAGTGAATCCCTTCCCACACTGAGAGCAGGTGAATGGCCTCTCCCCAGTGTGGCTGCGCCGATGAGCTTCTAGCGGAGATGGGACTTTGTATCTCTTCCCACAGTCCGCACATTTCCATGGTTTCTCCATGGTGCAGGTGTCCTTGCCTCTCTCTTGGGTGGACAATCAGTTGAAGCCTTGTCCACACACAGAACACGACTACGGTCGCTCCCTGCTGTGAATGGTGTGATATTTATTCAGGCTGTGTAACTGGTTAAAGCTCTTTAGTCAGTGCATTGGAACACACTCACTTGAGTGTGGCAGTGTGTTGGTGTTTTTCACACTGATGTTTGAAATTTTTTCAAATTGACAGACTGGACAAACATTTCTCCTTCTGGATTCAAAGGCCGATGATATTCAGCTCCCAAGGAATACGACTCTGTCAGATCCAGACGTGACGTTTGGGATCTCAGCCTGTGATTCCTCTTTCAATGTCCTGTAAAACGAGTTTACAAAAGTCATCAGTGTCAGTACAGGATAGAAATTCAGAACAGACAAATCTAGTTTCGATGGAACATTCTTTCCTCTCTCATTCCTCAAAAGCTATAAATCTCCATCCCACACACTCTCCCTCCATTCTCACTCTGCTGTATCTAATATTCACCCTCCCAATTCTCCTGAAGGTTCTGATTGAGACTGATTGACAGATCCATGCTCACTGCTTCCTGTCCACCACACACAAATCATAAGAAACAGGAGCTGCAGTTGGCCATTCAGCCCATCGATTGAGAATTAGCTGATCTACCTCAGCACTATTTCTCGCACTATCCCCCAGGTTGCTCAATGCCTCAAAAGTTATCAATCTCTCTCTTGAAAATACTTGATGGCTGAGGCTCCACAGTCCTCTGGAGTGCAGAATTCAAACATTTCACCACATCCTTGAGTGAGGAAATCCCTTCTCATCTTAACTTTCACTCCATTTTCCCACCTGTTCTCCATAATGCTTGACTCCTTTATCAATGTAAAATCTGTCTAACTCATCCTCGAATATCTTCAATAACCCTCAGCTTCCACTGATCCCTGTGGAAGACAAATCCAAAGACCAATGACTCTAATAAGCACGAGATGAATGACTGAAAATATATAATTGACATGATTGACAGATCCATGCTCACTGCTTCTTTTCCTGGACAGTAAGAAGTCTCATAACACCAGGTTAAAATCCAACAGGTTTATTTGGTAGCAAACGCCACGAGCTTTCGGAGCGCTGCTCCTTCATCAGGTGAGTGAGGCACAAAGGTGAGTGGGAGTTGTGTTCACAAACAGGGCACAGAGACACAAACTCAATTTACAAGATAATGGTTGGAATGCGAGTCTTTACAGGTAATCAAGTCTTAAAGGAGCAGACAATGTGAGTGGAGAGAGGGTGAAGCATAGGTTAAAGAGATGTGTATTGTCTCCAGCCAGGACAGTTAGTGAGATTTTGCAAGCCCAGGCAAGTCGTGGGGGTTCATGTAAATATTTATTTTGTAAATTGAGTTTGTGTCTCTGTATGCCCTGTTTGTGAACACAACTTCCACTCACCTGACGAAGGAGCAGCGCTTCGAAAGCTAGTGGTGTTTGCTACCAAATAAACTTGTAGGACTTTAACCTGGTGTTGTGAGACTTCTTACTGTGTTTACCCCAGTCCAACGCTGGCATCTCCACATCATCCTTTCCTGGACACAGAGAGCTGAAAATCTTCCATCTCACAGCCACGTGAAAGTTTTATATTTGGATATAAAT
Organism: Mustelus asterias; assembly: GCF_964213995.1. NCBI lineage: Eukaryota > Metazoa > Chordata > Chondrichthyes > Carcharhiniformes > Triakidae > Mustelus > Mustelus asterias. Next base: position 773,434 of record NW_027590136.1, read on the forward strand.
GAGCAGCCTGATGATGTGTGTAATACACTGCATTACCTGGTTACAGATTCATGAAGAATGTGAGGAGAACTTTTATTTAGGCAGCGAGTGGTGAACTGGAAGTTATAAATTGAATCCCAGAATGAGAAAAGAAATGGAAAGGGGGACAAAAGAAAGTGTTTTACTCACAGATGTTGGCCTCTTTTAAGGGCAAACCAAACAAACAAACTCAAGTTAAATCAGGACAAAGTAAAAGGGGCAGCTCCCCAAAAGGAGGGGGGGAACAGCCCGAACAAAAATCAAAGTACAAAGGAAACTTAAAAACATCAAATCATAATGTGATTATCAGGGTCAATAACGCACCCCAACCCTTGCGGTGCCCAATGGGCACGGAAGGCGTCAACCGCGCCCGTGGACACCGCATGCTTCCTCTCCAGGGACACCCGGCCGCGAACGTAGCCGCGGTAGAGGGGAAGACAGTCAGGATGGACGGCCCCCTCGATCGCCCGCTGCCTGGACCGGTAAATGGCGCGTTTTGCCAGGCCCCCAGGAGCAGGTTCACGAGGAGGTCGCCATCCCGACCATCCCCTCTCCGCACCGGGTGTCCGTATATCAGGAGCGTGGGACTGAAGTGCAAACAAAACATCAATAAAAGGTTCTTTAAGAAAACAAAAAGGGAGTGCAGCCTAAGACACAAAATATAGACATGATCCAAGGACTCCACAAGGCCACAGAAAGGGCAGTCTTCGGAGCCCGTGAACCAGTGAATCCTACGGTTGTGCGGAACTGCTGCATGCATCACCCTCCACCCCAGGTCCCCGTCGTAACTGGGGGAGATCCCTCCGTAGAGGGACCTCCAGCAGGGACCTCCGCCGCCCGGCGGCAACAAGGCCCGCCAAGGTGTATCAAGGCGACAGGCGAGGAGGCAGTAGTGGAAGGTGTGCAGCAGCAGCCCGCACAGGAAACGCCTCCGCGCGGTAGAAAAAGGCACGGAGGACATTTCCGCGAGGCGGCTCAGGATGTGGGGCACCTCACCCAGGGGGGGGGGGGGGGGGCTGAGGTTTTGGGCCAATGCGGAATTCCGCCCGAACAGGGGAAGGCTCGGGCGGGATCCCACCGCACGCCTGCGCCGTCTCAAGTTTGCGTGCAGTTTCGGGGCCGAGCACGACCGTCCTAAGGTCTAGGATGGCTTTGGCCGCGCGCCGGATGGTCGTCCCCACGCGCTCAGCCAGCACGCGGGGACTCATCCAGCCCGCTCCTCCGCCATCGAGCACATCCCCGATTCTGGTCACCCTGGCGTCCACAGCCCTCCTCTCCGCCAGCCACCTGAAGTTATACGGCTGGAGGAGCGGATTCCTGAGCAGCGGCTCTCGCACGAGAGCCGCTACTCCTGACGGGGGGGAGCTGCGTCATGAGGCGACCGTGTTCCAGACAGTGAGGAGGTCCTGGTAAAAGACGGGCAACTCCTGCAGGGCGGTCGAAGCATGCCCCAATTCGATATGCAGGAGCTGCACGTTATAATTCAGGCCGTGCCACTGGCGGAAGAAATACGTCGCCATGGCACACCATTGTGGAGGGGGCTCAACGTAAAGGTACCTCGGCAGAGCCTGGAGGCGGAAGGTCGCTATCTGAGTGCGGAGGCACACCAGACCTTGTCCGCCCTCCTCAAGCGGGAGATGCAGAACCGCAGCAGGGACCCAGTGCAGTCGATTGTCCCAGAAGAACCGCAGGAGGGTACTCTGGATATCGGCGACAAAGCCAGGGGGAGGGGTCAAAGGGACCAGCCGGTACCACAGCATGGAGGCGAGCAGCTGGTTTATGACGCAAACCCGCCCCTGTGAATGGTCACAAACACTCACCTCTGAAACAATTTAACTGATTTTAATATTAAAATCTCCTGCTGGAGCCTGCAGCTGGAAAGATATCAGAAGCATTGGCATCAGAGAAAAATCTCCCAGTTGAGGAAATCCCCGGGGAGTGGGGGTGATGTCACTGTGCAATTGTAAGTAATTGTAAGAATACCTGGGTCTGTGCAAACCAGTGATCACCACACATTATGGAGGATGTGAGGCTCCTTGACAGGGTGCAGAGGAGATTTATCAAAATGGTTCCAGAGATGAGGAATTATAGTTACAATGTTAGGCTGGATAACTTGGGGTTGTTCTCCTTGGAGCAAAGTAGATTGATAGAGGTGTACAAGAGTACATGGAGGTGTCAAAGTTTACATGCTCTGTTTACACCTGTACAAGCTCTGACTATGGGTCATCCAGTCTCAAAACGTTGGTTCTATTCTCTCTCCACAGATGCTGTCAGATCTGCTGAGATTTTCCAGCATTTACTGTTTTTATTTCCCTTTTTCCTTCTCTGTCACCGCTCTGCCTCATCAATAAGACATTGGGACTCAAAGGGTTGATGCAGTTTGATGGACAAGTTGTCTCCATTCTGAACACTGGGGAACAAGCCTCTCCCACTCATTGACAATATTGCCCTCGACAAACATGGCGGCCGCACGTGCGCACTGCTGCATATTGCCCCTAATAAAGATGGCGAACGTTAACCCGGGACGAACATGAGGAGCTGCAGCCCCGCTCGGTCCAAACTGGGTCCGGGAAGCTCTCTTCCGCGGTTTGCGGCTTACACAACATGCTTACGCAGCGTTTCCACCCACCTGGGCGATCCATTGCTCTCTCCGTACCGCCAATCACCTCGAACAGATTTCCGAGCCGAAAACATCCGCTTTCCATCGCCATTACTCACACTGCGCGTGCTCGAGTCAAAGCTGGCCCCGCCCCTCTTTGGCTCCTATTGGTTGGAGGACCGACTACTCCAGATGGGTCCTCCAGCCCCGCCCCCTCTTCCCATTGGTCCGCGCTGCCGTCAATCGGCCAGACATTGTGACGGTAACTTGCTGCTTGTCCAATAATCACAGTGACAGAGTCTGAGTGTAACAATGACACACACAGGCTCCAATACAATCAGAGTGGGGATGGAGCACAGAGACAACACAGCAAAGCACTGACTTACTCTCAGTGTAACAATGACACACACAGGCTCCAATACAATCAGAGTGGGGATGGAGCACAGAGACAACACAGCAAAGCACTGACTTACTCTCAGTGTAACAATGACACACACAGGCTCCAATACAATCAGAGTGGGGATGGAGCACAGAGACAACACAGCAAAGCACTGACTTACTCTCAGTGTAACAATGACACACACAGGCTCCAATACAATCAGAGTGGGGATGGAGCACAGAGACAACACAGCAAAGCACTGACTTACTCTGAGTGTAACAATGACACACACAGGCTCCAATACAATCAGAGTGGGGATGGAGCACAGAGACAACACAGCAAAGCACTGACTTACTCTGAGTGTAACAAATACAATGTTTGTTCAAATAATAAGAGTCACGTTGCAGTATGTTAGTGAACACAGCATTTGATCCAATGTAATGGTAATACAGTCAGTATCTAGTGCACCATAACCAAAGTTTAGGCTTTATTTGATGGTGTGAGTGAGTCGTGGTCTATTGATATAATGTATTTAGATTCCAGTGTGTGTTACTCTGCCACTGTCAGTATCAGACAATAACCTGTCTGTTATTCCAATTCTGCTGTATTTTACAACTGCAGCTCCTGGGGCTGATTGGAATCTAGTATAATAACAATCACAAAGGTCGGTTCCAGTGTCTCTGAGGTCATTTTAACTGCAGGTAATCTGGCATTAAGGGAGACGACACCCAACAAACATTTGATTATGATAGGAGGACAAGCTGTAAAGGAGCAATGATATTTTAAGGTGTCTATGTCAGTGTGTCATTGGGAGGTGAGTGATAAAATAGAAGTGGAAACATCACGACAGAGACATGTGACTGACTCGGCCGGACTGAGAGCTGTTATACTCGAGGCGAGAATAATGAGGACATGGGGAACTCCAGGGATTTCTGATATCTGAGGTGTATCTGTTCGAGGAACTGAAAATAATCAGTTCCTTCTGATGGCTATCTGCAGTTCTCAAGTTACACACAGGAAACAGATCGGACAGCTCATCAAACCCAATGTTTAAATCTTCTGTTTGAGATACATTGTGACTGAAAAGATCAAATATTAAAACCTCAGGAGAGAAACATTCAGAATGTCACCAAGATGAGTGAACTGTCCAATTAATCCCATTCACCATAACTCTGCCAATTTACCTTCTGCAAGTATTTATCCAATTCCCTTTGAAAGTTACTATTAAACCTGCTTCTGGCACCTGTCAGTTTGTGCATTCCAGATCATATCAAGTTATTGTGTAAAAAATTCTCCTTATCACCCCCTCCAGTTCCGTTGTCAATTATATTAAATCTCTGTATCCTCTGCTTACAGACCCTCCTGCACCGAGGAAATCGATTCTCTCCATCGACAGACCCTCCTGCTCCTGGGAGATAATTTCTCTCCATTGACACTATCATAAATCATTTGTCATTTTAAACACCTCTATTAAATCTCCCCATCACATTCCCTGATCTAAGATGGATAACCCATGTTTTTCCTGCCCTGAAGAATTATATGGACTCAAAATGTTAACTCTCTGAACAGATGCCGCCGGACCTGCCGGGTTTTTCTGCTTTTCTCCCTGTCATTCCTTCTATAATCAATCAGAAACTCTTCATGATTTTGAACATCTTGACCAAATAGGAACACACAGAGCCTGAGAGACTTACAGAGGGAGAGACAGAAAGACTAAGAGAAAAATTGAGAAAGATTTTAAAAAGCAGAAAGATGAGGCGGTCAAAGATAAAAGCTGAGAAACAGAGGAAACAAGTAATACAGAGAGAATGATATAGAATTTAGGGGAGCAGGCTATCAGTTCCCAGCTATGGGGAGCAGAGTCGGCATCTCCACGGCAGAGCAGAGGGAACTCAGTGGGCGGCACGGAAGCACAGTGGTTAGCACTGCTGCTTTACAGCTCCAGGGACTTGGGTTCGATTCCCGGCTCGGGTCACTGTCTGTGTGGAGTTTGCACATTCTCCTCATGTCTGCATGGGTTTCCTCCGGGTGCTCCGGTTTCCTCCCACAGTCCAAAGATGTGTGGGTTAGGCTGATTGGCCATGCTAAAATTGCCGCTTAGTGTTCTGAGATGTGTAGGTTAGAGGGATTAGCGGGTAAATATATGTAGGGATATGGGGGTAGGGCCTGGGTGGGATTGTGGTCGGTACAGACTCGATGGGCCGAATGGCCTCTTTCTGCACTGGAGGGTTTCTATGATTCAGTAACTGATCCACAGACACAGCTGGTTATATCTGCAAATGGAAACTCTGAACAGAAATAACTGACTCATTTGTAAATGTCACCACAATGTGATCTGTGTGACTCTGCCCTGACTCTGTGGACAGATACAGGCCGCATTGACAGATGTTCTCAACAGATTGTTGTCCCTGGATTTATTTTCTGCTCAGAAGTGAGATGTGAGGTTTGGAACTGGCAGCAGAGAAACAGGAAGTTGTGTTACCTGAGAATGAAACAGCCGGTGTCAGTTTGATGTTATCACCATGAACAGTCTTCCTGTCTGTGAGGGTGAACTCACTCTGACAGCATCAAGAACAACCACACAGATTGCTGCCGGTCTCAGCATTACATTCACCTCCGTTCCTATTTTAAACAATAAAGAAAGGAGATTATTATGGATTTTTAACACATTCACTGAATTGGGAGATGGACTGAGGGTCATCACTGGGAGAAGTGAGGAGGAATTAGAGAACAAATGAGTTTTCCCAAAGAGGGTTATTAGAAAAGAGGAGATTTAAAGTGAGTCAGGGCCTGTCAGAGGAAGTGGGAGAGAGAAACAGAGAGGATTGAATCTCCATCAATTAGATGTTTTCTCAGACAGCGAAGAGAGATGAAGTGTGTTTGTGCTTTTTCAGAGAGAGGTAATGAGAGAGAGAAAACAATGAATAAGTTTAAGCATTATCTGAAATAGGAAGGTTAAATGAGTGAGTGTTTGAAAGAAAGATAGAGAGACATTAAGTGACGAAGACAGTTTCTGAGAGGAGAGAGATTAAGTGAATGTGAGAGAGGAGTGAGGTTAGAGTGTAAGAGAGGTGGAAGGTAAGGTGTGAGTGAATGCCTGGAGAGAGAGAGAGACAATTCAGTGAGTGTGAGAGAGATGAGAGATGTTGAGCGATTGAGTTTCTGAGAGAGAAGAGATGTTAGTGAGTGAATGTCTGAAAGAGAGGAGAGCAGGTTCACACCCAGGGGTCACTGAGAATGATCAAAATAAGGAGATCACCCAGAAAACTGCCAACAGGAAACTTCAGCTGAACACATCACTCATTCTTAAATGGTCAGTCAGGGCTCTGATGCTGCTCAGCTTCTCTCTGTTCTGTTTATAATGGTTAAAGGCTGATAGGAGTGAGGTTTATTTCAAAGGATAGTGTATGGGAAGCACACATCAACAAAACTGAGAATTCTTGGACACACACTGCAGCTCCTTCTCTATCTGGGAATCAAATTGTTGTCTCATTGTCCCAGCAGTTAACAGGCTCCTTTGAACGTCTCCAGCTCCTCCTTTAATGCAGACTTCAACCAATTTATTTGAAGCCAGTTTCTGTTCAATAAACCAGGACTGACACACACACGCATTAAAATGTTTTAGACTTTTTTTCATTTTTAGCTTAGAAACCTAAACCTGCCGTTTCACTCTCAGTCAGGAATAGATCCCAGTTTTACACCAATCTTTGACAGCACGTTTCCAGCATTCACCATTGTTCTTCCTGACTCTAAACACAGTTGTAAAGGAGCTTCTGTTCCGTGTCTAGGAGCTCTGAACCATGGAAAAGAACGACTGGGACACATTTTTTACACACCTCAGGATTCACCCACATGGGGACTTTGCTGTCAGTGAAAAGTGACGAAAAAGACCAAAGTGCTGTTTGTCCCTCTCAGCGAGATCCTGAAGGACTGGGTCAAGAATGAAGTTCTGTTCCTACTGTATGATCCTCCCTCAGATTGCCCTTTCTGAGCTCCAGCCTGGTGACGTTAAACACTCAAATGGAAAAGACAAAAATCTACAACAATGATTCAATCAAATGTCTATTTCACATTTATTCAGAATATCAAACCTCAACAGAAGAAAAAAGTCAGACTGAACATGATTCAGACCTGGATATGATTAACAGCATCAATAAGTGTAGAATCCAAACCTTGCAGTCCCTTGTGAACTCGCCGGTGTGTTAGCAGGTGGGATGACTGAATAAATCCCTTTCCACAGACATTACAGGTGAACGGCCTCTCCCCAGTGTAAACTCGCTGGTGTTGCAGAAGATAAGATAAATGAGAAAATCCCTTCCCAACGACAGAGCAGGTAAATGGCCTCTCCCCACTGTGAACTCTCTGGTGTGTCAGCAGGTTGGATGACTGACTGAATCCCTTCCCACACATGGAGCAGGTGAACGGCCTCTCCCCAGTGTGAACTCGCTGGTGATTCAATAGGTTGGATGAACGAGTGAATCCCTTCCCACACACGGAGCAAGTGAATGGCCTCTCCTCACTGTGAACCTGCTGGTGTGTCAGAAGGTTGTATGAACGGGTGAATCCCTTCCCACATTCAGAGCAGGTGAACGGTCGATCCCCTGTATGGAGCTGCTGGTGTATCAGAAGGTTAGATGAATTAATGAATCCCTTCCCACAGTCTGAGCAGGTGAAGGCCTCTCCCCAGTGTGAATTCTCTGGTGGTTCAATAGGGCAGATGGACGGCTGAATCCCTTCCCGCACACACAGCAGGTGAATGGCCTCTCCCCAGTGTGAGTATATTGGTGCATCAGCAGATCCTTTTTGTTTTTAAAGCTCTTCACACAGTGGGAACAATTAAAAAGTTTGTTATCAGAGTGAACAAGTTGATGTGTCTGCAGGTGGGATGACTGAATGAATCCTTTCCCACACACAGAGCAGGTGAATGGTCTCTCCCCAGTGTGAATACGTTGGTGCGTCAGCAGATCTTTTTTGCATTTAAAACTCTTCTCACAGTCAGAACATGTAAACATTCTCTCATCTGTGTGAACAAGTTGGTGTGTCACAATGTGGGATGAGCGAGTGAATCCCTTCCCACACACAGGGCAAGTGAACAGCCTCTCCCCAGTGTGAACCCGTCGGTGAGTCAGAAGGTTGTATGAATGGGTGAATCCCTTCCCACAAACAGAGCAGGTGAACGGTCTCTCCCCAGTGTGACTGCGCCGATGAACTTCCAGTTGTGATGGGAAACCGAATCCCTTCCCACAATCCACTCATTTCCACGGTTTCTCCATGGTGCTGGTGTCCTTGTGCTTCTCCAGGTTGGATGATCAGTTCAAGCCACATCCACACACACAACATACACGTAGTTTCACCCTGCTGTGAACTGTGATGTTTTTTCAGGCTGTGTAACTGGTTAAAGCTCTTTCCACATTCAGTTCACTGGAACACTCTCACTCGGGTGTGTGTTTGTCTCGATGCTTTTCTGGTCATACTGATGTTTAATTTATTTGCCCACAGGCAGAACAGACAAATATTTCTCTTTCTATATTCAAAGACCAATGATATTCAGCTCCGAAGGAACTGAATGACTTTGTCAGATGTGATGTCCGGTTTGAGTTTTCTGTCTGCCAATCTTTCACTTCCAATATCCTGTAAAAACAGTTTAGAAAAGTCATCACTGTCAGAACACGATACAAACTCTGAACAGACAATTCTAGTTTCTCTGGAGCATTTTTTCCTTTCTTGTTCCCCCAAATCAGTAAATCCCCGTCCCACACACTCTCCCTCCTCCCTGGGCTGAAATCCAAACCCATCTCACCATTTCTTTCCTCCACTCCCAGTTTTCTCCCTCCCTCTCCTCTGTCTGGGTTCAGTTCTCCAGCTCCTGTCTGCAGACTGACAATAAAACCAATGGGTCTTATTGGGGGTGTTGGGGCCTCCAGCGGGTGTTTGTGAATCCTCCCCGCCCACCTCCCAGGGTTTCCTTCCTTCCCAGAGATCAGAGTCCTCATTGATTTGAGGCCAAAGTGTAACCTCTTATTTACTGTCCCCCTTCCCCATCCTCTGATGTGAACCATCCTCCAGTGGCTGAGCCAGGATGGGGCCGTTAACCTGGGCCTGTTCCCGGGAGGGAGGGAGGGAGGGAGAAGCCCCGCAGCTGCAAACCAGGGAGCTGACAATGATTCTGAAGGGTTTGCGGATCCACAAAGTGTTTCCAAATCCTCCCAGCCACCGCCTAACGCTGACTCCGCTTCTCCGGGACAAACAAGCGCCAAGGACAGCAATGACAATGCGCATGCTCCAGATCACAATGCCCGGGGACTGATTGACGGCTGTTCCGGGCCAATAGGAAGAGGGGGCGGTGCTGGAGGACCGAGCGGGAATGGCTGGTCCTCCAACCAATCGGAGTGAATGAGGGGCGGGGCTGGAGGACCGAGCGGGAGCGGCTGGTCCTCCAACCAATCAGAGTGAATGAGAGGCGGGGCTGAGCCCGGATCTCTCTCATTGGCTGAAACTCTGCATCATTGTGAAAGCTGCTTTGTGTCAAACTCCAGGAGAAAACTGGACCTTTCTGTTTGTGGCTTCAAACAGATGAGCGGAAAGGAAGGGATCTGGAAAGCAGCAGACACCAGGTTATTCTGGGAGAAATAGCACCTCTGCAATGTCAAGTGTTAGAGCTCCGAAAGCTTGTGTGGCTTTTGCTACCAAATAAACCTGTTGGACTTTAACCTGGTGTTGTTAAACTTCTTACTATGTCAAGTTTTACACAGCACACGGGCAGCCTGTGGTTTCACCCTGGATGGAGAATCTCCGAATTGCATCATTCAAATCACTCCATGGAATTCTCAGGAACCACATTGTTTGTTTGGAGAGGAAGGCTTGTAGTACAGTTAATGAAAAGCAGCACACAGCTAAACACAGAGGCCCACACACTCTCTCCCGCAGTCACACACAAACGGACATCTTCTCAATGCACAGGAACCCACGTATATCAACAGGTACATGCACACAGGATATATGCAGATATACTCCACGATACACACATACACTCATGGATACACTTACTCACACACAAATATACACACGGGACACTTACTGTCCTTTGGGGCGGACAACGCTCACCCATCTGTCTAATATTCGGGATAAAGCCACAAAGTTCAAGAAATTTCGGGAAAAATGACCCTCCAAGGACAACGAGCAGTCTTGACCATCCAATATTCTACCTTCTTCTCTGAAACAGAATCTTACATTCAGCACAGAAACAACAACAAACACTAACATTGAACATTCCGTTCCCACCCTATGTTATCAGGCCCATTTGGAGATAGTAGACAATGCAGAATATCTCAGGATAATTGCAGCCACTAATTTTCCTTTTGTAATTACAGAAATGCTCATCCTCTCATATTGATCATCTAGTTGTTGAAGGAAATAGTGATCGTCTCGTTATTGAAGGAAATTCTAAGACAGTTTACAAGGAGAAACAAAATCTCATGTTATTGTAACTCTGCAGTCCAATATTCCCTTGGCCCTAATCCTTGCTGCTCGAATCTGATAGGATTAGATGTATTGCACAATACCTAGCAGGTGCCATTGACATTGTACATCTTCGCTATCAATAATACTCCTAACTTAGTATCATCCACAAACTTACTAACCATGCATTGTACATTCACATCCAAATTTGTTTTGATTTGATTGGATTTATTGTCAAATATATACAGTGAAAAGTATTGTTTCTTGCGCGCTATACAGACAAAGCATAACATTCATGCAGAAGGAAAGGAGATAGTGCAGAATGTAGTGTTACAGTCATAGCTAGGGTGTAGAGAAAGATCAACTTAGTGCGAGGTAAGTCCATTCAAAAATCTGATGGCAGCAGAGAAGAAGCTGTTCTTGAGTCGGTTGGTATGTGACTTCAAGATTTTATATCTTTTTCCCGACAGAAGAAGGTGGAAGGTGGACACTGACCTACACAAGAAAGCCAGATACGATCGAAGGAGATCCATCAAAGATGTGAAAAGACAATACCAGACCAAGTTAGAGTCCCAGGCTAGCCACACCGACCCCAATTATGGCAAGGTCTGCAAGACATAACAGGCTACAAGATGAAGGCATGTAAAATTGCCGGCTCCAACGCACCCCTCCCTGATGAGATCAATGCATTCTACGTCCGTTTTGAGAAAGTGGTCAGCGAGAGCATGCCCTCCACCCTGGAAGCCCTGGATGAACCTGTATCTGGGGGTCACCACTTCAGATGTCAGAGCAGCTTTCTTGAAGGTCAACCCACGGAAAGCAACTGACCCAGGTGGGGTACCCGGAAATGCACTCAGATCCTGCATGGATTAGCTGGCAGAGGTATTCACAGACATCTTCAACCTCTCTTTACAAGAATCTGAGGTCCCCATCTGCTTCAAGAAGATGACCATAATCCCGGTACTTAAGAAAAATCAAGCAGCATGCCTTAATGACTATCGGCCGGTGGCTCTGACATCCATCATTATCAAGTGCTTCGAAAGGTTAGTCATGGCACAAATCAATTCCAGCCTCCCGGACTACCTGGATCCACTACAGTTTGCCTACCACCGCAACAGGTCCACAGCAGATGCCATTTCCCTGGCCCTACACTCAATCCCGGGACACCTAGATAACAAGGACACCTATGTCAGACTCCTATTTATTGACTACAGCTCAGCCTTCAACACTATTATTCCCACGAAACTCATCTCCAAACTCCGTGGCCTGGGCCTCGGCACCTCCTTCTCCGACTGGATCCTGAACTTCCTAACTCATAGACCACAATCAGTAAGGATAGGCAACAGCACCTACTCCACGATCATCTTCAACACTGGTGCCCCACAAGGCTGTGTTCTCAGCCCCCTACTATACTCCTGATACACCTATGACTGTGCGGAGAAATTCCCCTCCAATTCAATTTTCAAGTTTGATGATGACACCACCGTAGTGGGATAGATCTCAAACAATGACAAGACAGAGTACAGGAATGAGATAGAGAATCTGGTGAACTGGTGCGGCAACAAAAATCTCTCCCTCAATTTCAACAAAACAAAGGAGATTGTCATCAACTTCAGGAAGCGTAAATGAAAACATGCTCCTTTCTACATCAATGGGGATGAAGTAGAAAGGGTCGAGAACTTCAAGTTTTTAGGTGTCCAGATCACCAACAATCTGTCCTGGTCCCCCCATGCCGACACTATAGTTAAGAAAGCCCACCAGCGCCTCTACTTTCTCAGAAGACTAAGGAAATTTGGCATGTCAGCTACGACTCTCACCAACTTTAACAGATGCACCATAGAAAGCATTCTTTCTGCTGTATCACAGCTTGGCATGGCTCCTGCTCTGCCCAACACCGCAAGGAACTACAAAAGGTCGTGAATGTAGCCCAATCCATCACGCAAACCAGCCTCCCATCCATTGACTCTGTCTGCACTTGCCGCTGCCTCGGCAAAGCAGCCAGCATAATTAAGGACCCCACGCATCACGGACATTCTCTCTTCCACCTTCTTCCTTTGGGAAAAAGATACAAAAGTCTGAGGTCGTGTACCAACTGACTCAAGAACAGCTTCTTCCCCGCTGCTGTCAGGCTTTTGAATGGACTTACCTTGCATTAAGTTGATCTTTCTCTACACCCTAGCTATGACTGTAACATTACATTCTGCACCCTCTTCTTTCCTTCTCTATGAACGGTATGCTTTGTCTGTATAGCGTGCAAGAAACAATACTTTTCACTGTATGTTAATACATGTGACAATAATAAATCAAACCAAATCAAAATCAAATCAAAGAGGGTATGCCCGTGGTGCGCGGGGTCCTTAATTATGCTGCTGCTTTGCCGAGGCAGCGGGAAGTGTAGGCAGAGTTAATGGATGGGAGGCTGGTTTGCGTGATGGATTGGGCTTAATTCACGACCTTTTATAGCTTCTTGCTGTATTGGGTGAATAACAAGGCTCCCAACACCGACCCCTGAGGCACGCCACTAGTCATAGGCCTCCAAAGATATGAAATACATTCAGGGCCAGAAAGGAGAAGTTTGTTTTTCAGAGTGGAGGGAAGTTTTCAGCAGTGTGACCCCCAGGGCTCAGTGTTGGCACCATTGCTCTCATTGATACATATTCATACCTGGACTTGGAACACAGGACAGAACTTCAATTTTTTCACAGGATTCAAAACTCAGATATACGAGAAATAGTGAGGAGGATAATAACACTTCAGGAGAACATAGAGAGATTGGAAGAAATGGAAAAATAGATGGAAAGGTTAATAACAAACTTCAGGAGGACAGAGACTGGGGAAAATGGAGATATAGGAAACAGTGAGGAGAACAGTAACAAACTTCAGGAGGTCAGAGAGATTGGCAAACCTGGCAGACACATCGCAGATAGAACGTATATATCATACTGCTTGGAACATCTTACATCCTTAACAACTCTGGGAACATTGTCTGTATGATCAGGATGGTGCTACATAAAGCCAATGGGAAATTGATTTAGAAATAGTCTAGGGAAGAAAGCAATAGGGGAAACAGCAGTGAGAGAAACAGCAGTGAGAAAGGACACATGAACACAAGACTGAGGTTGGTTGACTGCTGGAGTGATAAAAAACTGGGTGACATGAAATATCGATCATTAATAGTACTGGAATAAATGTGTCTTGGAGACAATTAGCTAAAAAAAATGATTAAAATACATGTGCGATGTAATAAACATGGAATATACAAACAAAGTGCATTTATTGTGTTTTCCTAGCTGAGGGTGCCAAAGGATCTGCAGTTTCACAATCAACACTGTTACGGAATGTTTTACACCATTTTTCAGTGCCATTGATTTATGTCGGTAAAATCTGTGCATTTCTGTGTTGATTATATGGGAATAACAGCAATGTTTTGGGATTAAATTGGAGACACAACTATCAAAATGTCAGCAATCAGCTATTTTAAGATAGGGACAATTAACACTCCTTTGAAACGTTTTGATTATTGTTCAGGTGCTATAAAAATGCAAGTAATATCCTGTGGAAAAAGACTGAATTCCCTGTCTGAGCTCAGAACAGACGATACAGTCACACAGCAGATTGACCACTCAGCAGCTGAATGTGGGAAGAGAAGCACTCGATCATCCCATTTACTGACAGAACAGCTGTTGGAGAGAGACCACTCACATATTTCACGTTAGTGAGCTCGTTTTGTTATTTTCCCAACTGTTCACACATTAAGGATTCAAAGGCTTTCATGCATGGACAGCATATTCTTATGGGAGAGACGCTGTTTATATGTTTCAAGTTTAAAGTTTGTTTATTAGTGTCACAAGTAGGCTAACATCAACACTGCAATGAAGTTACTGTGAAAATCCTCGAGTCGCCACACTCCAGCGCCTGTTCAGGTGCACTGAGGGAGAATTTAGAATGGCCAATGCACCTAATCAGCACGTCTTTTGGACTGTGGGAAGAAACCAGAGCACCCAGAGGAAACCCACGCAGACACAGGGAGAACATGCAAACTCCACACAGACAGCGACCCAAGTTGGCAATTGAACCTGGGCCCCTGGTGCTGTCAGGCAGCAGTGCTAACCACTGTCCCATGTATAGGTAGAGATTCACTTGTTAATCACACCTGCCGAAATATTAGTGAGTTCATTTGTGACTATCATGGATGTTTACAATTATTTCCACCGTTTTGCTGATTCTCGATTTCTGACAGTTCCAAGCCCCCTTCTTTGAACTTGGATAATAGACCTTGCATTTTAATTTCTATGTTCCCTAATTTTATTAATGGTCCTTCAGCGCCGTTTTTCACCCAATAATCACAGAGAAATCACTCCAACTCGATTTTCAAGTTTGCTAATGAACCTCAGTAAAGCCAAAGAAAAGCCAAGCAGCATGCCTTAATGACTATCATCCAGTGGTTCTGATATCCATCATTATGAAATGCTTTGAAAGGTTAGTCATGGCACGAATCAATTCCAGCCTCCCGGACTGCCTGGATCCACTACAGTTTGCCTCGCACCGCAACAGGTCCACAGCAGACGCCATCTCCCTGGCCCTGCACTCAACCCTGGAACATCGAGATGACAAACACACCGATGTCAGACTCCTATTTATTGACAGCTCAGCCTTCAACACCATTATTCCTACAAAACCCATCTCCAAACTCCGTGGCCTGGGCCTCGGCTCCTCCCTCTGCGATTGGATCCTGAACTTCCAAACCCATAGACCACAATTAGTAATGATAGGCAACAACACCTCCTCCAAGATCATCCACAACACTGGTGCCCCACAAGGCTGTGTTCTCAGCCCCCTATTACACTTCTGATACATCTGTGACTGTGTGGCCAAATTTCCCTCCAACTCGATTTTCAAGTTTGCTGACGACACCACCGGATGGTGGGTCGGATCTCAAACAATGATGAGACAGAATACCGGACTGAGATAGAGAATCTGGTGAACTGGTGCGGCAACAATAATCTCTCCCTCAATGTCAACAAAATGAAGAAGATTGTCATTGACTTCAGAAAGTGTAGAGGAGAACATGCCCCTGTCTACAGCAACAGGGACGAAGTAGCAAGGGTTGAGATCTTCAAGTTTTTAGGTGTCCGGATCACCAACCTGTCCTGGTCCAACACTATAGTGAAGAAAGCCCACCAACTCCTCTACTTTCTCAGAAGACTAAGGAAATTTGGCATGTCAGCTACGACTCTCATCAACTTTTACAGATGCACCATGGAAGTCATTCTTTCTGGTTGCATTACAACTTGGCATGGCTCCTGCTCTGCCCAAGACCACAAGAAACTACCGAAGATCGTGAATTAAGCTCAATCCATCACGCAAACCAGTCTCCCATCCTTTGATTCTGTCTACACTTCTGGCAAAGCAGCCAGCATAATTAATAGCCCCACGCACCCCGAACATTCTCTTCTCTTCCACCTTCTTCCGTCAGGAAAAAGATACAAAAGTCTGCAGTCACATACCAACCGACTCAAGAACAGCTTCTTCCCTGCTGCCATCAGACTTTTGAATAGACCTACCTTGTCTTAAGTTGATCCTTCTCTGCATCCTAGCTATGACTGTAACACTACATTCTGCATCCTCTCCTTTCCTTCTCTATGTATGATATGCTTTGTCTATATAGCGCAAGAAACAATACTTTTCACTGGATACTAATACATGTGGGAATAATAAATCAAATCAAAAAACTATTTGTTCTGTTCAATGGCGGGGTGTTTACCCAGCATCGCTAGCGGCGGGGAATGTCTCCTATCCACACGAGAGCACTGCGCAGGCGCAGTACTGCCCCTTGTCTGGAGCATGCGCATTGGGAGTGCTCGGGAAAGGAAGTTGCTTCTTTCTTGTCTCTACAACGGGTAAGGTAGCGGCGTGTCCGAGCGATCGTAGGGCGCAGGGGGGTGATCGGAAAAGCTTTATAAATACCAAGTGAAAGCATTAAACTCCGAATAAGAAGCTCGAGGCCAGCCCCGCGGTTGTCCGGAATCACACTGCTTCCAGCCGTTACAGACCCTGGTTCAACAGCCGCCATCTTGAGAGGGGGCAGTGTGCAGCGGTGCGCATGCGTGGACAGCCCTGTCAGCAGGAGGAGAGAATGTTGCTCAGAGTCTGACAGCTCAGAAAGAATGATCCTGTCTGTGCCAGCCAGCAAACAGCTAGCTCGCATTTTCCAGCACTTGATCCATGGCCTCGTGTGCTGTGGTGTTTCAAAAGCCGTCTACATTGAATACAGGAGTTGGGACGTCTTGTTGAATTTGTACAAGACATTGGTAAGGCCACACTTGGAATACTGTGTACAGTTCTGGTCACCCTATTATAGAAAGGATATCATTAAACAAAAAAGAGTGCAGAAAAGATTTACTAGGATTCCAATGGGACTTAATGGTTTGAGTTATCAGGAGAGCTGGATAGACTGGGATTTTTTTCTCTGGAGTGTCGGAGGCTGAGAGGTGACCTTATAGAGGTCTATAAAATAATGAGGGGCATAGATCAGCTAGATAGTCAACATCTTTTCCCAAAGGTAAAACTAGAGGGCATAGGTTTAAGGTGAGAGGGGAGAGATACAAAAGTGTCCAGAGGGACAATTTGTTTCACTCAGAGGGTGGTGAGTGTCTGGAACAAGCTGCCAGAGGTAGTAGTAGAGACAGGTACAATTTTGTCTGTTAAAAAGCGTTTAGACAGTTACGTCGATAAGATGGCTGTGGAGGGATATGGACCAAACGTGGGCAATTGGGACTAGCTTAGTGGTTTAAAAAAAGGGCGGCATGGATGAGTTAGATTCCTGTTTCCATGCTGTAAACCTCTATGACTCAATGACATACTTTTTACTTGTGAGATTTCCTGCCTCTACCACCTTTCCTCTGTTTCTCTCTCCACAGATTCTGACCAGAATTCTCTGGCCATTCATGCCGGTGGGATTCTGCATTCCTGCTGGCAGCACACCCCCGCCCATGGGTGTCCCGCCGGCATGGGGTGATGTTCATGGGAATTCCCATCGACAGCAGTGGGACCAGAGAATCCTGCTGCTAGCAAACATCGCGCCTTTTCCCGTCCGCGGGAAACACACTGCAGGAGGCCGGAGAATCTTACCCACTGTCTGACCTGCTGAGTATTTCCAGCATTTTTTCTGTTTATTTCAGATATCCAGCAGCTGCAATATTTTGATAGTATTTTATTGTAGGCATTGCTCACAGAACCAACTTTAGAAACAAGATTGACCAATTATGAAACAAAAACAAAAAGCTGGAAAATCTCAACAGGTCAGACAGCATCTGTGGAGTTGGAGCCAAAGTTTGAAACGTTGGCTCTGTTCTCTCTCCACAGATCAGCTCCTCTGATCCTTCTTGGGGGTGGAGTTTGAGGGATTGGAAGATTCTGTCAAGGTTCTGGTTAGTGATGGGTAAATAAAATCCCTATACTTCACCTCCTGCCTCTCCAACATCTTTCTCTCTCCTCCCATAGATCCAATCGTCATGTGTAGACCCACACCTCCCTTCCCTGAAGGGCATTGGTGAACCAGTTGGGTTTTTGTGAATATTGAGCAGTTTTCATGATCACGTTTTCCTCCTGCTGGCCCCACAAATTACCACATTCATTCAGCTCAATTTCTCAACCTGCCTTTGTGTTTTTGTGAACTCTCTCACTCCCTTTTTTCTGTTTTAAATCACAGGATTGTAGAAGAGGAGGATTTGCAATCAGGAAACTCAAATCAAACATCACACCAGAATCTGAGAATTGTCCAATTTGTCATAATCTGAATATCATAGGACTTTCAACATGGAAGGAAAAAGCACCATTCACAGTGGAGAGAAACTGTACACGTGTTGTGTGTGTGGACAAAGATTCAGCCAATCATCTGCCCTCTTGAAACACCAGCGAGCTCACACTGGAGGGAGGCTGTTCATTTGCAGTGTTTGTGGGAAAGGAATTACTCGATCATTTACCCTTCTCAGACACCAGCGAGTTCACACTGGGGAGAGGCCATTTACCTGCTCTGTGTGTGGGAAGGGATTCACTCAGTTATCCTGCCTGCTAACACACCAACACACTCACACTGGAGAGAGGCTGTTCACCTGCTCGGAATGTGGGAAGGGATTCATTAATTCAACTAATTTGCTGACACACCAGCGGGTTCACACTGGAGAGAGGCCTTTCACCTGCCCTGCATGTGGCAAAGGATTCATGAATTCATCCAACCTGCAGAGACACCAACGAGTTCACACTGGGGATACTCCGTTCACCTGCTCTGTGTGTGGGAAGGGATTCACTCAGTCATCCCATCTGCAGAGACACCAGCGAGTTCACACTGGGGAGAGGCCATTTACCTGTTCTGATTGTGGGAAGGGATTCACTCAGTTATCTCACTGGCTAAGACACCAGCGAGTTCACACTGGGGAAAGGCCATTCACCTGCTCCGAGTGTGGAAAGGGATTCACTCAAGCAAATGACCTACTGAGACACAAACGAGTTCACACTGGGGAGAAGCCATTCATCTGCTCTGTGTGTGGAAAGGGGTTCACTCAATCAAATGACCTGCTCAGACACGATCGAGTTCACACTGGGGAGAGACCATTTACCTGCTCTGAGTGTGGGAAGGGATTCACTCGGTCATCCAACCTATTGGATCACCAGAGAATTCACACTGGGGAGAGACTATTTATCTGCTCTGAGTGTGGGAAGGGATTCACTACCTCATCCAGCTGGCAGGGGCACAAGCGAGTTCACACTGAAGCAAGAACTTTGACCTGCACCGAGCCTGGGAAGGGAGTCACAATCTCATCCAGCCAGCAAGGACACCGGAGAGTTCAGACTGAGGGAAGTCCAGTTACCTGTACTGAGTCTGGAAAGAGAGTCATTCAGTCATCCAACCAGCAGAGACACCAGAGAGTTCAGACTGAGGAAAGTCCCGTTACCTGCACTGAGGGACGTTCAGTTACCTGCACTGAGGAAAGTTCAGTTACCTGTACTGAGGAAAGTTCAGTTACCTGCACTGAGGGACGTTCAGTTACCTGCACTGAGGAAAGTCCCGTTACCTGCACTGAGGAAAGTTCAGTTACCTGCACTGAGGAAAGTTCAGTTACCTGCACTGAGGAAAGTTCAGTTACCTGTACTGAGGAAAGTCCAGTTACCTGCACTGAGGGAAGGCCAGTTACCTGTACTGAGGAAAGTTCAGTTACCTGTACTGAGGAAAGTTCAGTTACCTGTACTGAGGAAAGTTCAGTTACCTGCACTGAGGAAAGTTCAGTTACCTGTACTGAGGAAAGTCCAGTTACCTGCACTGAGGAAAGTTCAGTTACCTGCACTGAGGAAAGTCCAGTTACCTGCACTGAGGGAAGGCCAGTTACCTGTACTGAGGAAAGTTCAGTTACCTGTACTGAGGAAAGTTCAGTTACCTGTACTGAGGAAAGTTCAGTTACCTGTACTGAGGAAAGTTCAGTTACCTGTACTGAGGGACGTTCAGTTACCTGTACTGAGGGACGTTCAGTTACCTGTACTGAGGAAAGTTCAGTTACCTGTACTGAGGAAAGTTCAGTTACCTGTACTGAGGGACGTTCAGTTACCTGTACTGAGGGACGTTCAGTTACCTGTACTGAGGAAAGTTCAGTTACCTGTACTGAGGAAAGTTCAGTTACCTGTACTGAGGGACGTTCAGTTACCTGTACTGAGGGACGTTCAGTTACCTGCACTGAGGAAAGTTCAGTTACCTGTACTGAGGGCAGTTCAGTTACCTGCACTGAGGGAAGTCCAGTTACCTGCACTGAGGGACGTTCAGTTACCTGCACTGAGGAAAGTTCAGTTACCTGCACTGAGGGAAGTTCAGTTACCTGTACTGAGGAAAGTTCAGTTACCTGTACTGAGGAAAGTTCAGTTACCTGCACTGAGGGAAGTTCAGTTACCTGCACTGAGGGAAGTCCAGTTACCTGCACTGAGGGAAGTCCAGTTACCTGAACTGAGGGAAGTTCAGTTACCTGTACTGAGGGAAGTTCAGTTACCTGTACTGAGGGAAGTTCAGTTACCTGCACTGAGGGAAGTCCAGTTACCTGTACTGAGGGAAGTTCAGTTACCTGTACTGAGGGAAGTTCAGTTACCTGTACTGAGGGAAGTTCAGTTACCTGCACTGAGGGATGTTCAGTTACCTGCACTGAGTCTGGGAAGGGAGTCATTCAGTCATCCAGCCAGCAGGGATGCCACAGAGTTCGCACTGAGGAAAGTCCAGTTACCTGCACAGAGTCTGGAAAGGGATTCATTCCATTATGTAATCTGCTGACAGACGAGCGAGACGACACTGCTGAAAGACCTTTGAAATGTCCAGACAGTGGGACTTGTTTTCAAAGTTCTGTGGAATTGGTGTCCCATCAATGTGTTCACACTGACGAGAGACTATTCAGGTGCTCTCACTGTGGGGCTGCGTTCATGCGATCGTCTGACCTCACTGAACACCAATGCACTCACTCTGGGGAAAGGCTCCTCACTTTGCCCAAGTGTGGAAAGGGATTCATTCAGTCATCCAACCTGCTGACACGCCAGCAAGGTCGCAATGTGAAGAGGCAGTTCACTTGTCCCGAGTGTGGGAAGGGATTTACCCAGTCAACCAACCTGCTGAGACACCAGCGAGTCCACACTAGAGAGAGGCCATTCCTCTGCTCCGATTGTGGGAAGGGATTCACTGAGTTATGCAACCTGATGACACACCAACGGGTTCACACTGGGGAGAGGCCCTTCCTCTGCTCAGAGTGTGGGAAGGGTTTTATTAATTCCACCAACATGCTGCGACACCAGCGAGTTCACACTGGAGAGAGGCCGTTCACCTGCCTCAATTGTGGGAAGAAATTCACTCAGTTACCACATCTACAGAGACACCAGCGAGTTCACTCAGGGGAGAGGCCATTCCCCTGCACTGTGTGTGAGAAGGGATTCGCTCAGTTATCACACCTGGTAAGACACCAACGAGTTCACACTGGGGAGAAACCATTCACCTGCTCCCAGTGTGGGAAGGAATTCACCTAGTCAAATGACTTGCTGAGACACCAGCGACTTCACACTGAGGAGAGACCATCCATGTGGCTCTGAGTGTGGGAAGAGATTCACTCAGTTATCCAGTCTGCTGAAACACCAGAGAGTTCACACTGGGGAGGTGCTGTCCATCTGCTCTGCATGAGAAAACGGATTCTCTCAGTCATCCTGCCTGCTTCGATTCACCAGTAATTTCACATTGGACAAAACCCTTTAAATGCCGGGACTGTGGGAAGTACAATAAATGTTCCTGGGAACTGCAACATCTACATGTTCATAATGATGAGATACCGTTCAGGTGCTTTCACTGCAGATGCGTCCAAGAAATCATTTCAACTTACAGTACACCGGAAATTTCACAGTGCGGAGAGCCTCCACCTGCCTTGAATGTGGGAAGGAATTTGCTTATTTATCCCATGTGCTGAGATACCAGCGAGTTCACAATTAACTACAGTGATCAGACTTTGCTGTTGATCATGTTCAGGATTGAATCATGTTCATTGGGGTCTGTTTCTGTTGACGTTAGTAAACCCCACCCTAGTTATAGGGGCTGATCCTCTTGCTAAAAGTCAAATAAATCAACTTTGCATCAAATAAGCTTGTATTCTTTTTACTATCTCCGACATCAAGTCAGAAGGTCTCTCCCCTCCCCTGTCTCCTCCATCCTCACCTCCAACAACAAGTGTGAGGAGCTCATGGAGCTTCTCTGTCACTAAGATGGAGACAATCTGATCAGCTGCCTCTGCTGCTTCCCTCCCTTCCACTGGCCCATTGGGCCGAACGGCTTCTACAGTTTCCCCTTGTCTGAGCCCTGAACCCACATCTTCCCCTAGTTTCTCTCTCATATCCCTTCATGCCCATCTTGTCCATCAGACCCACCGTGTGCTCAAAGGGCTGAATGGCCTCCCTCTGTGCTGTAACAATTGGCCATCAACCCCAAATTGCTGATCGCCAAACTTACCCACATAAACTGGGATTGTTCTCACTTTCTAGGTGTTACCCTGACTCCATTAAATATTTGAAATGGGAAACTAGCAAACAATGGTGTGTGGGTTTGTTACTGACATATTGACAGAGGTTGATTATCAGGATGGACATGAACAATCATCACACGGTGTGAATGGTCGGAGCTGGAACTTGGGCTTTGTACCCTATGGTGAAAATTTTCAGAGTGGGGGAGGGAGGGGGGCGGGGAGGAAGGAAAGTGGAGTTGGGGTTATAATCAGATCAGCCATGATCATATTGAATGATGTAATAGCCTCGAAAAGCTGGGTGGCCTGCTCCTAATTCGTATGTGCATATGTACTTTTTCAGAGAATCCCTACAATGCAGAAGGAGGCCATTCTGCCCATCGAGTCTGCACCGACCACAATCCCAACTAGGCCCTATCCCCACTTACCCATGCTAATCCCCCTGACACTAGGCTCAATTTAGAATGGCCAATCAACCTAACCTGCACATCTATGGACTGTGGAAGGAAACCGGAGCATCCAGAGGAAACGCACGCAGACACGGTGAGAATATGTAAACTCCATACGGACAATGACCCAAGGACTGAATTGAACACGGGTCCCTGGTGCTGTGAGACAGCAGTCCTAACCACTGTGATGACCTATGGTAGGATCTCATCCTCACTTTCCCACATTCAAACAAAGACTAACTGAGAGTCCATCTGTAATGGCAGCCAGATTGTCCACAATCCCCCGCGCTGTAGAAACTGTTCTATCTGCCGCAGGCTGGCCGGGTGGATGGCGCATGCTCGGTCATTGACAGGTCACAATACCCGAGTGATTGATGGCAGCTCCGGACCAATAGCAAGAGGGGGCGGGGCTGGAGTACCGAGCGGGAGCGGCTGGTCCTCCAACCAGAGTAAATGAGGGGCGGGGCTGAGCTCTGCATCATTGTGAAAGCTGCTTTGTGTCAAACTCCAGGAGAAAACTGGACCTTTCTGTTTGTGGCTTCAAACAGATGGAGCCCTGTGGGTGCGGAGCAAACAGATGGAGCCCTGTGGGTGCGGAGCAAACAGATGGAGCCCTGTGGGTGCGGAGCAAACAGATGGAGCCCTGTGGGTGCGGAGCAAACAGATGGAGCCCTGTGGGTGCGGGGCAAACAGATGGAGCCCTGTGGGTGCGGAGCAAACAGATGGAGCCCTGTGGGTGCGGAGCAAACAGATGGAGCCCTGTGAGTGCGGAGCAAACAGATGGAGCCCTGTGGGTGCGGAGCAAACAGATGGAGCCCTGTGGGTGCGGAGCAAACAGATGGAGCCCTGTGGGTGCGGAGCAAACAGATGGAGCCCTGTGGGTGCGGAGCAAACAGATGGAGCCCTGTGGGTGCGGAGCAAACAGATCAACATTCGTTACTGAGATAGATTCATTCAACACAGACAGCAGGGATTAATTCAGGAAATTACACAGTGCAGTGAGAAAGGAAATTCAGTGCCAGGTTTGAGGAGCTGGGACTTGCAATCGAAGGTTTGAAAAAAGAAAAAAACTGGAGTAAGGAAGGAGAAAATGACAATAAACTGAAGATGAATTTACATTCCTGGGTGTCCTTTATCCCTAATTTTAATCACTCCACCATTGGTCGCCGTGTTTTCAGCTGCCTGGACCCCAAACTCTGGAATTTCCTCCCTGAACCTCTCCATCTTTCCACTTCACTTTCCTCCTTAAAGACTCTCCTTATAACTGATCTCTTTGACCAAGACTTTGGATCATCTGACCCAATATGTCCTTATGGTTCTGTGAAACTGCTTAGGACATTTTATTAAGTGAAAAGCTCACTACAACTAAAAGTGAGATCTGATCACTTGCTGAGTGAGTCTGTGTAAATATAGCTCAGATAGACACAGCTTGTGTCAGAGTTTAGTGAGATCTGATCACTTACTGAGTGAGTGAGTCTGTGTAAATGTAACTCAGACACAACTTCTGTCATAATTCAGTGATATTTAATCACTTACTGTGTGATATACATATATATCAATTGCATCGCTATGTCAAAACATATACACAGATATATGAATTAGGAGCAGGAGTCGGCCACTCAGCCTGGTCTGCCATTCAATAAGATCATGTCTGGTCTGATTGTAACCTGAACTCCATAAACCCACCAACCCCAATATCCTTTCACCTCCTTATTTATTGTTACGATCCTTGACCAGACCCCAGGATACAAGGAGAAATCCAGTTAAAATAGATAATATTTGAGACAAGACATTTAAGTATTATAGAATCCCTACAGTGCAGAAGGGGGCCATTTGGCCCATCGAGTCTACACCAATCACAATCCCACCCAGGCCCTATCCCCGTAACCCCACTAGCCCTGCTAGACCCCTGACAATAAGGGGCAATTTAGTATGGACAATCGACCTAGCCTGCACATCTTTGGATTGTGGGAGGAAACCAGAACACCCGGAGGAAACCCACGCAGACACGGAGAGAACGTGCAAACTGCACACAGACAGTCACCCAAGGCTGGAATCGAACCTGGATCCCTGGCACTGTGAGGCAGCAGTGGCTAACCGCTGTGCCACCGTGCCGCCCATGTTTAGCAAATGAATAAAGGCACAAGATTCCACAGATTCAGAACAAACAAAATAAACTTTACTATGCAAGGTAGGAGAGGTAAAAAATTTACAATATGTATTTTATTCTCTGACATTCATGGTAAATGAGGTACATGTGAATTAACAAACTGTGGTCGGACACATCACACTGTAAAATAAAATGACAGATGCAATCAAAATCAATTCCATGGATTTCTCCACGACCTTTCCAGACATCAGACCCGCTGTGAGTCAACCAATCTCACGAAAGCTTTACCTTTCTCATGAGGGTTTTCCAACAGCATCTTTGAATATCTCTCCATGGAATTGTCTCTAAACATTACTCCCAGTCAGATGCTTTTAATAATTGCCCACCTCAGAGTGTTTCAATCTCAGCTCCTGAAATTCCTTCTCCCTGGATTCCGGAGTGCACTCAAACACCAGCTTTCAAACATATTTTGAGATCTCTTGTCGTGCCAAGCAGAATATCTCTGCTCCAAAGGGGTACCTTTGCCCCAATGGCCCTGGTGCAGTGAGTTTGGTTAATCATCGGAATGTGACGCATGGTGTGAGCATCTGAACGGTCTCTCCTCAGTGTGAACAAGCTGATGATGCCTCAGGTCCCAAAAACTTCCAAAGCACTTCTCACAGTCTTGGCATTTAAAAAGTCTCTTCCCAGTGTGAACTCGCTGGTGGGTCAGCAAGGTAGATGAACTAGTAAATCGCTTCCCACAGTCGGGACAGGGGAATGGCCTCTCCCCAGTGTGATTGCGTCGATGAATTTCCAGCACTGACAGGTAACTGAATCCTTTCCCACATTCCCATAGTTTCTGCCCAGTGTGACTTGTGTTTCAACAGGTCAGACGATTGGTGGAAGCCACTTCACCAACTGTCAGAATGAACATGGTTCAGTCCTGGATATGATTAACAGCAGCAATAACAGCAGAATCCAATCCCTGTAATCACTTGTGAACCTGCTGGTGTCTCAGCAGGTGGGATGAATCACTGAATCCTTTCCCACACACAGAGCAGGTAAATGGCCGCTCCCCAGAGTGAACTCGCTGGTGTGTCAGCAGGGTGGATGAGTGAGTAAATCTCTTCTCTCACTCTGAGCAGGTGAACGGCCTCTCTCCCGTGTGAACTCTCTGGTGTCTCAGTAGGTGGGATGAATCACGGAATCCCTCCCCGCACTCAAAGCAAGTGAACGGCTTCAGCCCAGAGTGAACCCGCTGGTGTTTCTGCAGATTTGAAGACTGAGCGAATCTCTTCCCACACTGGGAGCATCTGAATGGTCTCTCTCCGCTGTGAACCCGCTGGTGTGTCAGCAGGGTGGATAAATCACTGAATCCCTTCTCACACTCTGAGCAGGTGAACGGCCGCTCCCCAGTGTGAACTCGCCAGTGTGTCAGCAGGGTGGAGGAGTCTTTAAATCCCTTCCCACAGTCAGAGCAAATGAACGGCCTCTCCCCAGTGTGAACTCGCTGGTGTCTCAGCAGAAGAGATGGATTAGTGAATCCCTTCCCACATTGAGAGCAGGTGAATGGCCTCTCTCGACTGTGAACCTGTTGGTGTGTCAGCAGTGTGGACGACTGAGCAAATCCCTTCCCAGACTTGGAGCAGATGAATGGTCTCTCCCCAGTGTGACTGCGTCGATGAGTTTCCAGCTCAGACGGGGACCTGAATCCCTTCCCACAGTCCCCACATTTCCACGGTTTCTCCATGGTGCCGGTGTCCTTGTGACTCTCCAGGTTAAACAATCAGTTAAATCTCACATGGAACACGGGTACAGTCTCTCCCGCTGTGAATGCTGCGATGTTTTTTCAGACTGTGTAACAGGTTAAAGCTCTTTCCACACTCAGTGCACTGGAACACTCTCAATCGGGTGTGTGTGTGTCTCGGTGCTTTTCCAGTCACACTGATGTTAGAATGGCCGATGGTTTCACATCCCAGTGAATTGAGTGGCTCAGATCTTGATGTTTGTTTTGAGATTTCTGTCTCAAAATTCTCCCCTTCTAATATCCTGTAAAAGGAGTTCACAAAAGTCACCACTATTAGTGTAGGATAAAAATTCAGAACAGACAGTTTTAGTTTCTCTGGAACAATCTGTCCTCTCATTCCCCCAAAGCTGTAAATCTGTCTATTTTTCCTCCATTCTCAGTCTGCTGTCCCTCCAACACTCCTGAAGATGCTAATTCATGTTGATTGACAGATCAATACATAATGCTTCCTGTCCTCAACACAGAGACCATAACATCATGGAAAGTAGGAGGAATAGACCATTCAGCCCATTGAGCCTGCTGTTCCATTCAATAAGATGATGGTTGATCCGATTGTGCCCTTAACTCCACGTTCCCGCCTGTCGGCCATAACTCTTGTAGATAACAATCTGCCTAACTCAGCCTGATGCAGCCTCCACTGCTCCCTGGGGAAAATAATTCCAAAGACCCCCTGAGGGAAGAAATTTCTCCTCCTCTCCATTAGAAATGAGAAACCCTTTATATTTGGCATTCTGCCCATGTGGGGAAATAACCTCTCTTCATCTGTCAAGCTACCTTGGGCAGCACGGTGGCACAGTGGTTAACACTGCTGCCTCACAGTGCCAAAGATCCATGTTCAATTCCCGGCTTGGGTCACTGTCTATGCGGATTCTGCACATTCCCCCCGTGTCTGTGTGGGTTTCTTCCAGATGCTCCGGTTTCATCGCACAGTCCAAAAGACGTGCTGGTTAGGGTGCACTGGCCAAACAAAATTCTCCCTCAGTGTACCCAAACAGGCACTGGAGTGTGGCAACTAGGGGATTTTCACAGTAACTTCTTTGTAGTGTTAGTGTAAGCCTACTTGTGACACGAATAAATAAAATTTAAACTTAAAAAGATTACCCCTCATTCTTCTAAACTCCAATGAGTACAGGCTCAACCGTTCCCAATAACACAACACCTTCCCAGGTATTAGACTGGTGATCCAGTATAACGTGGGAAAATGTGAACTTGTCCACTCAGACAGAAAGAACAGAAAAAGCAGCAGCTTATTTAAATGAATTGCAGAACAAAGAACAATACAGCACAGGAACAGGCCCTTTGGCCCTCCAAGCCTGCACCGATCATGTGTTCCTAACTGGACCATCCGTTTGTATCCCTCTCTTCCCAGTCTGTTCATGTGGCTATCTAGATAAGTCTTAAATGATCCTAGCGTGTCCGCCTCAACCACCTTGCTTGGTAGTGCATTCCAGGCCCCCACCACCCTCTGTGTAAAAAACTTTCCCATACTTATCTGTATTGAACCTTGCCCCCCTTACCTTGAACTTGTGACCCCTTGTGTTTGTCATTTCTGACCTGGGAAAAAGCTTCCAACTGTTCACCCTATCTATGCCCTTCATAATTTTATAAACTTCTATTAGGTTGCCCCTCAAACTCCGTCTTTCCAGGGAGAACAACCCTAGTTTACTGAATCACACCTCATAGCGCATACCCTCCATACCAGGCAACATCCTGGTAAACCTTCTCTGCACTCTCTCCAAAGCCTCCACGTCCTTCTGGTAGTGTGGCGACCAGAACTGGACGCAGTATTCCAAATGTGGCCTAACCAACGTTCTATATAACTGCAACATCATATGCTAACTTTTACCCTCGATGCCCCGTCCAATAAAGGCAAGCATGCCATATGCCTTCTTCACCACCTTTTCCACCTGTGCTGCCACCTTTAAGGTTCTGTGGACTTGCACACCCAGATCCCTCTGTGTGTCTGTACTCCTGATGGTTCTGCCATTTATTGTATAGCTCCCCCCTGAATTAGATCTCCCAAAATGCATCACTTTGCATTTATCTGGATTAAATTCCATCTGCCATTTCTCCGCCCAATTTTCCAGCCTATTTATATTCGGCTGTATTTTCTGACAATGTTCATCACTACCCGCAACCCCAGCAATCTTTGTGTCGTCCGCAAACTTACTAATCAGACCAGCTACATCTTCTTCCAAATCATTTATATATATCACAACCAGAACTCTGAGGTACAGAGCAATCTGGGTGCCTTGGCAGGGGAATCACAAGTTAGTTTCCAGGTGCAGGGTTAATACTCAGGTCCATGAACTCCATCACCGTGCACCCCACAAACTTTGTCACCCTCATCAGCGATACTATCCTCCTCCCTGACCACAGGCTGAACCAGACCAATTGCAATCTTCCTTTCCTATTTGACCTCGAGTTGAACTATTGGCGACATATCCTCACCGTCTCTGATATTACTGTTTCCACCTCTAAGACAATTAGATCCATCCTGCCTCAGTTCATTTGCTGCTGGACTTCTCATCTTGCCTTTGTTACTTTCAGATTTGACTATTCCAATGCTCTTCTGACCGATCCCCCATCTTCCATTCTCCATAAACTTACCCTCCTCCAGAACTCTCTGGATGGTTGGCAGTTTAGTGGGAAAGAGTGAATAGAACGGAAGATGGGTTTCATGGACATGATCAGCTCTTGAAGGGACAAGGGGAGATGGAGAGAAACGAAAGAAAGAAGTCAGTTTAAGGCCTAGGCTGGGCAGATCTTCAGAACAATTTTGAACTTCCGGTGTAGTGGAAGAGAGGAAAGCAGCAGAGGCAGCTGATCAGATTGTCTCAATCTTAGTGACAATGGGGCAGCACAGAGGCAGAGTGGTAGCATTGCTGCCTCACAGCGCCAGAGACCCAGGTTCAATTCCAGACCAGGTGGGCAGTTTGCACGTTCTCCTGAAGTCTGTGGGGGTTACCAATGGGTGCTCTGCTTTCCTACCACAGTCCAAAGATGTGCAGGTTAGGTGGCTTGGCCATGCTAAATTGCCCCTTAGTGTCTAAAGATATGTGGGTTGGGCGTATTGCCATGATGGATGCATGGGGATAGGGCCGAGGTAATATGCTCTGTTGGAGAGTTGGTGTAGACTGAATGGGCCGAATGGCCTCCTTCCACATTGCAGGGATTCTATGATTCCATGAGCTCCTCACACTCGTTGCTTTGGCAAGAATGAAGGAGACTGGGGATACCGAGGATGTTTTAAAAAGAGCTAACTTGTGTTAGAGATATTAAAATTATTAACCACACTGGCTGTTCCAACACAAAGCTGATTTATTTTACTTTTATCCAGAATATTAACACATATGATAGGGATTGAGTTTCTCAACATCAGCAGAAACAGAGAACAAAGGTATTTTTTAAGACAAATGATAGAAAAATATCAGGAAGGTCAATGCAATAAGAAGATTGTATTAAGTAAAAGCAAATTACTGTGGATGCTTGAAATCTGAACTAAAACAGAAAATTTGGGAAAAACTCAGCAGGTTTGGCAGCATCTGTGGAAAGAGAAACAGAGTTAACGTTTCAAGTCTGTACAGATCAGGTAAGAATGGCAGATTTCCCTCCCTCAAGGACACTAATGAACCAAAGATCCAATTTCCCTCCCTGTCAAGTTGAGATTAGGGAAGGGGATCAGAGTGAAGGTGTAAGGATTATGGGTGAAGACTTGAAGAATATGAGTAGCTTCAAGTTCCTGGGGTCAGTGATGGGAGGAGATGGAAATTTGGAAATGAAGAAACAGATTAGCTCTGGCTGCAGTAATTGGAAGATGTGCAGTGGAATATTCGGTGATAGAAAATTATCACTGAACTTGAAAAGAAAGAATCTACAATCACAAAGTAGTTGAGGCCAAAGCATTGTGTGATTTCAAGAAGAAATTAGATATAGCTCTTGGGACTAAAGGGATCAGGATATTGAATTCGATGATCAGCCATGATCATAATGAATGGTGCAGCAGGATCGAAGGGCCGAATGGCCTACTCCTGCTTCTAGTTTTTATGTTTCTATGTAGTGGAGAAGAGATTGAAATGGTCTGGACATCTGTTATGGAGAGTGAGGGAGGAAATGTGGTGAGGGGAGTGATGGACATGGGACTGTCAGGAAGAAGGAGAGGAGGAATGTCTAAGACCAGATGGAAAGATGTGGTGGACAGAATCAGAAATACAGTGGGATTGGGGATTGGGAGAGGAATGGCGACTGACAGGAGGAGATGGTGAAGCAGCTTTGTGGTGATTCCAAGTACAATGGGTAGAGGAGGAAGAAAAACACCCAGATCCCAGTGAACATGGATGTGGTTAACAGCAAAACCAAATCGTGGTAGTTACTCGTGAACTGGCTGGTGTCTCAGCAGATTGGATAACTCAATGAATCCTTTCCCCACACTAGGAACAGGTGAATGCCTCTCCCCAGTGTGAATTCGCTGGTGCCTCTGCAGGTTGGCTGACTGAGTGAATCCCTTCCCACACTCAGGGCAGGTGAATGGCCTTTCTCCAGTATGTGTGCGCTGGTGTTTCAGCAGGGTGGATAAATCAGTGAATCCCTTCCCACACTCGGAGCAGGTGAACGGTCTCTCCCCGGTGTGAACTCGCTGGTGCCTCTGCAGGTTGGCTGACAGTGAATCCCTTCCCACATTTAGGGCAGGTGAATGGCCTTTCTCCAGTGTGTGTGCGCTGGTGTTTCAGCAGGGTGGATAAATCAGTGAATTCCTTCCCGCACTGGGAGCAGGTGAATGGTCTCTCCCCGGTGTGAATTCATTGGTGAACAGTCAGGTTTGTTGATCTCCTGAACCCAGTCCCGCAGTCAGTGCACTTGAATGGTCTCTCGTCCGTGTGAACGCGCTGATGGGACATCAGTTGGCTGGAACTTTTATAGCACTTCCCACAGTCTGGACATTTAAAAGGTCTCTCGTCAGTGTGAACTCGCTGGTGTATCAGCAAGTCAGATGGCCGAGTGAATCCCTTCCCACACTCGGAGCAGGTGAATGGCTTCTCCCCAGTGTGAGTCAGTTTGTGTAAATGCAGGCTGCCGGACTGAGTGAATCCCTTCCCACACTCGGAGCAGGTGAATGGTCTCTCCCCAGTGTGAACCTGCCGGTGAACCAAGAGGTTGGATAATTGAATGAATCCCTTCCCACACTCAGAGCAGGCAAATGGTCTCTCTCCAGAGTGAACTCGCTGGTGTGTCTGTAGGTGGGATGACCGAGTGAAACTCTTCCCACACACGGAACAGGTGAATGGCTTTTCCCCAGTGTGATCATGTTGGTGTGTCAGCAGGTGGGATGACTGAGTGAATCTCTTCCCACACAGAGCAGGTGAATGGCCTCTCCCCAGTGTGAACTCGCTGGTGATTCAGCAAGGTTGCCGACCAAGTGAATCACTTCCCACACTCGGGGCAGGTGAACGGTCTCTCCCCACTATGAAGTCGCTGGTGATTCTGCAGGGCAGATGAATGAGTGAATTCCTTCCCACAGTCCCCACATTTCCACACCTTCTCCCTGTTGTGACTGCGCTTGTGTCTCGACAGGCCAGATGACTGGCTGAAGCCTCGTCCACACACAGAACACACGTACAGTTTCTCTCCACTGTGAATGGTGCTTCTTTCTTCCATGTTCAAAATCCGATGAAATTCAGGTTATGATAAATTAGGTGACCCCCGTCAGATTTTGATGTGATGTTTGATTTCAGTTTCCTGACTGCAAATCCTCCCCTTCTAAAACCCTGTGACATTGATTTAAAACAGAAAAAAGGGCATGAGAGAGAACCCACAAGAACACAAAGGCAGATTGTGAAATTGAGCTGAATGAATCTGGTCATTTGTGGGGCCGGCACTCGGAAAAAGTGACCATGAAAACTGCTGGATTGTCACAAAAACCAGACAGGTTCAGTAATATCCTTCAGGGAAGGGAACCTGCCGCCTGTTCTGTGCCTTCACAAGACTCTGGACACAATGGGTGAAGAGAGATAGAGAGTGATAGAGAGATACACATAATATATACATACACACGAGAGAGATTACCCCAATACAAACTTCACTCCCTAACCGCGCCCTAATCCTTCTCCCGAGCAACTATCTGAAGTGAAATTAATTTCACAGCATTACTGCCATCCTTTACCCAAAACTGAGCTTCCAACCCTGTACCTCTAGACTTAACCACCCCATCTCTGAAATCTCCTCCATCACACAACCCCGTGAGATATCTGTACTGATCTAATTGTGGCATCATGAGTGTTCCACATTTCAATCACACCAACACTGTGAAAAAGTGTGTGTAACTGGAAAACACAGATCAACATCCAAAACCAACACCCGCCCTGATACAAGTTATTCTTAATTGGTCAATCTCTGCTTCAAGGCTCGTTTCTGGGACAAACGCCTGCAACAAAATAATAGCAAAATACTATGGTTACTGAAAATCTGAAATAAAAAGAGCAAATACTGAAAATACTTAACTTGTTCGCTGGTAACGGTGGCAAGAGAACAGAGTTAAAATATCAGGGTGTGCAGAATCCATATGGATATACAATCAGGATCAAGAGTAGGCCATTCAGCCCCTCAAGCCTGCTCCACCATTTAATAAGATCATGGCTAATCTGATAGTAACTTCAAATCTTCAATTCCAGGGAATTATGGTGCAGATTTGATGTTTAATATCAGCCAATGAGCAAAAGAGAAATGATCTCCAGTGCAGGAAAAAGAATTCCTGACCATTGGAAGATAAAGATGGTACATCAGAAGCACATAGCTGAGGGATGGGAAAAGGTGAAAGCTTCATTTAGACACAGTTGCAAGAAAATAACAGTAAAGTACCAAACACGGTTAAAATAAATCTACTACTAGAAAAATAGAGAGTCAAACAATGACAGAGGTAATCAGAGAGGGCAGAGGTGAAACAGAGCAATGGATGGATATGGATTCAGATCCAAAGGAAAGGAGTCAGACCAGCCTGAGAGATAGAACAGAGCACAAAAAACAGAGCATAGCACTAAAAGCACTGGATTGTAGATGAATGCTCAATAATACTCACTTCTGGAACTATTTGAAAACCTCCTGCTGCAGCTGGAAAGATATCAGAAGCATTGGAATCAGAGAAATCACAGACTTCAAATCTTCCAACTCCCTGTAAAAGGAGATGACAAGAGTCATGTGTCAACTGTGGTTAGAAAATAAGAGATAAACATTTTTCTTGGTTTGAGATTGCTCCCCTTTTAGGGGAGGATTATGTAAAATGGGATACGCTTACATTGGAAGTAATTCAAACAAGGTTCACTAAGCTGATTCCAGGCATGAAGTGTTTTTTTAAAATGAGGAAACATTGGGTAGGATGTATATATGCTCATTAGATTTTAGATAAATGTTGTAACTGAAGCATATAAGATTCTGTGGGTGCTTGACAGGATAGGTGCTGCAAGGATGTTTCCCCTCAGAGGGAAATGTGGAACTGCAGAGACAGTTTAAAAGGAAGGGTTGAAGACAGAGATGAGAAATCGCTTCGCTCAGAGGTCCAGTAGCCTGTGCAATTCTCTCCTTCAGTGAGCAATGGAAGCTGGCTCATTGAGTTTATATATTTTAACAACACCAGGTTACGCTTACTGTGTTTACCCCAGTCCAACTCCGGCATCTCCACATCATTGGGTATATTCAGGGCTGTGTTATGCACCATTTTTACCGACAAGGGAGTGGTGGGTTGGGGAGGTTGGGGCTGGAGGAACATTGAGTGAAGGCAATGATCAGATGAAGCACTGAATGGCAGAGCAGCCTCGATGGGTGGAATGGCCTGACACATGCGCACTGATTCACATTGCCACCTACAGAAGGGCGGCAGTCGGCCCAGGCCCAACACGACCAGCTGCGGCTCCATTTGGTACAAACGGGGGGACCGGGATGTTCTTTCCCGGGATTTGAACAACGTGTTTCCGAAGCCTCTCCAACCGCCACATTCACCGCGCGCCGCTCTTCACCTCCTATTGACCCGGGATCCGAGTTCAAACCGGCTGTCGCCATTACCCGCACTGCGCATGCCCGAAACTCCGCCCCTCATTCAGTCTGATTGGTTGGAGGACCAGCCGGTCCCGCTCGGTCCTCCAGCCCCGCCCCTCATTCACTCTGATTGGTCCGGAGCTGCCGTCAATCTGTTCCCGGGCCCAGCGAGCTGGAGCATGCGCAGTGTCGATTCTGGATGGGGTCAGTTTGGTTGGAAACTGGCAACGGGTCAGATTCAGAAACGAGGTGAGCGGGAAACACTGGAGCCGGCGGGTAGTGTGGGAGGCTAAATAAACACACGGTGTAGGCCCAGAACCGTCAACGAAAAACCATCGGCCTTCCATTTGCCACACAGGAGCCGTCGTTTTGTTTCTTCTGTGGTTGAAGGCTCGGGTTAGCGCCGCCATCTTTATAGGGGGCAACATTCTGCAATGCGCATGCGCCATCTTGATAATGGGCCATGTACTGCAGTGCGCAGGCGCGGCCATTGTGGCTGGACTCTGGGGAGGATTCCCAGTCTCTGACCTGCTCTTGTTTTAAGAAGTCTCACACCTGGTTAAAGTCCAACAGGTTTATTTGGTAGCAAAAGCCACAAGCTTTCGGAGCGCTGCTCCTTCATCAGGTGGGTGGGAGTTCTGTTCACAAACAGGGCACAAAGACACAAACTCAATTAACAGAATAATGGTTGGAATGCGAGTCTTTTCAGGTAATCAAGTCTTAAAGGTACAGACAAGATCTGGAAAAGCCCAGATTTCATCCCTGGCCCAGGCCTGCGTCAGGCCCATCGACACGGCGAGTGAGGGGCTGGATCTGGAAAAGTCCAGGCTTCATCCCTGGCCCAGGCCTGCATCAGGCCCACTGATGTGGGGAGTGGTGGGGGGGAGGGGGCAGGGGCTGGATCTGGAAAAGCCCAGGCTTCATCCCTGGCCCAGGCCTGCGTCAGGCCCACCGACACGGGGAGTGAGGGGGTCAGGGGCTGGATCTGGGAAATCTCAGGCTTCATCCCTGGCCCAGCGCTGGGCTTAACCTGAACTCATGGCTGCAGCCAGCGTGCAGGTGGGGCAGCCAGTTTGAGCCGAGGGGGAGGATCAGTAAGTTTGTGGATGACACATGGAAGAGTAGGGGGGTTTTAGTTCAGTCGGGCAGCATGGTCGGTGCAGGCTTGGAGGCCCGAAGGGCCTGTTCCTGTGCTGTAATTTTCTTTGTTCTTTGACACAGATTGGCTGGGTGGTTAACAGTGAGACGGAGTGTCCTGGGTTACAGGAAGATATAGACAGAACGGTCAAACGGGCAGATAAGTGACAGATGGAATTTAGCTCTGAAAAGTGTGAGGTGATACACTTGAAAGGAGTAATTTGACAAGTCATAGAGGTTTGCAGCATGGAAGCAGGTCCTTCGGCCCGGTTTGTCCATGCCGCCCTTTTTTTTGGACCCCGTAGCTGGTCCCAGTTGCCCGCATTTGGCCCTCTATACCCACCTTACCCATCGGTTTAAGAAATAAGGAGAGGCTGGATAGACTGGGACCTTTTTCTCTGGAGCGTAGGAGGCTGAGGGGTAAACTTATAGAGGTCTATAAAATAATGAGGGGCACAGATCAGCTAGATACTCAATATCTTTTCCCAAAGGAAAAGGACTAAAAAGGACATGGCTGGTATGAGTGGGAGGCCAGTATACTGCATTCGGTGTGGGATGTGGGGGTTCCTGGAGACGACTTGCCTCCCGGAAGTCCATATCTGTGCCAGATGTGTGGAACTGCAACTCCTGAAGGATCGTGTAAGGGAGCTGGAGCTGAGGCTCGATGAACTCAGTTTAGTTAGGGAAAATGAGAGATTAATAGATAGAAGTTATAGTCAGGTAGTGACACCAGGGTCTCGGAAGGAAGACACGTGGGTCACGGTTAGGAGGGGTAATAGTCAGAAGGGTGATGTGCCAGAAAGTACCCCAGTAGCAGTCTCCCATAAAAGAAAGGGATGGGCAACAGATGGGAGAAGGGAAGGGAGTGAGCAGTCTGTGGAGGGATCCCCTGTGGTTGTCCCCCTCCAAAATAGGTATATTGTTTTGGATTCTGTGGAGGGGGATGACCCTCCAGGGGTAAGCCACGAGGACCAGATCGCCTCCACGGAGACAGGCTCAGGGGTCTGGAAGGGAAAGAAGGGGTTTAGGAGAGCGATAGTTGTGGGGGACGCAATGGTTAGAGGCACGGACAGGCGGTTCTGTGGGAGTGAACGAGAATCCAGGATGGTAGTCTGCCTCCCTGGTGCCGGGGTACTGGATGTCTCCGAGAGGGTAGGAAGCATATTTAAAAAGGAAGGTAGTCAAACCCATGTGATTGTACACATTGGTGAAAATGATGTAGGTAGGAAGAGCAGGGGGGTCATACGAGAGAAATTCAGGGAGTTGGGTGCTAGGCTAAAAAGTAAGGCCTCCAGGGTGGCAATCTCTGGACTGCTCCCGGTGTCTAGTGCAAGTGAGGCTCGGAACAGGGAGATTCTACAGTTGAACGCGTGGCTAAAGGCCTGGTGCAAGAGGGAGGGTTTTAAATTCATAGATAACTGGGAAATCTTCAAGTCAGGATGGCAACTGTTCAGAAAGGATGGGTTACACCTCAACTGGAAGGGAGCAAATATCCTGGCTGGGAGTTTTGCTGGAGTGTTTCGGCAGGATTTAAACTAGTGTGGCAGGGGGGTGGGGAACAAAACAGTAGGTCAGTAAATACTGAGGCTGGGGTCGAGTTTGAGTCTGTGGTGAAGTTTGAGTCTGTGTGTGAAGTTTGAGTCTGTGTGTGAAGTTTGAGTCTGTGTGTGAAGTTTGAGTCTGTGGTGAAGTTTGAGTCTGTGTGTGAAGTTTGAGTCTGTGGTAAAGTTTGAGTCTGTGTGTGAAGTTTGAGTCTGTGTGTGAAGTTGGAGTCTGTGTGTGAAGTTTGAGTCTGTGGTGAAGTTTGAGTCTGTGTGTGAAGTTTGAGTCTGTGAGTGAAGTTTGAGTCTGTGGTGAAGTTTGAGTCTGTGTGTGAAGTTTGAGTCTGTGTGTGAAGTTTGAGTCTGTGTGTGAAGTTTGAGTCTGTGTGTGAAGTTTGAGTCTGTGTGTGAGGTTTGAGTCTGTGGTGAAGTTTGAGTCTGTGGTGAAGTTTGAGTCTGTGTGTGAAGTTTGAGTCTGTGTGAAGTTTGAGTCTGTGATGAAGTTTGAGTCTGTGTGTGAAGTTTGAGTCTGTGGTGAAGTTTGAGTCTGTGTGTGAAGTTTGAGTCTGTGGTGAAGTTTGAGTCTGTGGTGAAGCTACAAACAGAAGCTGTTCTGTTTCAAATCAAACTGCGGGACTTGGAAGAAAATGATGAGAAGAGATTTTGCAAAGTCCCCTCCCCCACTCCCTCAGCTGGCAGCCCAGCACGCAGGCGCAGAGTGCGCTGCTGAGCCGAGCTGCCCGGAGCAGGCGCAGAGAGCGCTGTTGAGCCGAGCTGTCCGGAGCAGGCGCAGAGAGCGCTGCTGAGCCGAGCTGTCCGGAGCAGGCGCAGTGCGGCTGCAGCCAGCGGCCGCTCTCGATCTCTTTTTGGAGCAGCAGCCGCCGTAGAGAGAGGGGGGAGGGGGAGATCACCGAGCGGCTTCTCGCTCTGGCCGGAGCCGTCAGCCGGTTGCCTGGAAACCTTGGCTGGAGGAGGTGTATGGGGAGGGGAAACAATGGGAGGGGGCGGGGCTCCCGTGTCTGCGCGCCAGGGCCTGCGCACTGGAACTCCAGGACGTCACATCGGAACAGACTTATTCCTATTGGCTAATTCAGGCCAGGTTACATTGTGCCGTCACAATGCGGAAGTTGGCCAATGATTGAAATTTCCTCCTCTGGACAACATCTGGGAGGAAATCAATGTTTCCCCCTTTCCATTTCTTTCCTCATTCTGGGGGAAATTGGGGACTTGCAGCAACTGAAGGGTAAGGAAGTGAATCCAGGGAGGCTGCAGACTCTGGAAAGCTGACAGACGAAGACCGGATTCAGGAACAGGAGTAGGCCCAGGTATATTTTTCTTTCTCTCTCAAAGACATTGACATCCTTTAGCTCCCTCAGTTTGACATTTATTTATCTGGCTAATAGGATAGCTTCTAACCCAATCTTCACAATTAAAGGGGGCGTTTTCCCAGAAGAGGGCTAACATTCAAATGAACAGTAAATTCGGGAGAGACATATGTTTAATGTAGTTATGTGGTCTATATTATATTACTTATGATTCCTTATTTTTTTGTCTTGTAATATATAGTAGTGTATCAACGAAATCTATTTCCAGTGATGCAACATAGAAGGAATCAATTTGGCAACTCAAATCCATGCCAACTCTCTGTTGAGCAATTCAGTCGGTCCCATCCCCCCCATCTATATCCTCATTCCCCTGAGTTTCACGTCACAATGGAATGGATGAGAGTTCCAGATGAGCTGAGATTGGGGTGGAGTCGGGCGATGTCACTGAGGTGGAAATAGCTGGTTTTGATGATGATGTGGATATTGTGGCTGGAACCTCATCTTGGGGTGAAATATCTCACTATGGTTGTGAACAGCCTGGTTCAGCCTCAGACATTTGCCAGGAGGAGAGATAAAGTTGTTGGCGAGGGAGTGGAGTTTGTAGTGGGGACTGAACACAATGGGTTCAGACTTCCCAGTATTTATATGAAATAAATTTCTGTTCTCTTAGTACTGAATGGCAGACAAGTCAGAGTGGTATGTGGCCTAATTCTGCTCCTATGTCTTATGGTCTTATGATGGTGTTCACATCCACCTTGGTCTTTCTAGGTGGTGGAGGTTGAGGGTGTGGGAGATTCTGCCAAAGTTTTCATTGAGTTCTAGATGTATAAAATCCCTCTCCTTCACCCCGGCCACTTCTAGTTCTCTCTCTCTCCACTCACAATGCCGAGAGTCTTATTTAGACCAGGTGACAGATTTCCTTACTTGACGGGCAACTTGGGTTTTTATGACAATCCGTGTCTATGTGGGTTTCCTCCAGGTGCTCTGGTTTCCTCCCACAGTCCAAGATGTGTAGATTAGATGGGTTGGCCATTGCCCCTTAGTGTCCCAAGATGTGTAGGTTAGTGCATTAGCAAAGGTAAATTGCTCTTTAGTGTCCGAAGATATGTAGGTTAGATGGATTAGCCATTGTAAATGTGTGACGGTATGGGGATAGGGTGGGAGAGAGGGCCTGAGTAAGATATTATGTCAGAGATTCGGTGCAGACTCAATGAGTTGAATGGCCTCCTTCTGCACTGTAGGGACTCTATGATAATGTGGGAAAATGTGAAATTGTTCATTTTGGAAGGGAGAACAAGGGAGTATTATTTAAATGGGGGAAAAACCTGTAAAGCTGCAACACAACAGGACTTGGGGTACTTTTGCACAAAACACAGAAATCTAGCACACACGTGCAGTTGGTAATCAGGAAGGCTAATGGAAAGTTGGCCCTTATTTCAAGGGGTTGGAGTATAAGAATAGGGAAATCTTGCTACAACTGTACAAGGTTCTGACGAAACCATATCTGGAGGACTGTGAGTAGTTTTGGTCTCCTTATTTAAGGAAAAATATTATTTCATTGGAGGCAGTTCACAGTAGATTCACGAGGATTATCCCCGTTATGGAGGAATTGTTTTATGAGGAAAGGTTAAACAGTTTGGGACTCTCCTCATTGGAATTTAGAAGAATGAGAAGTGATCTCTTTGAAGGATATCAGATTCTTAAGGGACTTGAGAGGGTAAATGTTGAGTGGACGTTTCCTCTCATGGGAAGTCTAGGACCAGAGGGCACAATCTCAGAATAAAAGGTGCCAATTTAAGATTGAGATCAGGAGGAATTTCTTCTCTGAGGGTTGAGAGTCTTTGGAACTTGCTACAGAGAGCTGTGGGGGCAGAGTTATGTGTATATTTAAGGCCAAGATAGATAGATTTTTGATCAGTATAGAAATCAAGGGTTACGTTACGGGGAAACGGTAGGAAAGTGGATGTGAGGAAAGTCAGATCAGCTATGACCCTGTTGAATGGGTGACATTCAGTCCCTTCTCTGCAGGACATCAGTGAACTAGTTTTTATGACAATCCAGCAGTTTCCACGGTCATTTTTTTTCCTAGTGTCAACCCCACAAATTACCATATTCATTCAGTTCAATTTCACAACCTGTCTTTGTGTTTTTGTGGGTTCTCTCTCACTCTTATTTTTCTGTTTTCAATCAATTTCACAGGGTTTTAGAAGGAGAGGATTTGCAGTGAGGAATCAGGGCAAACAGAATCTAATGACTTAGAGGAGGGGGCTGAAGGGTGGATCAGTAAATTTGCTGATGACTCCAAGATTGGTGGAGTAGTGGATGAGGTGGAGGGCTGTTGTAGGCTGCAAAGAGACATAGATAGGATGCAAAGCTGGGCTGAAAAATGGCAAATGGAGTTTAACCCTGATAAATGTGAGGTGATTCATTTTGGTAGGACTAATTTAAATGTGGATTACAGGGTCAAAGGTAGGGTTCTGAAGACTGTGGAGAAACAGAGAGACCTTGGGGTCCATATCCACAGATCTCTAAAGGTTGCCACTCAAGTGGATAGAGCTGTGAAGAAGGCCTATAGTGTGTTAGCTTTTATTAACAGGGGGTTGGAGTTTAAGAGCCGTGGGGTTATGCAGCAACTGTACAGGACCTTGGTGAGACCACATTTGGAATATTGTGTGCAGTTCAGGTCACCTCACTATAAGAAGGATGTGGAAGCGCTGGAAAGAGTGCAGAGGAGATTTACCAGGATGTTGCCTGGTTTGGAGGGTAGGTCTTATGAGGAAAGGTTGAGGGAGCTAGGGCTGTTCTCTCTGGAGCGGAGGAGGCTGAGGGGAGACTTAATAGAGGTTTATAAAATGATGAAGGGGATAGATAGAGTGAACGTTCAAAGACTATTCCCTTGGGTGGATGGAGCTATTACAAGGGGGCATAACTATAGGGTTCGTGGTGGGAGATACAGGAAGGATATCAGAGATAGGTTCTTTATGCAGCGAGTGGTTGGGGTGTGGAATGGACTGCCTGCAGTGATAGTGGAGTCAGACACTTTAGGAACATTTAAGCGGTTGTTGGATAGGCACATGGAGCACACCAGGATGATAGGGAGTGGGATAGCTTGATCTTGGTTTCAGATAAAGCTCGGCACAACATCGTGGGCCGAAGGGCCTGTTCTGTGCTGTACTGTTCTATGTTCTATGTCAAACATTACATCAGGATCTGACAGAGCTGCTCAGTTAAAGGTAACTTGATTATCATTCGGATTTTAAACATTGAAGAAAAAAATATTGGTCACAGTGGATGAAACTGTTCTCTGTGTGGGCCAGGCTTCAGCTGATTATCCGTCCTCACAAAAGACAAATGTAAATATTTTGGAGAGGCCGAAGGGCCTGTACTGCGCTGTAATGTTCTATGTTGTAAACCGTGGAAAAGTTAAGGCTGTGAGCAGGGATTCAGTTACCTGTCTAAGTGGAAACTCATTGCGCAGTCACACCGGGGGGAGGCCATTCATCTGCTCTGTATGTTGGATGGGATTCACCATCATCCAACCTGGTGGCTCATTGACATATTCATACCGGGGGCAGATGGTGCAAATGCTGCAGAAGTGGGAAGGGATTCACTCAGTCATCCTGCCATATGACACACAAACAAGTTCACACTCTGGAGTGATTTTGTCAATTGCCCAGACTATGAGAAAAGCTGTAAAAGTTCCAGGGAAGTGATATCCCATCAATGTATTCACACTGACGAGAGACTGTTCCGGTGCTCTCACTTTGGGGACTGAGTTCAGATAATTATTTCACCTCACAGTACATCAGCAAATTCACATTGCGAGAGGTTATTCCTCTGCTCTGACTCAGTTGAAAAATTTACAAGTAAATCACTATTTGTTATGGATCAAAGAAAGATACCTTATTAGAAGAGTAAGAGTTACAAGCTAAAACAAGCTAAGTTCCAGAATATTAAACATCCAGTCCAGTTACAGAGATTGTAAACATCAACAGAAACAAACCCAAACTATCAGAATGAACAGAGTTCAGTCTTGGATGTCATTAACAGCAGCAGAATCCAATCCCAGTAATCACTGCTGAACTTGCCGGTGTGTCAGCCGATTGGATGATCGATTGTATCTTTCTCACATGTGGAGCAGGAGTCTGGTCTCTCCCCAGTCTGAACTCGCTGGTGTGTATCTTGGAGGTGATGGTTTTCCCAGGCACCGGCTGCTCTTGTCTTTCCAGTGGGTGGAGTTATGGGTTTGGGAGATTCTTTCGAAATTCAAATTCAGTTACGGATCTATGAAGTTCATCTCTTTTACCCTCTCCTTCGCCTCTCTCTCTCCTCCCATAGAAGCCAGAGTCTTGTGTATGCCCCGACTGGTTGGCAGGTTCCCTTCCCTAAAGAACATTCGTGAACCAGTTGGGTTTTTATGAGATGCCAGCAGTTTTCAGGGTCACCTTTTCCTAGCGCTGGCCCCACAAATTACAAGATTAATTTAGCTCAATTTCACAACCTGCCTTTGTGTTTTTCTGGGTTCTCTTTTATATTTCCTTGATTCTGTCTTAAATTCATTTTACAGAATATTTGAAATGTTCACGATCAGGAAAGTCAAACCAAACATCACATCAAAATCTGACAGAGTCACTCGATTCATCAGGACTTGAATATCATCGGCCTTTGAACATGGAAGCAAAAAGCACCGTTCACACCAGGGAGAAACGGTGGAAATGTGTGGACTGTGGGAAGGGATTCAGATCCCCATCTGAGCTGGAAATCCATCGACGCAGACACACCGGGGAGAGGCCGTTCATTTGTTCCGTATGTGGGAAGAGATTCGCTCAGTTCATCTGCCTTCAGCTGCATGAGCGACTCCACACCGGGGAGAGGCCGTTCACCTGCTCGGTGTGTGGAAACGGATTCACTCGCTCATCCCACCTGCTGAAACACCAGCAAGTTCACACTGACAAGAGAGAGTTTCAGTGCTCCAATTGTGAGAAGAGCTTTAAAAGCCCACACGGACTGAGGGAACACCAGCGCATTCACACCGAGTACACACTGTTCAGCTGCTCACAGTGTGGGAAGAGTTTCAGGACAGCAACCCACCTTCAGACACACCAACGAG
Organism: Mustelus asterias; assembly: GCF_964213995.1. Classification (NCBI taxonomy): domain Eukaryota; kingdom Metazoa; phylum Chordata; class Chondrichthyes; order Carcharhiniformes; family Triakidae; genus Mustelus; species Mustelus asterias. The sequence continues at coordinate 817,400 of NW_027590136.1, forward strand.
TTCACACTGACAAGAGACCTTTTAAATGTCCAGAGTGTGGGAAGTGCTTTAAAAGTTCTGGTGAACTGATGTCCCATCAGCTTGTTCACACTGAGGAGAGACCGTTCAAGTGTTCTCACTGTGGGACTGGGTTCAGGCGATCATCTCATCTCACTGTACACCAGCGAATTCACACTGGGGAGAAGCCATTCATCTGCTCCAAGTGTGGGAAGGGATTCAGTCAGTCCTCCAACCTGCTGACACACCAACAAATTCACACTGAGGTGAGGCCGTTCACCTGCTCCGAGTGTGGAAAGGGATTTGCACGATCATCCCACCTGCTGACACACCAGCACATTCACACTGGGGAGAGGCCGTTCACCTGCTCCGAGTGCGGGAAGAGATTTACCGAATCATCCAATCTGGTGAAACATCAGCGAGTTCACAGATGACGGTTCTGCTCTGATTCTGCTGTTGTTCATCAGATTCAGGACTGAACCTTGTTCATTCTGACATTGGGGAAGTGTTGATGATGTTGCTGCAAAGTACAGTAACTGGGCTGGAGTCGACAGAATTTGCATTCATATAGCACCTTTCACAACCTCAGGACATCTCTGTGTACAGTCAGCTTCCACAAACAGCAATGTGATGAGGGGCAGTGACCTGTTTTCAGTGAGATTGGGTGAGGGGTAATATTGGTCTCAGCGGGGTAAACCACATCAACAATGTGATAATGAGCAGTGTTCTGTTTGCAGTGAGATTGGGTGAGGGGTAATATTGGTCTCAGCGGGGTAAACCACATCAACAATGTGATAATGAGCAGTGTTCTGTTTGCAGTGAGATTGGGTGAGGGGTAATATTGGTCTCAGCGGGGTAAACCACACCAACGTGATAATAAGCAGTGTTCTGTTTTTAGGGAGATTGGGTGAGGGGTAAATTGGTCTCAGCAGGGTGAGCTCCCTGCTCTGCTTCCAAATAGAAGCCGTGTGATCTTTCACTCTGCCTGAGAGAGCAGACGGGACCCTCGGGTTAACATCCTCATATTAGTGAAGTGAAGAACCTTCATTCTGAGACAATTGAAGAATCAGCACTTAATCAATAGATGTACTTGTCAGACTGGTAATATAACCTGTAACACAAAGTTTGTAATGTTTTATTATAATAAGTAATATGATTTTACGTACACTGGTCATAAATCATGAGAACTGTCACATTATGTTTTCCAGCCAATCTCGAAAGATAAGGTAGAGCTCACAAAACATTTATGGCTTTGACAAGTTACATTAAGTTGGGAATAAATGGGACCTTACCCAAGCTGCCTCATTTATTCAGGAGACCTTTGTACTCAGACATCAGGAGATGCTCGGAGGTGTCAGGGGCCAATCAGACAATTAAGTTAATCAATTATCATTCAACACTGAGGCTAATTTGAGTTAAGCAAATGTGAGTTGAAGGGGTTAAAATAAAGGTTTTGAGTGGCCAATCTGTTAACATGTCCTTGTCTGATGATCATTTCATGTCTTTGGCCTGATCAACCGAGGAAAGTTGTGAGAAGTCTGTTTCATTGTTAAAGATGAGCTTTCTCCTCCTCCTGTCAATCACTGATTCAAACTTTGCTTTTTATCTTTCTAACTTGTTACCTTTTTACCTTCTTAATGGTTAATAAATCTTCTGAATTTACCAATTAGAATGTTCATTCTGGCCAGAGAGTTAAATATTGTAGATTTAATTTAAAATTGGGGATTTATTGCAAACAACTTCTACCTGATAAATCAACTCCAAAGTGCAAATGCTGCCTGGATTTGGTGTCTTGGTGTAAGTGGTCCCTGGATTTGGTTTCTCAGTACATGTGGGCCCCGCACTGCTTTCAACCCAACTGTCTGTCTCAGATCTTTCATTGATTTCAATTTAATGGAAACTGGGGATTGGGACCTGTCAACATTTGAAATATATTTACAAATGTTTGGAGGGTTTCTTACAGTTGGGACCTTTCTCTGTTCTGTCCACTCAAGATGTTGGGTAACAGACTTTCTCCTGTGAATATCCAGCTGGAGTTTTGGGCCCTGATGTGTTTCCTTGTTCATCTTGTTGACTCTAAATATTGAATCTTGTGGTTTCATACATCAGATAATCAAACTCCCAACACCAGATTGTCTTTAACTGACTTTATTACAGCACTGCAATAGTAGACAGAGTATAGTTACTTGTTCTACAGAACAGAGGTAATACCCTAGATTCAGAGCTCTCTATCCTGAGCAAGCTATTCAGTTGTGTCAAATTGCTACAGAAGAGTCAATGATAAAACCAGACTGACCGCCCCGCATTGACCTAGGTTCCAGAAATGATAAACGCACACTGTTCCCAAGTTAATCCTGCAAAGAATTCCTGGCTAACAATTGGTGGCTTGTGCCAAAGTTGGCAGAGATTTTCTGAAAGACGTGGGTTCACCTCAACTTAAATGTAAAACTTAAAGTCAATTACAATTGTTGGGTTTAGTTGGGAGAGCTGATCTAAAAGGGACTTTCATTTACAACCAGCTACAGGACCATACTGGGTGCAAATATTGTTCCAAGCTTTACAGAATTTATTAAGTTAATCACGTAAGTACAAAATGCAAAACTTAACAAAGGCAGTGGAAGCAGTCAGTTCACTTTGTAACGCTGGCTCACAACTTCCAGCCGACTGAGGCGCTGTTTCTTGTTCTGTTGACGTCGTCTATCTTCTTCCTGCTCAGCTTCTCTGAGGTGTGAACTGGGCAGCTGAAAGCTGATGGTTATTAACCCTTTCTAGACACAGCCCCTGTGCACGATCAATGGTGTTCCTGAACTCTGGTTCACCATGATCAGTCCCTGACTTATTTAGGTGGTGTGTAATCAGTTTCTGATTGGTTTCTTAATGGTGATGGTCATCTACTGACCATTTCCTGCAATCTCCCGACTGGCCCTCTAATGTGTCAGTTACTTACGGAGTTTGCCCCACATTATAGCCTTTTCTGTGATTTCATTAAATTGTATGGCTTCGTACTGAGATAACGGGGGGCCTAAAGACATCTTCTTTGTCACTTAATTGAGAAAAGCAAGTTTATGGTGTCAAATCCTAATGGTTAACATTTGGGTTCATTGTCTCAAATGTCTCATTGATGTGTCGAACTTTTAGAGTTCTCATTGGGGCAGGTGACTATCAGTATATTTTGGTTAAAGAAAGTGCTTGCTGGTTTTTGTAGTGGTTGCCAGAGCTTGGAACACAGTTAATTAAAAGGACACAAAGTGACACACAGACTTAAACTAATACAGAAATTACAAAGTTACTTCAGATCTGAAATCCAAAGAAAGTGGGCATCAAATCAGTGTGTAAAAGGTGAGAGAGCAGGAAACACAAATACAGTATGATACATTCAATTGATAAATGTTCAAAACTAATGAGTCAGAATAACTACTGTGTGATGAAAACTAAACTGAAACCTTTAATTTTTCAAACCAATGATGGTTATATAGTCTGAAGGAAAGTGATTGCTTCTTTTAAGATATTACAAGTTAAAAGGATACATTAATTTACGACAGTGCTGAAGGTTTGAAACTTCACAGCTGGTTTCTTCACACAATATGGCCTCTAACTCAAGTATAACTGTTATTGTCAATGCTGAGGAATTAACAGTTCCAGACCTCAGCTCATCCAGAGTTGATGGGATCCACAGGACTCTGTAATTAATGTATAAAAGTGTAGCTTTACACCGGCCTAGGGTCATGTGATGTATTTCACTTGTCAAATGAGAATGCAGTTACAGACAAAGCCAGTTACATGATACTAATATATTATAATTAAGCAGAATATCGTATCAGGTTAATTGATTAATAAACTTCAATTACTTGATCATTACGCATAACTAAGCTACAAACTATTAACATGACCGTTCCTACAGTCAAACAGTCCAGTCAAGCAACAGGCTGACACAGTCATACTTTGAATCATATCTTACTGCCAATGTCTCACAGGAACAAGGAGCAGGATTCGGCTATTTGGTCCCTTGAGTCTGCTCCACCATTTAATCAGATCAGGGCTGATCTGATAGTAACCTTAAATCTGCATCCTGCCTACCCCCAATAATCTATCACCCACTTGCTTGCCAAGAATCTATCGACATCTGCCTTAAAAATATTCAAAGACTCTGCTTCCACCGCCTTTTCAGAAGAGCGTTCCAGAGGTTCACGACCCTCTGAAAGAAAATATTTCACTTCATCTCCGTTTTAAATGTGTGAACCCTTATTTTTAAACAGGGACCTCTAGCTCTAGATTCTCACACAAGAGGAAACATCCTTTCCACATCAACCTGTCAAGACCCTTCAGGATCTTCTATGTTTCGATCAAATTTATCTTACTCTTCTAAACTCCAGCAGACACAAACCTAGCCTGTCCAAGCTTTACCCATAATCCACACATTTCTGGCATTAGTCTGGTCAATCGACTGCTTCCAATGTATTTACATCCTTGCTTAAACAAGATGACCAATACTGTACACTGTACTCCAGATGTGGTCTCACTGGTGCTCTGGATAACTCAAGCATAACCTCCATATTTATGCAATCAATTCCCCTCACAAATGATAGCTTTCCTAATTACTTGCTTTACCTGCTTACTAGCTTTTTGTGATTCATGCAAAGAACAGCACAGGAACAGGCCCTTCGGCCAACGCTGATCACACTGTCCTCTCGAGACCAACCACTTATATCCCTCTATTCCCCATCTGTTCATGTGTCTATCCAGATAAGTCTTAAATGTCACTAACGTATCTGCCTCAATCACCTCACTTGGCAGTGCATTCCAGGCCCCCACCACCCTCTGTGTAAAAAACCTTCCCCCGCACATCTCCACTGAACCTTTCCCCCTTATCTTGAACTTGTGCCGCCTTGTAATTGTCATTTCTGCCCTGGCAAAAAGCTCCCAACTGTTCACCCTATCCACACCCCTCATAATTTTATAAACGTCTATCAGGTCACGCCTCCGCCTCCGTCTTTCCAGGGAGAACAATCCCAGTTTATTCAATCTCTAGGACACCCAGATCCCTCTGCATCTCAGAGCTCTACAATCTCTCACCATTTAGATAATCTGCTTCCCTTTTATTCTTCCTGCCAAAATGTTCTGTCCTACCAGCAGTTCAGACCTGAGTAGGGGGAGCAGCACAGAGGTGTACAGTGCAAGGAAGTCATCCTGGGAGTCCTCAACTTGAAATTCTTTTTTATTCATTCGTGGGAAATGGGCATTGCTGGGTGGCCAGCATTTATGGTCCAGTCCTTGTTGCCCTTGAACTGAGTGACTTGCGAGGCCATTTCAGAGGGAGTCACATGTAGGCCAGACAGGGTAAGGAGAGCAGATTTCCTTCCCTGAAGGGCATTAGTGAACCAGATGGGTTTTTTTTACGATAATCAACAATGGTTTTATGGTCATCAATAAATTCTTAATTCCAGATTTTTTTATTGAATTCAAATTCCACCAACTGATGTGGCAGGATTCGAAACCCGGTCCCCAAATCATTAGCTGAGTTTCTGGATTAACAGTTCAGCAATAATACCACCAGTCATCACCTCCCCTAGTTCAACATGGAGTGTAGGAGAACAAGTCAGGAGCAGCACTGGGCACCCTAAAACTGAGATTCCAACCTGGTTACTCTGTAACATGGGACTATAAGCATGCTAAACAGCAGAGGCAGCATGTTCCAGGCAGGACCAAGCGATCCCACAAACAACGGATCAGATCAAAGCTGCAGTCCCCCCACATCCAGTCCTGAATGGTGGTGGACAAGAGAAAGCTCCACAAACACCACCATCCTCAATGACTGGGGAAAGAAGTGGATCAGTGCAAACAACTGTGATTTGTGTTTGGTGATCGCGGATGTGTTACTGATGCCTTCCATGGATTCCAAGGCCAGGAAAGACACTCTGGAAGGTATGGGGAGCTGGGACTTGTCCAGGAGAGTAACAAGGTATGAAAACTGAAATAATCTAGAACTAGGAAGGAGAAAAGGCCACAAAAATGCAGCAATTGGTAACAAGACATTGATTAATATTTTCTTATCCTGGAGAAATGAAGGTCTCAGCTTTGTGTCTTAAACAATATTAGTTAATTTGACATTTATCCAGAGTAATAAACCCCAGCCCAGTTATAGCAATCACTAACATCAGCAAAAACACACCCCAACTGTCAGAATGAACATTGTTCAGTCCTGGATGTGAATAACAGCAGAATCCAATTCCTCCAGACACTTGTCAATTTGCTGGTGTGTTAGAAGATGGGTTGACTGAGTGAATCCCATCTCACACTCAGAGAAGGTGAACAGTCTCTCTCCATTGTGAGTGCGTTGGTGTCTCAGCAGGTGGGGTGAGTGAGAAAATCCCTTCCCACACTCAGAGCAAGTGAATGGTTTCTCCCCGGTGTGAATGTGCTGGTGTGTTTGCAGGTTGGATGAACGAGTGAATCCCTTTCCACAGTCAGAGCAGGTGAACGGTCTCTCCCCGGAGTGAACTTGCTGGTGTCTCAGCAGAACACTTGAGGTCTTAAAGCTCTTCTCACATTCAGAACATTTGAAAGGTTTCTTATCCGAGTGAACAAGTTGGTGTGATCTGAGACTGGTTAAATAAATGAATCCTTTTCCACACAAGGAGCAGGCGAACGACCTCTCCCCAGTGTGAACTCGCTGGTGTTTCTGGAGGCTGGATAACAGAGTGAATCCCTTCCCACACACTGTACATCTGAATGGCCTCTCCCCATTGTGAACTCGCTGGTGTATCAGCAGATCACTTGTGGTTTTATAACTCTTCTCACATTCGGAACATTTGAAAGGTCTGTTATCAGTGTGAACCAGTCGGTGTGTAGCGAGGTGGGATGATCGTGTGAATCCCTTCCCACACACACAGCAGATGAATGGCCTCTCCCCAGTGTGAGTGCGTTCGTGTTCAATGAGGTTCTGTGATCGTTTAAACAGCTTCCCACAATGAGAGCAACTGAACTGTCTTGCAATGTGAACAATCTGGTGCTTGACCAGGTCCTCAGAGCTTTTAGAGTTGTTATCGCTGTCAGAGTGGCTAAAAAGCCTCTCTTCAATGTGAACTTGCTGGTGGGTCAGCAGGTGGGATGACTGAATGAATCCCTTCCCGCATACGGAGCAGGTGAATGGTCTCTCCCCAGTGTGACTGCGGCGATGTATTTCCAGCAGCGATGGGTAACTGAATCCCTTCCCACAGTCCCCACATTTCCATGGTTTCTCCATAGTGTAGGTGTCCTTGTGTCCCTCTAGGTTAAACAATCTGTTCAAGCCTTGTCCACATAAAGAACTTGTGTATTATTTCTCAGTAAGGGAATCAAGGGTCATGGGGATAAGGCAGGAAAGTGGAGTTCAGGATTATATCAGATCAGTGAATAGTGGAGCAGACTCAATGGGCCCAACTCTGCGCCAAGATCTTCTCATCCTTTGGCTCTCTGCTGTGAATAATGACACTTTTTTAAAATCAGGCTGTGTAACTGGTTAAAGCTCTTTCCACAGTCAGTTCACTGGAACACTCTCACTTGGGTGTGTGTGTGTCTCGGTGCTTTTCCAGTCACACTGATGTTTGAAATCTTTCCTCACCGCCAAAACAGAAAAACATTTCTCCTTCCACATTTAAAGGTCAATGATATTCAGGTTCTGATGAACTGAGTGACTCTATCAGCTCTTGATGTGATGTTTGGTTTCAGTTTCCAATCTGCAATTCATCGCCCTTGTGGACCTTGTAAAAGACATTGACAGAGTCAGTATCATTGTCAGCACAGGATAAAAAGTCATAACAGACAATTCTCATTTCCATGGAATATTCTTTTCTCTCTTGTTTCCGCAATCTTGTGGTCCAATCAAACTTCCATCTCAACTAAACCAGAACTTTGTTTCCAGTGTCTATGAGACACTCTGTACCCTGAGTTGTGGGAGGTATCGAGTGTTCCAGTCGACACTGCACGGTTCTTCTCCAGGACCACGCGAGCATGGACAAGACCGTGGGAGAGAGGCCAACAACCTAGTTACCCCATGCTGATCTACAAATCACTGTTTTAACCAGCCCCAAGAGAGCAGGTCCAGGAAAAGGTCCTCTGACCTCCCAAGCCTCCTCCACATGGGAAGCCAATGATTAGGAGCATGGGGCAGAATAGAAGTGTAACTAAAAGTGGAGAAGCAGCTCCTTCAGGGACTGCAACCTCTCACACTGAATATGTACATGGTTCATGGACTCCTGCAAACATCAGCTGCAGGCTGGGAGCGGGTGAAACTGTTTAGACACCTGTTGCCCAGTTTGCTGGGAGGCACAGTGACACAGTGGTTAGACCTGGCTTCAGTTCCCGGATTGGGTCACTGTCTGTGTAGAGTTTGCAGATTATCCCTGTGTCTGTGTGGCTTTCCTTCAGGTGCTCAGGTTTCCTCCCACAGTCTGAAAGATGTGCTGGTTAGGTGCACTGGCCATGCTAAATTCTCTCTCAGTGGACCCGAACAGGCGCCGGAGTGTGGCGACGAGGGGATTTTCACAGTAACTTCATTGTCGTGTCAATATAAACCTACTTCTGACACGAATTGATCTTTCTCTACAGATTCATTATCCTGTCAATGTAAACCTACTTCTGACACGAAAGATCAATGTTAACTCTAATGTGCTGGAAACTAGGACCCGGTGGGAACTGTAAAATCTCAGCCCCGCCCTCACTATTGCGCAACGAAGACCCTGGCGCATGCGCCTCTCGCTGATCCAAGATAGCGGCCGTTAACCTGGACTTGGGCCTCCGGGCGGAAAAAGATCCGGAGCTGCAAACACGGAAGCACAGAGTCTCAATCGGGGTTTGAGGCGTCCACCAGGTGTTTAGAAACTCTCCCTATCCAGAGCCGGCTCCATCGCTCCCTCAGAGTTTCCGCTTCCTTCCCCGTGGCAAAGAGACAAAAAGAGAGACTCACCCCATCGCCATAACTGACGGTGCGCATGCGCCAGATCTGGTAATTCTGCGCCTGTGCGGTGCCTTCCTCAGGTGTAAATAGGGGACATTCACCACCGCGGCGAATGCTGGGTAAACCCTCCGTCATTGAAAGTCGTTATTGTTGACTGGTGATCTTTTTGCTGTGATGTGGAGATTGGGAGGAGGGTCGGAAAAGCTGTGCACAGATCCTTCATTCATCAGAAAGAACAGAAGTGGGAACTGGTGGATAATTTTGATTTATTATTGTCACGTTATGGTTTACAGTGAAAATTATTATTTCTTGTGAACTGTACAGACAAAGCATTCCATTCATAGAGCAGATAGGAGAGAAGGAAAGAAAAGGGTGCAGAATGTAGTGTTACAGTCATATCTAGGGTGTAGCAAAAGATCAACTTAATATAAGGCAGCTCCATTCAAAATTCTGATGGCAGTAGGGATTAAGCTGTTTTTGAGTCAGTTGGTACCTGATCTCAGACTTTTGTATCCTTTTTCCCAATGGAAGAAGGTGGAAGAGAGTATGTCTGGAAACATAGAAACCCTACAGTGCAGAAGGAGGCCATTCGACCCATCGAGTCTGCACCGACCACAATCCCACCCAGGCCCTACCCCCACATATTTACCCGCTAATCCCTCTAACCTACGCATCCCAGGACTCGAAGGGACAATTTTTAACCTGGCCAATCAACCTAACCCGCACATTTGGAGTGTGTGGGGTTCTTATTTGATTTGATTTATTATTGTCACATGTATTAGTGCACAGTGAAAAACATTATTCCTTGTGCACTATACAGACAAAGTATACTGTACATAGGGAAGGAAAGGAGAGAGTGCAGAATGTAGTATTACAGTCACAGTTGGGCTGTAGAGGAAGATCAAATTAATAAGAAGTAGGTCTATTCAAAAGTCTGATGGCAACAGGGAAGAAGGTGTTCTTGAATCGGTTGGTACGTGATCTCAGACTTTTGTACCTTTTTCTTGTCGGAAGAAGGTTGAAGAGAGTATGTCCGGGGTGTGTGACATTCTCGATTATGTTGGCTGCTTTTCCGAGGCAGCGGGAAGTGTAGATGGAGACAATGGATGGGAGGCTAGTTTGTGTAATGGACTGGGCAAATTCCCCAAAGTTTTCCACAAACAACAGCAAAATCCAACCACTTCAGTCAAATATAAACTCAGAAGCTGGTGTGACTGAGTGAAGTATTTATTTGAGTAACTGTCAGGATTGTTTTCTCATGGATATTCCAAGTCATTTTTAAAATTGTTCAATTGATTCTAGTCGTTGGCTAGACTAGCATTTATTGCCCATCCTTAATTGCCCTTGAAAAGGTGGTGGTGAGCTGCCTTCTTGAATCGCTGCAGTCTATGTGGCGTAGGTACATCCACAGTGTTATTAGGGAGGGAATTCCAGGATTTTGATCCAATGACAGTAAAGGAACAGTGACATATTTCCAAGTCAAGATGCTGAGTGGTTTGGAAGGGGACTTCCAGGTGATGGCTTTCCCATCTGTCCACTGTCCTTGTCCTCCTGGATTGCAGTGGTCATTGGTTTTGTTTCCTTGTTTTCCTTTCATCTGTGGAATTTGCTACCCCAAAGTGCGGTGGATGCTGGGCAGTGAGTAATTTAAGGAGGAGTTGGACAGATTTTTAATTGGTTATGGGTTGAAAGGTTATGGGAGAAGGCAGGAAAATGGGGATGAGAAGCATATCAGCCATGATTGAATGGCAGAGCGGACTCAAGGGGCCGAATGGCCTAATTCTGCTCCTATATCTTGTGAACGTATGAACTTGCAGGTTTCATACAGATTTGCAAATAAACAAAAAATTCTTTGGAAGTGGACATTACTGACAAGACCCAGGTATCTGTAATGAATTACTATAATTACTGTAATGAATTTTATTACTATAAAATGTCACACTATTTGTAACTCCCACAGTTGCGTGGACCTGCAGAGTTTCACTGGCTGTCTTGTCTGGAGACAATACACATCTTTTTAGCCTGTCTTGATGCTCTCTCCACTCACATTGTTTTGTCTCTTAAAGACTTGATTAGTTGTAAGTATTCGCACTCCAACCATTATTCATGTAAATTGAGTCTGTGTCTTTATATGCCCTGTTTGTGAACAGAATTCCCACTCACCTGAAGAAGGGGCTAAGAGCTCCGAAAGCTTGTGTGGCTTTTGCTACCAAATAAACCTGTTGGACTTTAACCTGGTGTTGTTAAACTTCTTACTGTGTTTACCCCAGTCCAACGCCGGCATCTCCACATCATGAATTACTATCACAGACTATTACTATCATATGTTACCAATCACCAATTGTCCTTTGTGATGGTGATAGTTGGCCTTCTTCTTGAACCTCTGCAGTCCGTAGGTGCTCCCACAATGCAAGAGTATTAGAATTTTAACCCAGTCACGTTGAAGGGATAGTGATATTTGTCCAAGTCAGGGAGTTGTGTGGTTTTCCCATGTCCCAGCTGCTCTGGTACTTCCAGGTGGAGAAGATTGTGGGTTTAGGAGATTCTGCCAAAATCCTGGTTGAGTTGCTGATGTATAAAGTCTCTCTCCGTCACCCTCCTCCCGACCTCTCCCTCTTAGACCATAAGACATAGGAGCGGAAGTAAGGCCATTCGGCCCATCGAGTCCACTCCACCATTCAATCATGGTTGATTTCAACTCCATTTACCCGCTCTCTCCCCATAGCCCTTAATTCCTCGAGAAATCAAGAATTTATCAATTTCTGTCTTGAAGACGCTCAACGTCTCGGCCTCCACAGCCCTCTGTGGCAATGAATTCCACAGACCCACCACTCTCTGGCTGAAGAAATTTCTCCTCATCTCTGTTCTAAAGTGACTCCCTTTTATTCTAAGGCTGTGCCCCCGCGTCCTAGTCTCCCCTGTTAATGGAAACAACTTCCCTACGTCCATCCTATCTAAGCCGTTCATTATCTTGTAAGTTTCTATCAGATCTCCCCTCAACCTCCTAAACTCCAATGAATATAATCCCACGATCCTCAGACGTTCATCGTATGTCAGGCCTACCATTCCTGGGATCATCCGTGTGAATCTCCGCTGGACCCGCTCCAGTGCCAGTATGTCCTTCCTGAGGTGTGGGGCCCAAAATTGCTCACAGTACTCCAAATGGGGCCTAACCAGTGCTTTATAAAGCCTCAGAAGTACATCCCTGCTTTTGTATTCCAAGCCTCTTGAGATAAATGACAACATTACATTTGCTTTCTTAATTACGGACTCAACCTGCAAGTTTACCTTTAGAGAATCCTGGACTAGGACTCCCAAGTCCCTTTGCACTTTAGCATTATGAATTTTGTCACCGTTTAGAAAATAGTCCATGCCTCTATTCTTTTTTCCAAAGTGTACGACCTCGCACTTGCCCACGTTGAATTTCATCAGCCACTTCTTGGACCACTCTCCTAAACTGTCTAAATCTTTCTGCAGCCTCCCCACCTCCTCAATACTACCTGCCCCTCCACCTATCTTTGTATCATCGGCAAACTTGGCCAGAATGCTCCCAGTCCCGTCATCTAGATCGTTAATATATAAAGAGAACAGCTGTGGCCCCAACACTGAACCCTGCGGGACACCACTTGTCACCGGTTGCCATTCTGAGAAAGAACCTTTTATCCCAACTCTCTGCCTTCTGTCTGACAGCCAATCGTCAATCCATGTTAGTACCTTGCCTCGAATACCATGGGCCCTTATTTTACTCAGCAGTCTCCCGTGAGGCACCTTGTCAAAGGCCTTTTGGAAGTCAAGATAGATAACATCCATTGGCTCTCCTTGGTCTAACCTATTTGTTATCTCTTCAAAGAACTCTAACAGGTTTGTCAGGCACGACCTCCCCTTACTAAATCCATGCTGACTTGTCTTAATCCGACCCTGCACTTCCAAGAATTTAGAAATCTCATCCTTAACGATGGATTCTAGAATTTTGCCAACAACTCTTCACGCATAAAGGCTGGATTCTTGTTGTTGGCTCTGAAGAGGTGGAGGGTTCCTTTCCCTCAGTGCACTGGTAAACAGTTTGAGGCTTTGTCACAATCCAGCAGCTTTCATATCCACTATTTCCCAGTCCCAATCCCACAATTTACCAGATTAGATCAACTCACTTTCACATTTTGTCTTTGTATATTTATGGCTTGTCTCTCATGTTTCCCTCTTTCTGTTTTCAATTCATTTTTCAGGGGATTAGAAGGTGAGGAATTACAGAAAATTGTACATCAAGGATCACATCAAGATCAGACAGAGAGCTTTGATTCATCAGGATCTGAACATCATCGGCCTTTGAACATGGAAGGAAAAAGCACCGTTCACAGAGAGGAGAAACCGTACACGTGTTCTGTGTGTGGACAAGGCTTCAATCGATCATCTGACCTGTCGAGTCACAAGCGCAGTCACACCAGGGAGAGACCGTATAAATGTGGAGACTGTGGGAAAGGATTCAATTATCCAGTTGACCTGAAAAATCACCAACGCACTCACACTGGAGAGAGACCTTTTACCTGCCCTGTGTGTGGGAAGGGATTCACTCAGACAGCTGGCCTGTTGATTCACCAGCGCATTCACAGCAGGGAGAGGCAGTTCACCTGCTCTGAATGTGGAAAAGGATTTACTCAGTCATCGGCCCTGCTGATACATCGGCACATTCACACAGGGGAGAGGCCCTTCACCTGCTCCGTGTGTGGGAAGGGATTCACAGATTTCTCTGCCCTGCAGAGACACCAGCGAGTTCACACCGACAGGAGAGAGAGAGTTTAAATGCACTGAGTGTGGAAAGAGTTTTAAAACTCCACGCACACTGCGGGAGCACCAGTACATTCACACCGGTTCCACACCGTTCAGCTGCTCCCACTGCCAGAAGGGGTTCAGGACATCATTCCACCTTGTGGCACATGAGCGCGTTCACACTGGAGAGAGGCCATTCACCTGCTCTGAATGTGGGAAGGGATTTAACCGATCATCCAACATGCAGAAACACCAACGAGTTCACAGTGAAGAGAGACCGTTTAAATGTCCAGACTGCGGGAAGGGCTATAAAAGTTCTGAGGAACTGCGTCACCATCAACGTATTCACTCTGACGAGAGACCATTCACGTGTTCTCACTGCGGGACTGGCTTCAGGCGATCAGGCGACCTCACTGTACACCAGCGAATTCACACTGGGGAGAGGCCGTTCACCTGCCCTGTGTGTGGGAAGGGATTCACTTGTTTATCCTCTCTCACTTCACACCAACTTGTTCACACAAATGAGAGACCGTTCAGATGTTCTGACTGTGAGAAGAGCTTTAAAAGCAGAAAACTTCTGCTCGCACACCAGCGAAATCACTCTGAGGAGAGATCGTTCACTTGCACTGAGTGTGGGAAAGGATTCACCCGGTCATCCACTCTGCTGAGGCACCAACAAGTTCACAGTGAGGAGAAGCCGTTCACTTGTTCAATGTGTGGAAAGGGATTCATCCAGTCATACAACCTGGTGAGACACCAGCGAGTTCACCAGTGATCACAGGGGTGTGATTCTGCTGTTATTGCTGCTGTTAATTGCATCCCAACTAAATTATGTTTATACTGATAGTTGGAGTTTTTCTGATGTAAATCAACCCTTTTGGACTTGTAGAATACCCCACAGCATCTCCCATTCATGTGTCAATAAATCTTCACGCCTGCAGACCTTGTTTTAAATTTAAATCACTCAGAAACTGTATTGAACTAAGATGAACAATAAACAGATCACAGTCCAATCCCCTGTGTGAATGTGCCGATGTATCAGCAGGCCGATGACTAAAGTCTGTTTTGTAACTTCAGGATAAGGATTTGAAAGCTCTGAATGTTGGTCCTCTCATATGTAGGCTGGAGCTATTTGATAGGATGTTAATAGCTGTAAACTTGTCAGATGTCGAAAGAATTACTATTGGAGTAAACTCGCCCATTTATAACCTCAGACTCTGGTCCCTATTGTAATGAACAAGTAACACAGTGGAATAGCGGGATAAATATGTGGGGCTACGGGGATAGGGCCTGGGTAAGATCTCTGTTGGAGAGTCGGTGCAGACTCGATGGGCCCTGTACCCTTGTGCATTTACCCTGCTAACCCCCCCTAACCTACACATCTTTAGACGCTAACGGATAATTTAACATGGCCAATCCACCTAACCTGCACATCTTTGGAATGTAGGAGGAAACGGAAGCACCCAGAGGAAACTCAGACACAGGGAGAACGTACACAGAAACCCACTGCTCTCAGGCAGCAGTGCTAACCACTGTTCCACCGTGCAGCCCTTCATCTGCTGCTGAATCCCACATCCACACATTACCGCCAGACTTGACAATTTCAACACATTCCTGACTGGTCTCCCACATTCTGTAATTTTGAGATAATCCAAAATGTCCTCATGTCTTGCAGACGCTTCCTCCATCTTCACAACCCCCTCTTCTAATTCTGGACCTCTGTGCAGCCCCTTTGCAATTCCTGCAGCATTGCTGGCCTGCGGACTAATGTATGGTTCAATTCCCATTCCAGCTGAGGTCGGTGTCGGAGCTGTCTCCTCACCCTGCCCAAGAGTGGATGGTAACGGCAGCCTACTACTGACACAAACTGCCAGGAAAACAGCTCTGGATGACACATCAGCAGACATTTGGTGTTCCAAATGCTTGAAAAATGTTAACCTGTGTGAAATTGAGGTGTATTCCAGACTAATTTAAATATAGGATGAGTGTCATTGCTTATTTAGTCACTGCTATAAACAGCGGAATTCTCACTTTGTAAACCTCAGCTTGAAGGAATAAAGTGAATAAATTGGGATATTAACTTTTACCATTATCCATCTGAAGCCAATGGACTCCTTTTTCCCCGTCCTGATGTGACACTGGATCTTCTTAGGTTTGAAGAAGAAACTTAACCTTAGGGCACTGGGTGGTACAGTGACCCAGTGGTTCGCACTGCTGCCTCACAGCGCCAGGGATTTGGATTTGATTCCCAGCTTGGGTCACTGTGTGGAGTTTACACATTTTCCCCGTGTCTGCGTGGGTCTCCTCCGGGTGCTCCGGTTTCCTCCCACAGTCCAAAAGATGTGCTGGTTCGGGTGCATTGGCCATGCTGAATTCTCCCTCAATGTACCCGAACAGGTGCCGGAGTGTGGCGACTCGGGGATTTTCACAGAAACTTCATTACAGTGTGAATGTAAACCTTCTTGTGACACATAAATAAACTTTACTATTGGCCTCAGTACCCGAGACCTGGCAGGATGGCAAGAATGGCCTGGGGCTCCAGTGAGGTGTACTGGAGGGGCCGGAGTGGGCAAGAGGTGACACTGGGAGGAGCAGCAGCTGGGAGGCCTACAGCGACCCCTGGTGGACAGGAGGGGAAACAGCAGCAGTGCAGTCTGCGCAAAAGCTTCCCCAGTTCAGCTGATCAGAGTGACTGGGAACCTCTTCAAATGTAAACTTCAGCTTCTCACATTCACCCCCATTCATCCCTCTCTCCCCCCATCCACCTCACTCTCCCTCCCTTCTCCATCCCTCCCTCTCACCATCCATCCCTTTCTCCCTCCTCCCATCCCTGTAAGTTTCAGGGCAATCCTCCATATTTTAAAAGGACTCAGGAGAAACCTGACAGTTTAAAAGTGATGTGGAGATGCCGGCGTTGGACTGGGGTGAACACAGTAAGAAGTCTCACAACACCAGGTTCAAGTCCAACAGGTTTATTTGGTAGCAAATACCATAAGCTTTCGGGGCGCTGCTCCTTCATCAGATGGAGTGGAAATGTGCTCTCAAACAGTGCACAGAGACACAGAATCAAGTTACAGAATACTGATTAGAATGCGAATCCCTACAACCAGCCAGGTCTTACAGGTACAGACAATGTGGGTGGAGGGAGCATTAAACACAGGTTAAAGAGATGTGTATTGTCTCCAGACAGAACAGCTAGTGAGATTCTGCAAGTCGAGGGGGCAAGCTGTGGGGGTTACTGATAATGTGACATAAATCCAACATCCCGGTTTAGGCCGTCCTCATGTGTGCGGAACTTGGCTATCAGTTTCTGCTCAGCGACTCTGCGCTGTCGTGTGTCGTGAAGGCTGAGAACGCTTACCTGAAGATCCAAGACTGAATGCCCGTGACGGCTGAAGTGTTCCCCAACAGGAAGAGAACAGTCTTGCCTGGTGATTGTCGAGCGGTGTTCATTCATCCGTTGTCGTAGCAGTTTAAAAGTGGCCAACTCTGGCTGTTGGCTGATAAAAACCTCCCAGAAGGTTCGGCAGGACAAACATAACCTGTCGGTGGACTGTGCTAAGAGAAAAAAAGGTGTGAGCCCACTGAATATGCAAGTGGCCAAAAAGGCAGACACACCAGTGATCGAATCATCAGAAGGACAAAGGACAGTAAACAGACCAGCAGGGAGTCCATGGCCACAG
Organism: Mustelus asterias; assembly: GCF_964213995.1. Lineage (NCBI taxonomy): Eukaryota > Metazoa > Chordata > Chondrichthyes > Carcharhiniformes > Triakidae > Mustelus > Mustelus asterias. The sequence goes on from NW_027590136.1 coordinate 834,779, forward strand.
AAATCGGCCCATCCACAGAAGACATTGAAATAACGACCCACGGGGGGTCAAGGCAGTTCCAGCCTTTTGTGTGTGGACTTGACTAAATTAAACTGAAACTGCCGGTGATTGAAAGCCCCATTGTCCTTGAAAATCACCTATTGGGACAGGGAAGGTGTTTTTGTTAAATTGAGCTCAGAGTCAAACAAGCAGAACCGAGCTCTCTTCCAGAATCACAAGCAGGGACACAGACAAGCAGGACCAAGCTCTCTTCCAGAATCACAAGCAGGGACACAGACAAGCAGGACCAAGCTCTCTTCCAGAATCGCAAGCAGGGACACAGACAAGCAGAACCAAGCTCTCTTCCAGAATCGCAAGCAGGGACACAGACAAGCAGGACCAAGCTCTCTTCCAGAATCGCAAGCAGGGACACAGACAAGCAGAACCAAGCTCTCTTCCAGAATCGCAAGCAGTGACACAGACAAGCAGGACCAAGCTCTCTTCCAGAATCGCAAGCAGTGACACAGACAAGCAGAACCAAGCTCTCTTCCAGAATCGCAAGCAGGGACACAGACAAGCAGAACCAAGCTCTCTTCCAGAATCGCAAGCAGTGACACAGACAAGCAGAACCAAGCTCTCTTCCAGAATCACAAGCTGAGAAGCAGACAAGCAGGACCAAGCTCTCTTCAGTTTCGACCCTGCACTAAGACATTTGAGCCGACCACAAAGGAACCCCTTTTAGAATTGTGAGTATCCCAGCCAACCTTGCGAAGCTCCCGAGGATAGGATAGAGGTTGAGGCAAGGGGAGGGGTGGTGTATTGTAATTTTAAAGTTCAGTAATACGTTGTACCCATTAGCATTTCTCCCATAGTGTAGTATAAAGTATAAGTTTTATTCATGTGTGGTGGGGTATTGAAGAGGTTGATTTTATTGTTAAATAAATCACTGTAAGTTTTGAAACTCATTTGGAGTTTGTCTTGCCTCTTGTTCTCTCATCAGTGCACTCTGACGAGGTCACGTTTTCAATATCCCTTACCATAAATCCGGAGTCTGGAACCGAGGGTGATCTGAGCGATTCGAACCCACTCACTCAAGGGAGACTGCTGGTCAGGAGATAAAGAACAGAGTCTCTCTGTTCTCTCTCTTGGAGACCTACACGAGTGGAGTGGGTGCAGAGTGGCCGTTGTCCCACTGACAATGGAGAGAATCACTCAGGCCTTGATGGCGGTTTTGGGATGGCTGTGTGATATAAGTATCAGGTTACCGGTCAGGTATAAACGGTGAGCCTGGTTCAGCGCTCTCTCCTGTGGAGTTGCCCCAGTGCAGCATTCCCCAGCCTTTGAAATTTCAAGGCCTGTAAGAGAGAGACACTCACAGCTATCGGCAGACCCTCAAACATCGGCCTGTAAGTGGAGTAACAAGGAAGATCCCGCTACATCCCTCCCTCCAATAAGAACCACTCACTGAGCACAGCAGTTTCAGCCTCATTCCCACAGTCTGTATTCCAGCCTTTATCACATCCACTCTGCTCCCAGATACTTTACACCATTAGATATTACACTTCAAACTTTATAATCTCTACAATTTACTATTTGTTCAAGGAGATGAGGGCGGCATGGTGGCACAGCGGTTAGCACTACTGTCTCACAGCACCAGGGACCTGAGTTCAATTCCTAGCTTGGGTCACTGTCTGTGCTGAGTCTGCACATTCTCCCTGTGTCTGCGTGGGTTTCCTCCGGGTGCTCCGGTTTCCTCCCACAGTCCAAAGATGTGCTGCTTAGGTTGACTGGCCATGCAAAATTGACCCCAGTGTTAGGAGGATTAGCAGGTTAAATATGTGGTGTTACGGGGATAGGGCCTGGGTGGGATTGTGGTTGGTGCAGATTCGATGGGCTGAATGGCCTTCTTCTGCACTGTAAGATTCTACGATTCTATGAGTTCACAAAATTAAAGTTAAAAGTTAAATTTATTTATTAGTCACAAGTAAGGCTTACATTAACACTGCAATGAAGTTACTGTGAAATTCCCCTAGTCGCCACACTCCAGCACCTGTTTGGGTCAATGCACCTAAATAGCGCATCTTTCAGACGGTGGGAGGAAACTGGAGCACCCGGAGGGAACCCACACAGACACGGGGAGAACGTGCAGACTCCATACAGACAGTGACCCAAGCTGGGAATTGAACCCGGGTCCCTGGCACTGTGAGGCAGCAGTGCAGACAGACAGTCAAGAAATCATCAATTCCACTCCCACCCGGAGCTATGGGGATATATTTAGAGTAACAGTTTTAACAACACCAGGTTAAAGTCCAACAGGTTTATTTGGTAGCAAATACCATTAGCTTTTGGAGCGCTGCTCCTTCGTCAGATGGAGTGGAAATCTGCTCTCAAACAGGGCACAGAGACACAAAATCAAGTTACAGAATACTGATTAGAATGCAAATCTCAACAGCCAACCAGTTCTTAAACATACAGACAATGTGAGTGGAGGGAGCATTAAGCACAGGTTAAAGAGATGTGTATTGTCTCCAGACAGGACAGCCAGCAAGTCCAGGAGGCAAGCTGTGGGGGTTACTGACAGTGTGACATAAAGCCAACATCCCGGTTTAGGTCGTCCTCATGTGTGCGGAACTTGGCTATCAGTTTCTGCTCAGCGACTCTGCGCTGTCGTGTGTCGTGAAGGCCGCCTTGGAGAATGCTTACCCAAAGATCAGAGGCTGAATGCCCATGACGCACTTCAGCGGTCACGGGCATTTGTCAAGAGAGAAAAGTGCTGACGTTTCGAGTCCAGATGACCCTTTGTCAAAGACTGACCTCTGAAGAATTGAGAGAGGGAGGTGGAGAAGAACAAAATGAAAGATCTGCAAACTGACAAAATGTTTCACGGCCCAAGACCAAAACGAGTGGTAATTGAACAAGTAAAGACACAAAAGATATTCTGGATGAGGTGTGAATAGCCGGTGAGCGATAGTCTGAATGTAAAGTAAAGAAAACAAGAGGGAAATGAGGTGAAAAAAGCAGCAACGAAACACAGATCACAATGGGGGCAGAGATTGTGGTGTAAAATTGTTGAGCTCAGTTTTGTTCTGAAGGCTGTAAAGTGTCTCTTTCAGTTGCGAGAAATAATATTATATTTCCCAGTTCCGATGACAGGTCACATTCAGTCTGTTTCTCTCTCCACAGAGGCTGCCTGACTTGTTGAGTATTTCCAGCCAAAAGAGAAAACGCTGGAAAATCTCAGCAGGTCTGGCAGCATCTGTAAGGAGACAAAAAGAGCTGTGGTTTCGAGTCCAAGTGACCCTTTTGACAAAAGCAGCAATTTGCTGTGAACTGGGCCGGGTTGGGGGTTTGAGTGACAATCCTGGGGCGATATCAGGACAGGAACTGCCACAGATTCCCCCTTTTCCCTGGGACATTTCAGTGGAGCTGTGTTGGTGAGTGTTTGTAATCTCTGTCTCACTATCTCGGTAATGGGGGCAATTTCCAGCGTTTTCCGTTTTATGTCAACCAGAGAATGTGTAAGAATTGTCACACCCGAAACAGATGTCTCTTACTCAGGACACCCCAGCTCGGGTCTGGTTGGGGGGGCGGGGGAGGAGGGGGGTGGGGGGGGCGGGGGGAGTTGGGGGCGGTGGGTAACGTTCACAATTTTGTGTTTATGTCTGGTGCGAATAATACTTTGGATTAAACGGAGAAGTTTTTTAAACTGAGGAGAGTAACTGCATTTGGGCGCTGACTTTAAACAACATTAACAAGCCCGGGCTGCTGGAGAAACCATAAGACCATAAGACATAGGAGCGGAAGTAAGGCCATTCGGCCCATCGAGTCCACTCCACCATTCAATCATGGTTGATTTCAACTCCATTTACCCGCTCTCTCCCCATAGCCCTTAATTCCTCGAGAAATCAAGAATTTATCAATTTCTGTCTTGAAGACGCTCAACGTCTCGGCCTCCACAGCCCTCTGTGGCAATGAATTCCACAGACCCACCACTCTCTGGCTGAAGAAATTTCTCCTCATCTCTGTTCTAAAGTGACTCCCTTTTATTCTAAGGCTGTGCCCCCGCGTCCTAGTCTCCCCTGTTAATGGAAACAACTTCCCTACGTCCATCCTATCTAAGCCGTTCATTATCTTGTAAGTTTCTATCAGATCTCCCCTCAACCTCCTAAACTCCAATGAATATAATCCCACGATCCTCAGACGTTCATCGTATGTCAGGCCTACCATTCCTGGGATCATCCGTGTGAATCTCCGCTGGACCCGCTCCAGTGCCAGTATGTCCTTCCTGAGGTGTGGGGCCCAAAATTGCTCACAGTACTCCAAATGGGGCCTAACCAGTGCTTTATAAAGCCTCAGAAGTACATCCCTGCTTTTGTATTCCAAGCCTCTTGAGATAAATGACAACATTACATTTGCTTTCTTAATTACGGACTCAACCTGCAAGTTTACCTTTAGAGAATCCTGGACTAGGACTCCCAAGAAACATTTTGGGATTTGTGAGCAGTCAGTTCCGGCTGGTTTGAAGTGAAATCCTGTCGGTGCTGCGGCAAATCTGAACTCAAACCAGACAAACTGGAACCGCTGGGTTAGAGATTCCGGGTGTTGGGATGTGGAGGCTGGGGGAGGGGGAGATGGCGGGAAAACTCTGAGCCTGAGTTTCGAGCGGGATGTGAGCGGGATAAAGGGAAGGAATGACAGTTAATGTGGGAGTCAGGGACAATAGCAGAAGGTGGGAAGCTCTGGAAAGGAGCACGGAGGGTAAAGGCCATCAAAGAATGTTTGTTTAAATGAAGATAAAAGCAAAATACTGCGGATGCTGGAATCTGAAACAAACAGAAAATGCTGGAAAATCTCAGCAGGTCTGACAGCATCTGTGGAGAGAGAATGGAGTTACTGCTTCCAGTCTGGATGATCACAGATGCGATCAGACCTGCTGAGGTTTTCCAGCACTTTCTGTTTTTGATTAACTGAAAGTTCAGCAGGGAAAGAAGCAGCGAACTGAACACACTAAACCCAGGGGGAGGGGGTGACCCAGGATAAGCTCAGTGAGGCTCTGCAATGTCCATCAACACATCCACATTCAGACCTTAGAGAGCCAAGGGGGAGGGGAAGGAGAAACTATTTGGGGCACCGCAGGTGGTCACCCCTTCCCCCACTCTGTGGTTCCACATCCCTCCCACATCTGGGCAGGGTTGGCTCAAGGTGCAGGAAGCTGCAAGCTGAGAGGCTGAGCTGTGAACTGGGCGGGTTGGGGGTTTGAGTGACAGTCCTGGGGCTATTTCAGGACAGGAACTGCCACAGATTCCCTCTTTTTCCTGGGACGTTTCAGTGGAGCTGTGTTGGTGAGTGTTTGTAATCTCTGTCTCACTGTCTCGGTAATGGGGGTGGGTTGTAGATTGCTGTGGGTGTTAGACTAAATAACCTCTCCTCATGCTGCCAGTTCCAGTCTGCAGACTCCATTTCTCAGTCCAGTTTGCTGCTCTGTCTCTCTGTACTTTGCTGCAGTGCTCCACATTCTGAGCAACATCCAGTCCATTGTTATCACCCGAAATTTGCGGCAAACTACCTTCACTGTGACACAGCGGTTAGCACTGCTGCCTCACTGAGTCTGGGTTCGATTCCAGCGGTGGGTGACTGTCTATGTGGAGTTTGCACAGTAAGAAGTCTCAGAACACCAGGTTAAAGTCCAATAAGTTTATTTGGAATCAAAGCAAATCACTGCGGATACTGGAATTTGGAACTATGTTCTGTGGAACATCGTTTCCTCACTTGTTCCTGTGCAGCAGTAAATCCTCATCCTGAACACTTTCCCTCTTTCCTGTCCTGCCACCAACTCCCACACTGACCAACCAGCTCATATTTCAATGGATTGTCCCGTGTTTGAGTCCAGTGTGCCAGGCTGCATGGCGTATGGGCGCTGTTTCACCCATAAGATGGATGTGTGCAGCACCCTCTTCCAACTGTTCTGGCTGCCAACCAGCCCCTGTCCACCCTCGCAGTTCCAGCAGCACCACACGCAATACTGCTCACCTGCTCCGACAGACTCATGAAGGATGTCCTTTCATTTTCTCTGAGAGAGTTGGTCAGCCTGGCAAACCCAGTGTGAAATATCTTCACAAATCTTTTCTCCCACTCTCTATTCTGGCTGGGTTCAGTTCTGTTTTGTACAGAGTGAAAATAAAATTAATTATTTTCTCTCCTGGTCCCTTGCAGGGAGCTGCAGCTTTTTACTGGGGGTGTTGGGGCCTCCAGCGGGCGTTTGTGAATCCTCCCCGCCCACCTCCCAGGGTTTCCTTCCTTCCCAGAGATCAGAGTCCTCATTGATTTGAGGCCAAAGTGTAACCTCTTATTTATTGCCCCCTCCCCCATCCTCTGATGTGAACCATCCTCCAGTGGCTGAGCCAGGATGGGGCCGTTAACCTGGGCCTGTTCCCGGGAGGGAGGGAGGGAGAAGCCCCGCAGCTGCAAACCAGGGAGCTGACAATGATTCTGAAGGGTTTGCGGATCCACAAAGTGTTTCCAAATCCTCCCAGCCACCGCCTAACGCTGACTCCGCTTCTCCGGGACAAACAAGCGCCAAGGACAGCAATGACACTGCGCATGCTCCACATCACAATGCCCGGGGGCTGATTGACAGCAACTCTGAACCAAAAGGAAGAGGGGGCGGGGCTGGAGGACCGAGCGAGAGCGGCTGGTCCTCCAACCAATCGGAGTGAATGAGAGGCGGGGCCGGGCTGCGACTGAAGCATGCGCAGTGCAGGTAATGGCAACGGACAGGCGGTTTTAACTTGGAAACGAGAACAGTACGAGGTAGAGGGCGGCGCGCGGGGAATGATAAATGTGGCGGGTGGGTGGAGAGACTTTGTAAACATGTTGTTCAAACCCAAACCCCGGAAATGAACTTCCCGGTCCCCCCCTTTGTACCAAATGGAGCGGCAGCTTGTAGTGTTAGACCCGGGCTGACTGCCGCCATTGAGACTGCATGTGGGAGGCCGGCAGGGATTGTGATCGGAGAGTGAAGCCCTGACGTCACAATGGAATGGGTGAGTGTGACGTCACAATGGAATGGGTGAGGGTGTGACATCACAATGGAATGGGTGAGGGCGTGACGTCACAACGGAATGGGTGAGGGTGTGACGTCACAATGGAATGGGTGAGGGTGTGACATCACAATGGAATGGGTGAGGGCGTGACGTCACAACGGAATGGGTGAGAGTGTGACGTCACAACGGAATTGGTGAGGGTGTGACATCACAATGGAATGGGTGAGAGTGTGACGTCACAATGGAATGGATGAGGGTTCCAGATGAGCTGAGACTGGGCTGGAGTCGGGCGATGGCACTGACATGTGGCCCGGTGGCACAGTGGTTAGTGCAGTTGCCTAACAGCGCCAGGGACTCGGGTTCAATTCCAGCCTCGGGTCACTGTCTGTGCAGAGTTTCTACATTCATAGAATCATAGAATCCCTCCAGTGCAGAAGGAAGCCATTTGGCCCATCGAGTCTGCACCGACCACAATCCCACCCAGGCCCTACCCCCACTATTTACCCGCTAATCCCTCTAACCTATGCATTTTAGGATTCCACGGGGCAATTTTTAACCTGGCCAATCAACCTAACCCGCACATCTTTGGACTGTGGGAGGAAACCGGAGCACCCGGAGGAAACCCACGCAGACACGAGGAGAACGTGCAAACTCCACACAGACAGTGACCCGAGCCGGGAATCGAACCCGGGACCCTGGAGCTGTGAAGCAGCAGTGCTAACCACTGAGCTACCCTGCCGCCCTCATTTTCCCCGTGTCTGTGTGGTTTTCCTCCGGGTGTTCCGGTTTCCTTCCACAGTCCAAAGATGTGCTGGTTAGACGGATTGGCCATGATAAATTGCCACTTGGTATCAGGGGGATTAACAGGTAAATATGTGGATAGGGCCTGGATGGGATTGTTGTCGGTGCAGGCTCGATGGGCTGAATGGCCTCCTTCTACACTGTATTTTATTATTCATTATTATGAATTACTATTAATGCTTCTATGAATGAAGGTGGTCTTGATGATGATGTGGACATGTGGCTGGAAGCTCATCTTGGGATGAACTATTTCACCCTGGTTGTGAACAGCCTGCTTCAGCCTCAGACAGTTGCCAGGAGGAGAGATAAAGTTGTTGGCGAGGGAGTGGAGTTTGTAGTGGGGACTGAACACAATGGGTTCAGTCTTCCCAGTATTTATATGAAATAAATTTCTGTTCTTTCAGTACTGGATGTCAGACAAGTCAGGATGGTGTGTGAGTTGGAGAGGAACTTGGAGCTGATGGTGTTCACAGAGTTTGGAAATTCTGTCAAAGTTCCTGTTGAGTTGTAGATGTATAAAATCTCTCTCCTCCCCTCCGCCTCTCCTACTTCTCTCTGTTTCCATTCAGAGTGTGGAGATGCCGGCGTTGGACTGGGGTAAGCACAGTAAGAAGTCTCACAACACCAGGTTAAAATCCAACAGGTTTATTTAGTTGCATAAGCCACTAGTTTTTGGAGTGCTGCTCCTTCATCAGGTGAGTGGGAGTTCTGTTCACAAACAGGGCATATAAAGACACAAACTCAATTTACAAGATAATGGTTGGAATGCGAGTCTTTACAGGTAATCAAGTCTTAAAGGTACAGACAAGGTGAGTGGAGAGACGGTTAAGCACAGGTTAAAGAGATGTGTATTGTCTCCAGCCAGGACAGTTAGTGAGATTTTGCAAGCCCAGGCAAGTCGTGGGGATTACAGGGAGTGTGACATGAACCCAAGATCCCGGTTAAGGCCGTCCTCATGTGTGATTGACAGATCCATGCTCACTGCTTCCTGCCCTGGATGCAGAGAGCTGAAAATTTCCATGCAGGCTGCCAGACAGATAAATAGAACACAGTACATCGAACAAAGAACAGTACACCACAGAACAGGCCCTTCGGCCCACGATGTGTGCCGAGCTTTGTCGACATTACTGGAGTAAAAATGTGTGGAATACACAGATCGAATTCACTTCATTCCCTTCAGTTGCTGCAAGTCCCCAATTTCCCCCAGAATGAGAAAAGAAATGGAAAGGGGGAAACATTGATTTCCTCCCAGATGTTGCCCAGAGGAGGAAGTTTCACTCTGAAGCCCATTGGACAACTTCCGCATTGTGACGTCACGATAGAGCCCTGCCTGAATCAGCCAATAGGAATCACTCCGCTCCGCGGTGACGTCTCTGGGTTCCAGTGCGCAGGCCCGGGTGCCCCGCCCCCACCCATTGTTCCCCTCCCCCTACACCACATCGAGCCAAGGTTTCCAGGCAACCGGCTGACGGCTCCGGCCAGAGTGAGAAGCCGCTCGGTGAGCTCCCCCTCCCCCCGGCCCGGGACTGCGCATGTGCGAGGGAGAGGGGAAGCTGCGCATGTGCAGGGGAGAACCCACCCTCTGATCTTCATGCTGAGGTGTTGACCAATGGGAAGAGTTGGAGGACTGGAAGGACTCTGGTCTTCCAGCCAATCAGAGCGCAGGCTTTGTGTGAATGAAGATTGATCTTCAGACAGACTCAAACTTCCTCCTGTCTCAAACATCTGTGAGTAAAACACTTTCTTTTCAACCCCCTTTCCATTTCTTTTCTCATTCTGGGGGAAATTGGGGACTTGCAGCAACTGAAGGGAAAGGAAGTGAATCCAGGGAGGGTGCAGACTCTGGAAAGGTTAGCCCAGGTTTCTCTCTCTCTTAAACCAGAAAATGATCCATTTCTGCCCACTGTTTGCTGTGAGCCAATCTTCTATCCACGCCAATATGTTATCCCCGCAGCATGAATTTTTATTTGCTGCAATAACCTTTCATGTGGCACCTCATCAAATGTCTTCTGGAAATCTGAGTACAGCGCATCCACCAGTTTCCCTTTATCCAATTCCCGATGGGGAATTTTATAAAATTGAACAACACATCAACTATCTCACTCTGTTAAGACCCAAGAATGAAGCCCAGCAGGACCCGAGGACAAGTCAGGGAATTCCCTGGGAATTGTGCTTTTTCAGAGTTCATCCCACACTTCTGTTTTCTGATTTCCAGCTGTTTCTGAGTTTGAATTGTATCCTCTATTGTGAACACCGAGGCAAAATACTTGTTCAATTCATCTCCCAGCTCCTTATTTTTCATTATCAATTCCTGGACTCACTTTCTATTAGACAGTTAAGAAATGAGCTGGAGCAAGTGACTGAAGTGTCAGTCAGGGAGCACTATTGGGAGCACCAATAGTTTCAAAATAGTTCTGGAAAAAAATAGGACAGATCCACAGGTCAAGGCCCTAAACTGGAGCAGGGCCACTTTTGTGGGCATTAGGCAGGATCTAGCAGATGTCGATTAGGTGAATTTGTTTGAAGGGAAAGGAATGACTGGCAAATGGGAGGTTTTAAAAGTGTGATATCAAGAATCCAGGGGCAGTATATTCCTGTTAAGATGAAGGGAAAGAATGGTAAATTTAGGGATCTCTGGCAGACAAGGGACATTGAGGCTCTGGTGAGGTAAAAGAAGGAAGCATACATTGGGTTTAGGCAATTGGGGACAAGTGAATCACTCTGACGATAAAAAGTGTAAGAAAATACTGAAGAGGGAAATCAGGGGGACAAAAAGAGGGTCTGATATGGATCTGGCAGGTAAGATTAAAGAAAATTCCAAGAGGTTCTTTTGCTGTATTAAGAGTAAAAGGGTGGCTAGAGAGCGAATAGATCCCCTTAAAAATCAGTATGGCCATCTGTGTGTGGAGCCACAGGAGATGGGTGAGATTTTTAATGAATACTTCTCCTCTGTGTTTACTGCGGAGAGCACCATGGGTGCGAAAGAAATAAGGGAAACAAGTGGTGATGTCTTGGGCACACGCATGTTACTTGGGAGGAGGTATCTGCAGCCTTATAAAAGCAAATTACTGCGGATGCTGGAATCTGAAACCAAGAGAGAAAATGGTGTTTCTTGTCTAAATGACCCTTTGTCAAAGCTCTGAAACATCAGTTCTTTTCTCTCCATACAGATGCTGCCAGATCTGCTGAGAATGGGGAGAGAGTGTGTGGGATGGAGATTTACAGCTTTTGGGGAATGAGAGAGGAAAGAATGTTCCATAGAAATTGTCTGTTCTGAATTTCTATCCTGTACTGACACTGATGACTTTTGGAAACTCATTTTACAGGATATTGAAAGAGGAATCACAGGCTGAAATCTCAAACGTCACGCCTCGATCAGACAGAGTCATATTCCTTGGGACCTCAATATCATCGGACTTTGAATCCAGAAGGAGAAATGATTGTCCAGTCTGTCGATTTGAAAAGATTTGAAATGTCAGTGTGAGTGAAAAAGCATCAACACTCTGACACACTTGAGTGAGAGTGTTCCAATGCACTGACTAAAGAGCTTTAACCAGTTACACAGTCTGAATAAATATCACACCATTCACAGCGGGGAGAGACTGTAATCTTGTTGTGTGTGTGGACGAAGTTTCAACTAATTGTCCACCCTGGAGAGAGATAAGGACACCTGCACCATGGAGAAACCATGGAAATGTGTGGACTGTGGGAAGGGATACAGAGCCCCATCAGAGCTGGAAGCTCATCGGCGCAGTCACACTGGGGAGAAGCTGTTCATCTGCTCTCAGTGTGAGAAGGGATTTAATCAGTTCTCCAGCTTACGGGTACACCAGCGAGTTCACACTGGGGAGAGACCATTCAGCTGCTCTCAATGTGGGAAGCGATTCACTCAGTCATCCAATCTGCAGTCACACCAGCAAGTTCACACTGGGGAGAGGCCGTTCACCTGCTCTCAGTGTGGGAAGGGATTCACTCGGTCATCCAGCCTGCAGAAACACCAGCGAGTTCACACTGGGGAGAGGCCGTTCATCTGCTCTCTGTGTGGGAAGGGATTCACTCAGTTATCCAGCCTGCAGACACACCAGCGAGTTCACACTGGGGAGAGGCCATTCACCTGCTCTCAGTGTGGGAAGGGATTCACTCGGTCATCCGAGCTGCGGGCACACCAGCGAATTCACACTGGGGAGAGGCCGTTCACCTGCTCTCAGTGTGGGAAGGGATTCACTCAGTTATCCAACCTTCAGAAGCACCAGCGAGTTCACACTGGGGAGAGGCCGTTCACCTGCTCTCAGTGTGGGAAGGGATTCGCTCAGTCATCCGAGCTGTGGGCACACCAGCGAGTTCACACTGGGGAGAGACCGTTCACTTGCTCTCAGTGTGGGAAGGGTTTCAGCGTTTCATCCCGGCTGCTGAGACACCAGCAAGTTCACGAGTGATGACAGGGGTTGGATTCTGCTGCTATTGTTTCTGCTCTCAGTTGCATCCATAAGACCATAAGACCATAAGACATAGGAGCGGAAGTAAGGCCATTCGGCCCATCGAGTCCACTCCACCATTCAATCATGGTTGATTTCAACTCCATTTACCCGCTCTCTCCCCATAGCCCTTAATTCCTCGAGAAATCAAGAATTTATCAATTTCTGTCTTGAAGACGCTCAACGTCTCGGCCTCCACAGCCCTCTGTGGCAATGAATTCCACAGACCCACCACTCTCTGGCTGAAGAAATTTCTCCTCATCTCTGTTCTAAAGTGACTCCCTTTTATTCTAAGGCTGTGCCCCCGCGTCCTAGTCTCCCCTGTTAATGGAAACAACTTCCCTACGTCCATCCTATCTAAGCCGTTCATTATCTTGTAAGTTTCTATCAGATCTCCCCTCAGCCTCCTAAACTCCAATGAATATAATCCCACGATCCTCAGACGTTCATCGTATGTCAGGCCTACCATTCCTGGGATCATCCGTGTGAATCTCCGCTGGACCCGCTCCAGTGCCAGTATGTCCTTCCTGAGGTGTGGGGCCCAAAATTGCTCACAGTACTCCAAATGGGGCCTAACCAGTGCTTTATAAAGCCTCAGAAGTACATCCCTGCTTTTGTATTCCAAGCCTCTTGAGATAAATGACAACATTACATTTGCTTTCTTAATTACGGACTCAACCTGCAGGACTGCATTTTGTTCATTCTCACAGTTGGTCAATGGGAAGGGTCAGAGGGTTTCTTTGTGCTGGACTGGCTGGTCTCAGCCTCCAGTGGGCTGATGCTCTTTGAGTCTTTTTGCGAATACCTGGTTTCAAATGTCACAAGGATCACAGAGTGACAGGAAGTTCAGAGATATTTAGTCAGAAGAAAACAGGTTGGCAGTGCAAAGGTACATTTCTGAATGGAGGGCTGTGACAAGTGACATTCCTCAGCGATCAGTGCTGGGACCTTTGCTGTTGTAATATATATAAATGATTTGGAGGAAAATGTAACTGGTTTGATTGGTAAGTTTGTGAACGACACAAAGGTTGGTGGAATTGCGGATAGCGATGGGGACCGGCAGAGGATACAGCAGGATTTAGATCAGTTGGAGACTTGGGCGGAGAGATGGCAGATGAAGTTTAATCCGGACAAATGTGAGGTAATGCATTTTGGAAGGTCTATTACAGATGGGAAATATACAGTAAATGGCAGAACCCTTAAGAGTATTCATAGGCAGAGGGATCTGGGTGTACAGGTACACAGGTCATTGAAAGTGGCAATGCAGGTGGAGAAGATAATCAAGAAGGCATACGGCATGCTTGCCTTCATCGGCCAGGGCATTGAGTTTAAAAATTGGTAAACATGTTGCAGCTTTATAGAACCTTAGTTGGACCGCACTTGGAATTTAGTGTTCAATTCTGGTCACCACACTACCAGAAGGATGTGGAGGCTTTGGAGAGGGTACGGAAAATATTTATCAGGATGTTGCCTGGTGTGGAGGGCATTAGCTATGAGGAGAGGTTGGAGAAACTTGGTTTGTTCTCACTGGAACGACGGAGGTTGAGCGGGGGGCGACCTGATAGAAGTCTACAAGATTATGAGGGGCATGGACAGAGTGGATAATCAGAAGCTTTTTCCCAGGGTGGAAAAGTCAATTACTAGGGACATAGGTTTAAGGTGTGAGGAGCAAGGTTTAAAGGAGATGTACAAGGCAGGTTTTTTACACAGAAGGTGGTGGGTGCCTGGAACTCGTTGCCGGGGAAGGTAGTGGAAGCAGATACGATAGTGACTTTTAAGATGTGTCTTGACAAATATATGAATAGCATAGGAATAGAGGGATATGGTCCCCGGAAAGGTCGGGGGTTTTAGTTCAGACGGGCAGCATGGTTGCTGCAGGCTTGGAGGGCCAAAGGGCTTGTTTCTGTGCTGTAATTTTCTTTGTTCTTCGTTCTGTTTGGAACATCCCAAATGCCCATCCAATTTCCTTTTTAATTGTTTATTGTCTCCACTTCCTCCACCCTCGTAGGCAGCGAGTTCCAGGTCATTAACATTCGCTGCATCAGAATATTCTTCCTCACATCTCCCCCCCCCCCCCCCCCCACCCCCCACTCCCCCCTCCTTGCATCTCTGACCCAAAACAAGAAATCTGTGTCCTCCTCGTCCTTGTCCCTTCAGCTAATGGGAACAGCTTTTCTTTGTCCACCTTATCTAAACCTGTCAGAATCTTGTCCACCTCTATCAAATCTCCCCTCAACCTCCTTTGCTCCAAGGAGAACAACCCCAGCCTGACATTGACAATAAAGAACAAACTAACAGAATAAGTTACTGTCTGAAATCAAATGGGAATGTTTAATTTCTGTTTTAAAGATATTGTGAATATATTGTCCTGGACAATAAAGGAATTGGAATAACTCACCTTGGGTGTGGTTGAATGGAATATATCAATCTGATATCCACGTACAGTCGAGTGAAAGTCTGGAATATGTACAAAGAACAATACAGCACAGAAACAGGCCCTTCGGCCCTCCAAGCCCGTCCAATAAAGGCAAGCATGCCATATGTCTTCTTCACCACCTTTTCCACCTGTGCTGCCACCTTTAAGGATCTGTGGACTTGCACACCCAGATCCCTCTGCGTGTCTCTGCTCCTGATGGTTCTGCCATTTATTGTATAGCTCCCCCCTGCATTAGATCTACAAAATGCATCACTTCGCATTTATCTGGATTAAATTCCATCTGCCATTTCTCTGCCCAATTTTCCAGCCTATCTATATCCTGCTGTATTCTCTGACAATGTTCATCACTATCCGCAACTCCAGCAATCTTTGTGTCGTCCACAAACTTACTAATCAGACTAGCTACATCTTCCAAATCATTTATATATATCACAAACAGCAGAGGTCCCAGTACAGAGCCCTGCTGAACACCACTAGTATCTGTCTGTATCTTTATGACCTGACTGGCTGTAGGGATTCTCTCTGCGTGTCTATACTCCTGATGGTTCTGCCATTTATTGTATAGCTCCCCCTGCATTAGATCTACCAAAATGCATCACTTCGCATTTATCTGGAACTCCCACCTACCTGATGAAGGGACAGCCTGTTCTGAAAGCGAGTGGCTTTTGCTACCAAATAAACCTGTTGGACTTTAACCTGGTGTTGTTAGACTTCTTACTGTGTTTCCCCCAGTCCAACGCCGGCATCTCCACATCTTAAATTCCATCTGCCATTTCTCCGCCCAATGTTCCGGCCTATCTATATCCTGCTGTGTTCTCTGACAATGTTCATCACTATCCGCAACTCCAGCAATCTTTGTGTCATCCGCAAGCTTACTAATCAGCCCAGCGACATCTTCTTCCAAATCATTTATATATATCACAAACAGCAGAGGTCCCAGTACAGAGCCCTGCGGAACACCTGAGTCATGATGTGGAGATGCTGGCGTTGGACTGGGGTAAACACAGTAAGAGTTTTAACAACACCAGGTTAAAGTCCAACAGGTTTATTTGGTAGCAAATGCCATTAGCTTTCGGAGCGCTGCTCCTTTCGACCACCTGCTCCATCTGACGAAGGAGCAGCGAACAAACAAAGAACAATACAGCACAGGAACAGGCCCTTCAGCTCTCCAAGCCCGCGCCGCTCCCTGGTCCAAACTAGACCATTCTTTTGTATCCCTCCATTCCCACTCCGTTCCTGTGGCTATCTAGATAAGTCTTAAATGTTCCCAGTGTGTCCGGCAGCGCACCACATTGCCCGGCAGCGCATTCCAGGCCCCCACCACCCTCTGTGTAAAATACGTCCCTCTGATATCCGTGTTAAACCTCCCCGCCTCCCCCCTCACCTTGAACCTATGACCCCTCGTGAAGGTCACCACCGATCTGGGAAAAAGCTTCCCACGTTCACCCTATCTATGCCTTTCATAATTTTATACACCTCTATTAGGTCACCCCTCATCCTCTGTCTTTCCAGTGAGAACAACCCCAGTTTACCCAATCTCTCCTCATAACTAAGCCCTTCCATACCAGGCAACATCCTGGTAAACCTCCTCTGCACTCTCTCTAAAGCCTCCACGTCCTTCCGGTAGTGTGGCGACCAGAACTGGGTGCAGTATTCCAAATGCGGCCAAACCAACGTTCTATACAACTGCAACATCAGACCCCAACTTTTATACTCTATGCCCCGTCCTATAAAGGCAAGCATGCCATATGTCTTATTCACTACCTTCTCCACCTGTGACGTCACCTTCAAGGATCTGTGGACTTGCACACCCAGGTCCCTCTGCGTATCTACACCTTTTATGGTTCTGCCATTTATCGTATAGTTCCCCCCTATGTTAGTTCTACCAAAATGCATCACTTCGCATTTATCTGGATTGAACTCCATCTGCCATTTCTTTGCCCAAATTTCCAGCCTATCTATATCCTTCTGTAGCCTCTGACAATGTTCCTCACTATCTGCGCTCCGAAAGCTAATGGCATTTGCTACCAAATCAACCTGTTGGACTTTAACCTGGTGTTGTTAAAACTCTTACTGTGAACACCCTAGTCACAGCCCTCCAATCAGAAAAAGACCCCTCCACTGCTACCCTCTGTCTTCTATGGCTCAGCCAGTTCTGTACCCATCTCGCTAGTTCACCTTTGATCCCGTGAGGTTTAACCTTTTGCACCAGCCTGCCATGAGGGACCTTGTCAAATGCTTTACAAAAATCCACATAGACGACATCCACGGCCCTTCCCTTGTCAATCATTTTTGTCACCTCCTCAAAAAACTCAACCAAATTTCCCTCGTACAAAACCATGTTGTCTATCGCTAATGAGATTATTCAGTTCTAAATGTGTATAGATCCTATCTCTAAGAATCTTCTCCAACAATTTCCCTACCACGGACATCAAGCTCACTGACCTATAATTGTCCAGGTTATCCTTGCTA
The DNA here is from genome assembly GCF_964213995.1 of Mustelus asterias. Taxonomy (NCBI): domain Eukaryota; kingdom Metazoa; phylum Chordata; class Chondrichthyes; order Carcharhiniformes; family Triakidae; genus Mustelus; species Mustelus asterias. The sequence continues at coordinate 851,986 of NW_027590136.1, forward strand.
CCCTTCTTAAATAACGGGACCACATTTGCTATCCTCCAATCCTCTGGGACCTCACCTGTGTCCAATGAAGAAACAAAGATTTTTGTGAGAGGCCCAGCAATTTCATCTCTTGTCTTTCTCAGTAACTGGAAGTCCCTTCCTAACAGCACTGTGGGTGTACGTACACCTCAGGCATTGCAGCAGTTCAAGAAGGCACCCTTGGGGTTGACTATGGCCAAGGCAGCTACATAGCCACATATTCTGTTATAATTGAAGGACTGCAGACTGAATGTGAGGCATTGTGGGACTGGACTATCTTGACCATATTCCTGTGACTGCCCGGAAACTCATGTGTCTATTTTAGTTTATAATTGAGGATTTCTGGGAATAAGTTAAATGCGGAAATATTAAGCATCGCCTGGAGGGATTTGGAATAACTGAGAATTTTATCCCCAGATAAAGAACAAAGATTTTGCCGGTGGTAGCGTGTTTGGGACTTTAAATCAACAAAGATGTTGCCTCCAAATCAATCCTTGTAAGTTGGCTTAAAAAAGGTTAAGTTATAATGAAGGATCTTGTATCTTATTTTAATCAAGGAGTTGTGAGCTTGTAGTGCTCTGACGCTTTAAGAAGCTATCGCTGAGAGAGAGAATGCTGAGGATTCATTGTTTGAAATTTACGAGCTGTGAGAATCTGTGTGTTTTGTTTGCTTTATGTGTATGTTTGTAGATATGTTTTATCATTGTTTTGGGCTACATTTGTTAAGGTTTATCTTTCTGGAGAATTAACCTTACCTTGAGTCTTTAATTAAAGGCATTTTTGGAAGTTTAAAAACAGGATCACAAGAACGCTTAAGTAATTAATCCTGCTTATTGTTGTAAAGCACATGCGAAGTTTCTCTGTTTGTGTGTGATGATATTTGTGGGTTGAACACTTCAAGTTTTGAGGTTTTCTGTCTGTGATTTAAATCAAACAGATTTTTAAAAAAGGAAGTGTGATTAATAAAACTTTTTTGTTCAGAAGTTATGAACCTGGAGCCAGAGACAGGATTCCAGGATATTTTATTAAACATGTGGGAATTTTAATCCGGATACAATTCACCCATGTGAGAATGAGAGTATTAATTTGTAATGGTTATTTAAAATTTGACACATGTGAAATGATTCTGACCAATCCTGTGTTGGATTGATCTTGGGTTAAACTTCCTGTCAGGTCCAAAGATTTATTCCTAACGCAAGTAACACAAAGAAAAGGAAAATTCTGGAATTGGATACTGAAGAAAAGAGTTTAAAAAGAGAGAGTATTAAATAGAAATGTTCCCAGACCATGTGGTCATTAGATTAAAACAAAGGAAGGGTGCTGACAGCCATTTGAGAACTTTTAATCCACCCCATTTCTAACTAAGGGAGTCTATGGACAAAGAAAGCCGAAGAAAGACCCCTCCCCCCCCCCCCCAAGGGGGGTCTGGAAAGCATCATGATGGGGGCACCTGTCCATGAGATGATCACAAAGCCCCATAATGCCCAGTTACTACTTTGATTGAACCTATAATGTATGTAATCTATCACCATTCTGATTGGATTGTGTCCAGCCAGGATGGTCTGAGTAACTGGATAAGAATTGATGATATTCTTTGTTGGGTGGAGTTGCACATGGTCAGCCCCTATGGCTTCTCCCCGCTGGCGTAACGCAATAAACTGTTTGTCGATTGAATCATTCACAACACACTGGGTACATTACCACTTCATCCTTGGGAGTGGCCTGATAGGCCGTGGTCCAGACTAAATGTGGCCTTTGGGGGGGCCTTTCATGAATCACATGTGTTTGGTCATTGTAAATGTGCATTCAAAATGGTTGGAAGCACAGATCATGAGTAATATTTCAGCTCCTGTGACAATAGAGAAGCTCTGTCAAATTTTCACAAGCCCTGGGTTACCAGATTGGCTTGTTTCGGATAACGACACTCTGTTTACAAGTGAGGTGTTTCAGGAATTCCTGTAAAGGAATGGTCTACGCCATGTGCGTACTGCACCGTTTCATCTGGCTACAAATGGTCTCTCAGAAAGAGCGGTTCAAACTCTGAAGGAGGGATTGAAGAGAATGGCAGGCGATACTTTAAGAACAAGCTCTCAAGATTTTTGTTCCAGTTTCGCATCACACCACAATCCACAACCGGACTCTCTCCTGTGGAATTTTTAGGTAAAAGGCTGAAGTCTCATCTGGATCTGCTTCATCCAGATCTCAGAGCAAAAGTGAGCAGGAGACAAGAGAAGCAGAAGGAGGGACACGACTACCGCGCCAAAGAGAGGCAGTTCAAACCGGGTGATCAGGTTTGGTGATCAGGTTTACATCAGAAATTTTGGGAGTAACCAAAGGTGGTTACCGGGAATAATTTTAAACCAAAGTGGTCCAGTATCTTGGGTGGTGAGACTGTAAAATGGAAGAGTTGTTCGCAGACACCAAGACCATATTTGCTTGCGGTGTGACCCCGAGTCAGCAACAGTTTCAGAGTCAGCAACAATTACTGAGAACATGGCAGAGGGTCATGCTGCTGTGGATGTTCACCAGGAAGTGGTTCCAGCTTTGCCAGTTGACTCTGCTGTGGGAGTGGAAGAGGGATGTTCATGTACAGATTCTCAAACTACCTCTTCACCTCCCATTCCAGAAACACCATTACAAGATTTACCAGTGGTATTGTACAGGTCGCAATGCAACCACAAAGCTCCTGACAAACTTCCGTATTTTTAAAGACATTACTTTGTTGTATTTCTGTCCTGATGGGGGATTGAAATTTAAGGGGAGGAGAAGTGTTACAGAGTGTTCTTCTCAACCTCTCTCCCTTCTGAGCACGTGTGGGCTTTGGGCGGGGTTTCAGTCTGCAAGTCCAGGCTGGTTCCAATGCTCCTGTTTCCTTTAGTTTGCCAATGATTTTTAAACTTTGTTATTTATTTATATAAAGAACATCCTGCTTTTAACAATGCATTTGACGACCTTATTTGTGGAGTGAAGTTCCCACATTTGGAAAGCAGGAGATTAGTTAAATGGACAGCCTGAATTGAGAGACAATTAAAGAATAAATGATTCATTAATACAGATGTTAGGCTGGAAATGTAAATTTGAACACAAAAGTTTCACGTTTAGAAATATAAAGATATAAAGAATGTTTAAAATGTTGTGGGAATTATAAAATGTTCCCTTCTGAGGCCAACAGAATAAAAAAAAACAGATACCAAGACTTGTTCGCGTGGCGCGGTACCACAGTGGTTAGCACTGCTGCCTCACAGTGCCAGGGACCTGGGTTCGATTCCCAGCTTGGGTGACTATGCGGAGTCTGCACGTTCTCCCCCCTGCGTGGGTTTCCTCTGGGTGCTCCAGTTTCCTCCCACAGTCCAAAAGACGTGCTGGTTAGGTACATTAGCCATGTTAAATTCTCAATCAGTGTAACCGATCAGACGCCAAACTGTGGCAACTTAGGGATTTTCACAGTAACTTCATTGCAGTGTTAACGTAAGCCTACTGGTGACACTAATAAATAAACTTTAATATTTTGTTAACCTTGACTGGAGGGAATGAATCAGCTCCTGTTCAAGATGTCTCAACAGTGAATGACTGATGTTAACCAATTATTGGTCAACACTCAGGCTACCCCAAGCTAAGAGATGTCGTTTGAGAGAAAGAATTGTCTTAAATTTCAGACAATGTGTGCAACTAGCTAAAAACCAAACCAGTTTCATTATTGACAAGTTAAAGACCAATTGGCTAATTCCCAACAACTGGCTGAGCTGGGCTTTCTACATTTTGGAAGTATAAAAAAGGGGATTCAAGAAACCAATTTGGTAGAAGTTTTTAAAAGTTCAAGGTTTTTTAAAATTTATTTATTAGTGTCACACATTCACACTGCAATGAAGTTACTCTGAAAATCCCCCAGTCACCACACTCTGGCGCCTGTTCGGGTAAACTGAGGAGAATTTAGCATGCTCAATGTACCTAACCAGCAAGTCCTTTGGTCTGTGGGAGAAAACCCACACAGACAGGGGGAGAATATCCAAACTCTGCACAGACAGTGACCCAAGCTGGGTCCCAGGCGCTGTGAGGCAGCAGTGCTAACCACTGTGCCCTACAGAGAGGTGTTGAAAGCTGTTGATTTTACAAGTTATCCATGTTTTCGGAGCGGTCACTTTTTGTCCTGGTCTGAGAAGGATGGAGAGAAGTCTGTTCAATTGTTCAAGTTAAGCTTTCTCCTTTTACTGTTAATAGATTCTTTGCTTTTTTTATCCTTCTCTCTTACATATTTAATCGTTAATAAACTTTCTGAATTCACCATTTAAAGCGTTCTTTCTTGCCATTTGGTTAAGTCACTGGAACCTGGTGTGATTTACGATTAGTGAGGTTATTGTTAGCAAGTGAACACTATAAATCTTTGTTTAAATAAATCAACGTTTTTACAAATGGAATGCTATCCTTTATTACGAGGGAAATTGAACATAGGAAAGAGGATGTTATGCTTCAGTTATGATGTGGAGATGCTGACGTTGGACTGGGTAAACACAGTAAGAAGTCTCACAACACCAGGTTAAAGTCCAACAGATTTATTTGGTAGCAAAAGCCACTTAATTTCAGAGCGCTGCCCCTTCATCAGGTGAGTGGGAGTTCTGTTCACAAACAGGGCATATAAAGACACAAACTCAATTTCCAAAATAATGGTTGGAATACGAGTCTTTACAAGTAATCAAGTCTTGAAGGTACAGACAATGTGAGTGGAGAGAGGGCCAAGCACAGGTTAAAGAGGTGTGTATTGTCTCCAGCCAGGAGAGTTAGTGAGATTTTGCAAGCCCAGGCAAGTCGTGGGAGTTACAGATTGTGTGACATGAACCCAAGATCCCGGTTGAGGCCATCCTCATGTGTGTGGAACTTGGCTATCAGTTTCTGCTCAGCGATTCTGCGTTGTGTGTTGTGAAGGCTGCCTTGGAGAACGCTTACCCAAAGATCAGAGGCTGAATACCCGTGCCTGCTGAAATGTTCCTCGACTGGAAGGGAACACTCCTGCCTGGTGATTGTCGAGCGGTGTTCATTCATTCGTTGTCGTAGCATCTGCATGGTCGCCCTAAGGTACCTGCCTCGGGACAGGAGCGGTGCCAGAGGACTGGAGGACAGCTGATATGGTACCACTAGTCAAGAAGGGAAGTAGGGAAAAAAACAACAAATTACTGGCCAGTGAGTGTAACTTCAGCAATAGGGAAACTATTGGAAACAATTCTGGGGACAGAATTAATTTCCACTTGGGGAGGTGAGGATTAATCAAGGATGGGCAGCACGGTTTTGGCAAAGAGAGATCATGCCTTACAAATCTGGTTGAATTTTTGAGGAGGTGACTTGGTGTGTAGATGAGGGTAGTTCAGTTGATGAAGTCAACATGGACTTCATTCAGGCTTTTGACAAGGTCCCACATGGGAGGCTGATGGAGAAGGTAAAAGCCCATGGGATCCAGGGGCAATTTGCCAAACCGGATCCAAAATTGTGTTTGTGACTGGATGCCTGTGTTTAGTGATGTTCCGCAGGGATTGGTGCTGGGTTGCTTGTTGCTTGTAGTGTACGTTAATGATCTGGATGTGAATATAGGAGGTATGATTAGGAAGTTTGCAGATGACACAAAAATTGGTCATGTGCTAAAAACCGAGGAGCAAAGCCTTAGATTACAGGACGATATCGACAGGGTGGCACGGAGGCACTGCTGCCTCACAGTGCCAGGGACCCGAGTTTGATTCCCGGCTTGGGTCACCCTCTGTGTGGAGTCTGCACATTCTCCCCATGTCTGCGTGGGTTTCCTCCGGGTGCTCCGGTTTCCTCCCACAGTCCGAAAGACGTGTTGATTAGGTGCATTGGTCATGCTAAATTCTCCCTCAGTGTACCCAAACAGGTGCTGGAGTGTGGCGACTCAGGGATTTTCACAGTAACTTCACTGCAGTGTTAATGTAAGCCTACTTGTGACACTAGTAAATAAACCGTAAAACTTTAGTTAGATGGGCAGAACAGTGGCAAGTGGAATTCAACCCTGAAAAGTTTAGGTAATTTTTGGAGGACGAGCAAGTTAACAGAATGCACAATGAATGGTCAGATCCTAGGAAGTACAGAGGATCAGAGGGACCTTGGTGTGCATGTCCATAGATCTCTGAAGACATTAAGACAGTTACATAAGGTGGTTCAGAAGTCACATGGAATACTTGCCTTTATTAACCAAGGCATTGGATATATGGTTGTAGAGATTCACATTCTAATCAGTATTCTGTAACTTGATTTTGTGCCTCTGTATGCCCTGTTTGAGAGCAGATATCCACTCCATCTGACGAAGGAGCCGCACTCTGAAAGCTAATGGCATTTGCTACCAAATAAACCTGTTGGACTTTAACCTGGTGTTGTTAAAACTTTTACTGTGTTTACCCCAGTCCAACGCCGGCATCTCCACATCATTGAATATAAGGGCAGGGAGGTTATGATGGAGCTGTATAAAACACTGGATAGGCCACAGCTGGAGTACTGTGTGCAGTTCTGGTCGCCACACTATAGGAAGGATGTAATTGCACTGGGGAAGGTGCAGAGGAAATTCCCCAGGGTGTTGGCTGGGCTGGAGTGTTTCAGCTATGAAGAGAGGCTGGATAGGCTGGCGTTGTTTTTCTTGGAGCAGGGAAGGGTGAGGGGGACCTGATTGAGGTGTATAAAATTTTGAGGGGCACAGATAGGGGGGACAGGAAGGAACTTTTCTCTTTAGTTGAGGGGTCAATAACCAGGGGCATGGATTTAATTTCAGGAGCAGGAGGTTTATAGGAGAAGTGAGGAGAAATCTTTTGACCCAGAGGGTGGAGGGAATCTGGAACTCAGTGCCTGAAAGAGTAGTAGGGGTGGGAACCTTCACAACATTTAAGAAGAATTTAGTTAAGCTTTTGAAATGCCATGGCATACAAGGTTACGCACACAGAGTGGAAAATGGGATTGGAATAGAACGGTCCTTGATGGCCAGCACAAACACGATGGGCCGAAGGGCCTCTTTCCATGCTGTAAAACTCTATGATCACCCACATTGGCAGCAAGTTCAATATCATCATCAGTCACAACCCCCTGCATCTTCACTAACTGAAACAATCCATTTAAAACATTTTGAGTCGAGGAATGTAGCCATATTTCTGTTAGGCTGCAGCCTGCATGGAGATTTCCAGCTGTGTGTGTCCAGAACAGGAAGCAGTGAGCATGGATCTGTCAATCAGCCTCAATCAGCACCTTCAGGAGAATTGGGAGGGTGAATATTAGATACAGCAGAGTGAGAATGGAGGGAGAGTGTGTGGGATGGAGATTTACAGCTTTTGGAGAATGAGAGAGGAAAGAATGTTCCAGAGAAACTAGAATTGTTCTGAATTTCTATCCTGTACTGACACTGATCACTTCTGTAAACTCCTTTTACAGGATATTGGAAGGGTAGGATTTACAGACAGAAATCTCAAATCTAATGTCACATCAACATCTGACATCCTCACTCAATTCATCGGGATCTGAATATATCGATCTTTGATTCTCGAAGGAGAAATGTTTTCCTGTTCTGTCTGCTTCAAAAACTTTAATCATTTGTGTGACTGGAAAAGCACCAAGGCACAGATACACCCGAGTGACAGTGTTCCAGTGCACTGAGAGTGGTAAGAGCTTTAACCAGTTACACTGCCTGAAAATACATCGCAGCATTCACAGCGGGGAGAGACTGTACCCGTGTTCTGTGTGAGATTTAACTGATTGTTTAACCTGGAGAGTCACAAGGATGCCCGCATCATGGAGAAACCGTGGAAATGTGGGGACTGTGGGAAGGGATTCATATCCCCATCTCAGCAGGAAGCTCATCGGCGCAGTCACACTGGGGAGAGACCATTCACTTGCTGTGTCTGTGGCAAGGGATTCAGTCAGTTATCGAATCTGCGGACACACCAGCGAGTTCACACTGGGGAGAGGCCTTTCACCTACTCTCACTGTGGGGAGGGTTTCACTTGGTTATCCAGCCTGCAGACACATCAGCAAGTTCATTCTGGCGAGAGACCGTTCACCTGCTCTCAGTGTGGGAAGAGATTCACTCAGACATCCCACTTGCGAACACACCAGCGAGTTCACACTGGGGAGAGACCGTTCACCTGCTCTGTGTGTGGGAAGGGATTCACTGACTTATCCAGCCTGCGAGGACACCAGCGAGTTCACACCAGGGAGAGACCATTCACCTGCTCTCAGTGTGGGGAGGGATTCACTCAGTCATCCGCCCTGCAGACACATCAGCGAGTTCACACTGGGGAGAAACCATTCACCTGCTCTCAGTGTGGAAAGGGATTCACTCAGTCATCCGCCCTGCGGAGACACCAGCGAGTTCACACTGGGGAGAGACCATTCACCTGCTCTCAGTGTGGGAAGAGTTTCAGAGCTTCATCCACCCTGCTGAGACACCAACCAATTCACGAGTGATTCCAGGGGTTGGATTCTGCTGTTATTGTTTCTGCTCTCAGTTACACCCAGGACTGCATTATGTTCATTCTCACAGTTGGTCATTGGGGAGGGTCGGAGGGTTTCTTTCTGCTGGACTGGCTGGTCTCATGACTTTGCCTCCAGTGGGCTGAGTCTTGTTGCGAATACCTGGTTTCAAATTTCACACGGATCACAGAGTGACAGGGCGATTGGAAGTTAAGACATGTTCAGTCAGCATTTCTATTTGAAACTCCCCCAGATGCCAATCGAATTTCCTTTGTAATTGTTTATTGTCTCCACTTCCTCCACGCTCGTAGGCAGCGAGTTCCAGAACATTACCATTCGCTGCATCAAAATATTCTTCCTCACATCCCCCCCTGCATCTCTGACCCAAAACCATAAATCTGTGTCCCCCTCATCCTTGTCCCATCAGCTAATGGGAACAGCTTTTCTTTGTCCACCTTATCTCAACCTGCCAGAATTTTGTCCACCTCTATCAAATCTCCCTCAACCTCCTTTGCTCCAAGGAGAACCCCAGCCTGACATTGACAATAAAGAACAAACTAATAGAATATGTTCATACCTGAAATCAAATGGGAATGTTTAATTTCTAATTTAAAGATATTGTGAATATATTGTCCTGGACAATCAAGGAATTTGAACAACTCACCTTGGGTGTGGTTGAATGGAATATATCAATCTGGTATCCATCTACAGTCCAGTGAAAGTCTGGAATGTGTAGCTGGAAATCCCTCCCTAACAGCACTGTGGGTGTACTTACACCTCAGGCATTGTAGCAGTTCAGGAAGACAGTGTTGGGGTTGACCATGGCCGAGGCAGCTACATACAGCCACATATTGTTGTAATTGAAGGACTGTGAGGCATTATGGGACTGGACTATCTTGACCACATTCCTGTGACTGCTCAGTTTCTGCAATCATGGACCATTAAAGCTGCTTAGCAGGGCCCCGATAGAGGACGTGGTGAGAATATTTACTCAGAATGAGTTAGAATTAAACTTATTCCAGAACACTGGCTGATGTTCAGCAGCTGATATACCCGAATTTGTAAAAAGAGGGTCTGACCAATCAACAAACCATGGTAGGTAGTCGGTTAAGAAGTGAAGAAGCGTTCTCAGGCATTGTTTAAATTATTTTATCATAAATTTGTGATAAGAACTGTGAGGGACTTGTGACCCGTTAGTCGCTGAGGTGACGGTATCCTCCAAGTAGCACTGGACTGAAAAGCAGACCTCTGAGAGTCGATTCTAATGGTTATAATCCTACCCAAGCATGGTCAGTGAAAAATCAGAGCTTAAGTGGGGACCGGACAGGTCTCTTACCTGCCATTTGGAAACTAAGAACAAGAAACATATTGATAAAATAATTAGAGAATAGAGCCAACGTTTCAAGTCTGAATGACACTTCATAAGAGCTCTCATGAAGGGACATCTAGACTCGAAATATTGGCTCTATTCCCTCTCCACAGATGCTATCAGACCCGCTGAGATTTTCCAGCATTTTCTGGGGGGGTTTTCAGATTCCAGCATCCACAGTATTTCACTTTTATGATAAAATGATTCAGTCTGATTGGAATCCCCACGACCCTCCCGCATTGTTCTGACTCTACCAGCCGGGTGTGGAATTAATTGGATAGATCTTCCAGAGAGCCAGCAGAGACATAATGGGCCAAATGATTTCTATTTATGCTGTATCATTCTCTAAAAGAGTGAATATTCAGTATCAGGGACAGACAGAAGAACCAGTGACTGTGCGATTGAACCCAGCCAGAATCAGCACCATAAAGGGAGGAGTGAGAGGGAAACGGTGTAAAAGCTTTGAAACCATTGAAATCTTAGGAAATCTTAGAAACCCTACAGCACAGAAAGAGGCCATTCAGCCCATCGAGTCTGTACCGACCACAATCCCACCCAGGCCCTACCCCCATATCCCTACATATTTACCCACTAATTCCTCTAACCTACGCATCCCAGGACACTAAGGGCAATTTTAGCATAGCCAATCAACCTAACCCGCACATCTTTGGACTGTGGGAGGAAACCGGAGCACCCGGAGGAAACCCACGCAGACACGAGGAGAATGTGCAAACTCCACACAGACAGTGACCCAAGCTGGGAATCGAACCCAGGACCCTGGAGCTGTGAAGCAGCAGTGCTAACCACCGTGCTGCCCATTGCATGGTCCTGCAGCAGAACATTGAGCAATGGAGCACAGCAATGTACCAATTCTCAATATTTCATTAATTTACCTCAAATGCTAACAATGTTATTTTGAATTAACTGTATGAGGTTTCAATGGCGGTTATTACCCAGCATTCGCTGCGGGTGTGAAAGTGCCCTATTCACTCCACAGGAGCCCAGTGCGCAGGCGCAGCGCTGTATCTGGGGCATGCGCAGTGCCACTTTGCTCGGAGGCCTACGAGTGCGGGAGACACTTGTTTCAAGGGGTGAGAATCAGCAGGGCGGCGGGAGGAATGGAGCCGGGAGTCGGGGTGAGGAGGGAACACAGGCTTCACAAACATCTGCTGTAGGCCGCAAGGCCTGAATAAGAGCCTTCCGGTTCCGGGTTTGCAGCTCCGGGGATTTTATCCGGGATCAGGCCCAGTGCCGCGGCCGCCATTTTTGTTTAGCGGGGAGCAGAGCGCATGCGCGACCAGTGGGCGGAGCTTCAGGATTTGGGTGACCAGGAGAGACAATGTTTGAGTCATTGACTGACAGGCCGGGTGGAGAATGTAATCTGTAAAGGGATGCTACAGCTTTAATACTGAGTCTGGGCGTCAGTGTAATTTTCCGTGTTGCTGTTGCCTTTAGTTTGGCTTGACCTAGGTACAATGCAGAAATTAGATTAAGAAAAAAAATAGTGCAATATAATGTCAACACTAGAAAAGTGAATTGTCTTAACTTTGTACATGCTGATCAGTCAATGCCACCCTGTGGCCTTTGTGTATAGAGATATGCTAATAATACTACATTTTTGCTATATGTATTTGCCATAATAAAATATTTTAAACTACAAAAAAAAACTGACAGGCCGGGTTAATGGATGCTGCCTTTCCCGGGGGAAGGTGCTGCAGGGGGAATGTGCGGCCATTCGAATAACAGAATAAAAACATGATCAAAATTAGGAGCAGGAGGGGGCATCTAGACCCATCGAGGCTGCTCTGCCATTCAGTAAACACATGGCTTAACTCAATTTTCCTCCAGCCCCAACCTCTCTAAGTCATCACCTCCTGGTAGGTAAAATGGTATATAACACAGTTTTGAATATACTCAATGAGCCGGCCTCTACTGTTCAATGAGGGAGAGAATTTCACAGCTTACTGAACTTCTGAGAGAAGCAATTTCTCCTCATCTCTGTCTTAGATCATTATATTTAAATTGTTCTCGCAGTTCCAGATTCCCTGTTGAGGGGTAAACCCTTTCAGCATTCGCTCTGTCAAGCACCCTCAGAATCTCATATGTTTCAGTAAGATCACATCTCATTTATCTAAAATCCAATGAGCATAGATGCACCCTGCCTATCCTTTCCTCATAAAACAGACCCCTTCATGCCCGAAATCAGCGAGTGAACCTTGTCTGAATTGCTTCCAATGTAAGTATATTCCATTTTAAGTAATCTTATGCTAGAAAACAGGAGGGGAGAATGTTATGGATTTATATTCAGGACTACAAATGACTGTTGGGGGTGACACAGTGGTTAGCACTTCTGTCTCATAGTGCCAGAGACCCGGTTCAATTCCAGCCTCGGCTGATTGTCTGTCTGGACTTTGCACATTCTCCCTCTGTCCATGTGGGTTTCCTCTGGGTGCTCTGGTTTCCTCCCACACTCCAAAGATGTGCAGGTTAGGTTGATCGACAGTGCTAAATTGTCCCTTTGTGTCCCAAGATGAGGGGGAAGGAAAGGGGAGGATTAGTGATGTACGTATATCAGGTTACAGGGATAGGGCCTGAGTAAAGGTGCTCTGTTAGAAACTTGGTGCAGATTCAATGGCCTAAAAGGCCTCCTTCTGCACTACAGAAATTCTGTGATTTTGGAATCTCCTTGGTGAGAAGAAGAGGATTTTCAAGCAATCTCAAACCCCCAAAAAATGTGTATCTCTTAATTTCAAGCCACAATTAACACATGACTCTTGTAATCTTTTGCAGGGAGTTAGAATATTTGAAGATTGCAATTTTTCTCTGATTCCAGTGCTTCTGACATCTTTCCAGCCGCAGGTTTCAAATTAGAAAACAGTGAAATTGTTTCAGAGGTGAGTATTGTTGAACATTTACCTATAATTTTGAATTTTCGTGCTGTGCTCTGTTATCTGTACTCTGGTTCCACGTCTCTGGGGCTGGTGTGACTCCGTTACTGTGGATCTGAATCCATGTCCATCCATTGCTTTGTTTCACCTCTGCCCTCCCTGATCACCTCTCTGTCATTGTCAGTTCAGAGAAGGATCTGCAGGCTGATACCTGGGATGAAGGCATTGTTTTGTGAGGAAAGTTTGGGCCTGTATTGACTGGAGTTTAGAGGTGATCATAGTATTGACATCAGATTGTGAGGTAGTGATTAGTATAGATGAAGAGAGGATGTTTCCAATGTTGGGGATTCCAGAATTAGTCGGCAGATTGTCAAAATAAAGGGTCCCCCAATTCTGATGGTGAGGAGGAGAAATGTCTTCCCTCAGAGGGCCGTTAGTCTTTGCAATTCTCTTCCCCAGAGAGCAGTGGAGGCTGCATCATTAAATATACTCAAAACACAGAGATTTTTGATCGAAAAGGGAGTCAAGGGTGACAGGAAGAAAAGTGGAGTTCAGATCACAATCAGATCAGCCATGATCTTGATGGGGAGGTGATGGTCTTGTGGTATTATTGCTAGACTATTAATTCAGAAACTCAGCTAATGTTCTGGGGACCCGGGTTTGAATCCTGTCATAGAATCATAGAAATCCTACAGTACAGAAGGAGGCCATTCAGCCCATCGAGTCTGCACCGACAACAATCCCACCCCATAGCAGCTGGCGGAATTTGAATTCAATTAAAAATATCTGGAATTAAGAAATTACTGATGACCATGAAACCCTTTCGATTGTCGGAAAAACCTATCTGGTTCACTAATGTCCTTCAGGGAATGAAATCTGCCATCCTTAATTGGTCTGGCCTACATGTGACTCCAAAGCCACAACAATGTGGTTGACTCTCAACTGCCCTTCAAGAGCAACTAGGGATGGGTAATAAATGCTGGCCAGCCAGCAACATCCATGTCCCATGAATGAATAAAAAAAATTCAATTGAACAGCTTGGTGGGCTGAATTTCTAACTATTTCTTATGATCTGTCAGGAACATGAAATGGTGAGTGTCGATCAGCATTAATTAGCACCTTCAGGAGAATTGGGTAGTTTATATTAAAGTTTAAAGTTTATTTATTAGTCACAAGTAAGGCTTATATTAACACTGCAATTTCTCTTAAAGACATTGACATCCTTTGCTCCCTCAGCTTGACACGTTGATTTCTGGCTAAAAAGTCCCTTTCCTAATGTTCACAATTAAAGGGCTGGTTTCCTGAGGAGATGGCTGACATTTAAAAGAACAATAAATTAATATAGGGCAGAGATATGCCTAGTGTTGTTATATTGTAGATTTGATATATTATTTATGGTTCTGTAACAAAGTACATTTATTATTATTTCTCGTTTTGTAATGTAACACTGAAGCTATGTGATATATTTCCACTCATCGAGTCATTACAGCGCAGAAGGAGTCCATTCAGTAACTCGAATCCGTGCCGACTCTCTGTAGAACAATCCAGTCAGTCCCATTCCCTTTCTATATTCCCTTTCCCCTGCAACTTTATTTCCTTCATGTGCCCATCTAATTTCTGAAATATATTAAAGGGGACAGTAAACTAATATCGGACAGAGACGTGTCTGATGTTGTTTTTAATTCATCCTTGGGACACGGGCATTGCAGGCTGGGCCAGCATTTATTGCCCATCCCTAATTGCCCCTTGAACTGAGTGGCTCGCTAGGCCATTTCAGAAGCTGGCTGAGAGTCAACCACATTGCTGTGGCTCTGGAGTCACATGTAGGCCAGACTGGGTAAGGACGGCAGATTTCTTTCCCTAAAGCACATTAATGAACCAGATGGGTTTTTTGGTCAATCGACAATGGTTTCATGGTCATCAGTAGATTCTTAATTCTAGATTTTGTTTTTAAATTCAAATTCCACCATCTGCCGTGGCAGGATTCGAACCCGGGTCCCCAGAACATCAGCTGAGTTTCTGGATTAATAGTCTAGCGATAATACCACGAGGCTATCAGCTCCCCTGTTGTTATATGGTACAGATTAGATATATTATTTATAGCTCTGTAATAAAATACACTTATTATATCTGGCTGTGTAATTTTGGACTGCAGCTATATTATATATTTCCAACAATCTCTTCCCTCAGAGAATTGTTAGATTTCTCTTCCATAGGGACCAGTGGAGGGATTGAATATATTCAAGGATGAGTTAGACAGTTTTTGAATGACAAGGGAGTCAATAATTATTGGGGACAGGCTGGAAAATGGAGAGAAAGCTCAGATGAGGAAGGATTTCTTCACTCAAGGATGTGGTGATGTTTTGGATTCTCTACCCCAGAGGACTATAGAGCCTCAGTCATCAAGAATTTTCAAGAGAGGGATTGATAGGTTTCTAGATATTGAAGATATCGATGGATATGGGGGACAGTGTGGGGAAAATAATGCAGAGGTAGATCAACCAATAATCTGAATGAATGGTTGAGCAGACTCGATGGGCCGAATGCTGACTGCGGCTCCTATTTGTTCTGATTTCTGTGCTGGACAGGAAGCAGTGAGCATGGATCTGTCAATCAGCCTCAATCAGCACCTTCAGGAGAATTGGGAGGGTGAATATTAGATACAGCAGAGTGAGAATGGAGGGAGAGTGAGTGGGATGGAGATTTACAGCTTTTGGGGAATGGGAGAGGAAAGAACATTCATTAGAATCATAGAATTGCTGCATCTTATCAACCGTCCCTGAGCTTTCACAATGAATCCCACTTCTGAGGACACCCTTATCTCTGACTTGTCTGTACTGCTGGCAGTCTCACAAAGCAGCTGCCTGTGTGCTGATACGGGAGGCCCTGCTGGGCAAGTTTAATGCTCCATGACTGTGTCTTTAATGAATGCTCCATGAACTAGAAATGTAGATTTGAATTTCGATCGTATTCTGAATTGCGATGTTTTTTCTAAATTGACTTACAGGATATTAGACAAGGAGAAATCAGACAGAAATCTCCAACATCACATCGAGATCTGACAGAGTGACTCGATTTCTTGGGACCTGAATATCATCGGCCTTTGAATCTAACAGGAGAAATGTTTGTTTGGCCACTTGGCTTCAAAAGATTGTAAACATCACTGTTACTAGAAATGCACTGAGATACACACACCCGAGTGAGAGTGTTCCAGTGCACTGAGTGTGGAAAGAGCTTTAACCAGTTACACTGCCTGAAAATACATCGCAGCATTCACAGCGGGGAGAGACTGTACCCGTGTTCTGTGTGAGATTTAACTGATTGTTTAACCTGGAGAGTCACAAGGACACCCGCACCATGGATAAACCGTGGAAATGTGGGGACTGTGTAAAAGGATTCAGATATCCATCTGCACTGGAAACTCATCGACGCATTCACACCGGGGAGAGACCATTCAGCTGCCCTGTGTGTGGGAAGGGTTTCACTGTTTCATCGAACCTGCGCACACACCATCTCACTCACACCAATGAGAGACCGTTTAAATGCTCTGACTGTGGGAGCGGATTCAAAAGCTCTGGAGAACTGGTGTCCCACCAGCGCATTCACACTGAGGAGAGACCGTTCAGCTGCTCTCACTGCTCAAAGAGATTTAAAACGTCATCCAGTCTGTGGGAACATCAGCGAGTTCACACTGGGGAGAGACCATTCACCTGCTCTGTGTGTGGGAAGGGATTCACTCAGTCATTCCACCTGCTCAGACACAATCTCACTCAAACCAATGAGAGACTCTTTAAATGCTCTGACTGTGGAAAAGGATTCAAAAGCTCTGGTGAACTGGTATCCCACCAGCGCACTCACACTGAGGAGAGACCGTTCAGCTGCTCTCACTGATCAAAGCAGTTTAGAACATCATCCAACCTGCGGACACACCAGCGAGTTCACACCGGGGAAAGACCATTCACCTGCTCTGTGTGTGGGAAGGGATTCACTCATTCATCCAGCCTGCTGAGACACAAAGTCACTCACAGCAATGAGAGACCCTTTAAATGCTCTGACTGTGGGAGCGGATTCAATACCTCTGGAGAACTGATGTCCCACCAGCGCATTCACACTGAGGAGAGACCATTCACCTGCTCTCACTGCTCAAAGAGGTTTAGAACATCATTCAACCTCTGGAGACACCAGCGAGTTCACACTGGGGAGAGACCGTTCACCTGCTCTGTGTGTGGGAAGGGATTCACTCATTCATCCAGCCTGCTGAGACACAAAGTCACTCACAGCAATGAGAGACCCTTTAAATGCTCTGACTGTGGGAGCGGATTCAATACCTCTGGAGAACTGATGTCCCACCAGCGCATTCACACTGAGGAGAGACCATTCACCTGCTCTCACTGCTCAAAGAGGTTTAGAACATCATTCAACCTCTGGAGACACCAGCGAGTTCACACTGGGGAGAGACCGTTCACCTGCTCTGTGTGTGGGAAGGGATTCAATCATTCATCGAACCTGCGCGCACACAATCTCACTCACACCAATGAAAGACCGTTTAAATGCTCTGACTGTGGGAGCGGATTCAAAAGCTCTCAGGAACTGATGATCCACCAGCGCATTCACACTGAGGAGAGACCGTTCAGCTGCTCTCACTGCACAAAGAGGTTTAGAACGTCATCCAACCTGCGGACACACCAGCGAGTTCACACTGGGGAGAGACCATTCCCTTGCTCTGTGTGTGGGAAGGGATTCACTCAGTCATCCAGCCTGAGGAACCACAAAGCCACTCACTCCAAGGAGAGCCCCTTTAAATGCTCTGCCTGAGAGGCCGGCTTCAGAAGCTCTCAGGAACTGATGATCCCCGAGCACATTCACACCGGGGAGAGGCCGTTCAGCTGCTCTCACTGTTCAAGGAGGTTTAGAATATCATCAACACTGCTGAAACACCAGTGAGTTCACACCGGGGAGAAACCATTCACCTGCTTGGTGTGTGCGAAAGGATTTACTCAGTTATCCAGCCTGCCCAGACACAACATCATCACACCCAGGAGAGACCCTTTAAATGTGGGCGTGGCTTCAAAAGCTCTCGGGAACTAATGTCCCACCAGTGAGTTCACACCAGGCAGAGGCTGGTCACCTGCTCTGACTGGGAAGGGATTCACTCAGTCAGCAAACTTGGTGAAACACCAGTGAGTTCACAAGTGATGACAGTTCTGGGATTATTCTTGTGAATCTTTCTTGCCCCTTCTCCAGTGCCTCTATTTCCTTTTTCTAAATGGAGATCACAAATAGAACGTGGAACAGTACAGCACAGGAACAGACCCTTCAGCCCACCATGTTTTTTGCATCCGTATTTACTAAGGAAACTGGCATGGAGTCTATGGAAATAAGGCAAACAAGTAGGGAGGTCATGGAACCTATACAGATTAAAGGGGAGGAGGTGCTTGCTGTCTTGAGGCAAATCAGAGTAGATATATCCCCAGGACCGGACAGGGTATTCCCTCGGACCTTGAAGGAGACTAGTATTGAAATTGCAGGGGCCCTGGCAGATATATTTAAAATGTCGGTAGCCACGGGTGAGGTGCCGGATGATTGGAGGATAGCTCATGTTGTTCCGTTGTTTAAAAAAGGCTCAAAAAGTAATGCAGAAAATTATAGGCTGGTAAGTTTGACGTCAGTAGTAGGTAAATTATTGGAAGGAGTACTAAGAGATAGGATCTACAAATATTTGGATAGACAGGGACTTATTAGGGAGAGTCAACATGGCTTTGTGCGTGGTAGGTCATGTTTAACCAATCTATTAGAGTTTTCTGAGGTTACCAGGAAAGCGGATGAAGGGAAGGCAGTGGTTGTGGTCTACATGGACTTCAGTAAGGCCTTTGACAAGGTCCCGCATGGGAGGTTAGTTAGGAAGGTTCAGTCGCTAGGTATACATGGAGAGGTAGTAAATTGGATCAGACATTGGCTCAATGGAAGAACACAGTAAGAGTTTTAACAACACCAGGTTAAAGTCCAACAGGTTTATTTGGTAGCAAATGCCATTAGCTTTCGGAGCGCTGTCCCTTCGTCAGATGGTAAACCTCTCTGCACCCTCATCAAAGCCTCTGCATCCTTTCTGTAATGTGGCGACCAGAATTGAACGCAATATTCTAAGTGCGGCCCAAACAAAGTTTTATAAAGCTGCAACATGGCATGCTGACTCTTGTACTCAATAAAGGCAAGCATGCCATATGCCTTCTTTACCGACTAAATATTTGTGTGGCCAATTTCAGGGAGCTCTGGACTTGAACCCCAAGATCCCTCTGTACATTAACTGTCTACTTATCCTTAATATTTGATCGGACAAAACCGCACCGACCTCCTCAGAAGACAAACACGGGACACAGTGGACAGAGTACCCTTCGTTGTCCAGTACTTCCCCGGAGCGGAGAAGCTACGGCATCTCCTCCGGAGCCTTCAACATGTCATTGATGAAGACAAACATCTCGCCAAGGCCATCCCCACACCCCCACTTCTTGCCTTCAAACAACCGCACAACCTCAAACAGACCATTGTCCGCAGCAAACTACCCAGCCTTCAGGAGAACAGTGACCAAGACACCACACAACCCTGCCACAGCAACCTCTGCAAGACGTGCCGGATCATCGACACAGATGCCATCATCTCACGTGAGAACACCATCCACCAGGTACACGGTACATACTCTTGCAACTCGGCCAACGTTGTCTACCTGATACGCTGCAAGAAAGGATGTCCCGAGGCATGGTACATTGGGGAAACTATGCAGACGCTGCGACAACGGATGAATGAACACCGCTCGACAATCACCAGGCAAGACTGTTCTCTTCCTGTTGGGGAGCACTTCAGCGGTCACGGGCATTCGGCCTCTGATATTCGGGTAAGCGTTCTCCAAGGCGGCCTTCGCGACACACGACAGCGCAGTCGCTGAGCAGAAACTGATAGCCAAGTTCCGCACACACGCGGACGGCCTCAACCGGGATATTGGGTTCATGTCACACTATTTGTAACGCCCACAGTTGCGTGGACCTGCAGAGTTTCACTGGCTGTCTTGTCTGGAGACAATACACATCTTTTTAGCCTGTCTTGATGCTCTCCCCACTCCCATTGTTTTGTTTCTTAAAGACTTGATTAGTTGTAAGTATTCGCATTCCAACCATTATTCATGTAAATTGAGTCTGTGTCTTTATAAACTCTGTTTGTGAACAGAATTCCCACTCACCTGAAGAAGGGGCTTAGAGCTTCGAAAGCTTGTGTGGCTTTTGCTACCAAATAAACCTGTTGGACTTCTTACTGTGTTTACCCCAGTCCAACGCCAGCATCTCCACATCACGAAAGAGCTTTAACCAGTTACACAGCCTGAAAATACATCACAAAGCATTCACAGCAGGGAGAGGCTGCTACCGTGTTCTGTGTGTGGAAGAGGCTTCAACTGGAGAGTTACAGGGACACCCGCACCATGGAGAAACCTTGGAAATGTGGGGACTGTGGGAAGGGATTCAGATTCCCATCTCAGCTGGAAATTCATCGACGCAGTCATACCGGGGAGAGACCGTTCACCTGCTCCGTGTGTGGGAAGGGATTCACTCAGTCTTCCCACCTGCTGTGTCACAATCTAACTCACAGCAATGAGAGACCCTTTAAATGCTCTGACTGTGGGAGTGGCTGCAATAGCTCTGGAGAACTGGTGACCCACCAGCGCATTCACACTGAGGAGAGACCGTTCAGCTGCTCTCACTGCACAAAAAGGTTTAGACGGTTTTCTAACCTACGGAGACACCAGCGAATTCACACTGGGGAGAGGCAGTTCAGTTGTTCCATGTGTGGAAAGGGATTCACCCAGTCATCCGACCTGCGGAGACACCAGCGAGTTCACACTGGGGAGAGGCCATTCACCTGTTCTGTGTGTGGGAAGGGATTCACTCAGTTCACTTCAATTTCCCTGGTATAGACTGGAAATCGCTGAGGGCAGGGACTCTGGATGGTGAGGCATTTGTTAAATGTGTATAGGAGGGTTCGTTGGAACAATATGTGGACAGCCCAACTAGAGAGGGGGCTATACTGGACCTGGTGCTGGGGAATGAGCCCGGTCAGGTCTTCAAAGTTTTGGTTGGGGAACATGTGGCAAATAGTGACCACAATTCTGTTAGCTTTAGGATAGTGATGGAAAAGGATGAGTGGTGTCCCAAGGGTAAGGTGTTGGATTGGGGGAAGGCTAACTTTATTGGGATCAGGCAGAAATTGGCAGCTCTTGATTGGGAGAGGCTGTTTGAGGGTAAATCCACATCTGGTATGTGGCAGTCCTTTAAGGAACAGTTGTTAGGGCTACAGGACAAGCATGTGCCTGTAAAAAAGAAGGATAGGAAGGGTGGGATTAGAGAACCGTGGATAACCAGGGAAATTGAGGGACTGGTCAAAAGGAAAAGAGAGGCGTATGTTAGGTCCAAGCAGCTAAAAACGGAGGGAGCTCTGGAGGAGTATAATGAAAGTAGGAAAATACTCAAACGGGGAATTAGAAGAGCAAAAAGGGGTCACGAAATGTTCTTGGCAGACAGGATTAAGGAGAATCCCAAGGCATTTTATTCATACGTTAGGAACAAAAGGGTTGTTAGGGAAAAAATCGGACCTCTCAGGGACAAAAGTGGGGACTTATGCTTGGAGCCCAAAGAGGTAGGGGAGATCCTAAATGAATACTTTGCGTCGGTATTCACTAAGGAGAGGGATGTGTTGACTGGGAGTGTCTCGGAGGGGAGTGTTGAACCGTTGGAGAAAATCTCCATTACAAAGGAGGAAGTGTTAGGTTTGTTAGAGAATATAAAGACTGACAAATCCCCAGGGCCTGATGGAATCTATCCAAGGCTGCTCAGGGAGACGAGAGGTGAAATCGTTGGGCCTCTGACGCAAATCTTTGTCTCGTCACTGGACACAGGTGAGGTCCCAGAGGATTGGAGGATAGCCAATGTGGTCCCGTTATTTAAGAAGGGTAGGAAGGATAACCCGGGTAATTATAGGCCGGTGAGCTTGACGTCCGTGGTGGGGAAGTTGTTGGAGAAGATTCTTAAAGATAGGATGTATGCGCATTTAGAAAGGAATAAACTCATTAACGATAGTCAACATGGTTTTGTGAGAGGGAGGTCATGCCTCACGAACCTGGTGGTGTTTTTTGAAGAAGTGACCAAAATGGTTGACGAAGGAAGGGCCGTGGATGTTGTCTATATGGACTTTAGTAAAGCGTTTGACAAAGTCCCTCATGGTAGGCTAGTGAAAAAGGTTGGATCCCATGGGATAAAGGGGGAGGTGGCTAGATGGGTGGAGAACTGGCTTGGTCACAGAAGACAGAGGGTGGTAGTGGAAGGGTCTTTTTCCGGCTGGAGGCCTGTGACTAGTGGTGTACCGCAGGGCTCTGTATTGGGACCTCTGCTGTTTGTGATTTATATAAATGATCTGGAAGAAGGAGTAACTGGGGTGATCAGTAAGTTTGCGGACGACACAAAACTGGCAGGACTTGCAGATAGTGAGGAACATTGTCAGAGGCTACAGAAGGATATAGATAGGCTGGAAATTTGGGCAAGGAAATGGCAGATGGAGTTCAATCCTGATAAATGCGAAGTGATGCATTTTGGTGGGAATAATGTAGGGAGGAGCTACACGATAAATGGAAGAACCATAAAGGGTGTAGAGACGCAGAGGGACCTGGGTGTGCAAGTCCACAGATCATTGAAGGTGACGTCACAGGTGGAGAAGGTGGTGAAGAAGGCATATGGCATGCTTGCCTTTATAGGACGGGGCATAGAGTATAAAAGTTGGGGTCTGATGTTGCAGATGTATAGAACGTTGGTTCGGCCGCATTTGGAATACTGCGTCCAGTTCTGGTCGCCACACTACCAGAAGGACGTGGAGGCTTTGGAGAGAGTACAGAGGAGGTTTACCAGGATGTTGCCTGGTATGGAGGGGCTTGGTTATGAGGAGAGATTGGGGAAACTGGGGTTGTTCTCCTTGGAAAGACGGAGGATGAGGGGAGACTTAATAGAGGTGTATAAAATTATGAAAGGCATAGATAGGGTGAACGGTGGGAAGCTTTTCCCCGGGTCGGTGGTGACGTTCACGAGGGGTCATAGGTTCAAGGTGAAGGGGGGGAGGTTTAACACAGATATCAGAAGGACATATTTCACACAGAGGGTCGTGGGGGCCTGGAATGTGTTGCCGGGCAAGGTGGTGGAGGCGGACACACTGGGAACGTTTAAGACTTATCTAGACAGCTATATGAACGGAGTGGGAATGGAGGGATACAAAAGAGTGGTCTAGTTTGGACCAGGGAGCGGCGCGGGCTAATTGTTCCTTGTTTCTCGTTTCAAGGTGGGAACCTGTCTCGGGGGGAGGGAATTCATATGGTGTTCGTGGAAGTGGAAATGACGGGTTGGGAAGCATTTTCCGATCAGGGCCATTGTGATCTCCTGGACTCGTTTCGATCGCCTCAGGGGGTCGGAGAGGAATTTCCCAGATTTTTTTTCCCCATATTGGCCCTGGGGTTTTTCACTCTGGGTTTTCGCCTCTCCCTGGAGATCACATGGTCTGGAATGGGGGGGTGGGGGTAAGTTAATAGGTTGTAATGAACAAAGCATCGTAGCTGTGAGGGACAGCTCGGTGGATAGGATATTGGTATGTAGATAGGCTGGAAAATTGGGCGGGGATCCTGGATTCAGGATTCAATCCTGGACCGGGGAGCGGCGCGGGCTTGGAGGGCCGAAGGGCCTGTTCCTGTGCTGTATTGTTCTTTGTTCTTTGTTACCCAGCTTGCAAAGACATAATCTCATGCACACCAATGAGAGACCGTTTAAATGCTCTGACTGTGGGAGCGGCTTCAGAAGCTCTCAGGAACTGATGATCCACCAGCGCATTCACACTGAGGAGAGACCGTTCAGCTATTCTCACTGCTCAAAGAGATTTAAATGGTCATTCAGCCTGCAGGTCCACCAGTGGGTTCACACTGGAGAGAGACCACTCACCTGTTTGGTGTGTGGGAAGGGATTCACTCAGTCATCCTCCCTGCTGCGACAGCAGCGAGTTCACACTGGGGAGAAGCCGTTCACCTGCTCTGTGTGTGGGAAGGGATTCACTCAGTTCTCCCACCTATTGAGTCACAATCTCACTCATACCCAGGAGAGACCCTGTAAATGCTCTGACTGTGGGAGTGCCTTCAAAAGCTCTCGGGAACTGACCTCCCACCAGCGCATTCACACTGAGGACAGACCGTTCAGCTGTGCACACTGCACAAAGAGGTTTAGAAGGTCATCCGACCTGCGGGTACACCAGCGAGTTCACTTTCTCGAGAGGCCATTCACCTGCTCTGACTGTGGGAAGGGATTCACTCAGTTATCCTACCTGCAGGCACACCAGCGAGTTCACCAGTGATGACAGGGATTGGATTCTGCTGTTAATCACATCCAAGAATGAACTTTGTTTATTCTGACAGTAGGTGAAGTGGGAGGGTTGGAGGGTTTCTTTCTGCTGAACTGGCCGGTCTCACAACTTTGCTTCCAGTGGGCTGATGCTTTTTGAGCCTGGGAGAGCACATTTCCACTGAAATGATCCACAAAAGATCGGCGGCACGGTAGCGCAGTGGTTAGCACTGCTGCTTCACAGCTCCAGGGTCCCGGGTTCGATTCCCGGCTCGGGTCACTGTCTGTGTGGAGTTTGCACGTTCTTCTCGTGTCTGCGTGGGTTTCCTCCGGGTGCTCCGGTTTCCTCCCACAGTCCAAAGATGTGCCGGTTAGGTTGATTGGCCAGGTTAAAAATTGCCCCTTAGAATCCTAAAATGCGTAGGTTAGAGGGATTAGCGGGTAAATATGTGGGGGTACGGCCTGGGTGGGATTGTGGTCGGTGCAGACTCGATGGGCCAAATGGCCTCCTTCTGCACTGTAGGGTTTCTATGATTTCTATGAAAAGCTGATGGAGGACAATAATTTTATCCTCAATAGCAAATAGTGTTTTTTCTACCGCTACAGGTAGATCTAAAATAAATGCAGAAAGAACTGGAAAAACACAGCAGGTCTTGCAGCATCTGTGGAGAGAGAAACAGAGTTAATGTTTCACGTCCAATGTAACTCTACTTCAGAACGAAAGAGAGGGAGAAATGTGATGGGTTTGATGCTGGTGAGAAAGGGGGGAGGGTCAGGTAGAACAAAAGGGAAAGTCAGGGATTGATTAGAGGGCGGGTGAGATTAAATGACAAAAATGTCCGGGAACAAAAGGCAAAGGGAGAGGTAATGGTTGTTGGAAAGAAACAAAGCATTGGTCCAGAGTAAGTGTGAATGGCAGAATAAAGGACAGCTCTGTCTGGACTTTAACCTGGTGTTGTTAAACTTCTTACTGTGGAAGCAAAAAAACATGAAAACAAGATGCAGGCTGACTCAGCAAATAAAAACAAATTAAAATGGAGGAGAGAGTTCAGGGTGTGAAGTTGTTGAACTCAATGTTGAGTCCAGAAGGTTGTAAAGTGCCTCATCGGAAGATGAGGGGCTGTTTGTCCAGCTTGTGTTGGGCTTCTCCGGAACATTGCAGCAGGCCGAGGACAGAAATGTGAGTGTGAGAGCAAGGTGGTGAATTCTAATGGCAAGCGGAAGGTCAGGGATTGGATTGTGGGCTGAGCGGAGGTGTTCCACAAAGAGGGCAGGGAACAGGCTACAGAGGAATTAAAGAGAAACTATTTGGGTCAGAACATTGTGAACATCCTTTTACTCTGGTTGTCTTTGATCCTCAAGTCATTTTCTGTTTGTTTTTAACCATGTTCTGTTTCATTAATAAACTTTTATCAATAAAAATATTTGATTGTTCTGGACTTTTCCTGCTGAGATTGATGCACTTTACGGAAAGTGGGTGAGAGGGGTTGGCAGGCTCTTTAACAGAAAGTGAATCCCTCTAAGGTAATTGGCAAAGGAGCCAGAGGAGGAGATGAGATTTTATTTTGTTTGACACAGCGAGTTGTTCTGATCTGCCTGAAAGCAGATTCAATAGAATCTTTCCAAAGGGAAAAGACTTGAAAGGGAAGAATTTGCAGGGCTGTGGGGAAAGAGCAGAGTAAGAGTTTTAACAACACCAGGTTAAAGTCCAACAGGTTTATTTGGTAGCAAATGCCATTAGCTTTCAGAGCGCTGCTCCTTCGTCAGATGGAATGGATATCTGCTCTCAAACAGGGCACACAGAGACACAAACTCAAGTTACAGAATGCTGATCAGAATGTGAATCTTTACAGCTAATCAAGTCTTAAAGATACAGACAAGCACAGGTTAAAGAAATGTGTATTGTCTCCAGACAGGACAGCCAGTGAGATTCTGTAGGTCCAGGCAAGCTGTGGGGGGTTACCGATAGTGTGACATGAACCCAAGATCCCGGTTGAGGCCGTCCTCATGTGTGCGGAACTTGGCTATCAGTTTCTGCTCAGCATAAGTCTTCCAGTCTTATTTCATAATTCTCAGGAATTTGTGACCAACATTCAACATCGGAGCAGAAGTTGGCCATTTGGCCCTTTGAATCTGCTCCACCATTTATTTAGATCATGGCTGATCTGTTTGTGTTGAGTTCCACATTCTCGTTCTACACCTGATACTTTTGATTCCCTTATCCAACAAGAATTAGTATAAAGGCAAAATTCTGCTGTTGCTGGAATCTGAAACAGAAACAGAAAATGCTGGACAATCTCAGCAAGTCTGACAGCATCTGTCGAGAGAGAATAGAGACAACATTTCAAGTCAGGATGACCCTTTTTCAGAGCTGAAGACAAAGAAAATCAGACAAATTTATCCTGTGAGGGTCAAGAATTAGAAAGCAATCCATTAAACCTCCTCTGAACCACGTTCAATGCATTTGTATCATTTCTTAAATAGGAGACAAAGCTGCACCGAGTGTTCAAGATGCAGTCTCAGCAACGCCCTGCATAACTGAAGCATGATGTGGAGATGCCGGCGTTGGACTGGGGTAAACACAGTAAGAAGTCTCACAACACCAGGTTAAAGTCCAACAGGTGTATTTGGTAGCACAAGACACTAGCTTTCGGAGCGCTGCCCCTTCGTCAGGTGAGTGGGAGTTCTGTTCACAAACAGGGCATATAAAGACACAAACTCAATTTACAAAATAATGGTTGGAATGCGAGTCTTGACAGGTAATCAAGTCTTAAAGGTACAGACAATGTGAGTGGAGAGAGAGTTAAGCACAGGTTAAAGAGATGTGTATTGTCTCCAGACAGGACAGTTAGTGAGATTTTGCAAGCCCAGGCAAGTCATGGGGGTTACAGAAAGTGTGATATGAACCCAAGATCCCAGTTGAGGCCGTCCTCATGTGTGGAACTTGGCTATCAGTCTCTGCTCAGCGACTCTGCGTTGTCGTGTGTCGCAAAGGCCGCCTTGGAGAACGCTTACCCGAAGATCAGAGGCTGCTGAAGTGTTCCCCAAATGTTCACACCAGGCAAGAGTGTTCTCTTCCTGTTGGGGAACACTTCAGTGGTCACAGGCATTTGGCCTCTGATCTTCGGGTAAGCATTCTCCAAGGCGGCCTTCGCGACACACGACAACGCAGAGTCGCTGAGCAGAGACTGATAGCCAAGTTCCGCACACATGAGGACAGCCTCAGCTGGGATCTTGGGGGTTACAGATAGTGTGATATGAACCCATGACTTGCCTGGACTCGCATTCCAACCATTATTTTGTAAATTGAGTTTGTGTCTTTATATGCCCTGTTTGTGAACATAACTCCCACTCACCTGATGAAGGAGCAACGCTTCAAAAGCTAGTGGCTTGTGCTACCAAATAAACCTGCTGGACTTTAACCTGGTGTTGTGAGACTTCTTACTGTAACTGAAGCATAATATCTTTACTTCCATGTTCAATTTCTCTCATAATAAAGGATAGCATTCCATTTGTAAGAACTTTGATTTATTTGAATGAAGGTTTATGGGGGTTCTCTTGTTTGCAATAACCTCCCTAATCGTAAATCACAACAGGTTCCAGCGACTTAACCATATGGCAAGAAATAATGCTTTAAATGGTGAAATCAGAAAGTTTGTTAACCATTAAAAATGTAACAAGTCAGAGAGATGAAAAGCAAAGTGTCGATTAACAATTATTACAGAAACCTTAACTTTAACAATTGAACAGACTTCTCTCCATCCCTCTCAGACCAGGACATGAAGTGACGGCTCCGAAAACGTGGATAACTTGTAAAACCAACAGCTCTCAACGTCTCTCTGTAAACATCTCTCCCTCCACCTCTCTCTACCAAATTGGCTTCTCAAGATCACTTTTTTATACTTTAAAAATGTCAAAAGACCATCTTAGCCAATTCCCATAAATCTTCAATTATAAACTAAAATAGACACGAGTTTTCGGGCAATTTAAAAACAAATCAACTGTCTGTTGAAAGGGTTAACTTTTCTACAGAACCTAAAGGGGTGGGGACTGAGCAGCAAAAACTTGACACTTTACACAAGTTTAAAAAACTTCCCTAACAAAACAAACTTGATTTTAAACTTCACCCATTAATTTTTTTTGTTATATTCATCAACCGAATTATTTTAATTTGATCAGTTATTGTTAGGGATGGGTAACTTGTGTTCTTTATAAACTGGTTCACTCATTTTGTTAATTTGACATGGGCTCGGAGAATCAGAACCCAGACTTTATCATCCTTATCCTTTTTCTCCTTTTGCCACTGCTCCCTCTGTTTTGTGGGAGGGTCGTGGGGATTCCAATCAGACCGAATCAAATTATCATAAAAGTAAAATACTGCGGATGCTGGAATCTGAAATGAAAACAGAAAATGCTGGAAGATCTCAGCAGGTCTGGCAGCATCTTTGGAGAGAGAATAGAGTCAATGTTTTGAGTCTGGATGAGCTTCTTACAAAGTGTCATCCAGAATCAAAACATTGTTTCTATTCTCTAATCATTTCATCTATAAGCTTCTTGTTCTTAGTTTCCAAATGGCAGGTAAGAGACCTGTCCGGTCCCCACTCGAGCTCTGATTTTTCACTGGCCATGCTTGGATAGGATTATAACTGTTAGAATCTAGTCTCAGAGGTCTGCTTTTTAATCCAGTGTTACTTGGGAGTCGACCATCACGTCACCAAATATCGGGTCACAAGTCCCTCACAGTTCTTATCACAAATTGATGATAGGTTAAGCAATGGTTCAGAACGCTTTTTAACTTCTTAACCAACTACCTTCCACTGTTTGTTGATTGGTCAGACCCCCTTTTTACAGATTCAGGAATCTCAGCCGCTGAACACCAGCCGGTCCTGGAATAAGTTTAATTCTAATTCATTGTGAATAAATATTCTCACCAGGTCCTCTGTTGGGGCCCTGCTAAGCAGCTTTAATGGTCCGTGATTGCAGAAACTGAGCAGTCACAGGAATGTGGTCAAGATAGTCCAGTCCCATAATGCCTCACATTCAATCTGCTGTCCTTCAATTATAACAGAATATGTGGCTGTATGTAGCTGCCTCGGCCATGGTCAACCCCAACACTGCCTTCCTGAACTGTTACAATGCTTGAGGTGTAGGTACATCCACAGTGCCATGAGGGAGGGAGAATGTAGGTGGATACCAGATTGATATATTCCATTCAACCACACCCAAGGTGAGTTATTCCAATTCCTTTATTGTCCAGGACAATATCTTCACAATATCTTTAAAACAGAAATTAAACATTCCCATTTGATTTCAGGTATTAACATATTCTGTTAGTTTGTTCTTTATTGTCGATGTCAGGCTGGGGTTGTTCCTCTTGGAGCAAAGGAGGTTGAGGGGAGATTTGATAGAGGTGGACAAGATTCTGACAGGTTTAGATAAGGTGGACAAAGAAAAGCTGTTCCCATTAGCTGACGGGACAAGGACGAGGGGGACACAGATTTATGGTTTTGGGTCAGAGAGGAAGGGGGGATGTGACGAAGAATATTTTGATGCAGCGAATGGTAATGACCTGGAACTTGCTGCCTACGAGGGTGGAGGAAGTGGAGACAATAAACAATTACAAAGGAAATTGGATGGACATTTGGGAGGTTTCAAACAGAAATGCTGACTAAATATCTCTGAACTTCCTAACACCCGGTCACTCTGTGATCCTTGTGAAATTTGAAACCATGTATTCGCAACAAGACTCAAAGAGAATCAGCCCACTGGAGGCAAAGTCATGAGACCAGCCAGTCCAGCAGAAAGAAACCCTCCGACCCTCCCCATTGACCAACTGTGAGAATGAACAAAATGCAGTCCTGGATGTAATTGAGAGCAGAAACAATAACAGCAGAATCCAACCCCTGGAATCACTCGTGAACTTGTTGGTGTCTCAGCAGGTGGGATGAAACTCTGAAACCCTTCCCACACTGAGAGCAGGTGAACGGCCTCTCCCCAGTGTGAACTCGCTGGTGTCTCTGCAGGCTGGACAACTGAGTGAATCCCTTCCCACACTAAGAGCAGGTGAATGACCTCTCCCCTGTGTGAATGCGCTGGTGTCTCCGCAGGCTGGATAACTGACTGAACCCCTTCCCACACTGAGAGCAGGTGAATGGCCTCTCCCCAGTGTGAATGCGCTGGTGTCGCTGCAGGTCAGATAATTGACTGAACCCCTTCCCACACTGAGAGCAGTTGAATGGCCTCTCCCCAGTGTGAACTCGCTGGTGTCTCCGCAGGGCGGATAAATCAATGAATCCTTTCCCACACTGAGAGCAGGTGAACGGTCTCTCCCCAGTGTGAACTCGCTGGTGTATCCGCAGGGTGGATAACCGAGTGAATCCCTCCCCACACTGACAGCAGGTGAACGGCCTCTCCCCAGTGTGAACTCGCTGGTGTCTCCGCAGGGTGGATAAATCAATGAATCCTTTCCCACACTGAGAGCAGGTGAACGGTCTCTCTCCAGTATGAACTCGCTGGTGTATCCGCAGGGTGGATAACCGAGTGAATCCCTTCCCACACTGACAGCAGGTGAACGGCCTCTCCCCAGTGTGAACTCGCTGGTGTGTCTGCAGGGTGGATAAATCAGTGAATCCCTTCCCACACTGAGGGCAGGTGAATGGCCTCTCCCCAGTGTGAACTCGCTGGTGTCTCTGCAGGTTGGATAACCGAGTGAATCCCTTCTCACACTGAGAGCAGGTGAATGGTCTCTCCCCAGTATGAACTCGCTGGTGTCTCTGCAGGCTGGATAACTGAGTGAATCCCTTCCCACACTGACAGCAGGTGAAGGGCCCCTCCCCAGTGTGAATTCGCTGGTGTGTCTGCAGGTGGGATGGTTGACTGAATCCCTTCCCACACTGAGAGCAAGTAAATGGTCTCTCCCCCGTGTGGCTGCGCCAATGAGCTTCCAGCTCAGATGGGTATTTGTATCTCTTCCCACAGTCCCCACATTTCCATGGTTTCTCCATGGTGCAGGTGTCTTTTCCTCTCTCTTCAGTTGAAGACTCGTCCACACACAGAACAGTCTCCCCCCGCTGTGAATGGTGATATTTATTCAGGCTGTGTAACTGGTTCAAGCTCAGTGCACTGGAACACTCTCACTCCAGTGTGGCAGCGTGTTGGCTCTTTTCCAGTCACACTGATGTTTGAAATCTTTTCAAGTCATCAGACCGGACAACCATTTCTCCTTGATTCAAAGGCCGATGATATTCAGGTCCCAAGGAATGTGACTCTGTCAGATCGAGATGTGACGTTTGAGATTTCGGCCTGTGATTCCTCTTTCAGTATCCTGTAAAACAAGTTTACAGAGATCATCAGTGTCAGTGCAGGATAGAAATTCAGAACACACAATTCTAGTTTCTATGGAACATTCTTTCCTCTCTCCAGACTCGAAACATTGGCTCTATTCTCTCTCTATCTGGGGGATAGTGTGGGAAATGATGCTGCGATAGATCAGCCAATTCTCAATGAATGGTTGAGGCAGTTCGATGGGCTGAATGGCCAACTGCAGCTCCTGTTTCTTATGATTTGTGTGTGGTGGACAGGAAGCAGTGAGCATGGATCTGTCAATCAGCCTCAATCAGCACCTTCAGGAGAATTGGGAGGGTGAATATTAGATACAGCAGAGTGAGAATGGAGGGAGAGTGTGTGGGATGGAGATTCACAGCTTTGGGGATGAGAGAGGAATCATAGAATTCTTACATCTTATCAACCATCCCTGAGCCTTCACAATGAATCTCTCTTCTCAGGACATTCTGTCTGTGCTGCTCGCAGTCTCACAAAGCAGCTGCCTGTGTGTTGATACAAGGGGCCCTGCGAGGCAAGTTTAATGCTTCATGACTGTGTCTTTAATGACTGAATAACTATAGGAATATGGTCAAGTCAGCTAAACCACATGATGCTTTATATTTCGGTTAGTAACTGTTGATTTTGTTAACATAGCACGTCAGAGGATGACCTGGGTCCTGCCCCCTCCTCCCACCCACTCCTCCCACCGATCAGAGGATGACCTGGGTCCCGCCCCCTCCTCCCACCCACTCCTCCCACCGATCAGAGGATGACCTGGGTCCCGCCCCCTCCTCCCACCCACTCCTCCCACCGATCAGAGGATGACCTGGGTCCCGCCCCCTCCTCCCACCACTCCCCCCCCCCCCCCCCCCCCCCCGATCAGAGGATGACCTGGGTCCCGCCCCCTCCTCACACCAGCCCCCCCGATCAGAGGATGACCTGGGTTATTTTTCTGTAACATCAGAACCACTTGCGGGACAGCTGCACAGGGTTTCTCCTTGTGCACAAGTCATTAAAAGCCCCACATTGGATTATGCCTGGTGTCCAGTGCTGTTTGTACTCAAGTCGACTAAGAGTGCCTAAAGTTGCCGGTACCCAGGATCTCTGACAACTCTCCCTAACCGGACCTTGATTATCCAAAGGTTGATCAGAATCCTCTCCAGTAACTTACCCGCCACTGTTGTCAGGTTCACCGGCCTGTAATTACCAGGCTTCTCTTTGCAATCCTTCTTAAACAGCGGAACAACATGAGCCACACTCTCGTCTTCCAGAACTTCCAGAACTAGTCATCGCGGAAGTGACTGATTCCTATTGGCTGATTCAGGCAGGTCTCCGTTGTGATGTCACAATGCGGAAGTTGTCCAATGAGCTTCAGAGTGAAACTTCCTCCTCTGGGCAACATAAGAACACAAGAACATAAGAAATAGGAGCAGGAGTAGGCCATCTGGCCCTTCGAGCCTGCCCCGCCATTCAACAAGATCATGGCTGATCTGAAGCGAATCAGTTCCACTTACCCGCCTGCTCCCCATATCCCCTAATTCCCTTATCGATCAGAACATCTGGGAGGAAATCAATGTTTCCCCCTTTCCATTTCTTTTCTCATTCTGGGGGAAATTGGGGACGTGCAGCAACTGAAGGGAATGAAGTGAATTCGGTCTGTACATTCCACACATTGTTACTCCAGTAATGTAGACATTTATCTGTCTGGCAGCCTGCATGGAGATTTCCAGCTCTCTGTGTCCAGGACAGGAAGCAGTGAGCACGGATCTGTCAATCAGCCTCAATCAGCACCTTCAGGAGAATTGGGAGGGTGAATATTAGATACAGCAGAGTGAGAATGGAGGGAGAGTGTGTGGGATGGAGATTCACAGCTTTTGGGGAATGAGAGAGGAAAGAATGTTCCAGAGAAACTAGAACTGTCTGTTCTGAATTTCTATCCTGTGCTGACATTGATGAATTTTGTAAATTCCTTTTGCAGGATATCAGAAGGTGAAGATTTAAAGACGAATATCAAACCAAACTTCACATCAAAATCTAACATAGTCACTCAGTTCATTGGGACCTGAATATCATCGACCTTTGAATCTAGAATGGAAATGTTTCTCTGCTCTGTCTGCTTCAGGAGATTTTAAACAGCAGTGTGACTGGAAAAGCACCGAGACACACACACACTGAAACATGCACACACCTGAGTGACTGTGGAAAGAACTTTAACCAGTTAAACAGCCTGAAAATACATTGCAGCAGAGAGACCGCACCCATGTTATGTTGTAACTGAACTGATTGTCAAGCCTGGAGAGTCACAAGGACACCCACACCATGGAGAAATTGTGTAAATGTGGGGACTGTGGGAAAGGATTCAGGTTCCCATCTGCACTGGAAACTCACCCCCCCCCCCCCGCCAGGGTGAATGAATCTCTGAATCCCTTCCCACACTGTGAGCAGGTGACTAGCCTCTCCTCAGTGTGAATTCGCTGGTGTCTCAGCAGATTTGATGAATGATTGGTTCCCTTCCCACAAGTGGAGCATATGAACGGTCTCTCCCCGGTGTGACTGCGTCGATGAGATTCCATCTCAGATGGGGCTCTGAATCCCTCCCCACAGTCTCCACATTTCCATGGTTTCTCCATGGTGTCGGAGTCCTTGTGTCTCTCCACAATCAGTGCACTGGAACACTCTGATACGGGTGTGAGAATCTCAGTGCTTTTCCAGTCACACTGATGTTAAAAAGGCTGATGATTTTCACGTCCTTATGAATCAAGTGACTCTTTTGAGATTTCCATTTTCCAAACCTCTCCTTCCAATAAAATCATCACTGTCAGCACATGATAGAAATTCAAAACAGACAATTGTAGTTTCTATGGAACATTCTTTAAATCTCCACCCACGCCCCTCACACATACACTCTCTCTCTCTCTCATTCCATTTAGCATTCTGCAGCACGGTAGCACAGTGGTTAGCACTGCTGCCTCACAGTGCCAGGGACCCGGGTTCGACTTCCGGCTTGGGTCACTGTCTGTGTGGAGTTTGCACGTTCTCCCCGTGTCTGCATGAGTTTCCTCCCTCATTCTGAAAGACGTGCTGATTCGGTGCATTGACCCGAACAGGTGCCGGAGTGTGACAACTAGGGGAATTTCACACTAACTTCATTGCAGTGTTAATATAAGCCTTACTTGTGACTATTAAATAAACTTTAAACTTTAATATACAACACCACCCAATTCTCCTGAAGGTGCTAATTAATGCTGATCGACACTCACCATTTCATGTTCCTGACAGATCATAAGAAATAGTTAGAAATTCAGCCCACCAAGCTGTTCAATTGAATTTTTTAAATTCATTTATGGGACATGGATGTCGCTGGCTGGCCAGCATTTATTACCCATCCCCAGTTGCCATTGGAGGGCAGTTGAGAGTCAACCACATTGTTGTGGCTTTGGAGTCACATGTTGGCCAGACCAAGTGTGAGGTATTGCACTTTGGAAGGACAAACCAAGGTAGAACATACAAGGTAAATGGTCGGCACTGAAGAGTGCAGTAGAACTGAGGGATCTGGGAATACAGATACATAATTTGCTAAAAGTGGCGTCACAGGTAGATTGGGTCATAAAGAGTGCTTTTGGTACATTGGCCTTTATAAATCAAAGTATCGAGTATGAGAGTTGGAGTGTTATGGTGAGGCCGAATTTAGAGTATTGTGTGCAGTTTTGGTCACCTAATTACAGGAAGGATATTAATAAGGTTGAAAGAGTGCAGAGAAGGTTTACAAGGATGTTGCCGGGACTTGAGAAACTGAGTTACAGAGAAAAGTTGAATAGGTTAGGACTTTATTCCCTGGAACGTAGAAGAATGAGGGGAGATTTGATAGAGGTGTATCAGATTTTGATGGGTATAGAGTGAATGCAAGCAGGCTTTTTCCACTGAGGCCAGGGAAGAAAAAAACCAGAGGGCATGGGTTAAGGGTGAAAGGAGAAAAGTTGAAAGGGAATATTAGGGGGGGGGCTTCTTCACGCAGAGAGTGATGGGAGTCTGGAATGAGCTGCCGGATAAAGTG
This sequence comes from Mustelus asterias, assembly GCF_964213995.1. Lineage (NCBI taxonomy): Eukaryota > Metazoa > Chordata > Chondrichthyes > Carcharhiniformes > Triakidae > Mustelus > Mustelus asterias. The sequence continues at coordinate 887,500 of NW_027590136.1, forward strand.
GTAAATGCTTTTAACATTTAAGAAAAACTTGGACGGGTTCATGGATGAGACGGGTGTGGAGGGATATGGTCCAAGTGCAGGTCAGTGGGACGAGGCAAAAAAATGGTTCAGCACAGCCAAGAAGGGCCAAAAGGCCTGTTTCTGTGCTTTAATGTTCTATGGTTCTATGGTCTGAAAACATGTACCAAACGACTCAAGAACAACTTCTTCCGACTGTCATGTTTGAATGGTCCTATCATATATTAAGCTGATCTTTCTCTTCACCCTACCTGTACTTGCACCCTATCCTTTCCTTCTCCCCATGTACTCCATGAAAGGTATGCTTTGTCCTAACTGTATGCTAACTGTCCTGGCTGGAGACAATACACATTTCTTTAACCTGTGCTTAACCCTTTCTCCACTCACATTGTCTGTACCTTTAAAGACTTGATTACCTGTAAAGACTCGTATTCCAACCATTATTTTGTAAATTGAGTTTGTGTCTTTATATGCCCTGTTTGTGAACAGAACTCCCACTTACCTGATGAAGGAGCAGTGCTCCGAAACCTAGTGGCTTATGCTACCAAATAAACCTGTTGGACTTTAACCTGGTGTTGTGAGACTTCTTACTGTGTTTACCCCAATCCAACACTGGCATCTCCACATCTTGGAAATATATCGCCGTTCCTTCGCAGTCGCTGGGTCAAAATCCTGTAATTCCCTCCCTACCAGCAGGGTGGATGTACTTGCACAACATGGACGGCAGTGGGTTCAGGTCCCATACATCACCAAGGTAGACACTCCTGCGCCCCCTACAAACATGGCGATCGCACCTGCACCCAGCTGCACATTGCCCCTCACAAAGATGCCGGCCGCACATGCGCACTGATAGACATTGCTAACGACAGATTGACGGCCGTCAGCCCAGGCCCAACACGACAAGTTGCGCCTCCAATTTGGTACCAACAGGGCGCCCGGGAAGATATTTTCCTGAAGTTTGAGTTTGAACAACATGTTTACGAAACCTCTCCACCCACCCGCCACATTCATCGCTCTCCGCGCGCCGCCCTTTACCTTGAACTGATCTCGGATTCGAGTTAAAACCGTCCGTCCGCCGCCATTAACCGCACTGCGCATGCTTCAGACCCCTCCCCCTATTCACGCTGGTTGGAGGACCAGCCGCTCCCGCTCGGTCCTCCAGCTCCGCCCCCTTTTTCTATTGGTCCGGAGCTGCCGTCAATCAGTCCCCGGGCATTGTGACGTTGGGCATGCGCAGTGCGGCTCATGTCCAGGGACAGGCGCTTGTTTGTCTGATCTTCAGGCGGGAAGGAGGCGGATAAGCGGAGGCAGCGTTAGGGGCAGTGGGTGGGAGGGGAGGCTCCACACACCCAGTGGAGGCTTCAACACCCCCAATAAGGAACTAGCGGCACCGCCTCGACACCCAACACAACGGCAGCTGCAGCGCTTTCTCCCGGGGTCAGGCCCCAGTGGACAAATGTGGCTTCAGGAAGGAAATGCAGCAATGGGTTTGATTTATTATTGTCACATGTACTGGGATACAGTGAAAAGTATTGTTTCTTGCGCGGTGTACAGACAAAGCATACTGTTCATTGAGTACATAGGGGAGTAGGAAAGGAGAGAGTGCAGAAGATAGTGTTACAGTTACAGAAAGGGTGAAGAGAAAGATCAGCTTAATATGAGGTAGGTTCATTCAAAAGGAGGAGGCTTTGGAGAGGGTACAGAAAAGATTTACCAGGATGTTGCCTGGTGTGGAGGGCATTAACTATGAGGAGAGGTTGGAGAAACTTGGTTTGTTCTCACTGGAACGACGGAGGTTGAGGGGAGACCTGACAGAAGTTTACAAGATTATTGAGGGGCATGGACAGAGTGGATCGTCAGAAGCTTTTTCCCAGGATGGAAGAGTCAATTACTGGGGGGCACAGGTTTAAGGTGTGAGGGGCAAGGTTTAAAGGAGAGGCAAGTTTTTTACACAGAGGGTGGTGGGTGCGTGGAACTTGCTGCCGGGGGAGATAGTGGAAGCAGATATGACAGTGACTTTTAAGGGGCATCTTGACAAATACATGAATAGGATGGGAATGGAGGGATATGGTCCCCGGAAGGGTAGGGGGTTTTAGTTCAGTCGGGCAGCATGGTCGGTGCAGGCTTGAAAGGTCGAAGGGCCTGTTTCTGTGCTGTAATTTTCTTTGTTCTTTGTTTGTAAAAGTCCGATGGCAGCAGCAGGGAAGAAGCTGTTCTTGAGTCGGTTGGTTTGTGACCTCAGACTTTTGTCTCTTTTTCCCAATGGAAGAAGATAGAAAAGAGAATGTCCAGGATACGTGGGGTCCTTGATTATGCTGGCTGCTTTTCTGAGGCAATAGGAAATGTAGACAGTGTCAATGGATAAGAGGCTGATTTGCGTGATGGACTGGGCCACATTCACACCCCTTGTAGTTTCTTACGCTCTTGGTCAGAGCAGCAGCAATACCAAGCTGTGATACAACTGGATGGGATGCTTTCTGTGGTGTCCCTGTAAAAATTGGTGAGAGTCGTAGCTGACATGTTGACATGTCGAATTTCCTTAGCCTCCTGAGAAAGTCAAGGCGTTGGTGGGCTTTCTTAACTAAAGCAGCAGCATGGAGGGACCAGGACAGGTTATTGTGATCTGAACACCTAGAAACTTGAGCTCTCAATCATTTCCACTTTGTCACCGTTGATGTAGACAGGGCATGTCTTCCACTACATTGCCTGAAATTTTGTATATATTCCAGTGATAGTTGGAAGAAGTCCATGCTGACTCTCTGTACATCAATCCACTCAGTCCCATTTCCCCTCCATAACTCTGGTCCCTTTTTAATTCCTTCACACCTATCTGATTTATTTTTCAAATCATTGATCATTTCTGATTCCACCATGTACAGAAGCAGTGGGGTGAGGTCGTGACCACTCGTGAATGAAATTGGTCCTCATATCGCCTTTCTATTGCTGATCAATGATATGTTTAGTAATGTGGACATTGGGTAGCAGCCTGCATGAAGATTTTCAGGTCTCTTTGTACTGGACAGGAGCATGGGTCTGTCAATCGGCCTGAATCAGCACCTTCAGGAGAATTGGGAGGGTGTGTATTAGGTACAGCAGTATGACAATGGCGGGGAGACTGTGTGGGATGGAGATTTACAACTTTAGGGAATGAGAAAGCAAAGAATATTCCATGGAAACTAGAATTGTCTGTTTTGAATTTCAGTCCTATTCTTACACTGATAACTTCTATAAACAGGATATTAGAAGGAGAGAATTTACAGACTGAAATCTCACACCAAACATCACAACAAGATGTTACAAAGTCACTGGATTCATCAGGACCTGAATATAATTGCCGTTTGAATGTGTGAGAAGAAATGTTTGTTTGTTCTGTCTGTGGGAAAAGATTTCAAACATCAGTGTGACTGGACAAGAATGGAGACCCCACACACCTGAGTGTGAGTGTTCCAGTGAACTGACTGTGGAAAGAGCTTCAACCAGTAACACAGCCTGAAAAACATCACACCATTCACAGCGAGGAGAAACTGTACACGTGTTCTGTACTTGGATGTGGAATCGACTCATTATCAAAAGGACACTGGCACCATGGAGAGACCATGGGAGTGTGGGGACTGTGGGAAGGGATTCCAGTGCCCATCTGCACTGGACACACATCGACGAGTTCATACTGGGGAGAGGCCGTTCACCTGCTCCGTGTGTGGGAAGGGATTCAGTATATCAAGCACCCTGCTGAGACACCAGCGAGTTCACTCTGGGGAGAGGCCGTTCACCTGCTCTGTGTGTGAGAAAGGATTCACTCAGTTATCCAGCCTGCTGACACACCAGCGAGTTCACACCGGGGAGAGGCCTTTCGCCTGCTCAGACTGTGGGAAAGGATTCAGTGATCGTTCCACCCTGTGGAGGCACCAGCGAGTTCACTCTGGGGAGAGGCCGTTCACCTGCTGTGTGTGTGGGAAGGGATTCAGTCATTCATCCACCCTGCAGACACACCGTGTCACTCACACGAATGAGAGACCGTTTAAATGCTCAGACTGTGGGCGTTGCTTCAAAAGCTCTCAGACTCTGATGGGCCACCAGCGCATTCACACTGAGGACAGACCGTTGAGTTGCTCTTACTGCGTGAAGAGATTTAGAACATCATCCCAACTGCTAATACACCAGCGAGTTCACACTGGGGAGACACCCTTCACCTGCTCTGTGTGCGGGAAGGGTTTCAGTCATTCATCCACCCTGTTGGCACACCAGCGAGTTCACACTGGGGAGAGGCCATTCACTTGCTCTGACTGTGGGAAGGGATTCACTCAGATCTCCAATCTGCTCACACACCAGCGAGTTCACACTGGGGAGAGGCCGTTCAGCTGCTCTGAGTGTGGGAATAGATTTAAACGGTTGTCTCACCTGCTAAGACACCAGCGAATTCACAAGTGATGACAGGAGTTGGATTCTGCTGTTCTTGCTGCTGTTAATCACACCCAGGACTGAACCATGTTCATTCAGACAGTTGCTGAAGTGAGAGGGTCGGAGGATGTCTTTCTGCTGGACTGACCAACCTCACGGCTTTGCTGCCAGTGGGTCGATGCTGTTTGAATTTGGGAGTGCACATTTTACTGAGATGATCCACAAACACTAAGTAAATCTAAAATAAATATATTTGTCTCTGTTCCAGTGAGTCTACAGCACAGGGCCAGGCCAGTCGGCTCAATTGGTCTGTGTCAGTATTTATGCTCCACATGAGCCTCCACCCACCCCTCTTCATCTCCCCCCATCAGCATATCCTTCTATTCCTTTCTCCCTCATGTATGTATCTAGCTTCCCCTTCAATGTATTCATGCTGTGCACCTCAACCACTCACTGGTAGCAAGTTCCACATTCGCGTCATCTTCCTCATCTCTGGAACCATTGTGGTAAATCTCCTCTCGACTCTCTCAAGGACCCTCACATCCTTCCTAAAGTGTGGTGACCAGAACTGGGCTCAGTATTCTGTTGTGGCCTCACCAGAGCTTTAGAAACTATCAGAATAAATTCCCTGCTTCTGTTCTCAATTCCCCGATTTCTGAAGTCCAAGATCCAAAATGCTCCAAACAAGAATATCAGACCTTTTTGCTTAACATTAAAAGCATTTTAACAACATTCTTAAAGTGGCTAAAGAAGATTTTGTCCAATGAAGGAACAAGTTGTTGGCACAGAAAGAAGCCATTTTGAACTTGCTCTCTCCAAAAGAGAATCCAAAATGTTTGATTCTGGGAAGTGAAGTTAAAAATGAAGCTGCAGCTACAACAGAGCAAGAAGAAGACATTTCAATGTGGAATTGACTGGAATATTCTCTCTGGATTTAAACAATGGAGGAACTACAAACATGGAAGAAAGTGAAGTTCAAAATGTGAACTCTGAACAGACTGTTTTCAGAATTGGAAATCCACAACTGAACAGCAATGAGGACTGTCCTCTTGCAGAAGAAACTATAATTATTAAAAATTACGATAATTATTGAAAGAAAACTTTCAGAAAACACTGAAACCAATAATATTTTCCATCTTCAGTGGACTGAATTCCTGGACATGGAACCCAGCAGTGTGCTGTTACCAAGCTGGACTTGTGAATGTGAAGTGGACAATGGAGGGATTATTATGTCTATTGCAGGTTATAAGATAGTTAAACATAGGAAAACAGTGGACTTAGGAACAGGAGTTGGCCATTTGGCCCTTCGAGCCTGCTCCACAATTCGATTAGATCATGGCTGTTGTTAAGATATGCAGTATGTTTTACATTGTAATATTCTAATTGGGATATTATAGAGTGATACATTTTCATTTCTTCCAGGGAATATGTTGTGAAGATCTAGTTTAATAATTCATGTGTTTCAGAAATATTAATTTTGGATTTTTATAAAAAATGTAACAACTGGAAAACCTGGGTTGAGAATCTGATAAAAACACCCTGAGGGAATTCGCAGTCACAAGGTGTGGCCCATGTTGGTTTGAGAAGTCAAAGCTAGAAGGGTAAGAACAAGTGTAACACGGCAGCTGGGCTCTTTTAGCTGGAGACATTGGGTCTGACAATTTTTTTCCTGTCTTTGTTAGAGAGGGGAATTCTTCACGCAGACCTCAAGAAAAAAGGTTTGGTTCTGAAACTCAAAGTTAATTAATTTAAACATCTTTTGGACATCTCAACTGGTCTGTTACCATGAAGATAAGTGATTCAGGGTGGTCTTGGTTGGAATTCTGGTTGTTTTTCACAGAAAGCAGGCAGTCTGCAGTTAGCTTGGGAGTTGTGGGAGCAGGAGCTGTGAACCAGCTGTGGGAGCGGGAGCTGTGAACCAGCTGTGGGAGCGGGAGCTGTGAACCAGCTGTGGGAGTGGGTGCTTTGAACCAGCTGTGGGAGCGGGAGCTGTGAACCAGCTGTGGGACCGGGAGTTGTGAACCAGCTGTGGGACCGAGAGCTGTGAACCAACTGTGGGACCGGGAGCTGTGAACCAGCTGTGAGACCAGAAGCCGAGGAGGTCATTAGGAACCATGGGTGTTCCCAATGTTTAAATCCCTCAGCAAGAAGGCAGTGAAGCCCATGCTTGGATTGAGGAGTCCATGTTTTGAGTCAATTTTGAAATCTCAAAGGAAAGTTGGAGAGTTGTTTAGCTGAAAGCTAATAGAAGGATCCTCATGAAATCTTGGAGCCTGGAGAATAGCTGGAATACTGAGGAGAATTAAAGTGAATTCTGGGAGCTTTGACATACCTTTGGGATTTGTCCCAGGAACAGAAGTGAATGCACACTCAAGATATTAAGTACAAGGGCACTCTTGTTGAGGAGTAAGGGTTTAAAAAGTACAAAAAAGGAAAAATGCTGCAAAACCTCAGCAGGTCTGGCAGCATCTGTAGAGAGTGAAAACAGAGTTCATGTTTTGAGTCAGAACTAAGTTTACAGCATAAATCTTTACAAAATATAATTCATCGAGCTGGTTTTAAATATTCCTTTTATATTCAGTAAAGTTTGATTTTGTTTAAAAACCTGGAATCTTGTGATGGGTGTTTGGATTTCTCACTGAACGTTAATGTTCTCGACCCGAATTATAACAACACACAATATTTCAAAACTATTTGAAAAATAAAACAATGATGGTCTTTATTTTGTACAAAGTATTACATTATAAGACACCCTCATCGAGGATCTACAATAATTTCTTAGCTCGAGCACCAGTGAAACAATCAGACAATAAATAAATAAAAATTGTACTAATTGTCGTCCCTTCTGAATCAGGAGGACTATCCCCAGCACAGAGGGTCATTTGGAATTTTTCCCGCAGCCCAATTGACAGGGATTATACTCTCCAACCATCTCTGAAGTGAACTCTTTACATGAATCGTCCAGGCCGGTGCAGTTATCAACTTGCAGTTTGGTTGATCAGCTGAGATTTTCTGCAGCATTTCATCGATCACCGTGTGATTCCTTTCACAGAGTCCATCACTGAAAGGACTTTCAGCTGCCGTGTTCCTGACCAGAATGTTCATGTTTTCACACACGTCTCCAAACTCATCATTCAGAAACTGAGCTGGTGCCACAGCTCCAGCCCCAAGGGCCAAGGGAAGGTTTACTATTGGGATGTGATGGCATCCTCCAATAATTTTTATACATTGTACACTTTGCACTGGTCCCTTGTATGAGTCTCAGATACTCTTCATCAACTGCTCCTGCATCTTGAAGCAGGACTTTTAATCTTTGGCAAGTAGTGTGAACAAATTGTCTGTGTAGTTTTAAGACAATTTGAATCTTTCCCTTCTGATTTTTATCAAATATATTATTATTCCTTCTCAAACATTCAGATTGGAAACTTCATGTATTGTTAAACATTTTCTGTCACCACATTATAATCCTGACCGTCTTATAGTGAAGGAATAAACTGGAGCTAATCTTTACTTGGTATAAATGTATTCACAGAGTGAAATATGACAGGTATGTAACTCCCAACACCATTCCATGCCTTGTCACTAAGTGTATCTTTATATGTGCTCATGTAAACATCTAATCAATGTCCACTGCTTGTATATATTTAACCCCAAATTATACAATTAACACCCACAGTCAGAGTATTTAAAAGGTCTCTAATCGGTGTGACTGCCATAATATCTCAGCAGGTTGGATGACTCAGTGAATCCTTTCCCACACTCAGAGCAGGTGAACAGCCTCTCTCCTCCGTGTGGACTTGCTTGTGTTTCCGCAGGCTGGAAGGATCAGCAAGTCCCTTCCCACATTCAGAGCAGGTGAAAGGCTTCTCCCCAGTGTGAACTCGACGGTGTGTCCGCAGACTGGACGACTCAGTGAATCCTTTCCCACACACACACAGCAGGTGAATGGCCTCTCCCCGGTGTGAACTCGCCGGTGTTTCCAGAGGCTGGAGGAATCAGTGAATCCCTTCCCACACTCAGTGCAACTGAACGGTCTTTCTCCAGAGTGAATTCGCTGGTGTGTCAGCAGACTAGTGGACCTAGTAAATCCCTTCCCACACACAGAGCAGGGGAATGGCCTCTCCCCAGTGTGAACTGCCTGGTGGTTCTGCAGGATAGATGATGCACTGAATCCCTTCCCACACACGGTGCAGGTGAACGGCCTCTCCCCTGTGTGGAGTCGTTGATGCATCAGCAGGTGGGCTGACCGAGTGAATCCTTTCCCACAGTCAGAGCAGGTGAATGGTCTCTCCCCAGTGTGAACTCGCTCGTGCTTCCGCAGGCTGGATGAATCACTGAATCTCTTCCCACACACAGAGCAGGAGAAAGGCCTCTCCCCGGTGTGAACTTGCTTGTGCTTCCGCAGGCTGGATGAATCACTGAATCTCTTCCCACACACAGAGCAGGAGAAAGGCCTCTCCCCAGTGTGAACGCGCTTGTGTGTCAGAAAGTTGGATGAATGAGTGAATCCCTTCCCACACTCGGAGCAGGTGAATGGCCTCTCTCCAGTGTGAATCCGCCAATGAATCTCTAGCACTGATAAGGATTTGAATCCCTTCCCACAGTCAGAACAGGTGAATGGCCTCTCCTCAGTGTGAACCCGTTTGTGTTTCAATAAGTTGGATGAATTACTGAATCCCCTCCCACATTTGAAACAGATGAATGGTTTCTCCCCTGTGTGACTGCGTTGATGAATCTCCAGCTCTGATGGGTATCTGAATTTCTTCCCACAGTCCCCACATTTCCACAGTTTCTCCATGATGCAGGTGTCCTTGTGTCTCTCCAGGTTCGATGATCAGTTGAAGCCTCGTTCACACACACAACACGTGTACTGTTTCTCCTCACTGTGAATGGTGTGATATTCTTTCAGGCTGTGTAACTGGTTAAAGCTCTTTCCAGAGTCAGTTCACTGAAGCACTCACTCGGCTGTGTGTGTGTGTCTCGGTGCTTTTCCAGTTATGCCATTGCTTAATATCTTTTGGGATTTATGTCTGCAAATCGCCTCCTAATATTCTGTAAAAGAAGTTCATGAAAGTTGTCACTTGGTGCAGAATAGAAATTCAAAACCAAAAATTCTAGTTTCTATGGAATCTTCTTTCCTCTATAATTCCTCAAAAATCCACCCAGACACATTGGCTGAAATTTTACTGGCACGTCTGCCTCGGAATTGGGGCAGGTGAGGTTTGCAGAATGGCATTCTCCGACGGGATCCTACGAGCCTCGGGTTGGCGTGCTGGTAAAATTCCAGCAATTTTCGCCATTTTCATTCTGTTGTCCCAAATATCAGCCAAACAATGTGGAAGTGTTGGAAAGGGTGCAGAGCAGATTTACCAGGATGTTGTCTGGTATGGTGGGAAAATCGTATGAGGAAAGGCTGAGGGGCTTGAGGTTGTTTTCGTTAGAGAGAAGAAGGTTAAGAGGTGACTTAATAGAGGCATACAAGATAATCAGAGGATTAGATAGGGTGGATAGTGGGAGCCTTTTTCCTTGGATGGTGTTGGCTAGCACGAGGAGACATAGCTTTAAATTGAGGGGTGAGAGATATAGGACAGATGTTAGAGGTAGGTTCTTTACTCAGAGAGTAGTAAGGGCGTGGAATGCCCGGCCTGCAGCAGTGGTGGACTCGTCAATGTTGAGAGCGTTCAAGTGGTTATTGGATAAACATATGGATGATATTGGAATAGTGTAGATTAGAGGGGCTTTAGATTGGTACCACTGGTCGGCGCAACATCGAGGGCCGAAGGGCCTGTACTGCGCTGTTATGTTCTATGTTCTAATTATAAGAACTTAAGAACTAGGAGCAGGAGTAGGCCACTGAACCTCTCGAGCTGCTCTGCCATTCAATAAGATCATGGCTGATCTTTTCATGGACTTAGCTCCACTTACCCACCCGCTCAACATAACCCTTAATTCATTTACTGTTTTAAAAAAATGATAGTGAAGGAATGATTCATTCTAATCGACAGCTTCAAATATACGTGAAAATCTTAACACGCAGTCTGCTGAAATATATTTTATATCTCATGTGAATATATATAACTGGGTTAAAGTCCAACAGCTTTGTTTGGTATCATGAACTTTCGGAGCACTGCTTCTTCATCAGGTGAGACACATGATGAAGGAGCAGCGCTCCGAAAACTGGTGATTCCAAATGAACCTGTTGGATTTTAATCTGGTGTGGTGAGACTTCTTACTGTGCCCACCCCAGTCCAACACCAGCATCTCCACATCATGTATATAACTGGATTAAAAATGTGTGCTCTACCATACTCTATTTTTTAATTAGCAATACAGCATCAGGGGACATTATTTAGAAAGCGATAATCTGCTTCTCTGCCTAAGACGATCGTGGAAGCAGTGGTAACTTATTTCAAAACTTAACAGGTGGATATTTGAAGCAAATAAACTTCCACAAGTACAGTTATTTAGGGAGGAATGGAGCTGACTAGATTGCTCGATGAAGCATTGGGAAGGACTGGAATTGCTGAATCTTTTTGCAAGGGCCCTAAAGATATCAGCACTATATTAAAATGTAGAAATAACAGTAAACATTTTTACAGAACCATAAATAATATGTCTAATATGTACCACAACAACACCAGGTATATCTGTGTGCTATATTAATTTACTGTCCCCTTAAATGTCAGCCATCCACTGGGGAAACCACCCCTATACTTGTGAACATTAGGAAAGAGACCATCGTTGCGGGAGCAAAGGATGTCAATGTCTTTAAGAGAGAGAGAGACCTGGGCCAACCTTTCCAGAGTCTGCAGCCTCCCTGGATTCACTTCCTTTCCCTTCAGTTGCTGCAAGTCCCCAATTTCCCCCAGAATGAGAAAAGAAATGGAAAGTGTTTTACTCACAGATGTTGGCCAGGGGAGAAATTTGTAATGTGTGAAGCTCAATCTTCAGAAAGAGGGAAGCAGCCGCTTGACCAGCTCCACGTTCAGACAATCAAGATGACCCGTGCAGCCATTGGCACAAAACCCGCCACTGATTGGCTGGATGATCAGAGTTCTTCAGGTCCTCCAGCTCTTGCCATTGGTCAATGAAGACAATAGGCAGCGAAACCCGAGCCCACGTGGGGCCGGAGACACTTTGACCTCCGAACGCGTGGAGCTGTTGTCCAATCCGCAATGTTGTCTTTTTCCTCCAATGGGAGACTGAGCGTTGGGAACGTCCACGCTAGAATCAGCCAATAGGAATCAGTCTGCTCTGCCATGACGTCGTGGGGTTCCAGTGCGCAGGCCCAGGCGCGCGGACACGCCCCCTCCCATTGTTCCCCCTCCCATTGTTCCCCCTCCCACTGCACCTCCTCCAGCCAAGGTTTCCAGGCAACCGGCTGGCGGCTCCGGCCAGAGCGAGAAGCCGCTCGGTGATCTCCCCCTCCCCCCTCTCTCTACGGCGGCTGCTCCAAAAAGAGATCGAGAGCGGCCGCTGGCAGCAGCCGCACTGCGCCTGCTCCGGACAGCTCGGCTCAGCAGCGCTCTCTGCGCCTGCTCCGGACAGCTCGGCTCAGCAGCGCTCTCTGCGCCTGCTCCGGACAGCTCGGCTCAGCAGCGCTCTCTGCGCCTGCGCGCTGGGCTGCCAGCTGAGGGAGTGGGGGAGGGGACTTTGCAAAATCTCTTCCCATCATTTTCTTCCAAGTCCCGCAGTTTGATTTGAAACAGAACAGCTTCTGTTTGTAGCTTCACCACAGACTCAAACTTCACCACAGACTCAAACTTCACACACAGACTCAAACTTCACCACAGACTCAAACTTCACCACAGACTCAAACTTCACCACAGACTCAAACTTCACCACAGACTCAAACTTCACCACAGACTCAAACTTCACCACAGACTCAAACTTCACACACAGACTCAAACTTCACACACAGACTCAAACTTCACCACAGACTCAAACTTCACACACAGACTCAAACTTCACACACAGACTCAAACTTCACACACAGACTCAAACTTCACCACAGACTCCAACTTCATCCTCTGGACAACATCTGTGAGGAAAACACTTTCTTTCTCCCCCTGGGAAATACAGAGACAGAGAAATTCTCTGGAACTGGAATTCGAGCTAAATATACTGAGGGGGAAATGTTTGTGATTTTGTGGAACCTGTTTTTATTGTCTGAGATATTTAAAGACAAATTTATCTTGTCTATTCAAATACTGTTTGTCTCTTAATGCATGATTCATTGATGTTGATTTTAATTTGATTATTGCAAGATTTATTAGAAGGTGAAATCTTTCTCTTTGCTTTATTTCAGTGGGTTTGTCTGGGAATGTTAATTTTAAGGTTATTGTACTCATAAGGATCATAACAACATTGATACATCTGGAGTTATTATAAGAACATAAGAACTAGGAGCAGGAGTGGGCCATCAGGCCCCTCGAGCCTGCTCCGCCATTCAATAAGATCATGGCTGATTTTATTTTGTGGACTTAGCTCCACTTACCCTTAATTCCTTTACCGTTCAAAAATTTATCTATCCTTGCCTTAAAAGCATTCAATGAGGTAGCCTCAACTGCTTCACTGGGCAGGGAATTACACAGATTCACAACCCTTTGTGTGAAGAAGTTCCTCCTCAACTCAGTTGAGTGATAGAAGATCAGCCCTCATTCTTCGAAACTTTGAGAGAATAGAGGCCCAGTCTCCTCCTAGGAAACTCCCATCCTTCCAGGGATTTGTCGAATGAACCCTTGCTCCACTCCCTCTATTGCAAGTGTACTCGTTGGAATTTAGAAGGCTGAGGGGGGATCTTATAGAGACCTATAAGATAATGAAGGGGCTGGATAGGGTAGAGGTGGAGAGATTCTTTCCACTTAGAAAGGAAGCTCGAACTAGAGGGCACAGCCTCAAAATAAAGGGGGGGTCAGTTCAGGACAGAGTTGAGGAGGAACTTCTTCTCTCAAAGGGTGGTGAATCTTTGGAATTCTCTGCCCACTGAAGTGGTGGAGGCTACCTCGTTGACTATGTTTAAATCACGGATAGATGGATTCCTGATCGGTAAGGGAATTAGGGGTTATGGGGATCAGGCGGGTAAGTGGAACTGATCCACTTCAGATCAGCCATGATCTTATTGAATGGCGGGGCAGGCTCGAGGGGCTAGATGGCCTACTCCTGCTCCTATTTCTTATGTTCTTATGTATCCATCCTTTAGTAAGGAGACAAAAGCTCCACACAATACTCCAGGTAATGCAGCAAGAGTGTGGGACAGTTATTTACAGCTTTCGGGGAACAAGATAGAAAATAATGCTTCATAGAAATTAACAACTGCCAATTGTAGATTCTAGCTTTAACTGACGGTGATGAAATTTGTAAACCTCTTTTACAGGATCTTCAAAGGTGGAGGATTTGCAGACACAAAATTCAAATCAAGCATCAAGTGAAGAATTGACAGAGTCACTCGATTATCGGGATCTGAATATCATTAGCCTTTGAATCTAGAAGGAGAAATGTCTTCTGTTCTGTTTGCTTCAGAAAGTTTTAAACATCAGTGTGACTGGAAAAGCAGCAAGACACAAACATCTGGGTAAGACTGTTCCAGTGACAGTTACATAGCTTGAAAGGCCATCACCATTTACACCAGGAAGAGATTGTACAGACGCTTTGTGTGGCCACCTTGGCTGAACAACAAACCTGGAGACAGGGACACCCGCACCATGGAAAAACCGTGGAAATGTGGGGATTGTGGGAAGGGATTAAAATCCCCGACTCAGCTGGAAATTCATCGACGCAGTCACACTGGGGAGAGGCCATTCACCTGCTGTGATTGTGGTAAGGGATTCACTCATTCATCCCACCTGCTGAGACACCAGCGGGTTCACACCAAGGAGAGGCCGTTCACCTGCTCCGAGTGTGGGAAGACATTCACTACTTCATCTGATCTGCTGACACACCAGCGAATTCACACTGGGGAAAGGCCATTCACTTGCTCTGAGTGTGAGATGGGATTCAGTCGGTTATCTCACTTGCAGGCACACCAGCGAGTTCACACCGGGGAGAGGCCGTTCACCTGCTCTGATTGTGGAAAGGGATTCGCTCACTCCTCCAACCTGCGGATACACCAACGCATTCACACTGGGGAGAGACCGTTCACCTGTACTGAGTGTGGGAAGGCATTCATTGACTCATCAAGCCTGCGGATACACCAACGAGTTCACACCAAAGAGAGGCCATTTACCTGCTCCGAGTGTGGAAAGGGATTCAGTCGGTCATCCTTCCTGAAGGCACACCAGCGGATTCACACTGGGGAGTGGCCACCCACCTGCTCTGAGTGTGGGAAAGCATTCATTGATTCATCCAGCCTGCAGATACACCAGCGTCTTCACACTGCGGAGAGGACATTCACCTGCTCTGAGTGTGGGAAGAGATTCAGTCGGTCAATCTACCTGCGCAACCACCAGCGAGTTCACAAGTGATGGCAGGGATTGGATTCTGCTGTTATTGCTGCTGTTAATCACATCCAGGACTGAACCATGTTCATTCTGACAGTTGGTGAAGTGGGAGGGTTCGAAGGTTTCTCTCTGCTGGATTGGTCTTTCTCACAACTTTGCTTCCAGTGGGCTGGGAGAGCACATTTCCACAAATGATCCACACAAGCTGATGAAGGACATTTATTTTATCCTGGAGAGTAAATCCTATTTCTCCTATCACTTCAAGTAGATCTAAATTAAATACATTTGTCTCTGTTCCATTGAGTCTACAGCACAGGGCCAGGCCAGTCGGCCCAATTGGTCTGTGTCAGTATTTATGCTCCACATGAGCCTCCACCCACCCCTCTTCATCTCCCCCCATCAGCATATCCTTCTATTCCTCTCTCCCTCATGTATGTATCTAGCTTCCCCTTCAATGTATTCATGCTGTTCACCTCAACCACTCGCTGTGGTGGTGAGTTCCACATTCTCACCACTCGCTGTGATAGTGAGTTCCACATTCTCACCACTCGCTGGGTAAAGGTGTTATTTATTAAATCCGTACTGGATTATTGAACCCCTTCATAATCTTGAAGACTTCCATCAGTCTTCAGTTTTCCAGAGAAAAGTAACACCGGTGTTTTCAGAGGGTTAAATACTCTCAGTTCTGGAATTATTCTCCTGGGGGTAAACCGGTCAGTCCCATTGCCCCGTTCTATCCCTTTATCCTTTCAGTTCTATTTCCTGCAAGTGTCGGTCCATTTTCCTTGTTAAATCGTTCATTGTCTCTGCTTCCACCACCTTCACAGGCAGTGAGTTCTAGCTCATTCCCACTCATTGAATAAAACATCCCTTTCTCACATCCCCCTGCATCCCTCGCTAAGAATATATAAATCTGTGCAGCCTTATCCTTGCACCATCAGCTAATGGGAACAGCTTTATCATAGAATCCCTCCAGTGCAGAAAGAGGCCATTCGGCCCATCGAGTCTGCAACGACCACAATCCCACCTCGGCCCTACCCCCTTATCCCTACATATTTACCTGCTAATCTTCTAACCTACACAACTCAGGACACTAAGGGGCAATTTTAGCATGGCCAATCAACCTAACCCGCACATCTTTGGACTGTGGGAGGAAACCGGAGCACCCGGAGGAAACCCACGCAGACACGAGGAGAATGTGTCAACTCCACACAGACAGTGACCCGAGCCGGGAATCAAACCCAGGTCCCTGGAGCTGTGAAGCAGCGGTGCTAACCACGATGCTACCGTGCCGCCCCACCTTCTCACATTACATTACTCACATCACTTTACCTTCTCACATTATTTAATCCTATTTGAATTTTGTACACCTTGAGCAAATCTCCCCTCCATCTCCTTTTCTCCAAGGAGAACAACCCCAGCTTCTCCAGCCTAGCCTTGTGGATAAAATTCCTCATTCCTGGAACCATCCCAGTAAATCTCCTCTGCACCCTCTCAAGGACCCTCACGTCCTTCCAATAGTGTGGTGACCAGAACTGGGCTCAGTGTTCTGTTGTGGCCTCACCAGAGCTTTAGAAACTATCAGCATAACCTCCCTGCTTTTGTTCTCAATTCCTCCGTTTCTGAAGCCCGAGATCACATAATCTCCAAATGGGAATGGTCAACATTTTTGCTTGAACATAAAATGCATTTTAACAACAGTTTGGCTGAAGAAGATTTTGTCCAATGAAGGAAAGAGTTGTTGACACAAAAAGAAGCCATTTTGAACTTGCTCTCTCCAAAAGAGAATCCAGAATGTGAGATTCTGGGAAATGAAATTAAAAATGAAGCTGCAGCTACAACAGAGCAAGAAGAAGACATTTCAATGTGGAATTGACTGGAATATTCTCTCTGGATTTAAACAATGGAGAAACTGCAAACATGGAAGAAAATAAATTTCAAAATGTGAACTCTGAACAGACTGTTTTCAAAACTGAAGTTGAAAATTCACAGATGAACAGCAATGAAGACTCTCTTTTGCAGGAGGAACTTTGCACGATAATTATTATAAGAAGAAAACTTTCAGAAAACACTGCAAGCAGTAATTTCCATCTTCAGTGGACTGAGATTCCTGGACATGGAACCCAGCAGTGTGCTGTTACCAAGCTGGACTTGTGAATGTGAAGTGGACAATGGAGGGATTATTATGTCTGTTGCAGGTTATAAGGTAATTAAACATTAGACTTTGGAACAGGAGTTGGCCATTTGGCTCTTTGAGCCTGCTTCACCATTTGATAAGATCACAACTATTTAAATATACAGCATGTTGTACATTGTTAAAAGCAAAATACTGTGGGTGCTGGAATCTGAAACAAAAACACGAAATGCTGGAAAATCTCAGCAGGTCTGACAGCTTCTGTGGGGAGAGAATAGAGCCAAAGTTTTGAGTCTACGTTGTAATGTTTCAAATGGGATAATACGAGGATGATACATTTTCATTTCTTCATGGGGAAGGTGTTGCAAAGATCTAATTTCATAATTCCTATGTTTTAGAAGTATGAGTTCGTTCTACAATTGCTTTTTTAAAAATTTAAGGTAAATAGAAAACCTGCACTGAGAATCTGACAGAAACACCCGAAGGGGATTCACATTCACAAGGCGTGGCCCATGCTGGTTTAAGATGTCAAAACTCGAAGGTAAGAAGTGTAAAAGGGCAGCTGGGCTCTTTTAGCTGGAGACCTGGAGACTTTGGGTCTGACAATTATTGCTCTGTCTTTGTTACAGATCGGAATTCTTCATGCAGACCTCAGGAAAAAAAGGTTTAGGTTTGAAGCTAAATATCTAACAGACATTCCAACAGATGTGTTAGCACGGGGATAAGTGAGCCCTGGTTGGAATTCTGGGTGTTTCTCACAGAAAGCAAGCAGTCTGCAATTAGCTTGGAGGCCGTCAGCTATGGGACCAGGAGCTGTGAACCAGCTGTAGGACCAGAAGCCACTGGGTCATTAGGAACCAGGGGTGCTGCCAATGTTTAAATCCCTCAGTAAAGAAGGCAGTGAAGCCCACGGTTGGACGGAGGAGTCCACAGTTTTGAGGCCTCAAAGGAAAGTTGGAGAATTGTTTAACCAAAAGCTAATGGAAAGACCCTCCTTAAAATCTTGGAGCCTGGAGAATAGCTGGAAAAGTGAGGAAAATTAAAGTGAATTCTGCAGAGCTCTGACATACCTTTGAGAGTCCCAGGAACAGAATTGAACTTTCAAGATATCATTAAGTATAAAGAAACTTTTGGGATGAGTTTAAAAAACAGGTTTGTACCATAAGTCTTTATTGACTACAGTATTCAGTTTGTAGTGCTGTATTCTTAAATTTTATTTTGTTTTATATATACAGTAAAGTTTGTTTTTGTTTTAAAATGTTAAATCTTTTCATGTAATTCTTTTAGTTAATCACTGTGTGTTCACAATTTTCTTTGAACGTTAATTGTCCTGACTGGGATCACAAAACATTCACACAAACAAAGAAGAAAAAATGTGACTTTCCTCCTTTTGTACAAAGCATTACATATAAAGCCACCCCTCTCCTCAGAACCACAATAAGTTGTTAATATTCTCTTCATGAAATAATCTGATAATTGAAAGACTTATGCTATGTTCATAGAGCTGGCTTTTAATATTTTGTTTTATAAATTTTGTTCTTGTTTAAAAATGTGGAATCTTGTGGTGCAATTCTTTGTGAATCACTGGGTATTTGAGTTTCTCTTTAAACATTAACAATCCTGATTAGGATCAGAACAATACACAGCAACATATTTCAAAATGAATCAAAGAAAAAAAATGTCCAAAGTATTACATTATAAGACACTGCTGTTCTCGGATCCACAATAATTTCTTTACTTTAGTGAAACAATCTGAGAATATGAATAAAATTTATACTAATTGCCGTCCCTTCTGAAGCAGGAGGGCGATCGCCCGGCACAGAGGGTAATTTGGGATTTCTCTCTTAGACCAATTGGCAGGGATTACACCCTCCAACCATCTGAAGTGAATTCTTTACATGTTTGCGTAGCTTTAAGACTGGTTGCTGTGTTTACCTCTGGGACGGAAGGGTAGCACACTGGTTAGCACTGTTGCCTCACAGCGCCAGGGACCCGGGTTCGATTACTGGCTTGGGTCACTGTCTCTGTGGAGTTTGCATGTTCTCCCCATGTCTGCGTGGGTTTCCTCCGGGTGCTCCGGTTTGTGCGCCGGACTGTGGCCACCAGGGGAATTTCACGGTAACTGTTTCCCCGTCATTCCTGAGATTCATTCACCGATTAGTGCTTTTCCAGTCCTGTCTTTTTTGTGATATCCAGATCTGCTAAATATACTTACACCCTGATTCAAAACTTGACAAAGTCTGACTATGCTTCATAGGCACCCATCAGATCATCTTTCTTGTAAATCTCATCAATGAAACCGAGTAAAAGATCCAAGCCTTGATCAGTGGATTTCCAGCTCAGAAAATGTTTTGCTGCCAATTTTCCTTTCGTTAGGAAGTGACAGTGCCAAGGCCAGACCTTGTTTTCTCATTGTTAGGGATGTAACCCGTGTCCACATCTCCACTTCATTCTTCCACTGGTCGTATGGTTCAGGCTCCGAGAACATCGGCGGGTAATCAGACCCTGACAATTCCCACTGGCTTTCATCTCTCACAAAAGCTGCTGGGACTGTAAACTTCTGTCTGAAATATACTTTCCTCCAGTTTCCAAACTTCACCATTGGACAAACACTCTCTGTGACCATGTTATAATCCTGACAGCCTTATGGTGAAGGAAGAAACTGGAACCAATCTTTACTTGGAATACATTTAACTCCCAACTCTTTATACATACTTTCTTCAAACACACTCATATAATTATTTGATCAAAGCCCTCCATCTGTACATTCTTAAACTCAATTGATTCAATTAACACCCATACTCAGGGCAGGAATCCGGGTTCAATTCCAGCCTCGGGTGACTGTGTGGAGTTTGCATGTTCTCCCCATGTCTGCGTGGGTTTTCTCCGGGTGCTCCGGTTTCCTCCCACCTTCTAAAGATGTGCGGGTTAGGTTGATTGTCCATGCTAAATTGCCCCGTAGCGTCAGGGGGATTAGCAGGGTAAATGTGTAGGTTTACTGGAGTGGGGCCTGGTTGGGATTGTGGTCGGTGCAGACTCAATGGGCCGAGTGACCTCCTTCTGCACTGTAGGAATTCTGTGATTAAAAAGAAAAGGTCTCTAATCGGTGTGAACTTGTTGGTGTGTCAGCAAGTTGGATGACTGATGACCTTCCCTAACCTCAGAGCAGGGGAATGGCCTCTCCTCAATGTGGACTTGCTGGTGTCTCAGCAGGTTGGATGAATCAGTGAATCTCTTCTCATGCACAAAACACATCAAAGGTCTTTCCCCAGTGCGACCACATTGGTGTTTTAGCAGACTGGATGACTCAATGAATCCTTCTCTTGGAGCAGGTGAATGGGTTCTTCCTGCTGTGAACTCGCTGGTGTGTCAGCAGGTTGGATGACTGAGTGAATCTCTTCCCACATACGGAGCAAGTGAATGGCCTCTCCCCAGTGTGAACTCGCTGGTGTGTCAGCAGATGAGGTGACCGTGTGAATCCCTTCCCACACTCAGCGCAGGTGAACAGCCTCTTCCTGGTGTGACTGCGTTGATGTGTCAGCAGACAGGATGACTCAGTGAATGCTTTCCCACACTCAGAGCAGATGAATGGTCTCTCTCCAGTGTGGATTCGCTGGTGTGTCAGCAAGTTGGATAACTGAGTGAATCCTTTCCCACACTCAGCACAGGTGAACGGTCTCTCCCTGGTGTGAACTCGCTGGTGTGTCCGCAGGGTAGATGAATCCTTGAATCCCTTCCCACACTCAGTGCAGGTGAATGGCCTCTCCCCACTATGAACTCGCTTGTGTGTCTGCAGGTGTGATGACTGAGTGAATCTCTTCCCACACTCAAAGCAGGTAAAAGGTCTTTTCCCAGTGTGGGTGTGTCGGTGAATTTCCAGTTGAGATGGAGCTTTGAATCCCTTCTCACAATCTCCACATTTCCATGGTTTCTCCATGGTGCGGGTGTCCTTGTGTCTCTCCAGGTTTGATGATCAATTGAAGCCTTGTCCACACACACAAAGCAAGTATGGTTTCTCCTCGCTGTGAATGGTGTGATATTTATTTCAGGGTGTGTAATTGGTTAATGGTCTTTCCACAGTCAGTTCGCTGGTACACTCTCATTCATATGTGTGTCTCGATGCTTTTCCAGTCACATATTTAAACCTTTTGACGCAGACAGAACACCATTTCTTTATACACGCTTTTTTCATACACACTCATATAATGATCCAATCAACGCCCTCCATCTGTACATACTTCAACTCAATTCGAGACTGAAAGAGCGATGATATTCAGGTCCTTTTGAATCGAGTGAATGTGTCAGGTCTCGGTGTGACATTTGGTTTCAGATTTCTATCGCAAATCTTCTCCTTCTCAAAACCTGTAAAAGGAATTTAGAAAAGTCAGCACTGTCAGTACAGCAGAGAAATTCAGAACACACGATTCTAGTTTCAGTTGAACATTCATTCCTATTTTGTTCACCAAAAGTTGTAAACCTCAATCTCACATATTCCCTCTACTCTCACTCTGCTGTATCTAATATACACCCTCACAATTCTCCTGAAGGTGCTGATTGATGCTGAGTGGCCGACCCCTACTCACTGCTTCCTGACCTGGAGACCTGAAAACCTTGATGCAGACGGCTAGACTCAATACAAACCCAACCCATAGGTACAGATTCTGGAGGAAAACATGTGTTGAATAAACACTGCTGTATTACTTGCTCAGAGCTTCATGACCATGTCAGTAAGAACTTCATTAAGGTACTGAGTGTTCACAAACACAAACTCGCTGCTTATGAGAATGCTGGAATTAGAGATGATCCAAGACTTCAAACTCAACTGGATGGACAACTGAAGGAAATAATCTTGCAGAGATACAAGGGTACAGCGGGAGAATGGGACTGGCTGGATTGCTCTCCAGAGAGTCAGCACGGACTCAAATGAACATTTTCTGTGCTGTAATGGATCAATGACTGGAAAGGTATGTCACCACAGTGCTATATTACAAATTTGAAATAACAATAAATGAAATTTATCACAGAACCATAAATAATATATCTAATATGTACCTAACAACAAAACTAGACATAACACTGACCTATATAAAATTACTGTCCCACAAAGAATCATAAATTTACACCAGATTACACCAAACATATCCAAACATGCCAAACCTTACTATATTCCACTTAAATGTCAACTATCTCCTGAAGAAACCAGCCCTTTAATTGTGAACATTAGGAACGAGACCATCCTTTTAGCCAGACAAATAAATGTGTCAAGTTGAGGGAGCAAAGGATGTCAATGTCTTTCAGAGAGAGAGACCTGGGCCAACCTTCCCAGAGTCTGCACCTTCCCTGGATTCACTTCCTTTCCCTTCAGTTGCTGCAAGTCCCCAATTTCCCCCAGAATGAGAAAAGAAATGGAAAGGGGGAGAAAAGAAAGTGTTTTACTCACAGATCTTGGCCTCTTTGGAGGAAGTTTGAGTCCGTCTGAAGCTCAACCTGCATTGTCACAAAGACCGCGCTCTGATTGGCTGGAGGACCAGAGTCCTTCCGGTCTTCCAAGAATTTCCATTGGTCAACACCTCAGCAGGGTTCAGAAACATTTCCGCACATGCGCAGATTCCCCTTTCCCTTGGACATGCGCAGATTCGAGCCCGGACTATTGAGCGATTTCTCCAACGCGAGACATTGTGGGGGATGCGGCCGCCATTACTCCTCTGGAGCCCAGTCTCCAAACTCCTGGGACTGGGATGAAAGGTGGAGGTGGGAGTGACTGCACCCAGAAACAAAGCACATGTGGGTAGTCACTAGATTATATATTGATGCCCCATTAGCAAAACAGTTCACCTTCAGGCATAAAGATTGAAATTTTGGGGTGAGACACTAGGGAGGGCAAGAGGTAGTCTGAAATTGGGGTGAGATACTAAGGAGGGCAAGAGGTAGTCTGAAATTGAAACCGAGAGTTAGCACATAAAGTGGAGAAGAATTGATTTGATTTATTATTGTCACATGTGTGTGTGTGTGGGGGGTGGGGGGGGTGGGGAGGGGGGGGGTGAGGCTATTGTCATATCACAAGCCTACCATCCATACAACTTTCAGTTATAATATCACGTGTGTTTGTGGCGCTCGGGCTTCAATTTGGGGCCGTCAATTGGCAAATGTTTTTTTTATTGCACGCTGGGATTTTCCTGTTGAGTTGATTCAGGGTTTACATATACCAAGATACAAATGCTGCTCAGATATCTAAATTGGAGTTCTTTAGATACTGACTTCGTTACTGTTGATATGCATTTGGGAAAAGGATGCGGAATCTGCGGAAATCATTGCTCGAGTTCTCTGTTCAAATCCTGGGGACGACGAAGTCGAGAGAACGCCAAGTCTTTGGAGTAAATTATTAATCAGAATAGCGCCAGGGATTAACAGGCTAATTTAGTTTCTTTATTCTATAAGCAAGAAGATACAAAAGCGATTTAATTGATTTGTCCAGAATGTTCCCCTCTTCAGGGAGTAAAACGTCGTGTTATAGATACATTGTAAGTCACCGCTTCTCCTTCTGTCTGAACTGCTGAGGACATCGGCTGAGTGACAGAATCTCCATGACCCAGATATGGAAAAAGGTTCTCTTTGTCTGGCGAAGGTGGACTCATAGCAAAAAAGATTCTCCACCCCAGGTGCAAACTAAACTTTGAGTAAAGGGCACAAAGCCAATCGTGGTAGAATTCACGATCGGAAATTGTTGAACACAAACTTGAGTCCCGAAGGCTCACAGGTGGTCGAAAGTTGCACTTTGTAGTTCCATGTCACCCCCATCAGAGGGCAGTGAGATACCGTGTTGGGATCGGTACCGGGGCGAATTCCAGACTCACAACCACGGCCAAGAACAATATTGAGAGAATGCAACTAAAAGAGCAAAATTCCAAACAGAAATATTATATTAGCATCGATAGCAAACTTATATTGCTTCAGGAGATATATTATTATGGTTGCCAGAGTTGTGAATCTTTAGAAACTCTCTGGGAACCGTAATCAGAGGAGATTGAATGATGAACTATCTGACTGAGCAGAGCCAGTCAAGGCATCTTTCCCTTCTTTATGACGCTATAACATTGACTCTGATGTCAGCAGTGAAAGTAACTGATTGGAGGTATTGGAAGTATTCTCGTTACAGCACAAGAGGAATTCAAACCTAATATCAGCTTCGGACAGCTCGGGGGGGGGGCGGGGGGGGGGGGAGCAGCCGGCGGGGGGGGGTGGCGGGGGGGGGGGGGGAGCAGCCGGGGGGGGGCAGCTGGGGGGGGGGGAAACAGCTGGCGGGGGGGACAGCGGGGGGGAGGGGGGGACAGCGGGGGGGAGGGGGGGGACAGCGGGGGGGGGGGGGGACAGCGGGGGGGGGACAGCGGGGGGGGGGACAGCGGGGGGGGGAACAACGGGGGGGGAACAACGGGGGGGGGACAACGGGGGGGGACAACGGGGGGGGACAACGGGGGGGACAACGGGGGGGGACAACGGGGGGGGAACAACGGGGGGGGGAGATTGAGAGAGAGAGAAAAAGATTGAGACAGAGAGAGAAAGACGGAGAGAAAAATTGAGAGAGAGAGAAAGACGGAGAGAGAGAAAGACAGAGAGAGAGAGAAAGTCTCCTCCATCCTCACCTCCAACAACAAAGTGTGAGGAGCTGATGGAGTTTCTTTGTCACTAAGATTGAGACAATCTGTTCAGTTGCCTCTGCTGCTTCCTTCCCTTCCACTCGCCCACTGGGCCAGACTGTCTGTAAGGCTCCTCTGTGTCCAAGCTCTGAACTCACATCTTTCTCCAGTCTCTCTCCTATGTCCCATCAAACTTTCTGATTGTTCATCTTGTCCATGAGACCTGCTTCCAACTGCCTTTACCCTTTTCCCACTAAAGCACCAATAACCCAACTTCTCCATGTTATCTGATATTGTTAATGGATCTGTCTCTTCTGGGACTGTCCCCCTCACCTCTAATTCACCCTCATCATCCATCCTAAGAAAAAAACCCTTGACCCCACTATCGTCACAAACTACCGTCCCAACTCCAACTTCCCTTCAATCTCCAAAGTCCTTGGAACTTTTGTGTCCCCGAAGGATCTTTCCTTGGCCCCTCCTATTTCCCATCGACATTTTGCCACTGGGTGACATCACCCATTGGTTTGGAAGAAGATTGTAAAGTTTATCTTTTTGAGAGCGGAGTTTGGAAACACTCGTGTCACAATTTCAGGGGAAATTTGAGGCAAAATCCACTTAGGATCGATTGAGTTGCATCTGCCACTTAGTTTCAGAGTGGGGGTTGTCTGATCACAGTCAACCTGTGGGTTTAAGGGGACTGTGTGTTTACTGAGAACATTATAGCATAAGAAATTTTGTAATCTGTGTTATCCTTGAAAGCTGTGTACATTTATGAAGGTAAGTGTTAGTGAAGGAGTATTTTATTATAATCAAATGCTTCCTGTTTAATAAATATTTTGTTGTTAAAAGCTAATTGGCAGTCAAAGAACGAACAAAGAACAAAGAACAATACAGCACAGGAACAGGCCCTTCGGCCCTCCAAGCCCGCGCCGCTCCCCGGTCCAAACTAGACCATTCTTTTGTATCCCTCCATTCCCACTCCGTTCATATGGCTGTCTAGATAAGTCTTAAACGTTCCCAGTGTGTCCGCCTCCACCACCTTGCCTGGCAGCGCATTCCAGGCCCCCACCACCCTCTGTGTAAAATATGTCCTTCTGATATCTGTGTTAAACCTCCCCCCCTTCACCTTGAACCTATGACCCCTCGTGAACGTCACCACCGACCTGGGGAAAAGCTTCCCACCGTTCACCCTATCTATGCCTTTCATAATTTTATACACCTCTATTAAGTCTCCCCTCATCCTCCGTCTTTCCAGGGAGAACAACCCCAGTTTACCCAATCTCTCCTCATAACTAAGCCCCCCTCCATACCAGGCAACATCCTGGTAAACCTCCTCTGAACTCTCTCCAAAGCCTCCACGTCCTTCTGGTAGTGTGGCGACCAGAACTGGACGCAGTATTCCAAATGCGGCCGAACCAACGTTCTATACATCTGCAACATCAGACCCCAACTTTTATACTCTATGCCCCGTCCTATAAAGGCAAGCATGCCATATGCCTTCTTCACCACCTTCTCCAC
This sequence comes from Mustelus asterias, assembly GCF_964213995.1. NCBI lineage: Eukaryota > Metazoa > Chordata > Chondrichthyes > Carcharhiniformes > Triakidae > Mustelus > Mustelus asterias. The sequence goes on from NW_027590136.1 coordinate 913,641, forward strand.
CTGTGACGCCACCTTCAAGGATCTGTGGACTTGCACACCCAGGTCCCTCTGCATATCTACACCCTTTATGGTTCTGCCATTTATCGTATAGCTCCTCCCTACATTATTTCTACCAAAATGCATCACTTCGCATTCATCAGGATTGAACTCCATCTGCCATTTCTTTGCCCAAATTTCCAGCCTATCTATATCCTTCTGTAGCTTCTGACAATGCTCCTCACTATCTGCAAGTCCTGCCAATTTTGTGTCATCCGCAAACTTACTGATCACCCCAGTTACACCTTCTTCCAGATCATTTATATAAATCACAAACAGCAGAGGTCCCAACACAGAGCCCTGCGGAACACCACTAGTCACAGGCATCCAGCCGGAAAAAGACCCTTCCACTACCACCCTCTGTCTTCTGTGACCAAGCCAGTTCTCCACCCATCTAGCCACCTCCCCCTTTATCCCATGAGATCCAACCTTTTTCACCAGCCTACCATGAGGGACTTTTTCAAACGCTTTACTAAAGTCCATATAGACGACATCCACGGCCCTTCCCTCGTCAACCATTCTGGTCACTTCTTCAAAAAACTCCACCAGGTTAGTGAGGCATGACCTCCCTCTCACAAAACCATGCTGACTATCGTTAATGAGTTTATTCCTTTCTAAATGCGCATACTTCCTATCTCTAAGAATCTTCTCCAACAACTTCCCTACCACGGACTTCAAGCTCACCGGCCTATAATTACCCGGGTTATCCTTCCTACCCTTCTTAAATAACGGGACCACATTAGCTATCCTCCAATCCTCTGGGACCTCACCTGCGTCCAGTGACGAGACAAAGATTTGCGTCAGAGGCCCAGCGATTTCATCTCTCGTCTCCCTGAGCATCCTTGGATAGATTCCATCAGGCCCTGGGGATTTGTCAGTCTTTATATTCTCTAACAAACCTAACACTTCCTCCTTTGTAATGGAGATTTTCTCCAACGGTTCAACACTCCCCTCCGAGACACTCCCAGTCAACACATCCCTCTCCTTTGTGAATACCGACGCATTCACTTAGGATCTCCCCTACTTCTTCGGGCTCCAAGCATAATTCCCCACTTTTGTCCCTGAGAGGTCCGATTTTTTCCGTGACAACCCTTTTGTTCCTAACGTATGAATAAAATGCCTTGGGATTCTCCTTAATCCTGTCTGCCAAGAACTTTTCGTGACCCTTTTGCTCTTCTAATTCCCCGTTTGAGTTCTTTCCTACTTTCTTTGTACTCCTCCAGAGCTCCCTCCGTTTTTAGCTGCCTGGACAGAACATACGCCTCTCTTTTCTTTTTGACCAGTCCCTCAATTTCCCTGGTTATCCACGGTTCTCGAATCCTATTCGAGTCCTGAGTCTTGTGACTCAGTTCCTCTTTTATGTTAATGTAAAAGTTACAGTATTTGAACCAGGGTTCCATCCTGGGATCTTCCCGTCCAGTTATATCAACTGGGATTGTAACACTCACCATATTGACTTGGAAATATATCGCTGTTCCTTCGCTGTCACTGGGTCAAAATCCTGAAACTCCCTCCCTAACAGCACTGTGGGCGTCCCTACACCACAGGGGATGTTGTGATTCTAGAAGGCAGCTCAACACCACCTTCTCAAGGCCATTTAGGGATGGGCAATAAATGCCGGCCGAGCCAGTGACGCCCACGTTTTATTATTCAGGACAGACTGTGGGCTTTGACCTCTGTAAACGAATAAAAAATAAGGTAATACCTGTTTTTAGTCCATTGAATTGGTTTTCAATGACAGCATTGCCTTCTGACTTGTCCTTATGTCCTGGGCCTATTACACGGTTATACTTGAAGGAATAGAACCAGCCTGACTCCATTGTGTTATCTCTGACACTGTTTCAATCCCCAAGCTGCTGCAGACATCTTTATTACTTCAAACAAACACATCTTTCTAATTTTGCAGACATTGCTAATTCCAGCAGGACTGTGACTTGACTACATTGACCAGCATGCTTTGCACATTGAACCCACAATGCAGTTCAGTGCAGTTCTTCAGACATCCTCGGTCTGGGTTCTTCTACCACTCTCGATGTTCCATGTTACCACCATGAGAGACTCCCCACGCAGGGTTACACCACAACCCATCTACACTGATTAATATAAGATAAATAAACAGTTCCAAACTAATTGCACATTAAAAAAGGTAGATAATATGTTGGTTTCCAATAGAGCCATTGTTTTAAAAGCAGGTTAAGTTATGCTGAGGCTTTATAAAGCACTATTTAAATCACAATAGGAATACTGTGTTCATATCCAGTCAACACACTTTAAGAAGGATGGGATGGTCCTTAAGAAGGTGCGGAGGAGATTTAACAGAATGGTTCCAGCAAAGAGAGATTTTAGCTCCAAGGTCAGGTTCGGGAACCTGCAGTTGTTCTCCTTGGAACGAAACAGGCTGAGGGGAGATCTGATAGAGGGGATCATTATGACAGGTTTAGATCAAGTGGATAAGGAAATTGGTCAGGTTCTACAGCGACCTCTGGAGGCAAGGCTGTTGATAAACGTAACCTTTTATTGTACATTCTTCTAACAATGTACAGTTCAAGGCTCAGCATGAGGCTCCACATAGAACCATCTCTCAGCAGACTCTTATCATCTAATCTTACATCACTGTGTACAATATTCACAAATTTAATATTAACCTTTTACACAAGTCTTAGTCAACTTTCCGAACATTTCTTTCTTTGGCTCCGTGTCAGTTGTCTGATTTGTCAGTTAATGTTTCTGAGATTCACCTTGGGACACTCTCCTACATTAACGGTCTGATGGAAATGAAAGTTATTTTTAAATCACGTTGTAACAGACTGGGGAAGTCAGGATTAAAACAATATCTGGGTAATTGGAGTTAGGTCACAGATCAGTCCTGAGTTCAGTGAGAACAGGCTCAGAGTCGTCTGATCAATCATCACTGTGTAGAATATTTACAAATTTAACATGAACCCATTACACTGCACCAAGTCTTTAGTCAGCCCTCCTGACATTCCCTTCTTTGACTCAGTGTCAGTTGTCTGATTTGTCAGTTGATGTTTCTGAGATTCACTTTGGGACACTCCTACATTAACGGTCTGATGGAAATGAAAGTTATTTTTAAATCACATTGTAATAGACTGGGGAAGTCAGGATTAAAACAATATCTGGGTAAATGGGGTTAGTTCTCAGATCAGCCCTGACCTCACTGAATGACAGAACAGGCTCGGGGGGGATAAATGACCTCCTCCTGTTCCTGGTAAACTTGGACTCAGACACCAGCTGATGAATGGAAAGTGATGGGAGACCTGGGGAGAAGAGACTTCATCAGAAACCAGCACTGGAGCAGAGTTAGAGAGTGGGAGAAGCCTGGGGAGAAACTACACAGGAACTGGAGGAGGTTGTTCAGCCCTTCGAGTCCGCTCTGTCATTCAGTTAGACTCTGGCTGATCAGATTATCAAGATTTATTTGATTCTATTCTGTAGATTAAGCTGCAGCTCAGTTTTATGGGAAATTAACATCAGCAGAAACAAACTCCAACTATCACAATGTGAACATGTGAATTAGGAGCAGGAGAAGGCCACTCGGCCCCTCGAGCCTGCTCCACTATTCAATAGGATCCCGGCTGATCCGATTGTAGCTTCAACTCCACTTTCCTTCTTACCCCTCATACCCTTTGACTCTCTTGTCAATCAAGAATCTATTAAATTCAGACTTCAGAATATTCAGTGAGCCAGCCTCCACCACCCTCTGTGGAAGAGAATTCCACACTGTAACAACCCTCTGAGAGAAAATGTTTCTCCTCATCCCAGTCTTAAATGGGAGACCCCTTATTTTTAAACTGTGCCTCTAGTTCTCCTCTCTCTACAATCAACATCCACTCTGTCAAGTCCCCTCTGAATTTTATATGTTTCAATCAGATCCTCTCTCATTCTTCTAAACCCCAATAGATACAGGCCGAACATGTCCAACTTTTCACCATATGATAACTCCCTCACCCCAGGAATCAGTCAAGTAAACCTTCTCCAAGCTACTTCTCACACAAGTCCTCTCTTACGTAAAGAGACCAAAACTATACACCATGCTCTTGATGTGGTCTCACCAATACCCTGAACAAATGTAGCAAAACATCCCCGCAATAAACAACAATTCATTTACCTTTCGAATCATTTGCTGTGTCCACACACTAACTTTTCCTGATTACAGTACCAGGACACCCAGATCCCTCTGTACCTCAAAGTTCTGCAATCTCTCTCTGTATAAATAATCAGCTGCTTTCCCATCCTTCCTGTCCAAAGTGGACAAGTTTACATTATTCAAAAATCTTGTTCCAGCTGCCAACTTTTTACCCTCTCACTGACCCTATCTATATTGCTTTGCAGGCTTGTTATGGTCATTCACATCTCACTTTTCTTCCTAACTTTGTGTCATCAATAAATTTTGACCCTGTCAGTCATCCACATCATGAAAATAGTTTGTCAATAGTTGAGGGCCCAGCACTGATCCCTGTGGCACTCCACAGGCTACACTTTGCCATCCCAAAAATGACTAATTTCTCCCTCCTCTCTGTTTCCTATTAGCTGATCAATCCTCTATCCATGCTCATATAAAGAATCAACGTGGATGGGATGCTAATATGCCTTATACTACGAATTCTTATTTAGTGTGGTAAACATTGATGTGGCACCTTGTCAAATGCCTTCTGGAAATCTAAATACACCACATCCACAGGTTCCACTTTATCCACATTGCTTGTCACTTCCTCAAAGAATGCCAATACATCAATTAACATGATTTCCCTTGCACAAAACCATGTTGTTTTGCACGGAGATTATCTGTGTCCCACCCCAGCTCCTTAATAACAGAATGAACATGATTCAATCCTGCATGGGATTATTTATTTATTACTTAAATAATAGATAGATAGATAAATAAATAAATGAACATGATTCAGTCCTGCATGGGGTGAGCAGCAACAGCAGAATCCAACCCCTGCAGTGACTTGTGAACTTGCTGGTGTCTCAGCAGATTGGCTGACCGAGCAAATCTCTTCCCACATACGGAGCAGGTGAACGATCTCTCTCCCAGGTGAACCTGCTGGTGTCTCAGCAGGTGGGATGACTGAGTGAACCTTTTCCCACACATGGAGCAGGTGAATGATCTCTCTCCAGTGTGAATTTGCTGGTGTCTCAGCAGGTCCTTAGAGCTTTTAAAGCTTTTCTCACACTCAGAACATTTAAAAAGTCTCTGATCGGTGTGGACCAGTTGATGTGCAATGAGCTGGGGTGGCTGAGTGAATTGTTTCCCACATGTGGAGCAAGTGAAGGGTTTCTCCCCAGTGTGAATTCGCTCGTGTATCAGAAGGTGGGGTGAATCAGTGTATCCCTTCCCACACACACAGCAAATGAATGGTTTCTCCCCGGTGTGAACTCGCTGGTGTCTCAGACGGTGGGATGAATGGGTGAATCCCATCCCACACACCGAGCAGGTGAACGGTTTCTCCCCAGTGTGAACTCGCTGGTGTGTCACCAAATCCTGTTTCCTTTTAAAGCTCTTCTCACAGTCAGGACACTGAAATGGTCTCTTATCAGAGTGAACTCGCTGGTGTGTTTGCAGCTGGGATAAACGTCCGAATCTCCTCTCACACATGGAGCAGGTGAATGGCTTCTCCCCAGTGTGAGTGCGCTGATGGACTTGTAAATCATTTTTACTTTTAAATCTCTTCTCACAGTCAGAACATTGAAATGGTCTCTGATCAGTGTGAACAAGTTGGTGTGTCAGAAGGTGGGATGACTGAGTGAATCCCTTCCCACACACTGAGCAGGTGAACGGTCTCACCGCCATGTGAGTGCGCTGGTGTCTCAGGAGGTCCTTTGTGCTTTTAAAGCTTTTCTCACAATCAGAACACTGAAACAGTCTCTGATCGGAGTGAACCTGCCGGTGAATCAGGAGGCTTGATAAAGCATGACACCCCCTCCCACATTCGAGGCAGGTGAATGGCCTCTCACCAGTGTGAACACGCCGGTGTGTATAGAGGCTGGATGAGTAAGCAAATCCTTTCCCACACTCAGAGCAGGTGAACGGCCTCTCTCCAGTGTGAATGCAACGATGAATATCCAATTCGGACGGGTAATTGAATCCCCTCCCACAGTCCCCACATTTCAATGGTTTCTCTGTGGAGCGGGTATCCTCGTGTGACTCCAGGTTGGATGATGAGTTGATGCCTTGTTTACACAGAATGTGTGTTGGGTCACTAATCACTGAGAATGATGTGGGTTTTTTCCAGCCTGTTTAAAGCTCTTTCCACATTCAGCACAACAAAAACTCTCAGGTGTGTGTGTGTCTTGGCGCTTTTTCAGTCACACTGATGTTTGAAATCTTCACCCACAAACAGAACAAACATTTCTTCTTCTGTGGACAAAGTCTGATGATATTCAGTTTCCAATTAATTAAATCACTGAAACAGAGCTTGATTTGAAGTTTGTTTTGAGTTTCACATCTGTAAATCCAGCTTCAGAATACCCAGTAAAAACAGTTTACAAAAGTCATCACTTTCAGTCCAGGATAGAAACTCTGAACAATTCTAATTTCTCTGGAACATTTTTTTCCTCTCTTGTCGCCCCCTTAAACCCCTCCTCCCTGGGCTGAAATCCAAACCCATCTCACCATTTCTTTCCTCCACTCCCAGTTTTCTCCCTCCCTCTCCTCTGTCTGGGTTCAGTTCTCCAGCTCCTGTCTGCAGACTGACAGTAAAACCAATGGGTCTTATTGGGGGTGTTGGGGCCTCCAGCGGGTGTTTGTGAATCCTCCCCGCCCACCTCCCAGGGTTTCCTTCCTTCCCAGAGATCAGAGTCCTCATTGATTTGAGGCCAAAGTGTAACCTCTTATTTATTGTCCCCCTCCCCCATCCTCTGATGTGAACCATCCTCCAGTGGCTGAGCCAGGATGGGGCCGTTAACCTGTTCCCGGGAGGGAGAAGCCCCGCAGCTGCAAACCAGGGAGCTGACAATGATTCTGAAGGGTTTGCGGATCCACAAAGTGTTTCCAAATCCTCCCAGCCACCGCCTAACGCTGACTCCGCTTCTCCGGGACAAACAAGCGCCAAGGACAGCAATGACACTGCGCATGCTCCACATCACAATGCCCGGGGGGTGATTGACGGCAGCTCCGGACCGATAGGAAGAGGGGGCGGGGCTGGAGGACCGAGCGTGAGGGGCTGGTCCTCCAACCAATCGGAGTGAATGAGGGGCGGGACCTGAAGCATGCGCAGTGCGGGTAATGGCGGCGGACGGACGGTTTCAACTTGGAAGCGAGATCAATACGAGGTAGAGGGCGGCGTGCGGGGAATGATAAATGTGGCGGGTGGGTGGAGAGACTTTGTAAACATGTTGTTCAAACCCAAACCCCGGAAATGAACTTCCCGGTCCCCCCCTTTGTACCCAATTGAGCGGCAGCTTGTAGTGTTAGACCCGGGCTGACTGCCGCCATTGAGGCTGCATGTGGGAGGCCGGCAGGGATTGTGATCGGAGAGTGAAGCCCTGACGTCGCAATGGAATGGGTGAGGGTGTGACATCACAATGGAATGGTTGAGGGTGTGACGTCACAATGGAATGGGTGAGGGTGTGACGTCACAATGGAATGGGTGTGAGTGTGACATCACAATGGAATGGGTGAGGGTTCCAGATGAGCTGAGACTGGGCTGGAGTCGGGCGATGACACTGACATGTGGCCCGGTGGCGCAGTGGTTAGTGCAGCTGCCTAACAGCGCCAGGGTCCCGGGTTCAATTCCAGCCTCGGGTCGCTGTCTGTGCAGAGTTTCTACATTCTCCCCGTGTCTGTGTGGGTTTCCTCTGGGTGTGAGTGCCCTATTCACAAACAGGGCATATAAAGACACTAACTCAATTTACAAGATAATGGTTGGAATGCGAGTCTTTAAACGTAATCAAGTATTAAAGGTACAGACAATGTGAGTGGAGAGAGGGTTAAGCACAGGTTAAAGAGATGTGTATTGTCTCCAGCCAGGACAGTTAGTGAGATTTTGCAAGCCCAGGCAAGTCGTGGGGGTTTCAGATAGTGTGACATGAACCCAAGATCCCAGTTGAGGCCGTCCTCATGTGTGATTGACAGATCCATGCTCACTGCTTCCTGCCCTGGACACAGAGCTGAAAATCTCCATGCAGGCTGCCAGACAGATAAATGTCTACATTACTGGAGTAAAAATGTGTGGAATATACAGACCGAATTCACTTCATTCCCTTCAGTTGCTGCAAGTCCCCAATTTCCCCCAGAATGAGAAAAGAAATGGAAAGGGGGAAACATTGATTTCCTCCCAGATGTTGCCCAGAGGAGGAAGATTCAATCTGAAGCTCATTGGCCAACTTCCGCATTGTGACGTCACAATGGAGCCGTGCCTGAATCAGCCAATGGGAATCACTCTGCTCCGCGGTGAAGTCTCCGGGTTCCAATCTCAGGCCCGGGCGCGCGGACCCGGGAGCCCCGCCCCCACCCATTGTTCCCCTCCCCCTACACCTCCTCAAGCCAATGTTTCCAGGTAAACAGCTGACGGCTCCAGCTGGAGTGAGAAGCTGCTCGGTGAGCTCCCCCCGGCCCGGGACTGCGCATGTGCGAGGGAGAGGGGAAGCTGCGCATGTGCGGGGGAGAACCCACCCTCTGATCTTCATGCTGAGGTGTTGACCAATGGGAAGAGTTGGAGGCCCGGAAGGACTCTGGTCTTCCAGCCAATCAGAGCGCGGGCTTTGTGTGAATGAAGATTGATCTTCAGACAGACTCAAACTTCATTCCTGTCTCCAACATCTGTGAGTAAAACACTTTCTTTTCTCCCCCTTTCCATTTCTTTTCTCATTCTCGGGGAAATTGGGAACTTGCAGCAACTGAAGGGAAAGGAAGTGAATCCAGGGAGGCTGCAGACTCTGGAAAGGTTGGCCCAGGTCTCTCTCTCTCTTAAACCAGAAAATGATCCATTTCTGCCCACTGTTTGCTGTTAGCCAATCTTCTATCCACGCCAATATGTTATCCCCGCAGCATGAATTTTTATTTGCTGCAATAACCTTTGATGTGGCACCTCATCAAATGTCTTCTGGAAATCTAAGTAGAGCGCATCCACCGGTTTCCCTTTATCCAATTCCCGATGGGGAATTTTAGAAAATTGAACAACACATCAACTATCTCACTCTGTTAAGACCCGAGAATGAAGCCCAGCAGAACCCGAGGACTCATCAGCCCACAGCTCCAACAGTTTGCTGAGGACCACTTCCCTGGGAATTGTGCTTTTTCAGAGTTCATCCCACACTTCTGTTTTCTGATTTCCAGCTGTTTCTGAGTTTTAACTGTATCCTCTATTGTGAACACCGAGGCAAAATACTTGTTCAATTCATCTCCCAGCTCCTTATTTTTCATCATCAATTCCTGGACTCACTTTCTATTAGGCAGTTGAGAAATGAGGTGGAGCAAGTGACTGAAGTGTCAGTCAGGGAGCACTATTGGGAGCACCAATAGTTTCAAAATAGTTCTGGAAAAAGATAGGACAGGTCCACAGGTCAAGGCCCTAAACTGGAGCAGGGCCACTTTTGTGGGCATTAGGCAGGATCTAGCAGATGTCGATTAGGTGAGTTTGTTTGAAGGGAAAGGAATGACTGGCAAATGGGAGGTTTTAAAAGTGTGATATCAAGAGTCCAGGGCAGTATATTCCTGTTAAGATGAAGGGAAAGAATGGTAAATTTAAGGATCTCTGGCAGACAAGGGACATTGAGGCTCTGGTCAGGTAAAAGAAGGAAGCATACATTGGGTTTAGGCAATCAGGGACAAGTGAATCACTCTGACTATAAAAAGTGTGAGAAAATACTGAAGAGGGAAATCAGGAGGACAAAAAGAGGGTATGATATGGATCTGGCAGGTAAGATTAAAGACAATTCCAAGAGGTTCTATAGCAATATTAAGAGTAAAAGGGTGGCTCGAGAGAGAATAGATCCCCTTAAAAATCAATATGGCCATCTGTGTGTGGAGCCACAGGAGATGGGTGAGATTTTTAATGAATACTTCTCCTCTGTGTTTACTGCGGAGAGCACCATGGGTGCTAAAGAAATAAGGGAAACAAGTGGTGATGTCTTGGGCACACGCACGTTACTTGGGAGGAGGTATCTGCAGCCTTATAAAAGCAAATTACTGCGGATGCTGGAATCTGAAACCAAGAGAGAAAATGCTGGAAAATCTCAGCAGGTCTGGCAGCATTTGTAAGGAGAGAAAAGAGCTGATGTTTCTTGTCTCGATGACCCTTTGTCAAAGCTCTGAAACATCAGTTCTTTTCTCTCCATACAGATGCTGCCAGACCTGCTGAGAATGGGGAGAGAGTGTGTGGGATGGAGATTTCCAGCTTTTGGGGAATGAGAGAGGAAAGAATGTTCCATAGAAATTGTCTGTTCTGAATTTCTATCCTGTATTGACACTGATGACTTTTGTAAACTCATTTTACAGGATATTGAAAGAGGAATCACAGGCCGAAATCTCAAACGTCACGTCTAGACGTGACAGAGTCATATTCCTTGGGACCTCAATATCATCGGACTTTGAATCCAGAAGGAGAAATGATTGTCCAGTCTGTCCATTTGAAAAGATTTGAAATGTCAGTGTGAGTGAAAAAGCATCAACACACTGCCACACTTGAGTGAGTGAGTTCCAATGCACTGACTAAAGAGCTTTAACCAGTTACACAGTCTGAACAAATATCACACCATTCACAGTGGGTGGAGACTGTAATCTTGTTCTGTGTGTGGACAACGTTTCAACCAATTGTCCACTCAGGAGAGAGGTAAGGACACCTGCACCATGGAGAAACCATGGAAATGTGCAGACTGTGATAAGGGATACAGAACCCCATCCGAGCTGGAAGCTCATCGGCGCAGCCACACTGGGGAGAGGCCGTTTATCTGCTCTCAGTGTGGGAAGGGATTCAGTCAGTTATCTAACCTGCAGAGACACCAGCGAATTCACACTGGAGAGAGGCCATTCACCTGCTCTCAGTGTGGGAAGGGATTCACTCGGTCATCCCACCTGCAGAGCCACCAGCGAGTTCACACTGGGGAGAGGCCATTCACCTGCTCTCAGTGTGGGAAGGGATTCGTTCAGTTATCCGACCTGCAGAGACACCAGCGAGTTCATACTGGAGAGGGGCCATTTACCTGCTCTCAGTGTGGGAAGGGATTCACTCGGTCATTCCACCTGCTGAGACACCAGCGAGTTCACACTGGGGAGAGGCCATTCACCTGCTCTCAGTGTGGGAAGGGATTCACTCGGTCATCTCACCTGCAGACACACCAGCGAGTTCACACTGGGGAGAGGCCATTCAGCTGCTCTCAGTGTGGGAAGGGATTCACTCAGTTGTCCACCCTGCGGACACACCAGCGAGTTCACACTGGGGAGTGGCCGTTCACCTGCTCTCAGTGTGGGAAGAGTTTCAGAGTTTCATCCCAGCTGCTGAGACACCAGCAAGTTCACGAGTGATTCCAGGGGTTGGATTCTGCTGTTATTGTTTCTGCTCTCAGTTGCATCCAGGACTGCATTTTGTTCATTCTCACAGTTGGTCAGTGGGGAGGGTCAGAGGGTTTCTTTCTGCTGGACTGGCCGGTCTCAGCCTCCAGTGGGCTGATGCTCTTTGAGTATTTTTGCGAATACCTGGTTTCAAATGTCACAAGGATCACAGAGTGACAGGGTGTTAGGAAGTTTAGAGATATTTAGTCAGAAGAAAACGGAGGTTGGCAGTGCAAAGGTACATTTCTGAATGGAGGGCTGTGACAAGTGACATTCCTCAGGGATCAGTGCTGGGACTTTTGCTGTTTGTAATATATATAAATGATTTGGAGGAAAATGTAACTTGTTTGATTGGTAAGTTTGTGGACGACACAAAGGTTGGTGGAATTGCAGATAGCAATGGGGACCGGCAGAGGATACAGCAGGATATAGATCAGTTGGAGACTTGGGCGGAGAGATGGCAGATGAAGTTTAATCCGGACAAATGTGAGGTAATGCATTTTGGAAGGTCTAATACAGATGGGAAATATACAGTAAATGCAGAACCCTTAAGATTATTCATAGGTAGAGGAGCCACCGCCTAACGCTGACTCCGCTTCTCCGGGACAAACAAGCAAGGACAGCAATGACACTGCGCATGCTCCACATCACAATGCCCGGGCACTGATTGACGGCAGCTCCGGACCAATAGGAAGAGGGGGCGGGGCTGGAGGACCGAGCGGGAGCGGCTGGTCCTCCAACCAATCGGAGTGAATGAGGGGCGGAGCTGGAGGACCGAGCCAGAGCGGCTGGTCCTCCAAGCAATCGGGGTGAATGAGGGGCGAGTCCAGGCTGGGAGTCGAGCACGCGCAAAGATGATAAGGCGCTGGGGAGCTTGGGAACGGACTGCGCAGGTGTGGTGATCACAGTAAGAAGTCACAACACCAGGTGAAAGTCCAACAGGTTTATTTGGAATCAGGAGCTTTCGGAGCTCCGCCCCTTCATCAGGTGACTCACCCAGTCCAACACCGGCACCTCCACATCAGGTGGTGTGGGTGCACGTTCTGAGCATGCTCAGTGTCAGTCATGGTGTTGGGGAGTGTTCGGGAGGAGATTGTGAGCACAGGATAGGAATGGAAACCACGGCTGCACTGGAAACAGCACCAACTTCTGGCCTAGGCCTCAGGCCCCGGCTTTACCGCAGGCGGCTGGACATCTGGGAGGATTTGGAAACACTTTGTGGATCCGCAAACCCTTCAGAATCATTGTCAGCTCCCTGGTTTGCAGCTGCGGGGCTTCTCCCTCCCTCCCTCCCGGGAACAGGCCCAGGTTAACGGCCCCATCCTGGCTCAGCCACTGGAGGATGGTTCACATCAGAGGATGGGGGAGGGGGACAATAAATAAGAGGTTACACTTTGGCCTCAAATCAATGAGGACTCTGATCTCTGGGAAGGAAGGAAACCCTGGGAGGTGGGCGGGGAGGATTCACAAACACCCGCTGGAGGCCCCAACACCCCCAATAAGAGCCATTGGTTTTATTGTCAGTCTGCAGACAGGAGCTGGAGAACTGAACCCAGACAGAGGAGAGGGAGGGAGAAAACTGGGAGTGGAGGAAAGAAAATTGTCTGTTCAGCGTTTCTATTGTGGATTGACAGCTGCTTTATAGATGCAAGATGGGGCAGCACGGTGGCACAGTGATTAACACTGCTGCCTTACAGCGCCAGGGACCTGGGTTCAATTCTGCCCTTGGGTGACTGCCTGTGTGGAGTTTGCACATTCTCCCCGTGCCTGCGTGGGTTTCCTCTGGGTGCTCCGGTTTCCTCCCACAGTCCAAAGATGTGCAGGTTAGGTGGATTGGCCATGCTCAATTGCCCCTTCGTGTCAGAGGGATTAACAAGGTAAATATTACGGGAATGGGTGGGATAGTTGTCGGTGCAGACTCGATGGGTTGAATGGCCTCCTCCTGTACCTTGAGGATTCTCCGATTCTATGATGGATGTTTGAAAACTGCTTTTACACACGGTTACAAGTTGACGATTTACACACAGAAAACTCAACCCCAAGAGAAATGTTTGTCTCTCTGTGATTTCTATTCTGCATTGACTGATGATTTTTGTAAACAGAGATTACAGCTTTCAGGAAAGGTTAAATGGACTGAAGTTTTTTCCTATCGAGCAGTGACCTGATAAAAGTCTTTCAAATTATTAGTGGCTTGGACAGGGGAAATGTGGAGAGAATGTTCCACTTGTGACAGAGTCTAAAAGAAGGAATGATCAATAAACGAAGAGTCATAAATACAAGATAGTTACCAATAAATCCAAGAAGGCAATAAGGACAAATTTCTTCACTCACAGGTTTAGAATTACCATAGAAATGAGTTGAGGAAAGTGCTGAGATTGTTTCAAAAGGAAATGGGAGAAGCACACGAGAGAAAAAAAAATAGAAAAATCAACTGAAAGGCTGAGATGAGGTCTATGGGAGAGGAGAAGATGTGTCAAGTATAAAGAATTAAACTGAATGGCTTGTTTGTGTCTTGTATATTCAAAGTAATTCAATGTAAACTCCTTTTCCAGAATATCTGCAGACGGGCGATTCAAACCAAACGTCTTGGGATCTGACAGTGTCACATGATTCTTCAGGATCTGAATATCAAAGGCCGATGAATGTGGAATTATTCAACATCAGTGTGACTGGAAAAGCCCCGAGACACAGACATCTCAGTTATTTTTCCACAGTCAGCTGGAACGGAGCTTTAACCAGTCAAACAGTGTGAAAAGAAATAGCACATTTACATCAGGTAGACACCGTACTCACGTTCTTTGTATGGACCTGGTTTCAACTGATTATATAACCTGGAGAGACAGGAGGACACCTGCACCATGTGAACAAGGAGCAGCAATAGGCCATTCGGCCCCACAGGCCAGTTCCGCCATTTAATAACATCATGGCTGATCTGATAGTGAGCTCAAATCTGCATCCCGCCTACACCCGATAGCCTGTCAATAATCATGGAGAAACCGTGGAAATGTGCGGACTGTGGGACAGGATTCAATTACCCATCTGAATTGGAAACTCATCGACGTATTCACACTGGGGAGAGGCCGTTCACCTGCTGTGTGTGTGGGAAGGGATTCACTCAGTCATCCAGCCTGTACACACACCAGCATGTCCATACTGGTGAGAGGCCATTCACCTGTCTTCAATGTGGGAAGGGATTTAATGCTTTATCAAACCTCCGGACTCACCACCAGGTTCACTCTGATCAGAGACCATTTAAATGTTGTGAGTGTGGGAAGAGCTTTAAAAGCAGAAAGGATTTGTTGATTCACTAACGCACTCACACTGGGGAGAGGCCATTCATCTGCAACATGTGTGGGAAGGGATTCACTCAGTCATCCCACCTCCTGACACACCAAAGTGTTCACACTGATCAGAGACCATTTAAATGTTCTGATTGTGAGAAGAACTTTAAAAGTAAAAAGGATTTACTGATTCACCAACGCACTCACACTGGGGAGAGGCCGTTCATCTGCTCCGTGTGTGGGAAGGGATTCACTTGTTCATCCCAGCTCCTGAAACATCGATTTGTTCACACTGATCAGAGACCTTTCAATTGTTCTGAATGTGAGAAAACATTTAAAAGCAAAAAGGATCTTCTGAAACACCAGCACACTCACACTGGGGAGAGGCCATTCACCTGCTCTCTCTGTGGGAAGGGATTCACTCGGTTAGCTCACCTTCTGAAACACCAGCACACTCACACTGGGGAGAGGCCGTTCACCTGCTCTCTCTGTGGGAAGGGATTCACTCGGTTAGCCCACCTTCTGAGACACCATCGAGTTCACACTGGGGAGAGGCCGTTCACCTGCCCTGTGTGTTGTCAGGAATTCATTGATACATCCGACCTTCTGATACACCGGCGAGTTCACACTGGAGAGAGACCTTACACTTGCCTCCTGTGCGGCAAGAGATTCACTCAGTCATCCCACCTGACTACACACCAACTTGTTCACACTGATCAGAGACCTTTTGAATGTTCTGATTGTGAGAAGAGATTTAAAAGTAAACAGAATCTGCTGAAACACCAGCGAGTTCACACTGGGGAAAGGCCGTTCAACTGCTCCATGTGTGGGAAGGGATTCGCTCAGTCAAACAACCTGCTGAAACACCAGCAAGTTCACAGGCGACAGCAGGGGTTGGATTCTGCTGTTATTGCTGCTGTTAATCACACCCAGGACTGAATAGTGTCTGGTTACCAGTGAGGTTCCACAGTTTTGTGGTATATATCAATGACTTAGACATAAATGTAAGGGTCATGATTCAGTTTGCAGATGATACAACAATTGTATTTGTGTTTAACAATCCAGAAGAAAGCCGTGGACTGCAGGAAGATATCAGTGGGCTGGTCAGATGGGCAGAAAAATGGCACATGGAATTCGATCTGGAGCAGTGAGAGAGAATGAATTTGGGACATTAGACAAGACAAGGGAATGAACAGTAAAGGGATGATGCTGAGAATTATAGAGGATCAGAGAGAACCTGGAGCCAACATCCAGGCATCCGTGAAGGAGGCTGGCCAGGTAGATCATAAGACCGGAAGATGTAGGAGCAGAATTAGGCCATTCAGCCCATTGAGTCTGCTCTGCCATTCAATCAAGGCTGATACGTTTCTCAATCAGGTGGTCAAGAAGACATTTGGCCCAAGCCTAGTGTATAAGAGGAGGGAGATTATGCTCAAACTGAAGCAGAGAGTGGGAGTCAATGGATCCTTTTCAGAGTGGGAAGCAGTGACTAGTGGGTCCGGCAGGTTCAGTGCTTTTTGTTTCTGTGGGTTCTCTCTCACTCCTTTTTTTCTGTTTTAAATCCTTCCACAGAGTATCGGGAGGGGAGGATTTACAGTCTGGAAACAACCTCATCATCGCATCAAAGTCTGACAGCCGCTGAATGCATCCTAACCTGAATATCGTCAGATTTTGAACACAGAACTGAAAAGCTCCATTCACAGTGGAGAGAAACTGTACATGTGTTCTGCGTGTGGACAACGCTTCAGCCTGTCGAAACGTTAGTGCAGTCACTCCATGGAGAAACGGTGGAAATGTGTGGATTGTGGGAAGGGATTCTGTTACCCATCCAAGCTGGAAACTCATTGTCGTAGTCACACTGGGGAGAGGCCATTCTCCTGCTCTGAGTGTGAGAAGGGGTTCGTTAGGTCCTCCCACTTGCTGACACACCAGCAAATTCACACTGGGAAGAGACAATTCACCTGCACCGAATGTGGGAAGGGATTCACTCAGTCATCCAAACTGCTGTCACACCAGCGAGTTCACACTGGGGAGAGACCATTCACCTGCTCTGAATGTGGGAAAGGATTCACTGCTTCATCTTACCTGCTGACACATCAACGTGTTCACACTGATGAGAGACCTTTTAAATGCTCAGACTGTGGGAAGTGCTTTAAAAGATCTGGTGTACTGATGCGCCATCAATGTGCTCACACTGACGAGAGGCCATTCAGATGCAGACACTGTGAGACTGGGTTCAGACAATCATATAACCTCACTGTACATCAGCGAATTCACACTGGGGAGAGGCCGTTCACCTGCTCTGATTGTGGCAAGAGATTCTCTCAGTCATCCAACCTTCTGAAACACCAACGAATCCACAATTAACCATAGTGATCGGATTCTGCTGTTAATCACATTCAGGACTTAAATGTGTTCATTAGGTCTGTTTCTGCTGGAGTTGATGAAATCCAACCCAGTTATAGGGGTTAATATTCTGGATAAAAGTCAAATAAATTAGCTTTGTGTTCAATACTGTGCATTGAATCTTTTCAATAACATCAACATAAATGAATTCCTTTTCAAATATATGGATAAAAGCAAATTACTGTGGGTGCTGGAATCTGAAATAGAAAGAGAAAATGCTGGAAAATCTCAGCAGGTCTGGCAGCATCTGTAAGGAGAGAAAAGAGCTGATGTTTCAAGTCCAGATGACCCTTTTGTCAAAGCTCAAAACACCAGCTTTGACAAAGGGTCATCTGGACTCAAAACATCAGCTCTTTTCTCTCTTTACAGATGCTGCCAGACCTGCTGAGATTTCTCCTTTGGTTCCTTTTGAAATATCTCCCTTTGTTCTTCCTCCATCTTCACCTCCCACAAATGCTCATGGAGGAGAAACTCATGACCTTCTTTGTTGCTAAGTTTGAGACAATTCAATCAGCTGCCTCTGCTGCTTCCCTCCCTTTCCATATTCCTTCAGGTGCAGAAAGAGGCCATTCAGCCCAGCAAGTCTGCACTAATGCTCTGAAAGAACATCTTACCCAGCCCCCTTTACCGCCCCCCCCCCCCCCCCCCGCCTCCCATCCTGTCCCAATAACCCCAGGCGCATTTTCCATGCCTACTGCACCTAAGCTACACATCTTGGGACAACAGGCAATTGAACATGGCCAATCCACCTGACCTGCACATCTTTAGCTTGTGGGAGGAAACTGGACATCCGAAGGAAACGCATGCAGACCTGGGGAGAACATGCAAACTCCACACAGACAGTGACCCAAGCTGGGAATCGAACCTGGGTCCCTGACACTTTGAGGCAGCAAGCTAATTGACTGGACAAAATCTCCTTTAAGGTTCCCCTTTGTCTTAGCTCTGAACTCACATCTTACTCTAGTTTCTCTCACCTCTCATGTCCTCTTAGACCTCAGGGTGGTGCAAGCAGGCATTTAAGACGCATTTAGATGAACACCTGAAATGCTATAGCATAAAAGGGTACAGACCAAGTGAAGTGCTGGGTGATGGGATTGGAACGGAATGGTGTTTGATGACCAATGCAGACACGATTGGCTGAAAGGCCTCTTTCTGCGCTATCAAACTCTATGAGGAAGGAGGGTTGTTGATGTGCTGTCTGGGTGGGTGATATTTGGAGGAGCTGTCTCCCTAGGACTGAACTAAAGCATTTCATAGCAATGTGAGCCTTATAAGGAGCTCTTGGCGACACATAAAATCTCCTCACTCTGCTGAGCAACACTTTTGTATCTATTTCAGGCAGTGTGGAGAAAGACCCTGAGTGCACAGCTCAGGAATTTTAATAGCCAGGTAATGTGAACTCACTCACAAATCACATATGCCACATTGGAAGTTGAGATACATTTGTCCATGTTCAAATTTTAACTACTGTTCATAGAATGTTAGAATCCCTGCTGTTCAGAAGAGGCTATTCAGCCTATCGAGTCTGCATTGACTCTCTGACAGAGTATCTCACCCAGGCCCTCTCTTCTGCTCTATCCCTCCAACCCCACACATTACCATGGCTAATCCATCTAACCTGCACATCTTTGGACTGTAGGAGGAAACCAGAGCACCCAAAGGGAACCCACACAGACACGGGGAGAGCATGACAGACAGTCACCCAAGCTGGATTTGAACACGGGTCCCTGGAGCTGTGTGGCATAACTGCTGTGCCACTCTTTTTGTTGTTGAACGCTCAGTGACAACATATGGAAGCCCTGGTCAGAGCTGATTGTGTACTGAGGTTATCAATGGGTTTCGAATGTAAATTCACACACAATGAAGATCAGAATCATGTGAGTTTTTTCCTGCTCCACCGTCTGAACCAATAACTGTCTGCAACTGTTTCCCAAATATAAAAATGCTTTATGAAATGAGCAGTTTCCAATAAAATGAGTAAAACCCGAAACCAAAGACCACCAGCATCTCATTCACTTCATTTAACAAAGTGGAATGTGTTTAATCTAATTTGATGACTGTTTTTATCCAGAACGTCATTGACACAGAATATTAGAACATGTTTTTATTTGATGGTGGGCTAATATACCTATCAGGGGATTTGATATAAACCCTGTCAAACATTACATTTTCAATCCAGCTTTTCAAAGAGAGAATACAGTCGGCAGCAGCTTTGACTTATCTAGTCAGTGAAAACAGAATGCCAGTGAGGCAGTCACACACTGAGACCACACACGAGTCAGAGCCTTTCTACAATATGCTTATTTTAGAAATAAAGAACTTATAAACTTCCCAAGGCAGCTTCTCCTGCAAGTGCAGGAGATGTAACAGCTGCACTTTCACCTCCTCCCTACTCACCATCCAGGGGTTACACATATGTGCCTCAATCCCAAATGTGTCAAATAGTTTGAAATCACATTTTGGAAATGGAGGGAGATTTATTTAAAATAAATTGACACAATACATTTTATATATAGATTCTAAGTTAAAAGATTTAATATCTCCACTGTATGTGGCATCTGTGCTATCTTATCCATGTAATGAAGTAAACATGACAAAATTCAACAAAATACAAAAGGTATTGTTACTGAGAGAATACATCATCAATATTTGATTTAATTTATTATTGTTGCATGTACTGGGATACAGTGAAAAGTATTGTTTCTTATGTACTAGGCAAACAAAGCATACTGTTCATAGAGTACAGAAGGGAAAAGGAAAGGATACGGTGCAGAATATAGTGCTGTGGTTACAGATATGGTGAATGGAAAGATCAGCATATATGGTAGGTCCATTCAAAATTCTGATGCAGCAAGGAAGTTGTTCTTGAATTAGTTGGCAGGTGTTTTCAGACTTTTGTATCTTTTTCTCGACAGAAGCAGGTGGAAGAGAGAAGGTCCGGGGTATGAGGGGTTCTTGATTATGCTGGCTGCTTTCTGACGCAGTGGGAAGTGTAGAGAGAGTCAATGGATGGGAGACTGGTTTGCGTGATGGACTGGGGTACGTTCAGAACACACAACCCTTTGTAATATTACTATGTGAATACATCACTAACAAAGGAGTTAGTGAGAGTGAAAGAGAAGGCTCTGAAAATCAAAGAGTAGCTCTTGAGAAAATCTCAAACCAGTCATTTAAAAATATATATTTTGATGCCCGAAGTAGAACCTTTCAGGCACAGAATTGTAGATTTTCCACCAAAGAACAATTTAGGATTAAAGTAAAAGTTTATAATTTTGTTGTAACAGAATTCCTGTTGAAAGTTCTTGAATTAAAAGAAATGGTGTTGTCAAAAATGGACCCTGAAGCCCTGAAAATTGGTGACATCGCCAGAATATTAAACCCCAGCCAGTCATATCAGCAGGAACAAAACCACGTATCAATACTAAACAAGATAAACAGCAGCAGCAACAGCAGAATCCAACCCCTGCAGTCACTAATGAACTTGCTGATGTCTCAGGAACCATTGTGACTGAGTGAATCCCTTCCCACACACAGAGCAGTTGAATGGTCTCTTAGTGTGAGTGCATTGGTGAGCCAGCAGGTTGAACCCCAGGCACGGAGCAAGTGAACGGCCTCTGTCCAGTGTGAACTCGCTGGTGAGCAGTGAGGTTGGATGACCGATTGAATCCTTTCCCACACACGGAGCAGCTGAATGGCCTCTCTCCAGTGTGAACTCGCTGGTGTGAAACAAGATTGGATGACTGCCTGAAACTCTTTCCACAGTCAGTGCAGCTGAATGGCTTCTCCTCAGTGTGAATTCGTTGGTGTCTCAGCAGGGTGGGTAAAACTGTGAATCCCTTCCCACACATGGAACAAGTAAATGGTCTCTCCCCAGTGTGAATCCGTTGGTGTGCAACGAGAGAGGTTGCCTGTCTGAAACTCTTTCCACAGGAAGTGCAGCTGAATGGCTTTTGAGTGTGAATCCGCTGGTGTGACAGCAGGTGGGATGACCCAGTGAATCCCTCCCCGCACATGGAGCAGGTAAAAGGCCTCTCCCCAGTGTGAACTCGCTGGTGTAGTGTGAAGTTGGATGACTGAGTGAATCTCTTTCCACACTCAGGGCAGGTGAACAGTCCCTCCCCGGTGTGAGTGCGTTGGTGTGCCGTGAGTGCTGAAGAATGCCTGAACCTCTTTCCACAGGTAGTGCAGCTGAATGGCTTCTCCTCGGTGTGAATTCGCTGGTGTGACAAAAGACCAGATAACTGAGTGAAAGCCTTCCCACACACAGAGCAGGTGAATGCCCTCATCCCCGTGTGAACTCGCTGGTGTAATGATAGGTTGGATGACTGAGTGAATCCTTTCCCACATATAGAACAGGTGAATGGCCTCTCCCCAGTGTGACTGCGTTGATGGTTTTCCAGCAGGGATGGATAATTGAATCCTTTCCCACAATCTTCACATCTCCACCGTTTCTCCATGGTGCCGGTGTCCGTGTGTCTCTCCAGGTTGGACAATCAGTTTAAGTCTTGTCCAAACATTGAACAAATGTATGGTTTTTCCTCACCTTGTATTTTACAATGTTTTCTCAAGCTGAATAACTGGTTAAAACTCTTTCCACAGTCAGTTCACTGGAACACTCACTCGGGTGTGTGTGTCTGTGTCTCGGTGCTTGACACAGTAAGAAGTTTAACAACACCAGGTTAAAGTCCAACAGGTTTATTTGGTAGCAAAAGCCACATAAGCTCGGTGCTTGTCCAGTCACTGATGTTTGAAATGTGTTCTTTTGGAACAGTTGATCATTTATCCTTCCACATTCAAAGACCGATGATATTCAGATCCTGATGAATGGAGTTACTCAACCAGAGCTTTATCTGACGTTTCACATCTGCAAATCCTTCGCTTCTGATCTCCTGTAGAAACAGTTCACAAACTCCGCTTCTCCGGGACAAACAAGAGCCAAGGCCAGCAATGACACTGCGCATGCTCCACATCACAATGCCCGGGGACTGATTGACGGCAGGCGCGGGCCAATAGGAAGAGGGGGCGGGGCTGGAGGACCGAGCGGGAGCGGCTGGTCCTCCAACCAATCAGAGTGAATGAGGGGCGGCCAGGTCGGGAGTGGAGCATGCGCGGCAATGGTAAGGCGGTTGTGAGCCTGGCAACGCAGCGTGCGGTCTGAGCATGCTCAGTGTCAGTCATGGTGCAGGGGAGAGTTCGGGAGGAGATTGTGAGCACAGGGTAGGAATGGAAACCACGGCTGCACTGGAAACAGCACCAACTTCTGGCCTAGGCTGCAGGCCCCGGCTTTACTGTGGGGACAGGCCCAAGGGGAGCGGGCTCGGTAGCCGCCATCTTACGAGTGTGAATGAGGGCGCTCAGAGAGGCGGAGCGTCCTCCCTGGCAATGGGCTTGGGTTACCTAGGCAATCATTTTGGGAGAGGAAGTGGGTCTGGTTCAGATGTCCTGCAAGGGTGGCCATCTTGGTGAGGGTATAGTGAGCGGGCGTTGCAAGGTGCGGGTTACCCAGGCAACCGGACGCGGCCATCTTGGAGCGGGACAGAGACTGGGATTGACAAATTGGGGGAGAGAATATTCCAGAGAAACGAGAATTGTCTGCTCTGAATTTCTATCCTGTACTCATTGTGAGCACTCTTTTCAAACCATTTTCCAGGGGAGGATTTACACAAATTAAAATAAACATCAAAATCTGACAGAGATTCATTAGGAGCTGAATATCATCGACCTCTGCATGAGGAACGAGAAATGTTTGTTTGGTCTGTGGGAAAAAATTTCAAACATCAGTGTGACTGGAAAAGCACCGAGACACACACATGAGTGAGAGTGTTCGAGTGAGCTAACTATGGAAAGAGCTTCAACCAGTTACACAGCCTGAAAAACATTACACCATTCACAGCGAGGGCATTGGTGAGACCGCAGCTGGAATACTGTGTGCAATATTGGTCCCCTTATTTGCGGAAGGATATATTGGCCTTGGAGGGAGTGCAGAAAAGGTTCACCAGGTTGATACCGGAGATGAGGGGTGTTGATTATGAGGAGAGACTGAGCAGATTGGGTTTGTACTCGTTGGAATTTAGAAGGCTGAGGGGGGATATTCATAGAATCATAGAAATCCTACATTGCAGGAAGAGGCCATTCGGCCCATCAAGTCTGCACCGACCACAATCCCACCCAGGCCCTGCCCCCATATTCCTATATATTTTACCCACTAATCCCTCGAACCTACACATCTCAGGACACTAAGGGGCAATTTTAGCATGGCCAATCAACCTAACCCGCACAACTTTGGACTGTGGGAGGAAACCGGAGCACCCGGAGGAAACCCACACAGACACGAGGAGAATGTGCAAACTCCACACAGATAGTGACCCGAGGCTGGAATCGAACCCAGGTCCCTGGGGCTGTGAAGCAGTAGTGCTAACCACTGTGCTACAGTGCCGCCCTTATAGAGACCTATAAGATAATGAAGGGGCTGGATAGGGTAGAGGTGGAGAGATTCTTTCCACTTAGAAAGGAAGCTAGAACTAGAGGGCACAGTCTCAACATAAAGGGGGGTCAGTTTAGGACAGAGTTGAGGAGGAACGTCTTCTCTCAGAGGGTGGTGAATCTCTGGAATTCTCTGCCCACTGAAGTGGTGGAGGCTACCTCGTTGAATATGTTTAAATCACGGAGAGATGGATTCCTGATCGGTAAGGGAATTAGGGGTTATGGGGATCAGGCGGGTAAGTGGAACTGATCCACTTCAGATCAACCATGATCTCATTGAATGGCAGGGCAGGCTCGAGGGGCTAGATGGCCTACTCCTGCTCCTATTTCTTGTGTTCTTAGAAACTGTACACGTGTTGTGTGTGTGGACGAGGCTTCAACTGATTGTCCAACCCAGAGAGACACGAGGGCACCGGCACCATGAAGAAACTGTGGAAATGTGGGGACTGTGAGAAGGGATTCAATTATCCATCCCACTTGGAAATCCATCAACACAGTCACACTGGGAACAGCATCACAAAGAGACCGCGGAAATGTGAGGATTGTGGTGAAGGATTCTATTATCCATGCCTGCTGGAAGTCCACTGACGCAGTCACGCTGGGAAGAAGCTATTCACCTCTTGTGTGTGTGGAAAAGGATTTATTAAGGCAGCGAGCCTCGTGTCACACCTGCGAATTCACACTGAGGAAAGACCGTATGACTGCACATACTGTGAAAGGAGGTTTAAACAGTCATCTACCCTCACTGCACATCAGCCAATTCACACTGGGATGAGACCATTCAGCTGCTTCGTATGTGGGAAGAGATTTACTCAGTTATCTCACCCTGCTTACATACCAGTCCTCCATCCTGTTAATCCACCAACCACTCACACTGGGGAGAAGCGATTCACCTGCTCCATACGTGAGAAAGGATTTACTCAGTCGTCTGGCCTTTGGTCACACCACAGAGTTCACACTGAGGAGAGGCCATACCCCTGCTCAGTCTGTGGGAAGGGATTTACTCAGTTATCCCACCCTGCTAACACAGCAGAGAAATCACACTCGGAAGAAGCCAAAAAGCTGCACTTCCTGTGGGAAGAGCTTCAGGTCTTCATCCAACCTCAGTGCACAGAAGCGTGTTCACACTGGGGAGAAATCATTCACCTGCTCCAAGTGTGGGATGGAATTCACTCAGTCAGCCAACCTGGAAATACACAAGAGAATTCACACTGAGGAGAAACCATTTAGCTGCACCTCCTGTGGAAAGAGCTTCAGGCAGTTATCCACACTCACTGCACAGCAACGCACTCACACTGGGGAGAGGCCATTCACCTGCGCTGTGTGGGGGAAGGCATTCACTCAGTCAGCCAGCCTCATGTTAAACCAGCAAGTTCACACTGAGGGGAGTCTGTTCAACTGCACTCACTGTAGAAAGAAATTCAGGCAGTCTTCCGCGCTCACTGCACACCAGCGAATTCACATTGGGGAAAAATCATTCAACTGCTCCGTATGTGGGAAGGGCTTCACTCAGTCATCTGGGCTTTGGTCACACCAGCGAGTTCTCATTGGGGAGAAGCCATTCAGCTGAACTCTCTGTGAAAAGAGTTCCAGATCTTCATCTGATCTGAACGTACAAAGCGAGTTCACACTGGGGAGAGGTCGTTCACCTGCTGTGTGTGTGGAAAGGGTTTCACTCGGTCAGCCAATCTGTGGACACACCAGAGCGTTCACAAGTGACTGCAGGAGTTGGATTATATTGTTATTTGCTGTTAATCACACCGAGGATTGTTAGTCTATTTTTTATTTGGTTTGTTTTTGCTGGTGTTAACAGCCCCATCGCAGACAGAACTGTAATATTGTGGAAAGAGCTTGATTTTTGGGGCTGCTGAGTCCCTATTTAAAAGCACCAGCTGTGATCTTTCTCTCTAACTCAAGAACTCTCGACAGGTACGAGTTCACAATAAAATTATCAACCTCCACTTGAATTCCATGTTGATCATTGATGCAAAATCTACAACTCAGTGTTGAAAGGTTCCAGCTCCAATTAGAAAATGCTGATTAATCCTTGCTGACAATTCTCACTGACTTAAATATTCTTTACAATGGGAACTCTATTACATTATCAAGATACACTGAACAAAACAGAAAAATATTTCACAGTCACATCAGTAAAATCTTCATCAATCAACACTGATACTGATGAAACTTGGAAGTCGCTGAGTTCTCTCATTTCTGACACAGCAGCAGCAACATTTGGTAAAAGTTGCAAAGATGGTTTGAGACCCACTCAGCAGAGATGACATCTGTCATTGAAGCAAAAAGCAAAACCTACCTGATGTACAACATCAACCCAAAAGCTGGAGCACTGTGTCACTTGAATGTAGCCAGGACAGATGTGTAAAAAGCAGAGAGAGATTGTGCAAATAATCATTGGATCAGCCTATTTCAAGAAATGCAAATTGTCTGTGGCAACAGAAATCTCTGTGCTGTGTATGATGGGATTAGGAGAGTAGTTGGCCTTCCCATCATCAAAGTTGCTCCCCTGAAATTGTCACTTGAGCTGGAAAAGGCTATTGATTGCAAACCTACCTCAGTTGATCTTTCTCTACACCCTCGCTATGACTGTATCACGACATTCTGCACTCTCTCCTTCCCAATGTACAGTATGCTTTGTCTGTATAGCGCACAAGAAACAATATTTTTCGCTGTATACTAGTACATGTGACAATAATAAATCAAACAGACCGCACAGAGAAACTAACTTTATAACAATCAGGATAGAATTAAACACACTGGTATGTTGGGATGTCCTGTGGTTGTGAAAGGCTCTGTAGAAATGTAAGTTTATAAATTGAAGATTTATGTTCTCTGATCTTGTTATCTGGAACTGAATTAATTTCAGCCACCCCCATCTTGTCACTTATTAAATTCACTTTGGTTCAGACAAGACTTTAACCAATTAAGGCAAAGGCAGAATTCTCTGGATAGTAAATTTAAAAATAAGTTTATTCAATGAGAGAGGTTTACTGAACAACTTTAAGACATTGGCTTTTATAACTTGATGTGGGTGATCAGTCTGGAAGGTTAACCCTCTCTGGCTCCTTCTTTGACAGGACTTTTTGTGGAATTCAGCCTCAGGAGTCTGGCTCCATCTTTGACAGGAATTTCCTTAAAACTCAGCCTCGGGACTCTTCAGTATTTGGCCAGCAGGGAAGACCTTTGGAACCTCTACTTTTATTCCCTTACATCAGAGTTGGGCCTGTTTAACATGACAATTGGTCAATTTGATGAGATTAATTCAATTGAATCCCCAATATTTACACCACCTTTTCTCTTCATCTTATTCAGGAATACAACATAATTGTTTCAGACTATCCCTTTACCTGATTCCATACAATCCCTTGTTCATACAGTTTCAAATATTGAAGAGTTTGAAGGTCCCTCTCGCCAGTACATTTATCTTCATTGCACATTCTTTACAGACACAGCAATAAGCTTTTACATTTTTACAGTAAATAAAACTCAGCCTTTTACTATAACTACTGATTCATTAATTGTAACTTAATACAATCATGTTAATGGCTGGTGGCTAATTAATACAGGATTCTTTAATTCATTTGGTTAATACAAGATTCACTGGTTCAAAAAGACACACGATGGAAGACAATAGGTTTCTTTCTTATTCACCTTGATCAGACTGAACAATCGACCTTATTCTTGAGCCAGATTTGACGGAATATAATGTCCTGTAGCTTATCAAAATGAGAGAAGAAATTCTTAGTTTAAACAATTTCTGCTGGTTATGCAGTTTCCACAAGCATTTGGGTGATTACAGCATTAATTTTTAAAATAAAGCTTCATTCACATGTCAGAGTTTAAGATTGTTTCCTTGACCTTGTTACTTAGAATGTTCAAGGAACAATTCAGCACAGTAACAGGCACTTGGGCCCACCGAGCCTGTGCCAATAGAGCTTCTATCTCTCTGTTCACCTCCTGTCTGTCTATCAAGATACACCTTGAACATTGCTAAGGTGCCTGCTTCCACCCGCTCCACTGGCAGTGCATTCCAGGCACCCAGCACCTCTACAGAGTCATAGAGGTTAACAGCATGGAAACAGGCCCTTTGGCTCAACTTGTCCATGCTGCCCCTTTTTTTAAACGACTAAGCGAGTCCGAATTGCCCGCATTTGGCCCATATCCCTCGACAGCAATCTTGCTCGTAACTGTCTAAACGTTTTTCAAAAGACAAAATTGTACCCACCTCTACTACTACCTCTGGCAGCTTGTTCCAGACACTCGCCACCTCTGTGTGAAAAAGTTGCCCCTCTGGACCCTTTTGTATCTCTTCCCTCTCACCTTAAACCGAGGCACTCTAGTTTTAGACTTTGGGAAAAGTTATTGAGTATCTCGCTGATCTATGCCCCTCATTATTTTATAGACCTCTATAAGATCACTCCAAAGCCTCCTACGCTCCAGAGGAAAAAGTCCCAGTCTATGCAGCCTATCCTTATAACTCAAACCATCAAGTCCTGGGAGCATCCTAATAAATCTTTTCTGCACTCTTTCTAGTTTAATAATATCTTTTCTATAATAGGGTGACCAGACCTGTATGCTGTATAACAAGTGTGGCCTTACCAATGTCTTGTGCAACTTCAACAAGACGTCCCAACTCCTGTATTCAATGTTCTGACCAATGAAACCAAGCATGCCGAATGCCTTCTTCACCACTCTGTCCACTCGTGGCTCCACTTTCAATGAGCTATGAACATGTACCCTTAGATCTCTTTGTTCTATAACTCTCCCCAATGCCCTATCATTAACTAAGTCCTACCCTGGTTCGATCTACCAAAATGCATCACCTCGCACTTATCTAAATTAAACTCCATCTGCCATTCGTCAGCCCATTGGCCCAATTGATCAAGAACCCATTGCAATCCGAGCTAACCATCTTCACTGTCCACTATGCCACCCACCTTGATGTCATCTGCAAACTTACTAATCACACCTCCTAAATTCTCATCCAAATCATTAATATAAATGACAAATAATAGTGGACCCAGCACCGATCCCTGAGGCACATCACTGGTCACAGGCCTTCAGTTTGAAAAACAACCATCTACAATCACCCTCTGTCTTCTGTCATCAAGCCAATTTTGTATCCATTTGGCTACTTCACCCTGGATCCCGTGAGATTTAATCTTATGCAACAACCTACCATGAAGTACCATGTCAAAGGCCTTGCTAAAGTCCATGTAGACAACAACAACTGCACTGCCCTCATCTACCTTCTTGGTTACCCCTTCAAAAAACTCAATCAAACTTCTGAGACATGATTTTCTACTCACAAAGCCATGCTGACTGTCCCTGATCAGTCCTTGTGTCTCTAAATGCCTGTACATCCTGTCTCTCAGAATACCTTCGACCAGCGTACCCACTACAGATGTGAGGCTCACCAGCCTGTAGTTTCCAGGCTTTTTCCTGCAGCCCTTTCTAAACAAAGGCACAACATTTGCCATCCTCCTATCTTCAGGCACCTCAGCTGTGGATGTCAATTCAAATATCTCTGCTCGGGGACTCGCAATTTCCTCCCTAGCCTCCCACAACGTCCTGGGACACACTTCATCAGGTCCTGGGGATTTATCTACCTTGATGTGCTTTAAAACTTCGAGCACATCCTTCTCTGTTATGTGCACACTTCTCAAGACATCACGATTTATTTCCCCAAGTTCCCCAACATCCATGCCTCAACAGTAAATACTGATGAGAAATATTCATTTAGGATCTCACCCATCTCTTGTGGATCCGCACATAGATGACCTTGTTGACCCTTAAAAGACCCTACTCTCTATACTCTGTATTTGTAGAATCTCTGGATTCTCCTTTGCCTTATCTGCCAAAGCAATCTCATGTCCCCTTTTTGCCCGCCTGATTTCTCTCTTAACTGTACTCCTACACCCTCTATACACTTCAAGGGATACACTTGATCCCAGCTGCCTATGCATGTCATGTGCCTCCTCCTTCTTCTTGACCAGGGCCTCAATATCCCAAGTCATCCAGGATTCCCTACTTCTACCAGCCTTGCCCCTCACTCTAAGAGGAATGTGCTTTTCCTGAACCCTGGTTAACACACTTTTGAAAGTCTCCCACTTACCAGACGTCCCTTTACCTTCCCACAGACTCCCCCAATTAACTTTTGAAAGTTCCTGCCTGATACCATCAAAATTTAGAATTTTAACCTTTGGGCCTGACCTATCATTCTCTATAGCTATCTTAAAACTAATAGAATTATGGTCACTGGTCCCAAAGTGATCCCTCACTAACACTTCTGTCACCTGCCCTTCCTTATTTCCCAAGAGGAGGTCAAGTTTTGCCCCCTCTCTAGTCGGGCCATCCACATACTGAATGAGAAATTCCTCCTGAATACATTCAACAAATTTCTCTCTATCCAACCCTCTCATACTATGGCTGTCCCAGTCAATGTTGAGAAAGTTAAAATCGCCGACTATTACCACCCTATTTTTTGGAGCTATTTGTAATCTCCTTACATATTTGCTCCTCAATTTCCCGCTGACTATTTGGGGGCCTATAGTACAACCCTATCAAAGTGATTTTCCCCCTTCTTACTTCTCAGTTCTACCCATATAGACTCAGTGGGCGAACCCTCGGATATATCCCCTCAGTACTGCTGTGATGTTTTCCCTCATCAAAAGTGCAACTCCCCCTCCTCTCTTACCTCCTGTTCTATCTTTCCTATAGCATCTGTACCCTGAAACATTGAGCTGCCAGTCTTGTCCCTCCCTCAGCCATGTTTCAGTAATAGCTATAATATCCCAGTCCCACGTACCCATCCATGCCCTGAGTTCATCTGCCTTGCCTGTTAGGCCTCTTGCATTGAAATAAATGCAGTTTAATCTGGACTTCCCTTGCTCTCTGCTCTGCTTTTGACTGACCTGTCCAGTACTAGGATTACTGACACTGTCTTTACTATTTAATGTGCTCTCTTTAACTTCTGTCCTCAATCTTCTCTTCTGTCTCCCTATTGCTTTGGATCCCACCCCCCTGCCAAACTAGTTTAAACCCTCCCGAGTGGCTCTAGCAAATCTCCCCGCCAGGATGTTAGTCCCCCTCCAGTTCAGGTGTAACCTGTCCCTCTTGAACAGGTCACCCCTTCCCCAGAAGAGATCCCAATGATCCACAAATCTAAATCCCTGCCTCCTGCACCTGCTCTCAAGCCAGGCATTCATCTGCCTAATCTTCCTATTCCTACTCTCACTAACATGTGGCACCGGCAGTAATCCAGAAATTACTACCTTCGAGGTCTTGCACTGTAGTCTGCTGCCTAACTCACTAAATTCACTCTTCAGGACCTCATCCTTTTTCACCATGTATGTGAAAACTTTCCCCGCATGTTTCCCCGAACCTCATCACCTCTCACCTTGTGCCCTCTTGTAGTCGACCCTTCTTCCCTGGGGAAAAGCCTCTGACAATCCACCCTACATTTGCTTCTCATAGTTTTGTGGAGGTCACTCCTCAGCATCCGTCTTTCCAGTGAAAACAATCCGAACTTGTCCAACCTCTTCTTGTACCTTAAATCCTCCAGACCAGCAACATACCATTTGACCCTCAGGAAAGGAAAGGCTCGGGCTGTTTTTTCCTAGGACAGAGAAGACTGAAGGGTGACCTGATGCAACTCTTTAAGATTATGAAGGGGTTCAATATTCCAATAGGTATTTCAGTGAGAAACCTCTTTACCCAGTGAATGGTGAGAATGTGGAACTCGCTACCACAGCGAGTGGTTGAGGTGAACAGCATGAATACATTGAAGGGGAAGCTCGATACATACATGAGGGAGAGAGGAATAGAAGGATATGCTGATGGGGGGAGATGAAGAGGGGTGGGTGGAGGCTCATGTGGGGCATAAATACTGACCAATTGAGCCGACTGGCCTGGCCCTGTGCTGTAGACTCAATGGAACAGAGACAAATGTACCTACCTGTAGTATAGAAAACACACTACTTACTATCCAGGATAAAATAAATGTCCCTCATCAACTTTTGTGGATCATTTCAGTGGAGATGTACACTCCCAGGCTCAAAGAGCATCAGCCCACTGGAAACAAAGTTGTGAGACCGGCCAGTCCAGCAGAAAGAAACCCTCCGACCCTCCCACTTCACCAACTGTCAGCATGAACATGGTTCAGTCCTGGATGTGATCAACAGCAGCAATAACAGCAGAATCCAACCTCTGTAATCAATTATGAACTCGCTGGTGTCTCAGCAGGGTAGATGACTGAGTGAATTCTTTCCCACAGTCAGAGCAGGTGAATGGTCTCTCCCCAGTGTGGACTCGCTGGTGTCTTCTCAGGTTGGACAAATCTCGGAACTGCTTCCCACAATCAGAGCAGGGAAATGGTCTCTCCCCAGTGTGAACTCGCTGGTGTTTTTGCAGAGTGGATGAATCTTTGAATTTCTTCGCACACACTGTGCAGATGAACGGCCTTTCCTCAGTGTGAATTCGGTGGTGTGTCAGCAGATGGGTTGAATTTTTGAATCCCTTCCCACAGTCAGAACAGATGAATGACCTCTCCTCGGTGTGAACCTGTCGGTGTCGTATCAGGTTGGATAACCATCTGAACCTTCTTGCGCAGTGAGAGCAGCTGAATTGTTTCTGCTCAGTATGAACTCGCTGGTGTGTCTGCAGGTTGGATGACTGAGTGAATCCCTTCCCACACTGAGAGCAGGTAAACGGCCTCTCCCCAGTGTGAGCTCGCTGGTGTGTCAGCAAATCGGAGAACTGATTGAATCTCTTCCCACACTCAGAGCAGCTGAAAGGCCTCTCCCCAGTGTGAATTCGCTGGTGTGTCTGCAGGTTGGATAACTGAGTGAATCCCTTCCCACACACAGAGCAAACAAATGGCCTCTCCCCAGTGTGAACTCGCTGATGCATCTTCAGGGTGGATGAATGTTTGAAACCTTTCCCACATGCAGTGCAGGTGAATGGCCTTTCCTTAGTGTGAATTCGCTGGTGTGTCAGCAGGTGGGATGAATTTGTGAATCCCTTCCCACAATCAGAGCAGGTAAACGGCCGCTCCCCAGTGTGAATGCGTCGGTGAGTTTCTAGTTTTGAGGGGGTTATGAATCTCTTTCCGCAGTCCTCACATTTCCATGGTTTCTCCGTGGTGCAGGTGTCCTTGTGTCTCTCCATGTTCAACAATCAAATTAGGTTTCTGCACACAGGACACCCGGCTCCAAATGGGAATGTTTTTTCAAGCTGTGTAACTGGTTAAAACTGGAACACTCAGTTCAGAGTGTGTGTGTTGATGCTTTTCCAGTCACACTGATAGTTAATAACTGCTGAAGCTGATAGAGCAGACAATTATTTCTCCATCTAGATTCAGAGGCCACTGATGTTCACTTTGCAATGAATCAACTGAATCTTTCAGATCCTGATGCGACGTTTGATTTGAGATTTCTGGCTTAAATCCTCACTTCTAACATCTGTAAAAGAAGTTGACAAAAGTAATCAGTGTTAGTACAGGATAGAAATTCAGAACAGACAATTCTAGTTCCTCTGGAGCACGTTTTCCTCTCTCATTCCCCAAAATCTGTAAATTTCATTCGCACACATTGGGAGGCAATGCCCGAGTGGTATTATCACGAGATTATTCATCCAAAACTCAGCTAATGTTCTGGGGACCCAGGTTCGAATGACGCCACGGCAGTCGGTAGAATTTGAATTCAATAAAAAAAATGTGGAATTAAGAATCTATTGATGAAGGTGAAACCATTGTCGATTGTCGGAAAACCCCATCTGGTTCACTAATGCCCTTTAGGGAAAGAAATCTGCCATCCTCACCTGTCCTGGCCTACATGTGACACCATAGCCACAGAAATGTGTTGGTTCTCAACTGCCCTCTGAAACAGCCCAGTGACCCAATCAGTTCAAGGGCAATGAGGGATGGGCAATAAATGCTGTAAGAAGTTTAACAACACCAGGTTAAAGCCCAACAGGTATATTTGGTAGCAAAAGCCACACAAGCTTTCGGAGCTCTAAGCCCCTTCTTCAGGTGAAGAGCTACATGTGACACCATAGTGACTGACACCATAGTGACTTAGAGCTCCGAAAGTTTGTGTGGCTTTTGCTACCAAATAAACCTGTTGGACTTTAACCTGGTGTTGTTAAACTTCTTATTGTGTTTACCCCAGTCCAACGCCGGCATCTCCACATCAATAAATGCTGGCCATCCAGTGATGCCCATGTCTCACGAATGAAGAAAAAAGAACTCTCCCTCCATTCTCATTCTGCTGGATCTAATATTCACCCTCCCAATTTTCCTGAAGAGGCTGATTGACAGACCTGGGCCAAACTTTCCAGAGTCTGCAGCCTCCCTGGATTCACTTCCTTTCCCTTCAGTTGCTGCAAGTCAACAATTTCCCCAGAAATGAGAAAAGAAATGGAAAGGGGAAGAAAAGAAAGTGTTTTACTCACAGATTTTGGCCTCTTTTAAGGCGACAGGAGAAAGTTTCAGTCTGTGTGAAGTTCAACCTGCATTGTCACAAAGCCCGCGCCCTGGATTGTCTGGAGGGCCACAGCCCTTCCGGTCCTCCAACACTTCCCATGGGTCAACAATTCAGCATGAACGTCAGAGGGTGGGTTCTCCCCCGGAACATTCGCAGCTTCCCCTCTCCATTAGACATGCGCAGTCCCGGACTTTGGGGGGAGGGGGAGATCACCGAGCGGCTTCTCGCTCTGGCCGGAGCCGTCAGCCGGTTGCCTGGAAACCTTGGCTCGATGTGGTGTAGGGGGAGGGAACAATGGGTGGGGGCGGGGCTCCCGGGTCCGCGCGCCCGGGCCTGCGCACTGGAACCCGGAGACGTCACCGCGTAGCAGAGTGATTCTTATTGGCTATTCAGGCACGCCTCCATTGTGACGTCAGAATACGGAAATTGTCCAATGAGCTTCAGAGTGAAACTTCCTCCTCTGGGCAACATCTGGGAGGAAATCAATGTTTCCCCCTTTCCATTTATTTTCTCATTCTGGGGGAAATTGGGGACTTGCAGCAACTGAAGGGAAAGGAAGTGAATCCAGGAAGGCTGCAGACTCTGAAAAGCTTATAGACGAACATCGGAATTAGGAGCAGGACTAGGCCCAGGTATCTTTTTCTTTAGAATAGAATCCCTACAGTGCAGAAGGAGGCCATTCGGCCCATCGAGTCTGCACCGACCACAATCCCACCCAGGCCCTACCCCCACATATTTTACCTGCTAATCCCTCTAACCTACGCATCTCAGGACTCTAAGGGGCAATTTTTAACCTGGCCAATCAACCTAACCTGCACATCTTTAGACTGTGGGAGGAAACCGGAGCACCCAGAGGAAACCCACGCAGACACGAGGAGAATGTGCAAACTCCACACAGACAGTGACCCGAGCCGGGAATCGAACCCGGGACCCTGGAGCTGTGAAGCAGCAGTGCTAACCACTGTGCTACCGTGCCGCCCAAAGATATTGACATCCTTTAGCCCCCTCAGTTTGACACATTTATTTATCTGGCTAATCGGATGGCCTCTTACCCAATGTTCACAATTAAAGGGGGAATTTTCCCAGGAGAAAGCTAACATTTAAATGAACAGAACATTTGTATGGTACAGAGATATGTATAATGTAGTTATATTGTATCTACTACGTTATTTATGATCCCTTATTTCTTGTCTTGAAATATATAGCAATGTGGCTACTTTATATATTTCCAGTGATGGAAACATTACAACATAGAAGGAATCAGTTTGGCAACTCAGATCCATGCCAACTCTCTGTGGAGCAATTCAGTCAGTCCCATTCCCTCTCTATATTCCCATTCCCCTGAGTTTCACATCACAATGGAATGGGGTGAGAGTGCCAGATAATCTGGGACTGGGGTGGAGTTGTGCAATGTCACTGAGGAGGAACAAAACGGTCTTGATGATGATGTGGATATGTGGCTGGAAGCTCATCTTGGGGTGAAATATTTCAGCACCAGGTTAAAGTCCAACAGGTTTATTTGGTAGCAAATAAACCTTTGCTACCAAATAAACCTGTTGGACTTTAACCTGGTGTTGTTAAACTTCTTACTGTGTTTACCCCAGTCCAACGCCGGCATCTCCACATCATGAAATATTTCACCATGATTGTGAACAGCCTTGTTCAGCCTCAGACAGTTGCCAGGAAGAGGGAGAGAGTTTTTTAAAAAAGATTATTTATTCGTCGCAAGTAAGGCTTACATTAACATTGCAATGAAGTTCCTGTGAAATTCCCCTAGTCGCCCCACTCCGACGCCTGTTCGGGTCAATGCACTTTTTTAACCAGCACATCTTTCAGTTGCTGGCGAGGGAGTGGAGTTTGCAGTCAGACTGAAGACAATGGGTTCAGTTTTCCCAGTATTTATACAAAAGAAATTTCTGTTCTTTTAGTACTGCAAGTCAGATAAGTCAGGATGGTGTGTGAGTTGGAGGAATTCGGAGGTGATGGTGTTTATATCCACCTGCTACCTTGGTCCTTCTAGATGCTGGAGGTTGAGGGTTTAGGAGATTCTGTCAAAGTTCTTGTCAAGATGCAGATGTATAAATCCCTCTCTTTCACCCCAGCCACTCCTACTTCTCTCTATCTCCTCCCACAGTGCCACAGTGGATCTTGTGTAGACCCAGACTGTGTGGCAGGTTTCCTTCCCTGAAGGACATCAATAAACCAGTTGGGTTTTTATGACAATTCAGCAGCTTTCATGGTTACCTTTTCCTCACGCTGACCCCACAAATTACCAGATTTCCAGATTCATTCAGCTCAATTTCACAACCCACCTTTGCATTTTTGTGGGTTCTTTTTCACTCTGTTTTCTGTTTTAAATCAATTTTGCACTGTTTTAGAAGAGGGGGACTTGCAGTTGGGAAACTGAAACCAAACATGACATCAGAACCTGATGGAGTCGGCCAATTTATTGTAACCTGAATATCATTGTATTTTGAACATGGAAGAAAAAAGTGCCATTCACAGTGGAGAGAAAATGTACATGTGTTCTTTGTGTGGAGAATCATCTGGCCTTTAGGAACATAGTTGCAGTCACAACAGGAAAATAGCATGTGAGGATTGTGGGAAGGAATTCAATTACCCATCCCTGCTGGAAACTCATCAACGCAGTCACACTGGGGAGAGGCCATTCACCTGCTCCCAATGTGGGAAGGGATTCAATCAGTCATCCAACCTCGCAACACACCAGCGAGTTCACACTGGGGAGAAACCGTTCACCTGCTCTGAATGTGGGAATGGATTCGCTCATTCATCCACTCTGTTGAAACAGCATGAACTCACACTCAGGAGAAGCCATTCATTTGCTCCCAGTGTGGGAAGGGATTTGCTGACTTAACCAATTTGTTGAAACACCAGCAAGTTCACACTGGGGAGAGGCCATTCACCTGTTCCCAGTGTGGAAAGGGATTTGTTCAGTCAGCCACTTTGTTCACACACCAGCGAATTCACACTGGGGAAAGGCCATTCACCTGCTCTGTGTGTGGGAAAGAATTCAGTCGGTTATCAACTCTCCTGACACACCAGCGAGTTCAAACTGGGAGAAGTCATTCATCTGCTCTGTGTGTGGGAAAGGATTCAATCACTCATCCAACCTAGCAATACACCAGCGAATCCACAGAGGAGAAGCCATTCATCTGTTCTGTGTGTGTGAAGGGATTCAATCAATCATCTAAACTAGCAATACATCAGCGGGTTCACAGTGTGGAGAGACCATTCACTTGTTTGCAGTGTGGGAAGGGATATGTTACCTCATTGAATCTTCTGACACACCAACAAACTCACAAGTAACTGTTGTGACTGGATTTCAAATTAGGGAGAAACCGTGAAAATGTGGAGACTGTGAGGAGAGTTTCAGTTACCCGTCAGAGCTGGAAGCTCATCGAGGATTCTTTGTTGATAGAGGTTTTCTACAAGCTACTCAGAGACTTGTCTTCTCTCTGGAAGTTTCAAGGCAGTCTATACTCATTATAGCAAATATATTTATAGTTGCTAACTATTTAAAGTGGGATTTACATTGATAAGAGGAATGTTGCTTATTTGGAACTGAAATTGTGATAAGTTAGAAATTAAAGTTCTTTCCTTTCACTTTTAAATATTATTCAACTGTTAATAGTCAAACTGTTTCATTTGTTGGAATTATATTTGAACTTTTATTTAAAAATGTTTATTTTACCATGAAAAATCCCTAATTTGTCAGTGGAATCATTCCTGGAGTGAAGCAACCTATCCTCACACTTATGCCAAAATAGAAAAATTGTTGGGGTCTACTCTGATTTTCTAATGTAATTTAGAGGTTCTGGTCCAGGACCCTAACAGAAAGGATTCACTCAATCATCCACACTGCAAACACTCTGGTTTCACACTGGGGAGAGACCTTACAAATGCCCAGACTGCAGGAACTGCTATAAAAGTTGTGGAGAACTGATGTCTCATCAGCGTATTCACACTGATGAGAGACCATTCAGATGCTTTTACTGTGAGCCTGGGTTCAGGGGATCATCTCAACTCACTGTACCCCAGTGAGTTCACACTGGGGAGAGACCGGGTCCCGATGGACTTAATCCTAGGATCTTACGTGCGGCTATTGAGATAATAGCAAAATTTTGATAATCTGAAATAAAAACAGAAAATTGGAAAAATTTGGCCTGGCAGCATCTGTGGAGAGAGAAACAGAGTTAATGTTCGAGTCCGAATGTCTGTTCTTTAGTTGAAGAGGGGTAGAAATGGTGAGTGAGATAGTGACACTGACATCAACTATCAGCGCAGGATAGAAATTCAGAACAGACAATTCCACTTTCTCGGAACATTCTTTCCTCTCCTTCACCCAAACATGTGGTTCAATCAAACAAAAAGACCAAAATCGGCAACAAAGTACCAATAGAATCCCCCTCCCCAGGGCCACCTGGGCACAGGCAAGATCACAGAAAATCAGTCGGCAGCCAGAGTGACCCCTGCCTCCCCCTTCAGCCCCACCCATCCTGGATCTACAGATTGCTGTTTTAACCAGGGTCTAGAGCAGGTCCAGGAGAAGATCCTTCCACTCACCCACACCCTCCACACTACAGCCTTCTGGACTCAACATTCAGTCCAACAGTTACAGAGAGTGAACTCTCAGCCCGTTCTGTTTCTTTATCTTTGACTGTTTCATTTTTCTTTCTTTCAGTCGGAAGCCCCCCTGCTCCAGACACAGCTTCTGTTTCTTTTGTTTCTTCTCTCGCTCCATCTCCATTCCCTTTGGCTCTTGGGGATTCACTTTTCTCTCATTCGATCTCTCCTGTCTTCCACCCTATCACAGACCTTCCTTTAGTCCCTGTCCCACCCACCCCTTTCTCCAAACCTGTTACATTTCTAACTTTTTCCAGTTCTGGTGAAAGGTCGCAGACTTGAAATGTTAACTCTGTTTCTCTCTCTGCACAGATGCTGCCTGACATATTGAGTTTTTTTCCAACATACCATTTGCCTTTTTTACTGTCTTTTACACCTGCATGCTTACCTTCAGTGATGAGTGTACGAGGACACCCAGGTCTTGTTGCATATTTCCTCCTCCTACTTTATGGCTATTCAGATAGTAATCTGTCTTCCCGTTTTTGCTCCCAAAGTGGATGACCTCACATTTATCCAAATTATACTGCATCTGCCAATCATTTACCCACTCACTCAACTTGTCAAATTACACTGAAGGATTGCTGCATCCTCCTCACAGCTCACCCTCCCACCTTGCTTTGTGTCATTAGCAAATTTGGAGATATTGCATTTAGTTCCCTCATTTAAATCAATAATATATACATAGTAAATAGCTGGGGTCTCAGCTCTGATCCCTTCAGTACCCTATTAGTCACTTCCTGCCATTTGGAAAAAGACCCATTTATCCCTACTCTTTGTTTCCTGTCTGCCAACTAGTTTTCTATCCATCTCAATACACTGCACCAATCCTATGTGCTTTAATTTTACACGTTAATCTTTTTTGACTTTGTCGGAATTCTTCTGAAAGTTTAAATAAACCACATCCACTGGCTCCCCCTCATCAACTCGACTAGTGATATCCTCAAAGAATTCTAATAGTTTTGTCAAGCACAATTTCCCTTTCTATGCGATCCTGCCACTGTTTTTCAAGTGTTTTGCTATAAAATCCTTGAAAATTGATTCTTGAATATTCCCCACTAACAGTGTCAGCCTTACTGGTCTATAATTCCTTACTTTCTCCCTACCCTCCCTTTTTAAATAGTGGGGCTACATTAGCTATCCTCCAACCTGTAGGAACTGTTCCAGAGTTTATAGAATCTTGGAAGTTGACCACCAATTAATCTACTATTTCTCAGGCATCTTCCTCATGTACTCTGGGATGCAAATGATCAAGTCCTGAGGATTTATAGGCCTTTAATCCCATCAGTTTCCCCAACACAAATTGTCGACTAATACTGATCTCCTTCAGTTCCTTCCTCTCACTAAACCCTGTGTTCCCCAACATTTTTGTGTCCTCCTTTGTGAAGACAGAACCAAAGTATGTAGTCAGTTGGTCAGCCATTTCTTTGTTCTCCATTATAAATTCTCCTGTTTCTGACTGTAAATGACATTTGTCTTCATCAATCTTTCTCTCTTCATACACCAGTAGAAATTTTTACAGTCAGTTTTTATGTTCCCTGCAAGCTTACTCTCATATTCCATTTTCCTCTTCTTAATCAATCCCTTGGTCCTCTGTTGCTGAATTCTAAACTGCTCCCAATCATCAGGTCTGTTGTTTTCCTTGGCCAAATTGTATGTCTCTATCTTGGATCTAATGCTATCTCTAATTTCTCAGAATTCTCTGTGTTGTGTCTCACTGCAAAATCCCTAATTTTCCACTTTGGGAAGTTCATCACATGATGATATTTTGAGTCAGACCTGAAGCACTTGTTAATTGTTCCCCAGTCATTCCTGGGGTTCATTTGTTTATTAATGCTGTTCCAATCTGTCTTTTGTTGTGATATCCAGATCTGCTATAGCTGCTTTCACCCCCTACAAAACCTGTCAAAGTCTAACCATGTTTCATAACCATCCAGTAGATCATCTATCTTGTCAATCTCATCATTGAACCCAAACAGTAGATCCAAACCTTTATCAGTGTCCAACTGATGGACATCCAGCTCACAAAATACTTTGCTTCTGATTTTCCTTTTGCTGGGAAGTGACAATGCCAAGGCCAGACCTTGTTTCCCCCTTGGTAGGGATGTAACCAGTGTCCACATCTCCACTTTCATATGGTTCAGACTCTGAGAGCAGCAGCGGGTAATCTGACCCTGACAATTCCCACTCACTTTCAGCCATTTCTCACAAAAGCTGCTGGGATTGCAAAACTTCTGTCTGAAAAATATTTCCCTTTAGCTTCCAATCTCCACCATTAGAAAATATTCCCTCTGACCATGTTACAATCCTGACAGTCTTAAGGTGAAAGAAGAAGTTGGAGCCAACCTTTATTTGGTACAGATTTATTTAGAGTGAAACTTCACAGGTATTTCCCTCCTAACTTCACGCTATGTCAGTACATGTCTCTTTATTTGCATTCATAATCATCCAATCAATGCCCTCAATTTGTATTTACTTAATCTCAAATGATTTGTTATCCCCAAGAGTGGGAGCAGATAATAAGTCTAATCGGAGTGACTGCTGCGATGTCTCAACAGAGGTTGAATCATTCAACGAATATGATTAACAGAAAAATCCCATCACAATAGTTACTTGTGAACTCGCTGGTGTGTCTGCAGAGTGGATGACTGAGTGAATCCCTTCCCACATGTGGAGCAGATGAAAGGTCTCTCTCCAGTGTGAACTCGCTGGTGTAACCGCAGGTTGGATGAGCGAGCAAAACCTTTCCCACAAACGGAGCAAATGAATGGCCTCTCCCCAGTGTGAACTCTCTGGTGTTTCAGCAGATTGGCTGAATGAGCAAATCCCTTCCCACACTGGGAGCAGGTGAATGGTCTCTCTCCGGTGTGCCCTTCCTTGTGTATTGCTAGGTTGGATGACTGATTGAATCCCTTCCCACATACAGAGCAGGTGTATGGTCTTTCCCCAGTGTGAATTCGCTGGTGCGTCCGCAATGTGTGAGAGTGAGCAAATCCCTTCCCACACTGGGAGCAGGTGAACGGCCTCTCCCCAGTGTGAACAGTCTGGTGTGTCAGCAAATTTGATGACCGACTGAATCCCATCCCACATTGGGAGCAGGTGAACGGCTTCTCCTCAGTGCGAATTTGCTTGTGTAATGCAAGGTTGGATGACTGAGTGAATCCCTTCCCACACACAGAGCAGGTGAACGGTCTCTCTCCAGTGTGCATTCGCTGATGTTTCAGCAGATTGGATGAGTGAGCAAATCGCTTCCCACACTGGGAGCAGGTGAATGGTCTCTCCCCAGTGTGAATTCGCTGGTGTTTTACTAGGGTGGATGGGTGAGCAAAACCCTTCCCACACTGGGAGCAGGTGAATGGCCTCTCCCCAGTGTGACTGCGCCGATGAGTTTCCAGCAGGGATGGGTAATTGAATTCCTTCCCACAGTCTCTACATCTCCATGCCATCTCCCTGTTGTGACTGCAATTGTGCTCCGAAAGGCCAGATGATTGGTTGAAGTCTTGTCCACACAGAGAACATATATGTATAGTTTCTCTCCACTGTGAACGGTGCTATTTTCTTCCACGTTCAAAATACAATGATATTCAGGTTACAATAAATTGGCCAATTCCATCAGGTTCTGATACATTGTTTGAATCCTCATCTTCTAAAACCCTGTGAAATTGATTAAAACAGAAAGAAGAGAGTAAGGGAACCCACAAAAATACAATGGTTGTGAAATTGAGCTGAATTAATCTGGGGCCAGCACTCGGAAAAAGTGACCATGAAAGCTTTTGGATTGTCATGAAAAACCCAACTGATTCACCAAGATCAAAGCAAAATACTGCGGATGCTGGAATCTGAAACAGAAACAGAAAATGCTGGAGAAACTCAGCAGGTCTGACAGCATCTGTAGAGAGAGAATGGGGCCAACGTTCTGAGTCTGGAAGACCCATTGTCGACA
The DNA here is from genome assembly GCF_964213995.1 of Mustelus asterias. Taxonomy (NCBI): domain Eukaryota; kingdom Metazoa; phylum Chordata; class Chondrichthyes; order Carcharhiniformes; family Triakidae; genus Mustelus; species Mustelus asterias. Next base: position 956,448 of record NW_027590136.1, read on the forward strand.
AGTGTCATCCAGACTCAAAACATTGGCTCTATTCTCTCTCCACAGACACTGTCAGACCTGCTGAGTTTCTCCAGCATTTTCTGTTTTTGTTCCAACTGATTCACTAATGTCCTTCACGAAAAGAAACTTGTCATCCGGGCATGGTCTACACAAGACTCTGGGCACTGTGGGAGGAGACAGAGAGAAGTCGGAAAGGCCAGGGGTGAAGGAGAGGGATTTTATACATCAACAACTCAATGAGAACTTTGACAGAATCTCCCAAACCCTCAACCTCCATCATTAAGAAGGACTAAGATAGCAGGTAGACGTGAACACCATCACCTCCAAGTTCCCCTCCAACTCACACACCATCCTGACTTGTCTGATGTCCAGGACTAAGATAATTATTTTCCAAATCAATACTGGGAAGTCTGAACCCATTGTCTTCAGTCCCCACTACAAACTCCACTCCCTCACCAGCAACTCTATCCCTCTTCCTGGGAACTGTCTGAGGCTGAACCAGGCTGTTCACAATCCTGGTGAAATATTTCATGATGTGGAGATGCCGGCGTTGGACTGGGGTAAACACAGTAATATTTCACCCCAAGATGAGGTTCCAGCCACATATCCACATCATCATCAAGACCGTCTACTTCCACCTCAGTGACATCGCCCGACTCCGCCCCAGTCTCAGCTCATCTGGAACCCTCATCCATTCTATTGTGACGTCACATTCTCTCCATTGTGACGTCACACTCACTCTCCATTGTGACGCGTAACTGTCATGAATTCTATTGTGACGTTAGGACTTCACTCCCTGCCGGCCTCCCACACTCAGCCTCAATGGCGGCAGTCAGCCCAGGCCCAACACTACAAGTTGCGGCTCCATTTGGCACAAACGGGGGGAACCGGGAAGTTCATTTCCGGGGTTTGCCTTTGAACATGTTTAGGAAGCTCTTCACCCACCCGCCATGTTCATCGCTCCCCGCGCGCCGCCCTCGACCTGATATTGATCTTGGTTCCGATTTAAAACCGTCCGTCCATCGCCATTACCCGCACTGCGCATGCTTCAGATCCCGCCCCTCATTCATTCTGATTGGTTGGAGGACCAGCCGCTCCCGCTCGGTCCTCCAGCCCCGCCCCCTCTTCCTATTGGTCCGGAGCTGCCGTCAATCAGTCCCCGGGCATTGTGATGTGGAGCATGCGCAGTGTCATTGTTGTCCTAGGCGCTTGTTTGTCCCGGAGAAGCGGAGTCAGCGTTAGGCGGTGGCTGGGAGGATTTGGAAACACTTTGTGGATCCGCAAACCCTTCAGAATCATTGTCAGCTCCCTGGTTTGCAGCTGCGGGGCTTCTCCCTCCCGGGAACAGGCCCAGGTTAACGGCCCCATCCTGGCTCAGCCACTGGAGGATGGTTCACATCAGAGGATGGGGGAGGGGGACAATAAATAAGAGGTTACACTTTGGCTTCAAATCAATGAGGACTCTGATCTCTGGGAAGGAAGGAAACCCTGGGAGGTGGGCGGGGAGGATTCACAAACACCCGCTGGAGCCCCCAACACCCCCTGTAAGACCCATTGGTTTTATTGTCAGTCTGCAGACAGGAGCTGGAGAACTGAACCCATGATGTGGAGATGCCAGCATTGGACTGGGGTAAACACAGTAAGAGTTTTAACAACACCAGGTTAAAGTCCAACAGGTTTATTTGACAGCAAATGCGATTAGCTTTTGGAGCGCTGCTCCTTTGCCAGATGGAGTGGATATCTGCACCCAGACAGAGGAGAGGGAGGGAGAAAACTGGGAGTGGAGGAAAGAAATGGTGGAGATGGTGAGATGGGTTTGGATTTCAGCCCAGGGAGGAGGGAGAGTGTGTGGGACAGGGATTTACAGATTTGGGGGAACAAAAGAGGAAAAAATGTTACAGAAAAACTAGAATTATCTTTTCAGAACTTCTATCCCAGACTTAGGTATCATTTTCCTAAATTTCTTTTGCAGGGTGTTAGAAGGGGAGAATTTGCAGATAAAAAGTACAAAAGCAAACATCACATCAATATTTAACAGAATCACCCGATTCGTCAGGATTTGAATATCATCAACCTTACACTGTGGAAGGAGGAGAATGTCTGTTCTGTCTGTGGGAAAAGATTTCAAACATCACTGTGACTGGAAAAGCACCGAGACACACACACCCGAATGAGAGTGTTCCAGTTAACTGACTGTGGAAAGAGCTTCAACCAGTTACACAGCCTGATAAAACATCACACCATCCACAGCGAGGAGAAACTGTACATGTGTTCTGTGTGTGGATGAAGCTTCAACTGATCGTGCAACCTGGAGCGACACAAGGACACCGGCACCATGGAGAAACCGTGGAAATGTGGGGACTGTGGGAAGGGATTTAATTATCCATCTCGGCTGGAATACCATCGATGCACTCACACTGGAGCCAACATCACACACAGGCCACTGAAATGTGGGGACTGTGGTAAAGTGATCAGATCCCCATCAGATCTGGAAACTCATCGACGTGGTCACACTGGGGAGAGACCATTCACCTGCTTCAAGTGTGGGAAAGGATTTGCTCGGACATCCACCCTGCTGAGACACCAGCGAGTTCACACTGGGGTGAGGCCGTTCATCTGCTCCCAATGTGGCATGGGATTCACTCAGTTATCTCACCTCACTGTACTTCAGCAAGTTCACACTGGGGAGAGACCATTTAGCTGCTCTGTGTGTGGGAAGGGATTCAGCAGTTTAACTAATCTCACTTTTCATCAGCTTGTTCACACTGATGAGAGACTTTTTAAATGTTCGGACTGTGGTAAGAGCTTCAAAAGCACAAGGAATCTACAGAGACACCAATACATTCACTCTAGTCAGAGCCCATTCTCCTGTTCTGTGTGCGGTAAGGGATTCACTCGGTCATTCAGTCTCCTGCGACACCAGCGAGTTCACACTGGGGCGAGGCCGTTCTCTTGCACTAAATGTGGAAAGCGATTCAGTCGGTCGTGCAGCTTGCAGAGACATCAACAAATTCACTCTGCGGAGAACCCATTCATCTGTTTCATCTGTGGTAAGGGATTCACTCAGTCAGCTCTCCTCCTGAGACACCAGCGTGTTCACTCTACAGAGAGGCCTTTCATCTGCTCTGAGTGTGGGATAGGATTCATTCAGTCATTCCAACTACTGAGACACCAGCGAGTTCACACTGGAGAGAGGCCATTCATCTGCTCCCAGTGTGGGAAGGGATTTACTCAGTCCTACCACCTACTGAGACACCAGCGAGTTCATGAGTGACTGCAGGGTTGGAATCTGCTATTATTGCTCCTGTTAATCACATCCGGGACTGGACTATGTTCATTCTGACAGGGCTCATTCTTTTCATGATAATAATTCCTGTGACTGCACTGGAGTTTAATATTTTCTCATAGTGTTAAGTCTAACAGCGTTTTGACACTGTGTGTTTGGTAAAAGTTTAAAATTTCAACGTTTATTTATTGTTGATTTCCCCAAGATAAGAGACAAATTAATGTCCTTGTTGTGATAGGAAGTTGAGGAAATATACATACGAACAAGTAACCAGGATGTGAAGCAGCATGTGACTGAAGTGTTACTGGGGAGCACTTTGGGATCAATGACCATAATTCGATTAGTTTTAACATAGTTATGGAAAAGGATAGGTCTGGTCCACAAGTTAAAGTTCTAAATTGGGGCTTGGCCAATTTTGATGGTATTGTACAGGAACTTTCACAAGCTGATTGGGGAAGGCTGTTCACAGGTCAAGGAACGTCTGGCATGTGGGATGCTTTCAGAAGCGAGATAGCGAGAGTTCAGGGCCAGCACCTTCCTGTTACTGTAAAGGACAAAGCTGGCAGGAGAAGGAAACACTCGATGACGAGAGATACTGAGATTCTGGTCAATAGAAAGAAGGAAGCATATGTCAGGTACAGGCAGCTGGGGCCAAGTGAATCCCTTGAGGAGTATCGGGAGTGCAGAAGTCCACTTAAAATGGAAATCAGGAGGGCAAAAAGGGAACAGGAGATCGCTTTGGCAGATAAGGTCAAAGAAAATCCAAAGAGATTCTACAAGTATGTTAAGGGCAAAAGAGTAACGAGGGAGAGAATCGGCCCCTTAAAGATCAACAAGGTCATTCATGTGTGAAGCCACAGGAGATGGGTGAGATCCTAATGGAATATTTCTCATCAGTATTTACCCTGGAGAAAGACATGAAAACTTGGGAATTCAGGGATGTAAATAGTGATGTCTTCAATGGCGCCCACATTACAGAAGACAAGGTGCTGGAAGTTTTAAAACACATAAAGGTAGATAAATCTCAAGGACCAGATCAAGTGCATCCCAGGACATTGTGGGAAGCCGGGGAAAAAATTGTGGTGCCCCCTAGTGTATATATTTGTATCATCAACAACCACGGAGGTGCCAGAAGACTGGAGAGAGGCAAATGTTACACTGTTATTTGAGAAAGGCAGCAGGGAAAAGCCAGGGAACTACAGACCGGTGAACCTAACGTCAGTGGTGGGTAAGTTGTTGGACGGTAGTCTGAGAGACAGGATCTACATGCATTTGCAAAGACAAAGGCTGATTACGGATTGTCAGCATCGCTTTGTGCATGGGAAATTGTGTCTTAATTGTGTCTTAATCTTAAAAATTTAACAGAGCTTTTTGAAAGGGTGACCAAAAAAAAATAGATGAGGACGGTGCGGTAGATGTTGTCTACATGGACTTCAGCAAGGCCTTCGACAAGGTACCTATGGTAGACCGGCCAGTTAAGGGTAGATCACATGGGATCCATGGAGAACTAGCCAGACATATGAATGGACCTACCTTGCACTAAGTTGATCTTTCTCCGCACCCTCGCTCTGACTAACGCTACATTCTGCACTCTCTCATTTCCTTCTCTATGAATGGTATACTTTGTCTGTACAGCGCGCAAGAAACAATACTTTTCACTGTATACTAATACGTGATAATAAATCAAATCAAAAATTGAATACAGAATTGGCTTGCTGGTAGGAGACAGAGGGTGGTGGTAGAGGGTTGCTTTTCAAACTGGAATTAGAGCAAGAGATGGATGGTCAGTTCCCCTCTGTCCGGGGCTGGGGGATTCACACTCATTTCCCCAGGGCACTCATTCTCACTGCAACTTTACAGGAGAAAGTCCCCGCTTCAATCCTGCCTGCAAACTTTGTGTTTAAAATTGTTACTGAGGAGGAATTAACAGTGAGTTTAGTTTCATGTTGAACAGGATGAGAGTTACTGTTGTCTCCTTCTTAAAACTCCTTCTTCATCTTTAAACAGATAACGGTAAGTCAGAGAAAACTATCCACGGTGACCCCAAAACTAGATACTGCAAATCCGACCTCAAAACAGTGAATATCTTCCCAAACTCAAAGCAGGTGAACAGCCCCTCCCCAATGTGAACTTGGTATACAGTGAGTTGAAATGATCCCCTGAACCCAGTCTCTCATCAGTGTGAAAACATTGATGAGACATTAGTAATCCACAATTTTGGGGTGGCACGGTGACACAATGGTTAGCACTGCTGCCACATAGTGCCAGGGATCTGGGTTCAATTCTGCCTTCGGGTCAGTGTCTGTGTGGAGTTTGCACATTCTCCCCATGTCTGCATGGGTTTCCTCCGGGTACTCCGATTTCCTCCCACAGTCCAAAGATGTGCAGGTTTGTTTGATTAGCCATGCTAAATTGGCCCGAGTGTCAGGAGAATTAGTAGGGTAAATATGTGGGGTTTGGGGAATAGGGCCTGGGGGGGATTGTGGTCAGACTCAATGGGCCAAATGGCCTCCTTCTGAATGTAAGGATTCTATAAAACTTTTATAGCAGCTCCCACAGTCTGGGCAAATTTAAGGTCTCTCCTCAGTATGAAACTGGGGTGTTTGCAGGATGGGTGAGTGAATCCCTTCTGTTAGGGTCCTGGACCAGAACCCCTAAATTACATTCGGAAGTCAAGCTAGATCCCATCAATTTTTCTATTTTGGCATAAATGTGAGGATCGGATGCTTCTGACGAGGAGAAATTCCACTGACAAATTAGGGATCTTTCATAGTAAAGCTAACTTTATTTAATATCACAGTTTAAATATAACTCTAACAAATGAATCAGCTTAATCATTAACAGTTGAACAACATTTAAAAATGCAAAGAAACAATCTTAATTTCTAACTTATCACTATTTCAGTTCCAAATAAGCAACATTACTCTTATAGTTGTAAGTACCACTTTAAATATAGTTAGCAACCATAAATATACTTGAGTGTAGACAGTCTTAAAGCTTTCAGAAAGTCTCAGAGCAGCTTGTAGAAACCCTCTATCTTCAAACGATCAGAACTGCAAAAGCTTCTTTCTCCCTGCAGAGACCCACTATCACATGACCTGTCAATCAAATCTAGAAATCCCAGAGGAATGTCTTGTTTAAACAAAAGCCCATCAGCTCTATCAAAGTAACTGATTCCCAGCTTTCACAACCCTTGAGAGACGCAGACACGCCAGATACCTGCAGAATAAAGCTGGATTTTTAAACATTCCCCCTCAGCAGAAAAACATACACCCACTGCAACACGACCATCACGCTTCCCACACTTGAAGCAGATAAATGGCATCTCCCCAGTTTAAACCCACTGGTGTCTAACAAGCTGAGAAGACTGAATGATCCCTTGCCTTACTCAGAGCAGGTAAAGGGCATTTCCCCAGTGTGGTTTCCAGCTCTGACGGTTAATTGAATATCTCTTTATACTCTCCACATTTCCATGGTTTCTGCCAAATGTGACTGGTTATCAATGATGCTGATTTCTTCCATGTTCAAAACTTTCTACTTTTCAGGTTATGATAAATTCTGTGGCTACATCCAATCCTGATCTGATGTTTTGTGAGAGTTTCCTGGCCACAAATCCTCTAAGACCGACTATATTAACATTATCGCAGGATTACTACCAGTGCCATGTGCTACTCAGAGTCGAAACAGCAGGATATATTGGATGAATACCTGGCTGAAAAGATGATGTGAGAGGCAGGGTTTCAGATTCCTGGGACATTGCGACTGGTTCTGGGGAAGGTGGGACCAATACAAACTGGACAGGGCCAGGACTGATGTCCTTGGGGGGTTGGGGTGTACTTGTTGAGTCATTGGGAAGGTTTAAACTAAAATGGCAGGGAGATGGAAACCTATGTAAGGATTCAGAGCAGAGGGTATCAAGAACAAGAGAAAAAGACAGCAAGAAGAATAAGAAAAGTGATAGGCAGAGAATTGAGAGCCAGAATCAGATACGGACACAGTAAAAAATGGTAGGAACTGGACAACAAATGTTAAAAGGAGAAGCCTTAAAGTTTTGTACATGAACGCTTGGAGCATTCAAAATAAAATGGATGAATTTTTGCACAGTTAGATGTAAAGGGGTATGATACAGTTGGGACTACAGAGACATAGCTCCAAGGTGACCAAGGATGGGAACTAAACATTGAGGGCTATTCAGTGTTTAGGAAGGACAGACATAAACAAAAACGTGGTGGAGTTGCGTTGTTAATTAAAGATGATATGTGGAATATGTATGGGTCAAGTTAAGCCACACCAAGGGGCAAAAAAACATTTGTGGGTGTGGTATACAGACTAACAATGTTGGGAATAGTGGTAATGTTGGGAAAGCATTAGACAGGAAATCAGAGATGCATGTGTTAAAGAAATATCTGTGATTATCAGTGACTTTAATCTGCATATAGATTGGGTGATCAAATTCATCACATTACAATAGAGGAGGAATTTTTGGAGTGGTTTTCTGGACCAATAACTTTGAGGGACTAAGGGAGCATGCCACCTTGAACTGGGTATTGTGCAATGAGAAAGAATTGACAATCTAGTTGAGAGAGAACCCTTGGGGACGAGTGACCATAATATGATAGAATTCTTTGTCAAAGTGGATAATGATGTAGTTGATTCTGACACCAGAGTCCTGAATCTCAGTAAAGGTAACTATAATGGATTGAGGCATGAATTGGCTATGATGGACTGGGAAACATGACTGAAAGGAAGGAAAGTGGACAGACAATGTTAAAGTTTATTAGTCACAAGTAAGGCTTACATTAACACTGCAATGGAGTTACTGTGAAATTCCCCTAGTCGCCACAGTCCGGCGCTTGTTCTGGTCAATGCATCTAATAACACGTCTTTCAGAATGTGGGAGGAAACCGGAGCACCCAGAGGAAACCCACGCGGACGTGGGGAGAACATGCAAACTCCACAGAGACAGTGACCCAAGCCAGGAATCGAACCCGGCAGCATTGCGAACCACTATGCCACCGTGTCACCCACGGTAGGCATTTAAGGACCAAGTAGGTGAACTCAAAGTTGTTTACTCCTATTTGGCACAAGAGTGGAAAAGGAACTGTAGCCAAACCATTGCTTACAAGGGAAATTAGAGAGAGCATTAGATTCCAAGAAGAAGCATAAAAATTGGCAAGAAAAAACAAAGGACCTGAGGATTGGGAGCAGTTTAAAATACAGCAAAGGAGGACCAAGGAATTGATTCAGAAGGAGAAATGAGAATATGAAAGTAAGCTAGTGGGGAACATAAAAACTGAGTGTAAAAGGTTCTATAAGTATGTAAAGAGAAAAAGGTTGACAAAACGAATGTAGGCGCTTTACAGTCAGAAACAGGAGAATTCATAACGGGGAATAAAGAAGTGGCTGAGGAACTAAATTCGTACTTTGCTTCTGAATTCACAAAAGAATATCCCATGATTCAAAAAGGGAGGATGCGAGAAAATGGGGAACGATAGATTACTGAGCCTAATGTCGGTAGTAGGGAAGTTGCTAGGGTCAGCATAACCAAAGTCTTATACAGCTGCAACATGTTTTCCCAATTCTTATACTCAGCATCTCGACCGATTTAAGGCCAGCATGCGATTCGCCCTCTTGACCACTTTGTCCACCTGAGTTGCCACGTTCAGGGTACTGTGGATCTGCACACTTACATCCCTCTGTGCGCCAACATTTCTAAGGACTCTAGCATTTACTGTATACTTTCCTTCTGCAGTAGACCTTCCAAATTACATCACCTCACGTTTGTCTGTGTTAAATTCCATCTAGTAAGAAGTCTCACAACACCAGGTTAAAGTCCAACAGGTTTATTTGGTAGCAAAAGCCATAAGCTTTCGGAGCACTCCTCCTCGAAGGATTTCAGGAAGGAAGTAGATTTGGCTCTTGGGGCTAAAGGTATCAAGGGATATGGATGAGGAGGGGTGGGGGAGAAGAGGCAGGATCAGGATATTGATTTTGATGATCAGCCATGATAATAATGAATGGTGGAGCAGGCTCAAAGGGCCGAATGGCCTGTTCCTGATTCTATTTTCTATGCATGTTTCTATGTAACAGAGCTGGGGTTATTTTTCAATTCAGCAGAAATAGACTCAAATGAATGTGGTTCAGTCTGAATATGAAAAACAGCAAAATCCAATCACAATAATTACTTATGAATTCGCTGATGTGTCAGCAGAGTGGATGACTGACTGAATCCCTTCCCACACATACAGCAGATGAATGGCTTCTCCCCAGTGTGAACTCGCTGGTGTCTCAGCAGATTGGCTGAGTGAGTAAAACCCTTCCCACACTGGGAACAGATGAATGGCCTCTCCCCAGTGTGAACTCGCTGGTGTTTTGCTCGGTTGGATGACTCCTTGAATTTCTTCCCACACACAGAGCAGGTGAATGGTCTGGCCTCAGTGTGAATTCGCCGGTGTTTTGCGAGGTTGGCTGACTGACTGAATTTCTTCCCACACTGGGAGCAAGTGAACGGCCTCTCCCCAGTGTGAACTCGCTTGTGTGATGCTAGGTTGAATGACTGATTGAATCCCTTCCCGCACACACAGCAGCTGAATGGTCTCTCCTCAGTGTGAATCCTTTGGTGTATACGCAAGCTGGATGACTGAATGAATCCCCTCCCGCATCGGGAGCAGGTGAATGGCCTCTCCCCAGTGTGACTGCGTCGATGAGTTTCCAGCTGCGATGGGTATTTGAATCCCTTCCCACAGTCCTCACATTTCCATGCCATCTCCTTGTTGTGACTGCAATTATGTTCCGAAAGGCTGGATGATTGGTTGAAGTCTTGTCCACACACAGAACACGTGTACAGTTTCCACTGCGAATGGTGCTGTTTTCTTCTATATTCAAAACACAATGATATTCAGGTTACAATAACTTGGCCGACTCCATCAGGTTCCGATATCACGTTTGGTTTTTGTTTCCCCACTGCAAATCCTCCTCTTCTAACACCCTGTCAAACTGATTTAAAACAGAAAAAAGGGAGTGAGAGAGAACCCACAAAAACACAAAGGCAAGTTGTGAAATTGAGCTGAATGAATCATGAAAGCTGCTGAATTGTCATAAAAACCCAACTGATTCACTAATGTCCTTCAGGAAAGGGTATGTGCCACCTGGTCTGGATCTACACAAGAATCTGGGCACTGTGTGAGGTGACAGAGAGAAGTAGGAGAGGCAGTGGTGAAGAAGAAGGATTTCAAACATCTACAACTCGATGGGAACTTTTACAGAATCTCCCAAACTCTCAATCTCCATCACCTATAAGGACCAAGGTAGCAGGTAGATGTGAACACCATCACCTCCAAGTTCGCTTCTAACTCACACACCATTCTGACTTGTCTGACATCCAGTACTAAAAGAACAGAAATTTCTTCCATATAAATACTGGGAAGACTGAACCCATTGAATTCAGTTCCCACTACAAATTCCACTCACTCACCAGCAAATCTACCCCTCTTCCTAGCAACTGTCTTGGGATGAAAAATTTCACCCCAAGATGAGCTTCCAGCCACATATCATCATCAAGACTGCCTATTTGTGACATGAAACTCAGGAGAATGAGGATATAGAGGGAGAATGGAACTGACTGAATTGCTCTACAGAGAGTTGCCATGGATTTGAGTTGCCAAATGGATTCTTTCCATGCTGTAATGTTTGCATCACTGAAAATATATATGACTGTAACACTACATACTCTGCCTCTCCTTTCCTTTTCTATGTACAGTATGCTTTGCCTGTATAGTACGCAAAAAACAATACTTTTCAGCTTCTCTGCCATTAGGCCATTCACACCCTTTATTCTCTCTATGGACTGCCATTAGCAGCCTTTTCCCCTGGTTTCTGTGGCTATGACTCATCTTTCAGTCCCTCACCCTGCAGCATAAATATCTCCCACTTGCTATGCCTTTTAGCTTTGACAAAGGGTCATCTGGACTCGAACCGTCAGCTCTTTTCTCTCCTTACAGATGCTGCCAGACCTGCTGAGATTTTCCAGCATTTTCTCTTTTGGTTTCAGATTCCAGCATCTGCAGTAATTTGCTTTTATCCGCACATTTTTGGACAAGGGACAATAATAAATCGAATCAAATAGGTAACATTGACAAAGTGCTATATATTCCAAGACAAGAAATAGGGAATCATAAATAACATAGTATATAACATATAACTACGTTAAACATATCTCTGTCCCATACTAATTTACTGTTCATTTAAATATTAGCCCTCTCCTGGGAAACTCCCCCTTTAATTGTGAACATTGGGTAAGAGCTATCCTATTATCCAGATAAATAAATCTGTCAAACTTAGGGAGTTAAAGGTTGTCAATGTCTTTGAGAGAGAAAGAAAAAGATACCTGGGCCTAGTCCTGCTCCTAATTCTGGTGTCCGTCTGTAACCTTTCCAGAGTCTGCAGCCTCCCTGGATTCACTTCCTTTCCCTTCAGTTGCTGCAAGTCCCCAATTTCCCCCAGAATGAGAAAAGAAATGGAAAGGGGGAAACATTGATTTCCTCCCAGATGTTGGCCCAGAGGAGGAAGTTTCACTCTGAAGCTTGTTGGCCAACTTCCGCGTTGTGACGTCACAATGGAGCCCTGCCTGAAGCAGCCAATAGGAATCAATCTGCTCCACGGTGACGTCCTGATGTTCCAGTGCGCAGGCTCGGAAGCTGTCGCCTCTCCACCCCTTCCCCCCGGATAGAGATCCATTGATGCCCCTCCTCCGAGGTCTGGCCAATCGGGAGCCCTGGCAGACCGGAAGGACTCTTGTACTCCAGCCAATCAGTGGGTGGGCTTTGTGACATAGGAGGTTGAGCTTCACACAGACTGAACCTTCTTCCTGTGTCCCACATCTGTGAGTAAAACAGTTTGTTTGTGTTGCAGATAAAGAACAGGCAGGGTGTGAGAGGTGTTCAGGAGGGAAGGGAAGAGTTCAATGAACAGTGAAGCTGTGAGTGGGAGATGGGGAGGGAGTCTGAGCAGCTGGAAAAAGGAGAACAAAAAGGCTGATTGGGAGAATCTACCAGTGAGAGATCCAGAGGCTGTGACTCCTGGGGCTGCCTGTGGAAATGGGCTGTAGGGAAAGAGTCCAGTCGAACCTCCTGTAAAGTGAAAGGAGCTGAACCTATACCTGGGAAATTTAGGGAGTTGTGGGACTATGTAACTAGAATTAGAGCCAAATATGTGGAGGAGGGAAATGTTTGATTTGATTTTATTTGATTTATTATTGTCACATGTATTAACATAGTGAAAAGTATTGTTTTTTGCACGTTATCCAGACAAAGCATACCGTTCATAGAGAAGGAAACAAGAGAGTGCAGAATGTAGTGTTACAGTTATAGCTAGGGTAGAGAAAGATCAACTTCATGCAAGGTAGGTCCATTCAAAAGTCTGACAGCAGCAGGGACAAAGCTGTTCTTGTGTCGGTTGGTACGTGACCTCAGACTTTTGTATCTTTTTCCCTATGGAAGAAGGTGGAGGAGAGAATGTCCGGGGTGCGTGGGGTTCTTAATTATGCTGGCTGCTTTGCCAAGGCAGCGAGAAGTGTAATCAGAGTCATAGAAATCATAGAAACCCGACAGCACAGAAAGAGGCCATTCGGCCCATCGAGTCTGCACCGACCACAATCCCACCCAGGCCCTGCCCCCATATCCCTACATATTTTACCCACTAATCCCTCTAATCTACGCATCCCAGGACACTAAGGGGCAATTTTAGCATGGCCAATCAATCTAACCCGCACATCTTTAGACTGTGGGAGGAAACCGGAGCACCCGGAGGAAACCCACGCAGACACGAGGAGAATGTGCAAACTCCACACAGACAGTGACCCAAGCTGGGAATCGAACCCAGGTCCCTGGAGCTGTGAAGCAGCAGTGCTAACCACTGTGCTACCGTGAGTCAATGGATGGGAGGCTGGTTTGTGATGCTTGTAAATATTTGTAAATCTTTGTGATTTTGTGGAACCTGTTGTTATTGTCTGAACTATTTAAAGTCAAATTTATCCTGTCTGTTCAAGTACCATTGTCTGTGAATGCATGCTTCATTTATGTTGATTTTAGTTTGGTTATTGCAGTAAAAGTATGAAATTAATGAAACCTTATTCTTTGGTTTATTCCATTGGGATTGTCTGGGAATTGTTTATTTGAAGATTATCAGTCTCTATGGAGATCATAACAGAGGTGTTTCTAGTTTTGTTATTGTACATGTTAGATGTATTATTTTTGGTGCTGCAGTAAAGTATTTATTTTTTATTTCTATTCTTGGAATATAGTAATGTAGTTGTGTTATATATTTCCAGTCAGTGAGACATTGCAGCACAAAAAGAGTCCATTTGGCAACTCGAGTCCATGTCAACTCTCCATAGAACAATCCAGTGGGTCCCATTTCCCCTCTGTATCACTGTCCTACAGGTTTATTTCTTTTGAATGACCAACATCATTTGAAATCATGGGTTCTCTCTGCTTCCACCATCCGCATGTGGGGTGAATTCCAGTTTATGACTACTTGAAGTCCAAAATAACCTTCTACACATATTCCCTACCTCTCTCTAATAAAGTAATGTAGCACTTTTACACAAATGATAGTCCAGTTCTATATGAATATAAGGGATATATCGGTGAACAGCTTGCCTGAAGATTCTCAGGTCTGTGTGTCCTGGAGCATGAACCAGCAGCTTCAGCAGAATCGGGAGGGTGAAGATTCGGTGCAGAATGTGTGGGACAGAAATTTACAACTTTTCAGGAATAAAAGAATAGAAAATAGTTTCATTGAATCGAGAATTGTCCATTCTGAATTTCTTTTCTATGTGCATGGTGTTCACTTTTGTAAACTTCTTTCACAGGATATTAGAAGGGGAGGATTTACAGAACAGAAATATCAAAACAAAACATTACGTTCAGATCTGACAGTCACTCGATTAATCACAACGTGAATATCATTGGCCTTTGACTCGAGAAGGAGAATTGTTTGGGTTTGTTTCTGTCTGTGGAAAAAGATTGAACATTAGTGTGACTGGAAAAGCACTGAGAAGTACAAACCTGAGTGTGTGTTCAGGTTACACAGCCTGAAAAGCATTGCCCCATTTACATTGAGAGGGACTGTACATCTGTTCTCAGTGAGGACGAGGCTTCATCTGATTGTCAAACCTGGAGGGACAGGCGGCCTCCCGCATCAGGGAGAAACAGTGGAAATGTGGGGACTGTGGAAAAAGATTCAAAGCACCGTGTGAGCTGGAGATTCATCGACGCAGTCACACTGGGGAGAAGCCATTCACCTGCCCTGATTGTGGGAAGGGATTCTCTCAGTTATCCAACCTGCTGACACATCAGAAAATTCACACTGGGGAGAGGCCATTCACCTGCTCTGAATGTGGGAAGGGTTTCACTGATTCATCCCGTCTTCTGACACACGGACGCATTCACACGGGGGAGAGGCCTTTCACCTGCATTGAGTGTGGGAAGAGGTTCGGGGATTCATCCAGCCTCCGGAGACGCAAGCGAGTTCACACTGGGGAGAGGTCATTTGCTTGCTCAGTGTGTGGGAAGGGATTCACTCTTTCATCCAACCTGCGGAGACACCAGCGAATACACGCCAGGGAGAAGCTGTTCAGCTGCTCGGAGTGTGGGAAGGGATTCAGTGATTCCTCTGCTCTGCAGAAGCACCAGAGAGTTCACACCGGGCAGAGGCCATACACCTGCTCTGACTGTGGGAGGGGATTCACTCGGTCATCTCACCTGCTGATACATCAGCGAGTTCACACCGGGGAGAGGCCGTTCACCTGCACCGTGTGTGGGAAAGGATTCAGTGCATCATCTACCCTGCAGAACCACCAGGCAGTTCACACTGGGGAGAGGTCATTCACCTGCTCCGTGTGTGGGAAGGGATTCACTCAGTTATCAACCTTGCTGCGACACCAGGCAGTTCACACTGGAGAGAGGCCATTCCCCTGCTCTGTGTGTGGGAAGGGATTTACTAGGTCCACTAGTCTGCTGACACACCAGCGAATTCACTCTGGAGAGAGACCGTTCAGTTGCACTGAGTGTGGGAAGGGATTCACTGATTCCTCCAGCCTCTGGAAACACCGGCGAGTTCACACCGGGGAGAGGCCATTCATCTGCTGTGTGTGTAGGAAGGGATTCTTTGAGTCGTCCAGTCTGCGCGCACACCGTCGAGTTCACACCGGGGAGAAGCCTTTCACCTGCTCTGAATGTGGGAAGGGATTTGCTGATCCTTCCAGCCTGCGGAAACACAAGCAAGTTCACACGGAGGAGAGAGGCTGTTCACCTGCTCTGAGTGTAGGAAAGGATTCACTGAGTCATCCAACCTGCTGAGACATTATGGCAGTCACACCGATTAGAGACCTTTTAAATACTCTGCCTGTGGGTGTTAATTGTATAATTTGGGGTTAAATATATACAAGCAGTGGACATTGATTAGATGTTTACATGAGCACATATAGACACTTACTGACAGAGCATGGAATGGTATTAGGAGTTATATACCTGTAATGTTTCACTCTGTGAATAAATCTATACCAAGTAAAGATTGGAACCAGTTTCCTCCTTCACCATAAGGCGGTCAGGATTATAACGTGGTAACAGAGAATGCTTAAAAATACCTGACGTTTCCAATCTGAATGTTTGAGAAGGAATAATGACATCTTTGATAAAAATCAGAAGGGAAAGATGCAAATTATATTAAAACTACACAGACAATTTGTTCACACTACTTGCCAAAGATTAAAAATCCTGCTTCAAGATGCAGGAGCAGTTGATGAAGAATACACGAGACTCATACAAGAGACAAAGCGTACAATATAAAAATTATTGGAGGATGCCATCACATCCCAATAGTAAACCTTCCTTTGGCCCTTGGGGCTGGAGCTGTGGCACCAGCTCAGTTTCTGAATGATGAGTTTGGAGACGTGTGTGAAAACATGAACATTCTGGTCAGGAACACGGCAGCTGAAAGTCCTTTCAGTGATGGACTCTGTGAAAGGAATCACTCGGTGATCGATGAAATGCTGCAGAAAATCTCAGCTGATCAGCCAAACTGCAAGTTGATAACTGCACTGGCCTGGACGATTCATGTAAAGAATTCACTTCAGATGGTTGGAGAATATAATCCCTGTTAATTGGTCTGTGCGAAAAATTCCAAATGACCCTCTGTGCTGGGGATAGTCCTCCTGATTCAGAAAGGATGACAATTAGTACAATTTTTATTCATTTATTGTTTCACTAGTGCTCGAGCTAAGAAATTGTAGATCTTTGATGAGGGGTGTCTTATAATGTACAAAATAAAGACCATCATGTTTTTATTTTTCAAATAGTTTTGAAATATTGTGTGTTGTTATAATTCGGGTCGAGAACATTAACGTTCAATGAGAAATCCAAACACCCATCACAAGATTCCAGGTTTTTAAACAAAATCAAACTTCACTGAATATAAACAGAATATTTAAAACCAGCTCGATGAATTATATTTTGTAAAGATTTATTCTGTAAACTCAGTTCTGACTCAAAACATGAACTCTGTTTTCACTCTCTACAGATGCTGCCAGACCTGCTGAGGTTTTGCAGCATTTTTCCTTTTTTGTACTTTTTAAACCCTTACTCCTTGACAAGAATGCCCTTGTACTTAATATCTTGAATGTGCATTCACTTCTGTTCCTGGGACAAATCCCAAAGGTATGTCAAAGCTCCCAGAATTCACTTTAATTCTCCTCAGTATTCCAGCTATTCTCCAGGCTCCAAGATTTCATGAGGATCCTTCTATTAGCTTTCGGCTAAACAACTCTCCAACTTTTCTTTGTGATTTCAAAATTGACTCAAAACATGGACTCCTCGATCCAAGCATGGGCTTCACTGCCTTCTTGCTGGGGGATTTAAACATTGGGAACACCCATGATTCCTAATGACCTCCTCGGCTCCCGGTCCCACAGCTGGTTCACAGCTCCTGGTCCCACAGCTGGTTCGCAGCTCCCGGTCCCACAGCTGGTTCACAGCTCCCGGTCCCACAGCTGGTTCACAGCTCCCGCTCCCACAGCTGGTTCACAGCTCCCGCTCCCACAGCTGGTTCACAGCTCCCGCTCCCACAGCTGGTTCACAGCTCCCGCTCCCACAGCTGGTTCACAGCTCCCGCTCCCACAGCTGGTTCACAGCTCCCGCTCCCACAGCTGGTTCACAGCTCCCGCTCCCACAGCTGGTTCACAGCTCCCGCTCCCACAGCTGGTTCACAGCTCCCGGTCCCACAGCTGGTTCACAGCTCCCGCTCCCACAGCTGGCTCACAGCTCCCGCTCGCACAGCTGGTTCACAGCTCCTGGTCCCACAGCTGGTTAACAGCTCCCGCTCCCACAGCTGGTTCACAGCTCCTGGTCCCACAGCTGGTTCACAGCTCCCGGTCCCACAGCTCCCAAGCTAACTGCAGACTGCCTGCTTTCTGTGAAAAACACCCAGAATTCCAACCAAGACCACCCTGAATCACTTATCCCCATGGTAACAGACCAGTAGGGATGTCCAAAAGATGTTTAAATTAATTAACTTTGAGTTTCAGAACCAAACCTTTTTTCTTGAGGTCTGCGTGAAGAATTCCCCTCTCTAACAAAGACAGGAAAAAAATTGTCAGACCCAATGTCTCCAGCTAAAAGAGCCCAGCTGCCGTGTTACACTTGTTCTTACCCTTCTAGCTTTGACTTCTCAAACCAACATGGGCCACACCTTGTGACTGCAAATTCCCTCAGGGTGTTTTTATCAGATTCTCAATCCAGGTTTTCCAGTTGTTTCATTTTTTTAAAAAATCTGAAATTAATATTTCTAAAACACATGAATTATTAAACTAGATCTTCACAACATATTCCCTGGGAGACATGAAAATGTATCACTATAATATCCCATTTAGAATATTACAATGTAAAACATACTGTATATCTTAACAACAGCCATGATCTTATTGAATGGTGGAGCAGGCTCGAAGGGCCAAATGGCCTCCTCCTGTTCCTAAATCCACTGTTTTCCTGTGTTGATCTATCTTATAACCTGCAACAGACACAATAATCCCTCCATTGTCCACTTCACATTCACAAGTCCAGCTTGGTGACAGCACACTGCTGGGTTCCATGTCCAGGAATCTCAGTCCACTGAAGATGGAAATTACTGCTTGCAGTCTTTTCTGACGGTTTTCTTCTTACAATAATTATAGTAATTTTTACTAATTATAGTTTCTTCTGCAAGAGGACAGTCCTCATTGCTGTTCAGTTGTGGATTTCCAATTCTGAAAACAGTCTGTTCAGAGTTCACCTTTTGAACTTTACATTCTTCCATGTTTGTAGTTTCTCCATTGTTTAAATCCAGAGAGAATATTCCAGTTAATTCCACATTGAAATGTCTTCTTCTTGCTCTGTTGTAGCTGCAGCTTCATTTTTAATTTCATTTCCCAGAATCAAACATTCTGGATTCTCTTTTGGAGAGAGCAAGTTCAAAATGGCTTCTTTCTGTGCCAACAACTCGTTCCTTCATTGGACAAAATCTTATTTCGCCATTTTAAGAATGTTGTTAAAATGCTTTTTATGTTAAGCAAAAAGGTCTGATATTCTTGTTTGGAGCATTTTGGATCTTGGGTTTCAGAAATCGGGGAATTGAGAACAAAAGCAGGGAAGTTATTCTGATAGTTTCTAAAGCTCTGGTGAGGCCACAACAGAATACTGAGCCCAGTTCTGGTCACCACACTTTAGGAAGGATGTGAGGGTCCTTGAGAGAGTCGAGAGGAGATTTACCAGAATGGTTCCAGAGATGAGGAAGATGATGCGAATGTGGAACTTGCTACCAGTGAGTGGTTGAGGTGAACAGCATGAATACATTGAAGGGGAAGCTAGATACATACATGAGGGAGAAAGGGATAGAAGGATATGCTGATGGGGGGAGGTGAAGAGGGGTGGGTGGAGGCTCATGTGGAGCATAAATACTGACACAGACCAATTGAGCCGACTGGCCTGGCCCTGTGCTGTAGACTCAATGGAACAGAGACAAATGTGTTTATTTTAGATCAACCTCGTGTTTGTGGATCATCTCAGTAAAATGAGCACTCTCAAATTCAAAGAGCATCGACCCACTTGCAGCAAAGCCGTGAGGTTGGTCAGTCCAGCAGAAAGAAACCCTCCAACCCTCCCACTTCACCAACTGTCAGAATGAACATGGTTCAGTCCTGGATGTGATTAACAGCAGCAAGAACAGCAGAATCCAACCCCTGTCATCACTTGTGAATTCGCTGGTGTCTTAGCAGGTGAGACGACCGTTTAAATCTATTCCCACACTCAGAGCAGCTGAACGGCCTCTCCCCAGTGTGAACTCGCTGGTGTGTGAGCAGATTGGAGATCTGAGTGAATCCCTTCCCACAGTCAGAGCAAGTGAATGGCCTCTCCCCAGTGTGAACTCGCTGGTGTGCCAACAGGGTGGATGAATGACTGAAACCCTTCCCGCACACAGAGCAGGTGAAGGGTGTCTCCCCAGTGTGAACTCGCTGGTGTATTAGCAGTTGGGATGATGTTCTAAATCTCTTCACGCAGTAAGAGCAGCTGAACGGTCTGTCCTCAGTGTGAATGCGCTGGTGGCCCATCAGGGTCTGAGAGCTTTTGAAGCTGCGCCCACAGTCTGAGCATTTAAACAGTCTCTCATTCGTGTGAGTGACACGGTGTGTCTGCAGGGTGGATGAATGGCTGAATCCCTTCCCACACACACAGCAGGTGAACGGCCTCTCTCCAGAGTGAACTCGCCGGTGCCACCACAGGGTGGAACGATCACTGAATCCTTTACCACAGTCTGAGCAGGCGAAAGGCCTCTCCCGGGTGTGAACTCGCTGGTGTGTCAGCAGGCTGGATAACTGAGTGAATCCTTTCTCACACACAGAGCAGGTGAACGGCCTCTCCCCAGCGTGAACTCGCTGGTGTCTCAGCAGGGTGGTTGATATACTGAATCCCTTCCCACACACGGAGCAGGTGAACGGCCTCTCCCCAGTATGAACTCGTCGATGTGTGTCCAGTGCAGATGGGCACTGGAATCCCTTCCCACAGTCCCCACACTTCCATGGTCTCTCCAGGGTGCCAGTGTCCTTTTGATAATGAGTTGATTCCACATCCAAGTACCGAACACATGTACAGTTTCTCCTCGCTGTGAATGGGGTGATGTTTTTCAGGCTGTGTTACTGGTTAAAGCTCTTTCCACAGTCAGTTCACTGGAACACTCTCACTCAGGTGTGTGGGGTCTCCATTCTTGTCCAGTCACACTGATGTTTGAAATCTTTTCCCACAGACAGAACAAACAAACATTTCTTCTCATACATTCAAACGGCAATTATATTCAGGTCCTGATGAATCCAGTGACTTTGTAACATCTTGTTGTGACGTTTGGTGTGAGATTTCAGTCTGTAAATTCTCTCCTTCTAATATCCTGTTTATAGAAGTTATCAGTGTAAGTATAGGACTGAAATTCAAAACAGACAATTCTAGTTTCCATGGAATATTCTTTGCTTTCTTGTTCCCTAAAGTTGTAAATCTCCATCCCACACACTCTCCCCCCATTGTCATACTGCTGTACCTAATACACACCCTCCCAATTCTCCTGAAGGTGCTGATTCAGGCTGATTGACAGACCTATGCTCCTGTCCAGTACAAAGAGACCTGAACATCTTCATGCAGGCTGCTAAACATTACTAAACATATTATTTGATCAGCAATAGAAAGGCGATGTGAGGAACAATTTTATTCACGAGTGGTCACAACCTGACCTCACTGCTTCTGTGCATGGTGGAATCAGAAATAATCAATGATTTGAAAAATAAATCAGATAGGTGTGAAGGAATTAAAAAGGGAACAGAGTTATGGAGGGGAAATGGGACTGAGTGGATTGATGTACAGAGAGTCAGCACGGACTTCTTCCAACTATCACTGGAATATATACAAAATTTCAGGCAATGTAGTGGAAGACATGCCCTGTCTACATCAACGGTGACAAAGTGGAAATGGTTGAGAGCTCAAGTTTCTAGGTGTTCAGATCACAACAACCAGTCCTGGTCCCTCCATGCTGCTGCTTTAGTTAAGAAAGCCCACCAACGCCTCGACTTTCTCAGGAGGCTAAGGAAATTCGACATGTCGACACGTCAGCTACGACTCTCACCAATTTTTACAGGGACACCACAGAAAGCATCCCATCCAGTTGTATCACAGCTTGGTATTGCTGCTGCTCTGACCAAGAGCGTAAGAAACTAGAAGGGGTGTGAATGTGGCCCAGTCCATCACGCAAATCAGCCTCTTATCCATTGACACTGTCTACATTTCCTTTTGCCTCAGAAAAACAGCCAGCATAATCAAGGACCCCACTTATCCTGGACATTCTCTTTTCTATCTTCTTCCGTCGGGAAAAAGAGAAAAAAGTCTGAGGTCACAAACCAACCGACTCAAGAACAGCTTCTTCCCTGCTGCTGCCATCGGACTTTTACAAACAAAGATCAAAGAAAATTACAGCACAGAAACAGGCCCTTCGACCTTTCAAGCCTGCACCGACCATGCTGCCCGACTGAACTAAAACCCCCTACCCTTCCGGGGACCATATCCCTCTATTCCCATCCTATTCATGTATTTGTCAAGATGCCCCTTAAAAGTCACTGTCATATCTGCTTCCACTATCTCCCCCGGCAGCAAGTTCCAGGCACCCACCACCCTCTGTGTAAAAAACTTGCCTCTCCTTTAAACCTTGCTCCTCACACCTTAAACCTGTGCCCCCCAGTAATTGACTCTTCCATCCTGGGAAAAAGCTTCTGACTATCCACTCTGTCCATGCCCCTCAATAATCTTGTAAACTTCTGTCAGGTCTCCCGTCAACCTCCGTCGTTCCAGTGAGAACAAACCAAGTTTCTCCAACCTCTCCTCATAACTAATGCCCTCCATACCAGGCAACATCCTGGTAAATCTTTTCTGTACCCTCTCCAAAGCCTCCTCCTTTTGAATGGACCGACCTCATATTAAGCTGATCTTTCTCTTCACCCTTTCTGTCATTGCAACACTATATTCTGCACTCTCTCCTTTCCTACTCCCCTATGTACTCTATGAACAGTATGATTTATCTGTATACCGCGCAAGAAACAATGCTTTTCACTGTATCCCAATACATGTGACAATAAATCAAATCAAACCCATTGCTGCATTTCCTTCCTGAAGCCACATTTGTCCACTGGGGCCTGACCCCGGGAGAAAGCGCTGCAGCTGCCGTTGTGTTGGGTGTTGAGGCGGTGCCGCTAGTTCCTTATTGGGGGTGTTGAAGCCTCCACTGGGTGTGTGGAGCCTCCCCTCCCACCCACTGCCCCTAACGCTGCCTCCGCTTATCCGCCTCCTCCCCGCCTGAAGATCAGACAAACAAGCGCCTGTCCCTGGACATGAGCCGCACTGCGCATGCCCAACGTCACAATGCCCGAGGGCTGATTGACGGCAGCTCTGGACCAATAGGAAAAGGGAGCGGGGCTGGAGGACCGAGCGGGAGCAGCTGGTCCTCCAACCAGCATGAACAGGGGAAGGATCTGAAGCATGCGCAGTGTGGGTAATGGCGGCGGACGGACGGTTCTCACTCGGATCCGAGATCAGTTCAAGGTAAAGGGCGGCGCGCAGAGAGCGATGAATGTGGCGGGTGGGTGGAGAGGCTTCGTAAACATGTTGTTCAAACCAAATTTCGGAAAATAACTTCCCGGGCGCCCTGTTGGTACCACATTGGAGGCGCAACTTGTCGTGTTGGGCCTGGGCTGACGGCCGCCAATCTGTCGGTGGCAATGTCTATCAGTGCGCATGTGCGGCCGGCATCTTTGTAAGGGGCGAACTGGAGCAGCGGGCAGGCGCAGACGCCATATTTATAGGGGGCAGTGGGGCGCAGGAGCGGCGACCTTTGTGACCTGAACCCACTGCAGTCCATGTGGTGCAGGTACATCCACCCTGCTGGTAGGGAGGGAATTCCAGCATTTTGTCCCAGCGACTGTGAAGGAACGGCGATATATTTCCAATTCAGGATAGTGATTGGCTTGGAGAGGAGCTTGCAGCTGGTGGTGTTCCCATACCTCTGCTGCCCTTGTGCTTTTAGATGGAAGTGGTTGTGGGTTTGGAAGATGCTGAGGTGAATTTCTGCAGTGCATCTTGTAGCTAGTACACACTGCTGCTCCTGAGCGTCAGTGGTTAGAGCTTGTTCCCCATTGTTCAGAATGGAGACAACTTGTCCATCAAACTGCATCAACCCTCTGAGTCCCAATGTCTTATTGATCAGACAGAGCGATGGCAGAGAAGGAAAGAAAAGGAAGCAAATCCTGCTCTCCGGTTCCTACTCCCTCATGAGACATCCGAGTCTCATAGAATTCCTACAGAGCAGAAGGAGGCCATTTGGCCTATCGAGTCTGCAACGACTCTCCGACAGAGCATCTTACTCCAGCTCTAACCCCGTAACCCCACACATATACCTCACCAATCCCCCTAACCTGCACATCTTTGGACACTAAGTGGCAATTTAGAATGGCGAATCCACCGAACCGCACATCTTTGGGCTGTGTGTTTATAGATCAGCAGTCACATGAAGACCCATGGCAGAAACTCACAACCCTAAGAAGACACGGGTGACACGGTGGCAGAATGGTTAGTATTGCAGTGTTAATGTAAGCCTATTGTGGCACTCATAAATAATTTAACTTAAGTCACCCAAGACTGGAATCAAACCCAGGTCCCTGGTGCTGTGATTCCAGTCTTGGGTGACTTAAGTTAAATTATTTATGAGTGCCACAATAGGCTTACATTAACACTGCAATGAAGTTGCTGTGAAAATCTGTGACATTTACACTCGTGTCTGCGTGGGTTTCCTCCGGGTGCTCCGAATTCCCCCCCACAGTCCAAAAATGTGCAGGTTAGGTGGATTGACCATGATAAGTTTCTCCTTAATGTCCCAAGATGTGGAGATAAGGGGGCTTAGTTAAGATAAATGTTTGAGGCTATGGGGATAGGCTGGGCAAGAGGGCCTGGGTAAAGTACTCTGTCAGTGAGTTGGTGTAGACCCGATGGGTCGAATGGCCTCCTTCTGAACTGTAGGGATTCTGTGATGATAGATGTCATCCTCAAATTGAGGGACTGTTGACGATGACAAGCAAAGACCCTCCTGCGGTTCTTCTGGGACAATCGACTGCACTGGGTCCCTGCTGCGGTCCTGTATCTCCCGCTTGAGGAGGGCGGACAAGGTCTGGTGTGCCTCCGCACTCAGATAGCGACCTTCCGCCTCCAGGCCCTGCAGAGGTAGCTTTACATTGAGCCCCCTCCACAATGGTGTGCCATGGTGACGTATTTCTTCCGCCAGTGGCACGGCCTCAATTATGACGTGCAGCTCCTGCATATCGAACTGGGGCGTGCTTCGACCGCCCTGCAGGAGTTGCCCGTCTTTTACCAGGACCTCCTCACCATCTGGAACACGGTCGCCTCGCGACGCAGCTCCCCCCCGTCAGGAGTAGCGGCTCTCGTGCGAGAGCCGCTGCTCAGGAATCCGCTCCTCCAGCTGTATAACTTCAGATGGCTGGCGGAGAGGAGGGCTGTGGACGCCGGGGTGACCAGAATCGGGGACGTGCTCGATGGCGGAGGGGCGGGCTGGATGAGTCCCCGCGTGCTGGCTGAGCGCGCGGGGACGACTGTCCGGCACGCGGCCAAAGCCAACCTAGACCTTAGGACGGTCGTGCTCGGCCCGAAACTGCACGCAAACTCGAGGCGGCGCAGGCATGCGGTGGGATCCCGCCTGAGCGTTCCCCTGTTCGGGCGGAATTCCACATTGGCCCAAAACCTCAACCCCCCTCCCTGGGTGAGGTGCCCCACAGCCTGAGCCGCCTCGCGGAAATGTCCTCCATGCCCTTTTCTACTGCGCTGAGGCGTTTCCTGTGCGGGCTGCTGCTGCACACCCTCCACTACCGCCTCCTCGCCTGTCGCCCGGATACACCTTGGCGGGCCTTGTTGCCGCCGGGCGGCGGAGGTCCCCGGTGGAGGTCCCTCCACGGAGGGATCTCCCCCAATTACATCGGGGACCTGGGGTGGAGGGTGATGCATGCAGCAGTTCCGCACAACCGTAGGATTCACTAGTTCACGGGCTCCGAAGACTGCCCTTTCTGTGGCCTTGTGGAGTCCGTGGACCATGTCTATGTTGTGTGTCTTAGGCTGCACTCCCTTTATGTTTTCCTAAAGAACCTTTTGTTGATGTTTTGTTTGCACTTCAGTCCCACGCTCCTGATCTACGGACACCCGGTGCGGAGAGGGGCAGGGTCGGGATGGCGACTTCCTCGTGAACCTGCTCCTGGGCCTGGCGAAACACGCCATTTACCGGTCCAGGCAGCGGGCGATCGAGGGGGCCGTCCATCCTGACTGTCTGCCCCTCTACCGCGGCTACGTTCGCGGCCAGGTGTCCCTGGAGAGGGAGCATGCGGTGTCCACGGGCGCGGTTGATGCCTTCTGCGCCCGTTGGGCACCGCAAGGGTTGGGGTGCGTTATCGACCCTAATAATCACATTTTAATTTGATGTCTTTAAGTTTCCTTTGTACTTTGATTTTTGTTCGGGCTGTTCCCCCTCCTTTTGGGGAGCTGCCCCTTTTACTTTGTCCTGATTTAACTTGAGTTTGTTTATTTGTTTTGACATAAAAGAGGCCAACATCTGTGAGTAAAACACTTTCTTTTCTCCCCTTTTCCATTTCTTTTCTCATTCTGCGGGAAATTGGGGACTTGCAGAAACTGAAGGGAAAGGAAGTGAATTTAGGGAGGGTACAGTCTCAGGAAAGATTGGCCCAGGTCTCTGTCTCTCTCTTAAAGACATTGATATAGAAACAGAGATGATAGGAGCAGGAGGAGGCCCTTTGGCCCTTCGAGCCTGCTCCGCCATTCATTACGATCATGGCTGATCATCCAACTCAATAGCCTAAACCTGCTTTTTCCCCATAACCTGTGATCCCATTCGCCCCGAGTGCTTTATCCAGCCGCCTCTTGAACACATTCAATGTTTTAGCACCAACTACTTCCTGTGGTAATAAATTCCACAGGCTCACCACTCTTTGGGTGAAGAAATGTCTCCTCACCTCCGTCCTAAATGGTCTACCCTGAATCCTCAGACTGTAACCCCCGGTTCTGGACTCCATCAGGAACATCCTCCCTGCATCTATCCTGTCTCAACCTGTTAGAATTTTATAAGTCTCTATGAGATCTCCCCTCATTCATCTGAACTCCAACAAAAACAATTCTAACCTAGTCAGTCTCTCCTCCTACATCAGTCCCGCGATTCCCTGAATCAGCCTGGTGAACATCCTTTGCTCCCTCAGCTTGACACATTTATTTGTCTGTCTAAAAGGATGGTCTTTTTCCTAATGTTCACATTAAAGGGCAGCTTTCCCCAGGAGATGGCTGACATTTAAGCGGACAGTAAATTAATATAGGACAGAGATATGTCTAGTGTTATTATATGGTACCCAGATTAGATATATTATTTACGTTTCTGTAATAAAATACATTTATTATTATTTCTTGCATTGTAATATAATGCTGTAGCGATGTTATACATTTCCAGTCATAAAGTCATTACAGCACAGAAGGAATCCATTCGGTAACTCGAGTCCATGCTGACTCTCTGTATAACATTCCAGTCCCATTCCCACTCTATATCCCTGTGGTAAACCACTGTTAAGCTTATTGCGTGTGTGTGTGTGTGTGTGACATGCCTGGGCATGCCCCTGCCGGCCCTGCCTGAGACTCCTCAGGGCCTACAACTGCAAGGCTGTAACAGCCACCCAAAACACTGAGGACTTAATCAGAGATGTCTAAGTCACGGGTATCAGGTCAAACTATATCCGACAATGACTGCTGGAACAGGTTGGGCTGGATCTACAAAAGATTGTCGCGCTTGCCGACTCGTTAGAGGTGGCCTTCCGTAATCTCAAGGCCTACACCCCCGACCACGGGGGCGCATCGTGGACGCCGCAGTCGCCGCCTCCTCTATACTCGGGAGGGCCGCAGACCTACGCCACGCCATGTCCCACCAATGACCCGACCGCTGCGGCAGTCTCTGGAGGCCCGAAGTGCTACTTCTGCGGCCTGGGGAAGTACCCCCGACAACGTTGCCCGGCGAAGGATGCAATCTGCTCCGGGTGTGGAAAGAAGGGCCATTACGCGAAGGTATGCAGGGTGAAATCGACCTCCAAGCCCAGTAGCGCCGCGGGGGCCGCCATCTTGGGTGCCGGTAGCCGCGTGTGAGCCGTGCGGGCCGCCATCTTGGATGTCTTCAGCCGCGTGTGAGCCATGCGGGCCGCCATTCTGGAGGCCCACCTGCCTCAGTCGCCGGACCAGTTAATCAGCATGGGTATGCTCCAAGTCTTTTGCGAATAAAAGCCGATTTGTTCTTGCATACAAACTAGTCTTTGCTTGATTGATGGTGCATCAATCCCCATTCTCCTGAAAGTTTATGTCCTTCAAGTACCCATCCACTTTCATTTTTAAATAGAATCCATAGATACGGTTGGAGATTTACAACTTTTTGGGAATGAAATAGTAAAGAATGTTCCATAGAAACTAGAATTGTCTGCTCTGAATTTCTATCCTATACTAACTGTGATGACTTTTGCGAACTCATTTCACAGGATTTTGAACGAGGAATCACAGGCAAAAATCTCAACTGTCACGTCTAGACAGAGTCATATTCCTTGGGATCTGAATATCTTGTAATATGGAACTGTAGCTACGTTATATATTTCCAGACATCTCTTCCCTCAGAGGGTTGTTCGTCTTTTGGATTTCTCTTCCCCAGGGACCAGTGGAGGCTGAGGATCATTGAATATATTCCAGTTCGGCAGATTTTTGACTGACAAGGGTGTCATGGGTTATAGGGAACAGACAAGAAGATGGTAAAGTTTTGGAATCTCAACCCCTGAGGACAGTGAAGCCTCAGTCATCAACTATTTTCAAGAGTTTGATTGATTGGTTTCTAGATATTGAAGATATCAAGGGATATGGGTTTAGTGTGGGGAGAATGATGCTGAGGTAGATGAACGAATTATCTCATTGAATAGTTTAAAAGGCTCGATGAGCCAAATGGTCGACTGCAGCTCCGATTTGTTATGGTCTCTGTGTCCAGGACAGGAAGCAGTGAGCATGGATCTGTCAATCAGCCTCAATCAGCACCTTCAGGAGAATTGGGAGGGTGAATATTAGATACAGCAGAGTGAGAATGGAGGGAGAGTGTGTGGGATGGAGATTTACAGCCTCTTGGGACTGAAATAGGAAAGAATGTTCCATAGAAACTAGAATTGTCTGTTCTGAATTTCTATCCTGTACTGACACTGATGACTTTTGTAAACTCGTTTTACAGGATATTGAAAGAGGAATCACAGGCCGAAATCTCAAATGTCACGTCTAGATCTGACAGAATCATATTCCTTGGGAGCTGAATATCATCGGACTTTGAATCTAGAAGGAGAAATGATTGTCCGGTCTGTCGATTTGAAAAGATTTCAAACATCAGTGTGACTGGAAAAGCACCAACACACTGCCACACTCGAGTGAGAGTGTTCTAGTGCTCGGACTAAAGAGCTTTAACCAGTTACACAGCCTGAATAAATATCACACCATTCACAGCAGGGACAGACTATACTCGTGTTCTGTGTGTGGACGAGGCTTCAACTGATTGTCCACCCAAGACAGAGGCAAGGACACCTGCATCATGGAGAAACCATGGAAATGTGTGGACTGTGGGAAGAGATACAGAGTCCCATCTCTGCTGGATGCTCATCGGCGCAGCCACACTGGGGAGAGGCCGTTCATCTGCTTTCAGTGTGGGAAGGGATTCACTCTGTCATCCAGCCTGCAGACACACCAGCGAGTTCACACTGGGGAGAGGCCATTCACCTGCTCTCAGTGTGGGAAGGGATTCACTCAGTCATCCAGCCTGCAGTCACACCAGCGAGTTCACACTGGGGAGAGGCCGTTCACCTGCCCTCAGTGTGGGAAGGGATTCACTCAGTCATCCGACCTGTTGGCACACAAGCGAATTCACACTGGGGAGAGACCGTTCACCTGCTCTCAGTGTGGGAAGGGATTCACTCATTTATCCAACCTGCGGACACATAAGCGCATTCACACTGGGGAGAGGCCATTCACCTGCCCTCAGTGTGGGAAGGGATTCACTCAGTTATCCAACCTGCGGGCACACCAGCGAGTTCACACTGGGGAGAGGCCCTTCACCTGCTCTCAATGTGGGGAGGGATTCACTCAGTCATCCAACCTGCAGATACATCAGCGAGTTCACACTAGCTCATCTGCTCTCAGTGTGGGAAGGGATTCTGTGATTCATCCAGCCTGCTGACCGGGAGAGACCGTTCTTCTGCTCTGTGTGTGAGAAGACATTCAGTGTTTAATCCCACCTGCTGAGACACCAGCGACTTCATGAGTGATTCCAGGGGTTGGATTCTGCTGTTATTGTTTCTGCTCTCAATTACATCCAGGACTGCATTTTGTTCATTCT
This sequence comes from Mustelus asterias, assembly GCF_964213995.1. Lineage (NCBI taxonomy): Eukaryota > Metazoa > Chordata > Chondrichthyes > Carcharhiniformes > Triakidae > Mustelus > Mustelus asterias. The sequence goes on from NW_027590136.1 coordinate 986,308, forward strand.
CACAGTTGGTCAATGGGGAGGGTCGGGGGGTTTCTTTCTGCTGGACTGGCCGGTCTCATGACTTTGCCTCCAGTGGGCTGATGCTCTTTGAGTCTTGTTGCGAATACATGGTTTCAAATTTCACAAGGATCACAGAGTGACAGGGTGTGAGGAAGTTAAGAGTCACTATTTCTGTTTGAAACTCCCCCAAAAGCCCATCCAATTTCCTTTGTAATTGTTTATTGTCTCCACTTCCTCCACCCTCGTAGGCAGCGGGTTCCAGGTCATTACCATTCGCTGCATCAAAATATTCTTCCTCACATCCCCCCTGCATCTCTGATCCGAAACCTTAAATCTGTGACCCCCTCATCCTTGTCCCATCAGCGAATGGGAACAGCTTTTTTTTGTCCACCTTATCTAAACCTGTCAGAATCTTGCCCACCTCTATCAAATCTCCCCTCAACCTCCTTTGCTCCAAGAGGAACGACCCCAGCCTGACATTGACAATAAAGAACAAACTAACCGAATATGTTAATACCTGAAATCAAATTGGAATGTTTAATTTCTGTTTTAAAGATATTGTGAATATATTGTCCTGGACAATAAAGGAATTTGAATAACTCACCTTGGGTGTGGTTGAATGGAATATATCAATCTGATATCCACCTACAGTCTTGTGAAAGTTTGGAATGCGTAGCTGGAAATCGCTCCCTAACAGCACTGTGGGTGTACTTACACCTCAGGCATTGTAGCAGTTCAGGAAGGCAGTGTTGGGGTTGACCACGGCCGAGGCAGCTACATACAGCCACATATTATGTTATAACTGAAGGACAGCAGATTGAATGTGAGGCATTATGGGACTGGACTATCTTGACCACATTCCTGTGGCTGCTCAGTTTCTGCAATCACGGACCATTAAAGCTACTTAGCAGGGCCCTGACAGAGGACCTGGTGAAAATATTTACTCAGAATGAGTTAGAAGTAAACTGGGGCGGCACGGTGGTTAGCACTGCTGCCTCACAGATCCAGGGATCCGGGTTCGATTCCCAGCTTGGGTCACTGTCTGTGTGGAGTTTGCACATTCTCCCCGTGTCTGTGTAGGTTTCCTCCGGGTGCTCCGGTTTCCTCCCACAGTCCAAAGATGCGTGGGTTAGGTGGATTGGCCATGCTAAATTGCCCCTTCATGTCAGGGGGACTAGCCAGGGTAAATGCGTGGGGTTATGGGGATAGGGTCGGTGGGATTGTGATTGGTGCAGACTTGATGGGCTAAATGGCCTCCTTCTGCACTGTCGAGATTCTATGAGATTATTGCAGGACCGGCTGGTGTTCAGCAGCTGAGAAACCTGGATTCTGTGAAAAAGGGGTCTGACTAATCAACAAACGGGGGTAGGTCGCTGACTAAGAAGTTAAGAAGCGTTCTCAGGCATGTTTAAATCATTGTATCATAAATTTGTGATAAGAACTGTGAGGGACTTGTGACCTGATAGTCGGTGAAGTGACGGTATACTCCAAGTAGCACTGGACTGAAAAGTAGATCTCTGAGAGTAGATTCTAATGGTTATAATCCTACCCAAGCATGGCCAGTGAAAAATCAGAGCTCAAGTGGGGACTGGACAGGTTTCTTACCTGCCATTTGGAAACTAAGAACAAGAAACATATCGATTAAAATGATTAGAGAATAGAGCCAATCTTTCGAGTCTGGATGACACTTCTTAAGAGCTCTTATAAAGGGTCATCCAGACTTGAAACATTGGCTCTATTCTCTCTCCACAGATACTGTCAGACCTGCTGAGATCTTGCAGCATTTTCTGTTTTTCTTTCAGATTCCAGTATCCGCAGTATTTTACTTTTATGATAAAATGATTAGTTCTGATTGGAATCCCCACGACCCTCCCGCAAAACAGTGGGCGTGGTGGCAAAGGGAGAAAAAGGATAAGGATGATAAAGTCTTGGTTCTGATTCTCTGAGCCCATGTAGAATTAACAAAACGAGTGAATCAGTTTATAAAGAACAGAAGATACCATCCCTAACAAAAACTGATCAAATTAAATAGGTTGAGGAATATAACAAAAAAATTAATAGATGAAGTTCAAAATCGTTTGTTTTGTTTTAAACTTGTGTAAAGTGATGTAATTGTGTGCCAAGTTTTTGCTGCTCACTCCCCACCCCTTTAGGTTCTGTAGAAAAGTTAACCCTTTCAGCAGACAGTTCATTTGTTTTTAAATCGCCTGAAAACTCGTGTCTATTTTAGTTCATAATTGAAGATTTATGGGAATTGGCTAAGATGGGCTTTTGACATTTTTAAAGTATAAAAAAGTGGTCTTGAGAAGGCAATTTGGTAGAGAAAGGTGGAGGGAGATATGTTTACAGAGAAATGTTGAGACCTGTTGGTTTTACAAGTTATCCATGTTTTCGGAGCCGTCACTTCATGTCCTGGTCTGAGAGGGATGGAGAGAAGTCTGTTCAATTGTTAAAGTTAAACTTTCTCTATTAACTGTTAATCAACACTCTGTTTTTTATCTTTCTGACTTGTTACATTTTTAATGATTAATAAACTTTCTGAATTCACCATTTAAAGTGTTCTTTCTTGCCATATGGTTAAGTCACTGGAACCTCGTGTGATTTACGATGAGGGAGGTTTTTGTAAATAAGAGAACCCCCATAAATCTTAGTTCAAATAAATCAAAGTTCTGACAAATGGAATGTTATCCTTTATTACGAGAGAAATTGAACATAGAAGTAAAGATGTTGTACTTCAGTTGATACAGGGCGTTGCTGAGACTGCATCTTGAACACTGGGTACAGCTTTGTCTCCGATTTAAGAAATGATACAAATGCATTGAAAGTCGTTCAGAGGAGATTTAATAGATTGCTTCTCAATTCTGGACCCTCACAGGATAAATTTTGTCAGATTTTCCTTGTCTTCAGCTCTGACAAAGAGTAATCCTGACTCAAAATGTTGTCTCTATTCTCTCTCTACAGATGCTGTCAGACTTGCTGAGATTGTCCAGCATTTTCTGTTTTTGTTTCAGATTCCAACAACAGCAGAATTTTGCCTTTATACCAGTTCTTGTTGGATAAGGACATCAAAAATATCGGGTGGAGAACGAGAATGTGGAACTTCACACAAGTAGATCAGCCATGATCTAAATAAATGGTGGAGCAGACTCAAAGGGCCAAATGGCCGACTTCTGCTCCGATGTCGAATGTTGGTCACAGATTTCTGAGAATTGTGAAACAAGGCTGGAAGATTCGCCTTGCTTGTGTTAGTGGGAAAATGTCCAGGAGAACCATCACTGTGAAGGACAGCTCTGGCATTAAAGGTTGCCAGACTGGAAAAGGAAAACAATGGAAATAAACCCTTGGGGAGTGAAGAATCACTTTGGGCTGGTTTTTGGAGAAAGAGTGTCAACATTCCAAGTTAGGGTAAAATATGACCATTGAGTGGATATTTAATGGTGTTAAGAGTAAAAGGGCAAAGTTTAATTTTACAGTTTAAGGGCTATGTTCCCTATAAAAAAGTGTTTAATCATTGTTGCTTCCAGTTTGTTGGAATAAACATCAGAAAACTTGAAGTTTTGTCGTGTGAATCTTTAATTTGTTTACTGGGTTTAGAATTCATTTTTTAAAAATTGTTGATCGTCAGAGATGTTAACAGTTCATTTACAGCCACACGTTTCGACTTCCCATTTGAGCCTGGGGCACCTTTCTGTCTCTCTGTTGCTCATGTCAATGACAGCCAGGCGACAGAGCTGAGGGCTGAATTTAGCTGAGAATAATGGGGCCTACGCCTCAGTTGGGAAACTGCCCTGGGCGTCGCACTAATAGAGAGACAGGGAGATGCTGGAGGACTGAGTGGGAAATGGGCCTCCAACCAATTGTTATATCAGTCACTGAGAACTAAAGAGGAACCCGTCTCTTTAAATACAGATACAGGGAAGAGGCTGTACTGAAATCTGCCCTTCTAACCTGCACAAAAGCAGGAGGCTGAGATTGACAGGATGCAGGAGTCCATTCGGCCCACCATGCCCCTGCTATCTCTTTGAAAGGACTCTCTGATTCATCCTACCACACTGATCTGTCCCCACAGTCCTGCAAATTCTTCCCTTTCAAGTTTTTGCCCTTTGGAAAGATTCTATTGTCTCTGCTTTCAGGCAGATCAGAACAACTCGCTGTTTCAAAAATATAAAATAAAATCTCATCTCCCCCTCTGGCTCCTTTGCCAATTACCTTAGAGGGACTCACTTTCTGTTAAAGAGCCTGCCAACCCCTCTCACCCACTTTCCCTAAAGTGCATCAATCTCATCAGGAAAAGTCCAGAAAAGTCAAATACTTTACTGATAAAAGTTTATTAATGAAACAGAACATGGTTAAAACAATCAGAAAAGGACTTGAGCATCAAAGACAACCAGAGTAAAAGGATGTTCACAACGTTCTGGACACAAATGGTTTCTCTTTAATTCATCTGTAGCCTGTTCCCTGCCCTCTTTGTGGTAAAGGCAGAATTCTCTGGATAGGAAATTTAAAAAGAAGTTTACTGAATGAAAAAGTTTTACTGAACAACTTTAAGACATTGACTTTTACAACTTCATGCAGGTGATCGGTCCGTAGAAGCGTAACCCTCTCTGGCTCCTTCTTTCACAGGAATTCTTGTGGAATTCAGCCTTGGGAGTCTGGCTCCTTCTCTGACAGTAATTTCCTTGGAACTCAGCCTCGGGAGTTTTCAGTATTTGGCTCCCAAGGAAGACCTTCAGAAGCTCTACTTTTATCCACAAAGTGACGATTACTTCACGTCAGAGTTGGGCCTGTTGTATCATGACAATTGGTCAATTTGACCACTAGATTAATTTAACTGGATCCTCAATTACTGACACCACCACCTCTTATTATCTTAGACAGGAATACAATAGAACTGGTTCATGCTGTCCCTTTAGCTGATTCTGTACAATCCCTTATTCTCACAGTTTCAAATGTTGAGGCTAATCAGAGCTTGAAGGTCTCTCTCGCCAGTACATTTATCCTCATTGCACATTCTTTACATACACAGCAATTAAACTCTTACAGCAAATAAAACTCAATCTTTTACTATGACTACTGATTCATTGATTAACTATAACTCAATTAAGGCTCATGACTTTCTCATCTGTTAATGACTGGTAGCTAATAAATAGCTACGAGATGGGGCAGATGTTTGAGGGCAAATCAACATCTGGCATGTGGGAGGCTTTCAAGTGTAAGTTGATAGGGATTCAGGACCGGCATATTCCTGTAAGGATGAAGGATAAGTATGGCAAGTTTTGGGAACCTTGGATAACGAGAGATATTGTGAGCCTAGTCAAAGAGAAAAAGGAAGCATTTGTCAAAGCTAGGAGGCTGGGAACACACGAAGCAAGTGTGGAATACAAGGAAAGTAGAAAGAAACTTAAGCAAGGAGTCAGGAGGGCGAAAAGGGGTCACGAAAAAGCATTGGCCAGCAGGATTAAGGAAAATCCCAAGGCTTTTTATACATATATAAAGAGCAAGAGGGTAGCCAGGGAGAGGGTTGGCCCACTCAAGGGCAGGGGAGGGAATCTATGTGTGGAGCCAGAGGAAATGGGCGAGGTATTAAATGAGTACTTTGCGTCAGTATTCACCAAAGAGAAGGACTTGGTGGATAATGAGTCTGGGAAAGGATGTGTAGATAGTTTGAGTCATGTTGAGATCAAAAAGGAAGAGTTATTGGGGTTCTTGAGAAACATTAAGGGAGACAAATCCCCAGGGCCTGATGGGATATACCCCAGAATACTGAGAGAGGCAAGGGAGGAAATTGCTGGGGTCTTGAGAGAAATCTTTGTATCCTCACTGGTGATGGGGAGGTCCCAGAGGATTGGAGAATAGCCAATGTTGTTCCTTTGTTTAAGAAGGGTAGCAAGAATAATCCAGGTAATTACAGGACGGTGAACCTTACATCAGTGGTAGGGAAATTATTGGAGAAGATTCTTCGAGACAGGATTTATTCCCACTTGGAAATAAGTGGACGTATTAGTGAGAGGCAACATGGTTTTGCGAAGGGGAGGTCTAATCTCTCCTTTTAAACTCTGTTCTTCAGTATCCAATTCCAGAATTTTCCTTTTCATTGTGTTAATTGTGTCAGGAATAAATCTTTGGACCTGACAGGAAGTTTAACCCAAGATCAATCCAACACAGGATTGGTCAGAGTCGTTTCATATGTACCAAATTTTAAATAACCATTACAAATTAAAACTCTCATTCTCACATGTGAGTTTTATCCGGATTAAAATTCCTGCATGTTTAGTAAAATATCCTGGAAACATGTCTCTGTCCAGTAAATATGGCTCCAAGTTCATAACTTTTGAAAAAAACATTTTATTAATTACACTTCCTTTTTTAAATGTTTGATTTAAATCACAGACAGAAAAACTCAAAGCCTGAAGCATTCAACCCACAAATATCATCCATACACAAACAGAGAAACTTAGCATGTGCTTTACAACAACAATAACCAAAATTAATTACTTAAGTGTTCTTGGGATCCTGTTTTTAAACTTCCAAAAATGCCTTTAATCAAAGACTCAAGGTAAGGTAAATTCTCCAGAAAGATAAAACTTAACAAATGTAGCCCAAAACAATGATAAAACACATCTACAAACATCCACAGAAAACAAATGAAACACACAGGTTCTCACAGCTCATAAATTTCAAACAATGAATCCTCAGCATTCTCTCTCGCAGCTATAGCTTATTAAAGCGACAGAGCACTACAAGCTCACAACTACTTGATTAAAATAAGATACAAGATCCTTCATTCTCCTTCATTGTAACTTAACCTTTTTTAAGCCAACTTCCAAAGTCTTTGTTGATTTAAAATCCCAAACGTTACCATTTGCAAAATCTTTGTTCTTTATCTTGGGTTGAGGTGACAACACAATAAAATTCTCAGAGTTATTCCAAATTCCTCCAGGCTATGCTTAAAATTTCCACATTTAATTGGCTCCAATAAATCCACAATTATAAACTAAAATAGACACGAGTTTCCGGGCGATTTAAAAACAATTTAAAAACAAGATGCCAGAGGAAAGATAGAACAGGAGGAAAGACAGGAGGGGAAGTTGCACTTTTGATTCAGGAAAACATCACGGCAGTACTGAAAGGGGATATATCCGAGGGTTCGCCCACTGAGTCGATATAAGAAGGGGGAAATCACTTTGATAGACTTGGACTATAGGCCCCCAAATAGTCAGTGGGAAATTGAGGAGCAAATATGTAAGGAGATTACAGATAGCTCCAAGAAAAATAGGGCGGTAATAGTCGGAGATTTTAACTTTCCAACATTGACTGGGACAGCCATAGTATTAGAGGCTTGGATGGGGAGAAATTTGTTGAGTGTATTCAGGAGGAATTTCTCATTCAGTATGTGGATGGCTCGACGAGAGAGGGGGCAAAACTTGACCTCCTCTTGGGAAATAAGAAAGGGCAGGTGACAGAAGTGTGAGTGAGGGATCACTTTGGGACCAGTGACCATAATTCCATTAGTTTTAAGATAGCTACGGAAAATGATTGGTCTGGTCCAAAAGTTAAAATTCTAAATTAGGGCAAGGCCAATGTTGATGGTATCAGGCAGGAACTTTCGACAGTTAACTGGGGGAGTCTGTGGGAAGGCAAAGGGACGTCTGGTAAGTGGGAGGCTTTCAAAAGTGTTTTAACCAGGGTTCAGGGTAAGCACATTCCTCTTAGAGTGAAGGGCAAGGCTGAGAGAAGTAGGGAACCTTGAATGACTTGGGATATTGAGGCCCTGGTCAAGAAGAAGAAGGAGGCACATGACATGCATAGGCAGCTGGGATCAAGTGTATCCCTTGAAGAGTATAGGGGGTGTAGGAGTAGAGTTAAGAGAGAAATCAGGAGAGGAAAAAGAAGACACGAGATTGTTTTGGCAGATAAGGCAAAGGAGAATCCAAAGAGGTTCTACAAATACATAAAGGGCAAAAGAGTAACTAGGGAGAGAGTAGGACCTCTTAAGGATCAACAAGGTCATCTATGTGCGGATCCACAAGAGATGGGTGAGATCCTAAATGAATATTTCTCATCAGTATTCACTGTTCAGAAAGGGATGGATGTTAAGGAACTTGGGGAAAAAAATAGTGATGTCTTGAGGAATGTACTTGTCACAGAGAAGGAGGTGCTGGAAGTCTTAAAGCACATCAAGGTAGATAAATCCCTGGGACCTGATGAAGTGTATCCCAGGACACTGTGGGAGGCTAGGGGGGAAATTGCGAGTCCCCTAGCAGAGATATTTGAATCATCGATAGTCACAGGTGAGGTGCCTGAAGATTGGATGGTGGCAAATGTTGTGCCTTTGTTTAAAAAGGGCTGCAGGGAAAAGCCTGGGAACTACAGGCCGGTGAGCCTCACATCTATACTGGGTAAGTTGTCAGAAGGTACTTTGAGAGACAGGATCTACAGGCATTTAGAGACACAAGGACTGATTAGGGACAGTCAGCATGGCTTTGTGAGTGGAAAATCATGTCTCACAAATTTGGTTGAGTTTTTTGAAGGGGTAACCAAGAAGGTAGATGAGGGAGTGCAGTTGATGTTGTCTACATGGACTTTAGCAAGACCTTTGACAAGGTACCACATGGTCGGTTGTTGCATAAGATTAAATCTCACGGGATCCAGGTGAGGTAGCCAAATGCATACAAAATTGGCTTGATGACAGAAGACAGAGGGTGGTTGTCGAAGGTTTTTTCAAACTGGAGGCCTGTGACCAGCGGATAGCCTCAGGGATCGCTGCTGGGTCCACTGTTATTTGACATTTATAAGAATGATTTGGATGACAATGTAGGAGGCATGGATCGTAAGTTTTCAGATGGCACCAAGATTGGTGGCATAGTGGACAGTGAAGAAGGTTATCTAGGATTGCAACAGGATCTTGATCAATTGGGCCAATGGGCTGACGAATGGCAGATGGAGTTTAATTTAGATAAATGCGAGGTGATGCATTTTGGTCGATCGAACCTGGGCAGGTTAATGGTTGGGCGTTGGGGAGAGTTAAAGAACAAAGAGATCGAGGGGTACAGGTTCATAACTCCTTGAAAGTGGTGTCACAGGTGGACAGAGTGGTGAAGAAGGCATTCGGCATGCTTGGTTTCATCGGTCAGAACATTGAATACAGGAGTTGGAACGTCTTGTTGAAGTTGTACAAGACATTGGGAAGACCACATGTGGAATACTGTGTACAGTTCTGGTCACCCTATTATAGAAAGGATATTATTAAACTAGAAAGAGTGCAGAAATGATTTACAAGGATGCTACCAGGACTTGATGGTTTGAGTTATAAGGAGAGGCTGGATAGACTGAGACGTTTTTCCCTGGAGTGTCGGAGGCTTAGGGATGACCTTATAGAGGTTTATAAAATAATGAGGAGCATAGATCAGCTACATAGTCAACATCTTTTCCCAAAGGTAGGGGAGTCTAAAACTAGAGAGCATAGGTTTAAGAGAGGGGAGAGATACAAACGGGTCCAGAGGGGCATTTCTTTCTAACAGAGGGTGATGAGTGTCTGGAAAAAGCTGCCAGAGGTAATAGAACATAAAACATTACAGCGCAGTACAGGCCCTTCGGCCCTCGATGTTGCGCCGACCAGTGGAACCAATCTAAAGCCCCTCTAATCTACACTATTCCAATATCATCCATATGTTTATCCAATAACCATTTGAATGCTTTTAATGTTGACGAGTCCACGACTGCTGCAGGCAGTCTACGCCCTTACTACTCTCGAGTAAAGAACTCTCACCCCTCAATTTAAAGCTATGTCCCCTTGTGCTAGCAATAATAGTAGAGGTGGGTTCAATCTTAAAAAGTGTTTGGACCATTACATGGGTAAGATGGGTATAGAGGGATATGGGCCAAACGCGGGCAATTGGGACTAACTTAGGGGTTAAAAAAGGGGCGGCATGGACAAGTTGGACCAAAGGGCCTGTTTCCATGCTGTAAACCTCTATGACTCTATGACGAAATCAACTGTCTGCTGAAAGGGTTAACTTTTCTACAGGACCTAAAGCGGGGAGTGAACAGAAAACACTTGGTACACAGTTACATCACTTTACATAATTTTAAAAAACTTCTCTAACAGCAAAACAAAGTTGATTTTAAACTTCATCTATTAATTCTTTTATTCTCTTCCTCAACCTAATTATTTTAATTTGATCAGTTTTTGTTAGCGATGGGTAACTTCTGTTGTTTATAAACTGGTTCACTCGTTTTGTTAAAACTACATGGGCTCGGAGAATCAGAACGCAGTCTTTATCATCCTTATCCTTTTTCTCCTTCTGCCACCACTCCCCCTGTCTTGCGGGAGGGTCGTGGGGATTCCAATCAGAACTAATCATTTTATCATAAAAGTAAAATACTGCGAATGCTGGAATCTGAAACAAAAACAGAAAATGCTGGAAAATCTCAGTGGGTCTGACAGCATCTGTGGAGAGAGAATATAGCTAATGTTTTGATACTGGATGACCCTTCATAACAGCTCATATGAAGTGTCATCCAGACTCGAAACGTTGGCTCTGTTCTCTAATCATTTTATCGATATGTTTCTTGTTCTTAGTTTTAGGTTTAAAGTGAGAGGGGAGAGATACAAAAGGGTCCAGAGGGGCAGTTTTTCACTCAGGTCGTGGTGAGTGTCTGGAACGAGTTGCCAGAGGCAGTAGTAGAGGCGGGTACAATACTGTCTTTTCAAAAGCATTTAGACAGTTACATGGGTAAGATGGGTATAGAGGGATATGGGCAAAATACGGGCAATTAACCTAGAAACATAGAAACCCTACAGTACAGAAAGAGGCCATTCGGCCCATCGAGTCTGCACCGACCACAATCCCACCCAGGCCCTACCCCTATATCCCTACATATTTACCCACTAATCCCTCTAACCTACGCATCTCAGGACACTAAGGGCAATTTTTAACCTGGCCAATCAACCTAACCCGCACATCTTTGGACTGTGGGAGGAAACCGGAGCACCCGAAGGAAACCCACGCAGACACGAGGAGAATGTGCAAACTCCACACAGACAGTGACCCAAGCCGGGAATTGAACCCAGGTCCCTGGAGCTGTGAAGCAGCAGTGCTAACAACTGTGCCACCGTGCCGCCCCTTTTGGGGCTAGCTTAGTGGTAAAAACTGAGCTGCATGGACAAGTTGGGCCGAAGGGCCTGTTTCCATGTTCTAAACCTCTATAACTTCCTAACATCCTGTCACTCTGTGATCCTTGTGAAATCTGAAACCAGGTATTCGCAACAAGACTCAAAGAGAATCAGCCCACTGGAGGCAAAGTCGTGAGACCGGCCAGTCCAGCAGAAAGAAACCCTCCGACCCTCCCCATTGACCAACTGTGAGAATGAACAAAATGCAGTCCTGGATGTAATTGAGAGCAGAAACAATAACAGCAGAATCCAACCTCTGGAATCACTCGTGAACTTGTTGGTGTCTCAGCACAGTTCAAACGGAGACCATCCCATCTATGCAGGTCCCACCTGCCCAAATACTGGTGCCAATGCCACATGAATTCGAAACCATTCCTTCCACTCCAATCCTTGAACAACGCATTCGTCTTCTTAATCCTATTAACCCTGCACCAATTCGCGCGTGGCTCAGGTAGTAATCCAGAGATTACCACCTCGTTGGTTCTGCTTTTTAATTTATTCCCTAGCTCTTCGTACTCCCTCTGCAGATCCTTAGTTTCTGTTTTGTCTATGTCATTGGCACCTACATGGACCACGACAACTGGTTTTTGACCCTCCCACTCCAGATTCCTCTGCAGCCCAGATGATACATCCTGGACCCGAGCACCAGGCAGGCAACACAACCTACGGTATTCCTTATCCTGGTCACAGAGAACAGTGTCTATGCCCTTAACTACACTATCCCCAATTACTACTACGTTTCTCTTTGATTTCTCCATTGCAGCAGCTCCCTGCACCCTGGTACTGCTGACAGTTTGCTCGTCCTTCTCGCAGTCATATTTCCCATCCTCTTTTGTTGAATTCTAAAAGGCTTCCAATCCTCAGACTTGCTAATTATTTTGCAATTTTATATATTTTCTATGTAAAATGGAAAGTTCCCGCTCCTGAAGGACATTAGTGAAAAGATTTGACGAAATGTTGGCACCTTTGTCATTCATATTAATTGCATAAGGATTTTTGTTTCAGCTTCTTCAATGAATTGAATTGAAATTCCCCAGCAACCCGGGTGGAATTTGAACTCCTGTCTCGAGAGCATTGTTTCAGGATTGTGGATTACGAATTAGTAATTATATACGATACTATATGCTATACTACCTCGAGGAATATCATCACATCTAAAATGGAACAACTGAAAATACCACTCTCCTTGAGCACAGGACCAAAGGTTGAATCATAAATTCAGGCATCTGTTATGGGAGTTGAACACATTACCATTTGGATGAGAAGCGATGTTGATTCCACTAAAAAGAAGACTTTTAGCTGATCACAGTTAGCATTTTGACATTCTGACATTTAGCTCAGTGTGTCTAGAGTTTCGGACCTGTGTGCAGTATTACACGGATGCATACAGTTTTCAGAAGCTGGCCTTCTCTCTGTACCTCAGAATTTGTAATCTTTCACCGTTTAAATATTAAACGTATTTTATATTCATCCTGCCAAATTGGACGTTTTCACAATTGACCACATTATACTCAACTTGGCGGGGCTTTGCCAATTAATTTACTCGATTTATGTCCCTTTATCTTCTTCTTACACGCACTTCACCATTTATTTAAGACATATCTTTTTCGTTTTCTATCTTTTTCTTTTTCTAAATGGAGGTCGGTCACCAGTGGTGTGCCCCAGGGATCTGTTCTGGGGCCCTTGCTGTTTGTCATTTTCATAAATGACCTGGATGAGGAAGCGGAGGGATGGGTTGGTAAGTTTGCCGACGACACGGAGGTTGGTGGGGTTGTGGATAGTCTGGAGGGATGTCAGAAGTTACAGAGGGACATAGATAGGATGCAAGACTGGGCGGACAAGTGGCAGATGGACTTCAACCCGGATAAATGCGTAGTGGTCCATTTTGGCAGGTCAAATGGGATGAAGGAGTACAATATAAAGGAAAAGACTCTTAGTACGGTAGAGGATCAGAAGGACCTTGGGGTCCGGGTCCATAGGACTCTGAAATCGGCCCCGCAGGTGGAGGAGGTGGTTAAGAAGACGTATGGTGTGCTGGCCTTTATCAATCGAGGGATTGAGTTTAGGTGTCCGGGGATAATGACGCAGCTATATAAGACCCTCGTCAGACCCCACTTGGAGTACTGTGCTCAGTTCTGGTGGCCTCACTATAGGAAGGATGTGGAAAAGATTGAAAGGGTGCAGAGGAGATTTACAAGGATGTTGCCTGGATTGAGTGGCATGCCTTATGAGGATAGGCTGAGGGAGCTCGGTCTTTTCTCCTTGGAGAGACGAAGGATGAGAGGAGACCTAATAGAGGTGTAGAAGATGTTGAGAGGCATAGATCGGGTGGACTCTCAGAGGCTTTTTCCCAGGGTGGAAATGTCTGCTACGAGGGCACACAGGTTTAAGGTGCTGGGGTGTAGGTACAGGGGAGATGTTAGGGGTAAGTTTTTCACACAGAGGGTGGTGGGCGAGTGGAATCGGCTGCCGTCAGTGGTGGTGGAGGCGAACTCAATAGGGTCTTTTAAGAGACTCCTGGATGAGTACATGGAGCGTAATAGGATGGAGGGTTATAGGTAGGTCTAGAAGGTAGGGATGTGTTCGGCACAACTTGTGGGCCGAAGGGCCTGTTTGTGCTGTAGTTTTTCTATGTTTCTATCTTTGTGTGGTCTGCAAATTTATCATCCATATCTGCTCAGTAAATATTACAGTGTATTCTTACAATTAATCCAGTTCTCCTTGATTACTGCTCTGTAACATATCGGTCTGTAATCTAACAATTAATCCAATTCTCCTGGACAACTGCTCTGTGACACATCATGTTTAATCCAGTTCTCCTAGATTTCTGCTCTGTAACATATCAGTGTGTATTCCAACAAGTAAAGCAGTTCTCCTACATTATTGCTCTCTATCACTGTGTAATTGAATAATTCATCCTGTTCTCTTGGATTATGGCTCCCTAACATATCAATTTGTTTTGCAACCCGCTCCTGAAACAGTGTACACAAAAACACGGCGAGGGATCGCCCTCTGGCGGCGATGTGAGATAAATGGCCTCTTCTGGGGAGATCAGTGAATTCTCAGATTACTGAACGATCTTGTAACAGGATTATGCTGCTGTATTTTTTTCTTGTTCTCATGGTTCTTATTATAATATACTTACATTCAGGTGTAACCATGTACGGAACTAACACAAACTTCAGTCTGAATCCGCATCAATTCATTGCTTTAGCTGTTTTGAATGTTCCAGGCATTTCTGTTAAACTATATTCCTGTTACAAAATTTGAAACCACGCAATACTGATAAGATTCGAACTCTTAATAAAGTTCTCTCCACACATTGAAAGGATATAAATTTGACTCCAACCTCACATTTATCTGACAGATTGTCGGATTTCAGGCACCTGCTTCAATTTTAAACTTTCCTCAGAGTTGTCATTATGATGTTTTGGCTAACACATCAGCTGTCCTCTAATGGGGCTTGGGGAATTTATTGAAATGGGAGACTGGGAGAAATTGTATGTTCTAAATTCTGCACGCTCCTGGAAAACGGTTGAGGGAGAGAGGGGCTTTGAGACACAGAGACGAGACAGATACTAGCGGCCAAAATATTGAGAGTGCAGCATGGACACCGAGGTGAACAGAGAACGAGGCACAGAGATAGACAGGCAGGAGTAGACATAGAAACAGTCAGATAAAGTCATTGAGCTACAATCAATGTTGTTCGATGGCCAATTCTTGACAACACTGAGCAACAAGCCAATCCTTTCATTGGGCAACGCCCCTTAGTTTCCCAATGAGTGAAGACTGCCCATGATATAAAATTACTTTTTTACATCAGAGTACAAGAGTTGACATAATTTTACAATTCTGCTGATTTTGTGGAATTCTTAAGCAGGAAGCATGTTCTCCCAATTTTCTTTCCTAATATTGGTTGGTTTTCCTGCCCGGTGAGTCTGTGTTTAAATAGTCCCTGCCTGTTTCCAGCGTTCTCCACCAGATATTTAAGAGATTCTGTAATTTGTTGCAGGCAAAGATGAAGTGTCCCAAGATCCCCCTAAATTAACGGTTCAGGAAGGACAGACCATAACACTGCACTGCAGTTACTGCTCTGGTACATCCAGTCTCATGGGGAAGCTCCGATTTATTTATTGACGATTTTTAACACAGGAGACATCGCTGAAGATTCTCCGAATAGATTTTCTGCTGTTTGTACAAAAGAAACAAAGCGGTCCTTTTAAGTATCGCCGGAACGCTTCTCTCTGACAGCGCACTGTATTTCTGTGCCATGGAGCCCACACTGGTGCAGAGATATAGCGAACCCCAGACTGGAAATTCCAGTTAGTGGTCAGCAGAGGGCGCGCCCGCACTGATAAACAGAAGCAATTATTTAGCCTGTGAGAGTTCAAGGTCGTAACTAAAATAACACAACACAACATTCAACATGAACAGATGAGCAGCAACAGAGGGATTGTATTAGGTGCGTTGTAACTAACATTTATACTGCAAAATTATTTTGCAAATCAATTTATTATGCCCTCACTCACGTTTTGTATTTTCATGATCTTTTCCTGTCTATCTGATTTAATGAGCAAAACATTCTCAATCTCTACTCTCTGTATCCCATTTATCAGAGCCGGTGCATAGTGTCTATATGATTAGACCGTGCTGTTGGTTTAGACAGTTTATAGAAAATTAATGCGTTTCACAATGTACCGATTACACTCTTTAGTTAAATCAATGTTTATTTTCCTTTCGATTGAATGTTTTCTGACAGAATTGGCAGCCCAGTGTTTTGAGCTTAAAATAACCAGGCTTTAACCATAAGACCAAATGACAAAGGCCAGGGTTAGGCCTCTCGACCTCTTGAGCCTGCCCTGTCATTCAATGGAATCATGGCTGTCCCAACATTCCTCACGTACACTTTACTGCCCTTTCCCCGTAACCTTCGATTCGCTTACTGATCAAAAATCTATCTACATCTGTCTTACATATACACAATGACTCTACCCGCGCAGCTCGCTGTAGACGTGAGCTCCAAACACTCACAACTCTCTGAAAAAAGATATTGCTCCTCTTCTCAGTTTTCAATTAGCGCTCGCTTACTCTGAGACGATGTCCCCTGTCCCCAGACGCTTCCACGAGGGGAAACATCCTCTCAGCATTTTGTAAATTGAGTTTGTGTCTATATATGCCCTGTTTGTGAACACAACACCCACTCACCTGATGAAGAGGCAGTGCTCCGAAAGCTTGTGGCTTGTGCTACCAAATAAATATGTTGGACTTTAACCTGGTGTTGTGAGGCGTCTTACGTCGATTGATAAAGACCTTATGCCTTTTTCATCATCCTACTAACATGCCCTTCCGATTTCAGAGATCTGTGGCCAAAGCCGCCAAGGTTCCTTTGTTCCACAGAACACAAACTTCCAAACTTTATGGTCACGTTCTTAACGTGGTTGAACATGTTGATTATCAGCCTGTAAATCCTTTCAGTATTGCTGAAGACTGGTGATAGGGACGGAGCAGATTCCTGGTCAACAAAACTGCAGAAGTCAATGGCAAACCGCTGGAGTACTTTGAAATGAACAATCACAGAATGATCTAATGGACGTCCATGTTCACCAATTCCCTCTTAGGGCATGGTAACTGGAAGAGGAGGAGGTGGATGTCACAAGAGGCTCAGAAAGTGGACACTAAAAATTGGCAAATCATGCTGCAGCTTTATAGAAGCTTAGTTAGGCCGCACTTGGAATATAGTGTTCAATTCTGGTCGCCACACTACCAGAAGGATGTGGAGCGACGGAGGTTGAGGAGAGACCTGGATAGAAGTCTACAAGATTATGAGAGGCATGGACAGAGTGGATAGTCAGAAGCTTTTTCCCAGGGTGGAAGAGTCAATTACTCGGGGGCATAGGTTTATGGTGTGAGGGGCAAGGTTTAAAAGAGATGTACGAGGCAGATTTGTTACACAGAGAGTGGTGGGTGCCTGGAGCTCGTTGCCAGGGGTGGTAGTGGAAGCGGATACGATAGTGACTTTTAAGGGGCGTCTTGACAAGTACATGAATGAGACGGGCATAGAGGGATATGGTCTCCAGAAGGGTAGGGGGTTTTAGTTAAGTCGGGCAGCATGGTCGGTGCAGGCTTGGAGGGCGAAGGGCCTGTTCCTGTGCTGTAAGTTTCTTTGTTCTTTGTTCTAGTGTATTCCAATGTCACTGGGCAGTCTGGATAACAATGTTTGCACAACGGTTTTCATCAATAAAAAAATCTTATTAAAAATAATGGCAGTCGCAATTCCGTATTTGTTAACCAACAAAACAACAATCTTCCATCAGAAGTTAATGTATGCACTTGAAACTGAATATATTAATCCGTCAAGTCTGTTTCAACAGCACCTTGCGAACCCGGACTCTCTTCCATCTAGAAGGATAAGAGGAACAACTGCATGAGAACTTAGAAAGGAAACTAGAACTAGAGGGCACAGCCTCAAAATAAAGGGGGGGTCAGTTTAGTACAGAGTTGAGGAGGAACTTCTTCTCTCAGAGGGTGGTGAATCTCTGGAATTCTCTGCCCACTGAAGTGGTGGAGGCTACCTCGCTGAATATGTTTAAATCACGGATAGATGGATTCCTGATCGGTAAGGGAATTAGGGGTTATAGGGCTCAGGCGGGTAAGTGGAACTGATCCACTTCACATCAGCCATGATCTTATTGAATGGAGGGGCAGGCTCGAGGGGCTAGATGGCCTACTCCTGCTCCTATTTCTTATGTTCTTAGAACACCATATTTTGTGGGCACCCCTTCAAGCCGCACACCATCCTCATTTTGAACCATATCGCCGCTCCCTTGCGTCAAAATTCTGGAATTCATTTTCTGTGTATGAGTACGGGCAGAGGACAACAAATTAAAAAAGTATGGAAGGAGAATTGAAAGAAAGTGAGACATTACGGGTGCGAAATACACAACCAAATGATGCGAGAAGGACAGAAAGGAAGAGATTCAGAAACGACCCAGAATGCATTGTTCTTTCAAATTACTCATATTTCCCTAGCGTCTATTTATGTAGTTGAATTACTTGAAAACACGTCTCTCAATAAAAGACCGCCAACGACGGTCTATCGACAACCTTGCACGTGCGGACACTGTCACGTACCCTGAGTCACCGTCAGAGGGCGTTGTCGTCACGTGTTTCTCCCGACTTTAAATGATGGCGACAAAACCTATAGTACCATTCGCATACCGTTGCTATTGGCAGTAACATTCGCAGGCCCATTTTTCTGCTCCCTCTCTCTCTGGTCCACCTCACGTGCCCTCCATTACTAAATGGCCGGCACGGTGGCACAGTGGTTAACAGTCCTGCCTCATTGCAAAGGGGGCCCAGTTTCAATTCCGTCCTTGGGCAACTGTGTGAAGTTTTCACGTTCTTCCCGTGTCTGCGTGCGTTTCCTCCCACAGTCCAAAAATGTGCAAGTTAGTTGGATTAGTCATGCTAAATTATCCCTTAGTGTTAGGGGGATAAGTTGAGTAAATACGTGGGCTTATACGGGGATAGGGTCTTGGTGTGACTGTTGTCGGTGCAGGCTTAATGGGCCGAATGGCCTCCGTCAGCACGGTAGTGATTCTATGAAGAGACTTCTGTCGATTTACTTGTTTGGCACTGGTTGTATCAGAAATGCGGGCGGAGCTATGGGCGTTGTGCGGGCGTGAGTCTGCAGTTCCACTCCAGGAGAATACTTCCTGAACTGCAGCGTTACTGATTCGGGAGAAGGAAGCAGAGGCACAGCAGTCAATATTTTTCACTTTTTCAATTCGCGTTTCCTTCCCAATGAAAAGTGAAGAACATGCTGTTATCCTGACTGTTGTAATTTAGGTATTGCTATTCGTCAAATGATGACTACTCTTCTTTTAAAAATTATTAATTGGGCGTCAGTCACAAGACCAAGACTTTGTCGATCACTAATTGTCCTCGAAACGGCCTGGGCAATTTGAGAGTTAGTTATATGGTTGTTGATCTGTAGTCACACACAGACCAGGCCAGGCTAGGAAGGCAGATTTCCTTCCAAAAAGTGCATTAGTGAACCAAGTGGATTTGCAGTGACAACGTTCGCAACCATCAATGCGAGTAGCTTTCAATATCAATTAATCACATTTAGATTGAACCAGCTGCTGGGGTAGAATTTTGACTGCTTTTATCCAAAATCGAATTTAAGTGTAACCAGTTGATATGATGGGATTGAACTACTTTTCCCAAAGCATAATTCTGGGTCCCTGAACTGCTTGTCCAGTGACCCCATGTTGATAATGATTAAGAAGAAAAAGCGGAAGTTCTTGAAGTTGACTCTTCCCAGGATATTATATGAAAATGGGGCCACAAAGTGCATCTTGTTGTCCCTGAGTTGACCTTTGAAAAGGCAGTGTCATAATTAGCTGCACCCATGACAATTTGATATCCTAACCCTACTGATTTCAGGCATGGTCAGGTTTCAGTACAGCATCCACAGTACGCGTTTTACATTAGCTCAGGAACAATAAACAGGCAACTAGAGTTCACTGATCGATTTCCCTGTTCCTTTAGTAAAACAACGACGATTGCAAAGCCCATCCACCGATATCTGAACATTGGAACATAAAACTTAGGCTGCCTGCGAATCCGCTCGACCCTTCAGTCAGATTACAGTTCATCTGATCTTCCTTTTAAATCCACTTTACTGCATTGATCCTCATGAACCGTGACATAAATTTTAGTTAAAATGTTTGTTTTACTCAGCTTTAAAATTTTTCTGTGGCCCTCAGCCTTCACCGTTCTCTGGACTCTCACTGGAGTCTCAGGCACGAATGCTCGGATGCTAAAGCTAAGAGAATGTGCACAGAACACTGATTGGAAATCCACCAAATCCATCAACACTCCTTGCCCTTCCGTTCCAATAACAAAATGAAGGTATTTTTCTTGATATCCCGTTTCCAAAGCGGAACAAATCGCCCAACAGGGACACCGCACAGATTACAAGTTGGAGAGCTTCCATTCACTGACTGTCATCTTATCAACTACCAATCTCACGGTGGCACTGGTGAGACACGGAATTGACGCATGAGCATTCTGAGACACGTCATCAGATTATTAAGGGTGGGGATTAGAATGGGTTTCTTCAAATATCCGATTCCCCCTTTACAGAGCGGACAGAGACAATGCGGGTACTCGGCATCTGGATTGTGTGGGGGGCATTTCTAACAGGTATTTCTGGACATCACGTATGTTTTCTCATTTCCAAAACTTGGGTTGAATCTTACTGTTGAGTGCACGTGACTCTATTCTTTATCTATTTGAACATATTTTCCAGGTCTGACCCATGGAGATTCTGTCACTCAGTCGCTGTCCTCAGATGTTAAGACAGAAGGAGACGCGGTGACATTAAACTGCAACTATGATACTGCAGAAACCAGCTATAATTTATACTGGTACCGACAGCATCCAGACTCCCAGCCCGAGTACATTCTGAGGAAGTATTCGGGGGGTTATGAAGATAAAGCAGATTTTGCTAAAATCCGTTTCTCGACTGATCTCCAGACCTCGAAGAAATCCATCAGTTTGACTATCTCGGATCTGCAGTTGTCTGACGCAGCCGCGTATTACTGCGCTTTCAGCATCACAGTGATGGAAAGCAGTCTGACTCCTGTACAAAAACTGTCTCAGCAAGGCAAGTGAGAGCTCCTCTCTACTGTATAGAACCTCTGGCAGATGCAGCCACAATGAGCAGCGGCGCTGTCAGCCGCTCAAACATGCGCTGACAGGAAACCATGTTAACCTCGGATCAACTGTCAGCCAACTGTTTCCAGGAGAGGCTGAGAAAACAAACTGCAGAATCAATTAGGCCGACAGGTCCATCACATAGTCAATGCGTCAATTAAATCGTCCCTTCTGCTACTAATCAGTTCTGTATTCCTCTATAATCAAATCTGGATTTTAAAATCAAGCCGAGAAATAGATTGCTAACACCAAATATTAGTCAAACCTCGCCGTCAATTGTCACACAGACAGCAGACATACAGCTTACCATGTTTGTGGCTCGTTGGTCTGGGGTATGATTCTCGCTTGGGACAATTGCATTTAGATGCGATAGAACTTGGGTTCGTATCCTGGCCGAGCCTAAAAAACTTTTTTATGAATAGGATGGGAATCCCGGAAGGGTCGGGGGTTTAAGTTCAGTCGGGCAGCATGGTTGGTGCAGGCTTGGAGGGCCGAAGGGCCTGTTCCTGTGCTGTAATTTTCTTTGATCTTTGTTCCTCTGATTCCGAAGTCCCTATTAAATAGAAACATTCACAGTTTACAAATAAACAGAACAGAAACCTCCCTCGAAACACATCATGATATTCTCCAATAATAGGTAGCATGAAATTGTTCGAAAATGAACTGATACTGAAGAAAGATTGCCATATTTTCCCATACAGTCTGTACGACGAATGTAAGAAAGAACATGTATGAAAATAGTTGCAGAGATCGGTTACTGAGTGTCACGAACTCAATAGTAGATATATATGAAAATTCAATGAGAGAATGAATTAATAGCTTAGGAAGGAGAAAGGAGAATATGCAAAGTAACATTTAGATATGCTGGATAAATAAAACAATCTAATTATCTTTCCTCGGCTGTGACCCCCATGGATTCCACAGACCACATCTGGATTGAAGGCAATGAGGATGACAACAGCAACATCTGGACAACCGCTTCCACATTCATCGTCCTGTTCTTCCTGAGCATTTTCTACAGCATTTTCTGGTGAACGTGAGATGATTCAATTCACCCACATTTCAAACTGGTAGAAGGGATTGGAAAAATCTCTAAATGTTTCAGAGATTAAAAACTCTAACATTAATGTCCCGCATCATAAACATCTGCTTCATTGTTGTACCTCTCTTTTACAGATCAAGTGACGGGTTGAATTTTGGACGCTGTAGATTTCCCTCGGTGACTCAAACAGTATATTATCTCAGCTTATCATTCTGCACCTGTAACTAAGACAAGCGTGTTCGGTATTTCAGTTTTCAATATGAAATGTACGAGGGATTTCTTTTTGTTGTAATGCAAACTATAGTTGATAGTTTCCCTGTAGTTTAAATTTCATGTACACATTTTTCTCGTTTCTTATTCACAATTGTTCATTTCCAGATATGTTTAGCTCCCTTTAATCATTCTTGTGTCTGTAACAGCTGTACATATATTGGACAGCTCGGAGCAGATGTGTTCTATTCGAAATATGAAGCTAAATCTTTATGTGCACTTTTGTCAACTTTAAAAATAAACTCTTCTATTCAACGTTCTCTGAAAATTTAAAATAAATCTTGAATGAAAAATCAACCAATTCTGACTTTTCTTAACTCCTTTCGCCAAAGCCCATCGACACAGCTCCATTTTCCGATTACACGGTTACCCCCTTTTCCCAGAAAGGTATTTTTCCCCCGTCCTGTCTGGGACGTGGCTGAACTCAAGGCTGTTCAGTGAACGAGTCACTGCGCCACCCAGTGAATCATCTGTGTAAGGACACTTCACGTCTGCCTTTTTGATGATAAACTCCAGAGACAGAACGATTGAACAGCGAGGAGAACCTCGGTGATTTGACACATGAACTGGTCGGTCACCTTCGAGTGTCAAGCAATTCTCAACAGCAAAGGCTCTGCTTCATCAGAGGCCGATACAGCGCAGTATATGGAAGAATAAATCTTCCTTTACACTGTCCCACCTAACACTGCAAAGATCGCTGCAATGTTGGGAAGCAGAGTAAAACTCTCTCCCGATTGTCCAATTAATTACTTCAAAGGCAGGGACGCCACCGGCTAGATGATAAAACTCGGGGAGAACAGTGGCGTATTAACCATGAGAGACTGGGATGTTTACCGCAAAGACATGTAATCGAGTACACATTTCCAAACGATTGCCAGCGTTTGGGGCCTATGAGATATACTCGGGGAAAACACGCAGAAATTCCCAGATTCCGAGATCAATCTGAAACAACAAATATGCAGAAATTATGGGAAGTGATCCCAGAGAATACGGCTTGTTCTGATACCGACACTCCAGCTTCGCATTTTCTCTTAGTGACACAGATAGATATGTTGTCCCCATGTCCTGATAAATGCGAAGTGATGCATTTTGGTGGGAATAATGTAGGGAGGAGCTACACGATAAATGGAAGAACCATAAAGGGTGCAGAGACGCAGAGGGACCTGGGTGTGCAAGTCCACAGATCTTTGAAGGTGACGTCACAGGTGGAGAAGGTGGTGAAGAAGGCATATGGCATGCTTGCCTTTATAGGACGGGGCATAGACTATAAAAGTTGGGGTCTGATGTTGCAGATGTATAGAACGTTGGTTCGGCCGCATTTGGAATACTGCGTCCAGTTCTGGTCGCCACACTACCAGAAGGACGTGGAGGCTTTGGAGAGAGTACAGAGGAGGTTTACCAGGATGTTGCCTGGTATGGAGGAGCTTGGTTATGAGGAGAGATTGGGGAAACTGGGGTTGTTCTCCTTGGAAAGACGGAGGATGAGGGGAGACTTAATAGAGGTGTATAAAATTATGAATGGCAAAGATAGGGTGAACGGTGGGAAGCTTTTCCCCGGGTCGGTGGTGACGTTCACGAGGGGTCATAGGTTCAAGGTGAAGGGGGGGAGGTTTAACACAGATATCAGAAGGACATATTTTACACAGAGGGTCGTGGGGGCCTGGAATGTGTTGCCGGGCAAGGTGGTGGAGGCGGACACACTGGGAACGTTTAAGACTTATCGAGACAGCTATATGAACGGAGTGGGAATGGAGGGATACAAAAGAGTGGGCTAGTTTGGACCAGGGAGCGGCGCGGGCTAATTGTTCTTTGTTTCTCGTTTCAAGGCTTCATTCTATGATCATCTTGCTGGTGCCAGTACAGAGCGAGACTGCGGATAGTTGGGAACCTGTCTCGGGGGCAGGGAATTCAGATGGTGTTCGTAAAACAGAAGTGGAAATGAATAGGGTTGGGAAGCATTTTCTGATCAGGGCCAGTGTGATCTCCTGGACTCGTTTCGATCGCCACAGGGGGTCGGAGAGGAATTTCCCAGATTTTCTTTTCCCCATATTGGCCCTGGGGTTTTCACTCTGGGTTTTCGCCTCTCCCTGGAGATCACATGGTCTGGACTGGGGGGGTGGGGGTGAGTTAATAGGTTGTGATGAACAAAGCATCGTAGCTGTGAGGGACAGCTCGGTGGATAGGATATTAGGATGTAGATAGGCTGGAAAATTGGGCGGGGATCCTGGATTCAGGATTCAATCCTGGACCGGGGAGCGGCGCGGGCTTGGAGGGCCGAAGGGCCTGTTCCTGTGCTGTATTGTTCTTTGTTCTTTTGGAAATGCACACGCTCCACTTTCTGGTGAACACACAGTGACTGTCTGCTTCAAACTGTCACAGCATTGAGTAATTCCAATCCTATCCAAGTCTGTTAAATCCCCTGTTTACCGTCCACATTGAAAAAAGGGCTGAAAGCCCCTTCATATTCAACTGTGCGGTTGTCGCGGGTAGTGACATCAATTATCATGATAATAGTAACAAGTAATTGACAGAACTGACTGCGACACACACAGAAACATACACAAACAGACACACACAAACACACACAGACACACAAACACACACAAACACACATGCACACACACAAACACTCACACACACACAAACACTCACGCACACAAACACACACACGCACACAAACACACACACATCACACACAAACACTCACACACACATGCACACAAACACACGCACACACACGCACACAAACGCACACATGCACACAAACACACACACACGCACGCACATACACACACACACACACACAAATTCCTGTTTTCAATCCATGGGCATTGTCATTAGGAAAGTGGAGGCGACTCAAATCCTTGGCCGACACTGCCGCCTGCCGCGATCCACTGGATACTGAAAGGGGACATTCCAGACTGCAGGCAATAATTGTGTTTGAGGATAATCAAACACGTACCTATTCGAGTCCCATTTCCCAGCACTTGGTCCATAGCCTTGCATGCTACGGCGTTTCAAGTGCTCATCTGAATGCAATGTGAGGGGTTGCCGGCTGTACCACCCTTTCACGCGGCCCGTTCCAGATTGCCACCACCCACTGGGTGGAAGTGTTTTGATCCCAAATCCCCTCTAAATCTGCTGCCCCGTATCTTCAATTCATGTCACCTTGTTATTAACTTCTCTACTTAAGGGGAAATGTCCCTTCCTATTCACAATATCTATATCCCTCATAATTCTGTACACCTCAATCAGGTCACCCCTCTCCTTATCTGCTTCAAGGAAAGCAACCCCAGCCTTACCCGGTTCTCTTCATAGCTGGAACGCTTTAGACTAGGCAACATCCTGGTGAACCTCCTCTGCACTTTATCTAGTGTAATTACATTCTTCATAGTCTCTCTTAATGTCTAAAAGTCTGTCAGAGCTGATCACACTATGCCTTCCTACTGATCTGTCTGTTCATCATCTGTAAGTTAATTTCTGTCCATTGACCATGTATCCATTCTGCATGCTAGTCCAATAGTTGATGTGGCTATCAGTCTATCTAACTTTCTAATGTCCATATATCTTATTTGTGTGTTAGTCAAACTCTGTTTATGAAGCTACCCATTTAACTGTCGAGTGATCATATATTTGTTTCCTGTTTATTCATCAGTTCCTGTGTCTAGAAATCTATCTATCTAGCTGTCTAGTGACCATATATCTGTTTTGTGTGTTACTGAATGTGTCTAAGAATCTACTTCACATCTGTCTGCCTGTCCATCCCTGTGTTCATGCTGGAATTCTACAACACCGACATTGGACAATGCGACGACATAGCACATAGAACATTACAGTGCAGTACAGGCCCTTCGGCCCTCGATGTTGCGCCGACCAGTGAAACTAATCTAAAGCCCATCTAATCGACACTATTCCAATATCATCCATATGTTTATCCAATAACCATTTGAATGCTCTTACTGTTGACGAGTCCACTACTGCTGCAGGCAGGGCATTCCACGCCCTTACTACTCTCTGAGTAAAGAACCTACCTCTAACATCTGTCCTATATCTCTCACCCCTCAATTTAAAGCTATGCCCCCTCGTGCTAGCGATCACCATCGGAGGAAAAAGGCTCTCACTATCCACCCTCTCTCATCCTCTGATCATCTTGTATGCCTCTATTAAGTCACCTCTAAAACTTCTTCTCTCTAACGAAAACAACCTCAAGTACCTCAGCCTTTCCTCATACGATTTTCCCACCATACCAGGCAACATCCTGATAAATCTCCTCTGCACCCTTTCCAACACTTCCACATCTTTCCTATAATGTGGCGACCAGAACTGTACGCAATACTCCAAGTGCGGCCGCACCAGAGTTTTGTACAGTTGCAGCATGACCTCCTGGCTCTGAAACTCAATCCCTCTACCATTAAAAACTAACACACCGTACGCCTTCTTAACAACCCTATCAACCTGGGTGCCAACTTTCAGGGATCTATGCACATGGACACCCAGATCCCTCTTTTCATCCACACTACCAAGTATCTTACCATTAGCCCAGTACTCTGTATTCCTGTTACTCCTTCCAAAGTGAATCACCTCACACTTTTCCGCATTAAACTCCATTTGCCACCTCTCAGCCCAGCTCTGCAGCTTATCTATGTCCCTCGGTAACCTGCCACTTCCCGTCGCACTGTCTACAACTCCACCGACTTTAATGTCATCCACAAATTTACTAATCCATCCTTCTACGCCCTCATCCAGGTCATTAATAAAAATGACAAACAGCAGTGGCCCCAAAACACATCCTTGCGGTACACCACTAGTAACTGAACTCCAGGATGAATATTTCCCATCAACCACCACCCTCTGTCTTCTTACAGCTAGCCAATTCCTGATCCAAACCACTGTATCACCCTCAATCCCATGTGTCCGTATTTTCTGCAAAAGCTTACCTAGGGAACCTTATCAAACGCTTTGCTGAAATCCATATACACCACACCAACCGCTTTACCCTCATCCACCTCTTTGATCACCTTCTCAAAGAACTCAATAAGGTTTGTGAGGCACGACCTACCCTTCACAAAACCATGCTGATTATCCCTAATCAAATTATTCCTTTCTAGGTGATTATAAATCCGATCTCTTATAATCCCTTCCAATCATGCCGAGAGTTTCCATTGCCTGGGAGAGGAACGTGCAGTTTAAGTAGAGACTGTTGCCCGGGATGCGCCAGTGTGTGTGTTTAAGACGCAAAAGTAGGGGAATTAAGGGTTATGGGAGCAGGCGGGTAAGTGGAACTGATTCACTTCAGATCAGCCATGATCTTATTGAATGGCGGGGCAGGCTCGAGGGGCTAGATGGCCTACTCCTGCTCCTATTTCTTATGTTCTTATGTAGAAGTATTTCCTGGAGTCCTCAGCTGTCACCGGTGCAACTGTCAGACTGATGATTCTGTAAGTTTTGCTCAGGGAGGAGGAAAAGCGACGCCTGGAAAATGTGGCGCTGTCGCTGAAACCGTCGGTGCAGCGGACGAGAATATACTCGGGACTCCCTCCCCCATGGCTGGGTGGAGAGGTTCCCGGTACCAGACCAAGCAAGCCCTCTCCACCTCTGTGGAGGAGCAGGCGATGGTCATGGTGGCTCCCTGCTGGACCCTCACCTCTGCCTCTGGCTGGTGTATGACTGCGGATGCAGCCAGGCTACCTGAAGGATAGAGAAAATTAGAATTAAGTGGAGGTTCCAGCCACTCTATCGATTTGAAGCTGGGGAGGTGCGAGGGAGGGGGAGGATAGGGTCGGCCCAATGGAGGGTGGCCCCAGCTTCCTCTGTAGGCATCGTGCTGCCCTTGGAGGTAGCCAGCAGTCGCGGTTATGCCCTGTGAGTGCATCAGTACCATTGCACGAAGCTGAGCAGGAGGGTGGTGCTCCTTGGTGTGCCGCCTGGCCAGAGACTTGAAGGATTAAGGTCTGGCTAGATCAATATCTACAACATGTATCCAAAACCAAATGAGGTGTGGGATGGAATTTGAGTTGATACCCGACCATGTTTTTAATTCGATGGCAGCATTTCAAATTTGTTAACGCAGAAACAGGCCATTCGGCCCATGGGCTTTTGCTGGCGTTTATTCACCCCAACTCCACTTCTTCTCAAACTATCAGATTTGATGCCTATTACTCTTTCTCTCCACCTGAAAGCCTCCCTGTGATATATAAACACTGTTCATGTCACATAGTCCATGTTCTACAGTTCCACGTTCTCACCATTCACTTAAGGAATTAAAACATGCTTCGCCTAAATCCCACACTAATGGCTCTGTGATTTGTTCTGTCCTGGGATATGAGTCGCGAGACTGAGCCAGTATTTACTGCCCCTGCTTAATTGCCCCCCTTGAGAAGAGAGTGAGGAGCTGCCTTCCTGGAGTGCTGTGTGTCCAGGTGCACAAGGTACACTCAACAGTACTTTTAGGGGGAAAGTGATGTCCCCCATGGTTTTGACCCAGCGACAGTCGCAGAAAGGTGATTTTAGCTTCATGGATGTGTGTGGATTGGAGGGAATACTGCAGGCGATGCTTTTCGTGTCCATATGCATCAAATTTATTTCCAAGTGCTGGATGTTTTGGGTTCGGAAGGCAGTGTCGAAGGAGTGTTTGGTGAACTGTTCATATCTATGATAGGTTTGCCTTTTCTCACTACTGAAGTTTTTAAATAACTATTTGTAAAATTCCAATCATTAAGTAAACTCAGTCACTAGTAATATTGCTGTGTACTTGTCTCGAAAGATCAACATTAAATATAAGAGTATAAAATAATTTATTGAAACGAAATCAATGAGAATCACTAAATTAACTTGATTTATCAGTGTCACAAGTAGGCTTACATTAACATTGCAATAAAGTTACTGTGAAAATCTGCCAGTCGCCACACTCCAGCGCCTGTTCGGTTACACTGAGGGAGAGATTAGCACGGCCAGTGTACCTAATCAGTACATCTTTCGGACTGCAGGAGGAAACCAGAGCACCCAGAGCAAACTCACGCAGACATGAGAGAAACATGCAGACTCTGCACAGTGACCCAAGCCGGTAATCAAATCCGGGTCCCTGGCGCTGTGAGGCAGCAGTGCTAAACAATGTGCCAAAATGCCGCCCCTAATAATTAATTAAATCAACCACTGCGTATATTGCTCTACTTTTTCTCCAAAAAACAACATTCAGTGTGGAAGAATAAAATACTTTCTTGAGAGGTAATCAAGGAGAATCTGAAGTGTTACGCAACTGAGATGATTGCTGCTTAACCCTCGTGGGTGATCCATCTGCAAGTTGTATTTGCAATGCTTAGAATAGTGCAATATATCTTGACTCGCTTCTTCATAGTGAGGAACAGGCCTGAAGAGGAAGTGCAGTTTTTCGACTTCCACTGAAATAGGAACTATAAAGCCAGCTTGTTTGTAAATGATGTGTTACCAAAATCTTGATAATAAGAGTGGAGTCAATGGAGAATGCGACGGTCATCGAAAAAGTTACTGAATGAACCAATTGAGAAGCTTGAATTAGGAACAGCGTGTGAGACTGGGTTGTCACTATGTCCACTGTAATGGAAGTGAGACCGAGCACATTGACAGATAAGAGCGTGATAGAGGACAGTGAAACAGAGACACCAAGAGAGGGGGGGGGGGGGGGGGGTGAACATTTTGTTGGCTTTCCTGCCACCTGCTGGAAGAAATAAGAATTTCTCCATCAGCAATCTCCTGCTTTGCTTTGGAACACAGTAGTTACTTCTGAAATCTTTTCAGAAGGGCGTTGCAGAAACACGGCTGTGATCATTAAATAGCGGCACGGTGTAAAAGATTAATTGCAGCGAAAAGGCAAGACTCGCAAGAAGGCAGTCATACCCAAACACAAGCACACAGACACAGAAACACACAGAGTCTCTCACTTCCAGCAATCTCCCTCTGTTGGACTCTCTTCTTATTTCACATATATACTCACACACACTATCTTGCATTTCAAGGTATGGTACCTTAACAAATGCCCTCTGAAAATATAGATATACCATATCTACAGGATCCCCAGTGTCCACTTTGCTTGTTACATCTTCGAAGAACTCTAGCAAATTAATCAAAACGATTTGCCCTTCGTAAAACCATGCTGACCCTAATGGATTGCATTTTGGCATTCTAATTGCCCCGTTACTACAATCTTAAAAATGGATTCTAATAACTTTAGAACGACAGGTGTCAAACTAGCTGGTGTCTGGTTTTATACCTTCTGTCTCCTTCCCGCTTTGAATATGGGCATTATATTATCTTTTTTCCAACCCACTGGAACCGTTCCCACATCCAGGAAATTTTGGAAGATTATAACCAATGTGCTGACTATCACTTTCTTTAAGACCATAAGCTGGAGGCGATTCGGCCCTGGGGACTTGACTGTCTTCAATCCCAACTGTTTGCTTAACACTTTTTCACTATTGATCATGATTTTTCTCAGTTCCTTCCTTTCTATTACCTCTGCATTTCCTGTTGCTATTGTGATGGTGCTCGATTTGCCCAGCGTGATAACTGAGGCAAGCTAATGATTGAGAGTTTCCACCATTTCTATTTCCCCCACGATTAATTCCCTAGTCGAATCCTCCAAGGGTCCAATTATCACATTCACTCCACTCTTCACTTTTAGGTATTTAAGATGCTTTTGCAGTACTTCTTTAAATGTTGTGCGTGTTTTCTTTCATAATTTACCTTTGATGTTTTTGTTACTTTTCAGTAACCCATTGTTGATCATTACAAGTTTCCCAATCCTCCCGTCTGCCACAGGCCTTTGCAATATGATATGCATTAGCTTTTCTTTTCATGCTATCTTTAGCTTCCTTGCTTAGCCATGGATATTTCTCCCCCTCTTACAGTCTGTATTCCTCATGGGAATGTATTTTAGTTGGGAGGAATTAATTGTCCCCGTGAGCATTTGCCACTGATCATCAGTATTGTTAATACTGTAACTAAATAGTTTATTTTCAGTAATCGGGTTATTATATCACACAAGGAGTCCATTCAGCAACTCAAGTCCATGCTAACTCTCTGTAGAGCAATCCAGTCAGTCCCATTCCCCCTTAAGTTCATAAGATATAGGAGCATAATTAGGCTATTTGGCCCATCGAGTCCACTCCGCCATTCAATCATGGCTGATATGTTCCTCATCCCGTCTGTATCCCTGTTCCCCTGCCAGTCTATTTTGACTGCCCATCTAATTTCATTTTGAAATATTGAATGTATCAAAATGCACCGCCCTCATAGCCAAAAAATTGATATTCAAGAATGTTCACTGTCGAAATAATGTTCTATCTCATAGCCTTGCTGTACTTCTATTTATTAAACTGGTCCCCGATGTTACATACATTTTACTTCGCTAAGTATATTTAGGTATTTAGACTCGCAGCCTGCATGAAGATATCTCAGTGCTGGAGAAGAAGCAGTGAGCATGGATTTGTTGATCAGCATGAATCAACACCTTCAGGAGAATTGGAAGGGTGTATTATACATACAGCAGAGTGAGGATACAGGGATAGGGTGTGGGATGGAGATGTACAGATCGAGAGGAACGAGAAAGGAAGAAATGTTCCACAGAAACTAGAATTGTCTATTCTGAATTTCTGTTTGAT
Source organism: Mustelus asterias (assembly GCF_964213995.1). Classification (NCBI taxonomy): domain Eukaryota; kingdom Metazoa; phylum Chordata; class Chondrichthyes; order Carcharhiniformes; family Triakidae; genus Mustelus; species Mustelus asterias. The sequence goes on from NW_027590136.1 coordinate 1,018,154, forward strand.
ACTGACAGTGATGACTTTTGTAAACTCATTTTACAGGAAGTTATAAGGGGAAGATTTGCTGCCAGCAATCTCAAAACATGTTAAGGCTTAATAGAGTCACTCAAATGATCAGAACCTGAATATCATCAGACTTTGAGTCGAGAAGAAGAAATATTTATCTGTTTTTTCTGTCACATCAGTGTGACTGGAAAGGCACCAAGGAACACAGAGCTGAGTGAGAGTGTCCAGTACACTGACTGTCAAAAGACCAGTTACACAGACTGCAAAAATATCACATCATTTACAGCGGGGACAGACAGTGCACATGCTCTATGTGTGGATGAGGATTTAACTGATTGTTAAACCTGGAAAGACACAAGGACATCCACACCATGGAGAAACCGGGGAAAGATGAGGATTGTGGTAAGGAATTCCATATCCCGTCTGCACTGCAAACTCATCAACATATTCACACTGGGGACAGACTGTTCCCCTGCATCAAGCGTGGGGAAGGAGACTGCTCCCCATCTGCCCTGAAGATTCATCAATGCAGCCACACTGGGGAGAGGCCCTTCATCTGCTCCGAGTGTGGGAAGGGTTTTCTCCAGGCAGCCGACCTGTGGAATCACCAAGCAGTTCACAGTAGGGAGAGGCTGTACACCTGCTCTGATTGTGGGAAGGGATTCACTCAGTTATCCCACCTGCTGACACACCAGCAAGTTCACACTGGGGAAAAACCGTTCAACTGCTCTGAGTGTGGGAAGCAATTCAATCATTCATCTGAACTTTTGAATCACCAACAAATCCACACCGGAGAGCGACCATTCACCTGCTCCGACTGTGGAAAGGGTTTCACTCAGTCATCTCACCTGCAGATACACCAGCGAGCCCACACTAAGGAGATGCCTTTCAACTGCTCTGAGTGCAGGAAGTGTTTTATTCAGTTATCACACCTAGTGACTCACCAGGGAGTCCACAGGAGGGAGAGGCCGTTCCCCTGCTCCGAGTGTGGGAAGCGTTTTATTCAGTTATCACACCTAGTGACACACCAAGGAACCCACACAAGGGAGAGGCCATTCAGCTGCCCCGAATGTGGGAAACGTTTTATCCAATCGTCACACCTAATGTCACACCAGGGAGTTCACAGCAGGGAGAGGCCATTCGTCTGCTCCGAGTGTGGGAGGCGTTTTATTCAATCATCCCACCTAGTGTCACACCAGGAGGTTCACACCAGGGAGAGGCCATTCACCTGTTCCGAGTGTGGCAGGGGATTCATTCAGTTATCCGACCTGCAGAATCACCAGCAAGTTCACACCGGGGAGAGGCCGTTCACCTGCTCTGAGTGTGGGAAGGGATTCACTCGTTCAGCTAACCTGCAGGCACACCGACGTGTTCACACCAGGGAGAGACCATTCACCTGCTCTGAGTGTGGGAAAGGATTCGCTCTTTCATCTTATCTGCAGAGTCACCAGCAAGTTCACACCGGAGAGAGGCCGTTTATCTGCTCTGAGTGTGGAAAGGGATTCATGCAGTCATCCCACCTGCTGACACACCAGCGAGTTCACAAGGATTCACAAAGGGATTCACTCAGTCATCCCACCTGCTGAGACACCAGTAAGTTCACAAGTGATGACAGGGGTTGGATTCTGCTGTTATTGCTGCTGTTAATCACATCCAGGACTGAACTATGTTCATTCTGACAATTGGTGAAGTGGGAGTGTTGGAGGGTTTCTTTCTGCTGGACTGGCCGGTCTCACAACTTTGTTTTCAGTGGACTGATGCTCTTTGAGTTTGGGAGAGCACATTTCCACTGAAATGATCCACAAAAAAAAAGCTGATGAATGTGCCAACTCGACACAGCCACCCAAGGCCGGAATCAAACCTGGGTCCCTGGGGCTGTGAGCCAACTGGTCTAACCACTGTGCCACCATATCATGGACCCCGAGCAAAACTGGAATCAATGGATATCAAGGGGCAAACTCTCTGCTGGTTGGACTTATACCTGGCAATTAGGAAGATGGTTGTGGTTGTGGAGGGTCAGTCATCTCAGCTCCAGGACATCAATGCAGGGATCTCTCAGGGTAGTGTCCGAGGCCCAACCATCTTCAGCTGCTTCATCAATAACCTTCCCTCCGTCATAAGGTCAGAAGTGGGGATGTCCGCCAATGAATACACAATGTTCAGCACCATTTGTGATTCCTCAGATACTGAAGCAGTCCATGTCCAAATACAACAATATCCAGGCTTGGGCTGACAAGTGGCAAGTAACATTCATGCCACATAAGTCCGAGGCAATGACCATCTCTAACAGGAGAAGATCTAACCATCACCCCTTGAGATTCAAGGGCATTACCATCACTGAATCCCCCTTCCACTATCAACATCCTGGGGGGTTACATTGACCAGAAACCCATAGATACTGTGGCTACCAGAGCAGGTCAGAGACTGGCAGCCCTGAGGAGAGTAACTCACCTTCTGACTCCCCCACCCAAAGCCCGTCCACCATCTACATGACACAAGTCAGGAATGTGATGGAATACTCTCCACTTGCCTGAATGAGTGCAGCTCCCAACAACACTCAAGAAGCTCAAAACCATCCAGGACAAAGCAGCCCCACTTGATCAACACACTAACCACAAACATTCACTCCCTCTACCACCGACGGACAGTAGCAACAGTGTGTACCATCTACAAAATGCACTGCAGGAACTCACCAAGACTCCTTAGGCAGCATCTTACAGACCCAGAAACATTACCATCTAGAAGGACAAGAGCAGCAGATACATGAGAATATCACCACCTGGAAGTTCCTCTCTAAGTCACTCATGTCAGGAAAACAGAGATAGTTTTAAGTGATCTATGTTTCTATTGTTAAATATTAGAAATAAAGTATAGATTTAAGTAAGTTTGATTTAGTGTTTCTGTGTAGGAAGAGGAGAACTTTGGTTGGATTAATGTTGAACAAAGGTGTTTGCATGTGTGGGGGATAGGTTTCAATTGAAATTGTATTCCTGTTGTGCTGAGAGAGTTTATGGCGTGAAAAATAAACGTGAAGTTGGAGAAGTAATGCATTGTTGCATAGCAACCAGGGGCACCTTTAGGGTGAGAAGGTTTTTGAGTGTAGTATTAGTTGAATTTATAGTCTTTGGTCGTGACTTTTAAGGGGCGTCTTGACAAATACATGAATAGGATGGGAATAGAGGGATATGGTCCCTGGAAGGGTAGGGGGTTTTAGTTCAGTCGGGCAGCATGGCCGGTGCAGGCTTGGAGGGCTGAAGGGCCTGTTCCTGTGCTGTAATTTTCTTTGTTCTTTGTTCTATAGCAGTTGGGGTGAGGAAACGAGAGAGTGAGCAGCTCTCAGCTCTACTAGAAGCAGGAAAGCCATACAATGGAGTAGTGTGCGAAAGCAAGCTCCAGAGGAACTAAAGGACAGTTAGTTTGAGAAACCCGGGAATGGAAAAGAAGCTCCAGGAATATTGAAGAAAAAAAGGAACAGCATTGTCTTTTGAACAGGATACTATTCATGGAAGTTAAACTCAGACCTGGGAAGAAAAGAACTGATGAGGTTGGTGACAGACAAGCCGCATATCTGAATAGTGGGAAGGTTTGATGTCCTTAAATCCAGATTTTGAAGCAATTGTATTCTGTTACGGACTGATGATCTGAGTTTATGCAGAATTTTGGAAGCATGTTGCAATTCAAGGCAAAGGAATTCTGAGAGTTAAAAACCTAGAGGCAGCTTCTTGCTAAAAGAGTGGAGAGAAAGGCTTGTTTGAAAGGATAATTGGAAGACCTGGAAGTGGATCTTTGTTGAAAGCAATGGAGAGAAACTTGGTTTGGAAGGAGATATTAACACGTGTCTTTCTGAGAGCGGAGTTTGAAAACACTCGAGACAATCATCTGGGGGGGAAATTTGAGGAGAAATCCACAGAGGATCGATTGAGTTGCATCTGCCACTTGGTTTCAGAGTGGGGGTTGTCTGATCACAGCTAACCTGTGGGTTTAAAGGAACCATGTGTTTACTGAGAACATTATAGCATAAGGAATTTTAAATCTATGTTATCCTTGAAATCTGGATACATTTGTGAAGGTAAGTGTGAGTCAAGGAGTATTTTGTTATCGTCAAACTCTTCGTGTTTAATAAATATTTTATTAAAAGCTAATTGGCAGTCCTGAGATTCTGTTCCTTTATGTTTTCTACAAAAAGTAAAAGTTGCAGTCTTTTGAGCCAGTGTTCCATCCTGGAATCGTCCTGTCCAATTATAACATCAACTGGGATCGTAACACTCACATCTTGACTTCAAAATATATCGCTGTTCCTTCGCTGTCACTGGACCAGAATCCTGGAGCTTCCTCCCAAACAAGTGTGGGTGTCCCTACACCACAGGGATTGCTGTGGTTCTAGAAGGCAGCTCAACACCACCTTCTCAAGGCCATTTAGAAATGGGCAATAAATGCTGACCTAGCCAGTGAGGTCCACCTTTTATTATTCAGGGCAGACTGTGGGCTTTGACCTCTGTAAACGAATAAAAAATAAGGTAATACCTGTTTTTAGCCCATTGAATTGGATTTCAATGACAGCATTGTCTTCTCCCTTGTTCTTATGTCCTGGGCCTATTACACGGTTATACTTGAAGGAATAGAGCCAGCCTGACTCCACTGTGTTATCTCTGACACTGTTATCATTCCCCAAGCTGCTACAGACAAGTTCATTAGCTCAAACAAACGCATCTTTCTCACAGTGTGAGGCCAGTTCCCTGCACAATTTAATTCATTTTGCAGACATTGCTAATTCCAGCAAGGCTGCAACTTGACTACATTGACCAGTATGCTTTGCACATTGAACCCACAATGCAGTTCTTCAGATATGCTCAGTCTGGGTTCTTCTATCACCCTCGATATTCCCTGTTACCACCATGAGAGACTTGACACAGAGCATTACACCACAACCCGTCTACACTGATTAATATAAAATAAATAAAGTTACAAACTGACTGTACATTAAAAAGGTCCATAATACATTGGTTTCCAATAGAGCCATTGTAATAAAAGCCAGTTCAGTTATGCTGAAGCTTTATGAAGCACTGTTTAAACCACAATGGGAATATTGTGTTCATATCCAGACAGCACGCTTTAGGAATGATGGGATGGTCCTTGAGAAGGTGCGGAGGTTCACCAGAATGGTTCCAGCAATGAAGGATTTTAACTCCAAGGTCAGGTTCGAGAAGTTGGAGTTATTCTCCCTGGAATGAAGGAGGCTAAGGGAAGATCTGATAGAGGTGAGCACTATTATGACAGGTTTAGATCAAGTGGATACAGAAATTGGCCACGATTGACAGAGACTGCTGGAGGCAAGGCTATTGGTTAATATAACTTTTTATTGCACCTTCTTCTAAATATGTACAGCACAAGGCTCAGCAGACAACCATCTCTCAGCAAACTCTTATCATCTGATCTTACATCACTGGGTAGAATATTTACAAATTTAACATTAACCCTTTACACTGCACCAAGTCTTCAGTCAGCCTCCTAACATCCCCTCAGTGCCAGTTGTCTGATTTATCAATTGATGTTTCTGAGATTCACCTTGGGACACTCTCCTACATTGAAGGTCTGATGTAAACAAAAGTTATTTTAAAAATTTCATTGTAACAAACTGAGGAAGTCAGGATTAAAACAATATCTGGGTAAATGGAGTTAGGTTACAGATCAGCCATGACCTCAGTGAATGAGAGAACAGGCTTGAGGGATAAATGACCTCCTCCTGTTCCTGGTAAACTTGGACTCAGACACCAGCTGATGAATGGAAAGTGATGGGAGACCTGGGGAGAAGAGACTTCATCAGAAACCAGCACTGGAGCAGAGTTAGAGAGTGGGAGAATCCTGGGGAGAAACTACACAGGAACTGGAGCAGGTTGTTCAGCCCTTCCAGTCTGCTCTGTCATTCAGTTAGACCCTGGCTGGTCAATTAGTTTATCATCAAGATTTATTTGATTCTATTCTGTAGATTAAGCTGCAGCTCAGTTTTTTGGGAAATTAACATCAGCAGAAACAAACTCCAACTATCACAATGGGAACATGTGAATTAGGAGCAGGAGAAGGCCACTCGGCCCCTCGAGCCTGCTCCACCATTCAATAGGATCCCGGCTGATGTGATTGTAGCTTCAACTCCACTTTCCTTCTTACCCCTCACACCCTTTGACTCTCTTGTCAATCAAGAATCTATTAAATTCAGACTTCAGAATATTCAGTGAGCCAGCCTCCACCACTCTCTGTGGAAGAGAATTCCACACTGTAACAACCCTCTGAGAGAAAAGGTTTCTCCTCATCCCAGTCTTAAATGGGAGACCCCTTATTTTTAAACTGTGCCTCTAGTTCTCCTCTCTCGACAATCAACATCCACTCTGTCAAGTCCCCTCTGAATTTTATGTTTCAATCAGATCCTCTCTCATTCTTCTAAACCCCAATAGATACAGGCCGAACATGTCCAACTTTTCCTCGTATGATAACTCCCTCATCCCAGGAATCAGTCAAGTAAACCTTCTCTGAACTACTTCTCACACAAGTCCTTTCTTAAGTAAGGAGACCAAAACTGTACACCATGCTCTAGATGTGGTCTCACCAATACCCTGAACAAATATAGCAAAACATCCCTGCAATAAACAACAATTCATTTACCTTTCTAATCATTTGCTGTGTCCACACACTAACGTTTCCTGATTACAGTACCAGGACACCCAGATCCCTCTGTACCTCAAAGTTCTGCAATCGCTCGCTTTAAATAATCAACTGCTTTTCCATCCTTCCTGTCCAAATGGACAAGTTCACATTATCCAAAAATCTTGTTCCAGCTGCCAACCTTTTACCCACTCACTGACCCTATCTATATTACTTTACAGGCTTGTTATGGTCATTCACATCTCACTTTCCTACCTACCTTTGTGTTATCAACAAATTTTGATCCTGTCATCCACATCATGAAAATAGTTTGTCAATAGTTGAGGGCCCAGCACTGGTCCCTGTGGCACTCCACAGGCTACATTTTGCCATCCCAAAAATGACTCATTTCTCCCTCCTGTTTCCTATTAGCTCATCAATCCTCTATCCATGCTAATATAAAGAATCAAAGTGGATGGGATGCTAATATGTTATGCCTTATGCTACAAATTCTTATTTAGTGTGGTGAACTTTGATGTGGCACCTTGTCAAATGCCTTCTGGAAATCTAAATACACCACATCCACAGGTTCCACTTTATCCACATTGCTTGTTACTTCCTCAAAGAAATCCAATAAATCAATTAACATGATTTCCCTTGCACAAAACCATGTTGACTCTGCCTGATTGCACAGAGATTATCTGTGTCCCACCCCAGTCTCCTTAATAACAGAATGAACATGATTCAGTCCTGCATGGGATTACTTATTTACTAATTACTTAAATAATAGATAGATAAATAAATGAACATGATTCAGTCCTGCATGGGATTACTTATTAATTACTTCAATAACAGATAGATAAATAAATAAATGAACATGATTCAGTCCTGCATGGGGTGAGCAGCAACAGCAGAATCCAACCCCTGCAGTGACTTGTGAACTTGCTGGTGTCTCAGTAGATTGGCTGACCAAGCAAATCTCTTCCCACATACGGAGCAGGTGAACGATCTCTCTCCTGTGTGAACCTGCTGGTGTCTCAGCAGGTGGGATGACTGAGTGAACCTTTTCCCACACATGGAGCAGGTGAATGATCTCTCTCCAGTGTGAATTTGCTGGTGTCTCAGCAGGTCCTTAGAGCTTTTAAAGCTTTTCTCACAGTCAGAACACTTAAAAGGTCTCTGATCAGTGTGGACTAGTTGATGTGCAATGAGCTGGGGTGGCTGAGTGAATCGTTTCCCACATGTGGAGCAAGTGAAGGGTTTCTCCCCAGTGTGAATCCGCTCGTGTATCAGGAGGTGAGGTGAATCAGTGAATCCCTTCCCACACACACAGCAAATGAATGGTTTCTCCCCGGTGTGAACTCGCTGGTGTCTCAGACGGCGGGATGAATGGGTGAATCCCATCCCACACACCGAGCAGGTGAACGGTTTCTCCCCAGTGTGAACTCGCTGGTGTGTCACCAAATCCTGTTTACTTTTAAAGCTCTTCTCACAGTCAGAACACTGAAATGGTCTCTTATCAGAGTGAACTCGCTGGTGTGTTTGCAGCTGGGATAAACGTCCGAATCTCCTCTCACACACGGAGCAGGTGAATGGCTTCTCCCCAGTGTGAGTGCGCTGATGGACTTGTAAATCATATTTACTTTTAAATCTCTTCTCACAGTCAGAACATTGAAATGGTCTCTGATCAGTGTGAACAAGTTGGTGTGTCAGAAGGTGGGATGACTGAGTGAATCCCTTCCCACACACTGAGCAGGTGAACGGTCTCACCGCCATGTGAGTGCGCTGGTGTCTCAGGAGGTCCTTTGTGCTTTTAAAGCTTTTCTCACAATCAGAACACTGAAACAGTCTCTGATCGGAGTGAACCTGCCGGTGAATCAGGAGGCTTGATAAAGCATGACATCCCCTCCCACATTCGAGGCAGGTGAATGGCCTCTCTCCAGTGTGAACACGCCGGTGTGTATAGAGGCTGGATGAGTAAGCAAATCCTTTCCCACACTCAGAGCAGGTGAACGGCCTCTCTCCAGTGTGAACACGCCGGTGTGTATAGAGGCTGGATGAGTAAGCAAATCCTTTCCCACACTCAGAGCAGGTGAACGGCCTCTCTCCAGTGTGAATGCGACGATGAATATCCAATTCGGACGGGTAATTGAATCCCCTCCCACAGTCCCCACATTTCAATGGTTTCTCTGTGGAGCGGGTGTCCTCGTGTGACTCCAGGTTGGATGATGAGTTGATGCCTTGTTTACACAGAATGTGTGTTGGGTCACAAATCACTGAGAATTATGTGGGTTTTTTCCAGCCTGTTTAACGCTCTTTCCACATTCATCACAATGGAAACTCTCAGGTGTGTGTCTTGGCACTTTTTCAGTCACACTGATGTTTGAAATCTTCACCCACAAACAGAACAAACTTTTCTTCTTCTGAAGACAAAGTCTGATGATATTCAGTTTCCGATGAATTAAATCACTGAAACAGAGCTTGATTTGAAGTTTGTTTTGAGTTTCACATCTGTAAATCCTGCTTCATAATACCCTGCAAAAACAGTTTACAAATACCATCACTGTCAGTGCAGGATAGAAATTCTGAACAGACAATTCATGGTTTCTCTGGAACATATTTTCCTCTCTTGTTCCCCCAAATCTGTAAATCCCCGTCCCACACACTCTCCCTCCTCCCCTGGGCTGAAATCCAAACCCATCTCACCATCTCCACCATTTCTTCCCTCCACTCCCAGTTTTCTCCCTCCCTCTCCTCTGTCTGGGTTCAGTTCTTGATGTGGAAATCTCACCAACTGTCCTGGCTGGAGACAATACACACCTCTTTAACCTGTGCTTAACCCTCTCTCCACTCACATTGTCTGTACCTTTAAGACTTGATTACCTGTAAAGACTCGCATTCCAACCATTATCTTGTAAATTGAGTTTGTGTCAATATATATGCCCCGTTTATGAACACAAGTCCTACTCACCTGATGAAGGAGCAGTGATCCGAAAGCAAGTGGCTTTTGCTACCAAATAAACCTGTTGGTCTTTAACCTGGTGTTGTGAGACTTCTTATTGGGTTCAGTTCTCCAGCTCCTGTCTGCAGACTGACAATAAAACCAATGGGTCTTACTGGGGGTGTTGGGGCCTCCAGCGGGTGTTTGTGAATCCTCCCCGCCCACCTCCCAGGGTTTCCTTCCTTCCCAGAGATCAGAGTCCTCATTGATTTGAGGCCAAAGTGAAACCTCTTATTTATTGTCCCCCTCCCCCATCCTCTGATGTGAACCATCCTCCAGTGGCTGAGCCAGGATGGGGCCGTTAACCTGGGCCTGTTCCCGGGAGGGAGGGAGGGAGAAGCCCCGCAGCTGCAAACCAGGGAGCTGACAATGATTCTGAAGGGTTTGCGGATCCACAAAGTGTTTCCAAATCCTCCCAGCCACCGCCTAACGCTGACTCCGCTTCTCCGGGACAAACAAGCGCCAAGGACAGCAATGACACTGCGCATGCTCCACATCACAATGCCCGGGGGCTGATTGACGCCAGCTCCGGACCAATAGGAAGAGGGGGCGGGGCTGGAGGACCGAGCGGGAGCGGCTGGTCCTCCAACCAATCGGAGTGAATGAGGGGCGGGACCTGAAGCATGCGCAGTGCGGGTAATGGCGTCGGAAGGACGGTTTTGACTCGGAAGCGAGATCAATACGAGGTAGAGGGCGGCGTGCGGGGAATGATAAATGTGGCGGGTGGGTGGAGAGGCTTCGTAAACATGTTGTTCAAACCCAGACCCCGGAAATGAACTTCCCGGTCCCCCCCTTTGTACCAAATGGAGCGGCAGCTTGTAGTGTTAGACCCGGGCTGACTGCCGCCATTGAGGCTGCATGTGGGAGGCCGGCAGGGATTGTGATTGGAGAGGGAAGCCCTGACGTCACAATGGAGGGTGAGGGTGTGACGTCACAATGGAATGGGTGAGGATGTGACGTCACAATGGAATGGGTGAGGGTGTGACGTCACAATGGAATGTGATCGGAGAGCGAAGTTTCACTCTGAAGCCCATTGGACAACTTGCGCATTGTGACGCTACGATAGAACCCTGCCTGAATCAGCCAATAGGAATCACTGTGCTCCGCGGTGATGTCTCCGGGTTCCAGTGAGCAGGCCCGGGCGCGCGGACCCGGGAGCCCCGCCCCCACCCATTGTTCCCCTCCCCCTGCACCACATCGAGCCAAGGTTTCCAGGCAACCGGCTGACGGCTCCGGCCAGAGCGAGAAGCCGCTCGGTGATCTCCCCCTCCCCCCGGCAGGGGACTGCAAAATGTGCGAGGGAGAGGGAAGCTGTGCATATGCGGGGGAGAACCCACCCTCTGAATGAGAGAGGAAAGAATGTTCCATAGAAATTGTCTGTTCTGAATTTCTATCCTGTACTGACACTGATGACTTTTGTAAACTCATTTTACAGGATATTGAAAGAGGAATCACAGGCTGAAATCTCAAACATCACGTCTCGATCTGACAGAGTCATATTCCTTGGGAGCTGAATATCATCGGACTTTGAATCCAGAAGGAGAAATGATTGTCCAGTCTGTCGATTTGAAAAGATTTGGAATGTCAGTGTGAGTGAAAAAGCATCAACACACTGCTACACTTGAGTGAGAGTGTTCCAATGCACTGACTAAAGAGCTTTAACCAGTTACACAGCCTGAATAAATATCGCAACGTTCACAGCGGGTCGAGACTGTAATCTTGTTCTGTGTGTGGACGAAGTTTCAACTAATTGTCCACCCAAGAGAGAGGTAAGGACACCTGCACCATGGAGAAACCATGGAAATGTGTGGACTGTGGGAAGGGATACAGAGCGCCATCTCAGCTGGAAGCTCATCGGCGCAGCCACACTGGGGAGAGACCATTCACCTGCTCTCTGTGTGGGAAGGGATTCGCTTGTTCATCCGACCTGCAGAGACACCAGCGTGTTCACACTGGGCAGAAACCATTCACCTGCTCTCAATGTGGGAAGGGATTCACTCAGTCATCCCACCTGCAGAGACACCAGCGAGATCACACTGGAGAGAGGCCGTTCACCTGCTCTCAGTGTGGGAAGGGATTCACTCGGTTATCCCACCTGCAGACACACCAGCGAGTTCACACTGGGGAGAGGTCGTTCACCTGCTCTCAGTGTGGGGAGGGATTCACTCAGTTATCCATCTTGCTGACACACCAGCGAGTTCACACTGGGGAGAGGCCGTTCACCTGCTCTCAGTGTGGGAAGGGATTCATTCAGTTATCCAACCTGAGGAGACATCAGCGAGTTCACACTGGGGAGAAACCATTCACCTGTTCTCAGTGTGGAAAGGGATTCACTCGGTCATCCAACCTGCAGACACACCAGCAAGTTCACACTGGGGAGAGGCCATTCACCTGCCCTCACTGTGGGACGGGTTTCAGTGTTTCATCCCGGCTGCTGAGACACCAGCAAGTTCACGAGTGATTCCAGGGGTTGGATTCTGCTGTCATTGTTTCTGCTGTCAGTTGCATCCAGGACTGCATTTTGTTCATTCTCACAGTTGGTCAATGGGAAGGGTCAGAGGGTTTCTTTGTGCTGGACTCAGCCTACAGTGGGCTGATGCTCTTTGAGTCTTTTTGCAAATACCTGGTTTCAAATGTCACAAAGATCACAGAGTGACAGGGTGTTAGGAAGTTTCGAGATATTTAGTCAGAAGAAAACAGAGGTTGGCAGTGCAAAGGTACATTTCTGAATGGAGGGCTGTGACAAGTGACATTCCTCAGGGATCAGTGCTGGGACTTTTGCTGTTTGTAATATATATAAATGATTTGGAGGAAAATGTAACTGGTTTGATTGGTAAGTTTGTGGACGACACAAAGGTTGGTGGAATTGCGGAAAGCGATGGGGACTGGCAGAGGATACAGCAGGATATAGATCAGTTGGAGACTTGGGCGGAGAGATGGCAGATGAAGTTTAATTCAGACAAATGTGAGGTAATGCATTTTGGAAGGTCTAATACAGATGGGAAATATACAGTAAATGGCAGAACCCTTAAGAGTATTGATAGGCAGAGGGATCTGGGTGTACAGGTACACAGGTCATTGAAAGTGGCAATGCAGGTGGAGAAGATAATCAAGAAGGCATACGGCATGCTTGCCTTCATCAGCCGGGGCATTGAGTTTAAAAATTGGCAAGTCATGTTGCAGCTTTATAGAACCTTAGTTAGACTGCACTTGGAATCTCGTGTTCAATTCTGGTCACCACACTACCAGAAGGATGTGGAGGCTTTGGAGAGGGTACGGAAAATATTTATCAGGATATTGCCTGGTGTGGAGGGCATTAGCTATGAGGAGAGGTTGGAGAAACTTGGTTTGTTCTCACTGGAGCGACGGAGGTTGAGGGGGGGGGCGACCTGATAGAAGTCTACAAGATTATGAAGGGCATGGACAGAGTGGATAATCAGAAGCTTTTTCCCAGGGTGGAAGAGTCAATTACTGGGGGCATAGGTTCAAGGTGTGAGGGGTGCCCCTTGCACCTTGAACCTATGCCCCCCTAGTCATTGACTCTTCAACCCTAGGAACAAGCATCTGACTATCCACTCTGTCCATGCCCCTCATAATCTTGTGGACTTCTACCTTATCTAAACCTGTCAGAATCTTGTCCACCTCTATCAAATCTCCCCTCAACCTCCTTTGCTCCAAGGGGAACAACCCCAGCCTGACATTGACAATAAAGAACAAACTAACAGAAAATGTTACTGTCTGACATCAAATAGGAATGTTTAATTTCTGTTTTAAAGATATTGTGAATATATTGTCCTGGACAATAAAGGAATTGGAATAACTCACCTTGGGTGTGGTTGAATGGAATATATCAATCTGGAATCCACCTACAGTCTAGTGAAAGTCTGGAATATGTAGCTGGAAATCCCTCCCTAACAGAACTGTGGGTGTACTTACACCTCAGGCATTGCAGCAGTTCAAGAAGGCACCCTTGGGGTTGGGTTTGACCATGGCCAAGGCAGCTACATACAGCCACATATTCTGTTATAATTGAAGGACTGCAGATTGAATGTGAAGCATTGTGGGACTGGACTATCTTGACCACATTCCTGAGACTGCCCGGAAACAAGTGCCTATTTTACTTTATAATTGAGGTTTTCTGGGAATAAGTTAAATGCGGAAATATTAAGCATAGCCAGGAGGAATTTGGAATAACTGAGAATTTTATCCCCAGATAAAGAACAAAGATTTTGCTGGTGTTTGGGTGTAACGTGTTTGGGATTTTAAATCAACAAAGATGTTGCCTCTAACATCAGTCTTTGTAAGTTGGCTTAAAAAAGGTTCAGTTATAATGACGGATCTTGGATCTTATTTTAATCAAGGAGTTGTGAGCTTGTAGTGCTCTGTCGCTTTAAGAAGCTATAGCTGCGAGAGAGAATGCTGAGGATTCATTGTTTGAAATTTACGAGCTGTGAGAATCTGTGTGTTTTGTTTGTTTTATGTGGATGTTTGTAGATATGTTTTATCATTGTTTTGGGCTACATTTGTTTAGGTTTATCTTTCTGGAGAATTAACCTTACCTTGAGTCTTTAAAGGCATTTTTGGAAGTTTAAAAACAGGATCACAAGAACGCTTAAGGAATTCATTTTGGTTATTGTTGTTGTAAATCACATGCTAAGTTTCTCTGTTTGTGTGTGGATGATATTTGTGGGTTGAACGCTTCAAGCTTTGAGGTTTTTTGTCTGTGATTTAAATCAAACAGATTTTTAAAAAAGGAAGTGTGATTAATAAAACTTTTTTTGTTCAGAAGTTATGAACCTGGAGCCATATGTACTGACCAGAGACAGGATTCCAGGATAGTTTACTAAACATGTGGGAATTTTAATCCGGATACAATTCACCCATGTGAGAATGAGAGTTTTAATTTGTAATGGTTATTTAAAATTTGACACATGTGAAATGATTCTGACCAATCCTGTGTTGGATTGATCTTGGGTTAAACTTCCCGTCAGGTCCAAAGATTTATTCCTGACGCAAGTAACACAATGAAAAGGAAAATTTTGGAATTGGATACTGAAGAAAAGAGTTTAAAAAGAGAGAGTATTAAATAGAAATGTTCCCAGACCATGTGGTCATTCGATTAAAACAAAGGAAGAGTGCTGACGTCCATTTGAGAACTTTTAATCCACCCCATTTCTAACTAAGGGAGTCTATGGACAAAGAAAGCCCAAGAAAGACCCCCCCCAAGGGGGGTCTGGAAAGCATCATGATGGGGGCACCTGTCCATGAGATGATCACAAAGCCCCATAATGCCCAGATACTAATTTTATTGAACCTATAATGTATGTAATCTATCACCATTCTGATTGGATTGTGTCCAGCCGGGATGGGCTGAGTAACTGGATACGAATTGATGATATTCTTTGTTGGGTGGAGTTACACATGGTCAGCCCCTGTGGCTTCTCCCCGCTGGCGTAACTCAATAAACTGTTTGTCAATTGAATCAGGCACAACACACTGGGTACATTACCACTTCATCCTTGGGAGTGGCCTGATAGGCCGTGGTCCAGACTAAATGTGGCCTTTGGGGGGGCCTTTCATGAATCACATGTGTTTGGTCGTTGTAAATGTGCATTCAAAATGGTTGGAAGCACAGATCATGAGTAATATTCCAGCTCCTGTGACAATAGAGAAGCTCTGTCAAATTTTCACAAGCCCTGGGTTACCAGATTGGCTTGTTTCAGATAACGACACTCTGTTTACAAGTGAGGTGTTTCAGGAATTCCTGTAAAGGAATGGTCTACGCTGTGTGCGTACTGCACGGTAGCACAGTGGTTAGCACTGCTGCTTCACAGCTCCAGGGACCTGGGTTCGATTCCTGGCTTGGGTCACTGTCTGTGTGGAGTTTGCACATTCTCCTTGTGTCTGCGTGGGTTTCCTCCGGGTGCTCCGGTTTCCTCCCACAGTCCAAAGATGTGCGGGCTAGGTTGATTGGCCATGCTAAAAATTGCCCTTAGTGTCCTGAGATGCATAGGTGAGAGGGATTAGTTGGGTAAATATAGAGGGATATGGGGGTAGGGCCTGGGTGGGATTGTGGTCGGTGCAGACTCGATGGGCCGAATGGCCTCTTTCTGTACTGTCGGGTTTCTATTTCAACCACAAAGCTCCTGACAGACTTCCGTATTGTTAAAGACATTACTTTGTTGTATTTCTGTCCTGATGGGGGATTGAAATTTAGGGGGAGAAGTGTTACAGAGTGTTCTTCTCAACCTCTCTCCCTTTTGAGCACGTGCGGGCTTTGGGCGGGCTTTCAGTCTGCAAGTCCAGGCTGGTTCCAATGCTCCTGTTTCCTTTTGTTTACCAATGATTTTTAAACTTTGTTATTTATTTATATAAATAACATTCTGCTTTTAACAATGCATTTGACTACCTTATTTGTGGACTGAAGTTCCCAAATTGTAAAGCAGGAGATTAGTTAAATGGACAGCCTGAATTGAGAGACAATTAAAGAATAAATGATTCATTAATACAGATGTTAGAAAGGCGAGAATGTAAATTTGAA
This sequence comes from Mustelus asterias, assembly GCF_964213995.1. NCBI lineage: Eukaryota > Metazoa > Chordata > Chondrichthyes > Carcharhiniformes > Triakidae > Mustelus > Mustelus asterias. The sequence continues at coordinate 1,034,332 of NW_027590136.1, forward strand.
CACAAAAGCGTGGCGCTGTGGCACACTGGTTAGCTCTGCTGCCTCAGCGCCAGGGACCTGGGTTTGATTCCCGGCTTGGGAGACTCTGTGGACTTTGCATGTTGTTCCCGTGTCTGCCTGGTTTTCTTCCGGGTGCTCTGGTTTCCTCCCACAGTCCGAAAGATGTGCTGGTCAGGTGCATTGACCATGCTAAATTCTCCGTCAGTGTACCCGAACAGATGCCAGAGTGCGGTGACTCGGGGATTTTCCCAGGAACTTCATTTATTCGTGTCACAAGTCGGCTTACGTTAACATTGCAATGAAGTTACTGTGAAAATCCCCGAGTCACCACACTCAGGCGCCTGTTCGGGTACACGGAGGGAGAATTTAGCATGGCCAATGCACCTAACCAGCATGTCTTTCGGGCTGTGGGAGGAAAGCGGAGCACCCGGACGGAACCCACGCAGACACGGGGAGAATGTGCAGACTCTGCAGACTGTGACCCAAGCCGGGAGTCGAACCCAGGTCCCGGCGCTGTGAGGCAGCAGTGCTAACCACTGTGCCCCACAGAGAGGTGTTGGGAGCTGTTGATTTTACAAGTTATCCATGTTTTCGGAGCCATCACTTCATGTCCTGGTCTGAGAAGGATGGAGAAAGTCTGTTCATAAGATATAGGAGCAGAAATAGACCAGTCGGCCCATCGAGTCTGCTCCGTCATTCGATCATGGCTGATATGCTCCTCATCCCCATGTTCCTGCTTCTCCCGATAACATTTCATAAGTTCATATGTTCAATTGTTAAAGCTAAAGTTTCTCCTTTTACTGTTAATCGATACTTTCCTTTTTTATCTTTGACTTATTACATTTCTAATGGTTAATAAACTTACTGAATCACCGTTTAAAGTATTCTTTCTAGCCACATGGTTAAGTCACTGGAACCTGGTGTGATTTACAGTTATGGAGTTATTGTAAACAAGAGAACCTCATAAATCTTAGTTCAAATAAATCAAAGTTCTCACAAATGGAATGCTGTCCTTTATTCTGAGAGAAATTGAACACAGAAGTAGATATTATGCTTCAGTTATACAGGGCGTTGCTGAAACTGCATCTTGAACACCGGGTGCAGTTTTTGTCTCCAATTAAACAAAGGATCGTAGAATCCCTGCAGTACAGACAGAGGCCATTCTGCCCATTGAGTCTGTACCAAACAGCATCCCACCCAGGCCCTATTCCCATAACCCCACACATTTACCCTGCTAATCCCCCTCACACAAGGGTCAATTTTAGCATAGCCAATCAACCTAACCCGCACATCTTTGGACTGTGGGAGGAAACAGGAGCACCCGCAGGAAACCCACGCAGACACGGGGAGAATGTCCAAACTCCACACAGATAGTGAATCGGACCAGGGACCCAGGAATTGAACCTGGGTCCCTGGCGTTGTGAGGCAGCAGTGCTAACCACTGTGCCACCGTGCTGCCCCATTTTATAAATACCATGGAAGCAGTTCAGAGGAGGTTTACTAGATTGACTCCCATCCAGTAGTGTGAAATGTTAACTCTGTTTCTCTCTCCACAGATGCTGCCAGAGCTGCTGCGTTTTTCCAGTTCTTTCTGTATTTATTTTAGATCTACCTGTAGTGGGGGGAAAAACACTATTTACTATCAAGGATAAAATAAATGTCCTTCATCAGCTTTCGTGGATCATTTCAGTGGAAATGTGCTCTCCCAGGCTCAAAGAGCATCAGTCCACTGGAAGCAAAGTTGTGCGACCGGCCAGTCCAGCAGAAAGAAACCCTCCGACCCTCCCACTTCACCTACTGTCAGAATGAACATGGTTCAGTCCTGGATGTGATTAACAGCAGCAATAACAGCAGAATCCAACTCCTGTCATCACTTGTGAACTCGTTGGTGTCTGGATGACTGAGTGAATCCCTTCCCACACACACAGCAGGTGAACGGTCTCTCCCCAGTGTGAACTCGCTGGTGTTCCTGCAGGTTGGATGACGTTCTAAATCTCTTTGTGCAGTGAGAGCAGCTGAACGGTCTCTCCTCAGTGTGAATGCGCTGGTGGATCATCAGATCCCCAGAACGTTTGAAACTACTTCCACAGTCAGAGCATTTAAAGGGTCTCTCCTGGGTGTGAGTGAGATTGTGACTCAGCAGGCTGGATGAATGAGTGAATCCCTTCCCACACACACAGCAGGTGAACGGTCTCTCCCTGGTGTGAATTTGCTGGTGCTCCCGCAGGTGAGATAACGTTCTAAATGTCTTTGTGCAGTGAGAGCAGCTGAACGGTCTCTCCTCAGTGTGAATGCGCTGGTGGATCATCAGTTCCCGAGAGCTTTTGAAACCACTTCCACAGTCAGAGCATTTAAAGGGTTTCTCATTGCTGTGAGTGACTTTGTGTTTCGACAGGTTGGATAACTGCATAAATCCTTTCCCACACACCAAGCAGATGAATGGTCTCTCTCCAGTGTGAACGCGCTGGTGTCTCTGCAGATTGGGTAAATGAGTGAATCCGTTCCCACACTCAAAGCAGATGAACGCTCTTTCTCCAGTGTGAACCAGTCGATGTCGCTGCAGATGATATAACCGAGTGAATCCCTTCCCACACACAGAACAGGTGTACGGCTTCTCTCCAGTGTGAATACGTCGATGGGTTTGCAGCTCAGAGGGGGTTTTGCAACCCTTCCCACAGTCCCCACATTTCCACGGTTTCTCCATGTTGCAGGTGTCCTTGTGTTGCTCCAGGTTTGACCAGCAGTTGAAGTCTCACACAGAACAAGATTATAGTGCCCTGCTGTGATGGTGCAATATTGTTTACGGCTGTGTAACTGGGAGGCTCTTTCCACAGTCAATCCACGGGAAAATCTCAGTTGATTGTGTGTGTGTGTGTGTGTGTGTGTGTGTGTGTGTGTGTGTGTCAGTCCTGTTCCAGTCACACTGATGTTTAAAGACTGCTAAAGCAGGCAGAACAGAGAAACATTTCTCCTTCTGGGTTCAAAGGCCGATAGCATTCAGGTCCCGATGAATTGAGTGAGTTTGTCAGATGTTGACGTGATGTTTGATTCGAGATTTCTGTCTGTAAAATCCTCACCTTCTGATATCCTGTAAAAGGAGTTAACAAAATTCATCATTTCAATACAGGATAGAAATTCAGAACAGACAATTCTCGTTTCTATGGAACATTCTTTCCTCTCTGATTCCCCAAAAGCTGTAAATCTCCATCCCACACACTCTCCCTCCATTCTCCCTCTGCTGTATCTAATATTCACCCTCCCAATTCTCCTGAAGGTGCTGATTGAGGCTGATTGACAGATCCATGCTCACTGCTTCCTGTCCTGGACACACACAGCTGAAAATCTCAATGCAGGCTGCCAGACAGATAAATGTCCATATGACTGGACTAAAACTGTGTGGAATGTATGCACTGGATTCACTTCCTTTCCCTTCAGTTGCTGCAAGTCCCCAATTTCCAGCAGAATGAGAAAAGAAATGGAAAGGGGGAACATATTCTGTTAGTTTGTTCTTTATTGTCGATGTCAGGCTGGGGTTGTTTTCCTTGGAGCAAAGGAGGTTGAGGGGAGATTTGATAGAGGTGGACAAGATTCTGACAGGTTTAGATAAAGTGGACAAAGAAAAGCTGTTCCCATTAGCTGATGGGACAAGGACGAGGGGGGACACAGATTTCTTGTTTTGGGTCAGAGATGCAAGGGGAGGAGTGGGGGTGGGGTGGGGGGGGGGGGGGGATAGATGTGAGGAAGAATATTCTGATGCAGCGAATGGTAATGACCTGAAACTCGCTGCCTACGAGGGTGGAGGAAGTGGAGACAATAAACAATTAAAAAGGAAATTGGATGGGCATTTGGGATGTTCCAAACAGAACGAAGAACAAAGAGAATTACAACACAGAAACAAGTCCTTTGGCCCTCCAAGCCTGCAGCAACCATGCTGCCCGTCTGAACTAAAACCCCCGACCTTTCCGGGGACCATATCCCTCTATTCCTATGCTATTCATATATTTGTCAAGACACATCTTAAAAGTCACTATCGTATCTGCTTCCACTACCTTCCCCGGCAACGAGTTCCAGGCACCCACCACCCTCTGTGTAAAAAAACCTGCCTTGTACATCTCCTTTAAACCTTGCCCCTCGCTCCTTAAACCTTGCCCCTTGCACCTTAAACCTATGCCCCTCATAATTGACTCTTCCACCCTGGGAAAAAGCTTCTGATTATCCACTCTGTCCATGCCCCTCATAATCTTGTAGACTTCTATCAGGTCGCCCCCCCCTCAACCTCCGTCACTCCAGTGAGAACAAACCAAGTTTCTCCAACCTCTCCTCATAGCTAATGCCCTCCACACCAGGCAACATCCTGATAAATATTTTCCGTACCCTCTCCAAAGCCTCCACATCCTTCTGGTAGTGTGGTGACCGGAATTGAACACGAGATTCCAAGTGCGGCCTAACTAAGGTTCCATAAAGCTGCAACCTGACTTGCCAATTTTTAAACTCAATGCCCCGGCCGATGAAGGCAAGCATGCCGTATGCCTTCTTGATTATCTTCTCCATCTTCATTGCCACTTTCAATGGACCTGTGTACCTGTACACCCAGATCCCTCTGCCTATGAATACTCTTAAGGGTTCTGCCGATAACTGTATATTTCCCATCTGTATTAGACCTTCCAAAATGCATTACCTCACATTTGTCTGAATTAAACTCCATCTGCCATCTCTCTGCCCAAGTCTCCAACTGATCTATATCCTGCTGTATCCTCTGCCGGTCCCCATCGCTATCCACAATTCCACCAATCTTTGTGTCGTCCACAAACTTACCAATCAAACCAGTTACATTTTCCTCCAAATCATTTATATATATTACAAACAGCAAAAGTCCCAGCACTGATCCCTGAGGAATGTCACTTGTCACAGCCCTCCATTCAGAAATGTACCTTTGCAATGCCAACCTCTGTTTTCCTCTAAATATCTCTAAACTTCCTCACACCCTGTCACTCTGTGATCCTTGTCACATTTGAAACCAGGTATTCGCAAAAAGACTCAAAGAGCATCAGCCCACTGGAGGCTGAGACCAGCCAGTCCAGCACAAAGAAACCCTCTGACCCTTCCCATTGACCAACTGTGAGAATGAACAAAATACAGTCCTGGATGCAACTGAGAGCAGAAACAATAACAGCAGAATCCAACCCCTGGAATCACTTGTGAACTTGCTGGTGTCTCAGCAGCCGGGATGAAACGCTGAAACCCTTCCCACACTGAGAGCAGGTGTATGGCCTCTCCCCAGTGTGAACTCGCTGGTCTGCCTGCAGCTCGGATGGCTGAGTGAATCCCTTCCCACGCTGAGAGCAAGTGAACGGCCTCTCCCCAGTGTGAATTCGCTGGTGTGCCCGCAGGGTGGATAACTGAGTGAATCCCTTCCCACACTGAGGGCAGGTGTATGGCCTCTCCCCAGTGTAAACTCGCTGGTGTGTCTGCAGGCTGGATGACCGAGTGAATCCCTTCCCACACTGAGAGCAGGTGAACGGCCTCTCCCCAGTGTGAACTCGCTGGTGTGACTGCAGGTGGGATGACTGAGTGAATCCCTTCCCACATTGAGAGCAGGTGAATGGTCTCTCCCCAGTGTGAACTCGTTGGTGAATCCGTAAGCTGGAGAACTGATTAAATCCCATCTCACACCGAGAGCAGATGAACACCTTCTCCCCAGTGTGGCTGCGCCGATGAGCTTCCAGCAGACATGGGGCTCTGTATCCCTTCCCACAGTCCGCACATTTCCATGGTTTCTCCATGGTGCAGGTGTCTTTGCCTCTCTCTTGGGTGGACAATTAGTTGAAACTTCGTCCACACACAGAACAAGATTACAGTCTCTACCCGCTGTGAATGTTGTGATATTTGTTCAGACTGTGTAACTGGTTAAAGCTCTTTAGTCAGTGCATTGGAACACTCTCACTCGAGTGTGGCAGTGTGTTGATGCTTTTTCACTCACACTGACATTTCAAATCTTTTCAAATTGACAGACTGGACAATCATTTCTCCTTCTGGATTCAAAGTCCGATGATATTGAAGTCCCAAGGAATATGACTGTCACGTCTAGACGTGACGTTTGAGATTTCGGCCTGTGATTCCTCTTTCAATATCCTGTAAAATGAGTTTACAAAAGTCATCAGTGTCAGTCCAGGATAGAAATTCAGAACAGACAATTTCTATGGAACATTCTTTCCTCTCTCATTCCCCAAAAGCTGGAAATCTCCATCCCACACACTCTCTCCCCATTCTCAGCAGGTCTGGCAGCATCTGTATGAAGAGAAAAGAACTGATGTTTCAGAGCTTTGACAAAGGGTCATCGAGACAAGAAACATCAGCTCTTTTCTCTCCTTACAGATGCTGCCAGACCTGCTGAGATTTTCCAGCATTTTCTCTCTTGGTTTCAGATTCCAGCATCCGCAGTAATTTGCTTTTATAAGGCTGCAGATACCTCCTCCCAAGTAACATGCGTGTGCCCAAGACATCACCACTTGTTTCCCTTATTTCTTTAGCACCCATGGTGCTCTCCGCAGTAAACACAGAGGAGAAGTATTCATTAAAAATCTCACCCATCTCCTGTGGCTCCACACACAGATGGCCATACTGATTTTTAAGGGGATCTATTCTCTCTCTAGCCACCCTTTTACTCTTAATATAGCTATAGAACCTCTTGGAATTTTCTTTAATCTTACCTGCCAGATCCATATCATACCCTCTTTTTGTCCTCCTGATTTCCCTCCTCAGTATTTTCTTACACTTTTTATCAGAGTGATTCACTTGTCCCCGATTGCCTAAACCCAATGTCTGCTTCCTTCTTTTACCTGACCAGAGCCTCAATGTCCCTTGTCTGCCAGAGATCCCTAAATTTACCATTCTTTCCCTGCATCTTAACAGGAATATACTGCCCCTGGATTCTTGATATCACACTTTTAAAACCTCCCAATTGCCAGTCATTCCTTTCCCTTCAAACAAAACTCACCTAATCGACATCTGCTAGATCCTGCCTAATGCCCACAAAAGTGGCCCTGCTCCAGTTTAGGGCCTTGACCTGTGGACCTGTCCTATCTTTTTCCAGAACTATTTTGAAACTATTGGTGCTCCCAATAGTGCTCCCTGACTGACATTTCAGTCACTTGCTCCACCTCATTTCTTGACTGTCTAATAGAAAGTGAGTCCAGGAATTGATAATGAAAAATAAGGAGCTGGGAGATGAATTGAACAAGTATTTTGCCTCGGTGTTCACAATAGAGGATACAGTCAAAACTCAGAAACAGCTGGAAATCAGAAAACAGAAGTGTGGGATGAACTCTGAAAAAGCACAATTCCCAGGGAAGTGGTCCTCAGCAAACTGTTGGAGCTGTGGGCTGATGAGTCCTCGGGTCCTGCTGGGCTCCATTCTCGGGTCTTAACAGAGTGAGATAGTTGATGTGTTGTTCAATTTTCTAAAATTCCCCATCGGGAATTGGATAAAGGGAAACCGGTGGATGCGCTGTACTTAGATTTCCAGAAGACATTTGATGAGGTGCCACATCAAAGGTGATTGAACATAGAACAGTACAGCACAGAACAGGCCCTCTGGCCCACGATGTTGTGCCGAGCTTTATCTGAAACCAAGATCAAGCTATCCCACTCCCTATCATCCTGGTGTGCTCCATGTGCCTATCCAATAACCGCTTAAATGTTCCTAAAGTGTCTGACTCCACTATCACTGCAGGCAGTCCATTCCACACCCCAACCACTCTCTGTGTAAAGAACCTACCTCTGATATCCTTCCTATTTCTCCCACCATGAACCCTATAGTTATGCCCCCTTGTAATAGCTCCATCCACCCGAGGAAATAGTCTTTGAACGTTCACTATATCTATCCCCTTCATCATTTTATAAACCTCTATTAAGTCTCCCCTCAGCCTCCTCCGCTCCAGAGAGAACAGGCCTAGCTCACTCAACCTTTCCTCATAAGACCTACCCTCCAAACCAGGCAGCATCCTGGTAAATCTCCTCTGCACTCTTTCCAGCGCTTCCACATCCTTCTTATAGTGAGGTGACCAGAACTGCACACAATATTCCAAATGTGGTCTCACCAAGGTCCTGTACAGTTGCAGCATAACCCCACGGCTCTTAAACTCCAACCCCTTGTTAATAAAAACTCATACACTATAGGCCTTCTTCACAGCTCTATCCACTAGAGTGGCAACCTTCAGAGATCTGTGGATATGGACCCCAAGATCTCTCTGTTCCTCCACAGTCTTCAGAACCCTACCTTTGACCCTGTAATCCACATTTAAATTAGTCCTACCAAAATGAATCACCTCACATTTATCAGGGTTAAACTCCATTTGCCATTTTTCAGCCCAGCTTTGCATCCTATCTATGTCTCTTTGCAGCCTACAACAGCCCTCCACCTCATCCACTACTCCACCAATCTTGGTGTCATCAGCAAATTTACTGATCCACCCTTCAGACCCCTCCTCTAAGTCATTAATAAAAATCACAAAGGGCAGAAGACCAAGCACTGATCCCTGTGGCACTCCGCTAGCAACCTGCCTCCAATCCGAAAATTTTCCATCCACCACCACCCTCTGTCTTCGATCAGACAGCCAGTTACATATCCAATCGGCCAACTTTCCCTCTATCCCACACTCCTCACTTTCATCATAAGCCGACCATGGGGGACCTTATCAAACGCCTTACTAAAATCCATGTATATGACATCAACTGCCCTACCTTCATCAACACACTTAGTTACCTCCTCAAAAAATTCAATCAAATTTGTGAGGCACGACTTGCCCTTCACGAATCCGTGCTGACTATCCCGGATTAATCCGCATCTTTCCAAATGGTCGTAATTCCCATCCCTAAGGACCTTTTCCATCAATTTACCAACCACCGAAGTAAGACTAACCGGTCTATAATTACCAGGGTCATTTCTATTCCCTTTCTTAAACAGAGGAACAACATTCGCCACTCTCCAGTCCTCTGGCACCATCCCCGTGGACAGCGAGGACCTAAAGATCAAAGCCAAAGGCTCTGCAATCTCATCCTTTACCTCACAAAGAATCCTAGGATATATTGCATCAGGCCCAGGGGACTTATCGACCTTCAGTTTATTCAAAACTGCCAGGACATTCTCCCTCCGAACATCTATTTCCTCCAGCCTATTAGCCTGTAACACCTTCTCTTCCTCAAAAACATGGCCCCTCTCCTTGGTGAACACTGAAGAAAAGTATTCATTCATCACCTCGCCTATCTCCACTGACTCCATACACAAGTTCCCACCACTGTCCTTGACCGGCCCTAACCTCACCCTGGTCATTCTTTTATTCCTCACATAAGAGTAAAAAGCCTTGGGGTTTTCCTTGATCCGACCCGCCAAGGGTCCCCTCGTGTCCCCTCCTAGCTCTCCTAAGCCCCTTTTTCAGCTCATTCCTTGCTAACTTGTAACCCTCAATCGAGCCATCTGAACCTTGTTTCCTCATCCCGACATCAGCTTCCCTCTTCCTTTTCACAAGACATTCCACCTCTTTCGTGAACCATGGTTCCCTCACTCGGCCATTTCCTCCCTGCCTGACAGGGCCATACCTATCAAGGACACCCAGTATTTGTTCCTTGAAAAAGTTCCACTTTTCATTAGTTCCTTTCCCTGACAGTTTCTGTTCCCAACTTATGCCCCCTAATTCTTGCCTAATCGCATCATAATTACCTCTCCCCCAATTGTAAACCTTGCCCTGCCGTACGGCCCTATCCCTCTCCATTGCAATAACAAAAGACACCGAATTGTGGTCACTATCTCCAAAGTGCTCTCCCACAACCAAATCTAACACTTGGCCCGGTTCATTTCCCAGAACCAAATCCAATGTGGCCTCACCTCTTGTCGGCCTATCCACATATTGTGTCAGGAAACCCTCCTGCACACACTGCACAAAAACTGCCCCATCCGAACTATTTGACCTACAAAGGTTCCAATCAATATTTGGAAAGTTAAAGTCCCCCATGACAACTACCCTGTGACACCCACACATATCCATAATCTGCTTAGCAATTTCTTCCTCCACATCTCTATTACTATTTGGGGGCCTATAGTAAACTCCTAACAACGTGACCGCTCCTTTCCTATTTCTAACCTCAGCCCATATTACCTGAATGTGCAGATCCCCCTCGAGTGCCTTTCCGCAGCCGTTAAACTATCCTTGATTAACAATGCCACTCCTCCACCTCTTTTACCAGCTTCCCTACACTTAGTGAAACATTTATACCCCGGAACGTCCAACAACCATTCCTGTCCTTGTTCTACCCACGTCTCCGTAATGGCCACAACATCGTAGTCCCAAGTACCAATCCACGCCCCAAGTTCATCCACCTTGTTCCGGATGCTCCTTGCATTGAAGTAGACACACTTCAACCCACCTTCCTGTCTACCGGTACCCACCCTTGACCCTGATACCTTCCCCAATACCTCACCACCCTCACTGACCTCTGGACTACAACTCCTTTTCCCACTCCCCTGACAAATTAGTTTAAACCCCCCTGAAGAGCCTTATCAAATTTCCCTCCCAGGATATTGGTGCCCCTCTGGTTCAGGTGCACCCCGTCCTGTTTGTACAGGTCCCCACCTTCCCCAGAATGTGTTCCAATTATCCACGTATCTGAAACCCTCCCTCCTACACCATCCCTGCAACCACATGTTTAACTGCACTCTCTCCCTGTTCCTCAACTCGCTATCACGTGGCACCGGCAACGTACCAGAGATGGCCACATGTTTTGTCTTGGCTCTCAGCTTCCAGCCCAGCTCCCGAAATTCCTGCTTTAAATCCCCGTCCCTTCTCTTACCTATGTCGTTGGTACCAATGTGTACCACGACTTGTGACTGTTTCCCCTCCCCCTTAAGAATCCGGAAAACACGGTCCGAGACGTCACGGACCTTGGCATCCGGTAGGCAACATCCCATCCGTGAGTCTCTTTTGCTGCCACAGAACCTCCTATCTATCCCTCTAACTAACGAGTCCCCAATAACTAATGCCCTCCCGCTCTGCCCCTTACCCTCCCGAGCCACAGAGACGGACACAGTGCTGGAGATCCTCTCACTGCAGCTCACCACTGGTATGTCATCCCCCTCAACCGTATTCAAAGCGGAATACTTGTTGCTAAGGGGAACGACCACAGGGGATCCCTGCACGGACTGCTTCCTCCCAGCCCCTCTCACCGTCACCCATCTATTTTCATTCCTCGGAGTAACTGTATTCCTAAAGCTTCTGTCTCTGGCCACCTCTGCATCCCTAATGATCCTAAATTCATCCAACTCCAGCTCCAGTTCCCTAACACGGTTTTGGAGGAGCTGCAGATGGGTGCACCTCCCACAGGTGTAATCAGCAGGGACACTGTCGTCGTCCCTCACCTCAAACAAAGTGCAAGAGGAACATAGCACTGCCTGCACACCCATCCCCTCTAGATACCTTGCCAGTACCAGGTACAAACAGCAAAAATGAATTAAACTGACCCCTGCTCGCCCTTTCTGCCTAAACCCTGTGAGCCAAAGCCTTATAGCTCACACTCTGCTTCCCACTCACTCCACTGCCCGCTCCCGACGCTGCCCGCTGTATACTGCAGCCTACCTTTTATACTTCGTGCGCTTAAAAAACCCTTCCCAGACTCCTTAGCAGCCCACTTCCAGTTTTCACTTTAAACTTAAGAAAAATACTACTACAAAAGTAAATTGCAGCAAATAAAAATTCCTGCTGCGGGGATAACATATTGGCGCGGATAGAAGATTGGCGAACAGCAAACAGTGGGCAGAAATGGATCATTTTCTGGTTTGAGAGAGAGAGAAACCTGGGGCAACCTTTCCAGAGTCTGCACCCTCCCTGGATTCACTTCCTTTCCCTTCAGTTGCTGCAAGTCCCCAATTTCCCCCAGAATGAGAAAAGAAATGGAAAGGGGGTTGAAAAGAAAGTGTTTTACTCACAGATGTTTGAGACAGGAGGAGGTTTGAGTCTGTCTGAAGATCAATCTTCATTCACACAAAGCCCAGGCTCTGATTGGCTGGAAGACCAGAGTCCTTCCAGTCCTCCAACTCTTCCCATTGGTCAACACCTCAGCATGAAGATCAGAGGGTGGGTTCTCCCCTGCACATGCGCAGCTTCCCCTCTCCCTCGCAATGCGCAGTCCCGGGCCGGGGGGAGGGGGAGATCACCGAGCGGCTTCTTACTCTGGCCGGAGCCGTCAGCCGGTTGCCTGGAAACCTTGGCTCGATGTGGTGTAGGGGGAGGGGAACAATGGGTGGGGGAGGGGAACAATGGGTGGGGGCGGGGCTCCCGGGTCCGCGCGCCCGGGCTTGCGCACTGGAACCCGGAGACGTCACCACGGAGCAGAGTGATTCCTATTGGCTGATTCAGGCAGGGCTCCATTGTGACGTCACAATGCGGAAGTTGTTCAACGAGCTTCAGAGTGAAACTTCCTCCTCTGGACAACATCTGGGAGGAAATCAATGTTTCCCCTTTCCATTTATTTTCTCATTCTGGGGGAAATTGGGGACTTGCAGCAACTGAAGGGAACGAAGTGAATTTGGTCTGTATATTCCACACATTTCTACTCCAGTAATGTAGACATTTATCTGTCTGGCAGCCCGCATGGAAATTTTCAGCTAACTGCATCCAGGGCAAGAAGCAGTGAGCATGGATCTGTCAATCACACATGAGGACGGGCCTCAACCGGGATCTTGAGTTCATGTCACACTATCTGTAACCCCCACCACTTGCCTGGGCTTGCAAAATCTCACGAACTGTCCTGGCTGGAGACAATACACATCTCTTTAACCTGTGCTTAACCCTCTCTCCACTCACATTGTCTGTACCTTTAAGACTTGATGACCTGTAAAGACTCGCATTCCAACCATTATCTTGTAAATTGAGTTTGTGTCTTTATATACCCTGTTTGTGAACAGAACTCCCACTCACCTGATGAAGGGGCAGCGCTCCGGAAGCTTGTGGCTTGTGCTACCAAATTATCCTGTTGGACTTTAACCTGGTGTTGTGAGACTTCTTACTGTGCTTACCCCAGTCCAACGCCAGCATCTCCACACTCTGAGTGGAAACAGAGAGCAGTAGGAGAGGCTGGAGGTGAGGAGAGAGATTTTATACATCTACAACTCAACAGGAACTTTGACAGAATTTCCAAACCCTGTGAACAACATCAGCTCCAAGTTCCTCTCCAACCCACACACCATCCTGACTTGTCTGACATCCAGCACTGAAAGAACATAAATTTATTTCTTATAAATACTGGGAAGACTGAACCCATTGTGTTCAGTCCCCACTACAAACTCCACTCCCTCACCAACAACTTTATCTCTCCTCCGGGCAACTGTCTGAGGCTGAACCAGGCTGTTCACAACCAGGGTGAAATAGTTCATCCCAAGATGAGCTTCCAGCCACATGTCCACATCATCATCAAGACCACCTTCATTCATAGAAGCATTAATAGTAATTAATTAACAATAATGAATAATAAAATACAGTGTAGAAGGAGGCCATTCAGCCCATCGAGCCTGCACTGACAAAAATCCCATCCAGGCCCTATCCACATATTTACCTGTTAATCCCCCTGATACCAAGTGGCAATTTATCATGGCCAATCAGTCTAACCGGCACATCTTTGGACTGTGGAAGGAAACCAGAACACCCGGAGGAAACCCACACAGACACGGGGAGAATGTAGAAACTCTGCACAGACAGTGACCCGAGGCTGGAATTGAACCCGGGTCCCTGGCGCTGTTAGGCAGCTGCACTAACCACTGTGCCACCGGGCCACATGTCAGTGCCATCGCCCGACTCCAGCCCAGTCTCAGCTCATCTGGAACCCTCACCCATTCCATTGTGACGTCACACTCTCACCCATTCCATTGTGACGTCACACTCTCAACCATTCCATTGTGATGTCACACTCTCACCCATTCCATTGTGATGTCACACTCCCACCCATTCCATTGTGACGTCACACCCTCACCCATTCCATTGTGACGTCAGGGCTTCACTCTCCGACAACAATCCCTGCCGGCCTCCCACATGCAGCCTCAATGGCGGCAGTCAGCCCGGGTCTAACACTACAAGCTGCCGCTCCATTTGGTACAAAGGGGGGGACCGAGAAGTTCATTTCCGGGTTTTGGGTTTGAACAACATATTTACAAAGTCTCTCCACCCACCCGCCACATTTATCATTCCCCGCACGCCGCCCTCTACCTCGTATTGATCTTGCTTCCAAATTAAAACCGTCCGTCTGTCCGTCGCCATTACCCGCACTGCGCATGCTTCAGGTCGCGCCCCTCATTCACTCCGATTGGTTGGAGGACCAGCCGCTCTCGCTCGGTCCTCCAGTCCCGCCCCCTCTTCCTATTGGTCCGGAGCTGCCGTCAATCAGTCCCCGGGCATTGTGATGTGGAGCATGCGCAGTGTCATTGCTGGCTTTGGCGCTTGTATGTCCCGGAGAAGCGGAGTCAGCGTTAGGCGGTGGCTGGGAGGATTTGGAAACACTTTGTGGATCCGCAAACCCTTCAGAATCATTGTCAGCTCCCTGGTTTGCAACTGCGGGGCTTCTCCCTCCCTCCCAGGAACAGGGCCAGGTGGGCGGGGAGGATTCATGAACACCCGCTGGAGGCCCCAACACCCCCAGTAAAAAGATGCAGCTCCCTGCAGTGACCAGGAGAGAAAATACCCATTAAAATAGCAATTCTCCCAATGTATTTCATAGAATCTCCACAGTGCTGAAGGAGGTTATTCGGCCCATCGAGTCTGCACTGGCAACAATCCCACCTAGGCCCTATTCCCGTAACCCCACATATGTAACCTGCTAATCCCTCTAACCTACTCATCCCAGGACACTAAGGGGCAATTTAGCATAGCCAATGCACCTAACTGGCATATCTTTGGACGATGGGAAGAAACCGGAGCATCTGGAGAAAACCCAGGCAGACATGGGGAGAACGGGCAGACTCCACACGGACAGTGACCCAAGCTGGAAATCGAGCTGTGAGGCAGCAGTGCTAACCACTGTGCCGCCTACATTGCTGATGAGAATTTTAATTTACTGACTTGGGAATTAATTCTCGGGAATAGTCATTCTGAAAATGACCATGAGAATGTGTTTTTAATTTACCCCATAATGCCAGATTTCAGTTCACATTTCAAAATTGAATTGAGAATGTCTGGGAGCAAATGGTAAAATGAGGTTTGAGACACCAGCTGCAATTATTTTCTGTGACTGATGATACCTTTGTGCCTGTGCAGGAGGTAATTCCGCTGCTGTTGTGGCACAAATAAAATGGAGCCTTTCCTCGGAACAGGCCCATGTTAATGGTCACCGCGGTGTTTCATTGGTGAACAGAGCACATGTGCCTATTGTGGTAACAACAGAGTCAGTGGGGCTGCACGTCCCCTGACTTGGAAGGAAAATAATTGACTCCTTGATTGTACTCTCAATCTGTACATGGTCTGGAGGACTGAATCCAGCTGGAGGGAGAGGGAGCTGGGCTCAGAGTGGAGATGGGGCAATGAGTTTGATTTCAGCTCAGGGACAAGAGAAAGTGTGTGGGATGGGGATTACAGCTCAAGATAAATAAGATGGAGAAATGTTTCGTGGAAACTGAAATTGTCTGTTCTCAAGTAATTTTTTAAAACTCTTTTTGCAGGGAACTACAAGAGGAGGATTCACAGACAGGAAACTCAAACTAAACTTCAGGTCAAAGTCTGACAGAGCCATTCGATTCATCATGACCTGAATATGATTGCTTTTGACAGTGGAGGGAGAAATCATTCCCTGTTTTGTCAGTGGGAGAAAATTTCAAAATTCAATGTGACAGAAAAAGAACTGAGACACACACACACACACCCAAGTGAGAGCGCTCCAGTGAACTGACTGTGAATCGAGCTTTAACCAGTAACACAGCCTGAAAAACATCACACCATTCACAGTGGGGAGAAACCATACACATGGTCTGTATGTGGATGAGGCTTCAACTAATCATCCAACCTGGAGAGACAGAAGGACACCAGCACCATGGACAAACCGTGGAAATGTGAGGATGGTGGTAAAGGATTTAATTATCCATCCCGGTTGGAAACCCATCGACATGGTCACATTGGGGCTGGGAAAATGGAGAAACCATGGAAATGCGATGATTGTGGTAACGGATTCAATTATCCGTACTTGCTGGAAAACCATAGACACAGTCACACTGGAGAGAGGCCATTCATCTGTTCTGTGTGTGGGAAAGGATTCACTACCTCATCCCACCTGCTGTTACACCAGCGAATTCACACAGAGGGCGGCACGGTAGCACAGTGGTTAGCACTGCTGCTTCACAGCTCCAAGGTCCCGGGTTCGATTCCCGGCTCGGGTCACTGTCTGTGTGGAGTTTGCACATTCTCCTCGTGTCTGCGTGGGTTTCCTCCGGGTGCTCCGGTTTCCTCCCACAGTCCAAAGATGTGCGGGTTAGGTTGATTGGCCAGGTTAAAAAAATGGCCCCTTAGAGTCCTGGGATGCGTAGGTTAGAGGGATTAGTGGGTAAAATATGTGGGGGTAGGGCCTGGGTGGGATTGTGGTCGGTGCAGACTCGATGGGCCGAATGGCCTCCTTCTGCACTGTAGGGTTTCTATGATTCTATGATTTCTATGATTCTATGAGAGGCCGTTCAGCTGCTCCACCTGTGGAAAGGGGTTCTCATGTTCATCCAACCTCAGTGCACATCAGCGAGTTCACACTGGGGAGAGATCGTTCACCTGCTCCTTGTGTGGGAAGGAGTTTGCTGGGCCATCCGGCCTTTGGTCACACCAGCGAATTCACACAGGAGAGAAGCCATTCACCTGTTCTGTGTGTGGTAAGAGATTCACTCTGTCATTTAACCTGCTAACACACCACCGAGTTCACATAGGAGAGACCGTTCAGCTGCACTTCCTGTGGAAAGAGGTTCAGGTCTTCATCCAACCTCAGTGCACACAGGCGAGTTCACACTGGGGAAAGGCCGTTCACCTGTTCCACATGTGGGAGGGAATTCACCAATTCATCCGGCCTCCTGTCACATCAGCGAATTCACACTGAGGAGAAGCCATTTATTTGCACATACTGTGGAAAGAGTTTCAGGCAGTTATCAATCCTCACTGAACATCAACGCATTCACACTAGGGAGAGACTATTCACTTGCTCCATGTGTGGGAAGGGATACACTCAGTCTGGCAGCCTGCATTTACACGAGCTCACCCACACTGGGGAGAGGCCATTCACCTGCTCTGTGTGTGGGAAGGGATACACTCGGTCATCCCACTTGCTGACACATCTGCAAGTTCACAATTGTCAGCAGGAGTTGGATTTTGCAGTTACTGCAGCTGTTAATCACATCCAGGATTGATAGTCTGACAATATTTGGTTTGTTTCTGCTGACATTAACAATCGCTACAACTGGCTGAAGTTTAATATTCTGAAATGTCACTGATTTTCAGGGCTGCTTGTCCCTTTTTGAAAGCACCATCTGAGAATTTTTTAAATTCAGGAACTCTCAACAGGACCCGGCACTGCACTGGCAAAGATATTCATAGTAAGAGATTGAACAACACCAGGTTAAAGTCCAACAGGTTTATTTGGTAGCAAATACCATTTGCTTTCGGAGCGCTGCTCCTTCGTCAGATTGAGTGGAAATCTGCTCTCAAACAGGGCACAGAGACATAAAATCAAGTTACAGAATACTGATTAGAATGCGAATCTCTACAACCAACCAGGTCTTAAAGATACAGACAATGTGAGTGGAGGGAGCAATAAGCACAGGTTAAAGAGATGGAGGGAGCATAAAGCACAGGTTAAAGAGATGTGTATTGTCTCCAGACAGGACAGCCAGTGAGATTTTGCAAGTCCAGGAGGCAAGCTGTGGGGGTTACTGATAGTGTGAGATAAACCCAAGTTCCTCATTTAGGCCGTCCTCGTGTGCGGAACTTGGCTATCAGTTTCTGCTCAGCGACTCTGCGCTGTCGTGTGTCGTGAAGGCCGCCTTGGAGAACGCTTACTCGAAGATCAGAGGCTGAATGCCCGTGACTGCTGAAGTGCTCCCCCACAGGAAGAGAACAGTCTTGCCTGGTGATTGTCGAGCGGTGTTCATTCATCCGTTGTCGTAGCGTCTGCATGGTGCTGGCAGCTAATTAGTGGAAAGTATCACTCGTGTAACCACGACATAGTCGCAGAATGAAACAGATTAGTGTTCCCTCTGTATTGTGCAGCCTTGTGATTGTGCTAAAGGCCATCACTTTCAGATCTGAAAAGTGCCTGGGTCAAGGTCAAATTACCCCAGAAAGGGACATTTTCTCTCAAATCTGAAGCAACAGGTGAAGCAAATCATTTCACACTGAAACACATCTTCAACGTTGCGGTAGTTTGTTCAGTTACACACTTGGTGGTCACGTGACTCTGGTTGGAGCAATCCTGAGCCTCATTGGAGGGATTCCTCACATGAGCCGAGTTTGAGGAGTGTATCTCTGGCCTCCAGTGATGCAGCCGCTGAATCTATTCCTGGAATAAACACATTTGGAATATTGTGATAACGCTGTCTGAATCCATCAGGACAATTTTGTATTCAAGTGTGGGGGGGGGATAATGTTCACTGTTTTCTCTTCAGGTCTGGGGGACAATGTTCATTGTTTTATATTTGGGTCTGGGGGATAATGTTCATTGTTTTATATTTGGGTCTGGGGGATAATGTTCATTGTTTTATATTTGGGTCAGGAGGATAATGTTCGCTGTTTTATATTCGGGTCTGGGGGATAATGTTCATTGTTTTATATTTGGGTCAGGGGGATAATGTTCGCTGTTTTATATTCGGGTCTGGAGGGATAATGTTCATTGTTTTATATTTGGGTCGGGGGAATAATGTTCACTGTTTTATATTCAGGTCTGAGGGGATAATGTTCACTGTTTTATATTCGGGTCTGGGGGATAATGTTCACTATTTTATATTCGGATCTGGGGGTGATAATGTTCACTGTTTTATATTCGGGTCTGGGGGGGATAATGTTCACTGCTTTATATTCGGGTCTGGGGGGATAATGTTCACTGTTTTATATTCGGGTCTGGGGAATAATGTTCACTGTTTTATATTCGGGTCTGGGGGATAATGTTCACTGTTTTATATTCGGGTCTGGGGGGGATAATGTTCACTGCTTTATATTCGGGTCTGGGGGGATAATGTTCACTGTTTTATATTCGGGTCTGGGGGATAATGTTCACTGTTTTATATTTGGGTCTGGGGGTGATAATGTTCACTGTTTTATATTCGTGTCTGGGGGATAATGTTCACTGTTTTATATTTGGGTCTGGGGGGGGGATAATGTTCACTGTTTTATATTCAGGTCTGGGGGTGATAATGTTCACTGTTTTATATTCGTGTCTGGGGGTGATAATGTTCACTGTTCTTTATTCAGGTCTGGGGGATAATGTTCACTGTTTTATATTCGGGTCTGGGGGATAATGTTCACTGTTTTATATTCGGGTCTGGGGGGGATAATGTTCACTGTTTTATATTCGGGTCTGGGGGGGGATAATTTTCACTGTTTTATATTTGGGTCTGGGGGATAGTGATCATTGTTTTATATTTGGGTCTGGGGATAATGTTCACTGTTTTATATTCGTGTCTGGGGGATAATGTTCACTGTTTTATATTCGGGTCTGGGGGGGGATAATGTTCGCTGTTTTATATTCGGGTCTGGGGGGGATAATGTTCATTGTTTTATATTTGGGTCTGCGGGGAGATAATGTTCACTGTTTTATATTCGGGTCTGGGGGATAATGTTCACTGTTTTATATTCGGGTCTGGGGGATAATGTTCACTGTTTTATATTCGGGTCTGGGGAGGATAATGTTCACTGTTTTATATTCAGGTCTGGGGGGGATAATGTTCACTGTTTTATATTCGGGTCTGGGAGATAATGTTCACTGTTTTATATTCGGGTCTGGGGGATAATGTTCACTGTTTTATATTCGGGTCTGGGGGGGATAATGTTCACTGTTTTATATTCGTGTCTGGGGGATAATGTTCACTGTTTTATATTCGGGTCTGGGGGGGGGATAATGTTCACTGTTTTATATTCAGGTCTGGGGGTGATAATGTTCACTGTTTTATATTCGTGTCTGGGGGTGATAATGTTCACTGTTCTTTATTCAGGTCTGGGGGATAATGTTCACTGTTTTATATTCGGGTCTGGGGGATAATGTTCACTGTTTTATATTCGGGTCTGGGGGGGATAATGTTCACTGTTTTATATTCGGGTCTGGGGGGGGATAATTTTCACTGTTTTATATTTGGGTCTGGAGGATAGTGATCATTGTTTTATATTTGGGTCTGGGGATAATGTTCACTGTTTTATATTCGTGTCTGGGGGATAATGTTCACTGTTTTATATTCGGGTCTGGGGGGGGATAATGTTCGCTGTTTTATATTCGGGTCTGGGGGGGGATAATGTTCATTGTTTTATATTTGGGTCTGCGGGGAGATAATGTTCACTGTTTTATATTCGGGTCTGGGGGAGAATGTTCACTGTTTTATATTCGGGTCTGGGAGATAATGTTCACTGTTTTATATTCAGGTCTGGGAGATAATGTTCACTGTTTTATATTCGGGTCTGGGGGAGAATGTTCACTGTTTTATATTCGGGTCTGGGAGATAATGTTCACTGTTTTATATTCGTGTCTGGGGGATAATGTTCACTGTTTTATATTCGGGTCTGGGAGATAATGTTCACTGTTTTATATTCGGGTCTGGGGGGATAATGTTCACTGTTTTATATTCGGGTCTGGGGGGGATAATGTTCACTGTTTTATATTCAGGTCTGGGGGATAATGTTCACTGTTTTATATTCGGGTCTAGGGGGGATAATGTTCACTGTTTTATATTCGGGTCTGGGGGGGATAATGTTCACTGTTTTATATTCAGGTCTGGGGGGGATAATGTTCACTGTTTTATATTCGGGTCTGGGAGATAATGTTCACTGTTTTATATTCGGGTCTGGGGGATAATGTTCACTGTTTTATATTCGGGTCTGGGGGGGATAATGTTCACTGTTTTATATTCGAGTCTGGGGGGGATAATGTTCACTGTTTTATATTCGGGTCTGGGGGATAATGTTCACTGTTTTATATTCGGGTCTGGGAGATAATGTTCACTGTCTGGGGTTTGTTAGCTCGGGTTGATTCTGCCTACTGTGCATTCTCGGTTGTCAGAGCTCTCATTAAAAGCCCTAATTTCCAGTCAGTGACTGAATTGTCTCTGATGGGATGGGGAATCAGAGTGGGGGTAATGTGCTTCATGGACAGCGATGGGTTGGAATGAGTATAAAATAAACCCGGACTACACCAGGTAATTGTGAGAACATTAAAACAATCACAAAAAATCATAGCACCATGTTGGGGGTCCGGATGAATGCGAAGTGATGCATTTTGGAAGAAATAATGTAGGGAGGAGTTATACAATAAATGGCAGAGTCATCAGGAGTATAGAAACACAGAGGGATCTAGGTGTGCAAGTCCACAAATCCTTGAAGGTGGCAACACAGGTGGAGAAGGTGGTGAAGAAGGCATATGGTATGCTTGCCTTTATAGGACGGGGTATAGAGTATAAAAGCTGGAGTCTGATGATGCAGCTGTATAGAACGCTGGTTAGGCCACATTTGGAGTACTGCGTCCAGTTCTGGTCGCCGCACTACCAGAAGGACGTGGAGGCATTGGAGAGAGTGCAGAGAAGGTTTACCAGGATGTTGCCTGGTATGGAGGGTCTTAGCTATGAGGAGAGATTGGGTAGACTGGGGTTGTTCTCCTTGGAAAGACTGAGAATGAGGGGAGATCTAATAGAGGTATACAAGATTATGAAGGGTATAGATAGGGTGAACAGTGGGAAGCTTTTTCCCAGGTCGGAGGTGACGATCACGGGGGGTCACGGGCTCAAGCTGAGAGGGGCGAAGTATAACTCAGACATCAGAGGGACGTTTTTTACACAGAGGGTGGTGGGGGCCTGGAATGCGCTGCCAAGTAGGGTGGTGGAGGCAGGCACGCTGACATCGTTTAAGACTTACCTGGATAGTCACATGAGCAGCCTGGGAATGGAGGGATACAAATGATTGGTATCGTTGGACCAAGGAGCGGCACAGGCTTGGAGGGCCGAAGGGCCTGTTTCC
Organism: Mustelus asterias; assembly: GCF_964213995.1. Lineage (NCBI taxonomy): Eukaryota > Metazoa > Chordata > Chondrichthyes > Carcharhiniformes > Triakidae > Mustelus > Mustelus asterias. The sequence continues at coordinate 1,056,543 of NW_027590136.1, forward strand.
TGTGCTGTACTGTTCTTTGTTCTTTGTTCTTTGTCGGAAAACAGAATACTTTGGCTCAATCTTCGATCAATTTTGTTTGATTCAATATTTTGAGTGGCTTGTTGGATTGCTGGTTACTTTCTAACGGCAGCTCAGCACCATCATTTTGACCATCAACTCGGCCCCGGTGACTGCTGCATTTTTCCAGCACCTTCTGTTTTAATTTTAAGTGGAACCTTAATATCTGCTTAGTACACAGGCCAGTTTATCATTCTAGGGGTGAGTGTGTCTGAGAGGTATGCAACTGGAAAACATTTTCCATTCACCTCCTGCATTGCTGCAGTAGAGAGATATTGTTCTCACTCTGCCAGCAGGGCTGTGAGATTAATTGGATAGATCTTAAAGACAGCCCGACTGGGCAGGATGAGCCAAATGGTTTCCATCTGTGATGTGTCATTCCATAAAACAGAATATTCAGCATCAGGAGAAAGAAAGTGAAAGAAACCAGTCTCTGTGGGATTTACCCAACCAGTATGAGCACCTTCAGGGGAGCAGAGAGAGAGGGAAACCAGTGGGAAAAGTTTTAAAAACTCGGGGTATTCCCACAGGAGAACACTGGTTTAAATCAATTTTAGAAATGGAGAATGGGAGCGCACAAATTCCGAGGAATGCATTTTTAAAAACTATTTGATCTTAATTGCACAAGATAATTTTCTATTATTGTCTTTGACAATGACGCCGTTAATTCCCAGGTGCCCCTGCGGGTATGAAAGTGTCCTATTCATTCCACAAGAGCCTATTGCGCAGGCGCGCTGCTATATCTGGAGTTTGCGCAGTGTCACTTTGCCCGGAGCCCTGTGAGTGTGGGAGCGGCTTTTTTCAGCAGGTGAGTCGGTGGGGCTGCGGGAGAAATGGAGCCGGGAGTCGGGGTAGGGAGGGAGCTCTGGCTTCACAAACACCCGCTGTAGGCCGCACGGCCCGAATAGACCCTGCAGGTCCCGGGTTTACAGCTCCCAGGCTTTTATCTCGCGAAGAAGTCTCACAACACCAGGTTAAAGTCCAACAGGTTATTTGGTAACAAAAGCCACACAAGCCACACACCAAATAAACCTGTTGGACTTTAACCTGGTGTTGTTAAACTTCTTACTGTCTTTACCCCAGTCCAACGCCGGCATTTCCACATCATGGCTTTAATCTCGGTAAGAAGTTTAACAACACCAGGTTAAAGTCCAACAGGTTTATTTGGTAGCAAAAGCCTCACAAGCTTTCGGAGCCCCAAGCCCCTTCTTCAGGTGAGTGGGAATTCTGTTCACAAACAGGGCATATAAAGACACAGACTCAATTTATATGAATAATGGTTGGAATGCGAATACTTACAGCTAATCAAGTCTTTAAGATACAAACAATGTGAGTGGAGAGAGCATCAAGACAGGCTAAAAAGATGTGTATTGTCTCCAGACAGGACAGCCAGTGAAACTCTGCAGGTCCAGGCAGGCTGTGGGGATTACAGATAGTGTGACATGAACCCAATATCCCGGTTGAGGCCGTCCTCATGTGTGCGGAACTTGGCTATCAGTTTCTGCTCAGCGACTCTGCGCCGTCATGTGTCGTGAAGGCCGCCTTGGAGAACGCTTAGCCAAATATCACAGGCCGAATGCCCGTGACCACTCAAGTGCTCCCCAACAGGTAGAGAACAGTCTTGCCTGGTGATTGTCGAATGGTGTTCATTCATCTGTTGTTGCAGCGTCTGCATGGTTTCCCCAATGTACCATGCCTCGGGACATACTTTCCTGCAGCGTATCAGGTAGACAATGTTGGCCGAGTTGCAAGAGTATGTACTGTGTACCTGGTGGATGGTGTTCTCACGTGAGATGATGGCATCTGTGTCAATCACCCGGCATGTCTTGCAGAGGTTGCTGTGGCAGGGTTGTGTGGTGTCGTGGTCACTGTTCTCCTGAAGGCTGGGTAGTTTGCTGCGGACAATGGTCTGTTTGAGGTTTTGCGGTTGTTTGAAGGCAAGAAGTGGGGGTGTGGGGATGGCCTTGGTGAGATGTTCATCTTCATCAATGACATGTTGAAGGCTCCGGAGGAGATGCCATAGCTTCTCTGCTCCGGGGAAATGCTGGACGATGAAGGGTACTCTGTCCACCGTGTCCCATGTTTGTCTTCTGAGGAGGTTGGTGCGGTTTTTCGCTGTGGCGCGTCGGAACTGTTGATCGATGAGTCAAGTGCTATATCCTGTTCTTATGAGGGCATCTTTCAGCGTCTGGAGGTGTCTGTTGCGATCCTCCTCATCCGAGCAGATCCTGTGTATATGGAGGGCTTGTTCGTAGGGGATGGCTTCTTTAACGTGTTTAGTGTGGAAGCTGGAGAAGTGGAGCATCGTGAGGTTATCTGTGGGCTTGCGGTATAGTGAGGTGCTGAGGTGACTCCTTAATGAAGATGCATGTGTCCAAGAATGCAACCGATTCCGGAGAGTAGTCCATGGTGAGTCTGATGGTGGGATGGAACTTGTTATATATTTCCAGACATCTCTTCCCTCAGAGGGTTGTTAGTCTTTTGGATTTCTCTTCTACAGGGACCAGTGGAGGCTGAGGATCATTGAATATATTCCAGTTAGACAGATCTTTGACTGACAAGGGTGTCAAGAGTTATGGGGAACAGACAAGAAGATGGAGCAAAAGCTAAGACGTTGGGGGATTTCTTCACTCAAGGATGTGGGAAAGATTTGGAATTCTCAACCCCTGAGGACAGTGAAACCTCAGTCATCAACTATTTTCAAGAGAGAGATTGATTGGTTTCTAGATATTGAAGATATCAAGGGATATGGGTTTAGTGTGGGGAGAATGATGCTGAGGTAGATGAACGAATTATCTCATTGAATAGTTTAAAAGGCTCGATGGGCCAAATGGCCTATTTGTTATGGTCCAGGACAGGAAGCAGTGAGCATGGATCTGTCAATCAGCCTCAATCAGCACCTTCAGGAGAATTGGGAGGGTGAATATTAGATACAGCAGAGTGAGAATCGAGGGAGAGTGTGTGGAATGGAGATTCACAGCTTTTTGGGACTGAAATAGGAAAGAATGTTCGATAGAAACTAGAATTGTCTGTTCTGAATTTCTATCCTGTACTGACATTGATGACTTTTGTAAACTCATTTTACAGGATATTGAAAGAGGAATCACAGACTGAAATCCCAAATGTCACGTCAGATCTGACAGAGTCATATTCCTTGGGAGCTGAATATCATCAGCCATTGAATCTAGAAGGAGAAATGATTGTCCAGTTTGTCGATTTGAAAAGAGTTCGACCATCAGTGTGACTGGAAAAGCACCAACACACTGCCACACTCGAGTGAGAGTCTTCCAGTGCACGGACTAAAGAGCTTTAACCAGTTACACAGCTTGAATAAATATCACACCATTCACAGCAGGGAGAGACTGTACTCGTGTTCTGTGTGTGGACGAAGTTTCAACTGATTGTCCACCCAAGAGAGAGGCAAGGACACCTGCACCATGGAGAAACCATGGAAATGTGGGGACTGTGGGAAGAGATACAAATACCCATCTCAGCTGGAAGCTCATCGGCGCAGCCACACTGGGGAGACACCATTCACTTGCTCTCAGTGTGGGGAGGGATTCAGTCATTTATCCAGCCTGCGGACACACCAGCGAGTTCACACTGGGGAGAGGCCGTTCACCGGCTCTCAGTGTGGGAAGGGATTCACTTGTTCATCCCACCTGCAGACACACCAGCGAGTTCACACTGGGGAGAGGCCATTCAGCTGCTCTCATTGTGGGAAGGGATTCACTCAGTTATCCAACCTGCAGAAACACCAGCGAGTTCACACTGGGGAGACGCCATTCAGCTGCTCTCAGTGTGGGGAGGGATTCACTTGTTCATCCAGCCTGCGGAGGCACCAGCGAGTTCACACGGGGGAGAGACCATTCACCTGCTCTGATTGTGGTAAGAGATTCAGTCAATCATCCAACCTGGTAAAGCACCAGCGAATTCACACTGGGGACAGGCCATTCACCTGCTCCGTGTGTGGAAGGGATTCACTCAGTCACCTCACCTGCTGAAACACCATCATGTTCACGAGTGACTGCAAGGACTGAATTTTGCTGTTAATCACATCGAGGTCCCAACCATTTTCATTGGTGTCTGTTTCTGCTGATGTTAATAAACCCTGGCCCAGTTGTAAGATTTGTATTGTGGATTGTCTTGTCTGAGTCCTGAACTCGGAAATAAAAACAAGAAGTGCTGTAAAAACTCAGCAGGTCTGACAGCATCTCTGGAGAGAGAAACAGAGCTAATGTTTTGACACAGAAGAAGAGTCACATTCAACTGGAAACATTAACTGTTCCTGTCTTTACAGATACTCATGATGTGGAGATGCCGGCGTTGGACTGGGGTAAACACAGTAAGAAGTTTAACAACACCAGGTTAAAGTCCAACAGGTTTATTTATTGGTGTGGCTTTTGCTACCAAATAAACCTGTTGGACTTTAACCTGGTGTTGTTAAACTTCTTACTGTGTTAACAGATTTTTAAATTTTTGTTTATACTTTTCCAATTCAATCAAATCAAATCCAATTCAGAGTCTCAACAAGTTGAGACATTTCAGATCCAGGCTGACAAGACAGGGCGAGCGACCAAACCACCCTGTCCTGGGCCTGATCTACATGAGCCAAGCTGATTGGAGAAGGGGGAGGTTCCTCCTCCAAGACTTGAGCTCATTTGCATCTTAGCCAAAAGGCCGAGATGCCGCTTTAAAAAATTGCTTCATATGAAACATATGAAACTTCAGTGTAACCTAATGACCTCAACCAAGTGCGGCCGACCATGGGCTGCCGACCATACTACACTTGATCTTAGCCAAAAGGCCGAGAAGCGACTGTAAGAAGTCTCAAATATTCTGTCTGGAGACAATACACATTTCTTTAACCTGTGCTTAATGTTCCCTCCACCCACATTGTCTGTACCTTTAAGACCTGGCTGGCTGTAGGATTCGCATTCTAATCAGTATTCTGCAACTTGATTTTGTCTGTTTGCAATGTTTGAGAGCACATTTCCACTCCATCTGACGAAGGAGCAGTGCTCCGAAAGCTTATGGTATTTGCTGCCAAATAAACCTGTTGGACTTTAACCTGGTGTTGTGAGACTTCTTACCGTGTTCACCCCAGTCCAACGCCGACATCTCCACATCTTTACAGATACTGTCAGACTTACTGAGATTTTGCAGCAACTTCTGCTTTTAGAATGACGGTGAATGCTGGATACATGAATCAGAGATTGGTGTAAAACTGGGATCTGCTCCTAAATCAAAGTGAAACAGCAGGTTAAAGTTTCCAGATTGAAAATTACTCTGGTTATTATACTTTATCTACCATTTTAAGGCTGGTTTTAACTCATTTAAAATAAACCTATTTAAAATATATTTGTTAAAGTCAGTATTAAAATATGAGTTGGATGAGTTCACAGGAGCCTGTTAACCGCTGGGACTATTATTCAACAAACATTGGATCTCCAGATAGAGAAGAAGCTGCAGTTTGTTTGCAGGAATTCCCTGTTTTATTGATGTGTGTGTGTTAGACATCAGGATAACTAAAAATACACAAACCTGGACATCAATGGTGATCTGATTGACAGTTACTCTGGGAATCACTCCCACTGTGAAACTTCAGCACTGACACTGCTGAATGTTGTCGGCTCAGGGAGTGGGGCCTCCAGGAGTGGACTGTAAAAAAGCTGGGTTTCAGTATCCTGACTAATATATGGTGAGGAACCAGAAAACTCCTTACTGAGGAACTGTCTGGGGTTTTACCAGTGTAGGTTCAGGGGCGAATGATTCCTGACTCCCTGAAATGTCTGATATTGAACCCAGTTTGGAACAAGATTCATTCAGTTTCCAGGAGAATAGAGACAAATATCACCCACAACTGAGAGAGAGAAAAACAGCCGCCTTGATCAATGACTTGGATGAAGCCAGAATTGATGACACAAAGATAGGTAGAAAAGCAAGTTGTGAGGGTGTTACAAAAAATCTGTAAGGGACACAGATAAGTTACCTGAATGGACAGAAAAATGGCAGACGGAGTATAGTGCGGGAAAGTGGGAGCTTTTCCACTTTGGCAGGAAGAATAGAGAAGCAAAAAAATGTTTAAATATACAGAAACTGAAGAATACTGCCGTAGAGAGGAATCTGGGTGTCCTTGTACATGAATCGTGAAAAAATAGGATGAAGGTACAGCAAGTAAAGAAGAAGGCAGATGGAGTGTTGGACTTTACTGCAAGGGGGTGGAGTTTGAAAAAGGGAACTTGCTGCACCTACACAGGACATTGCTGAGATAGCAGCTGGAATACTGTGTACGGTTTTGGTCTCCCGACTTATGGAATGACATGCTTTCATTGGAATGAGTTCAGAGAAAGTTCACCAGGCCCATTCCTAAGATGAAGGTGTTGTCTTTTGAGGAAAGGTTGTGAAGGTGTAGGGGAGAATTCTCCCATCCCACCCACCACAGGAATCGTAGCAGGCTGGGGGGTGGACCACACAAAGGTCCTTTGACCTCGGGGGGGATTCTCCAGTTTTGTGGAAGTGATGCCACAGAATCCAACTCGTTGTCTTTTGGGGAAAGATTGCACCTATACTCATTAGGTTTGGAAGAATGAGCAGTGAACATTCTGAAACATATAAGATTCTCATGGACAGTTGACAGGCTAGAGGCCAAGAGGATGATTCATGAAGAGTTTTGAACTTGGTGCCACAGATCTACAAGGAAGCCAAGGGTATTATTTTAGACCTTACAGACACCAATACTTTATCCTCAGTTTTAGGCAGGTTAGTCAGAGGTTTAGTCAGGTGTGGTGAAAGCTTCAACCAATCATCTGGCCTTTTGGAACATAATTTGCAGTCACAGGGAGATGCCATGGAAATGTGGGGATTGTGGGAAGAACATAAGAACTAGGAGCAGGAGTAGGCCATCTGGCCCCTCGAGCCTCATGGCTGATCTTTTTGTGGACTCAGCTCCACTTACACGCCCGCTCACCATAGCCCTTAATTCCTTTACTGTTCAATAATTTATCTATCCTTGCCTTAAAAACATTCAATGAGGTCGCCCCAACTGCTTCACTGGGCAGGGAATTCCACAGATTCACAACCCTTGGTGTGAAGAAGTTCTTCCTCAACTCAGTCCTAAATCTGCTTCCCCTTATTTTGAGGCTATGCCCCCAAGTTCTAGTTTCACCCACCAGTGGAAACAACTTCACTGCTTCTAATCTATTCCCTTCATAATCTTATATGTTTCTATAAGATCTCCCCTCATTCTTCTGAAATCCAATGAGTATAGCCCCAGTCTATTCAGTTTCTCCTCATAAGCCAACCCTCTCAACTCCGGAATCAACCTCGTGAATCTCCTCTGCACCCCCTCCAGTGCTAGTATATCCTTTCTCAAGTAAGGAGACCAAAACTGTACACAGTACTCCAGGTGTGGCCTCAGCAGCACCTTATACAGCTGCAACATAACCTCGCTGTTTTTAAACTCCATCCCTCTCGCAATGAAGGACAAAATTCCATTTGCCTTCTTAATTACCTGCTGCACCTGCAAACCAACTCTTTGAGATTCCTGCACAAGGACACCCCTGTCCCTCTGCACAGCAGCATGCTGCAATTTTTTACCATTTAAATAATCGTCCATTTTGTTGTTATTCCTACCAAAATGGATGACCTCACATTTACCAACATTGTACTCCATCTGCCAGACACTCGCCCACTCACATAGATTATCTATATCCCTTTGCAGACTTTCAGCGTCCTCTGCACACTTTGCTCTTAGTGTCATCTGCGAATTTTGACACACTACACTTGGTCCCCAACTCCAAATCATCTATGTAAACCGTAAACAATTGCAGTCCCAACACTGATCCCTGAGGCACACCACTAGTCACTGATCGCCAACCAGAAAAACACCCATTTACTCCCACTCTTTGCTTTCTGTTAGTTAACCAATCCTCTATCCATGCTAATACATTACCCGTAGCACTGTGCACCTTTATCTTATGCAGCAGTCTTTGGTGCGGCACCTTGTCAAATGCCTTCTGGAAATCCAGATACACCACATCTACAGGTTCCCCATTGTCCACTGCACATGTAATGTTCTCAAATAATTCCACCAAATTAGTCAAACATGACCTGTCCTTCATGAACCCATGCTGTGTGTTACCCATGGGACAATTTATATCCAGATGTCTCGCTATTTCTTCCCCGATGATAGATCCAAGCATTTTCCCTCCTCCAGAAGTTAAGCTAACCAGCCTATAGTTACCTGCCTTTTGTCTCCCTCCTTTTTTAAATGTTTGTGATTTTGTGAAACCTGTTTTTGTTGTCTGAGCTGACTGGAATTAGAGCCAGAGCAGGAGTATTCCAGGAGAATGATTTGGAGGTAAAGCAAAATCCAGCAGATGCTGGAGTTCTGAAAAGAACAGACTTGCTGAGTTTATCCAGCATTTTCTCTATTTATTATAATGATTTTGGGACCTGGGTTTGAATCCCACCACGTTTCAATTAAAATATTGATGAGCATGAATTAATTGTTGTAAAAACACATCTGGTTCTCTAATGCCCTTTAAGGAAGGAAATCTGCTGCCCTGATCCAGTCTAACCGACATGTGACTGGATTCACAAACAATTCAAGGGCTGACTGGGTAAACAGGGAATGTCACCATCAGAAAAACAGAGCCCCTGGAGGGCAGAAGGGTTAGGACAGGTTATGGAGGTTAAAACTGTCATCATTGAGAACAACACAGACTTCAATGGAACAACTGGTCCCAAAAACAATCTGTTGTGGTTAGTGTGGCAGGGGTGTGGTGAATCAGGTTTAAAAAGAGTCAAATTATATATGTTTTCTAGTTTGGACAACCACATTTAAATCTGGGACTCGGATGAGGATATGAATTGGTGTTTGGTGGTAAGATCTAAATCTGTGTATGATGCCAGGAAGCCTTAAACCCAGAGTGAGAATATTTCATAACCAGGATTCAAAATAAATGGCTGTGGATGGTGAATTCACCCTCAAAAGAAAACAAAGAAAATTACAGCACAGGAACATCCCTTTAGCCCTCCAAGCCTGCACCAACTACACTGCCGGACTGAACTGAAACCCCCTACCCTTCTGGGGACCATATCCCTCCATTCCCATCCTATTCATGTATTTGTCAAGACGCCCCTTAAAAGTCACTATTGTATCTGCTTCCACTACCTCCCCTGGCAGCGAGTTCCAGGCACCCACCACCCTCTGGGTAAAAAACCTGCCTCGTACATCTCCTTTAAACCTTGCCCCTCGCACCTTAAACCTATGCCCCCTAGTAATTGACTCTTCTACCCTGGGAAAAAGCTTCTGACTATCCACTGCCCAAGCCCCTCACAATCTTGTAGACTTTGTCAGATCGCCCTCAACCTGCGTCGTTCCAGTGAGAACAAACCAAGTTTCTCCAACCTCTCCTCATAGCTAATGCCCTCCATGCCAGGCAACATCCTGGTAGATCTTTTCTGTACCCTCTCCACCCTCTCCAAAGCCTCCACATCTTTCTGGTAGTGTGGCAACCAGAATTGAACACTATATTCCAAGTGCGGCCTAACTGAGGTTCTATAAAGCTGCAACATGACTTGCCAAAAGGCCCGCAGAAATTCTGTCTTGTGAGGAACTACTGGAAGAAAATAAATCATCCTGTACATGGGAAAGACAGAAACTGTGAGGACCATCTCCTCCAATCACAGATTCTGTCTCTCCCGATGTTGCTACATCTGCAGAGACAGAGTCTCAAACTGGAGGAACAGCTTTGCCACCTATTTTGAGAAAAGACTCAGCAGCCTATCAGTGATGTATGGAGGAGTTGTGTCTTCCTGCTACAGAACTAGTTTCATAGCAGTGTGAGCCTCAAAAGGAATGATCCAACCATCGGCAGAGCTTTCCCCATTCTGCTGAACAAGTCTCGATTATTTTTATATATCTCAGGAGGTGGGGTTTACAGCTCAGGAATTTGAGTAACCAGATATTGTGAACATACTTACCAATCACTTGGGTCGTCACATTAGAAATTGAGATCCATTCATATTCTAAACTGCTTTTATTTGCAGTTTAATGTTCACAGACAACATACAGAATCCCCGGTCAGAGCTGATCTCAGCTGGTGTAGTGAGGTTATTGATGGGTTATCAATGTAAATCCACACACAATGAAGATCAGAATCGGGAGAGATTTTTCCTGCTCCACTGTCTGAACCAGTAAACATCTGATTCAGTTACCTTGTGTCAAATAGTGAGAATTCTCATTTTGGAAAGAGAGTATGGGAGTATTTTTAAAATAAGTTAACAAAAAATATCATTCATAGATTCCAATTTAAAAGATTTAATATATACACCGTCTTCAGTATTTGTGCTATCTTATTCAAAGAAGTAAACTAACAGAAACACAAAAGGTAATGTTACTACGTGACTACATCACTAATAAAGGAGTTACTGAGAATGGAAAACGCTCCCCTGGAAACCAAAAAATAGCCCTTAAAAATCAAAGAGTAGCTTTCCAGAAAATCTGAATACAAGCATTGAAAATAAATACTTTGTGCCCTGCAGATGGATCTTTCAGAGAATGAATTGTAGATTTTGCCCAAAGATCAAATTAGAATTGAAGCACAAGTTCTTAACTTTATTCTAAACAGGTTCCTGTTGACAGTTCTTCAATTAAGGGGGAAGATCATTGGTGGTGCTTTTAAAAAGTGGCATTGCAGCCCTGAAAATCAGTGACACTTCCAGAATATTAAATTCCAGCTAGTTATAGGGTTTGTTAACATCAGCAGAAATAAAATATTGTCAGACTGTCAATACTGAACAGCAGCAAAAACAGCAAAATCCAACCCCTGCAGTCACTTGTGAACTTGTTGATGTCTCAGGAGCCATTGTGACTGAGTGAATCCCTTCCCACACACAGAGCAGTTGAATGGCCTCTTAGTGTGAGTGCGTTGGTGAGCCAGCAGGTTGAAAGACTTTGCGAATCCCTTCCCACACACGGAGCAAGTGAATGGCCTCTCCCCTGTGTGAATTCGCTGGTGAGCAGAGAGGTTGGATGGCCGATTGAATCCCTTCCCACACACGGAGCATGTGAATGGTCTTTCTGCAGTGTGAGTGCGTCAGTGACCAGTGAGGTTGGATGACTGCCTGAAATTCTTTCCACAGTCAGTGCAGCTGAATGGCTTCTCTTCAGTGTGAATTTTCTGGTGTCTCAGCAGTGTGGGTAAAACTGTGAATCCCTTTCCACACACAAAGCAAGTAAACGGTCTCTCCCCAGTGTGAATTCGCTGGTGTGCAATGAGGGAGGATGCCTGTCTGAAACTCCGTCCACAGTCAGTGCAGCTGAATGGCTTCTCCTCAATGTGAACTCGCTGGTGTGACAGTAAGTGGGATGACCCAGTGAATCCCTTCCCACAGTTGGAGCAGGTGAACGGCCTCTCCCCAGTATGAACTCGCTGGTGTGACAGCAGGTGGAAGGACTGAGTGAATCCCTTCCCACACACGGAGCAGATGAATGGTCTCTCCCCGGTGTGACTGCGTTGGTGCACAGTGAGTGCTGAAGAATGCCTGAACCTCTTCCCACAGGAGGTGCAGGCGAATGGCTTTTCCTCAGTGTGAATTCTCTGGTGAGACCAAAGGCCAGATGACTGAATGAATCCCTCCCCACAGACAGAACAGGTGAACGGTCTCTCACCAGTGTGACTGCGCCGATGGTTTTCCAACAGGGAAGGGTAACTGAATCCTTTCCCACAGTCCCCACATTTCCACGGTTTCTCCATGGTGCTGGTGTCCTGATGTTTCTCCAGGTTAAATGTTCAGTTGAAGCCTCATCCACACACAGAACACGTGTAGTTTTTCCTTGCTGTGAATGCTGTGATGTTTTTTCAGGCTGTGTAACTGGATAAAGCTCTTTCCACAGTCAACTCACTGAAACACTCTCACTCGGGTGTGCGTGTATCTTGGTGCTTTTTCAGTCACACTGATGTTTGAAATCTTCTCCTCCAGACAGAAGACAAACATTTCTTCTTCCACATTCAAAGTCTGAGGATATTTAAATCCAAGTGAATCGAGACTCTGTCTGATTTTGATGTGATGTTTCTTCACCTCACCTGTAAAAGGAGTTTACAAAATTAATCACTGTCAGTCCAGGATAGAAATTTTGAACAGGCAATTCTAATTCTCTGGAACATTTCTTCCTCTCTTGTTCCCCAAATCAATAAATTCCTGTCCCACAAACTCTCCCTCCTCCCTGGGCTGAAATCCAAACCCACCTCACAATTTCTTTTCTCCACTCCCAGTTTGCTCCCTCCCTCTCCTCTGTCTGGGTTCAGTTCTGATGTGGAGATGCCGGCGTTGGACTGGGGTGAACACAGTAAGAGTTTTAACAACACCAGGTTAAAGGCCAACAGGTTTATTTGGTAGCAAACACCTAATGGTAGCTAATGGTGTTTGCTACCAAATAAACCTGTTGGACTTTAACCTGGTGTTGTTAAAACTCTTACTGGGTTCAGTTCTCCAGTTCCTGTCTGCAGACTGACAATAAAACCAATGGGTCTTATTGGGGGTGTTGGGACCTCCAGCGGGTGTTTGTGAATCCTCCCCGCCCACCTCCCAGGGTTTCCTTCCTTCCCAGAGATCAGAGTCCTCATTGATTTGAGGACAAAGTGTAACCTCTTATTTATTGTCCCCCTCCCCCATCCTCTGATGTGAACCATCCTCCAGTGGCTGAGCCAGGATGGGGCCGTTAACCTGGGCCTGTTCCCGGGAGGGAGGGAGGGAGAAGCCCCGCAGCTGCAAACCAGGGAGCTGACAATGATTCTGAAGGGTTTGCGGATCCACAAAGTGTTTCCAAATCCTCCCAGCCACCGCCTAACGCTGACTCCGCTTCTCCGGGACATACAAGCTCCAAGGACAGCAATGACACTGCGCATGCTCTACATCACAATGCCCAGGGGCTGATTGACGGCAGCTCCGGACCAATAGGAAGAGGGGGCGGGGCTGGAGGACCGAGTGGGAGTGGCTGGTCCTCCAACCAATCGGAATGAATGAGGGGCGGGACCTGAAGCATGCGCAGTGCGGGTGAACCAAATAAACCTGTTGGACTTTAACCTGGTGTTGTTTGACTTGTTGCTGTGTTAACCCCAGACCAACGCCGGCATCTCCACATCAGTGCGGGTAATGGCGACGGCCGGTTTTAGTTTGGAAGCGAGATCAATGAAGGGAAAGGAATGACTGGCAATTGGGAGGTTTTAAAAGTGTGATATCAAGAGACCAGGGACAGTATATTCCTGTTAAGATGCAGGGAAAGAATGGTAAATTTAGGGATCTCTGGCAGACAAGGGACATTGAGGCTCTGGTCAGGTAAAAGAAGGAAGCGTACATTGGGTTTAGGCAATCGGGGACAAGTGAATCACTCTGACTATAAAAAGTGTAAGAAAATACTGAAGAGGGAAATCAGGAGGACAAAAAGAGGGTATGATATGGATCTGGCAGGTGAGATTAAAGACAATTCCAAGATGTTCTTTAGCTATATTAAGAGGAAAAGGGTGGCTAGAGAGAGAATAGATCCCCTGGAAAATCACTATGGCCATCTGCGTGTGGAGCCACAGGAGATGGGTGAGATTTTTAATGAATACTTCTCTGTGTTTACTGCGGAGAGCACCATGGGTGCGAAAGAAATAAGGGAAACAAGTGGTGATGTGTTGGGCACACGCATGTTACTTGGGAGGAGGTATCTGCAGCCTTATAAAAGCAAATTACTGCGGATGCTGGAATCTGAAACCAAGAGAGAAAATGCTGGAAAATCTCAGCAGGTCTGGCAGCATCTGTAAGGAGAGAAAAGAGCTGATGTTTCTTGTCTCGATGACCCTTTGTCAAAGCTCGGAAACATCAGTTCTTTTCTCTCCATACAGATGCTGCCAGACCTGCTGAGAATGGGGAGAGAGTGTGTGGGATGGAGATTTACAGCTTTTGGGGAATGAGAGAGGAAAGAATGTTCCATAGAAATTGTCTGTTCTGAATTTCTATCCTGTACTGACACTGATGACTTTTGTAAACTCATTTTACAGGATATTGAAAGAGGAATCACAGGCTGAAATCTCAAACGTCACGTCTCGATCTGACAGAGTCTTATTCCTTGGGACCTCAATATCATCGGACTTTGAATCTAGAAGGAGAAATGATTGTCCAGTCTGTCGATTTGAAAAGATTTGAAATGTCAGTGTGAGTGAAAAAGCATCAACACACTACCACACTTGAGAGAGAGTGTTCCAATGCACTGACTAAAGAGCTTTAACCAGTTACACAGTCTGAATAAATATCACACCATTCACAGCGGGTAGAAACTGTAATCTTGTTCTGTGTGTGGACGAAGTTTCAACTAATTGTCCACCCAAGAGAGAGGTAAGGACACCCGCACCATGGAGAAACCGTGGAAATGTGCAGACTGTGGGAAGAGATACAGAGCCCCATCTCTGCTGGCAGCTCATCGGCGCAGCCACACTGGGGAGAGGCCATTCACCTGCTCTCAGTGTGAGAAGGGATTCATTCAGTTATCCAGCCTGCGGACACACGAGCGAGTTCACACTGGGGAGAGGCCATTCACCTGCTCGGAATGTGGGAAGGGATTCACGCAGTCATCCCACCTGCAGACACACCAGCGAGTTCACACTGGGGTGAGGCCATTCACTTGCTCTCAGTGTGGGAAGGGATTCATTCAGTTATCCAGCCTGCAGAGACACCAGCGAGTTCACACTGGAGAGAGGCCGTTCACCTGCTCTCAGTGTGGGAAGGGATTCACTCAGTTATCCAGCCTGCGGACACACCAGCGAGTTCACACTGGGGAGAGGCTGTTCACCTGCTCTCATTGTGGGGAGGGATTCAGTTGTTCATCTAACCTGCGGACACACCAGCGGGTTCACACTGGGGAGAGGCCATTCACCTGCTCTCAGTGTGGGAAGGGATTCACTCAGTTATCCAGCCTGCAGAGACACCAGCGAGTTCACACTGGCGAGAGGCCGTTTACCTGCCCTCAGTGTGGGAAGGGTTTCAGCGTTTCATCCCGGCTGCTGAGACACCAGCAAGTTCACGAGTGATTCCAGGGGTTGGATTCTGCTGTTATTGTTTCTGCTCTCAGTTGCATCCAGGACTGCATTTTGTTCATTCTCACAGTTCGTCAATGGGAAGGGTCAGAGGGTTTCTTTGTGCTGGACTGGCCGGTCTCAGTCTCCCGTGGGCTGATATTCTTTGAGTCTTTTTGCAAATACCTGGTTTCAAATGTCACAAGGATCACAGAGTGACAGGGTGTTAGGAAGTTTAGAGATATTTTGTCAG
The DNA here is from genome assembly GCF_964213995.1 of Mustelus asterias. Taxonomy (NCBI): domain Eukaryota; kingdom Metazoa; phylum Chordata; class Chondrichthyes; order Carcharhiniformes; family Triakidae; genus Mustelus; species Mustelus asterias. The sequence goes on from NW_027590136.1 coordinate 1,071,918, forward strand.
AAGAAAACAGAGGTTGGCAGTGCAAAGGTACATTTCTGAATGGAGGGCTGTGACAAGTGACATTCCTCAGGGATCAGTGCTGGGACTTTTGCTGTTTGTGATATATATAAATGGTTTGGAGGAAAATGTAACTGGTTTGATTGGTAAGTTTGTGGACGACACAAAGGTTGGTGGAATTGCGGATAGTGATGGGGACCGGCAGAGGATACAGCAGGATATAGATCAGTTGGAGACTTGGGCGGAGAGATGGCAGATGAAGTTTAATCCAGACAAATGTGAGGTAATGCATTTTGGAAGGTCTAATACAGATGGGAAATATACAGTTATTGGCAGAACCCTTAAGAGTATTGATAGGCAGAAGGATCTGGGTGTACAGGTACACAGGTCATTGAAAGTGGCAATGCAGGTGGAGAAGGTCGTCAAGAAGGCATACGGCATGCTTGCCTTCATCGGCCGGGGCATTGAGTTTAAAAATTGGTAAGTCATGTTGCAGCTTTATAGAACCTTAGTTTGACCGCACTTGGAATCTAGTGTTCAATTCTGGTCACCACACTACCAGAAGGATGTGGAGGCTTTGGAGAGGGTACGGAAAATATTTATCAGGATGTTGTCTGGTGTGGAGGGCATTAGCTATGAGGAGAGGTTGGAGAAACTTGGTTTGTTCTCACTGGAACGACAGAGGTTGAGGGGGGCGACCTGATAGAAGTCTACAAGATTATGAGGGACATGGACAGAGTGGATAATCTGAAGCTTTTTCCCAGGTTGGAAGAGTCAATTACTAGGGGGCATAGGTTTAAGGTGCGAGGGGCAAGGTTTAAAGGAGATGTACCAGGCAGGTTTTTTACACAGAGGGTGCTGGGTGCCTGGAACTCGTTGCCGGGGAAGGTAGTGGAAGCAGATACGATAGTGACTTTTAAGATGTGTCTTGACAAATATATGAAATGCATAGGAACAGAGGAATATGGTCCCCGGAAGGGTAGGGGTTTTAGTTCAGACGGGCAGCATGGTTGCTACAGGCTTGGAGGGCCAAAGGGCTTGTTTCTGTGCTGTAATTTTCTTTGTTCTTCGTTCTGTTTGGAACATCCCAAATGCCCATCCAATTTCCTTTTTAATTGTTTATTGTCTCCACTTCCTCCACCCTCGTAGGCAGCGAGTTTCAGGTCATTACCATTCGCTGCATCAGAATATTCTTCCTCACATCTCCCCCCCCACCCTCCCCCCCCTCCCCCCCCCCCCCCACTCCTCCCCCACTCCTCCCCTTGCATCTCTGACCCAAAACCATAAATCTGTGTCCCCCCCTAGTCCTTGTCCCATCAGCTAATAGGAACAGCTTTTCTTTGTCCACCTTATCTAAACCTGTCAGAATCTGTCCACCTCGATCAAATCTCCCCTCAACCTCCTTTTCTCCAAGAGGAACAAGCCCAGCCTGACATCGACAATAAAGAACAAACTAACAGAATATGTTAATACCTGAAATCAAATGGGAATGTTTAATTTCTGTTTTAATGATATTGTGAATATATTGTCCTGGACAATAAAGGAATTGGAATAACTCAGCTTGGGTGTGGTTGAATGGAATATATCAATCTGATATCCACCTACAGTCTAGTGAAAGTCTGGAATGTGTAGCTGGAAGTCCCTCCCTAACAGCACTGTGGGTGTACTTACACCTCAGGCATTGCAGCAGTTCAAGAAGGCACCCTTGGGGTTGGGGTTGACCATGGCCAAGGCAGCTACATACAGCCACATATTCTGTTATAATTGAAGGACTGCAGATTGAATGTGAGGCATTGTGGGACTGGACTATCTTGACCACATTCCTGTGACTGCCCGGAAACTCATGTGTCTATTTTAAAGAACAAAGAACAATACAGCACAGGAACAGGCTCTTCGGCCCTCCAAGCCTGCGCTGATCATGTGTTCCTAACTAGACCATCCGTTTGTATCCCTCTGTCCCCAGTCTGTTCATGTGGTTATCTAGATAAGTCTTAAATGATCCTCGCGTGTCTGCCTCAACTACCTTGCTTGGTAGTGCATTCCAGGCCCCCACCACCCTCTGTGTAAAATACGTCCCCCGCATATCTGTATTGAACCTTGCCCCCCTTACCTTGAACTTGTGACCCCTTGTGTTTGTCATTTCTGACCTGGGAAAAAACTTCCAACTGTTCACCCTATCTATGCCCTTCATAATTTTGTAAACTTCTATTAGGTCGCCCTCAACCTCCGTCTTTCCAGGGAGAACAACCCTAGTTTACTCAATCTCTCCTCATAGCGAATACCCTCCATACCAGGCAACATCCTGGTAAATCTTTTCTGCACTCTCTCCAAAGCCTCCACATCCTTCTGGTAGTGTGGCGACCAGAACTGGATGCAGTATTCCAAATGTGGCCTAACCAACGTTCTATATAACTGCAACATCATATGCCAACTTTTATACTCTATGCCCCAATAAAAGCAAGCATGCCATATGCCTTCTTCATCCCCCTTTCCACCTGTGCTGCCACCTTTAAGGATCGTGGACTTGCACACCCAGATCCCTCTGTGTGTCTATACTCCTGATGGTTCTGCCATTTATTGTATAGCTCCCCCCTGCATTAGATCTACCAAAATGCATCACTTCGCATTTATCTGGATTAAGTTCCATCTGCCATTTCTCCGCCCAATTTTCCAGCCTATCTATGTCCTGCTGTATTCTCTGACAATGTTCATCACAATCCACAACTCCAGCAATCTTTGTGTCGTCCGCAAACTTACTAATCAGACTTGCTACATCTTCTTCCAAATCATTTATATATATCACAAACAGCAGAGATCCCGGTACAGAGCCCTGCGGAACATCACGAGTCACAGATCTCCAATCAGAAAAAGACCCCTCCACTGCTACCCTCTGTCTTCTATGGCCAAGCCAGTTCTGTACTCATGTAGCTAGTTCACCTTTGATCCCGTGAGATTTAACCTTTTGCACCACCTGCCATGAGGGACCTTGTCAAATGCTTCACTAAATTCCATGGAGACGACATCCACGGCCCTTCCCTCGTCAGTCATTTTTGTCACCTCCTCAAAAAACGCAACCAAATTTGTGAGGCATGACCTCCCTTGTACAATCGCTAATGAGATTATTCAGTTCTAAATGTGTATAGATCCTATCTCTAAGAATCTTCTCCAACAATTTCCCTACCACGGACGTCAAGTTCACTGGCCTATAATTACCCGGGTTATCCTTGTTACCCTTGTTAAATAACGGGACCACATTTGCTATCCTCCAATCCTCTGGGACCTCACCTGTGTCCAATGAAGAAACAAAGATTTTTGTGAGAGGCCCAGAAATTTCATCTCTTGTCTCTCTCAGTAACTGGAAACTTGATAAGGTGCCCCATGCAAGGCTTATTGAGAAAGTGAGGGGGCATGGGATCCAAGGGGACATTGCTTTGTGGATCCAGAACTGGCTTGCCCACAGAAGGAAAAGAGTGGTTATAGACGGGTCATATTCTGCAGGGAGGTCGGTCACCAGTGGAGTGCCCCAGGGATCTGTTCTGGGAACCTTACTCTTTGTGATTTTTATAAATGACCTGGATGAGGAAGTGGAGGGATGGGTTGGTAAGTTTGCTGATGACACAAAGGTTGGAGGTGTTGTGGATAGTATGAAGGGATGTCAGAAGTTGCAGCGAGACATTGATAGGATGCAAGACTGGGTGGAGAAGTGGCAGATGGAGTTCAACCCAGATAACTGTGAGGTAGTTCATATTGGCAGGTCAAATACGATGGCAGAATATAATATTAATGGTAGGACTCTTGGCAGAGTGGAAGATCAGAAGGATCTTGGGGTCCGAGTTCATAGGACGCTCAAAGCAGCTGTGCAGGTTGAGGCTGCGGTTAAGAAGGCGTATGGTGTACTGGCCTTCATCAATCGAGGAATTGAGCTTAGGAGTCGTGAGATAATGTTGCAGCTGTATAAGACCCTGGTCAGACCACACTTGGAGTACTGTGCTCAGTTCTGGTCGCCTCATTACAGAAGGATGTGGAAATCATAGAAAGGGTGCAGAGGAGATTTACAAGGATGTTGCCTGGGTTGGGGAGCATGCCTTATGAGGATAGGTTGAGTGAGTTCAGTCTTTTCTCCTTGGAGAGACGAAGGATGAGGAGTGACCTGATAGAGGTGTATAAGATGTTGAGAGGTATTGATCGAGTGGATAGTCAGAGGCTTTTTCCCAGGGCTGAAATGGTTGCCACAAGACCACACAGGTTTAAGGTGCTGGGGAGTAGGTACAGAGGAGATGTCAGGGGTAAGTTTTTCACTCAGAGGGTGGTGGGTGGTGGAGGCGGATTCGATAGGGTCTTTTAAGAGCCTTTTAGATAAGTACATGGAACTTAGTAAGATAGAGGGTTATAGGTAAGCCTAGTAATCGCTAAGGTAGGGACATGTTCGGCACAACTTTGTGGGCTGAAGGGCTGGTATTGTGCTGTCGTTTTTCTATGTTTCTATGGAAGTCCCTTTCTAACAGCACTGTGGGTGTACGTACACCTCAGGCATTGCAGCAGTTCAAGAAGGCACCCTTGGGGTTGGGGTTAACCATGGCCAAGGCAGCTACATACAGCCACATATTCTTTGATAATTGAAGGACTGCAGATTGAATGTGAGGCATTGTGGGACTGGACTATCTTGACCATATTCCTGTGACTGCCCGGAAACTCGTGCCTATTTTAGTTTATAATTGAAGATTTCTGGGAATAAGTTAAATGCGGAAATATTAACCATAGCCTGGAGGAATTTGGAATAACTGAGAATTTTATCCCCAGATAAAGAACAAAGATTTTGCCGGTGTTTGGGTGTAACGTGTTTGGGATTTTAAATCAACAAAGATGTTGCCTCTAAAATCAGTCCTTGTAAGTTGGCTTAAAAAAGGTTAAGTTATAATGAAGGATCTTGTATCTTATTTTAATCAAGGAGTTGTGAGTTTGTAGTGCTCTGTCGCTTTAAGAAGCTATAGCTGCGAGAGAGAATGCTGAGGATTCATTGTTTGAAATTTACGAGCTGTGAGAATCTATGTGTTTTGTTTGTTTTATGTGGATGTTTGTAGATATGTTTTATCATTGTTTTGGGCTACATTTGTTAAGGTTTATCTTTCTGGAGAATTAACCTTACCTTGAGTCTTTAATTAAAGGCATTTTTGGAAGTTTAAAAACAGGATCACAAGAACGCTTAAGTAATTAATTTTGGTTATTGTTGTTGTAAATCACATGCTAAGTTTCTCTGTTTGTGTGTGGATGATATTTGTGGGATGAATGCTTCAAGCTTTGAGGTTTTCTGTCTGTGATTTAAATCAAACAGATTTTTAAAAAAGGAAGTGTGATCAATAAAACTTTTTTTGTTCAGAAGTTATGAACCTGGAGCCATATTTACTGGCCAGAGACAGGATTCCAGGATATTTTACTAAACATGTGGGAATTTTAATCCAGATACAATTCACCCATGTGAGAATGAGAGTTTTAATTTGTAATGGTTATTTAAAATTTGACACATGTGAAATGATTCTGACCAATCCTGTGTTGGATTGATCTTGGGTTAAACTTCCTGTCAGGTCCAAAGATTTATTCCTGACGCAAGTAACACAAAGAAAAGGAAAATTCTGGAATTGGATACTGAAGAAAAGAGTTTAAAAAGAGAGAGCATTAAATAGAAATGATTCCCAGACCATGTGGTTAGCAGATTAAAACAAGGGAAGAGTGCTGACGTCCCTTTGAGAACTTTTAATCCACCCCATTTCTAACTAAGGGAGTCTATGTACAAAGAAAGCCCAAGAAAGACCCCCCCCAAGGGGGGTCTGGAAAGCATCATGATGGGGGCACCTGTCCATGAGATGATCACAAAGCCCCATAATGCCCAGATACTAATTTTATTGAACCTATAATGTATGTAATCTATCACCATTCTGATTGGATTGTGTCCAGCCGGGATGGGCTGAGTAACTGGATAAGAATTGATGATATTCTGTGTTGGGTGGAGTTGCACATGGTCAGCCCCTGTGGCTTCTCCTCGCTGGCGTAACTCAATAAACTGTTTGTCAATTGAATCAGGCACAACACACTGGGTACATTCCCACTTCATCCTTGGGAGTGGCCTGATAGGCCGTGGTCCAGACTAAATGTGGCCTTTGGGGGACCTTTCATGAATCACATGTGTTTGGTCGTTGTAAATGTGCATTCAAAATGGTTGGAAGCACAGATCATGAGTAATATTCCAGCTCCTGTGACAATAGAGAAGCTCTGTCAAATTTTCACAAGCCCTGGGTTACCAGAGACTCCAGGTGGCTCCAGGAGACTTCTTACATTCTTGATACAAAGGCAAACATTAACTGTTGTCTGATTCAAAAGTACTTTATTCATCTTACATGCAAGCTGGCAAACCTTTGCTCCGTAACTTCCACTCAGTTTTGGGAGTCAGCTCACAAAAGGTGCCCTGACGCAGGGACAGTTCCCTTTTTTATACCATTCATGAGTTTACGACATTCTACATTAATGCATATTTTGGGGTGTGATTAGCACTGCCGACAAGTAGCCAATTAGGTCCCCCAGCAACATTCATCTACAATTAGCTTCCAATCACATTCCTTCCAAAACAACTGTTAACTAAGCCCATTATTCATTGTTTCAATTCCCCTTTTCTCAACCTACTCAAACCTCAAAGTCTTGTTTTTTTCCTGTCTTGGGGTTTTTTATATACACTGGTTAACCACAAGATGAGTGCTGGTCGCACTTGGTCCTGCAGTCCGTTACGTACGCATTAGTCTTGCAGTTAGTTTCTGCACATACTATTTCATATTCCAGTGATTATAGCACAAGTACCACTGAAGCTATGGAGAAGGAGGTAAGGGAGGCCTAAAGTGATGGAAGCTGAATGTCAACTTAGCTTATAGTGAAAGAAGGTAGCTCCTCCCTGTGAGCTCTAGTTGCATGAGATGCCTGAGATTCTAACCCCATAACATCTCAAGGGAACAAAATGTAATATTTCCAGGTTTGCTGATGACGTGAAACTTGGCACAAATGAGAGTGGTGAGGAGGATGCAAAAGACTTTAAGTGATTTCGACAAGTTGAGTGAATGGGTAAATATATGGCAGATGCAGTTTAACATGGATAAATGTGACGTTATCCATTTTGGATGGAGAAACAGAATAGCAGAGTATAATTTAAAAGGTGATAGATTGGGAAATGTTGATGGACAAAGGGATCTGGGTGCCACTGAAAGCAAGCATGCAAAAACAAGAAGCAGTTAGGAAGGGAAATGGTTTGTTGGCCTTCATTGCAAGAGGAAATGAGTACAGGAGCAAGGATGTCTCACTGTAGCTGTACAGGGCCTTGTTAAGACCACACCTGGAGGTTTGGTCTCCTTACCTAAGAAATTATATATTTGCCACAGACGAATGCAGCAAAGGTTCACCAGATATGATTCCTGTGCTGGCAGGATTGTCGTATGTGGAGAGATTGGGTTGACTGGGCCTGTATTCACTGGAATTTAGAAGAATGAGACAGGATTTCAGTGAAACGCATAAAATTCTGACAGGGCCGGACAGACTGGATGCAGGGATGTTGTTTCCTCTGGCTGGGGGTGCCTGGAACAAGGGATCACAGTCTCAGAATACAGGGTGGACCATTTAGGAATGAGACAAGAAGAAACCTCTTCACTCAGAGGGTGGTGAACCTGTGGAATTCTCTACCACAGAAAGCTGTGGAGGCCAAGTCACCGAATATATTAAAGAATGAAATAGATAGATTTCTGGACTCTAAAAGTGTCGAGGGGAATGGAGAGGGCACGGAGCATGGTGTTGAGATAGAGGATCAGCCATGATCACATGGAATGGTGGAGTAGGCTCAAAGGGCCAAATGGCCTATCCTGCTCCTAATTTCATGGAATCATAAAGTGCAGAAGAGGTCTTTCAGTCCATCGAGTCCACTCCGACACATTAGAAACACATGAACTCCCATCTAATCCCATCTGCCTGCACTTGGCCCATAGCCCTGAATGTTATAATGTGCCAAGTGCTCATCCAGATAAAGGATGTGAGGCAACCTGCCTCTACCTCCCTCCCAGGCACCGTATTCCAGACCATCACCACCCTCTGGGCAAAAATGTTTTTCCTCACATCCCCCCTAAACCTCCTGCGCCTCACCTTGAACCTGTGACCCTTTCTGACTGACCCTTGAACTAAGGGGAACAGCTGCTCCTCATCCACTCTGTCCATGTCCCTCATAATCTTGTCCACCTCGATCAGGTCACCCCTCAGTCTTCTCTGCTCTAACGGAAACAATCCAAGCCTATCCAACCTCTCTTCATAACTTAAATGTTCCACCCCAGGCAGCATCCTGGTGAATCTCCTCTGCACCCCGTCCAGTGCAATCACATCCTGCTGATAATGTGGTGTCCAGAACTGCACACAATACTCCAGCTGGGGCCTCATCAAAGTTCTGTACAACACCAACATGATTTTCCTGCTTTTGTAATCTATGCCTCGATTGATAAAGGTAAGTGTCCCATATGCCTTTTTCACCACCCTACTAACATGCCCTTCCACTTTCAGAGATCTGTGGACAAACACACCAAGGTCCCTTTGTTCCACAGAACTTCCTGGTGCCCTACCATTCATTGAATACTTCCTTGTCAAATTACTCCTTCAAAAGTGTATCACCTCACACTTGCCAGGGTTAAATTCCATCTGCCACTTATCTGCCCATTTGACCATCTCATCTATATCATCTTGTAGCCCAAGACACTCAACCTCACTGTTAACCACCTGGCCAATCTTTGTGTCATCCGCAAACTTACTAATCCTACTCCCTACATTCATAACTATATAATTTATATGAATGATGAATAATAGTGGACCCAACACAGATCCCTGTGGTATGCCAAAGGACACCTACTTCCAGTCACTAAAGCAGCCATCAGTCATCACCCTCTGTCTCCTACAACTGAGCCAATTTTGAATCCACTTTATCAAATTACCCTGTATCCCATGTGAATATACCTTCATTACAAGTCTCCCATGTGGAACCTTGTCAAAGGCTTTGCTGAAATCCATATCAACTACATCGACTGCACTACCCTCGTTTTGTGGGGAAATTTCAAGGCGGCCAATTGTGACTTAACTTAGACAATTCAAAACTCGCAAAGACGTAACAAAATTTATTCAACATAAAACAAATGTACAGCTGACCGGAGACTTCCAAAAGGTTTAAATAGCTCTGAGGAATAGAGCCATAGAACCACTCTGAAAGATCTGAAGTACAGAATCAAATAAAGATCAATTATACTTTGTCATAATCAATAATTCTGCCTTTCATGAGCTTAAAATCAATTTCATTTACCAGTTATACATCAATACAAATCTCTGTCAAGTACCTCAGCCAACCATATGATACTTAATATCATGGTGAGATTCTATTCATCCTTCAAATCCGGACGTCTTTCCCTTTTTGGCTCTAACTACATCTCTGTTGCCTGGTAACAACAGACGCTACCTCAAGGTCAAAATGGACGTTCCCTCCAGCTCACTGCCAAGTTGAATAGACATGTGATCCTGCATCCAGGGGCGTGTCTATCCTTGTGTCTGGGCAGTGAATACATCTATTCATAAATGTTGCAGAATACATACCCTCATCGGAATCCCACTGATAAGACAATTGCTGATTAACCAGTTCCCAGACCTTTGACATTAAATTAATGTCGTTTACCACCATGCCTTTCGGTACCTTTGCTTGACCAAAGTGTACAATACATTAAAATACATTTAAAATATCAGCGTATATGTTTTAAATAATAATTACTTGTTTTGATTCACTTTCTGCATTTACATATGTTGGTAAACTGTTTGTTTTAGCTTGCCCAATAATCATTTAACTCTTTACTGATTTCCTGTCCTCTTAAAGACTGCATTCTGCCTCTAAATCGTATGAGTTGATGAGGAATCCCCTTCCATACCACGTCGACACACCTGGACACCGCCTCAAAAAATTCAATCAAATTTGTTAGGCATGACCTCCCTCTAATAAAGCCATGCTGACTATTCCTAATCAAGCTTTCCCTCTCCAAGTGGAGATAGATACTTTCCTTCAGAGGTTTCTTCAATAGCTTCCCTATCACTGACGTGTGACTCACTGGTCTGTAGTTGCCTGGTTTGTTTCTACAATTCTCCTAAAATAGCGGAACCACATTAGCTGTTCTCCAGTCGTCTGGCACCTGTCCCGTCGCCAGAGAGGAATTGAAAATTTGGGTCAGACCCCCTGCAATCTCCTCCCTTGACTCCCACTGCAGCCTAGGGTACAATTCGTCTGAACCTGGAGATTTATCCATTTTAAAAGGCCTTGTCCTTCTCTATGTCAATTTGCTCAAGAACCTCAGTCTTGGTGGAGCAAGGTCAAGGGGCCAAGTGGCCTACCCCTGGTCTAAAATCGCTTCTGAGAGAAACACCTTGGGTAAATTCAACAAAAGAACCATGTAACAACCACAGCCCATCTCCATGGCAATGTGGCATGCTTTGGGGGTTCCAAACAGAAATAAGAACTAAATATCTCTTCACTTCCTAACACCCTTTCATTCTGTGATCCTTGTAAAATCTGAAAGCAGGTATTTGCAACAAGACTCAAAGAGCATCAGCCCACTGGAGGCAAAGTCGTGAGATCAGCCAGTCCAACATCAAATAATCCTCCCCATTGAGAATGAACAATAAGCAGTCCTGGAGATAATTGAGAGTAGAAACAATATCAGATTCCAGCACCTGTAATCACTTGTGAACTTGCTTGTGTCTCAACAGGATGGATAAAAGAGTGAATCCCTTCCCACACTGAGAGCAGGTGAATGGCCTCTCCCCAGTGTGAACTCGCTGGTGTCTCTCCAGGTTGGATGAATCATTAAATCCCTTCCCACACTGAGAGCAGGAGAAGGGCCACTCACTGGTGTGAACACGCTGGTGTCTCAACAGGTGGGATGACAGAGTGAATCCCTTCCCACAGTCAGAGCAGATGAATGGTCTCTCCCCAGTGTGAACTCGCTGGTGGGTCTGCATGCCGGAAGAATCACTGAATCCTTTCCCACAATGAGAGCAGGTGAATGGCTTCTCTCCGGTGTGAACTCGCTTGTGTCTTAACAGGTTGCACAAAAGAGTGAATCCCTTCCCACACTGAGAGCAGATGAACGGTCTTTCCCCAGTGTGAATTCGCTGGTGTGTCTGCAGGTTGGATGAATCACTGAATCGCTTCCCACATTGAGAACAGGTGAATGGTCTCTCCCCAGTGTGAACTCGCTGGTGTGTCTGCAGGTTGAATGAATTACTGAATCCTTTACCACACTGAGAGCAGGTGAATGGCCTCTCCCCTGTGTGAACTTGCTTGTGTCTCAACAGGTGGGATGACAGAGTGAATCCCTTCCCACACTGAGAGCAGGTGAATGGCCTCTCCCCAGTGTGAACTTGCTGGTGTCTCTGCAGGGTGGTTGACTGAGTGAATCCCTTCCCACACTGAGAGCAGATGAATGGCCTCTCTCCAGTGTGAATGCGCCAATGGTTTTCCAGCTCTGATGGAGCTTTGAATGTCTTCTCACAGTCCCCACATTTCCACGGTTTCTTCATGTTTTAGGTCCCGCTGTATCAATCCAGGTCAGTTTAACAGTTGAAGCCTCATCGACACAACAAACACATGTACAGTCTGTCCCCGCTATGAATGGTGTGATGGTTTTTCAGCCTCTGTAACTGGTTGATATTCTTTCCACAGTTAGTGCACTGGAACACTCTCACTTGGGTGAGACTGGGCAAACATTCCTCCTTCTAGATTCAAAGACCGATGATATTCAGGTCCCAAGGAATCGAGTGACTCTGTCAAATCTAGAACGTCACGTCTGAGATTTCTGTCTGTAAATGCTCCTGTCACAATATCCTGTAAATGTAGTTTACAAATGCCATTACGGTCAGTACAGGATAGAAATTCAGAACTAACAATCCTATTTTCCTCTCTCATTCCCCAAAAGCTGTAAATCTCCATCCCACACACACTCTCCCTCCATTCTCACTCTGCTGTATCTAATATTCACTCTCCCTCCACTCTCAGTCTGCTGTATCTAATATTCACCCTCCCAATTCTCCTGAAGGTGCTGATTGAGGCTGATCGACAGATCCATGTTCACTGCTTCCTGTCCTGGACACAGTTGAAAATCTCCATGCAGGCGGCCAGACAGATATACTCAAGATGGCACCGGAGCAAGGTGACTTCTTGCACACTGTGCCAAGGATACCTTCTAATTTTATCTTTTACACTTGTTCTATGCTTTGAAACCTCGATTCTCTCTGCACCCTATAGTTGTGACTGTAACACTACATTCTGCACTCTCTCCTTTCCTTCCCTCCGTACAGTATGCTTTGTCTGCATAGTGCACAAGAAACAATACTTTTCACTGTATGTTAATACACGTGACAATAATAAATCAAATCACTGGACTAAAAATGTGTGAAATGGAGAGACTGGATTCATTTCCTTTTCCTTCAGTTGCTGCAAGTCCCCAATTTTTCCCAGAATGCAAAAATAAAGTGTTTTACTCACAGATGTTGGCCACAGGAGGAAGTTTGAATCTATCTGAAGCTCAATCTTTGTTCAGAGAGAGGAGGAGGATGAGCAGCAGTTTGCTGGGCAAACAATGGAGGAACATTCGTGCAGCCATTGACACAAGGCCCGGACTCTGACTGGCTGGAGGACCAGGGCTGATCCGGTCCTCCACGCATTGCCATTGGTCAATCTGCCGCATGTAGACAATAAGGGGGCGGAAACGAGCCCACGTGGGGGTGGGCGGGGCTTTGACTGCCAGCCGCGCTGAGCTGGTGCCCAATCCGCAGTGTGCTGCTTCTGTAACCAGTGATATTGCTGCCAATGGGACACTGTGTGCTGGGAACGCCCCTCTGAGTCATTGTGACGGCACAATGGAGCCCTGCCTCAATCAGCCAACAGCAATCACTCTGCTCCGCGCCAACATCCTTGGATGGATCCCAGTGCGCAGGCCCGGACGCGCGGACATGGGAGCCCCGCCCCCACCCGTTGTGCCCCCTCCCCCGGCACCTCCACGAGCCAAGGTTTCCAGGCACCCGGCACTGAGGGAGAGGGGAAACTGCGCATGTGCAGGGGAGAGCCCGCCCCCTGACCTTCACGCTGAGGTGTTGACCAATGGGAAGAATTGGAGGACCGGAAGGACTCTGGTCCTCCAGCCAATCACAGGACGGGCTTTGTGTGAAAGAAGATTGCGCTTCAGACTGACTGAAACTTCCTCCTGTTTGTTTATTTGGTTTGACCTTAAAAGAGACCAACATCTGTGAGTAAAACACTTTCTTTTCTCCCCCTTTCCATTTCTTTTCTCATTCTGGGGGAAATTGGGGACTTGCAGCAACTGATCACAAGAAATAGAAGCAGGAGAGGCCACCAGGCCCTTCAAGCGACCCTGCCACTCAGTACAATCCTGGCTCATCAATGCCGGCCTCCTTTTGTGAGCCATTTCCCCATCGCCCTCTATTCCTCAATCTATCAAATATTTATCCACCTCCATTTTAAATATTTCTAATGATTCAGCCTCTACCATCCTTTGGAGCAGAGAATTCCAGAGATTCACCACCCTCTGCGAGAAGAAATTTCACCGCACCTCAGTTTTAAATGACTGGCCCTTTAACTTCATAGAAACATAGAAACCCTACAGTACAGAAAGAGGCCATTCGGCCCATCGAGTCTACACCGACCACAATCCCACCCAGGCCCTACCCCCATATCCCTACATATTTACCCACTAATCCCTCTAGCATACACATCTCAGGACTCTAAGGGGCAATTTTTATCATGGCCAATCAACCTAACCCGCACATCTTTGGACTGTGGGAGGAAACCGGAGCACCTGGAGGAAACCCACGCAGACACGAGGAGAATGTGCAAACTCCATACAGACAGTGACCCAAGCTAGGAATCGAACCCAGGTCCTTGGAGCCGTGAAGCAGCAGTGCTAAGCACTGTGCTATCGTGCCGCCCCTGTCAAACGACTCAAGAACAGCTTCTGTCCCTGCTGCTGTCAGACTTTTGAATGGACTTACCTTGCATTAGGTTGCTCTTTCTCTACACCTTTCTCTACAGACTGTAACACTACATTCTGCACTCTCTTGTTTCCTTCTCTATGAATGGTATGCTTTGTCTGTATAGTGCGCAAGAAACAATACTTTTCACTGTATGTTAATATGTGTGACAATAATGAATCAAATCAATCAAATTATATGTTTGAATAAAGTCATCCTCACTCCTCTAAACTCCAAGGAATACAGACCCAGACTATTTAGCCTCTCTGGATAGGACAACTCTATTTGTTCTGACCTCGGTGTCCAGGACAGGAAGCAGTGAGCATGGATCTGTCATTCATCCTGAATCAGCACCATCAGGAGTGTTGGGTGGCTGAATGTTAGATCCGGCAGCGTGAGAATGGAGGGACAATGTGTGGGATGGAGATTTACAGATTTTCATTAATGACAGAGGAAAGGATGTTCCCATAGAAGCGAGAATTGTCTGTTCTGACTGTGATGTTTTTTGTAAATTGTTTTTAAAGGATATCAGAAGAGGAGGAATCACAGACAGAAATCTCAAATGTCACATCTCGATCTGACAGAGTCACGGTCTGTCGGTTTCAAAAGATTTCAAACATCAGTGTGATTGGAAAAGCACCGAGACACACACACACACACACCTAAGTGAGAGTGTTCCAGTGAACTGACTGTGGAAAGAGCTTTAACCAGTGACACAGCCTGAAGAAATATCACACCATTCACAAAAACAAGCAACTGTACCTGCGTTCTGTGTGTGGATGAAGCTTCAACTGATCGTCCAACCTGGACAGACACAAGGACACCAGCACCATGGAGAAACCATGGAAATGTGGGGACTGTGGGAAGGAATTCAGGTTTTCGTCACAACTGGAAATCCATCAGCGCATTCACACTGGGGAGAAGCCATTTACCTGCCCTCAGTGTGGGAAGGGATTCACTCAGTCATCCCACCTGCTGACACACCAGCGAGTTCACACTGGGGAGAGGCCGTTCACCTGCTCTCAGTGTGGGAAGGGATTCACTCGGCTATCCTTCCTACAGTGCCACAAGAGAGTTCACACTGGAGAGAGACCATTCACCTGCTCTCAGTGTGGGAAGGGATTCACTCAGTCATCCCACCTGCAGACACACCAGCGAGTTCACACTGGGGAGAGGCCATTCACGTGCGCTGAGTGTGGGAAGGGATTCATTCGGCTATCCTTCCTACAGTCCCACAAGCGAGTTCACACCGGGGAGAAACCGTTCACCTGTTCTCAGTGTGGAAAGGGATTCAGTGATTCATCCTCCCTGCTGATACACCAGCAAGTTCACACCAGGGAAAAACCATTCACCTGCTCTCAGTGTGGGAAGGGATTCACTCAGTCATCTGACCTGCAGACTCACCGGCGAGTTCACACTGGGGAGAAACCATTCACCTGCTCTCAGTGTGGGGAGGGATTCACTCAGTCATCCTCCCTGCAGACTCACCGGCGAGTTCACACTGGGGAGAAACCGTTCACCTGCTCTCAGTGTGGGAAGGGATTCAGTTATTCATCCCACCTGCGGGTACACCAGCGAGTTCACACTGGGGAGAGGCCATTCACCTGCTCTCAGTGTGGGAAGCGGTTCAGTGATTCATCCCACCTGTGGAGACACCAGCGGGTTCACAGCGGGGAGAGGCCGTTCACCTGCTCTGTGTGCGGGAAGGCATTCACTGATCCATCAACCCTGCAGAGACACCAGCAAGTTCATACTGGGCAGAAGCCATTTATCTGCTCCCAGTGTGGGAAGAGATTCCCTCTCTCATCCCAGCTGCTGACACACCAGAGAGTTCACACTGGGGAGAGACCATTCACCTGCTCTGTGTGTGGGAAGGGATTCACCATGTCAGCCAATCTATTGAGACATCAGCGGGTTCACACTGGGGAGAGGCCATTCACCTGCTCTCAGTGTGGGAAGGGATTCAGTGATTCATCCGCTCTGCAAATACACCAGCGCATTCACACTGGGGAGAGACCATTCACCTGCTTTCAATGTGGGAAGGGATTCACTCAGTTATCCAACCTGCAGATACACCAGCGAATCCACACTGGGGAGAGACCATTCACCTGCTCTCACTGTGGGAAGGTCTTCTCTTGGCTTTTCAAACTGCAGGCACACCAGCAAATCCACACTGGAGAGAAACCGTTCACCTGCTCTCAATGTGGGAAGATATTCAGTGATTCATCCTCCCTGCGGAAACACTGGCGAGTTCACACAGAGTAGGGGTCGTTCACCTGCTCTCAACGTGGGAATGGAATTGCTTACTCATTCCATCTGCTGAGACACCAGCGAGTTCACAAGTGATTCCAGGGTTTGGATTCTGCTGTTATTGTTTCTGCTCTCACTTGTGTCCAGGACTGCATTTTGTTTATTCTCTCAGTTGGTCAACGGGGAGAGTCAGAGGGTTTCTTGATGCTGGACTGGCCGGTCTCAGCCTCCAGTGGGCTGATGCTCTTTGAGCCTGGAAGAGCACATTTCTTGTCTTCAAATTTCACAAGGATCACAAGAGTGAAGCACGTTTGTCAGTTCAAAGATATTTCATTCGTAATTCTGTTTGGAACCCCACTGAAGTATGTGACATTTCCATGGAGATGGGCTGTGGTACTTATATGGTTCTTTTGTTTAATTTATCTGGGTGTTTCTCACAGAAGAGAACTAAAATATGAGATCCTGTATCTGAGATGGATTGGGAAACTGCATCAAAAGGTATAATGGGAGATAGGCAATAGCTAATATTTCAGGGATTATTATATGTTGACAAGAGTTAGCTCAGTTGGCTGGATGGCTTGTTTGTGGAGTGGAGGTTCACGGCAGTGCAGAGTCGCTGAGCAGAGACTGATAGCCAGGTTCCACACACATGAGGACGGCCTCAACCAGGATATTGGGTTCATGTCACACTATCTGTAACCCCCACAACTTGCCTGGATGTGCAAAATCTCACTGGCTGTCCTGTCTGGAGACAATACACATCTCTTTAACCTGTGCTTAATGCTCCCTCCACTCACATTGTCTGTACCTTTCAGGCTTGATTAGTTGTAAAGACTCGCATTCCAATTATTATTCATGTAAATTGAGTTTGTGTCTTTGTGCCCTGTTTGTGATCAGAACTCCCACCCACCTGATGAAGGAACAGCCTGTTCCGAAAGCTTGTGGCTTTTGCTACCAAATAAACCTGTTGGACTTTAACCTGGTGTTGTGAGACTTCTTAACAATAATCAGCAAGTCAGCCTGAGTCTGTGGCCACTCTCACCATCTGAAATCGTCACAATGTCTGGCTGATTGACGGCAGCTTCGGACCAATAGAGAGAGAGGGGCGGGGCGGGGCTGGAAGACCGCGCGGGAGCGGCTGGTCCTCCAAGCAATGGGAGAGAATGAGGGGCGGGGCCGGGAGGGAATGAGGGGCGGGGCCGGGAGGGAATGAGGGGCGGGGCCGGACTGGGAGTGAAGCATGCGCAGTGTGGTTAATGGCGGTTGGCGAGGTGATTGTTATGATCCACAATATCTAGGACAAAATAGTGGATGGGAGGGAGCGATGGATCCAGCTACCGGGCGGAGATGTTTCCTAAACATGTTGTGTAACCGCAATCCTCGAAAAAGAGCTTCCAGGTTCCTCCAGCTGCACTGAGTGGGTCTCCAGCTCCGAGTGATCGGTCCGGGTTAACGGCCGCCATCTTTATTGGGGCCAATGTGCAACGGGGATAATGTGGAACAGGGCTGCAACGTGGCCGCCATCTTTGTAGGGGGCAAGTTGTCGAGTGGGAGGAGCTTGTTTCCCATTGTTCAGAATGGAGACAACTTGTCCATCAAATTGCATCAATCCTCTGAGTCCCAATGTCTTATTGATGAAGCAGAGCGGTGGCAGAGAAGGAAAGAAAAATAAATCCTGCTCTCCAGATCCCACTGTCTCATGGGATGTCCTTCCCCATGTGTCTAAAGATCTGCAAGTCTGCTACCAGTCACACCTTGGCAATGAACGAGGCATGAGCTGTGGGATGTGTCCTGATCACAGACCCTGGTTATTGACCACCAACTTTCACTGGGCAAAGTGCAGAAGGGCATGTGGGCAGTGCTCCCTGTCAGCAGAAGAGAATATGGTGAATTTCCATCCCGGACTGACGGTGATGGATTTTGGAAACTCCTTTTACAGGGAGTAAGATGGGGAGAATTTACACCCAGCAAAACTAATACCAAGAAAAATGTTTGTCTCTTCTGAATTGCATTTCTGAACTGACAGTGCTGGGATTTGTAAATTTCTTTTACAGGATATTGGAAGAGGATTTATGGAAAGGTCATCAATATCTGAGAGCGCCATTCGATTAACAGCACCTGGATGTTATCGGTCTTTGAGTGGAAGCATCGGGTTCCAGGTTATTACCACTCACTGCGTAAAATTTCTTCCTCATATCCCCTCGGTAGATCTTTTTCAAAATCTTCAATCTGTGTCATAGAAATCATAGAAACCCTGCAGTACAGAAAGAGGCCATTCGGCCCATCGAGTCTGCACCAACCACAATCCCACCCAGGCCCTACCCCCATATCCCTACATATTTTACCCACTAATCCCTCTAACCTACACATCTCAGGACACGAAGGGGCAATTTAAGCATGGCCAATCAACCTAACCCGCGCATCTTTGTCGTGTAATGGGAATAGTTAAACTTTATCTACCTTATCTAAACCTATCATAAATTTGTACACCTCTGCCAAATCTTGCCTCAATCTCCTTTGCTCCAAGGAGAATAACGCCAGTTTCTCCAGCCTAACATTGTAACTATAATCCCTGGAATCATTCAGGTCAATCTCCTCTGCACCCTCTTAAGGAGCCTCACATCCTCCATAATGTGTGGTGATCACTGGTTTGCACAGACCCAGATGTTCTGTGTACCTCCTTGTGATCTCATCACACACCCACAATTCCACAGTGACATCACCCCCACTCCCCAGGTATTTCCTCAACTGGGAGACTTTTCTCTGACTCCAGTGTTTCTGATATCTTTCCAGCTGCAGGCTCCAACACGAGAGTTTAAATTTATAACAGTGAAATTGTTTCACAGATGTATGTTTGTGACCATTGTTCTTCAATTGAGAGTTGTTAGTGCTGAGCTTTGTTATCTGTGAGAGGTTCCATGTCTTTAGGGCTGGTCTGACTCCTTTACTGTGGATCTGACTCCATGTGCATTCATTGCTCTGTTTCACCTCTGCTTTCCCTGATCATCTCTCGGCCAGTGTCTAACTCCTCTCTCTAATAATGGGTGTATTTCAGCTGTGTTCAGTATTTCACTGTCACTTCTGCCAGTTGTGTCAAAAGAAGGTTCCCATTTGTAATGAATGATGCGCTGCTGGCTTACCAGCTTCCCACAGTATCGTGAATAGTCAGGAATTGTTTTTCCTGTGTTCTCGTCCACTTCTCCTATTTCTGAGGTTACATTACATTTGGCACCATTTTTATTCCACATAGTTCATTCTGCACACCCTGGATAATTGATTCTGTCTTTCTCACCCCAGCTACTGCCTGACCTGCTGAATATTTCCAATATTAGCTCTTTTTAATTCAGATTTCCAGCAGCATCAGTATTGGGCTTTTATTTTATTGCAGACATTTCTGAGTCTAGAAATAGAGAGGAACTACTTAAGAAGTAATCTATATCAGGGTGGACCCTTGCCTCCAGTGCAGGTCCTTTTTCATTGATTCATAGCATCACAGAATGATTGCAATACAAGTGGTGTCCTTTAGCATAGAACCATAGAAAATTACAGCTCAGAAACAGGCCTTTTGGCCCTTCTTGTCTGTGCCGAACCATTTTATGCCGAGTCCCACTGACCTGCACTTGGACCATATCCCTCCACACCCCTCTCATCCATGAACCCGTCCAAGTTTTTGTTAAATGTTAAAAGTGACCCCGCATTTACCACTTTATCCGGCAGCTCATTCCACACTCCCACCACTCTCTGCGTGAAGAAGCCCCCCCTAATATTCCCTTTAAACTTTTCTCCTTTCACCCTTAACCCATGCCCTCTGGTTTTTTTCTCCCCTAGCCTCAGCGGAAAAAGCCTGCTTGCATTCACTCTATCTATACCCATCAAAATCTTATACACCTCTATCAAATCTCCCCTCAATCTTCTACGCTCCAGGGAATAAAGTCCCAACCTATTCAATCTCTCTCTGTAACTCAGCTTCTCAAGTCCCGGCAACATCCTTGTGAACCTTCTCTGCACTCTTTCAATCTTATTTACATCCTTCCTGTAACTAGGTGACCAAAACTGTACACAATACTCCAAATTCGGCCTCACCAATGCCTTATATAACCTTACCATAACACTCCAACTTTTATACTCGATACTCCGATTTATAAAGGCCAATGTACCAAAGGCACTCTTTACGACCCTATCCACCTGTGACGTCACTTTTAGGGAACTCTGTACCTGTATTCCCAGATCCCTCTGTTCAACTGCACTCTTCAGAGTCCTACCATTTACCCTGTACGTTCTTCTTTGGTTTGTCCTTCCAAAGTGCAATATCTCACACTTGTCTGCGTTAAATTCCATTTGCCATTTTTCAGCCCATTTTTCTAGTTGGTCCAAATCCCTCTGCAAGCTTTGAAAACGTTCCTCACTGTCCACTACACCTCCAATCTTTGTATCATCAGCAAACTTGCTGATCCAATTTACCACATTATCATCCAGATCATTGATATAGATGACAAACAACAATGGACCCAACACCGATCCCTGCGGCACACCACTAGTCACAGGCCTCCACTCAGAGAAGCAATCCTCCACAACCACTCTCTGGCTTCTTCCATTGAGCCAGTGTCTTATCCAATTTACTACCTCCCCATGTATACCCAGCGACTGAACCTTCCTAACTAACCTCCCATGAGGGACCTTGTCAAAGGCCTTGCTGAAATCCAGGTAGGCAACATCCACCGCCTTCCCTTCATCCACTTTCCTGGTAACCTCCTCGAAAAACTCTAATAGATTGGTCAAACATGACCTACCACGCACAAAGCCATGTTGACTCTCCCTAATAAGTCCCTGTCTATCCAAATATTTGTAGATCCTATCCCTTATCACACCTTCCAATAACTTGCCCACCACTGACGTCAAACTTACTGGCCGATAATTTCCCGGATTTCTTTTGGAACCTTTTTTAAACAACGGAACAACATGAGCCACCCTCCAATCATCCGGCACCTCCCCCGTGAATACTGACATTTTAAATATGTCTGCCAGGGCCCCTGCAAGTTCAACACTAGCTTCCCTCAAGGTCCGTGGGAATACCCTGTCCGGTCCTGGGGATTTATCCACTCTGATTTGCCTCAAGACAGCGAGCACCTCCTCCCCTTTAATCTGTAAACGTTCCATGGCCTCCCTACCAGTTTGCCCTATTTCCGTAGACTCCATGCCCGTTTCCTCAGTAAATACGGATGCAAAAAAACCATTTAGTATCTCCCTCATCTCTTTTGGTTCCATACACAGTCTACCACTCTGGTCTTCAAGAGGACCAATTTTATCCCTCACTATCCTTTTGCTCCTAACATACCTATAGAAGCTCTTTGGATTTTCCTTCACTCTGTCTGCCAAAGCAACCTCATGTCTTCTTTTAGCCCTCCTGATTTCCCTCTTAAGTAGCTTCTTGCACTGTTTATACTCCTCGAGCATCTGATGTGTTCCTTGCTGCCTGTACATTTCGTACAACTCTCTCTTCCTCTTAATCAGTGTTACAATCTCCCTCGAGACCCAAGGTTCCTTATTCCTATTTACTTTGCCTTTAATCCTGACAGGAACATACAAACTCTGCACTCTCAAAATTTCTCCTTTGAAGGCCTCCCACTTTCCATTTACATCCTTACCAGAGAACAGCCTGTGCCAATCCACACTTCCCAGATCCCTTCTCATTTCATCAAATTTGGCCTTTTTCCAGTTCAGAACTTCAACCCGAGGACCAGATCTATCCTGATCCACGATCAGGTTGAAACTAATGGCATTATGATCACTGGATCCAAAGTGTTCCCTCACACTCACATCCATCACCTGCCCTAACTCATTTCCCAATAGGAGATCCAATATCGCATCCTCTCCAGTTGGCACCTCTATATACTGATGTAGAAAATTCTCCTGAACACATTTTACAAACTCTACCCCGTCTAAACCTTTAACAGTATGCGAGTCCCAATCTATATGTGGAAGTTTGAGTCTGTCTGAAGATCAATCTTCATTCACACAAAGCCCACGCTCTGATTAGCTCGAAGACCAGAGTCCTTCCGGTCCTCCAACTCTTCCCATTGGTCATCACCTCAGCATGAAGATCAGAGGGTGGGTTCTCCCCAGCACCTGCGCAGTTCCGGGCTGGGGGAGGTCACCGAGTGGCTTCTCGCTCCAGCCGGAGCCGTCAGCCGGTTGCCTGGAAACCTTGGCTCAAGGAGGTGTAGGGGGAGGGCCTGCGCACTGGAACCCGGAGACGTCACCGCGGAGCGGAGTGATTCCTATTGGCTGATTCAGGCAGGGCTCCATTGTGACGTCACAATGCAGAAGTTGGCCAATGAGCTTCAGAGTGAAACTCCCTCCTCTGGGCAACATCTGGGAGGAAATCAATGTTTCCCCCTTTCCATTTCTTTTCTCATTCTGGGGGAAATTGGGGACTTGCAGCAACTGAAGGGAATGAAGTGAATTCGGTCTGTATATTCCACACATTTTTACTCCAGTTATATGGGCATATATCTGTCTGGCAGCCTGCATGGAAATTTTCAGCTCTCTGCGTCCAGGGCAGGAAGCAGTGAGCATGGATCTGTCAATCACACATGAGGACAGCCTCAACCGGGATCTTGGGTTCATGTCACACTATCTGTAACCCCCACGACTTGCCTGGGCTTGCAAAATCTCACTAACTGTCCTGGCTGGAGACAATACACATCTCTTTAACCTGCGCTTAACCCTCTCTCCACTCACATTGTCTGTACCTTTAAGATTTGATTACCTGTAAGGACTCGCATTCCAACCATTTTCTTGTAAATTGAGTTTGTGTCTTTATATGCCCTGTTTGTGAACAGAACTCCCACTCACCTGATGAAGGAGCAGCGCTCCGAAAGCCTGTGGCTTATGCTACCAAATTAACCTGTTGGATTTTAACCTGGTGTTGTGAGATTACTTACTGTGCTTACCCCAGTCCAATGCCAGCATTTCCACACTCTGAATGGAAACAGAGACAAGAGGCCGGAGGTGAAGGGAGAGATTGTATACATCTACAACTCAACAGGAACTTTGACAGAATTTCCAAACCCTGTGAACACCATCAGCTCCAAGTTCCTCTCCAACTCACACACCATCCTGACTTGTCTGACATCCAGTACTGAAAGAACAGAAATTTATTTCATATAAATACTGGGAAGACTGAACCCATTGTGTTCAGTCCCCACTACAAACTCCACTCCCTCGCCAACAACTTTATCCCTCCTCCTGGCAACTGTCTGAGGCTGAACCCGGCTGTTCACAACCAGGGTGAAATAGTTCATCCCAAGATGAGCTTCCAGCCACATGTCCACATCACCATCAAGACCACCTTCATTCATAGAAGCATTAATAGTAATTTATTAATAATAATGAATAATAAAATACAGTGTAGAAGGAGGCCATTCAGCCGATCGAGCCTGCACCGACAACAATCCCATCCAGGCCCTATCCACATATTTACCTGTTAATCCCCCTGATACCAAGTGGCAATTTATCGTGGCCAATCCGTCGAACCGGCACATCTTTGGACTGTGGAAGGAAACCGGAACACCCAGAGGAAACCCACACAGACACGGGGAGAATGTAGAAACTCTGCACAGACAGTGACCCGAGGCTGGAATTGAACCCGGGTCCCTGGCGCTGTTAGGCAGCTGCACTAACCACTGTGCCACCGGGCCACATGTCAGTGCCATCGCCCGACTCCAGCCCAGTCTCAGCTCATCTGGAACCCTCACCCATTCCATTGTGACCTCACACTCTCACCCATTCCATTGTGACGTCACACTCTCACCCATTCCATTGTGATGTCACACTCTCACCCATTCCATTGTGACGTCACACTATCACCCATTCCATTGTGACGTCACACCCTCACCCATTCCATTGTGACGTCAGGGCTTCACTCTCCGATCACAATCCCTGCCGGCCTCCCACATGCAGCCTCAATGGCGGCAGTCAGCCCGGGTCTAACACTACAAGCTGCCGCTCCATTTGGTACAAAGGGGGGGGACCAGGAAGTTCATTTCCGGGATTTGGGTTTGAACAACATGTTTACAAAGCCTCTCCACCCACCCGCCACATTTATTATTCCCCGCACGCCGCCCTCTACCTCGTATTGATCTCGCTTCCAAATTACAACCATCCGTCCGTCGCCATTACCCGCACTGCGCATGCTTCAGGTTCCGCCCCTCATTCACTCCGATTGGTTGGAGGACCAGCCACCCGCTCGGTCCTCCGGACCCGCCGCTCATTCACTCCGATTGGTTGGAGGACCAGCCACTTCCACTCGGTCCTCCAGCCCCGCCCCCTCTTCCTATTGGTCCGGAGCTGCCGTCAATCAGTGCCCGGGCTTTGTGATGTGGAGCATGCGCAGTGTCATTGCTGGCCTTGGCGCTTGTTTGTCCCGGAGAAGCGGAGTCAGCGTTAGGCGGTGGCTGGGAGGATTTGGAAACACTTTGTGGATCCGCAAACCCTTCAGAATCATTGTCAGCTCCCTGGTTTGCAGCTGCGGGGCTTCTCCCTCCCTCCCTCCCGGGAACAGGCCCAGGTTAACGGCCCCATCCTGGCTCAGCCACTGGAGGATGGTTCACATCAGAGGATGGGGGAGGGGGACAATAAATAAGAGGTTACACTTTGGCCTCAAATCAATGAGGACTCTGATCTCTGAGAAGGAAGGAAACCCTGGGAGGTGGGCGGGGAGGATTCACAAACCCCGCTGGAGGCCCCAACACCCCCAGTAAAAAGCTGCAGCTGTTGAAGAAAATATTAATTTGTTTTGAAAAATCATTTTATATCATTTGTGAAAATACCCATTAAAATAGCAATTCTCCCAATGTATTTCATAGAATCCCTACAGTGCTGAAGGAGGTTATTCGGCCCATCGAGTCTACACAGACAACAATCCCACCTCGGCCCTATTCCCATCACCCCACATATGTAACCTGCTAATCCCTCTAACCTACTCATCCCAGGACACTGAGGGGCAATTTCGCATAGCCAATGCACCTAACTGGCATATCTTTGGACGATGGGACGAAACCGGAGCATCTGGAGAAAACCCACGCCGACATGGGGAGAACGGGCAGACTCCACACGGACAGTGAACCAAGTTGGGAATCGAACCCAGGTCCCGGGAGCTGTGAGGCAGCAGTGCTAACCACTGTGCCGCCTACATTGCTGATGAGAATTTTAGTTTCCTGACTTGGGAATTAAATCTCGGGAATAGTCAATCTGAAAATGACCATTAAAATGTGTTTTAATTTACCCCATAATGCCAGATTTCAGTTTGCATTTCAAAATTGAATTGAGAATGTCTGGGAGCAAATGGTAAAATGAGGTTTGAAACACCAGCTGCAATTATTTTCTGTGACTGATGATACCTTTGTGCCTGTGCAGGAGGTAATTCCCCTGCTGTTGTGGCACAAATAAAATGGAGCCTTTCCTCGGAACAGGCACATGTTAATGGTCACCGTGGTATTTCATTGGTGAGCAGACCACATGTGACTATTGTGGTAACAACAGAGTCAGTGGGGCTGCACGTCCCCTGACTTGGAAGGAAAATAATTGACTCCTTGATTGTACTCTCAATCTGTACATGGTCTGGAGCACTGAATCCAGCTGGAGGGAGAGGGAGCTGAGCTCAGAGTGGAGATGGGGAATGAGTTTGATTTCAGCTCAGGGACAAGAGAGAGTGTGTGGGATGGGGATTACAGCTCAAGATAAATGAGATGGAGAAATGTTTCGTGGAAACTGAAATTGTCAGTTCTGAATTAGTTTTTTAAAACTCTTTTTGCAGGGAACTAGAAGAGGAGGATTCACAGACAGGAAACTCAAACTAAACTTCACATCAAAGTCTGACAGAGCCATTCGATTCTTCCTGACCTAAATATGATTGCTTTTGACAGTGGAGACATGAATCATTCCCTGTTTTGTCAGTGGAAGAAAATTTCAAAATTCAATGTGACAGAAAAAGAACTGAGACACACCCACACACCCACGTGAGAGTGCTCCAGTGACCTGACAGTGGATAGAGCTTTAACCAGTTACATAGCCAGAAAAACATCACACCATGGTCTGTATGTGGATGAGGCTTCAACTAATCATCCAACCTGGCGAAACAGAAGGACACCAGCACCATGGACAAACCGTGGAAATGTGAGGATTGTGGTAAAGGATTCAATTATCCATCCTGGTTGGAAACCCATCGACACGGTCACATTGGGGCTGGGAAAATGTAGAAACCATGGAAATTTGATGATTGTGATAAAGGATGCAATTATCCGTACTTGCTGGAAAGCCATAGACACAGTCACATTGGAGAGAGGCCATTCATCTGTTCTGTGTGTGGGAAAGGATTCACTATCTCATCCCACCTGCTGTTACACCAGCAAATTCACAGAGGAGAGGCCGTTCAGCTGCTCCATCTGTGGAAAGGGGTTCTCATGTTCATCCAACCTCAGTGCACATCAGCGAGTTCACACTGGGGAGTGATTGTTCACCCGCTCCTTGTGTGGGAAGGATTTTGCTGGGCCATCCAGTCTTTGGTCACACCAGTGAATTCACACAGGATATATATAATATATATAAATGATTTGGAGGAAAATGTAACTGGATTGATTAGTAAATTTGCGGACGACACAGAGGTTGGTGGATTTGCGGAAAGCGATGAGGACCATCAGAGGATACAGCAGGATATAGATCGGTTGGAGACTTGGGTGGAGAGATGGCAGATGGAGTTTAATCCGGACACATGTGAGGTAATGCATTTTGGAAGGTCTAATACAGATAGGAAATATACAGTAAATGGCAGAACCCTTAACAATATTGATAGGCAAAGGGATCTGGGTGTACAGGTGCACAGATCACTGAAAGTGGCAATGCAGGTGGAGAAGGTCATCAAGAAGACATACGGCATGCTTGCCTTCATCGGCTGGGGCATTGAGTTTAAAAATTGGCAAGACATGTTGCAGCTTTATAGAACCTTTAGTTAGGCCGCACTTGGAATATTGTGTTCAATTCTGGTCGCCACACTACCAGAAGGATGTGGAGGCTTTCGAGAGGGTCCAGAAAAGATTTACCATGATGTTGCCTGGTATGGAGGGCATTAGCTATGAGGAGAGGTTGGAGAAACTTGGTTTGTTCTCACTTGAGCGACGGAGGTTGAGGGGAGACCTGATAGAAGTCTACAAGATTATGAGAGGCATGGACAGAGTGGATAGTCAGAAGCTTTTTCCCTGGGTGGAAGAGTCAATTACTCAGGGGAATAGGTTTAAGGTGCGAGGGGTAAAGTTTAAAAGAGATGTACGAGGCAGATGTTTTACACAGAGAGTGGTGGGTGCCTGGAATTCATTGCCGGGGGAGGTAGTGGAAGCAGATACGGTATTGACTTTTAAGGGGCGTCTTGACAAGTACATGAATCAGATGGGAATAGAGGGATATGGTCCCTGGAAGGGTCGTGGGTTTTAGTTAAGTCAGGCAGTATGGTCGGTGCAAGCTTGGAGGGCCGAAGGGCCTGTTCCTGTGCTGTAATTTTCTTTGTTCTTAGTACACAGGCCAGTTTATCTTTCGAGGGATGAGTGTGTCTGAGAGGAATGCAACTGGAAAACATTTTCCATTCACCTCCTGCATTGCTGCAGTACATATAGATATCGTTCTCACTCTGCCAGCAGGGCTGTGGGATTAATTGGACAGATCTTAAAGACTGCCCGACTGGGCAGGATGTGCCAAATGGATTCCATCTGTGATGTATCGTTCCATAAAACAGAATATTCAGCATCAGGAGAAAGAAAGTGAAAGAAACCTGTCTCTGTGGGATTTACCCAACCAGTGTGAGCACCTTCAGGAGAGCAGAGAGAGGAGAGGAAACCAGTGGGAAAAGTTTTAAAAACTCGAGGTATTCCCACAGGAGAGCACTGGTTTAATTCAATTTTAGAAATGGAGAATGGCAGCGCACAAATTCCGATGAATGCATTTTAAAAAATTATTTGATCTTAATTGCACAAGATAATTTTCTATTCTCGTCTTTGACAATGACGCCGTTAATTCCCAGGTGCCCCTGCGGGTGTGAAAGTGTCCTATTCATTCCACAGGAGCCTATTGCGCAGGCGCAGTGCTATATCTGGAGCGTGCGCAGTGTCACTGCTCGGAGTCTTGCGAGTGCGGGAGTTGGCACATTTTTCAGCGGGTGAGTCGGTTGGGCTGTGGGAGAAATGGAGCCGGGAGTCGGGGTAGGGAGGGAGCTATGGCTTCCAAACACCCGCTGTAGGCTGCAAGGCCCGAATAAGACCCTGCAGGTCCCGGGTTTGCAGCTCCGAGGCTTTTATCCCGGCAACAGGCCCCAGTTATCGGCCGCCACCTTGTTTCAGCGGAGACGGAGGGCGCATGCGCTGCTGTCTGACGGGTCATAATGGGCGTGGTTTCAGGGGCTGGTTCAGAACCTCTACAGAGGGACAATAGAATCGTCGAAACCCGACAGTACAGAAAGAGGCCATTCGGCCCAGCGAGTCTGTACCGATCACAATCCCACCCAGGCCTCATCCCCACAACCCCATGCATTTACCCTGCTAATCCCCCTGACATTAGGGTCAATTTAGCATGGCCAATCAACCTAACCCACACATCTTTGGACTGTGGGAGGAAACCAGAGCACCCGGAGGAAACCCACGCAGACATGGGGAGAATGTGCAAACTCCATACAGACAGTGACCCAAGGCCGGAATTGAACCTGGGACCCTGGCGCTGTGAGGCAGCAGTGCAAGCCACCGTGCCGCCCTTAAATTCCCAGATGTTTCATTAAGATTACTTCTCAGTCTTCTAAACTCCAAAGAGTACAGGCCCCAGCTGCTCAACCTGAAAGATAAAACTCCTCATTTCAGGAATCAACCAACTGAATCTTCTCTGAACTGCCTCCACTGCAATTTTGTCCCAGCTAAAGTAATTCTGTGCCAGGTAGGAGGAGAGAATGTTTTGAATTTCTGTTCTGGACAGATGCTGATGGATTTTGGAAACTCCTTTTACAGGGGGTGAGAAGGGAAAGATTTACACACAGCAAACTCAGACCAAAAGAAATGTTTGTCTCTCTTGAATTTCTAACCTTGAATTACACCTATAACTTTCCTCATTTACAGGGAGAAGATTTGAAGATTGCAACATTTTTCCCGGACACCAATCTCTCCGAGATCTTTTCAGCTGCAGCAGATTTTAAAATGTGAAAACAGTGAAATGGTTTTGGGGTGAGTGTTAGTGAGCATTAATTTAAATTTAGAGCATGCTCTGATTCCATGGATCTCGGGCTATTATGACTCTTTTACCATGGATGGGGAGGCAATGGTGCAGTGATAGTTATTGGATTAGTAATACAGGGATCCAGGGCGATGCACTGCGAACCCTGGGTTTGAATCTCACAATGGCAAATGTTGAAATTTGAATTTGGTAAAAATCTAGAATTAGAAGTCCATTGATGACAATTGTCGTAAAAATCCATCCGATTTAATAATGTCCTTTAAAGAAGGAAATGACCACATCCCCCAGCAATGCAAACCACTCAGTTCAAGGGCAATGAGTTATGGGCAGTAGATGCTGACGCAGCCAGCACATAGAGTCATAGAGCAATACAGCACGGGAACAGGCCCTTGGGCCCAACTGATCCATGCCAACCATGGTGCCCTCCCAGCTTGTCCCAATTGCCCATGTTTGGCTCATATCCCTCTAATCCTTTCCAATTCATGTACTTATCCAAATGCTTTTTAAATGTTTAAACCTCCTGTTTGAACCTGCCTCAACCACTTTCTCTGGCAGCTCATTCCATGTACACACCACCCTCTGCATGAAGAAGTTGCCCCTCGGGTCCCTTTTAATCTTTCCCCTCTCACCTTAAACCTGGGCCCTCAAGTTTTCAATTCCCTTACCCTGGCAAAAATACAATGTGGGTTCATCCTATCTATGCCCCCCATGATTTAATACACCTCAATATGGTCACCCCACATTCTCCTACGTTCGAAGGAATAAAGCCCTCGCCTGTCCAACCTCTCGCGATCACTCAGGCCCATTAGTCCCGGCAACATCCTCATAAATCTTCTTTGCACTCTTTCCAGTTTATCAATGTCTTTCCTAAAACAGGGTGACAAAAACTGTTCACAGTACTCCAAGTGCAGCCTCACCAATGACTTATACAACTGTAACATAATGTCCCAACTCCTATACTCAGTGCCATGACTGATGAAGGCCAGTGTGCTAAATGCCTTCTTCACCATTCTGTCTACCTGTGCTGCCACTTTCAACAAACTATGTACTTCTCCGAGGTTCCTCTGTTCCTCAACACTCCCCAGTGCCTTACCATTCACTGTACAAGTCCTACCCTGGTTTGACTTTCCAAAATGCAACACTCACACTTAAGACCATAAGACATAGGAGCAGAACTAGGCCACTCGGCCCATCGAGTCTGCTCCGCCATTCAATCATGGCTGATATTTTTCTCACCCCTGTTCTCCTGCCTTTTTCCCATAACCCCTGATCCCCTTATTAATCAAGAAAATTATATCTCTGTCTTACAGACAGTCAATGACCTGGTCTCCACAGCCTTCTGCGGCAGAGTTCCACAAACTCACCACTCTCTGGCTGAAGAAATTCCTCCTTATCTCTGTTTTAAAGGATTGTCCCTTTAGCCTGAGGTTGTGCCTCTGTACTCTGTATTATCTGTACTGAAACCCATTTGCCAATCAGCGGCCCACTTCCCTAACCGATCAACTGATCAAGATCCCCCTGTAATTTTTGATAACCTTCTTCACTATCAGCGATACCTCCTAATTTAGTATCGTCTGCAAACTTGCTAACCATGCTTTTTATGAATTTTTAAACGGCCATCCATTTCTCTGTTTCACCTCTGCCCTCCCTGATCAGCTCTCTGCCATTGTCTACCTTCCTCTGCCTCTAATAATGGGTGTATTTTAACTATTATTTCCACAAGCTATGTCTTGATGAGGTTTTTCCCACTTCACAACTCTGTTCACTGCTGATTTACCAGCTTAGTCTTACAATGTTCAGGAATTGTTTCTCTTCCACTGGAGATCATTTCCCTTCCACTTCTGAGCTTATATTGACCAACAAAATCTGATACATTTTTATTCCCTGTAATTCATTCTGCCCACCCTGAAACGTTAATCTTCTTTCTGTCTAAAAGGATGGTCTCTTTCCTCATGTTCACAATTAAAGGGCAGGCGATGGCTGACATTTAAGGGGACAGTAAATTAATATAGGACAGAGATATGTCTAGTGTTATTATATGGTACCCAGATTAGATATATTATTTATGTTTCTGTAATAAAATATATTAATTATTATTTCTTGCATTGTAATACAATACTGTAGCGATGTTATACATTTCCAGTCATAAAGTCATTACAGCACAGAAGGAATCCATTTGGTAACTCGATTCCATGCTGACTCTCTGTATAACATTCCAGTCCCATTCCCACTCTATATCCCCATTCTCCTGAAAGTTTATTTCCTTCAAGTGCCCATCCACTTTCATTTTTAAATAGAATCCATAGATATGGATGGAGATTTACAACTTTTTGGGAATGAAATAGGAAAGAATGTTCCACAGAAACTAGAATTGTCTGCTCTGAATTTCTATCCGATACTGACTGTGATGACTTTTGCAAACTCATTTCACAGGATTTTGAACGAGGAATCACAGGCAAAAATTTCAACTGTCATGTCTAGACAGAGTCATATTCCTTGGGATCTGAATATCTTGTAATATGGAACTGTAGCTCTGTTATATATTTCAAGACATCTCTTCCCTCAGAGGGTTGTTAGTCTTTTGGATTTCTCTTCCCCACGGACCAGTGGAGGCTGAGGATCATTGAATATATTCCAGTTAGACAGATCTTTGACTGACAATGGTGTCAAGGGTTATGGGGAACAGACAAGAAGATGGAGCAAAAGCTAATACGTGGGGAGATTTCTTCACTCAAGGATGTGGTAAAGCTTTGGAATTCTCAACCCCTGAGGACAGTGAAGCCTCAGTCATCAACTATTTTCAAGAGTTTGATTGATTGGTTTCTGGATATTGAAGATATCAAGGGATATGGGTTTAGTGTGGGGAGAATGATGCTGAGGTAGATGAACGAATTATCTCATTGAATTGTTTAAAAGGCTCGATGGGCCAAATGGCCGACTGCAGCTCCTATTTGTTATGGTCTCTGTGTCCAGGACAGGAAGCAGTGAGCATGGATCTGTCAATCAGCCTCAATCAGCACCTTCAGGAGAATTGGGAGGGTGAATATTAGATACAGCAGAGTGAGAATGGAGGGAGAGTGTGTGGGATGGAGATTTACAGCTTTTTGGGACTGAAATAGGAAAGAATGTTCCATAGAAACTAGAATTGTTTGTTCTGAATTTCTGTCCTGTACTGACACTGATGACTTATGTAAACTCGTTTTACAGGATATTGAAAGAGGAATCACAGACTGAAATCTCAAACGTCACGTCTAGATCTGACAGAGTCATATTCCTTGGGAGCTGAATATCATCGGACTTTGAATCCAGAAGGAGAAATTGTTGTCCAGTTTGTCGATTTGAAAAGATTTCAAGTGTCAGTGTGACTGGAAAAGCAGCAACACACTGCCACACTCGAGTGAGGGTGTTCCAGTGCACTGACTGAAGAGCTTTAACCAGTTACACAGCCTGAATAAATATCACATCATTCACAGTGGGGAGAGACTGTACCCGTGCTGTGAGTGTGGACGAGACTTCAACTGGTTGTCCACCCAAGAGAGAGGCAAGGACACCTGCACCATGGAGAAACCATGGAAATGTGTGGACTGTGGGAAGAGATACAGAGCCCCATCAGATCTGGAAACTCATCAGCGCAGCCACACTGGGGAGAGACCATTCATGTGCTCTCTGTGTGGGGAGGGATTCACTCGGTCATCCCACCTGCAGAGACACCAACGAGTTCACACTGGGGAGAGACCGTTCACCTGCTCTCAGTGTGGGAATGGATTCACTCGATCATCCTACCTGCAGTCACACCAGCGAGTTCACACTGGGGAGAGGCCATTCAGCTGCTCTCAGTGTGGGAAGGGATTCACTTGTTCATCCAGCCTGTGGAAACACCAGCGAGTTCACACTGGGGAGAGGCCATTCACCTGCTCTCAGTGTGGGAAAGGATTCTATGATTCATCCAAACTACGCACACACCAGCGAGTTCACACTGGGGAGAGGCCATTCACCTGCTCTCAGTGTGGGAAAGGATTCACTCAGTCCTCCCACCTGCTGAAACACCAGCGAGTTCACAAGTGATTCCAGAGGTTGGATTCTGCTGTTATTGTTTCTGCTCTCAATTACATCCAGGATTGCATTCTGTTCATTCCTGCAGTTGGTCAATGGGGAGGGTCGGAGGGTTTCTTTCTGTTGGACTGGCCGGCCTCACGACTTGGTCTCACGACTTGGCCTCCAGTGGGCTGATGCTCTTTGAGTCTTGTTGCGAATACCTAGTTTCAAATTTCACACGGATCACAGAGTGACAGGGTGTGAGGAAGTTCAGAGATATTTAGTCAGCATTTCTGTTTGAAACTCCCCCAGATGCCCATCCAATTTCCTTTATAATTGTTTCTTATCTCCACTTCCTCCACCCTCGTAGGCAGCGAGTTCCAGGTCATTACCATTCGCTGCATCAAAATATTCTCCCCCCACCCCCCGCTGCATCTCTGATCCAAAACCTTAATTCTGTGCCCCCTCATCCTTGTCCCGTCAGCTAATGGGAACAGCTTTTCTTTGTCCACCTTATCTAAACCTGTCAGAATCTTGTCCACCTCTATCAAATCTCCCCTCAACCTCCTTTGCTCCAAGAGGAACAACCCCAGCCTGACATTGACAATAAAGAACAAACTAACAGAATATGTTAATACCTGAAATCAAATGGGAATGTTTAATTTCTGTTTTAAAGATATTGTGAATATACTTTCCTGGACAATAAAGAAATTGGAATAACTCAACTTGGGTGTGGTTGAATGGAATATATCAATCTGGTATCCACCGACAGTCTAGTGAAAGTCTGGAATGTGTAGCTGGAAATTCCTCCCTAACAGCACTGCGGGTGTACTTACACCTCAGGCATTGTAGCAGTTCAAGAAGGCAGTGTTGGGGTTCACCATGGCCGAGGCAGCTACATACAGCCACATATTCTGTTATAATTGAAGGACAGCAGATTAAATGCGAGGCATTATGGGACTGGACTATCTTGACCACATTCCTGTGACTGCTCAGTTTCTCCAATCATGGACCATTAAAGCTGCTTAGCAGGGCCCCACCAGAGGACCTGGTGAGAATATTTACTCAGAATGAGTTAGAATTAAACTGGGGCAGGATTGTGGTCCAGTGGTTAGCACTGCTGCCTCACAGCGCCAGGGACCTGGGTTTGATTCCCGGCTTGGGTCACTGTCTGTGTGGAGTTTGCACATTCTCCCCGTGTCTGTGTAGGTTTCCTCCGGGTGCTCCAGTTTCCTCCCACGGTACAAAGATGTGTGGGTTAGGTGGATTTGCCATGGTAAATTGCCCCTTAGTGTCAGGGGGACTAGCTAGGGTAAATGCATGGGGTTATGGGGATAAGGTCGGTAGGATTGTGGTTGGTGCAGACTTGATGGGCCGAATGGCCTCCTCCTGCACTGTGGAGATTCTATGAGATTATTGCAGGACCGGCTGGTGTTCAGCGGCTGAGAAACCTGGAATCTGTAAAAATGGGGTCTGACTAATCAACAAACGGTGGTAGGTAGCTGACTAAGAAGTCAAGAAGCGTTCTCAGGCATGTTTAAATTATTTTATCATAAATTTGTGATAAGAACTGTGAGGGACTTGTGACCTGATAGTCGGTGAAGTGACGGTATAATCCAAGTAGCACTGGACTGAAAAGCAGACCTCTGAGAGTAGATTCTAATGGTTATAATCTTACCCAAGCATGGCCAGTGACAAATCAGAGCTCGAGTGGGGACTGGACAGGTCTCTTACCTGCCATTTGGAAACTAAAACTAAGAAACCTATCGATACAATGATAAGAGAATAGAGCCAATGTTTCGTGTTTGGATGACACTTCAGAAGAGCTCTTATAAAGGGTCATCCAGACTCGAAACATTGGCTCTATTCTCTCTCCACAGATACTGTCAGACCTGCTGAGATTTTCCAGCATTTTCTGTTTTTGTTTCAGATTCCAGTATCCGCAGTCTTTCACTTTTATGATAAAATGATTAAGTCTGATTGGAATCCCCACGACCCTCCCGCGAAACAGAGGGAGTGGTGGCAAAGGGAGAAAAAGGATAAGGATGATAAAGTCTGGGTTCTGATTCTCTGAGCCCATGTAGAATAAACAAAATGAGTGAATCAGTTTATAAAGAACAGAAGTTACCCATCCCTAACAAAAACTGATCAAATTAAATAGATTGAGGAATATCATAGAATCCTACAGTGCAGAAAGAGGCCATTCGGCCCATCGAGTCTGCACCAACCACAATCCCACCCAGGCCCTATCCACATATCCCTACATATTTACCCACTAACCCCTCTAACCTATGCAGTTTAGAATGGCCAATCAACCTCGCCCGCACATCTTTGGACTGTGGGAGGAAACCGGAGCACCCGGAGGAAACCCACGCAGACACAGGGAGAATGTGCAAACTCCACACAGACAGTGACCCGAGCCGGGATATAACAAAAAAAATTAATAGATGAAGTTTAAAATCATTTGTTTTGTTTTAAACTTGTGTAAAGTGATGTAATTGTGTGCCAAGTTTTTTCTGCTCACTCCCACCCCTTTAGGTTCTGTAGAAAAGTTAACCCTTTCAGCAGACAGTTCATTTGTTTTTAAATCGCCTGAAAACTCATGTGTCTATTTTAGTTTATAATTGAAGATTTATGGGAATTGGCTAAGATGGGCTTTTTAACATTTTTAAAGTATAAAAAAGTGGTCTTGAGAAGGCAATTTGGTCAAGAGAGGTGGAATCATAGAAACCCTACAGTGCAGAAGGAGGCCATTTGGCCCATCGAGTCTGCACCGACCACAATCCCACCCAGGCCCTACCCCCACATATTTACCCGCTAATCCCTCTAACTACGCATCTCAGGGACAATTTTTTTTTTAACCTGGCCAATCAACCTAACCCGCACATCGTTGGACTGTGGGAGGAAACCGGAGTACCCGGAGGAAACCCACGCAGACACGAGGAGAATGTGCAAACTCCACACAGACAGTGACCCGAGCCGAGAATCGAACCCGGGACCCTGGAGCTGTGAAGCAGCAGTGCTAACCACTGTGCTACCGTGCCGCCCTAAGGGAGGGAGAGATGTTTACAGAGAGGTGTGGAGAGCTGTTGGTTTTACAAGTTATCCATGTTTTTGGAGCAGTCACTTCATGTCCTGGTCTGAGAGGGATGGAGAGAAGTCTGTTCAATTGTTAATGTTAAACTTTCTCTATTAACTGTTAATCGACACTCTGTTTTTTATCTTTCTGACTTGTTACATTTTTAATGATTAATAAAGTTTCTGAATTCACCATTTAAAGTATTCTTTCTTGCCACATGGTTAAGACACTGGAACCTGGTGTGATTTACGATTAGGGAGGTTATTGTAAACAAGAGAACCCCCATAAATCTTAGTTCAAATAAATCAAAGTTCTGACAAATGGAATGTTATCCTTTATTATTCCGGACAAATGTGAGGTAATACATTTTGGAAGGTCTAATACAGATAGGAAATATACAGTAAATGGCAGAACCCTTAAGAGTATTGAAAGGCAAAGGGATCTGGGTATACAGGTACACAGGTCACTGAAAGTGGCAATGCAGGTGGAGAAGGTAGTCAAGAAGGCATACGGCATGCTTGCCTTCATCGGCCGGGGTATTGAGTTTAAAAATTGGCAAGTCATGTTGCAGCTTTATAGAACCTTAGTTAGGCCACACTTGAAATATAGTGTTCAATTCTGGTCGGCACACTACCAGAAGGATGTGGAGGCTTTGGAGAGGGTGCAAAAAAGATTTACCAGGATGTTGTCTGGTATGGAGTGCATTAGCTATGAGGAGAGGTTCGGGAAACTTGGTTTGTTCTCACTGGAATGACGGAGGTTGAGGGGGGACCTGATAGAAGTCTACAAGATTGAGAGGCATGGACAGAGTGGATAGTCAGAAGCTTTTTCCCAGGGTGGAAGAGTCAATTATTAGGGGGCATAGGTTTAAGGTGCAAGGTTTAAAGGAGATGTTCGAGGCAGATTTTTTACAGAGTAGTGGGTGTTTGGAACTCGTTGGCGGGGAAGGTAGTGGAAGCGGATACAGTCGTGACTTTTAAGGAGCATCTTGACAAATACATGAATAGGATGGGAATAGAGGGATATGGTCCCCGGAAGGGTAGGAGGTTTTAGTTAAGTCGGGCAGCATGGTCGGTGCAGGCTTGGAGGGCCGAAGGGCCTGTTCCTGTGCTGTAATTTTCTTTGTTCTTGGTTCTTTGTTCTATTATGAGACAAATTGAACAGAGAAGTAAAGATGTTCTGCTTCAGTTATACAGGGCGTTGCTGAGACTGCATCTTGAACACTCGGTGCAGCTTTGTCTCCTATTTAAGAAATGATACAAATGCATTGAAAGTGGTTCAGAGGAGGTTGAATAGATTGTTTCCCAATTCTTGACCCTCACAGGATAAATTTTGTCCGATTTTTCTTGTCTTCACCTCTGACAAAGAGTAATCCTGACTCAAAACGTTGTCTCTATTCTCTCTCTACAGATGCTGTCAGACTTGCTGAAATTGTTCAGGATTTTCTGTTTTTTTTTCAGATTCCAACAACAGCAGAATTTTGCCTTTATACTAATTCTTGTTGGGTAAGGACATCAAAAGTATCGGGTATAGCACGAGAACGCAACACAAAAAGATCAGCCATGATCTAAATAAATGGTGGAGGAAACTCAAAGGGCCAAATGGCCGACTTCTGCTCCGATGTCGAATGTTGGTCACAAATTCCTGAGAATTGTGAACCAAGGCTGGAAGATTCGCCTTGCTTGTGTTAGTGGGAAAATGTCCAGGAGAACCATCACTGTGAAGGACAGTTCTGGGATTAAAGGTTGCCCGACTGGAAAAGGAAAACAATGGAAATAAACCCTCTGGGAGTGAAGAATCACTTTGGACTGGTTTTTGGAGAAAGAGTGTGAACATTCCAAGGCAGAATAAAATATATTCATTGAGTGGATATTTAATGGTGTTAAGAGTAAAAGGACAAAGTTTAATTTTACAGTTTAAGGGCTATGTTCCCTATAAAAAAGTGTTCAATCATTGTTGCTTCAAGTTTGTTGGAGGAGACATCAGAAAACTTGAAGTTTTGTCGTGTGAATCTTTAATTTGTTTACTGGGTTTAGAATTCATTTTTTTTAAATTGTTGATCATCATCAGAGATGCTAACAGTTCATTTAAAGCCACACGTTTCGACTTCCCATTTGAGCCTGGGCACCTTTCTGTCTCTATTGCTGGTGTCAATGACAGCCAGGCGACGGAGCTGAGGGCTGAATTTAGCTGAGAATAACGGGGCCTGCGCCCCAGTTGGGAAACTGCCCTGGGCGTCGCACTAATAGAGAGACAGGAAGGTGCTGGAGGACTGACTGGGAAATGGGCCTCCAACCAATTGTTATATCAGTCACTCAGAACTAAAGAGAAACCTGTCTCTATAAATACAGATCCAGGGAAGAGGCTGCACTGAAATCTGCCCTTCAAACCTGCACAAAAGCAGGAGGCTGAGATTGACAGGCTGCAGGAGTCCATTCAGCCGATCATGTCCCTGCTATCTCTTTAAAAGGACTCTCTGATTTATCCAACTGCTCTGCTCTTTCCCCACAGCCCTGCAAATTCTTCCCTTTCAAGTCTTTACCCTTTGGGAATATACTATTGAATCTGCTTGCAGGCAGATCAGAACAACTCGCTGTGTCAAAAAATAAAATCTCATCTCCCCCTCTGGCTCCTTTGCCAATTACCTTGGAGGGACTCACTTTCTGTTAAAGAGCCTGCCAACCCCTCTCACCCACTTTCCCTAAAGTGCATCAATCTCATCAGGAAAAATCCAGGAAAATCAAATATTTTTACTGATAAAAGTTTATTAATGAAACAGAACATGGTTAAAACAAACAGAAAATTACTTGAGGATCAAAGACAACCAGAGTAAAAGGATGTTCACAATGTTCTGGACACAAATGGTTTCTCTTTATCTGTTCCCTGACCTCTTTGTGGTAAAGGCAGAATTTAAAAAGAAGTTTATTGAATGAAAAAAGTTTACTGAACAACTGAGCACGGTGGCACAATGGTTACTGCTGCCTTACAGCGTCCTGGCTTGGGTCCCTGTCTGTGCGGAGTCTGCACATTCTCCCCATGTCTGCATGGGTTTCCTCCAAGTCCTCCGGTTTCCTCCCACAGCCAATGATGTGCAGGTTAGGTGGATTGGCCATGCTAAATTCTCATTAAGTGTACCTGAACAGGCGCCAGAGTGTGGCAACTAGGGGAGTTTCACAGTAACTTCATTGCAGCGTGAATGTAAGCCTACTTGTGACTAATAAATAAACTTTAAGACATTGACTTTTACAGCTTCATGCGGGTGATCAGTCTGTAGAAGAGTAACCCTCTCTGGCTCCTTCTTTGACAGGAATTCTTGTGGAATTCAGCTTTGGAAGTCTGGCTCCTTCTCTGACAGTAATTTCCTTGGAACTCAGCCTTGGGAGGCTTCAGTATTTGGTTCACAAGGAAGACCTTCAGAACCTCTACTTTTATCCCCAAAGTGACCGTTACCTCACGTCAGAGTTGGGCCTGTTGGAACATGACAATTGGTCAATTTAGTCACCAGATTAATTGAATTGGATCCTCAATTACTGACACCACTTTCTCTCATTATCTTAGACAGGAATACAAGAGAACTGGTTCATGCTGTCCCTTTATCTGATTCTGTACAATACCCTTATTCACACAGTTTCAAATGTTGAGGCTAATCAGAGCTTGAAGATCTCTCTCACCCGTACACTACGCCAGCTGCGGCACAGTGGTTAACATTGCTGCCTCACAGCGCCAGGGATCTGGTTTCGATTCTCGGCTTGGGTCACTGTCCATGTGGTGTCTGCACGGTCTCCCCATGTCTGCGTGGGTTTCCTCCAGCCGCTCCTGTTTCCTTCCCAAGTCTGAAAGACGTGTTGGTTCAGTGCATTGGCCATGCTACATTCTCCCTCAGTGTAACCCGAACAGGCACCGGAGTGTGGTGACTAGGGGATTTTCACAGTCACTTCATTGCAGTGTTAATGTGAGCCTACTTGTGACACAAATAAACTTTAAAAATGTATCTTCATTGCACATTCGTTACATACACAGCAATTAAGATTTTACATTTTAACAGCAAATAAAAACTCAGTCTTTTACTATAACGACTGATTCATTAATTGTAACTCAATTAAGGGTCACTGCTTATTCAATCACCATGATGCCCCCTCCGTAGCCAATTCCTGAATGCCCCCCCGTGCACATCCAACCCCCTTGGCAGAGATTCACCCCCCCCCCCACCCGACTACCCTCCCCCATGCAAAGCTCCCCGCTTGGCGTCCACCCTCCTTGCATAAGCCCCCAGTCATTATAAATATCCCTCCACTAATCCCCACCCCCACCCATCCCCTTGGCACTGCCCATGGTACACTTATGGTGCTCAACTGGGCACTGCCAGGGTGCCCGGAGGGTACTGAATGTGGCATTGCCCAATGGGCACTGCCCCTGACCACCATGGTGGTTTCAATGGCCTCCGATCCCACACACACAGCCCCCCCTCCCCCAAAGTGTGGCCCAAGCACCTGGTCCCCACTGGTGAAGACCAGTAGTGATTCTCGGTGATGTGACGTCTCGCCAGCGAGAGGGGGAAGCAGCCATGCTGAACCCACCAATCACATTGTAATGTAGGCAACTCTATGCAAATAGCCTTCACTCCCTTTCTGGGAATGAAGCTGGCAAAACACGGGCTGGGAAGATAGCAATCCTTTAGTCTCGCACGCTATCTTCCTGGCTCACCGGTCTAATCGAGCGGCGAGTCGAGCCGGTAAGATCGCCCCCTGTATCTTTCTTTCACACTCAGACTGAACCAATCAGCCTTATTCTTGAGGCAGATTTCACAGAATATAATGTCCTCTCGCTGATCAAAATGAAAGAAGAAATTCTTAGTTTAAACAATTCCTGCTCACTACACAGATTCCACAAGCATTGAGGTGAATACAGTGTGGTCACAACAAAATGACAACAATACAGTTCAGTAACAACACAAACTTAATTTAAACTTCATCTTTTTTTTGTTATATTCCTCAACCTAATTATTTTAATTTGATCAGTTTTTGTTAGGGATGGTAACTTCTGCTCTTTATAAACTGGTTCACTCATTTTGTTAATTCTACATGGGCTCGGAGAATCAGAACCCAGACTTTATCATCCTTATCCTTTTTCTCCCTTTGCCACCACTCCCTCTGTTTTGCGGGAGGGTCGTGGGGATTCCAATCAGAACTAATCATTTTATCATAAAAGTAAAATACTGCGGATGCTGGAATCTGAAACAAAAACAGAAAATGATGGAAAATCTCAGCAGGTCTGACAGTATCTGTGGAGAGAGAATAGAGCCAATGTTTCGAGTCTGGATGACCCTTTATAAGAGCTCTTCTGAAGTGTCATCCAGACTCGAAAGATTGCTCTATTCTCTAATCATTTTATCGATAAGTTTCTTGGTCTTAGTTTCCAAATGGCAGGTAAGGGACCTGTCCGGTCCCCACTCGAGCTCTGGTTTTTCACTGGCCATGCTTGGGTAGAATTATAATCATTGGAATCTACTCTCAGAGATCTGCTTTTCAATCCAGTGCTACTTGGAGTATACTGTCACTTCACCGACTATCGGGTCACAAATTTATGATAAAATAATTTAAATAATGCCTGAGAACACTCTGAACCAACTACCTATCATCGTTTGTTGATTGGTCAGACCCACGTTTCACAGATTCAAGTATCTCAGCCGCTGAACACCTGCCGATCCTGGAATAAGTTTAATTCTAACTCATTCTGAGTAAATATTCTCACCAGGTCCTCTGTCAGGGCCCTGCTAAGCAGCTTTAATGGTCCGTGATTGCAGAAACTGAGCAGTCACAGGAATGTGGTCAAGATAGTCCAGTCCCATAATGCCTCACATTCAATCTGCAGTCCTTCAATTATAACAGAATATGTGGCTGTATGTAGCTGCCTCGGCCATGGTCAACCCCAACACTGCCTTCCTGAACTGCTACAATGCCTGAGGTGTAAGTACACCCACAGTGCTGTTAGGGAGGGATTTCCAGCTTTACATTCCTGACACGATTCTGACAGGTTTCGATAAGGTGGACAAAGGAAAGCTGTTCCCATCTGCTGATGGGACAAGGACAAGGGGGACACAGATTGAAGGTTTTGGGTCAGAGATGCGAGGGAGGGGAACGTGAGGAAGAATATTTTGATGCAGTGAATAGTAATGGACTGGAACTTGCTGCCTACGAGGGTGGAGGAAGTGGAGACAATAAACAA
The DNA here is from genome assembly GCF_964213995.1 of Mustelus asterias. Taxonomy (NCBI): domain Eukaryota; kingdom Metazoa; phylum Chordata; class Chondrichthyes; order Carcharhiniformes; family Triakidae; genus Mustelus; species Mustelus asterias. The sequence goes on from NW_027590136.1 coordinate 1,114,855, forward strand.
TTACAAAGGAAATTTGGTGGGGATTTGGGGGTTTTCAAACAGAAATGCTGACTAAATATCTCTGAAGTTCCGAGCACCAGCCACTGGAGGCAAAGTCGTGAGACCGGCCAGTCCCTCAGAAAGAAACCCTCGTCCCTCCCCATTGACCAACTGTGAGAATGAACAAAATGCAGTCCCGGATGTAATTGAGAGCAGAAACAATAACAGCAGAATCCAACCCCTGGAATCACTCGTGAACTTGTTGGTGTTTCAGCAGCTGGGATGAAACTCTGAATCCCTTCCCACACTGAGAGCAGGTGAATGGCCTCTCCACAGTGTGAACTCGCTGGTGTGTCTGCAGGCTGGATGAGTCAGTAAATCGCTTCTCACACTGAGAGCAGGTGAATGGTCTCTCCCCAGTGTGAACTCGCTGGTGTCTCCACAAGATGGATGACTGAGTGAATCCCTTCCCACACACAGAGCAGGTGAATGATCTCTCCCCAGTGTGAACTCGCTGGTGTCTGGCCAGGTTGGATGACGTTCTAAATCTCTTTGAGCAGTGAGAGCAGCCGAACGGTCTGTCCACAGTGTGAATGCGCTGGTGGAGCATCAGTGCCCGAGAGCTTTTGAATCCGCTCCCACAGTCAGAGCATGTAAAGGGTCTCTCATTGGTGTGAGTGAGATTGTGTCTCAACAGGTGGGACAACCGAATGAATCCCTTTGCGCAGTGAGAGCAGCTGAACAGTCTCTCCTCAGTGTGAATGCGCTGGTGGGACATTAGATGCCGAGAGCTTTTGAATCCACTCCCACAATCAGAGCATTTAAAGAGTCTCTCATTGCTGTGAGTGATATTGTGACTCAGTAGGTGGGATAACTGACTGAATCCCTCCCCACACACAGAGCAGCTGAATGGTCTCTCCCCAGTGTGAACTCGCTGGTGTCTCAGCAGTCTGTATGACAAACTGAATCCTTTCCCACACACAGAGCAGGTGAATGGTCCCTCCCTTGTGTGACTGCGTCGATGAGTTTCCAGCTGAGATGGGTGCTTGAATCCTTTCCCACAGTCCCCACATTTCCTCATGGTGCGGGTGTCCTTGTGACTCTCCAGGTTAAACAATCAGTTAAATCTCACACAGAACACGGGTACAGTCTCTCCCCGCTGTGAATGCTGCGATGTATTTTCAGGCTGTGTTACTGGTTAAAGCTCTTTCCACAGTCAGTGCACTGGAGTACGCTCACTCGGGTGTGTGTGCATCCTGGAGCTTTTCCAGTCACACTGATGTTTAAAGCGTTCTGAAGCAGAAAGAACAGAGAAACATTTCTCCTTCTAGATTCAAAGGCTGCTAATATTCAGGTCCCGATGAATCGAGTGACTCTGTCAGAAGATGGTGTGTAGTTTGGATTGAGATTTCTGTCTGTAAATACTCCTCTTCTGATGTCCTGCAAAACGAGTTTACAAAAATAATGACTGTCAGTACAGGATAGAAATTAAGAACTGACAATTTCAGTCGAACATTCTTTCCTCTCTCATTCCCCAAAAGCTGTGAATCTCCATCCCACACACTCTCCCTCCATTCTCACTCTGCTGTATCCAATATTCACCCTCCCAATTCTCCTGAAGGTGCTGATTGACAGATCCATGCTCACTGCCTCCTGTCCTGGACAGAGAGCTGAAAATCTCCATGCAGGCGGCCAGACAGATGTATGTCTGTATGACTTGACTAAAAATGTGTGGAATATACAGACTGGCCTCCCTTCCTTTCCCTTCAGTGGCGAAGGATGGACAAGTCGCCAGGACCCAATGAACTGCACGCTCGGCTTTTAATGGAGGTTGCTGAAGAGATAGTGGACACTTTGGTTGTAATTTTTCGTAGCTCGCTAAATTCTGGGAGGGTATTGAAGATTGGAAAACAGCCAATGTGACTACCTTGTTCAAAAAGGGAGAAAGGCAGAAGGCAGGGTTAATTTAACCTTGTTAATTTAACATCTGTTGTTGGCAAGATACTGGAGTCAATAATGAAAGTGGAAAGAGCTAATCATTTCGGAAAGCTGAAACCTCGTCAAGATTCTTTTATGAAACATAAATCATGTTTGACAAATTCGCTTGAATTCTTTGAGAATGTAATAGGGGAGAGTAGATTGAGAGCAATCTGTAGATGTAGTGTATTTAGATAGGGTGGCACAGTGTTTTTACCACTATTGCATCACAGCACCAGGGACCCGGATTCAATTGCGGCCTTGGGTGCGTCTGTGTGGAGTATGCACATTCTCCCTGTGTCTGCGTGGGTTTCCTCCGAGTGCTCCAGGCTCTCCCCAATGATGTGTGGGTTAGGTTGAACGGCCATGCTAAATTGCCCCTTTGTGTCCCAATAGAAGTGGATTAGGGGGATTAGTGGGGTAAAAATGTGGGGTTATGGGGATAGGGCCTGGGAAAGATGTTCTGTCGGAGAGTCAGTGCAGACTCGATGGGCCAAATGGTCTCCTTCTGCACTCTAGGGATTCCATGATTCGATGATTTCCAAAAGGCATTTGACAAGGCGCTGCATAAGAGACTGGCCTATAAAGTAAAGGTCCATGGAATTGGTGGAAGTGTATTAGATGGATTGAAAACTGGCCGTCACATAGAAAACAGAGAGTTGGAATAAATTAGTCATTTTCAGAGTGGAAAGATGTAACTAGTGGAGTACCACAGGGATCAGTTCTTGGCTCACAATTGTTCATTATTCAATTAATGACCTGGAGGAAGGAACAGAATGTAAGGTTTCCAACTGATACGAAGATAGGCGGAAGGACATGTTGTGATGAGGATATTTTGATTCTGCAATGGGATATAGATAGATTGGGTGACAAAAACCTGGCAAATGGAGTTTAATGTGGAGAAGTGGGAGGTCATGTATTTCAGTAGGAGAAATCAAAAGGGAGATTATCTACATGGAGCGGCGCTGCAGGTGAGTGAAGTACAGAGGGATCTAGATGTTCTTGCACATGAATCACAAAAAGCTAGCAGACAGGTCCCACAGTCGGTAAGAAGAAAAATGGAATTTTGACCTTTATTGCAAAGGGGTTGGAGTTTAAAAACATGGGGGGTTGTGTTGGTGAGGCCTCACCTGGAATACTGCGTAGTTTCGATCTTCTTACTTAAACAAGGATACAGTAACATTGGATGTAGTCCAAAGGAGATTCACCAGGCAAATTCCTGGGTGAGAGGGTTGTCCTATCAAGAGAGAATAAATTGTCTAGGTCTGTATTCCTTGAAGCTTTGAAGACAAAGAGGTGACTTTATTGAAACATAAGATCCTGACGGGGCTTGACAGGATAGATGGTGAGGTATTTTTACAAGTGCAAAAGTCTCGAACAAGCTAAATGGTCGGTCATTTAAAACTGAGGTGCACAGAAATTTCTTCCCCCAGAGGGTGGTGAATGTCTGGAATTCTCTCCCCCACAGGTGGAGGCTGGATCACTATAAGTATTTAAAGTGGAGGTGGATAAATAGTTGATAGATCGAGGAATAGAGGGCTATGGGAAAAGGCTCACAACAGGAGTTGAAGCCGGCATAGATCAGCCATGAAGGGCCTGGTGGCCGCTCCTGCATCTATTTCTCGTGATCAGTTGCTGCAAGTCAACAGTTTCCCCCCAGAATGAAGAAAGAAATGGAAGGGGGGAGAAAAGAAAGAGTTTTACTCACAGATGTTGGAGAGACAGGAGGAAGTTTGAGTCAATCTTCATTCAGAGAGGTAGCAGCAGCAGCTTCGCCGGGCAGGAATGAGGTCAACAAGCTCATTTTGCAACTTCCGCATTCAGACAATGGGGGTGCTCTGATTGGCTGGAGGAGCAGAGTGTTTCCGGTCCTCCAGAGTTCCCATTGGTCAATCCCCCGCAGACAGACAATGAGGGGCGGAGCCCCACGTGGGGGTGGGCGGGACTTTGCCCTCCAGCCGCGCTGAGCTGTTGTCCAATGGGAAAGGCTGGAAGACCCGGACAGACAATGGTCAGCGCGCCGGCTTTGTCCCGGGCCCCGCCCCACACCCGCACATGCGCATTCCCCCAAAACCCGCACAGGCGTACGTTTGATTCACCGCCCCTCACAGCTCTGGCCAATGAGAAGAATTGGAGGACCGGAAGGCCTCAGGTCTTCCAGCCAATGAGAGCGTGGGTTTTTGCGTGAATGAAGATGGGGCATCAGACAGACTCAAACTTCCTCCTGACTGGGAGTTATCCGCGCCTTGCGGTGAGCTTTTGGAAATGTGGCCGCTGGGAGGAGCGCCTTGGTCGGCGTGAAGTTTCTGTTTCAAGTGCTTGGGTTTGTGACTTGTGTAAGAACTTTTTGTCTCGGCTGGGGCTTGTTGAATGCTGCTCTCGCTGGGATTCCTGTGCCTTGAAAGGCGTGGCCCAGGTAGATGCAATCTCGGAAGACCCAAGCCAGGGAGGAGCCATTTGGGAACTATGGTTTCGGAAGGTTCAGCCGCGGAAGGTGTGACCCCAGACGGTGCAGCCCCAGTGGGTGTGATTTTGGAAGTTCTGGCCCGGAGTGGTGGACTTTGGAGGACTGTAGTTGAGCGTTGTCGACTTCGGACGGTGGAATGTTGATGGGCGAAGCTCTGGAAGGCGATGCCTCCGAAATGTTTCACAATTGTATGGTTGTGAATGGATTGTTTGTTATTGTAATATGTGGTTTTCCTGTTATGATAGTTGGTGGTTTGTTCCGGCCCCCGTCTATTTTCTTGCGTTATTTGTGGCCTGGGGGGCATCCCCCCCTGGATAAAGTCACCCCCGGGGGGTGTGACATCCACTTGGGGAAAGTTCTGGGTGGTGAAGCCCCGGATATAGTAACACCAGAGGGATTTTATTCTCCGGGAGAAAAATTGGGAAGGCAGGCCCGAACTGAGTACCCTGGAGAGACTCTCCCACCGCCCCGGCTGAAATTCCGGAAGGGATTCCGGATTGAGTAGGTTCGGGGTGGTTTCCCCATTTCCCCCCTCCGGCTGAACATCCGTAAGGTGTAACCCCCGGATATGAGTACAAGAACAAAGAACAAAGAACAATACAGCACAGGAACAGGCCCTTCGGCCCTCCAAGCCCGCGCCGCTCCCCGGTCCAGGATTGAATCCTGAATCCAGGATCCCCGCCCAATTTTCCAGCCTATCTACATACCAATATCCTATCCACCGAGCTGTCCCTCACAGCTACGATGCTTTGTTCATTACAACCTATTAACTTACCCCCACCCCCCCATTCCAGACCATGTGATCTCCAGGGAGAGGCGAAAACCCAGAGTGAAAAACCCCAGGGCCAATATGGGGAAAAAAAATCTGGGAAATTCCTCTCCGACCCCCTGAGGCGATCGAAACGAGTCCAGGAGATCACAATGGCCCCGATCGGAAAATGCTTCCCAACCCTAGTCATTTCCACTTCCACGAACACCATATGAATTCCCTGCCCCCGAGACAGGTTCCCAACTATCCGCAGTCTCACTCTGTACTGGCACCAGCAAGATGATCGTAGAATGAAGCCTTGAAACGAGAAACCAGGAACAATTAGCCCGCGCCGCTCCCTGGTCCAAACTAGACCACTCTTTTGTATCCCTCCATTCCCACTCCGTTCATATAGCTGTCTAGATAAGTCTTAAATGTTCCCAGTGTGTCCGCCTCCACCACCTTGCCCGGCAACACATTCCAGGCCCCCACGACCCTCTGTGTGAAATATGTCCTTCTGATATCTGTGTTAAACCTCCCCCCCTTCACCTTGAACCTATGACCCCTCGTGAACGTCACCACCGACCCGGGGAAAAGCTTCCCACCGTTCACCCTATCTATGCCTTTCATAATTTTATACACCTCTATTAAGTCTCCCCTCATCCTCCGTCTTTCCAAGGAGAACAACCCCAGTTTCCCCAATCTCTCCTCATAACCAAGCCCCTCCATACCAGGCAACATCCTGGTAAACCTCCTCTGTACTCTCTCCAAAGCCTCCACGTCCTTCTGGTAGTGTGGCGACCAGAACTGGACGCAGTATTCCAAATGCGGCCGAACCAACGTTCTATACATCTGCAACATCAGACCCCAACTTTTATACTCTATGCCCCGTCCTATAAAGGCAAGCATGCCATATGCCTTCTTCACCACCTTCTCCACCTGTGACGTCACCTTCAAAGATCTGTGGACTTGCACACCCAGGTCCCTCTGCGTCTCTACACCCTTTATGGTTCTTCCATTTATCGTGTAGCTCCTCCCTACATTATTCCCACCAAAATGCATCACTTCGCATTTATCAGGATTGAACTCCATCTGCCATTTCCTTGCCCAAATTTCCAGCCTATCTATATCCTTCTGTAGCCTCTGACAATGTTCCTCACTATCTGCAAGTCCTGCCAGTTTTGTGTCGTCCGCAAACTTACTGATCACCCCAGTTACTCCTTCTTCCAGATCATTTATATAAATCACAAACAGCAGAGGTCCCAATACAGAGCCCTGCGGTACACCACTAGTCACAGGCCTCCAGCCGGAAAAAGACCCTTCCACTACCACCCTCTGTCTTCTATGACCAAGCCAGTTCTCCACCCATCTAGCCACCTCCCCCTTTATCCCATGGGATCCAACCACTGGAGGGTTGCATCCCCCGGCAGGTGGACAAACCCAGGGGACGGTGCCCTTATGCTTCAGTGTTTATTTTTTGTTGTGTATAGTTGTAGTGTTGTGTTAATGTTTGTAGATTTGTAGATTATGATTTGTAAATGGAGGTGTATTTTGAGGGCAATGCCCTGGAAAATTGTAATTGATGATGAACCCTTCCGAAATGGAAGGTAGTAATTGATAAATGGATGGTGTTAGCCATCGGTAATGTATTTTTCAGATTTGTTCTTTGTTCATTTGTAATTGTTTTGTAATATCGTGTTTGTACTAACCAACGGAAAATCTTTGCATTGTTTGTGGCCTGGGGGGTATCCCCCCCCCCCCCCCCCCCCCCTGGATAGAGTGACCCCGGGGGGTGTGACATCCAGTTGGGGAAAGTGTCCGGGGCACCCAGAGGGGTAACACCAGGGGGGTTTTGTTCTCCGGGAGAAAAATTGGGAAGGCAGGCCGAATTGAGTATCCCGGAGAGCTTTTCCCACCGCCCCAGCCGAAAATCCGGAAGGCAGTCCGGATTGAGTAGGTTCGGGGTGGTTTTCCTGTCCCCCCGCCTCCAGTCGAACATCCGTCAGGTGGAACCCCCGGACCTGAGTACCTCTGGAGGGTTGCATCCCCGGCAGGGGAAAAACCCGGGAGGCGGTGCCCTGGAGGGCGGCGGATATGCTGCAATGTTTATTCTTGTTGTGTTGTACTAATGTTTGTCACTTTGTAGATTATGATTTGTAATTGGAGGTGTATTGAGAGGGCAATGCCCTGGAAAACTATGACCGTTAGTGAACCCTTCCGAAATAGAAGATAGTAACTGATAAATGGATGGCGTTAGCCATTGGTAATGTATTTTTTTTTACATTTGTTCTTTGTGTATTTGTAATTGTTTTGTATTAACGTATTTGTAATAAACAAAAAGAAACCAGGCAAGTGTTCTCTTCCTGTTGGGGAACACTTCAGCAGTCACGGGCATTCGGCCTCTGATCTTTGGGTAAGCGTTCTCCAAGGCGGCCTTCGCGACACACGACAACGCAGAGTCGCTGAGCAGAGACTGATTGCCAAGTTCCGCACACATGAGGACAGCCTCAACTGGGATCTTGGGTTCATATCACACTATCTGTAACCCCCACGACTTGCCTGGTCTCGCATTCCAACCATTATTTTGTAAATTGAGTGTGTTTTCTTTTGCCCTGTTTGTGAACCGAACTCCCACTCACCTGATGAAGGAGCAGCGCTCCGAAAGCTAGTGGCTTGTGCTACCAAATAAACCTGTTGGACTTTAACCTGGTGTTGTGAGACTTCTTACTGTAACTGAAGCATAATATCTTTACTTCCATGTTCAATTTCTCTCATAATAAAGGATAGCTTTCCATTTGTAAGAACTTTGATTTATCTGAATGAAGATTTATGGGGGTTCTCTTGTTTGCAATAACCTCCCTAATCGTAAATCACACCAGGTTCCAGCGACTTAAACATATGGCAAAAAAGAAAGCTTCAAATGGTGAAATCAGAAAGTTTATTAACCATTAAACATGTAACAAGTTAGAGAGATGAAAAGCAAAGTGTCGATTAACAGTTATTACAGAAACCTTCACTTTAACAATTGAACAGACTTCTCTCCATCCCTCTCAGACCAGGACATGAAGTGACGGCTCCGAAAACGTGGATAACTTGTGAAACCAACAGCTCTCGACACCTCTCTGTAAACATCTCTCCCTCCACCTCTCTCTACCAAATTGGCTTCTCAAGATCACTTTTTTATACTTTAAAAATGTCAAAAGACCATCTTAGCCAATTCCCATAAATCTTCAATTATAAACTAAAATAGACACGAGTTTCCGGGCAATTTAAAAACAAATCAACTGTCTGCTGAAAGGGTTAACTTTTCTGCAGAACCTAAAGGGGTGGAGAGTGAGCAGAAATAAACTTGACACTTTACACAAGTTTAAAAAACTTCCCTAACAACAAAACAAACTTGATTTTAAACTTCACCCATTAATGTTTTTTGTTATATTCATCAACCTAATTATTTTAATTTGATCAGTTTTTGTTAGGGATGGGTAACTTCTATTCTTTATAAACTGGTTCACTCATTTTGTTAATTCTACATGGGCTCAGAGAATCAGAACCCAGACTTTATCATCCTTATCCTTTTTCTCCTTTTGCCACCACTCCCTCTGTTTTGCGGGAGGGTCGTGGGGATTCCAATCAGACCGAATCAAATTATCATATAAGTAAAATACTGCGGATGCTGGAATCTGAAACGAAAACAGAAAATGCTGGAAAATGTCAGCAGGTCTGGCAGCATCTTTGGAGAGAGAATAGAGCCAATGTTTTGAGTCTGGATGAGCTTCTTACAAAGTGTCATCCAGAATCGAAGCGTTGGCTCTATTCTCTAATCATTTTGTCTCTAAGCTTCTTGTTCTTAGTTTCCAAATGGCAGGTAAGAGACCTGTCTGGTCCCCACTCAAGCTCTGGTTTTTCACTGGCCATGCTTGGGTAGGATTATAACTGTTAGAATCTACTCTCAGAGGTCTGCTTTTGAGTCCAGTGCTACTTGGAGTAGACCATCACTTCACCAAATATCTGGTCACAAGTCCCTCACAGTTCTTATCACAAATTGACGATAGGTTAAGCAATGGTTCAGAATGCTTTTTAACTTCTTAACCAACTACCAAGTACTGTTTGTTGATTGGTCAGACCCCCTTTTTACACATTCAAGAATCTCAGCTGCTGAACACCAGCCGGTCCTGGAACAAGTTTAATTCTAACTCATTCTGAGTAAATATTCTCACCAGGTCCTCTGTCGGGGCCCTGCTAAGCAGCTTTAATGGTCCGTGATTGCAGAAACTGAGCAGTCACAGGAATGTGGTCAAGATAGTCCAGTCCCATAATGCCTCACATTCAATCTGCAGTCCTTCAATTATAACAGAATATGTGGCTGTATGTAGCTGCCTCGGCCGTGGTCAACCCCAACACTGCCTTCTTGAACTGCTACAATGCCTGAGGTGTAAGTACATGTTATACAGCTATATGAACGGAGTGGGAATGGAGGGATACAAAAGAGTGGTCTAGTTTGGACCAGGGAGCGGCGTGGGCTAATTGTTCTTTGTTTCTCGTTTCAAGGCTTCATTCTATGATCATCTTGCTGGTGCCAGTACAGAGCGAGACTGCGGATAGTTGGGAACCTGGCTCGGGGGCAGGGAATTCAGATGGTGTTCGTAAAGCAGAAGTGGAAATGAATAGGGTTGGGAAGCATTTTCTGATCAGGGCCAGTGTGATCTCCTGGACTCGTTTCGATCGCCTCAGGGGGTCGGAGAGGAATTTCCCAGATTTTGTTTTCCCCATATTGGCCCTGGGGTTTTCACTCTGGGTTTTCGCCTCTCCCTGGAGATCACATGGTCTGGAATGGGGGGGTGGGGGTGAGTTAATAGGTTGTGATGAACAAAGCATCGTAGCTGTGAGGGACAGCTCGGTGGATAGGATATTAGGATGTAGATAGGCTGGAAAATTGGGCGGGGATCCTGGTTTCAGGATTCAATCCTGGACCGGGGAGCGGCGCGGGCTTGGAGGGCCGAAGGGCCTGTTCCTGTGCTGTATTGTTCTTTGTTCTTTGTACATCCACAGTGCCATGAGGGAGGGAGACTGTAGGTGGATACCAGATTGATATATTCCATTCAACCACACCCAAGGTGAGTTATTCCAATTCCTTTATTGTCCAGGACAATATATTCACAATATCTTTAAAACAGAAATTAGACATTCCCATTTGATTTCAGGTATTAATATATTCTGTTAGTTTGTTCTTTATTGTCGATGTCAGGCTGGGGTTGTTCTCCTTGGAGCAAAGGAGGTTGAGGGGAGATTTGATAGAGGTGGACAAGATTCTGACAGGTTTAGATAAGGTGGACAAAGAAAAGCTGTTCCCATTAGCTGACGGGACAAGGATGAGGGGGTCACAGATTTATGGTTTCGGGTCAGAGAGGAAGGGGGGATGTGAGGAAGAATATTTTGATGCAGCGAATGGTAATGATCTGGAACTCGCTGCCTACGAGGGTGGAGGAAGTGGAGACAATAAACAATTACAAAGGAAATTGGATGGGCATTGGGAGGTTTCAGACAGAAATGCTGACTAAATATCTCTGAACCTCCTAACACTCTGTCACTCTGTGATCCTTGTGAAATTTGAAACCAGGTATTCGCAACAAGACTCAAAGAGCATCAGCCCACTGGAGGCAAAGTTGTGAGACCGGCCAGTCGAGCAGAAAGAAACCCTCCGACCCTCCCCATTGACCAACTGTGAGAATGAACAAAATGCAGTCCTGGATGTAACTGAGAGCAGAAACAATAACAGCAGAATCCAACCCTTGGAATCACTCGTGAACTTGTTGGTGTCTCAGCAGCTGGGATGAAAGACTGAATCTCTTCTCACACTGAGAGCAGGTGAACGGCTTCTCCCCAGTGTGAACTCGCTGGTGTCTCTGCAGGTGGGAGGACCGAGTGAATCCCTTCCCACATTGAGAGCAGGTGAATGGCCTCTCCCCAGTGTGAACTCGCTGGTGTCTCCGCAGGGCGGATAAATCAATGAATCCCTTCTCACACTGAGAGCAGGTGAACGGCCTCTCCCCAGTATGGACTCGCTGGTGTGTCTGCAGGCTGGATAACCGAGTGAATCCCTTCCCACCCTGAGAGCAGGTGAATGGCCTCTCCCCAGTGTGAACTCGCTGGTGTGTCCGCAGGCTGGATGACCGAGTGAATCCCTCCCCACACTGAGAGCAGGTGAATGGTCTCTCCCCAGTGTGAACTCGCTGGTGTCTCTGCAGGCTGGATAACTGAGTGAATCCCTTCCCACACTGAGAGCAGGTGAACGGCCTCTCCCCAGTGTGAACTTGCTGGTGTGTCTGCAGGCTGGATAACCGAGTGAATCCCGTCCCACACTGAGAGCAGGTGAATGGTTACTCCCCAGTGTGAACTCGCTGGTGTGTCTGCAGGCTGGATAACTGAGTGAATCCCGCCCCACACTGAGAGCAGGTGAATGGTCTCTCCACCGTGTGGCTGCGCCGATGAGCTTCCAGTTCAGAGGGGTATTTGTATCTCTTCCCACAGTCTGCACATTTCCATGGTTTCTCCATGGTGCAGGTGTTCTTGCCTCTCTTCAGTTGAAGACTCGTCCACACCCCTGCTGTGAATGGTGTGATATTTATTCAGGCTGTGTAACTGGTTCAAGCTCAGTGCACTGGAACACACTCACTCCAGTGTGGCAGTGTGTTGGAGCTTTTCCAGTCACACTAATATTTGAAATCTTTTCAAGTCATCAGGCCGGACAACCATTTCTCCTCGATTCAAAGGCCGATGATATTCAGCTCCCAAGGAATATGACTCTGTCAGATCTAGATGTGACGTTTGAGATTTCGGCCTGTGATTCCTCTTTCAGTATCCTGTAAAACAAGTTTACAGAGATCATCAGTGTCAGTGCAGGATGGAAATTCAGAACACACAATTCTAGTTTCTGTGGAACATTCTTTCCTCTCTCCAGACTCGAAACATTGGCTCTATTCTCTCTCTATCTGGGGGATAGCGTGGGAAATGATGCTGCGATAGATCAGCCAATTCTCAATGAATGGTTGAGGCAGTTCGATGGGCTGAATGGCCAACTGCAGCTCCTGTTTCTTATGATTTGTGTGGTGGACAGGAAGCAGTGAGCATGGATCTGTCAATCAGCCTCAATCAGCACCTTCAGGAGAATTGGGAGGGTGAATATTAGATACAGCAGAGTGAGAATGGAGGGAGAGTGTGTGGGATGGAGATTCACAGCTTTTGGGGAACGAGAGAGGAACGAATGTTCTTTAGAATCATAGAATTCTTACATCTTATCAACCGTCCCTGAGCCTTCACAATGAATCTCTCTTCTCAGGACATTCTTATCTCTGACTTGTCTGTGCTGCTCGCAGTCTCACAAAGCAGCTGCCTGTGTGCTGATATGAGGGGCCCTGCGAGGCAAGTTTAATGCTCCATGACTGTGTCTTTAATGACTGAATAACTGTAGGAATATGGTCAAGTCAGCTAAACCACATGATGCTTTATATTTCGGTTAGTAACTGTTGATTTTGTTAACGTAGCACGTCAGAGGATGACCTGGGTCCCGCCCCCTCCTCCCACCCACTCCCCCCACTGATCAGAGGATGACCTGGGTCCCGCCCCATCCACCCACCCACTCCCCCCACTGATCAGAGGATGACCTGGGTCCCACCCCCTCCCCCCACCGATCAGAGGATGACCTGGGTCCCGCCCCCTCCTCCCACCAACCCCCCCCCCCGATCAGAGGATGACCTGGGTCCCGCCCCCTCCTCCCACCCACTCCCCCCACTGATCAGAGGATGACCTGGGTCCCGCCCCCTCGTCCCACCCACTCCCCCCACTGATCAGAGGATGACCTGGGTCCCGCCCCCTCCACCCACCCACTCCCCCCACTGATCAGAGGATGACCTGGGTCCCACCCCCTCCTCCCACCCACTCCCCCCACCGATCAGAGGATGACCTGGGTCCCACCCCCTCCTCCCACTCACTCCCCCCACCGATCAGAGGATGACCTGGGTCCCGCCCCCTCCTCCCACCCACTGATCAGAGGATGACCTGGGTCCCGCCCCCTCCTCCCACCCACTCCTCCCACCGATAAGAGGATCACCTGGGTCCCGCCCCCTCCTCCCACCACTCCCCCCCCCCCCCCATCAGAGGATGACCTGGGTCCCGCCCCCTCCTCCCACCAGCCCCCCTGATCACAGGATGACCTGGGTTCTTTTTCTGTAACATCAGAACCACTTGCGGGACAGCTGCACAGGGTTTCTCCTTGTGCACAAGTCATTAAAGGCCCCACATTGGATTATGCCTGGTGTCCAGTGCTGTTTGTACTCAAGTCGACTAAGAGTGCCTAAAGTTGCTGGTACCCAGGATCTCTGACAACTCTCCCTAACCGGACCTTGATTATCCAAAGGTTGGCCAGAATCCTCTCCAGTAACTTACCCGCCACTGTTGTCAGGTTCACCGGCCTGTAATTACCAGGCTTCTCTTTGCAACCCTTCTTAAACAACGGAACAACATGAGCCACACTCTCGTCTTCCAGAACTTCCAGAACTCGTCATCACGGAAGAGACTGATTCCTATTGGCTGATTCAGGCAGGGCTCCATTGTGATGTCACAATGTGGAAGTTGTCCAATGAGCTTCAGAGTGAAACTCCCTCCTCTGGGCAACATCTGGGAGGAAATCAATGTTTCCCCCTTTCCATTTCTTTTCTCATTCTGGGGGAAATTGGGGACTTGCAGCAACTGAAGGGAAAGGGAGTGAATTTGGTCTGTACATTCCACACATTTTTACTCCAGTAATGTAGACATTTATCTGTCTGGCAGCCTGCATGGAAATTTTCAGCTCTCTCTGTGCCCAGGACAGGAAGCAGCGAGCGTGGATCTGTCAATCAGCCTCAATCAGCACCTTCAGGAGAATTGGGAGGGTGAATATTAGATACAGCAGAGTGAGAATGGAGGGAGAGTGTGTGGGATGGAGGTTCACAGCTTTTGGGGAATGAGAGAGGAAAGAATGTTCTATAGAAACTAGAATTGTCTGTTCTGAATTTCTATCCTGTACTGACACTGATGACTTTTGTAAATTCCTTTTGCAGGATATCAGAAGGTGAAGATTTAAAGACAATTATCAAACCAAACTTCACATCAAAATCTAACATAGTCACTCAGTTCATTGGGACCTGAATATCATCGACCTTTGAACCTAGAATGGAAATGTTTCTCTGCTCTGTCTGCTTCAGGAGATTTTAAACATCAGTGTGACTGGAAAAGCACCGAGACACACACACACTGAAACATGAACACACCGGAGTGACTGTGGAAAGAACTTTAACCAGTTAAACAGCCTGAAAATACATTGCAGCAGAGAGACTGCACCCATGTTATGTTGTAATTGAACTGATTGTCAAGCCTGGAGAGTCACAAGGACACCCGCACCATGGAGAAATTGTGTAAATGTGGGGACTGTGGGAAAGGATTCAGGTTCCCATCTGCACTGGAAACTCATCAGCGCAGTGTTTTGCCGGACCGGTAACAGGTTCGTGGAGGTGGTCTGAGAGAAAGAATTCACACTACACCAGTATTGCTAGAATAAAATGTGTCTCTTTATTCCCCACAATACATGGACAAGTTCTACAAGTATCATTCAATGGGCTAAGCCTTATATAGTTTAACTACCCTGACACGTGGACTGGAGAGCCGTCAGTCCAGGTAGAGTGGCTTACCTCCCGCCGGGCGTCCGTACGTAACCCACGGCAGACTCTGCTGTAGTAGGGACTTTCCCGCATATTTATAGAGAAAAGCCTCTCTTTGTTCTGGACATCTGAATATGAGTCACTCTTGGTATCCGGCCAAGTACGTGATGTTTAGAGCAGTCTCGTGCAATACAAGTTCTATTGTTCGCAGCTCAAGAAAACAAGTTTAATGGTTAATCATTCACGCTATGTCTTGGGCACGGATCTAATTTAATTATGTTTTGACATGTTTATCCTTTCATGTGGACAGGCTGTCTCCATTGTCCGTAGCAGTTGTCAGCATACGAGATTTTGCTGACAGGGTTGAAATCGGGACATTAACTCTTTATTCTCCTAACATTCCACCTGTTGGACCGATTTCAATCACCATTTACCTCAACGCAGTGTGATACAGGGTACTTTCCAAACCCTGTTTCACACGCCTGACATATACACAGGTAAGTACATTACAACAAGTTAAAACAGCAACAATCACAAATATCAATATCAGAGGAGGCAAAACATATCGCCGGGCCGTTTGTGATATCCCGGTTAGCAAGTCCCACCAATGATGGGCTGATTCATTCTCTATCATTCGCGCAGCATGTACTACCTGTTCTCCGGCTATAAAGGTAGAGACCATGACACGGGACACGTTAGACTTATGAGAGTCAATTATATGTTTTAGCTCCGTCGACTGATTCAATGCGCATTTGAACCTGTCGAGAGAGACTCGCCATGGCATATGGAGAACTTTCCACTGAGCCGTACTCAAGCGAGATTCAGTGCTATAATTAGTCAATTTGTAAGTCTTGTTCGCCCAATGCCAAATGTACACCCCCTTCAAACACCCAGAGAACGGTATCTGCGGCAATAATGGTTGGCGGTGTATGGTGGCCACACATACAGCGTGGGGCCCAATCTGCCACAAGATATCTCGTGGTTTCTCTACTCGCCACTCACATAATGCCGTGTCATCAGTTAAACATGGATCGCGATATCTTGTCATAGTTAAACATGCCAATCCTCTGTCAGTGTCTTCACATGTTGACAAATCATAAGTCCAATTGTTTTTAGGACTAAACCAGTTACCATTAGTTCTCAGAAAGTAAAACCCATGCAGGGTAATTACAGGCAGTACATGGTATTTACATACAGATATTACATCTGCCACATTCATCAAGGTGTAATGTCCAGTACATGCTGTTTTGTTACAAACAGTTTTATCTGAGCGGGCTTGCACCCACAAAGTGTCCGATATGTTCCAGAGTTCTCGCAGTTCATGAGAGTTACCCGTAGTAACTATTCGGATAAACCTCTCTTGTTGCACTCGCATGTGCACTCCTTGGATGTTGCAGATAGTCATATTAAGTGCCGCCGTGATGTTATGCATAAGTTCCTGTGTCGCATTCCACATTCGCTTCTCCCAGTCCAGAGTTCGTAGCAGAATCCGTGCTGTTTCCACTTGCGTTTTCACAACCGTGGGCATCCATATTCCGACAGTATGGAGCCCGTGTGATGTCGAATATCCAGTGTCCGATAACATAGTTCTGGTAACTTCATTGTCAGCCGCATTAGAGATACCTAGTACTGTACCAGTCCCACCCAACAGCGTATCATACCATGCTCGCCACCTGCGGGCGCCAGAACAGGTAGGTAGCGAGGGCAGAATGACAGTCCAGTGTACCTCAGTGTGCGTGAGCTGATTCGCCATCTTTCGACAAGTATGTAGGACTGGGGCGAATTGTGTTTGTTCTATTATAGGCTTGTTTGGTAGGAACATTATTGCATATAGGAATGTATTGCGGCCTTTTATTTCTGTACTGTTCTGGAACCATACCAATCGAGGCCTCTCACCTGTCACAGTAATATTCCAGGTGGTGCCATTTTCCTTACTGGACATACAGGTTCTATTCCTTCTTGTTTGTATCTGGCAAAGTGGAGCTCCTGCCGTTATGGTAACCGTACAATTCATAGCAGTTGTGGGGAGAGCTTTGTTGTTGTCCAAGCATTTTTCACAACGATATAGCTTACACACACTCGTTATATTCGTGATTCCGCACATTCGATTCGCGCCACAAGTGAACTCCCCTTGAGTTCTATTATGGGTGGAGTTCTTCCATGCGAGGCGAAAACCGCCAAGCTTTTCGGTCAATTGATGACCAGGGGTCCCCTCAACCCATATCCACGAGATCAAGAGTATTCCTGCTATCAGTATCAACGTCAATCGTTCCATGCTGTTTTATTCCTGTAAAAGAGATCAATCTTCAAGACATAGTTAATCTTCTCGTAGATAACATTTCTTAGCAGGGACATTAACCCATTTGGGCTCACCAGGGTACATTACCGTTACGGTTCCATCACTGCCTTGAGCAATGATTTCAGCAGCTCTGGGTGGGCCAGTTTCCTGTTTCACCCAGACTTTAGCTCCAGGTTTATCTGTTGAGCCAAAACCACCAGTTCCTCTTTCAGTCACCACCTGTGGGATACCAACTTCAACGGCCGGTGCCATCTCACAGGGTTTAATCACCAGTTGGGCGATTTTATTATTTGCAGTCACAGTATAGGGATCAGGTTTAATATTACACAGAACCACCCCAATTTCTCCTTGATAATCTGAATCAATGACTCCTGCCATAACAGTTATCCCCTTCAGGGACAATCCAGAACGGGGAAGGATGTGCCCATAAGTTCCCTTAGGGCACTGCAATCCCAATCCGGTTTTAATAACAGTAGGTGTATCTTGTGGCAGGGTCACTGTTTCTAAGGTTCTTAGATCTAAACCGGCCGAGCCAGGCGTGGCTCGCCGCGGTAATTCTGCTTTATCATCCAATTTCCACATTTTGATTGATTCTCCTTGTGGGGTTTCACATACATGGACCATTCGGTTCAAAGGCGTGACTCCCCCACCTAGCGGTCGATTATTAATTTGCTTCAATACTTGATTTAATTTCACCTTCCAATTAGACAAATCATCAGAAGTACTAGCCTTTCGCAATGAGGTTTTCAGTATTCCATTCATTCTTTCAATTAATCCTGCTGCTTGGGGATAGTACGGAATATGGTATATCCACTCCACATGATTGTCAGTGGCCCATTGTCGGACCAGGTTTCCCGTAAAGTGGGAACCATTGTCACTATCACTCCAAATGTTTCCATCCCACGTATCGGGATTCCAGCCGCTCCCGTCCCCCAATCTAGCTACAAATGCTTTAATTTTCACCATTTCCAATTCTCTAGGTTTTTTACGCTTCTTCCTCCGATTTATTCTGGATACATAACCCACTGCCTGGCCAGCCAGGGTTTTAAGGGCTTCTAATTCTGTTTCTAACTTTATTATTTTTTGCTTTAACAACGAATTATTACATTCCTGTTCTCCCAATTGCTGTTTCAGTTTAAGAGCATTCTGCTCGGCTTCCTGTCGTTGTTTAAACTGATTCTTCCACGCTGTTGCACATACCCACAGTCTCCGCTGAATTCCCTCCACGGGGGTCTTCAGAGGGACGGTATTTTTAACAGAGTAGATAATACTTCTCCGGGAGATCCATCTCGGGTCTCCTCTCCCCAGTTTTCAGCGCGACCCCCTCCGTCTCGGAGGCACGCTGCAACCGGTCTCCACGATCCTTCCCATCCCGGAATGATCGCTTCCTCTCCCTTTTCCTCCTCCTGTAACTTCTTAGTTTTGCGAAACATCTTTCTCCAAGAACCCCCCACCGCCAATTATCACCGTATCCTGCTGACTACGCCAAAATGTTTTGCCGGACCGGTAACAGGTTCGTGGAGGTGGTCTGAGAGAAAGAATTCACACTACACCAGTATTGCTAGAATAAAATGTGTCTCTTTATTCCCCACAATACATGGACAAGTTCTACAAGTATCATTCAATGGGCTAAGCCTTATATAGTTTAACTACCCTGACACGTGGACTGGAGAGCCGTCAGTCCAGGTAGAGTGGCTTACCTCCCGCCGGGCGTCCGTACGTAACCCACGGCAGACTCTGCTGTAGTAGGGACTTTCCCGCATATTTATAGAGAAAAGCCTCTCTTTGTTCTGGACATCTGAATATGAGTCACTCTTGGTATCCGGCCAAGTACGTGATGTTTAGAGCAGTCTCGTGTAATACAAGTTCTATTGTTCGCAGCTCAAGAAAACAAGTTTAATGGTTAATCATTCACGCTATGTCTTGGGCACGGATCTAATTTAATTATGTTTTGACATGTTTATCCTTTCATGTGGACAGGCTGTCTCCATTGTCCGTAGCAGTTGTCAGCATACGAGATTTTGCTGACAGGGTTGAAATCGGGACATTAACTCTTTATTCTCCTAACACCACCTCATCCACTACTCCACCAATCTTGGCGTCATCAGCAAATTTACTGATCCACCCTTCAGCCCCCTCCTCTAGTCATTAATAAAAATCACAAAGAGCAGAGGACCAAGCACTGATCCCTGTGGCACTCCGCTAGCAACCTGCCTCCAATCCGAAAATGTTCCATCCACCACCACCCTCTGTCTTCGATCAGATAGCCATTTACCTATCCAATCGGCCAAATTTCCCTCTATCCCACACCTCCTTACTTTCATCATAAGCCGACTATGGGGGACCTTATCAAACGCCTTACTAAAATCCATGTATATGACATCAACTGCCCTACCTTCATCAACACACTTAGTTACCTCCTCAAAAAATTCTATCAAATTTGTGAGGCATGACATGCCTTTCACGAATCCGTGCTGACTATCCCAGATTAATCCGCATCTTTCTAAATGGTCGTAAATCCCATCCCTAAGGACCTTTTCCATCAACTTACCAACCACCGAAGTAAGACTAACCGGCCTATAATTACCAGGGTCATTTCTATTCCCTTTCTTAAACAAAGGAACAACACCCGCCACTCTCCAGTCCTCTGGCACCATCCCCGTGGACAGTGAGGACCCAAAGATCAAAGCCAAAGGCTCTGCAATCTCATCCCTTGCCTCCCAAAGAATCCTAGGATATATTTCATCAGGCCCAGGGGACTTATCGACCTTCAGTTTATTCAAAACTGCTAGTACATCCTCCCTCCGAACATCTACTTCCTCCAGCCGATTAGCCTGTAACACCTTCTCTTCCTCAAAAACATGGCCCCTCTCCTTGTTGAACACTGAAGAAAAGTATTCATTCATCACCTCTCCTATCTCTACTGACTCCATACACAAGTTCCCATTACTGTCCTTGACCGGCCCTAACCTCACCCTGGTCATTCTTTTATTCCTTACATAAGAGTAAAAAGCCTTGGGGTTTTCCTTGATCCGACCCGCCAAGGACTTCTCATGTCCCCTCTAGCTCTCCTAAGCCCCTTTTTCAGCTCATTCCTTGCTAACTTGTCACCCTCAATCGAGTCATCTGAACCTCGTTTCCTCATCCCTACATAAGCTTCCCTCTTCCTTTTTGCAAGACATTCCACCTCTTTTGTGAACCATGGTTCCCTCACTCGGCCATTTCCTCCCTGCCTGACAGGGACATACCTATCAAGGACATGCAGTATTTGTTCCTTGAACAAGCTCCATTTTTCATTTGTGCCTTTCCCTGACAATTTCTGTTCCCAACTTATACCCCCTAATTCTTGCCTAATCGCATCATAATTACCTCTCCCCCAATTATAAACCTTGCCCTGCCATACGGCCCTATCCCTCTCCATTGCAATAACAAAAGACACCGAATTGTGGTCACTATCTCCAAAGTGCTCTCCCGCAACCAAATCTAACACTTGGCCCGGTTCATTTCCCAGTACCAAATCCAATGTGGCCTCACCTCTTGTCGGCCTATCCACATATTGTGTCAGGAAACCCTCCTGCACACACTGCACAAAAGCTGCCCCATCCGAACTATTCAACGTACAAAGGTACCAATCAATATTTGGAAAGTGAAAGTCCCCCATCACAACTACCCTGTGACCCCCGCACCTATCCATAATCTGCTTAGCAATTTCTTCGTCCACCTGGTTTCAGCAGCAGATGATCTGAGGCCAGGACAAAGTGGGGCGATGTCACTGAGGTGGAAATAGGTAGTGTAGGTGGTGATGTGGCAAATCGAGTTAAATACAGATCAGTGTGAGGTGTTGCATCATGGAAAGTCAAACCAAGGTAGAACTTTCACGGTGAATGGGAGGACCTCAGGGAGTATCGTGGAACAGAGGGACCTTGGAGTTCAGGTGCACGGTTCTCTTAAGGTGGAGTCACGTGTAGAT
This sequence comes from Mustelus asterias, assembly GCF_964213995.1. Taxonomy (NCBI): domain Eukaryota; kingdom Metazoa; phylum Chordata; class Chondrichthyes; order Carcharhiniformes; family Triakidae; genus Mustelus; species Mustelus asterias. Next base: position 1,135,987 of record NW_027590136.1, read on the forward strand.
AGGGCAGTGAAGAAGGCTTTTGGCATGCTGGCCTTTATCAGTCAGGGCATTGAGTATAGAAGTTGGGAAGTTATGTTGCAGTTGGACAGGACTTTGGTGAGGCTGCACCTGGAATATTGTGTTCAGTTTTGGTCACCTTGATTTGGAAAGATGTTATTAAACTGGAGAGAGTGCAGAAGAGATTTACAAGGATGTTGCCAGTACTCAAGTTATAGGGAGAGATTGGACAGGCAAGGACTTTTTTCTTTGGAGCGTAGGAGACTGAGGGGTGATCTTATAGAGATGTATAAGCTCATCAGAGGCATGGATAGGTTGAATGCACTCAGTCTTTTTCCCAGGGTTGGGGAATTAAGAATTAGAGGGCATAAGTTTAAGTTAAGAGGGGAAAGAATTAATGGGAACCTGAGGAGCAGCCTTTTTACACAGAGGATGGTACATGTGTGGAATGAGCTGCTGGAGGGAGTGGTTGAGGCAGGGACATTGTCAACATTTAAAAGGCATTTGGACAGATACATGGATAGGAAAGGTTTAGAGGGATATGGGCCAAATGGAGTTTGCTTACATGGGCATTTCTGGTGGGCATGGACCAGTTTGGGCCGAAGGGCCTGTCTCCGTGCTGTAGATTCTATGAGGATATGTTTGGAAGCTCAGTTTGAAGTGAAACATGTCACTGAGGTTGTGAATACTCCGGTTCAGCCTCAGACAGTCGCAATGGGGACAGATGGAGTCAGTGGTTAGGAAGTGGAATTTGTTGCAGGGCTGAAGATGATAGCCTTCATCTTCCAATATTTAACAAAGGCAATTACTGCTCATCCAGTCCTGGATGTCAGACAAGGGAGGATGGTGTGTAAAGTTGGAGAAGAACGTGAAGATGATGGTGTTCACAGACACCTCTTACCCTGATCCTTCTCGGTGGGCAGGTTAACGGTTTTAAGGTTCAAACCACTGGTTGAGTTGTAGATACATAAAGTCCCTCCTTTGCCCCCACCTCTCTCTCCATCCATAGAGGCCAGAGCCTTGTGGAGTCCCAGACTGGATGGCAGATTCCCTTCCCTGGCAGACATTAGTGAACCAGTTGAGGTTTTATGACAATCCGGCAGTTTCCATGGTAACTTTTTCCCAGTGCCGTCCCCACAAATGACCAGATTCATTCAGCTCAATTTCACAACCTGCCTTTGTGTTTTTGTGGGATCTCTCTCACTCCCTTTTCACTGTTTTAAATCAATTTCACAGAGATTTGGAAGGGGAGGATTTGCAGTCAGGAAACTCAAACCAAACATCACATCAGGATCTGACTGAGTCGCCCAATTTATTGTAACCTGAATACCACTGAACCTTGAGCATGGAAGGAAAAAGCACCGTTCACAGTGGGGTGAAACTGTACACGTGTCCTGTGTGTGGACAAGGATTCAGACAATCATCTGCTCTGTCAAGACACAAGTGCAGTCACACTGAGGAGAAACCGTGGAAATGTGGGGAAGGATTCAGAGACCTGCCTGAACTGGAAATTCACCAATACAGTAACACTGGGGAGAGGCTGTTCACCTGCTCTGAGTGTGGGAGAGGATTCACTCAGTCATCCACCCTGCTGACACACCAGCGAGTTCACACTGGAGAGAGGCCATTTATCTGCTCCGAGTGTGGAAAGGGATTCACTCAATCATCTAACCTGCTGACACACCAGCGCACTCACACTGGGGAGAAGCCATTCACCTGCTCTGAATGTGGGATGCAATTCACGCAGTCATTCAACCTGCTGAGACACCAGCGGGTTCACACTGGAGAGAGGCCATTCACCTGCTCCGAGTGTGGGAAGGGATTCACTCAGTCATCTACACTGCAGACACACCAGCGAGTTCACACAGAGGAAAGACCATTTAAATGTCCAGAATGTGACAAGTGCGATAAAAGTTTAAAGGAAGTGATGTTCCATCAACGTGTTCACACTGAGGAGACCATTTAAATGCCCAGACTGCGAGAAGTGCTGTAGAGGTTCCAGAGAACTAATGTTCCATCAACGTGTTCACACTGATGAGAGACCGTTCAGGTGCTCTCACTGCGGGACTGGGTTCAAGTGGTCATCTCAACTCACTGAACACCAGCGAATTCACACTGGGGAGCGGCCGTTCACCTGTACGGACTGTGGGAAGGGATTCACTCGGACATCACACCTCATGGCACATCAGCAAGTTCACACCGATGAGAGACCGTTCAAATGTCCAGATTGCGGGAAGTGTTGTAAAAGTTCCAGCAATCTAGTGTCCCATCAACGTGTTCACAGTGAGGAGACACCTTTTAAACGTCCAGACTGCGGGAAATGCAATAAAAGCTGCAGCGATCTGATGTCTCATCAACGTGGTCACACTGATGAGAGACCGTTCAAGTGCATTCACTGCGGGACTGGGTTCAGGCGACCATCCCAACTCACTGTCCACCAGCGAATTCACACTGGGGAGAGGCCGTTCACCTGCTCCAAATGTGGAAAGGGATTCACTCAGAAATACAACCTGTTGAGCCATCAGCGAGTTGACAAGTGACTGCTGGAGTTTGATTCTGCTGTTTATCACAAATCACAAACATGTTGATTGTGGTCATTCGCCTCTGATGTAAATAAATTTGAGCCCACAAATAAATACTAATGTCCTGGATGAAAGTCAAATCAATCTGCTTTTATGTTAAACAAACAATTTGTTGAAACTTTTTATTATCTCTGACTCAAGTCCATTCCTTTCAAATAGTTCTCCCTCTCCCCTGTCTCCTCCATCCTGACCCCAACAAAAAGTGTGATGAACTCATGGAGCTTCTTTGTTACTAGGATTGAGCCAACCCAATCAGCTGCCCCTGCTGCTTCCCTCTCTTCCACCCTCCCACTGAGCCAAACTAATGTGTCTGAAGCCTCTCCCTGTCTGAGCCTTGAACCTGCATCTTTCAACAGTTTCTTTCCTGTCTTGGCCCTGACTCTATTTTCATTAAATTACTGACCATCCAACTTCCCCATATTGGCTGATATTGTTAATGATTCTCTCCCTCTCTTCTGGTTTTGTTCCTCTCACTTTTAACTACACAAACATCACCCTTTCTGAAAAAAAACCCTTTGATCCCACTTTGCTTGCAAATTATGGCCCCATCTCCAGCCTCCCTTTCCTCTCCAAAGTCTTTGAACTTGGTGTCTCCCAAGGATATATACTTTTGGTCTCCTATTTGGGCAGCAAGGTGGCATGGTGGTTCACACTGCTGCTTCACAGATCCAGACACCTGAGTACAATTTCAACCTGTGTGGAGTTTGCACATTCTTTCTGTGTCTGTGTGGATTTCCTCCGTGTGCTCCGGTTTCTTCCACACTCCAAAGATGTGCAGGCTAGCTGGAATGGCCATGGTAAAATGTATGGGATTACGGGTATAGGGTGGGGAGAGGGACAGCAGATTTCCTTACCCAGAGGATGTTAGTGAGCAATCAGCAATGGTTTCATAGTCAGAGCATTGCCCTGGGTCTCTGGGTTACTGCTCCAGTGACAATATCACTATGCCACTGCCTCTTCAATGTACACACAATGAAAAGGCCATTCACCTGCTCCATGTGGGAAAGAATTTGTGCATCCAATTTGAAGGGCTGTGATCACGATAATTATGAAAATTCAGGATATGAATGCCTTTTCTTTGTAATTCCAACATTCATCTACTCTTAACCATAAGACCATGAGACATAGGAGCAGAATTAGGCCACTCGGCCCATCGAGTCTGCTCCGCCATTTAATCATGGCTGATATTTTTCTCATCCCCATTCTCCTGCCTTTTCCACATAACCCCTGATCCCCTTATTAATCAAGAACCTATCTATCTCTGTCTTAAAGACACTCAATGACCTGGCCTCAACGGCCTTCTGTGGCAAAGAGTTCCACAGATTCACCAATCTCTGGCTGAAGAAATTCCTCCTAATGTCTGTTTGAAAGGATCATCCCTTTAGCCTGAGGTTGTGTCCTCTTTAGCCTGAGGTTGTGCCCTCTTTAGCCTGAGGTTGTGCCCTGGAGTATTCTGGTTAACACACTGGAATACTCCCTTTGGCCCTTTAGGATAATGTCACTGCAGTATGACATAGGGCGGTACGGTGGCACAGTGGTTAGCACTGCTGCTTCACAGCTCCAGGGTCCCGGGTTCGATGCTCGGGTCACTGTCTGTGTGGAGTTTGCACATTCTCCTCGTGTCTGCGTGGGTTTCCTCCGGGTGCTCCGGTTTCCTCCCACAATCCAAAGATGTGCGCGTTAGGCTGATTGGCCAGGTTAAAAATTGCCCCTTAGAGTCCTGAGATGCGTAGGTTTGAGGGATTAGCGGGTAAATATGTGGGGGTAGGGCCTGGGTGGGATTGTGGTCGGTGCAGACTCGATGGGCCGAATGGCCTCCTTCTGCACTGTAGGGTTTCTATGATTCTATAGTATATGAGATCTGAAGAAACATTCAACTAAATGCTACCAGGCACCTGATATGCTTAACTGTGGAAACCCTTTTCCATTAAGGTCTCAGATTACTACAACAGATATGCATTGTTCTGACTCGACCAGCCGGGCTGTGGAATTAATTGGATGGATCTTCCAGAGAGCCAGCAGAGTCATAATGGGCCAAATGGTTTCTATTTATGCTGTATCATTCTCTAAAAGAGTGAATATTCAGTATCAGGGACAGAGAGAAGAACGAGTGACTGTGCGATTGAACCCAGCCAGGATCAGCACCATAAAGGGAGGAGTGAGAGGGAAACGGTATAAAAGCTTTGAAACTATTGCATGGCCTTGCAGCAGAACGTTGAGAAATGGAGCACAGCAGATCACCAATTCTCAATATTTCATTAACTTACCTCATGCTGACAATGTTATTTTGAACTAACTATATGAAGTTTCAATGGCGCTTATTACCCAGCATTCGCTGCGGGTGTGAAAGTGCCCTATTCACTCCACAGGAGCCCAGTACGCAGACGCAGCGTTGTATCTGGGGCATGCGCAGTGTCACTTTGCTCGGAGCCCTGCGAGTGTGGAGATGCTTATTTCAAGGGGTGAGAGTCGGTGGGGCGGAGGGAGGAATGGAGCCGGGAGTCGGGGTGGGGAGGGAGCAGAGGCTTCATAAACATATGCTGTAGGCCGCAAGGCCTGAATAAGAGCCTTCCGGTCCCGGGTTTGCAGCTGCGGGGATTTTATCCGGGATCAGGCCCAGTGCCGCGGCCGCCATCTTTGTTTAGCGGGGAGCAGAGCGCATGCGCGGCCAGTGGGCGGAGCTTCAGGATTTGGGTGACCAGGAGAGACAATGTTTGAGTCATTGACTGACAGGCCGGGTTAATGGATGCTGCCTTTCACCTTCTCAATTTGGAGCGGCGGCTCGCCGTCTTTTATACACTTTAATCATACAGACATTAGCGGTTACTTCGTCATTAGCTTTGGGTGGTGACATGTACTTAGCCAATTGGGCTCCCCTAGCAACAATTGACCTCCAATCACATTCCTTCAAAAACAAGTTTCAGTTCCGCTTTATCTGAAGCTAAGCTGACCATCTGGACCTCGCGGTCTGGTTTTTTTTGTCTGTTCCGTATTTTTTCTACAATAACAGGATGTAGCTCAAAGGTTAGTTTGTTATTGAGTCAGCAACAGAATCTTTGTTAACCACAGGATAAGTGCTGGTGCAGCCTGTAGTCACGTACGCATTAACTTTCAAAGGTCATAGTCTTAATTTCACTCCAACAATCACATCTCATTTATCTAAAATCCAATGAGCACAGATGTACCCTGCCTAACCTTTCCTCATAAAACAGACCCCTTCATGCCCGAAATCAGCTCGTGAACCTTGTCTGAATTGCTTCCAATGTAAGTATATTCCATCTTAAGTAATCTTATGCTAGAAAACAGGAGGGGAGAATGTTATGGATTTATATTCGGGTCTGACAAATGACTGTTGGGGGTGACACAGTGGTTTGCACTTCTGTCTCAAAGCGCCAGAGACCCGGTTCAATTCCAGCCTCGGCTGATTGTCTGTATGGAGTTTGCACATTCTCCCTCTGTCTGTGTGGGTTTCCTCTGGGTGCTCTGGTTTCCTCCCACACTCCAAAGAGTGGGTTGATCGACCATGCTAAATTGTCCCTTTGTGTCTCAAGATGAGGGGGAAGGAAAGGATTAGTGATGTACGTACATCAGGTTACAGGGATAGGGCCTGAGTAAAGGTGCTCTGTTAGAAACCTGGTGCAGACTCAAAGGGCTAAAAGGCCTCCTTCTGCACTGCAGAGATTCTGTGATTTTGGAATCTCCTTTTACAGATGGTTAGAAAAAGAGGATTTTTACAGCAATCTCAAAGCCCCAAAAATGTGTATTTCTTAATTTCAAGCCACATTGACACCTGACTCTTGTAATCTCCTTTTGCAGGAGTTAGAATATTTGCACTTGACGGTCCATGAGGAGGGCGTGGCCGTTCACTTGCTGAATGTCTACGCCCCAACCGGCGGACCGCAGCAAATGACTTTCTATGAGAAAGTGTCCGCTCACATCGACACCATCGCGGGGGGCGAATGCATTATCCTCGGGGGAGATTTCAACTGTACCCTCGAGGCACGGGACCGCACCGGCCCCTGGCTGCGCACCCCGGTGATGGTGAAGTTGCGGGACCTGCTCGGGTCCCACGACTTGGTGGACATTTGGCGACATCTCCATCATGGCTCCAGAGCTTTCACTTATGTGAGGCCTGGAGTCGGAGCGTCCAGGCCCGACCGCCTTTACATTTCGAGGGCGAACGTGTCCGGCGTGTCTTCGGCTCCATGCGGCTGGTGTCGTGCACGGACCACAGCCTGATGTGGGCGGACTTTTTGCCGTCTCGCGTCCGGCGGGGGCCCGCGTACTGGCACTTTAACAACATGCTGCTGGAGGACGAGCGCTTCCTGGACTCGTTCCGTCGATTCTGGGCCGGCTGGAGAAGGAAGCGGGGAGGCTTCCCCTCCTTGAGGCTCTGGTGGGATGTGGGCAAGACTCACGTCCGTACCTTCTGTCAGGAGTACGCAAGGGGGTCGACAAAGGGACGGAAATCCAGGCTCGAGGAGTTGGAGAAGGAGGTGCTCGACCTGGAGGCACGTCTCAGTCGGCCTGACGCGGACCCGGCCCTGCGTTCGGAGTACAGGGAGAAGAAGGACGCGCTGCGGGACCTGCAGCTTGCCAGGTCTCGCGGCGCGTACGTGAGGTCACGGCTCCAGTTCCAGGTGGACCTGGACCGCGGCTCCCCCTTCTTCTACTCGCTGGAAAGAGGGCGGGCTAACCGTCAGCAGCTCCTTATGCTGCTGGCCGACGACGGTTCCCCCGTCTCGGATCCCGAGGGCATCCGGGCCATTGCCCGGGATGATTGCACCTCCCTCTTCTCTCCGGATCTGTCCAGCGAGGATTCCCACAGACTTCTGTGGGAGGACCTGCCGCAGGTCAGCCCGGAGGGCGTCGGCAAGCTTGAAGCCCCCACCACCATGGCCGAGCTGACCGGCGCCCTCAATGGCCTCAGTCGGGGCAAGGCCCCGGGGCTGGACGGGCTGACAGTAGAGTTCTTCAGGGCGTTCTGGGACGTCCTGGGGAGCGACTACGCGGGGGTCCTGGGGGAGAGCATTGCTCCCGGGGAGATGCCCTTTCGTGGCACAGGGCTGTCATTGCCCTGCTGCCCAACAAGATCTATGCCTCCTAAAAAACTGGCGCTCGGTCTCCTTCCTCAGCACGGATTATACAATCTTTGCCAAGGCTATTGCTTCATGCCTTGGATCCGTGCTGGACCACATGATCCACCCTGACCAGTCCTACATGGTCCCGGGCCGTTGTATTCACGATAACCTCCACCTGGTCCGGGACCTAATCGGGGACGTGCTCGATGGCGGAGGGGCAGGCTGGATGAGTCCCCACGTGCTGGCTGAGCGCACGGGGATGACAATCCGGCACGCGGCCAAAGCCATCCGAGACCTTAGTACAGTCGTGCTCGGCCCCGAAAATACAAACTCGAGGCGGCGCAGGCGTGCGGTGGGATCCCGCCCGAGCGTTCCCCTGTTCGGGCGGAATTCCACATTGGCCCAAATCCTCAACCCCCCTCCCTGGGTGAGGTGCCCCACAGCCTGAGCCGCCTCGCGGAAATGTCCTCCGTGCCTTTTTCTACCGCGCGGAGGCGTTTCCTGTGCGGGCTGCTGCTGCACACCTTCCACTACCGCTTCCTCGCCTGTCGCCCGGATACACCTTGACGGGCCTTGTTGCCACCGTGTGGCGGAGGTCCCCCCTGGAGGTCCCTCTACGCAGGGATCTCCCCCAATTATGTCGGGGACCTGGGGTGGAGGGTGGTGCATGCAGCAGTTCCTCACAACCTTAGGATTCACTGGTTCACGGGCTCCGAAGACTGCCCTTTCTGTGGCCTTGCAGAGTCCGTCGAACATGTCTATGTTGTGTGTCTTAGGCTGCACTCCATTTTTGTTTCCCTAAAGAACCCAGCAGGACCCAAGGACTCATCAGCCCACAGCTCCAACAGTTTGCTGAGGACCACTTCCCTGGTACTTGTGCTTTTTCAGAGTTCATCCCACACTTCTGTTTTCTGATTTCCAGCTGTTTCTGAGTTATAACTGTACCTCTATTGTGAACACCGAGGCAAAATACTTGTTCAATTCATCTCCCAGCTCCTTATTTTTCATTATCAATTCCTGGACTCACTTTCTATTAGACAGTTAAGAAATGAGGTCGAGCAAGTGACTGAAGTGTCAGTCAGGGAGCACTATTGGGAGCACCAATAGTTTCAAAATATTTCTGGAAAAAGATGGGAGCAGGGCCACTTTTGTGGGCATTAGGCAGGATCTAGCAGATGTTGATTAGGTGAGTTTGTTTGAAGGGAAAGGAATGACTGGCAAATGGGAGGTTTTAAAAGTGTGATATCAAGAATCCAGGGGCAGTATATTCCTGTGAAGATGCAGGGAAAGAATGGTAAATTTAGGGATCTCTGGCAGACAAGGGACATTGAGGCTCTGGTCAGGTAAAAGAAGGAAGCATACATTGGGTTTAAAGATTAAAGAAAATTCCAAGAGGTACTATAGCTATATTAAGAGTAAAAGGGTGGCTCGAGAGGGAATAGATCCCCTTAAAAATCAGTATGGCCATCTCTGTGTGGAGCCACAGGAGATGGATGAGATTTTTAATGAATACTTCTCCTCTGTGTTTACTGCGGAGAGCACCATGGATGCTAAAGAAATAAGGGAAACAAGTGGTGATGTCTTGGGCGCACGCATGTTACTTGGGAGGAGGTATCTGCAGCCTTATAAAAGCAAATTACTGCGGATGCTGGAATCTGAAACCAAGAGAGAAAATGCTGGAAAATCTCAGCAGGTCTGGCAGCCTCTGTAAGGAGAGAAAAGAGCTGATGTTTCTTGTCCAGATGACCCTTTGTCAAAGCTCTGAAACATCAGTTCTTTTCTATCCATACAGATGCTGCCAGATCTGCTGAGAATGGGGAGAGAGTGTGTGGGATGGAGATTTACAGCTTTTGGGGAATGAGAGAGGAATGAATGTTCCGTAGAAATTGTCTGTTCTGAATTTCTATCCTGTACTGACACTGATGACATTTGGAAACTCATTTTACAGGATATTGAAAGAGGAATCACAGGCCGAAATCTCAAACTTCACGTCTCGATCTGACAGAGTCTTATTCCTTGGGACCTCAATATCATCGGACTTTGAATCCAGAAGGAGAAATGATTGTCCAGTCTGTCGATTTGAAAAGATTTGAAATGTCAGTGTGAGTGAAAAAGCATCAACACACTGCCACACTCGAGTGAGAGTGTTCCAATGCACTGACTAAAGAGCTTTAACCAGTTACACAGTCTGAATAAATATCACACCATTCACAGCGGGTAGAGACTGTAATCTTGTTCTGCATGTGGACGAAATTCAACTAATTGTCCACCCAAGAGAGAGGTAAGGACACCTGCATCATGGAGAAACCATGGAAATGTGTGGACTGTGGGAAGGGATACAGAACCCCATCAGAGCTGGAAGCTCATCGGCGCAGTCACACTGGGGAGAGGCCGTTCATCTGCTCTCAGTGTGAGAAGGGATTCATTCAGTTCTCCAGCTTACAGATACACCAGCGAGTTCACACTGGGGAAAGGCCATTCACCTGCTCTCAGTGTGGGAAGGGATTCACTTGTTCATCCAACCTGCGGACACACGAACGGGTTCACACAGGGGAGAGGCCGTTCACATGCTCTCAATGTGGGAAGGGATTCACTCGATTATCCGACCTGCAGATACACCAGCGAGTTCACACTGGGGAGAAACCATTCACCTGCTCTCAATGTGGGAAGGGATTCATTCAGTTATCAGACTTGCAGAGACACCAGCGAGTTCACACTGGAGAGAGGCCGTTCACCTGTTCTCAGTGTACCAAGGGATTCGCTCGATTATCCGAACTGCGGACACACCAGCGAGTTCACACTGGGGAGAAACCATTCACCTGCTCTCAGTGTGGGAAGGGATTCACTGTGTCATCCAACCTGCAGACACACCAGCGAGTTCACACTGGGGAGAAACCATTCACCTGCTCTCAGTGTGGGAAGGGATTCAGTCGGTCAACCCACCTGCGGACACACCAGCGAGTTCACACAGGGGAGAGGCCATTCACCTGCTCTCAGTGTGGGAAGGGTTTCAGCGTTTCATCCCAGCTGCTGAGACACCAGCGAGCTCACACTGGGGAGAAACCATTCATCTGCTCTCAGTGTGGAAAGGGATTCACTCAGTTATCCAACCTGCGGACACACCAGAGAGTTCACACTGGGGAGAGGCCGTTCACCTGCTCTCAGTGTGGGAAGGGATTCACTCGGTTAACCCACCTGCGGATACACCAGCAAGTTCACGAGTGATGACAGTGGTTGGATTCTGCTGTTATTGTTTCTGCTCTCAGTTGCATCCAGGACTGCATTTTGTTCATTCTCACAGTTGGTCAATGGGAAGGGCCAGAGGCTTTCTTTGTGCTGGACTGGCCGGTCTCAGCCTCCAGTGGGCTGATGCTCTTTGAGTCTTTTTGCGAATACATGGTTTCAAATGTCACAAGGATCACAGAGTGACAGGGTGTTAGGAAGTTTAGAGATATTTAGTCAGAAGAAAACAGAGGTTGGCAGTGCAAAGGTACATTTCTGAATGGAGGGCTGTGACAAGTGACGTTCCTCAGGGATCAGTGCTGGGACTTTTGCTGTTTGTAATGGATATAAATGATTTGGAGGAAAATGTAACTGATTTGATTGGTAAGTTTGTGGACGACACAAAGGTTGGTGGAGTTGCGGATAGCGATGGGGACCGGCAGAGGATACAGCAGGATATAGATCAGTTGGAGACTTGGGCGGAGAGATGGCAGATGAAGTTTAATCTGGACAAATGTGAGGTAATACATTTTGGAAGGACTAATACAGATGGGAAATATACAGTAAATGGCAGAACCCTGAAGAGTATTCATAGGCAGAGGGATCTGGGTGTACAGGTACACAGGTCATTGAAAGTGGTAATGCAGGTGGAGAAGATAATCAAGAAGGCATACGGCATGCTTGCCTTCATCGGCCGGGGCATTGAGTTTAAAAATTGGCAAGTCATGTTGCAGCTTTATTGAACCTTTGTTGGACCGCACTTGGAATCAATTCTGATCACCACACTACCAGAAGAATGTGGAGGCTTTGGAGAGGGTACGGAAAATATTTATCAGGATGTTGCCTGGTGTGGAGGGCATTAGCTATGAGGAGAGGTTGGAGAAACTTGGTTTGTTCTCACTGGAACGACGGAGGTTGAGGGGGGGGCGACCTGATAGAAGTCTACAAGATTATGAGGGGCATGGACAGAGTGGATAATCAGAAGCTTTTTCCCAGGGTGGAAGAGTCAATTACTCGGGACATAAGTTTAAGGTGCGAGGGGCAAGGTTTAAAGGAGATGTACGAGGCAGGTCTTTTTACACAGAGGGTGGTGGGTGCCAGGAACCCGTTGCTGGTGAAGGTAGTGGAAGCAGATAAGATAGTGACTTTTCAGATGTGTCTTGACAAATATATGAATAGCATAGGAATAGAGGGATATGGTCCCCGGAAAGGGTAGGGGGTTTTGCGACAGGCTTGGAGAGCCAAAGGGCTTGTTTCTGTGCTGGAATTTTCTTTGTTCTTCGTTCTGTTTGGAACATCCCAAATGCCCATCCAATTTCCTTTTTAATTGTTTATTGTCTCCACTTCCTCCTCCCTCGTAGGCAGCGAGTTCCAGGTCATTACCATTCGCTGCATCAGAATATTCTTCCTAACATCTCAACCCCCCCACTGCCCCCCTTGCACCTCTGACCCAAAACAAGAAATCTGTGTCTCCCCTTGCCCTTGTCCCTTCAGCTAATGGGAACAGCTTTTCTTTGTCCACCTTATCTAAACCTGTCAGAATCTTGTCCACCTCTATCAAATCTCCCCTCAACCTCTTTTGCTCCAAGGGGAACAAACCCAGCCTGACATCGACAATAAAAACAAACTAACAGAATATGTTACTGTCTGAAATCAAATGGGAATGTTTAATTTCTGTTTTAAAGATATTGTGAAGATATTGTCCTGGACAAAAAAGGAATTGGAATAACTCACCTTGGGAGTGGTTGAATGGAATATATCAATCTGATATCCACGTACAGTCTCATGAAAGTCTGGAATATGCAGCTGGAAGTCCCTTCCTAACAGCACTGTGGGTGGACGTATACCTCAGGCATTGCAGCAGTTCAAGAAGGGGTTGGGGTTGACCATGGCCAAGGCAGCTACATACAGCCACATATTCTGTTATAATTGAGGGGGCGGCACGGTAGCACAGTGGTGGGGTGGCACGGTAGCTCAGTGGTTAGCACTGCTGCTTCACAGCTCCAGGGACCTGGGTTCGATTCCCGGCTTGGGTCACTGTCTGTGTGGAGTTTGCACATTTTCCTCGTGTCTCCTCGTGTCTGGGTGCTCCGGTTTCCTCCCACAGTCCAAAAATGTGTGGGTTAGGCTGATTGGCTATGCTAAAATTGCCCCTTAGTGTCCTGGGATGCATAGATTAGAGGGATTAGCAGGTAAAATATGTAGGGATATGGGGGTCGGGCCTGGGTGAGATTGTGGTCGGTGCAGACTCGATGGGCCGAATGGCCTTTTTCTGTACTGTAGGGTTTCTATGACTGCAGATTGAATGTGAGGCATTGTGGGACTGGACTATCTTGACCATATTCCTGTGACTGCCCGGAAACTCATGTCTATTTTAGTTTATAATTGAGGTTTTCTGGGAATAAGTTAAATGCGGAAATATTAAGCATAGCCTGGAGGGATTTGGAATAACTGAGAATTTTATCCCCAGATAAAGAACAAAGATTTTGCTGGTGTTTGGGTGTAACGTGTTTGGGATTTTAAATCAACAAAGATGTTGCCTCTAAAATCAGTCCTTGTAAGTTGGCTTAAAAAAGGTTAAGTTATAATGAAGGAGCTTGTATCTTAGTTTAATCAAGGAGTTGTGAGCTTGTAGTGCTCTGTCGCTTGAAGAAGCTATAGCTGCAAGAGAGAATGCTGAGGATTCATTGTTTGAAATTTACGAGCTGTGAGAATCTATGTGTTTTGTTTGTTTTATGTGGATGTAAATGTGTTTTATCATTGTTTTGGGCTACATTTGTTGATCACAAGAACGCTTAAGGAATTAATTTTGGTTACTGTTGTTGTAAAGCACATACTAAGTTTCTCTATTTGTGTGTGGATGATATTCGTGGGATTTGTGCGAGGTTTTTTGTCTGTGATTTAAATCAAACAGATTTTTAAAAAAAGGAAGTGGAATTAATAAAACTTTTTTTGTTCAGAAGTTATGAACCTGGAACCATATTTACTGGCCAGAGACAGGATTCCAGGATATTTTACAAAACATGTGGGAATTTTAATCCAGATAAAACTCACTCATGAGAGAATGAGAGTTTTAATTTGTAATGGTTATTTAAAATTTGATACATATGAAACGATTCCGACCAATCCTGTGTTGGATTGATCTTGGGTTAAACTTCCTGTCAGGTCCAAAGATTTATTCCTGACGCAAGTAACACAATGACAAGGAAAATTTTGGAATTGGATACTGAAGAAAAGAGTTTAAAAGGAGAGAGTATTAAATAGAAATGATTCCCAGACCATGTGGTCGTCAGATTAAAACAAAGGAAGGGTGCTGACATCCATTTGAGAACTTTTAATCCACCCCATTTCAAACTAAGGGAGTCTATATACAAAACCCAAGGATGGTAGATAAGGGGGTCTGGAAAGCACCATGATGGGGGCACCTGTCTATGAGATGATCAAAAAGCCCCATAATGCCCAGATACTAATTTTATTGAACCTATAATGTCTGTAATCTATCACCATTCTGATTGGATTGTGTCCAGCCGGGATGGGCTGAGTAACTGGATAAGAATTGATGATTTTCTTTGTTGGGTGGAGTTGCACATGGTCAGCCCCTGTGGCTTCTCCCCACTGGCGTAACTCAATAAACTGTTTGTTGTTTGAATCAGACTCGAGTGTTGAATGATTCTTCTGAGTTCATTCCCCCCAACACACTGGGTACATTACCACTTCATCCTTGGGGGTGGTCTGATAGGCTGTGGTCCAGACATGTGGACTTTGGGGGACCTTTGATGAATCACATGTTTGGTCGTTGTAGATGCGCATTCAAAATGGTTGGAAGCACAGATTATGAGTAATATTCCAGCTCCTGTGACAATAGAGAAGCTCTGTCAAATTTTCACAAGCCCTGGGTTACCAGATTCGCTTGTTTCAGATAACGACACTCTGTTTATAAGTGAGTTGTTTCAGGAATTCTTGTAAAGGAATGGTCTACGCCATGTGCGTACTGCACCGTTTCATCGGGCTACAAACGGTCGAGCAGAAAGAGCTGTTCAACCTCTGAAGGAGGGATTGAAGAGAATGGCAGGTGATACTTTAAGAACAAGCTCTCAAAATTTTTGTTCCAGTTTTGCATCACACCACAATCTGCAACCAGATTCTCTCCTGCGGAATTTTTAGGTAGAAGGTTGAAGTCTCATCCGGATCTGCTTCATCCAGGTCTCAGAGCAAAAGTGAGCAGGAGACAAGAGAAGCAGAAGGAAGGACACGACTACCGCGCCAAAGAGAGGCAGTTCAAACCGGGTGATCAGGTTTACATCAGAAACTTTGGGAGTAACTAAAGGTGGTTACCGGGAATAATTTTAAACCAAAGTGGTCCAGTATCTTGGGTGGTGAGACTGTAAAATGGAAGAGTTGTTCGCAGACACCAAGACCATATTCGCTTGCGGTGTGACCCCGAGTCAGGAACAGTTTCAGAGTCAGCAACCATTACTGAGAACATGGCAGAGGGTCATGCTGCTGTGGATGTTCACCAGGAAATGGTTCCAGCTTTGCCAGTTGACTCTGCTGTGGGAGTGGAAGAGGAATGTTTATGTACAGATTCTCAAACTACCTCTTCACCTCCCATTCCAGAAACACCATGACAAGATTTACCAGTGGTATTGTACAGGTCGCAATGCAACCACAAAGCTGTGACAGACTTCCGTATTGTTAAAGACATTACTTTGTTGTATTTCTGTCCTGATGGGGGATTGAAATTTAAGGGGAGGAGAAGTGTTACAGAGTTCTTCTCAACCTCTCTCCCTTCTGAGCACGTGTGGGCTTTGGGCAGGGTTTCAGTCTGCAAGTCCAGGCTGGTTCCAATGCTCCTGTTTCATTTTGTGTGCCAATGATTTTTAAACGTTGTTATTCATTTATATAAAGAACATCCTGCTTTTAACAATGCATTTGACTACCTTATTTGTGGACTGAAGTTTCCACAATTTAAAGCAGGAGATTAGTTAAATGGACAGCCTGAATTGAGAGACAATTAAAGAATAAATGATTCATTAATACAGATGTTAGGCTGGAAATGTAAATTTGAACACAAAAGTTTGTAACGTTTAGAATTATAAAGATCCAAGGAATGTTTAAAATGCTGTGGGGATTATAAAATGTTCCCTTCTGAGGCCGACAGAATAAAAAAAAACAGATAGCAAGACTTGTTAGTGTGGCGCGGTGCCAGAGTGGTTAGCACTGCTGCCTCACAATGTCAGGGACCTGGCTTCGATTCCCGGCTTGGGTGACTGTGCGGAGTCTGCACGTTCTCCCCGTGTCTGCATGGGTGTCCTCCGGGTGCTCCAGTTTCCTCCCACAGTCCGAAAGACGTGCTGGTTAGGTGCATTAGCCATGTTAAATTCTCAATCAGTGTATCCAATCAGACGCCAGAGTGTGGCAACTAAGGGATTTTCACAGGAACTTCATTGCAGTGTTAACATAAGCCTACTGGTGACACTAATAAATAAACTAATACTTTGTTAACCTTGACTGGAGGGAATGAATCGGCTCCTGTTCAAGATGTCTCAACATTGAATGACTGATGTTAACCAATTATTGGTCAACACTCAGGCTACCCCAAGCTAAGAGATATCGTTTGAGAGAAAGAATTGTCTTAAAATTCAGACAATGTGTGCAACTTGCTAAAAACCAAACCAGTTTCATTATTGACAAGTTAAAGACCAATTGGCTAATTCCCAACAATTGGCTGAGCTGGGCTTTCTACATTTTGAAAGTATAAAAAAGGGGATTCAAGAAACCAATTTGGTCGAAGTTTTTCGAAGTTCAAGGTTTTTTTAAGTTTATTTATTAGAGTCACGCATTCACACTGCAATGAAGTTACTCTGAAAATCCCCCAGTCACCACACTCTGGCGCCTGTTCGGGTAAACTGAGGGAGAATTTAGCATGCTCAATGTACCTAACCAGCAAGTCCTTCGGTCTGTGGGAGAAAATCCACACAGACAGGGGGAGAATATGCAGACTCTGCACAGACAGTGACCCAAGCCGGGTCCCTGGCGCTGTGAGGCAGCCGTGCTAACCACTGTGCCCTACAAAGAGGTGTTGAAAGCTGTTGATTTTACAAGTTATCCATGTTTTCGGAGCGGTCACTTTTTGTCCTGGCCTGAGAAGGATGGAGAGAAGTCTGTTCAATTGTTCAAGTTAAGCTTTCTCCTTTTACTGTTAATAGATTCTTTGCTTTTTTTATCCTTCTCTCGTTACATTTTTAATCGTTAATAAACTTTCCAAATTCACCATTTAAAGCATTCTTTCTTGCCATTTGGTTAAGTCACTGGAACCTGGTGTGATTTACGATTAGTGAGGTTATTGTAAACAAGTGAACCCTATAAATCTTCGTTTAAATAAATCAACAGTTATACAACAAATGTTTTATTCCCACAAGAAAGACACGTTTAAATGGTATTCCTTCTAAGCAAATATTTTAAATGAATGCACTGTTCATTATGTGATTAAACAGTATTGGAAACTAGTAAATTGACTTGATGCTATTTCATTTGTATAGCTTCCAAAAAAATATTCTTCCAACGATTAAAGCCTCTTTGTGATACTGACATCCCCAATCCCTCAGCCCCATGAGATCAGTGTAATGGCACAAATATGAAAATAATTAAAAGCAAAAGAAAATCATATATCTGCCTTTAACAGCGGGGATTCCTGGAATATTCTCAGTGTTCTGCATCTCATTAAAGAGGCAACGTCTATTATACCTGATTAGCACCATGTTCTGTTGTACAGCATAATCTGATTTCGATTATTTAACAGTCCCTCTCATAACTGCTAATGAATGAAGAAATGACCAGTTCATAACCTGGTTCAGTGGAAGATAAAATATTTATTCTTGCGATGTTGTGTACTATGCCGCAAAGTCCTGATGTCCTGTGTTCTCAATACCAATGAATGTTAGACAGCCGGTGGCCAATAAAATGAGCTATCATGATTTGGATGCTGAAGGAGTACTTTCCTGGTCGTCGTGTCCGTTCTGATTTATTCGCTTCATTGTCAAAAGTCAATGTCAATTTTATGTGTTTCTGTTAACTAAATGCTTATTTGTAAGTCAAGAAGGTTTATTTCACCGTTAATTTTCACAGGATTAAGGAGCTGTTGGGGAAATATAAGATGTAACATGGTATCATACGAGGAGTTTCTATTGTTAATTCATTAATGGGCGACACAGTGGCATAATGGTTACCACGGCTGCCTCACAGCATCCTGAGAACATTAGTTGAGTTTGTCGATGAATTGTCCAGCGATAATAACACTAGGCCAGTGTTTCCCATCTTCTTATATCCAGTTCCAAGGTACAATGATAGCTATCCACACCTGAAATACAATCATCCCTGCATTAAGTTACATAAATCGATAATAATTCCTCTAATTAATTATACTTTGCTACAATGTCTTAGAGACACAGAATTATTGTAAATCAGACTGACGTCTTTACCCTGATAATGTAATGTCATCTGTTTATGTCCATTCCCTTGTGAAGGGATGCAGAAATAAAGACACTTTATTAACAATGAAATTGTTTCTTTTCTATTACAGATGCTCAAATGCAATTTCACCTCTTGGACTAGCAAAGACATGACAATGGATCTCACTGTTACTGCTTCAGTGTTAGTCTGTCTCTGGAATGTTCCAGTGTCAGCAATCAATTCACCAGGAATAATCCTTGGCGTTTTTGATATATTTGATTTGATTTCATTTCATTTGATTTATTATTGATTTATCACACATATTAATACACAGTGAAAATTATTGTTTCTTGCGCACTATACCGTCAGAGCATAACGTACATAGGGAAGGAAGGGGGAGAGTGAAGAATGTAATTTTGCAGTCATAGCTGGGGGGTAGAGAAAGATCAACTTCGTGCGAGGTCGGTCAATTCAAATATCTGATTTCAGCAGGAAAGAAGTTGTTTTTGAGTCGGTTTGTACGTGTCCTCAGACTTTTGTATCTTGTTCCCGATGAAAAAAAACGATGAGAGACTATGTCCGGGGTGCGTGGCGTTTTGTTTTCATAGGATTTTAGATATTTTTACAAGTGTAGAATCGGAGGTTGTGTTGACTCAGCCAGAGGCAGAAACTGGGCATCCCTGAGGCTGACTGAGACTGACATGTAAAGCCAACGCGTTCAATATTGGCAGCAACTGGATAATCTGGGTACGACAGGTCCCTGAACAGTGTTTATCATGTCTTCTTCAGTACGATAGTCTTGGGACAACCTACAATTCCTCCGCCCCATGGATTCAGAATCCATTTACTCTGCCCAAAGACACTTCAAACAACGTAAAGAGAAAATGCTGGAAAATCTCAGCAAGTCGGCAGCATCTGTAAGGAGAGAGAAGAGCTGACTTTTCTAGTCCAGATGACGCTTTGTCAAAAGATCATCTGGACTCGAAACCTCAGCTCTTTTCTCTCCTCACCGTTATTGCCAGGCCTTCTGAGATTTTCCAGCATTTTCTATTTTGGGTTCAATTCCAGAATCCACAGTAATTTGTTTTCATACTTCAAACAACACCTTCTGTTCAGAAATAACTGAAACCGGAAGATTCCTAAGTTTACCCTGTCTGTCCTACATAGACTCCAGTTTCACTATGATGAAAATGACTCTTAGCCACTACTGAAATTGCCGAGCAGGCCAGTCAGTTGTATCAAAGCTGCTATGGAAAATCAAATAATAAACACATCCAGAGGGCAGGTTTCATCAAGGTGGTTCACAACCGCCTTCTCAGCAGGGACAATTAATGTTGGCTTTGTCAGTGATGCTCACATCCAGAGGATCAATAACAACAGTGTAAAGTGCTGCAAATTCTGGAAATCTAAAATTAAAGCAACACAAATGCTACTCAGCAGGTCAGTGTGCATCAGCAGAGAGAGAACCAGATTCACATTTAAAATCGATGCCAGGATGCAAAATCTGATTGATCTAATTCTGAAGAGCAAGGCTGTTCTCTCCAATATCGTACCCTAATACTCATTCTTCAACTAAAATCACAAACTTACTGGCCATTAATCACACCTCGGTTTGTGGGAGCTTGCTGTACGCAAATTTCCTGCTGTATTTCCAACATTACAACAGCGACTAAATTCAGCAAAGGTAGATCAGTGAGCTTTAAGAACTTTGGGATGACATGACGTCGGGTAAAGCGATCTATGCCTGCAAGCTCTACAAAAATGAAAGTTTAATACCTTGGAAGCGTTGAGATTAATGTGAATATAGCCACTCATCTACCTGATCATAGCACCATGGAATCATAGAATCCCTACAGTGCAGAAGGAAGCCATTCTGTCCATCATCTCTGCAACGGCCCTGCCTTCATCCTATCCCGACAACCGCAAATATTCACAGGCTAATCCTATCCCGACAACCGCAAATATTCACAGGCTAATCCCCCTAGTTGGACAATATGGCGCAATTTAGCATAGCCAATCCACCTTGGCCTTGGGAATTATACTCTCCTGGCGAACTGCTGCAGACTTGATGCACCGAATGGTCTCCTTCTGCATTGTAGGGATCCTATGATTCTACGTTGCACATCGTTGGACGCTAAGGGGCAATTTATCGTAGCCAATCCACCTACCTTGCACATCCTTGGACTGTGGAAGGAATCCGGAACACCCGGAGGAAACTCACATGGACATGGATAGAATGTGAAAACCACACACAGACAGTCGCACAAGGTTGGAATCGAACCCTCTTCCCTGTCGTTGTAAGGGAGCAATGCTAATTGGATCTCTTAGTGATAACCACACTGGAATTTTTATTCTTCCCTCGTGTGAGTGGCATCACAATTTGTGACAGGAATATTTCACTCATCAGATCTGTTTGTTTTAACTGGTCTCGTTGAAGCAAATTAAACGATCAATCAAATTAACATTCAGTGGAATACCAGCCTGTTCACAGGTAATTTATTGATTGTGACATCAGAACTTTCGGAACAAATTCTTAAATAGAATGGATTATATTGTTTTAATTAAATAGCATCTGGTGTAATGTATGTTAAAACGTTTTCATTCCATTTTGAACCAACTGTTAATATTCTTAAAATAACCGCTATTTTGTGATGAAACTAATGAATAAATGACGGTTTATCTGATTTTGCTGCCATGAACATTTCATTGTAAACAGTGAGGTGTTTATGTAAATAAACACAGAAATAGAAATCCCAGATTAGATTGTTGACTGACAAAAACACAGCAAATATTTCCCCACCAACACAGCACAGAAATAGAGACAAACATGCAAATCGATCAACGGATTCCAGTAATGATTGTTTTTTGACATTATTTCTTCATCAATTATTTGAGGAAATGAGATAGGATGATATCTATGTTCAGAATTAAGAAAGAATCCCTCTGATTCCGAAATATAATGACACGGCAAATGTGTTTGTGGAGATTTTCTGTGTTTCATCTCTCTCTCGGTATTTCTCCTGTCTGGTTCTGTGTCTTGTCTCTCCACGATGGCTCATCGTCTTCCCTCCACAACATGAGGTCAATGTCTGCCCAATGTATTCTCTCAGCCAGAATTATAGGCTTTTCAAAGAATGTAATTCAATGAATTGAAATCGGTGAGGGAGCTTTACTCTAAAAGATCTCTTGAGCATTCTATGATCTGGAATGTTTGCTACATTTTCCGCTGTATGTAACCTCGGCTGTACCTAGTACAGACTTCGATGTGGCAGTACCAAAGAAACTTTCCCTGTATTTAACCCGTGTTTTCCCTGCTCTTGGAGTGTTGGATTGGATAGTCGAGAGGAATATTTACTCTGCATCTAAACTCACTGTACTTGCTCTTTGAATATTTAAATTGACTTTGTAAAGGGAGATTTAATCCGTATCTAATCTCTGCTGTACCTGACCTGGGTGGGTTTTATCGGACTGTGGACAGGGCTCTTCCCCCTGTACCTAACACAAGTTCAATCTTGCCTCCCGAATCTCTGAATGAAGAGTGCAAAAGTGGTTTTACCTATATGCCTTCATTATGTTTGAGCAGACTTTGTAGAGGGAGTTTCACTCTGTTTCTACAGAGTCTACCTGTTCAAGGGATGTTTGATTTGGATATCTAACTCATGCGTTTCCTGTCTTGGGAGTGTTTAATTTGTCAATGTGGAGGGAACTTTACATTCTGCAGCTAACCCCATGTTTCTCCTGTCCTGTGAGTTTTTCATGGGACAGGAGCCCGTCTCTCCAAATTTCATTCGGATTGAACCAGTCTCTTTATAATTAATCCTGTGTCAGTTTCTGTTATATAAGGCCATGTTTCTGTTTATGTGGCATTAGACCCTATCTCTACGCATATTAAACTAGATCCTTTCTCTGATTATACCAAATTAGACGCCATCTCTATTTATATGATAGGTCACATGTTTCTGTTTATATCAAACTAGACGCTGTCTCTGTTTATATTAATTTAGACCTGTCTCTGTTTGTACTAAACGAGTTAGAACATAGAACAGCACAGAACAGGCCCTTCGGCCCACGATGTTGTGCCGAGCTTTATCTGAAACCAACATCAAGCTATCCCACTCCCTATTATCCTGGTGTGCTCCATGTGCCTATCCAATAACCGCTTAAATGTTCCTAAAGTGTCTGACTCCACTATCACTGCAGGCAGTCCATTCCACACCCCAACCACTCTCTGCGTAAAGAACCTACCTCTGATATCCTTCCTGTATCTCCCACCACGAACCCTATAGTTATGCCCCCTCGTAATAGCTCCATCCACCCGAGGAAATAGTCTTTGAACGTTCACTCTATCTATTCCCTTCATCATTTTATAAACCTCTATTAAGTCTCTCCTCAGCCTCCTCCGCTCCAGAGAGAACAGCCCTAGCTCCCTCAACCTTTCCTCATAAGACCTACCCTCCAAACCAGGCAGCATCCTGGTAAATCTCCTCTGCACTCTTTCCAGCGCTTCCACATCCTTCTTATAGCGAGGTGACCAGAACTGCACACAATATTCCAAATGTGGTCTCACCAAGGTCCTGTACAATTGCAGCATAACCCCACGGCTCTTAAACTCCAGCCCCCTGTTAATAAAAGCAGTCTTATTTCTGCACTTGACCCTGTCCACGTTTATATTGCATTGGACATGGTGTCAGTTTTTATTGCACTGGTCAATGCCACAAATTAGGAAAGTGTTTGGGAGAAAATAGTTTTCTTTCTGCATCCTTCTAAACATGTAAATTCTATGAAGTCTTGGGCAGCGGAAAATAAGAAGCGTTATCTGAAATCTACTTCTGCTGACTGCATTGAAAATGGATACCAAGCCCTATGTTGCATGCACTGTCAACAAAGAACAAAGAACAAGAAAATTACAGCCCAGGAACAGGTCCTTCGACCCTCCAAGCCTGCACCAACCAAACACTGTCGATTCAATACTGCCCGTTTCAGGATCCTGTCAGATAGCAATGTCTTTCCACGAACACATTGTCACTTCTTCTTGCAGAACCGTGGAGTCATACAGACATAATTCAAGCAGAGGTATAGTTCAGTGCAGGAAAAACACTGACCCAGTCTAGTGAAACGTGTACAGGATCACGATCAAATATCATATAACCAGAGAGTATATCTAATGCTATATAAACTGAGTTCTGGTCCAGCAGACTGTTAACAGAGACAGACTGTATGTAAATATAAACAGGAGCCTGATCCAACAAAATAGAAATGAGTTAGTGCCGAGTGCCATGTGGGGATGGTCGAAGGTCAAATGCTGGTCTTTCCAGTGACACACACATCCCTTGAAAGAACCATTTAAAATAATGTCGATGACATTGTCTAGGAAAATAAAACTGAGATAATGTCTAGTGCAGTTTTTCTGGATACAGAAGCTTGTCCGATATTAACTGAGGCAGAGCCTCGTACATTATTAGTAATTAATGATAGGGGACCTAGACTGATATAAGCTGAGACGTAGCCAAGTGTATTAGTAATAATTGCTGACACAGGACCGAGACAGATATAAACTGAGACAGAGTCCAGTGTATTAGTAATAATTACTGATACAGGACCCAGACTGGTACACACTGAGATTTAGACAATGCAGCAATTAGGACATATTGCAAAATGCAATAATAACAGAGACGTGACATAGTCTTAAATGAACAAATACATGGACTGATGCAGCATTAACGTAAACAGGATTTAGTTTATTAAAATCTAATGAACTATTACATAATAACTGTGACAGAACCATGTGTTATGCATGAAGGCAGTTCTTCCAGTTTAGTATACAGTGGTAAATGTTCTGAGGCAGTAAAAATTGAGACACGGCCTCTTTTCAGATTAGCAGAGACATGGCTCAGTGCAGCCAAAACTTAGAAATTATAATATAAATAGGGTCTAAGTCTCGTATATGAGCGCCCGATATTGCGCCGGGTGCAGGGAAAAACTTACATAGGAACTCCTGGAATGTGACCCAGTCACAGATTAGTGTAACACAGATCGTGACAGAGGCCAGTTGAATATAGGCAGAGATATGGCCTGTTTAAAATTATTTCATGTGATTTGCGCGTCAATGGTAAAGTCAGCATTTGTTGGCAAACCCTGATTTCCTTTGAGAATGTGGTGGCAAGCTTTGGAAAGCTGTTGGAAAGTAGCTTCCAGGCAGCTACTCTTTGCAGAATGGCATTGAGCTTTTTGAGTGGCACACGTCAGGCAAGTAGAAAACATTCAATCAACTGTGTCGGCACATACTTGGTGGGCAGAAGGGCCTGTTCCAGTGCTGTACTAACCTTTATTCTTTGTTCATAGTCATGACTTTTGCCTGGTAGATGATGGATAGGGTTTGGGAATTCAGGAGGAGCGTTGTTCACCGCAGAGCTCCTAGCATCTGACCTGCTCTTGTAGCTACATGATTGAAATATCTGTTCCGGTTCAGATTTTCACGTATTATAATTCCTAGGATGTTGATAGTGGGCGAATTCAGCGATGTGTAAGGCCGATTAATGTCAGAGTGATGGTTGGAATCTCCCTCATTGGAGACTGTCATTGCCTGCCACTTGTGTGGCATTAATGTTACTTGCCAGTCGTTAGCCCAAGACTGAATGTTTTCTAAGTCTTTCTGCATACGGACACAGACTGTGTCAGTATTTGAGGAGTCACAACTGGTGCTGAACTTTGCGCAGTCATCAGTGAACATCCCACTTCTAAACGTTGATGAAGGATGAAGCTTGAGGCTAGGTCACTAACCCGAAGACTTTCTGTAGCAATGCCCTGTGACTGAGATGACTGGTCATCAACAACCACAACCATTTTTCTTTGTGCTCAGTATGACTCCAGCCAGTGGATTGTTTTCCCCCTGATTCCCATTGACTGTAGTTTCGCTCGGGCTCCTTAATGCTACAAACGGTCACTTGCTGCTACGATGTCAAGGGAAGGCATTCTCTCTTCACCTCTTTAATTTAATTTTTTTATCTATATTTGCACTCATTTTAAAGCATTTCTGGAATCGAGTGCTCCTGGCGGGACCCTAATTGAGCATATATTTGTGTGTGTGTGTGTGTTATGTGAAATATATCATGTTTTATGCAAGTTAATTTCACAATGACCACTTGCATCCTTCCATTTACAGTACATGTGAAATATATCATGTTTTATACAAAATAATTTCACAATGACCACTTGCATCCTTCTATTTACAGTACATGATGGACACATAATAAACACACCCATTTCGGATTGGCGTCCTTTACATATTTCACGTTTTTTGATGATTGAGGAGACCAATTTAGGAGTCGTAGCGTTATGTTGCAACTGTACACAACTCTGGTGCGGCCGCACTTGGAGTACTGTGTGCAGTTCTGGTCCCCACATTACAGGAAGGATGTGGAGGCTTTGGAGAGGGTGCAGAGGAGGTTTACCAGGATGTTGCCTGGTATGGAGGGGAGATCCTATGAGGAGAGGCTGAGGGATTTGGGATTGTTTTCGCTGGAAAGGCGGCGGCTAAGAGGGGATCTTATTGAAACATATAAGATGATTAGAGGTTTAGATAGGGTGGATAGTGATAGCCTTTTTCCTCTGATGGAGAAATCCAGCACGAGGGGGCATGGCTTTAAATTGAGGGGGGGTAGTTATAGAACCGATGTCAGGGGTAGGTTCTTTACCCAGAGGGTGGTGAGGGATTGGAATGCCCTGCCAGCATCAGTAGTAAATGCGCCTAGTTTGGGGGCGTTTAAGAGATCCGTAGATAGGTTCATGGACGAAAAGAAATTGGTTTAGGTTGGAGGGTCACAGTTTTTTTTTTTTTTAACTGGTCGGTGCAACATCGTGGGCCGAAGGGCCTGTTCTGCGCTGTAATGTTCTATGTTCTATGTTCTATGTTCTATGTTCAATGTTTGAAAGCTTAATTCTGTCACAAGTGCTGCCCATTAATCTGCCATTTGTCATTGTGTGTCATCGCTTTTTGTATCATGAATGGTTGTTAAAAGCTTTGTGTGGAGACAATTATCCCCAAAAATCCTGCAGTCCCTACTCTGCTGATGTTGTTGAATGTCTTAGCAAGGTTGACCAAAGTAAGTTCAAGTTATGGACACATATGGCACATGGAGCAGTTGTTGGCTGGAGGAAATCTTCCAACACAATCACTACACTGCACATCAGGTCCACCCGGTCTGATGTATTTCAAGTGTGAACCTGGCAAAGATCTTTCCCGTGATGCTATGATTGAGATATGTCTGTAGTTGTTGAAGACACAAATAGTTTGCCAAATATTAACGATAGAGGGTTGGCAGCAGGAGAAATACTTAATACAATTAATGTTACCAGAGAGGCAGTGCTGGGTAGACTAATGGGACTGAAGGTGGACAAGTCCCCGGGTCCGGATGGAATGCATCCCAGGGTATTGAAAGAAATGTCAGAGGTAATAGTGGATGCGTTAGTGATTATTTATCAAAACTCGTTGCATTCTGGGGTAGTGCCGGTTGATTGGAAAACGGCTAATGTTACGCCGCTGTTTAAAAAAGGAAGGAGACAAAAGGCAGGTAACTATAAGCCGGTCAGCTTAACGTCTGTAGTAGGGAAAATGCTGGAATCCATTATTAAAGAGGAGATAGCAGGGCATCTGGATAGAAATGGTTCGATCAATCAGACGCAGCATGGATTCATGAGGGGAAAGTCGTGCTTGATGAACATGTTGGATTTTTATGAAGATGTGACTAGGGCGGTTGATGGAGGAGAACCGGTGGATGCGGTGTTTTTGGATTTCCAAAAGGCGTTTGATAAGGTGCCCCATAAAAGGCTGCTGAAGAAGATTAGGGCACACGGAGTTGGGGGTAGTGTGTTAAAGTGGATTGGGGACTGGCTATCCGACAGGAAGCAAAGAGTCGGAATAAATGGGTGTTTTTCCGGTTGGAGGAAGGTAACTAGTGGCATGCCGCAGGGATCGGTACTCGGGCCGCAACTGTTTACCATTTATATAGATGATCTGGAGGAAGGGACGGAGTGTAGGGTAACGAAGTTTGCAGACGACACAAAGATGAGTGGAAAAGTGAATCGTGTGGAGGACGGAGAAGATCTGCAGAGAGATTTGGACAGGCTGAGTGAGTGGGCGAGGATATGGCAAATGGAGTATAACGTTGAGAAATGCGAGGTTATACACTTTGGAGGAAATAATAACAAATGGGATTACTATCTCAATGGAAACAAATTAAAACATGCTACCGTGCAAAGGGACCTGGGGGTCCTTGTGCATGAGACGCAAAAGCCCAGTCTGCAGGTACAACAGGTGATCAAGAAGGCAAATGGGATGTTGGCCTATATTGCGAGGGGGATAGAATATAAAAGCAGGGATGTCTTGATGCACCTGTACAGGTCATTGGTGAGGCCGCAGCTGGAATACTGTGTGCAGTATTGGTCCCCTTATATGAGGAAGGATATATTGGCATTGGAGGGAGTGCAGAGAAGGTTCACCAGGTTGATACCGGAGATGAGGGGTTTGGATTATGAGGAGAGGCTGAGGAGATTGGGTTTGTACTCGTTGGAGTTTAGAAGGATGAGGGGGGATCTTATGGAGACTTATAAGATAATGCGGGGGCTGGATAGGGTGGAGGCGGAGAGATTCTTTCCACTTAGTAAGGAAGTTAAAACTAGAGGACACAGCCTCAAAATAAAGGGGGGTCGGTTTAAGACAGAGTTGAGGAGGAACTTCTTCTCCCAGAGGGTGGTGAATCTCTGGAATTCTCTGCCCACTGAGGTGGTGGAGGCTACCTCGCTGAATATGTTTAAAGCGCGGATGGATGGATTCCTGATCGGTAAGGGAATTAAGGGTTATGGGGATCAGGCGGGTAAGTGGTACTGATCCACGTCAGATCAGCCATGATCTTATTGAATGGCGGGGCAGGCTCGAGGGGCTAGATGGTCTACTCCTGCTCCTATTTCTTATGTTCTTATGTTCTTATGTTCTTCTATCGGTTTTGTTTTCAAATAGTATTATGAATTTGAATCATGCATCTCTTGTGGAATGGTGGGCGGCACGATGGCACAGTGGCGAGATCTGTTGCCTCACAACGCCATGGTGGTTTGGTTCCCGGCTTGTGTCACTGTCTGTGTGGAGTCTGCACATTCTCCCCGTGTCTCCGTGTACTTCCTCTCGGTGCTCCAGTTTCCTTCCACAGTACGAAAAGACATGCTGGTTAGGTGCACTTGCCAGGCTAAATTCTCCCTCAGTGTACCCGAACAGGCGCCAGAGTGTGGCGACTAGGGGTTTTCACAGTAATTCATTGCAGTGTTAATGTAAGCCTACTTGTGACATTAATAAATAAATTAAAACTTTAAATCTTCCAGCAGTTAAGGAGAATGTAATAATTGTGCAGAAAGATAGTAATTATTTTCACTAAGTACCATCCATTCGCAATTTAATAATTTCATTCACCAGTTCTCATACATTAGGATTAGTATATTTAAAATGACTTTATGGAAGGTGGGCGAAACTGTCTAGGCCACCATTTATTCCCAATTGCTAATTGGCTAATTGCTTTCGGTAAGTTGTTGGTGAGCCGCCTTCTTGAACCGCTACACAACCTGCAGTGTAGGTACATCCACAGTGATGTTAGGGCGGGTGATCCTGGATTGCCGTTCAACTGACAGCAAAGGAATGGTAATATATGTCCAAGTCAGGTTTATGTGTGTCTTGTAGTGGAATTTCCAGGCGGGGTTGTTCCAATTCACCAATTACCATCAATTCAGAAAGATAAACAATTATTTTACAAATTATGTTCAGCATTTTGATAAAAGCTAAATGCTGCGGATTCTGGAAACTGAAACTGAAAGAAATTCTGGAAAATCTCAACAGGTCTTATAGCATCTGTGGAGAGAGAATAGAGCCAACGTTTCGAGTCTGGATGATCCTTCTTAATTTGGAGGAAATTGAAGATGGTGATGAAATTGGTAAATGATAAGGGTAGATAGGGATTAGAAAGTTTTTTTAAGGATATAGTTGGTGATTGAGACGTTGATTATGTTAGTTAGCATGGAGAAGTTGATTATGACATTTGGGATCGGTATGTGAATTGACACAACTTGTATGTGGATCGAAATAGTGTATATCATTAAAAACTAACCGTTTGATCTATTCCCATTTTAGAGGAAAGATATGCAGATTCCCTGACATCTTGTTAGAAACAATGATGATCTCTCCAACTCATCAGGAATACTCTGCCGAAGCGTCATCCAGACTCGAAACGTTGGCTCTATTCTGTCTCCGCAGATGCTGAGATTTTCCAGCTTTTGCTGTTTGTTTTCAGTATTTCATTCTATACAACTTTGCTTCGTATCATTTATTGATATCAACATTTATTGACAGTATATTGGCCTTTCTGTCACCACGGAACAAAATCTGCTTCAGAATTCAGTGGGAAATGGAATTGATTCCGACCGATGATAGTGAGCAGCTACCCAGTCGCCTCGGATCTTTGTTGACAAGTAAACACCTCATCATCACACAAAACCTCCTGAAACTCCTAGATAACAAGGACACCTATGTCAGACTCCTATTTAATGACTACAGCTCAGCCTTCAACACTATTATTACCACAAAACTTATCTCCAAACTCCGTGGCCTGGGCCTGGGCCCCTCCCTCTGCGGCTGGATCCTGAACTTCCTAACTCACAGACGACAATCAGTAAGGATAGGCAACAACACGTCCTCCACGATCATCTTCAACACCGTTGCCCCACTCGGCTGTGTTCTCAGCCCCTCGACTTATATACCTATGGCTGTGTGGTCAAATTCCCCTCCAATTCGATTTTCAAGTTTGCTGACGACACCACTGTAGTGGGTCGGATCTCCAGCAATGACGAGACAGTACAGGAATGAGATAGAGAGTCTGATGAACTAGTGGGGCAACAATAATCTCTCCGTTAATGCAAACAAAACGAAGGAGATTGTCATCGACTTCAGGAAGTGTAAAGGACAACATGCCCCTGTCTACATCAATGGGGACGAAGTAGAAAGAGTCGAGAGCTTCAAGTTTTTAGGTGTCCAGATCACCAACAACATGTCCTCGTCCCCCCATGTCGACACTACAGCTAAGAAAGCTCATCAACGCCTCTATTTTCCCAGAAGACTAAGGAAATTTGGCATGTGAGCAACGACTCTCACCAACGTTTACAGATGCACCATATAAAGCATTATTTCTGGTTGTATCACAACTCGTGCTCTGCTCAAGACCGCAAGGAACTACAAAAGGTCTTGAATGTAGCCCAATCCATCACGCAAACCTGCGTCCCATCCATTGACTCTGTCTACAATTCCCGCTGCCTCGGCAAAGCTGCCAGCATAATTAAGGACCCCACGCACCCCGGACATTCTCTCTTCCACCTTCTTCCTTCGGGAAAAAGATGCAAAAGTCTGAGGTCACGTACCAACCGACTCAGGAACAGCTTCTTCCCTGCTGCTGTCAGACTTTTGAATGGACTTACCTTGCATTAAGTTAATCTTTCTCTGCACCCTAGCTATGACTGTAACACTGCATTCTGCACTCTCTCGTTTCCTTCTTTATGAACGGTATGTTTTGTCTGGGAAGCGCACAAGGAACAATACTTTTCACTGTCTGTTAATACATGTGACAATAATAAATCAAATCAAATCAAACATAACTGGAGTGTGTAATGATTTTCAAAGTCATGATATAAATGAAACTACCTGTAGCTCATGTGAAGTTACTGAATCTTTAAATCCCGATTCATTATTACACTGTTTTGGGAAGTAATGTAACACTTGTAGTTGTCCAGTGAGTTTCACAATATTTCTGTTGCTACCTTATTTACTTTTCACCCTGTTACCTTCATTAATTTGGGTGAGGGCATGTTGAGTGATTTGTTGCACGTGAAAGAACCACATGTTTCAAGTATTATAATCGTCCCTCCTCAAACTAATCATGTTCACTCTTTTTATCTTGGATATGAAGATTCAGCATCAGCAGAGAAATGAACCATCTGAGCCGCAGGAACATCTCGTCTATTTCTTCGTGAGGATCAGCTTGCTAACTCCCGATAAACTCGGGATGGAGTTCACCCAGACACTCTGGAAGAATTGGAGATATTAGACTGACAC
Organism: Mustelus asterias; assembly: GCF_964213995.1. Classification (NCBI taxonomy): domain Eukaryota; kingdom Metazoa; phylum Chordata; class Chondrichthyes; order Carcharhiniformes; family Triakidae; genus Mustelus; species Mustelus asterias. Next base: position 1,167,462 of record NW_027590136.1, read on the forward strand.
AAATGGAATAAAGGAGCTGATTCAATTTATGAAATAGTCAAGCACAAATATGGGAACGTAGAACAGCATTTTTCAGTAACATCTATCAATGATCCATCAGTCCATTCACTGACTCCTCAATCAAAATATTCAGGCGTCCAACTGTCATTCATTCAACTGTCATTCATTCAACTGTCATTCATTCAACTGTCATTCATTCCTGCATCAACACAGTCATGCATTTATTGTTTGAATAGATGGTGACGTAATATTAATTGAAGTGGCCCAGTGATCCAGAGGCCCAGGACAATGATGTGAGGACAGGGATTTAAATCGGACCATTACAGCTGGTGGAGTTTGAATTCAATTAAAAAATCTGGAATAGATACTAATGGCGACCAAAGGAACCTCTCTGATTCCCCAATGAAGGAAATCTGCCATCGCTCCCTGGTCTCACACGGATGTGACTCCACACGGACAGTAAAATGGCTGGATTTTTAATATCTTCAGAAGTGGCCTAGAAAACCAATTAGTTCAAGGGAATTTGGGACAGGCAAAAAGTGCTGGTCTTTCCTCCATCTGAAACATGCCATGGAAGGATAAAGGGAAAGAAAACACAAACATAAATGTTCATGTATTACAACATGTATCCTCTCTCTGACTCATCTCTCACAGTCTGCCTGTAATTCTTTCTATTCATCCATCACACTCTCCTGATGTACTGGAAAAATCATCATTGGTGCAAACAGGGTGCCAGAGAAGCTGCATAACTCCTTTCTTGAGAAATGGGAGCAATTCATTTGGATTTACAACTTTAAATAATTAAAGTGCCTCCTGTACTATTGCTGGGTATATTTCTTTATAAATAGGCCTCATTGACAATTGAAGAGTTTGAATTTGTCTTTCAGCCAAGCGGTCAGTACTGAGGAAACAGATATTTGACTTACTGCACAAACACCCCCAGATGCTTCCTGTCAATAACTTTGAGCGTTTGGCAGCAGCTTGGATTGCTGCCAAATACTGTGTGGGACAGATCAGCGTGAACCTGAATGGACAAAATGGGATTCAGCCATTTAAACGATAAATATTTCATTTCCACAAGAAAGACGCATTTTAAATCGTAATCGTTCGTGTCAAATGTTTCCATTCATGCCCTGTTCATTATGTGATTAAATGGTATCGGAAAACAATAAATTGACAAGATGCTGTTTTATTTGTGTAACTTCCAAGCAAATGCCATTCCAATCATTAAAGTCTGTTTATTAACTGCTTCATGAAATGCGAGAGAGAGATGTTGATGGTCTCAATTCCCCCTTCAATTGAGATCAGTGCAAAGACAAAAAAAATGCAAATAAATAATATTAAAATAACGTCATGAAACTGCATGGAACAGCGGAGATACCTGGAATATTCACAAAGTACTGCACCTCGTTTTATCAGCAGCGTCTCTTATTCCTGATTCGCACAGTGTTCTGTTGTACACTATAATCTGACTTCCATTATTCAATAGTTCATCTCATATCTGCCAACGAGTAGATAAATTATCAGTTTATAACCTGATTCAGTGGAAAGTAAAATATATATTCTTGTGATAATGTGTAATGTGCCGCAAATCCTGATATCCTGTGTTCCTGATACCAGCGAATATTAGACAACCGGTGGCTAACAAAATGAGCTGCGATAATTTGGATGCTGAAGGACAACTTTACTGATCGCCGTGTCTGTTCCGATTAATTAAATTCTCTGTCAAAAGGCAAATTCAATTTTATGCTTCTCTGTTTCTCTGCCAACGCACTCTTTAATTTTCACGCAGGCGGGTTTGTTTTACCCCTAATTTAGACAGAGCTGTCTTCCATTCAGGGACATTTTGAAAAATGTCAGGAGACACTATATAATGCGAGGAAATTCCTGTTATCTCCAAACCCAAATTGTACCGTGATAGCCATCCAGACTGTAAATAGAATCACTTGTTTTCGTCCCCGCATTTAATTAAAGAAATCGATAGCAATTCTTCTGATAAATTATGCTTTATTATTGTAATGTGATAGAGACCCGGAATTGTTGCAAGCTAGACTCAATGTTACTTTATTTTCTGAAAATATAATTTTATTACTTTTAGTTTTGTCTTTTTGTTAGGGGCGTGTTAATAAAAGCACCATGTTTACAGTTGAATTAGTTTTTTTTAATACAGAGATGATGAACTGCAATATCACCTTTAGAAATAATGGAGACATTGCAATGAATCGATTCAGGCAAACGAAAATCCTGATAGTGATAAAATGCCCACTTTATTATTAACCTATTGTTAATCCCGGAGTCCATTCTTTTGGGGGTGTGGAAGGTGGGACCTGGATCCAGTCGCCGCCTCCACCCGGGAATCAAAAGGCGGCGCCTTCTGCCGGGTATTTAAATGACGCTCACTGGGACCGGAATCCAACAGTCCGGGAGTTGGTTTGTTCACTGAGTTCCTGACACAACCATTTCCCCCAAATGACCAGAAGAATGAACTCGGCGATTTCTCTCAGTTTGTTGCTGACTTTCTTATCCGGTGATTAGTTTTTCTTGTCCACGTCTCTCACTGTTACTGTATCAGAATTAGCCTACCTTTGGAATGACCCAGAGTCAGCAATCATTTCACCAAGATTAATCCTCGGTAATTTGACATGTTTTTACAGGTGTCCAGTCGGAGATTGTGTTGACTCAGCTGGAGGCAGAAACAGGGCGTCCCGGCGGCTTCCTGAGACTGACCTGTAAAACCAGTGGCTTCGATCTTGGCAGCAACTGGATGAACTGGATTAGACAGGTTCCCGGACAGGGGCTGGAGTGGTTGGTTGGATACAGAAGTTCATTTTACACCACCTACTATGACCCACAGATTCAGGGCCGATTTACTCCGTCCAAAGACCTTTCGAACAATATCTTCGCTTTGGACATGATGAGCCTGAAGACTGAAGACACCGCCATCTATTACTGTGCAAGAGACCACAGTAAGAGGAACCAGGGCTGGACCTCAACAAGAACAGCTCGAGAGGGAGTGCAGCAACTTCCATCATAACCTGATTGTCAATAACTGTTTTAAGTGTAATGTTAATGACAGTGATCAGAACTAAAACACAAACCGCTTCTGACAAACCTAACTTAGAGAAAATTAAACATTAAACCGAGCAAACCCACAGACATAATGGTGCTTTTCACTCTATTTATATTTACCGTTAACAGTTTCTGCAATTGCAGACCTGGGATATAATGCTCGTTTTAATATTTCTGATACTTGGAGGAGATGTTTCTGGATTGTGTTTTATAAACTGCTGCATAAATTGTAAATTGCTCAGAAATATTGGTCTATTTGTAGTGAATATTGAGCGGCAGTACTGAACAGAGAGTGAGTGCAGTTTTTGTGCGGGCGTGTCTCACTGTGATACAGCAGTGGGTGGGTGGCACAACAGTTACTGTCAATACAAAAAACCCCTCAGCACTAATTGACCGAGGCTGTGTCAGTGCTCTGGTTCACAATCCAACATTATTTACAGTGCTGTATTATTGATGTCTAACACTGCAATAATAGCGAGAATTAATATTCAATGATCAGTTGGTGTTTTCAATAATATGATCATGTGATACTCTGTGAAATATAAAGTATTCGGGTCATTTATGTAGAGCGAACAGTGTCCACAAATACAATAATAATTTGATGAAAATGCAGTGATTTACTTACCCTCTGGCTTGTGAATTTTTAAAATAATGGTGGATTTCTGTCTATTTTGCGCAGGGATGGTTATTGTATGAGCCAGCCCAGGGAATGTGACACTGTGACGCCATGGATTACTGTGGACAAGGGACCATGGTGACGGTGACTGCAGGTAAGGACTGTAAATTTATTTAGTAAGTGTTTTACTTGAGTTTTTGTTTTATATTTTTTCTCGATTTTATTAATTCACTTGTTCACTGAAATGTGGTTTGGTGGATTATGTGCTGAAAATCTTTACAATGTTTCATGTGATTCTGCTTAAAATGGGGGTTATAGAATTCTACTGATAATTGACAAAAGGTGAGTGATTCAGTCTCTGTTGTGATTTGGTGTTTATCTGCTGAGGACATTGTGTGGTTGGGTTACTTTAAGTACCTACCTTCTGTTAAACAGTTCGGCGTTTCTGCAATGTTTTATCTCGGTGACATATAGTGGCTGCGAGTTGTACCATCAACTGCACAAGTGTTTGACGTCTAACCCAATATTAACAAAACGTGTTAAAGTTTCTGCATTAATATTATGAACATGTTCCACTTAATCACAATGCTGCTTTTGTTATGTCGTTGTTGTGCTCATTTTAATTATTAGTTACTTTGGTGACGGGCGGATTGGCTGGATTTTATATTGAGATTTTCTTGCAATGTTGCATTTGCAGAGGAGATTTGCCAGGATGCTGCCTGGTTTGGAGGGTCGGTCTTATGAGGAAAGGTTGAGGGAGCTGGGGCTGTTCTCTCTGGAGCGGAGGAGGCTGAGGGGGGGGGGGGGGGGGATATAATAGAGGTTTATAAAATGATAAAGGGGATAGATAGAGTGAACGTTCAAAGACTCTTTCCTCGGGTGGATGGAGCTTTTACAAGGGGGCATAACTATAGGGTTCATGGTGGGAGATATAGGAAGGATATCAGAGGTAGGTTCTTTACGCAGAGAGTGGTTGGGGTGTGGAATGGTCTGTCTGCAGTGATAGTGGAGTCAGACATTTTAGGAACATTTAAGCGGTTATTGGATAGGCACATGGAGCCACCAGGATGATAGGGAGTGGGATAGCTTGATCTTGGTTTCAGATAAAGCTCGGCACAACATCGTGGGCCGAAGGGCCTCTCCTGTGCTGTACTGTTCTATGTTCTATGATTCTGTTGAAAGTGTTTGTAGAATTGAGCTGCTTCTGCATGAAACGGAGTTCAGTCGCTCAGTGATGTGCATTTCTGGTGAGGAGATTTTGTATCTGGGTGACTTTGAATAAGTAAAACGTGTGAGATGGTTTTTCGATTCAGCATTGTTTCTGCATTGTTTAAAGTCGGTTACACTGATCTGTTATACGCTTTGTGCTTGAATACAAACAGTCTATAGGTGTTAAATTGCTTGACAGAAATCGGGCATGCTTTATTGCATTTGTATTTTTTTATCGTAAGTGATAATTGCAGATCACGCCGCTCGTTCAGAACATAGTTTGCCACTGCAATCACTGTTTGGGGTATCTGCAATGTTTAACCTCGGTGATATCTGATGGCTGAAGTTTTTCCCATATGTTTAAATATGTTTGAAATTTGACCCAATATAAATAAAATGTGTTAAAGTTTCAATACTAATTTGTCGGACATATTCCACCTCCGCGCAACGTTATTGCTATTATTCCATATTTCTGTTTAGGTTAATGATTCATGCATTTGGTGACGAGCTGTTTTGCTGAATTCAACATTGAGATGTTCTTGCAATGTTCCATTTGATTCTGTTGAATGAATAATTGAGCTGCTATTCCGTGAAACGGGGTTCCATCCCTCAGTGATCTGTTTTGGAGTGTTTCTTTTGAGGAGATTTTGTGGTTCGGCCACTGTGAATATTTAAAATGTGTGAAATGGTTTGGCATTTCAGCATTGTTCTGCATTGTTTAATCTCGGTGGTACTGAGCTGTTACACGTTTTCTGGTTGAAAGCAAACAATCTATGAGTTTGAAAATCCATGTAGAGAGAAAACAGGCAGGTTTTGGGAAAAAGATAGAGACATTACAGCGTTTTTATAAATTTTAACTAACGCTTCCAAATTAAAATAAATCATGACTTACAAAGTTCATTCGGACAGTAAGTCGTTGCTGCAGTCACAAACTTCTCATTAACAAGTTTGATAGTAAAATTAATATGAATCAAACAATTATTAATCGGTAATATTCACCATTCACCACATTCACCAAAGATTATTTTGTATTAATATCATTTAGCATTAATGACTTCTACTAGTTCTGCTGTGCTTTGCACACAATTAACATGACCAGAAAAAATTCTGTGCTGGAAATATTTTGTGATAATTCCAGAAACTATTTCAATGATAACATGCTGCTTCCACAGCAGCGCTCAGTTTAACAAGATACTTTGCATTAATCGTTATCTCCTTGATTAAGTTCGCATTCACTTAAATATGAGTTTCGGAAAATAAGACATTGCTATTTGGCAATTTATGTATCCGATTGTTACATTCTTTCTGTGCAGGCGCAACCACATTATTCCTTCCAAGTAATCTATAGTTGGATACACGATAATTAATCCCTAATCTAATCTTAAAATTTGTTGAACTGTTTGTGGTTGCTCAATTGTTTCTGTATTGTTTAGCTCAGTGATAATGAGCAGTTACACGTTTTCTGGCTAAATGAAAATAAATCTGCGTTTGAAAATTCTTGTAGGGATAAAACAAACAGATTTCGGAAAAATAAAATAAATACATGTTATAGTATCTTATTAGTGTTAACTGATGCTTAAGAATTAAAATAAATCATGAATTACAATTCTCACTATGCCACTATATCTCTGTTAGGGACATTACTCATTTTCAGAAAAAGTACATTTTTGCCCAGTTTTCGAGATTTGAGACAGACAGGGAGAGATATTTAAAGATTGAAGGGAGTTTTGAAATGAATATCAGTTTAATTTAAAATAGTTTATTGATTTTTTTGTTGTTGCAATTTTATCATTGATAAATTAGAATCAAACTGTTTGAATAAATTTGGCAGATTGAACAGAGATTTCTGACGGGTGGAATTCGCTTACACTCAAGTAATTGTTCATTAGATTAGATTATGTTTGAATTGTAGTAAATTAAATTGTAGTAAAGTGTCAATAGAAACTGGCTAAAGATGGAGAAGTTAATGCTTGAAATGCAAAAAGATTAATTTATATAAAATATTATAATAATATTATATATATTATAAAAGTAATCTTAGCTCTTCACTTAATAATAACATTCTGTCTCCCACTACTGCTGAACACAGGATAGAATTATGGGAAGAATAAATAACGGAACAGAAGAATTGATTCTATCTGAACCTTATGTTCTTATTAAATATTATAATGAAAAAAAAGTCTGGACTTGTATTCTGCATCATGTTTTAGTGTTACAGAGGATTTGAATCAATTGTCCTCTTTGTGTTTGCACTGTTTAATTCAGATCTTCTTTAATTAAACGATATGTTCAGTAATTAAGTTATTTGGATGCTCTAAATTATTAAATCTAGGAAGCAGTATGATTGATTTCAAACTGTCAGGCCGTTACCGCCTATAGAAATTCAGAACTATGCATTTTAACACGTTTGTAGGTTATAATAAGACATTTGTAGTAAAGGTTAAAAAGTTAAAATATTACAATGTGATTAGATTTAAGTAAATGAATGACAGATGTCTGAATGTTTCCATTCAGTAATTTGAAATTATTGTTCAACATTGTCTAAGATTTAATTGTAACCTAATTATTTAACAATGTTGGAGGCAGAAGCACGTTTTGAATGATTGATAACTCATTTTATTACAGAGTACAAATCAGCTAACAGGAGAACGAACTGACAAATAACAATAACTTACAATATAATATTAATTCAAAACAAAAGACCTTGAATATTGCACTGGCCTGCAAAATATCACCCGTTTTAGAGAATATTTAATTGTATCAGAAATGAATTCAGAAACAAAACATTTCTTTACTCAGCTGTGCTCAGCTCGATAAAGTGCTTTGCCTTGATTATTTTGTTGATTACATTTAATTAAGAAATTAGATCGAATCAGGTAATGATTTTCAACGTACATGTTTCTTGGTTTGTTTAATTGTTACTGTGTCACTGCATCTCTGTTAGGGACACTGAATTGTTACTGTGTCACTGCATCTCTGTTAGGGACACTGAATTGTTACAGTGTCACTGCATCTCTGTTAGGGACCCTGAATTGTTACTGTGTCACTGTATCTCTGTTAGGGACATTGAATTGTTACAGTGTCACTGTATCTCTGTTAGGGACATGGAATTGTCCTGAATCTGTTATTTTCGATTGCTCATTTTCAGCGAAATTACATTTTTACTTAGTTTTCGAGAAGTGAGACAGAGAAATAATTAAAAATTGACAGGAGTTTTGGAATGAATATCAGTTTTATTTAAAAGAGGTTATTGATTTTCTGTTGTTGTAAGTTGTTCATTAATCAATTAGAATCGAACAGTTTGAATGAAATTGACAGATTGAACAGACATATCTGCTGGGAAATCGATTGTTGCACCGTAATGTGTCTGTTGTCCGCGTGGTCACCGTGTTGGTGCCAGGAATCTGCCTGACTGGTTGTAAATCTTCTGGTTCCTTCGCCTGTATTTCAGGGAGTGAAATTTGATTTATTTCTTCAATACACTTGTACCTGTGAGAAATGTGACAGTTTGACTTGATGTTTGATTTGGCGTCTCTGAAATTAGATCCCTAAAGCATAATGTTACCATGAGAGAGAGAGCAGAAACGTCAGACTGGAGCGGGAGAATTGGGTGATTTTTAAGCAGTGATGTACCTGCCTTGGGAATGCTCGATGAGCAAATGGAAAGTGAGATTTACTATATTGTACTCCATACTAGAGCAGTCCCTAACCTGTTTAGTAGGACAGTTGGAGGGTCAAATTCATTTGCATCTTATTTTTAATCTTCTAAAGGTATTTTAGAGTCATTTGCTCGGCCAGAATTTTTAATCTTCCCGAATTGTTCCTTGAGAAAGTGTTGATATGAAGCATCTTTGAATAACTGCAGTCCATATGCTGCAGGCATCCGCCGTGCTGTTGGGCAGGCAGTTCCAGGATTTTCACCCAGCGACAGTGAAGGAACTGAGATATTGTTTCAAGTCAGGACGGAGGGGAGCTTGCAGGTGGTAGTGTTCATATGTGGCTGCCGCCCTTGCCCTGCTAGGATGTAAAGGCAGCGGGCTTGGACAATGTTTTCTATGGAGCCTTGGTGAGTTGCTGCAGTGCATTTTGTATATAATACACACTGCTGATACTGCTTGTTAATGATGGAGAAAATGAATAGGATGAATGAGAGGGCGGGTAACCTTATGGGCTACCTTACCTGAGCGTTACCTTATGGGCGACTTAGCCCTGGATTGTGTCAAATTTCTTGAGTTTTAACAAGTTTCGCTCATTGAGGAAAGAGGAAATTATTCATTGTGACTGACTTGTGAAAGATTTAACTGTTTTTCTAACCTTTGACCCGCAGTCCGTATTGTGCTCACATATCACTCCCACTGACTGTGTGAGTGGGTGAGTTTGTGTGGAGTGAGGGTGCTTTTCCAAACTGAATCAGCCAGCTAGAGACTTACACACATCACACATTCTCACACACATAAATACACACATATACACTCTCATATTCTCTCACACATGCACACATACATACTCAGACTTACTTACCCTCTCATACGATCTCTCTCACAAACCCATAGACATTCTCTCTGTCTCACGTTCTACATACACTCTCAAATACAAATGCATACATATTCTCGCTCTCTCAATCAATCTCTCACACTCCCATACACAAAAGCACTCACACACACACACACCCACACACATTCTCTCTTACACGCAGACGCACACTCTCACATAAGCACAGTCTCACACTTTCGCACACGCACTCTCACATGCACTCTCTCTCCCACACTCTGTCACACACGCTCAAGCTATCTCACATTTATTCACACAGGCTCTCTCACAATTCCTCTTGGACACGCATCTCTCTCTCTCTCTCTCACGCACACACGCATATATTTCTATTTCTCTTGCACACACTATCTCACACCTGTACATTCTTGCTCTCACACACTGGCTCTCTCACAAACACTCTCTCACAAACATAGAACATGCACACACTGTAACACACATTCTTACACACAGACACAGTCTCTCACATAAGCACAGTCATACGTACACATTATCCCTCACATACACACACACACACACATGCACTATCCCTCTCACATTCCCTCTTCCGTACTCTCATTCCGTCTCACACTCATTCACACACACACACGCACACACATGCACTATCCCTCTCACATTCCCTCTTCTGTACTCTCATTCCGTCTCACACTCAGTCACATACTCTCTCTCATACGAACACTTGCACACGCATTCTCTTACATAGGCACATATTTCTCTCTCTTTCACACGCTCACTTCCTTACACATTGTCTCACAGATGCACAATCTTGCTCTCAAATACTGTCTCTCACAAACACCCTCCCTTTCACACACACACAGTCTCGACATCTCTCACACACGGACACACATGTATATGCAACGTATCTCTCAAACACTCCACCTATCACAGGCACATGTTATCTCAACGGTTATTTCACTCACACACACTCACATATCCATTCTGTCTAAGTTTCACACTTTTTGTCGCTCACACACACTCTCCCCGCCCCTCCACACACACACACACACACACACACACACACACACACACACACACACACATATAGTTTGAAGAACAGAGACATACTCTCACATAAATAAAGAATAACTCTTCAAACACACTCTCTCTCACACACAGACACACACATTCTCTATCTCACATATCCTTCCTCTCACGCACACTCTCTTTTCTTGCACGCACAAAGCTCTCATGTGTCTGACCCACTCTCACACACATAAACACACACAACGTCTCTCTCTCTCACACAAAAACTCTCTCACGCTCTCTCTGTCTCTCTCTGTCTGTCTGTCTGTCTCTCTCTCTCTCTCACACACACACACACTCAAACATATTGCTTCTATCACCCACACACATTGCACACATCTTTCTCACTCACACGCCATCCCATGCACACTTTCACACACTGATGAACCTACTATTTTGCTTTCCAATAGGCACTCCCTCTCACACACACTGTCTTTCACATGAACACAACACTCTCTCCCACACACACATACCCTCCCTCTCAAGCACACACACTCTCTTTCACAGACACCCTATATCACATATAGACACACTCCTTTTCACATAAACACACACTCAATCACACACAGAAGAACTCTCTCACACAGACTGCCCACACACACACTTTCAAGAAGAGACACGCTCTCACACACAAAAAATAACTCTTCAAATACACATTCTCTCTCACACACACACACATTACTTCACACACCCTTTCTCTCACGCATACTCTCCCCTCTTGCACACACAGCCCACTGTCTCACACATGTGCAAATGCAGTCCATCACACACAGGCATCCTCAGACTCACACCTCTCTCTCTCTCTTATTCACACACACCCAAACACCCTCTCACACACTTTCTATCTCTCATACGTCAGAGTGTCTGTCCTTGACATCATAGAATAGAATCATAGGATCCTACAGTGCAGAAGGAGGCCATTCAGCCCATCGAGTCTGCCACAACAGCAATCCCACCAAAGCCCTATCCCCATAATCACATGTATTTACCCTAACTAGTCTCCCTAACACTAAGGGGCAATTTACCACGGCCAATCCACCGAACCCGCACATCATTAGACTCTGGGAGGAAACAGGAGCACCCAAGGAAAACGCAAGCAGACATGGGGTGAACTTACAAACTCCACATAGACACTGACCCAAGTCGGGGATCGAACTGTGAGGCACCAGCGCTAATCACTGTGCCACCGTGCCACCGCCCTCCCCCCTCTACCCCCCTCCAACCCGGTAGCACTTGAATGAGGGTGGGATCGAGGAGCCCGAATAAAACTCAAGTGAATAAGATCGGCGGGAAATTCTTCTCTGTTTGGAGTCATACTTAGCACAAAGCAAGATGGTAATGGTTGTTGGAGGTCAAATATCTAAGTTGAGATATCACTGCAGGATTTCAGCAGGGGACTATTCTGGGACGAACAATCTTCTACTGCTTCATCAATGACATTCCATCCAACATGAGGTCAGAAGTAGGGATTTCCATGTGTTACACCGGACATAAAGACACAATAAATAAGGAGGAACTTGCCTGAGACTAAGTCTGCCTGTCTCCCAATACTGGTGTAAATTTGGTGTTTGATTCCTGTGCAACCCATCCTAGTTTTGCTGTAAGCTTCCCTTCCAGCTCCCTCAGTCGGTCTATTTGTTCACTGATACGTGTTTCTTAAAAAAAGGCATCGACATGAAAGCAGCTGCCCGGTGACCTACACTGCTGCCTGACTTTACACAGCCCTGTTTCTGAAAGCTGATCAATGTGGAGAATCGGGAAAAGATCGATGGAGAGGAAGAGGAGGAGGTGGCCCACTGACTCTCTCACCCTCATCTACGCTTACTCACTCAAGCTCAATCTCTCATCCTCACTCAAAGAACTTCAGTCACTCACCCTATCTTACCTACCTTCCCTCGCTGACACACTCTCACTCACTCACCCTCACTTACTCATTCCCACTCACTCATCCCCACTCACTCACCCTCACTCACCGTTGTTCACTCGTCCTTTCTCACTCACTCACACACTCAACCTCACTCACTCACCCTCAGAAACTCACTGATCCTCATTCACCCTGAGTCGCTCACCCTCACACCCTCACTCACTCACACTCACACAAATTCGCTCACTCACTCTCATCCATCCTCACTCACTCACCCACACTCAGTCACACACCATCACTCGTTCAAACTCGATCACACACCCTGACTCACTCATCCTCACACCCTCACTTGCTCACTCACATTCACTCACTCACTCACCCACACTCACTCACTCGCTCACTGTCACTCAGCCACCCACACTCACACACCATCACTGACCCAACCTCACTCACTAAACCTCAGTCATTCACTCAGAGTCTCAGTCACTCGCCAACACTCATAGAATCATAGAAACCCTACAGTGCAGAAGGAGGCCATTCGGCCCATCGAGTCTGCACCGACCACAATCCCACCCAGGCCCTATCCCCACATATTTTACCCACTAATCCCTCTAACCTACGCATCCCAGGACTCTAAGGGGCTTTTTTTTTTTAACCTGGCCAATCAACCTAACCAGCACATCCTTGGACTGTGGGAGGAAACCGGAGCACCCGGAGGAAACCCACGCAGACACGAGGAGAATGTGCAAACTCCACACAGACAGTGACCCGAGCCGGGAATCGAACCCGGTTCCCTGGAGCTGTGAAGCAGCAGTGCTAACCACTGTGCTACCGTGCCGCCCTAAAATAAATTTACAGAACCAGTACCTTGTCCAATACGCAACAGCAGCGAAATGTGGGCTCGTCCGGGATTTGAACCCGGGACCTCTCGCAAGCTTATGAATTTCAACACCCAAAGCGAGAATTATACCCCTAGACCAACGAGCCTCACACTCCCCCTCAGTCAATCACACTACTTACCCACCCTCACTCATCCAATCTCACTCACACTCTCACTCACCGTCGCTCACTCACCCCACTTACCCACCCTCACTCATCTCATCTCACCCCCACACACTCAAGCTCAATCACCGTCTCGCTCACTTACGCCACCTCAAACATTCAACCTCACTCACACTCACGCACCTACATTCACTCACACACCCTCACATATTCACCATCACTCAACTTCACCCACCCAAACTCACAGATCCTCAATCACTCATCCTCACTCAAACACCTTCACTCACTCACCCTCACTCACCCACCCATTCGCACTCATTCTCCCTCACATACTCTCGCACACCACCCTCAGTAACACACCCTGACTCACTCACTCTCACACCCTCAGTTACTCAGTCACATTCTCTCCCTCACCCTCAGTCACACTCTCACTCACCCACCCTCACTAACCTTGACGCATCTTCACTCACTCACCCTCATTCATTCATTCTCGCTCACCGACACTCACTCACCCATCTTCACTCACACACTCAGCTACCTTCACTCACCCACCGTCTCTCACACACCCTCATTTACTCACGCCCTCTCACCCTCACCCACACTCACTCACCCTCAATCACTCATCCTCACTCAAAGAACTTCACTCACTCACCCTCACTTACCCATCTTCGATCACTCACACACCATCACTCATCCACTCTCTCTCTCATTCAATCACTCACCCTCAAGCACTCACACTCTCTCACTCATTCTCACTAAATCTGTGTGGGGAGGTCTGCAACGAGAGAGAAGAAAGAACTCAAGAGGCAGTTTGGTGTTCAAATGTGGGAGCTGCCCTGGGAGTGCAGAGAGCTGGAGGGAATCGCTGGGGGATCAGGGCCAGGGACAATGGCAAAGAGCCGGGGAGAACAGGAGGCATGGTAAAGGGCAGAGAGCAGGGGAACAGGGCAGAGAGCCGGGGGAAAGGGCACATAGCCGGGAAACAGGGCAGAGAGCCGGGAGAAAGTGCAGAGAGCCGGGGGAAAGGGCAGAAAAACGCGTGAAAGGGCAGAGAGCCGGGCAGGAAGGGCAGAGAGCCAGGAGAAAGGGCAGGGGGACAGGAGAAAGGGTAGGGAGCCAGGGGAAAGGGCAGATAGCCCAGTGGAAAGGGTAGAGAGTCAGGGGGAAAGGGCAAAGAGCCAGGAGAAAGGGCAGAGAGCCGGGGAGAACGGCAGAGAGACCAGAGAAGGGGACAAAGCCAGGAGAAAGGGCGGAGAGCCAGGGGAAAGGGTAGAGAGACCAGAGAAGGGGAGAGAGCCAGGAGAAAGGGCAGAGAGCCGGGGGAAAGGGTAAAGAGACCAGGGAAAGGGGAGAGAGGCAGGAGAAAGGGCAGGGAGGCAGGGAAAAGGGCAGAGAGATGATGGAAACGGCAGAGGGCCGGGGGAAGGGGAAAGAGGGTAGGGAGCAGGGACAGAATGTCGGGAGCAGGGCAAGAGGGCAGAGAGCCGGGGTAAAGGGTAGGGAGCTTAGGGAAAGGGCAGAGAAGCAGGGGAGGGGGCACAGAGCTGGAGAGAAGTGTGGAGAGCCAGTTGGAAGTGCGGTTAGCCAGGTGAAAGGGGAAACAAAACACCGGGAATGGCAGAGAGCAGGGGAAGGGGCAAAGAGCCGGGGAAAATGGACAGAGGGTGAGTGATCGACGGGCGGAGTGAAGAGGTGCAAAATAGAGCTAGCACCACAATCAGATCATCTGTAATCTCAGTGAATGATGGAGGAGACGTCAGGGCCCGAATGGCCAACTCTTGCTATTAATGTATGACCCTTCAATTAGTCAATGTTGCAATTATTTGAATTTGTAATCACATTTAGAGTTTCCTGGTCATTCAGTAAGTATTCATTCCGAAGGTAGTTTTGAAACAAAGTCACTAATCTTCGTTTTGTGGAGTGAGAGGCAGTGAGTTGGAGAGAGGAAGGGGCATCAGTCAGTTTGAACACAGGCAATATCCAAAACTACAATGTGAAGATGCCGGCGTTAGGTTGGGGTGGGCACATTAAGGAGTCTCACAACACCAGGTTAAAGTCCAACAGGCTTATTTGCAATCGCAAGCTTTTGGAGCTCCTTCATCAGGTGAGTGGATGATATGAATGAAGAGACAACTTTTTCATCACAAAGTGCTGTTGTTTGAGCAATAAGTAGTGGCTGCAATAATGGAGAAAATCTTTGCCCTTCTCTGTTAATCCAATGAATGGTATGTCATTTTGAGGCGATCAGAATGTTTTTTCGTTCTAATCTGATAAAGGTGGAGACAGGGATATGAGTTTCGACAGAGATGATGATTCCCAAATGATAGAAGTAACAGAATCTCAAAGGTGGATGTAGGTTTTAATCGGGAAATATTAGGATAAGTTCATAATTCTCATCAATGTTTGAGATAGAAACATAGAAAATAGAAGCAGGAGTAGGCCATTCAGCCCTTTGAACCTACTCCGCCCTTCACTTTGGTCAGAGCTCATCAATATCCTGATCACACCTACTACCCATATCACTTGATCCCTTTAGCCCCAAGAGCGATATCTAATATAGAAACATATTTGTAACAACTTGTTTGATGACTTAATAAACGCAAGTAAGAGTCTAACTTGTTCAATCGGCCATTCGTTCCCAGTGGCACCGTCTCTGCCCACTCTCTATAGCCTGGTCTCCTCCTGTCAGCAACACAGCTCCGACGGCTCCGTCACCTACAGCTGTTTGGCGATGGACTACTCTCCAGATGTCTCCAAACTGACCTGGAAGAAAAATGGGCAGCCGATCACCACTGGGTTTAAGACTTACCCGTCAGTGAGAAACACGAAGGGAACCTACACCCTGACCAGCCAATTAACCATCAACGACTCAGAGGGAGACTGCAGCAAAATCGACTGTGAGGTTCGACACAGCGGCTCAGTCAAGAGCATTGGAATGCACTGTAAGTGTTGTGGAACCTGGGCAAGACAAGGATGCGCTGATTGAACTGTATAAGGTCTTCATTATAACTGATTTGTCGCACACTGAAAAATTTGAATTAGGCAAAATCCAGGTAAGTGTCTACTGACCGAAACGTTGCTCAGAACCAAAGAACAACAGAAATGTTGCTGTGCAGAATCAGCCCATTTAGCCCATCATATCTGTTCTATCCGAATGGGAGAACGAATAAATGAGCCAGACATTTTAAACCCATTTTCCAGCCCTTGCTCCGTAGCATTGCAGGTTACAGCATTTGAGATGCAGACCCAGATACCTTTTAAATGACCATGCTCCCTGGTAATGGAGCCGTCCACTTGGGGAATGAATTATTTCTGCCTACGTCACTTATAATTTTGTGAACCACAATTACGTCACGCCTCAGCCTTCTATTTCTAAGGAGAACAACCCCTGCCTATCCAATCTCGCCTCATGGCAGTAATTTTCAGGCCCTGGAAACATTCTTGTAAACCTTATCTGTCTCCAGAGTCAGTACGTCATTCCTGCAACGTGGTGACCAGAACTGTACAGCAAACTCCAAACGTGGCCTAACTAGTGTTTTATGCAGCTCCATCATCGCATCACTGTTTTTGTATTACATACCTCACGTAATAGAGGAATTTATCCGATATGTTTTCTTGATCAACTTGTCCAGCTGCCCGACCATCGACAAGGACCTTTGGACATGCTTTCCAAGGTCTTGCATTTCCTCAATCCCTCTCAACCTTCCATTTTATTGACTATTCCTTTGCTTTTTTTTCCCTCCCCAAATGCATTGTATGGCACTTTTGACGTTTGAATTCCATTCACCGTTTCCCTACCAATTCAACCAAACCATGGATATAATTCTCAAATTGGCAGCTATGGTGTTAAAATAAAAGAACTAGTTTTAATTGTTGTCAATTGAATCTTCAAGTAACGTCTAAACATGTGTTTGTTGAAGGTGACATCCCGCCAACCGTTATCCTCACCGTGAGTTCCAGTGAAGAAATCACAAGCAGACAATTTGCAACCATCGTCTGTTCAATCATCGATTTCCAGCCAAAGTCAATGACGGTGAAGTGGCTGAAGAATGGACAACCCATGGATTCAGGAATTGTCACCTCTCCTGCCTATGAAGTGAACGGAAACTTCTCGGCGAGCAGTCGGCTGACAGTCTCCGCTCGGGAATGGTTCAGCAAAGTAGTCTATACCTGCCAGGTCACTCATCAAGGATTCACCCAGAGTCAGAACATCAGCGGATCTCTGGGTAAGAGACTCAAACTGAGGAAAAAAATAAATCATTTGGATGTTAATCGGAATTAGGGATCTATTAACGTTAGTACAAAGCATAGAACAACTTCTAATTTACTGTCATGTGGTTTGCTGCATTAAGACAGTGCCCCATTCAGAATTTCATCACAACAGCAATTTTTGTTATTCCTCCATGAGATGTGCATTTACTTCCTAGCCCTGAGGGTAGTTAAGTGTCAACCACATTGCTGTGGATCTGGAGTCACACGCATGCGAGGCCAGATAAAGACAGCAGATTTACTTTTCCAAAGGGCATTCGTGAAACAGTTGGGCTTTCACAACAACGGCTTCATGATGATCATTTGACTTTTAGTTATAGATTTTTATTAAATTCAAATTTCACGATTTGCAGTGGTGAGATTTGAATCCGTGTCTCTGCAATTAGGCTCTTGTTCTCGGTCTCTGGATTACAAGTTCCTTGACAATACCACTGCCTCCCCTTCAAAGAGTGTTTTTTCTATTTTGAAGGAACATAGTGAGTGAGGTGGCCTTGATGTCAGCTTTTTCCGGAGACAGCTGGTAAGGTTTGGAAGACAGAGGTGTCAGACTGTTTCACAGGTCACAGCACAGGGGTAAAATGTTGGAAAGTGCATTCACCCTATTTATAAATCAATGGCAAGCACTTGTTCCTGAGTTCGGGCATGGTATATTTGTTTGGGAATGCTGCAATGTTGATTCATGAGAATGATACTGCTGCTAAAATATTTTAATAAAGAGAATAATTTCGCAGAGCAAGCTGGTTTGCCATCGTCCATAGACGTTTTTAGGCGATAGTTAGAGGTTGATATCTCGAGGGCGACTTTATTTCCTTGTGGCTGAATGCTGCTGTCCTCCTTCTGAAAAGGGAACCAGGTTTGATTTTCATTTGTCATTCACAGGTCCTTCCCAGTGCCCTGATTCCACAGTGACGATACAGCCCCCGCCAATAGAACAGGTCTTACTGGAGGCAACAGTGACCTTAACCTGCATCATTTCTAATGCTCCCTATGGAGTCAACGTGTCCTGGATCCGAGACAGGAAGTGTTTGAAATCAGAGATTGCCGAAAAGCCTGGAGCGGATCCTGACAGCGTGGTCAGCAATTTAAACATCTCGACACAAGCCTGGCTGAGTGCGGCTGTGTTTGACTGCGTGGTGAGCCATCAAGGTCTACCGACTCCTTTAAGAAAATCCATCCACAAGGAAACAGGTGAGCTGAGAGATTGAAGCAATAAATGCGTTACTGTGTCTATTTCCAGTGCAAGTGTAATGGTCAGTGTTTAGTATTCAGTGCATTAATGGTCTCCTCTTTTTGGAACCTCTACTAGCTAAACACTCTGGGCCTGTAGACTTTTTATGGGGGAAATTTGATGTGTTAATGAATTAAAAGTGAACTGAAGGCGATGGCATTGTGTTCAGATGGTGTAAGGAGGGAGGCGTCTGGTGTGGAGCATAACAAGCAACACAGCGCAGTTGGGCCGAATAGCCTGATTCCGTGCCGTAATCTTTCTGAAACGTTCCAGTCCAATCCCGTGAGTTACTTCAGAAAACGATTGTGTTCCCTTCTCTAACAAGCTGGAAGTAAAAAAAACCATTTAAAATCGAAAGCAAAGCACATTTTTTCTGATATCCAACCAGCAGCTTCATTGTATCTGGAATACTCCAGTTTATTGACATTTATTGTACATTTTCTGCAGATCCAAATCTGCGGGAACCGTCCGTGTCAGTCCTCCTGCCCTCGGCAGAAGAAGTCTCCATTCAGAGATTCGTCTCCCTCAGCTGCTTAGTGAGAGGTTTCGCCCCCCGAGAGATCTTCGTCAAGTGGACCGTCAATGACAAGCCGGTGAATCCCAGGAACTACAAGAACACCGAGGTGATGGCGGAGAATGGCAATAGCTCCTTCTTCATATACAGCTTATTATCCATTGCAGCAGAGGAGTGGTCCAGCGGCGCTTCTTATTCCTGTGTGGTGGGACATGAAGCCATCCCCTTGAAGATCATCAACAGAACGGTTGATAAATCCAGCGGTAAACCCAGTTTTGTGAACATTTCTCTTGCACTGATGGACACCGTTAATTCATGTCAATGAGATTCTTTCGGTTACATCTCAAACTGCAATAAAAACAATAAAGGACTTTTCCTCCCTTTGTGGTTCAAATACACAACCGCTTAATTGCTTGTATCTCAACCTTTCTATTGTTAGACCTGTTTGTTAGAGTCGGATATTTACAGCTCTCTGACCCAGGTCTTGTGGAAGCATTTCTCCCAGCTCAGATACAGCTTGGGTTAGAGACAGAATAGAGCACATTCATTACAGGATTCCGCTGAATAACTTTTGTCAACTTTCCACCCAAAGAGGAAAAAAATTGACAATTTCCCATTTCTGAAGAACAAACACAGCACATTTATATTTCGGCGTTCCTGCGCCTCTCATTGTCCATCCCTTTACCATTGATGTTGAGTTGCTGCACCACACAGACTGGGAACTGAAGTGAGGGTCACAAAGAAACATGGAGCGACAATCCTCCATTGGATAGAGGGGAAGTGAAATTGTTAGCACACTTGCCTCCAGTCTTCCGACGGAGAAAGTGAGAGATATTAATTAGCTCACTGTCCCCCCACATCCCTAACAAAGAGATGGGCGGGAAATTAGTTAACCCTTTGCACCTCCACTCTGCCAACAAAGAGAGAGGTCGGGCCATAAGTTAATCCACTTCACTCCCACTTCCTCACTGAAAAGACGAGGGATGTCATTATTTAACCCATTGTATCCCAGTGCCCCAACAGACAGAGGAGGATGGACACTTGAAACCCCACTGCCTCGCCACTTAGAACAAAGAACAAAGAAAATTACAGCACAGGAACAGGCCCTTTAGCCCTCCAAGCCTGCACCGACTATGCTGCCCGACTTAACTAAAATCCCCTACCCTTCCGGGGACCATATCCCTATATTCCCATCCAATTCATGTACTTGTCAAGACGCCCCTTAAAAGTCTCTACCGTGTCCACTTCCACTACCTCCCCCGGCAACGAGTTCCAGGCACCCATTACTCTCTGTGTAAAAAATCTCCCCCGTACATTGCCTTTAAACATTGCCCCTCGCACCTTAAACCTATGCCCCCGAGTAATTGACTCTTCCACCCTGGGAAAAAGCTTCTGACGATCCGCTCTGTCCATGCCTCTCATAATCTTGTAGACTTCTATCAGGTCTCCCCTCAACCTCCATCGCTCCAGTGAGAACAAACCAAGTTTCTCTAACCTCTCCTCATAGCTAATGCCCTCCATACCAGGCAACATCCTGGTAAATCTTTTCTGTACCCTCTCCAAAGCCTCCACATCCTTCTGGTAGTGTGGCGACCAGAATTGAACACTGTATTCCAAGTGCGGCCTAACTAAGGTTCTGTAAAGCTGCAACATGCCTTGCCAATTTTTAAACTAATACCCCGGCCGATGAAGGCAAGCATGCCGTATGCCTTCTTGAGTACCTTCTCCACCTGCATTGTCACTTTCAGTGACCTGAATACCTGTACACCCAGGTCCCTTTGCCTATCAATACTCTTAAGGGTTCTGCCATTTACTGTATATTTCCTATCTGTATTCGACCTTCCAGAATGCATTACTCTCATTTCTCCAGATTAACCTCCATCAGCCATCTCTACGCCCAAGTCTCCAACTGGTCTATATCCTGCTGTATCCTCTGATGGCCCTCAGCACTATCCGCAAATCCACCAACCTTTGTGTTGTCCGCAAACCTACTAATCAATCCAGTTATGGTTTACTCCAAATCAATTTTATATATTACAAACCAAAGGTACCAGCACTGATCCCTGAGGAACTCCACTTGTCACAACCCTCCATTCAGAAGCGCAGCCTTCCACTGCTACCCTCTGTCTTTCTTTGGCCGAGCCAGTTTTGTATCCATCTTGCCACCTCACCTCTGCTCCCATGCGACTTCACCTCCTGCACCAGTCTGCCATGTCAGAACCTTTTCAAAGGCCTTACTGAAGTCCATGTAGACAACATTCACTGCCCTACCCTCATCAATCATCTTCGTCACTTCCTCGAAGAACTCGATCAAGTTCGTGAGACACGACCTCCCCTTCACAAAACCATATTGCCTCTCCTGAATACGTCCACTTTTTTCCAAGTGGGAATAAATCCTGTCTCGAAGAATCCTCTCCAATAATTTCCCTACCACTGATGTAAGGCTCACTGGCCTGTAATTACCTGGATTATTCTTGCTACCCTTCTTAAGCAAAGGAACAACATTGGCTATTCTCCAATCCTCTGGGACCTCCCCTGCACTTTAACCTGGTGTTGTTAAACTTCTTACTGTGTTTACCCCAGTCCAACGCCGGCATCTCCACATCATGACCTCCCCTGCAGCCAGTGAGGATACAAAGATTTCTCTTAAGGCCCCAGCAATTTCCTCCCTTGCCTCTCTCAGTATTCTGGGGTATATCCCATCAGGTCCTGGGGACTTGTCCACATTAACGTTTCTCAAGAACCCCAATACCTCCTCCTTTTTGATCTCAATATGACTCAAACTATCTACACATCCTTTCACAGAATCATTATCCACCAAGTCCTTCTCTTTGGTGAATACTGACGCAAAATACGCACTTACTATCTCGCCCATGTCCTCTGGCTCCACGCATAAATTCCCTCCCTTGTCCTTGAGTGGGCCGACCCTCTCCCTGGCTACCCTCTTGCTCTTTATGTATGTATAAAAAGCCTTGGGATTTTCCTTAATCCTGTTGGCCAATGCTTTTTTATGACCCTCTTTAGCCCTTCTTACTCCTTGCTTAAGTTTCTTTCTACCTTCCTTGTATTCCACACTTGCTTCGTGTGTTCCCAGTCTCCTAGCTTTGATAAATACTTCCTTTTTTTCTCTTTGACTTGGCTCACGATATCTCTCGCTATCCAAGCTTCCCAAAACGTGCCATACTTATCCTTCATCCTTACAGGCATGTGCCTGTCCTGAATCCCTATCAAATTCCTCAATGAAAAGATGGGAATGCGATGATACAACCCACTGTACCCCCACTTCCTCAATGAAAAGACGAGGAATGTGATTATGTAACCCAGTGTAATTCCACCTCTTCAGTGGATAGAATCAAACCGGAAATTGCTTCACTGGCCAGAGAAGGGGAACTATGAGCTCATTAACCTCCCTCTCCCCAAGCAGAGTGTTTGGAAGGGAACGGCTCTCAACAATATGAGCTCAGTTGTGAACTGTAGCAAGTGGCTTCTGGTTTACTGGCCACAGATTATAAACTTCCATTATGCTAAACAGTCTATTAAAAATATATTTACAGAACATAATTTTGCATTTATACGTACATAGACAAACTATGCACAGACACAAAGACACCCACCCACAATGACACACATACACAAATAAAGATACGTATACACACACACACACAGACACACACATTCATACAAACAGATACACAAATGCACACATAGGCACACACTTGCACAAACAGGCACAGAAACAAAGGCATACACACTAACACTCAAATACGTATGCACACGCGCACAGAAACGCACACACATACATGAAAGCACACGCAAACATGCACATACACGAACAGGTACACAGACACACACACACACACACACACAAACACATATATACATATACACAAATACAGAGAGACACACATACATACAGATACGCACAAATACACAAACATATACTCATACAAATACAGGTAGATTAGCACACGTTCACGATGACAGAAATATAAACATAAAGACACACTGTCATAAACATTAATGCCCTTTCATGGACACACATGGTGGTAGATGAACCGAATATACACGGACACAGAAACATACAGATGAACAGGGAGCAAAACGTTCACATGAACACATGTAGACGCAAGCATTAACATACTCATACAGAAATAAATTCCATAACACACATTAATAGGCATGGAACCATAAACCCACAACAACACATAGTTTTAAAGAACTATCATCTCTTAAGTTCGTACACTAACACACTGACTGACAGGGACAGAAAGGGAAGAAAACATGAATAGACTGGTAGATATGTGTCATGCAAAAGAAGGATCAACAAATAAAGCATGCGTGAACGCATGCACACGCATGAACAGAGACATCAATAAACATAGACTTCACAAAACAATGCAGTCATAGATACACAATGACAGAAGAATAAAATATGCACACAGACACACAAGTACACAAATCAATACGCAGAGGCACATGAGCACGTACATTAACACTCATACACGCAGATTAATTCAAATAGATGCTCATGCACACAATACACAAACGCGAAATCTTAAACACAAACGGCAGGCAATCGATAAAAGTAAAATTCAACCGTAACGTTTTTAGTAGATATATCCACCGATAGCTGCCCGTATTATACAATGATCCGACAAATATGTGGAACCACTGGTCTTCCTGAGAAAGCGAATTAAGTTAATGATATACTAAGCATTTCCATCATAAATAAGCAAATAAGATGGAAACTCACATCCCAGCTTTACACAGCAACTATCATAGTTTAAAACAATTATCATCGATCGTGAATGTTCCTCGATATCAATCATAACATTCCTCAGTAAGAGATAGTGCCAAACTGTTCGAAACAAACTGCTACTGAAGATATAATGCTGTGTGTTTCGACACAGCCTGTCTGTGGAATGTAAGGGAAGAACCGGTATGACGATAGTTATGGAGATCGGTTACTGAGTGTCCTGAACTTAATAGTGAATATATTTTGAAAACTAAATTAGAGGATAAGTTAATGACTTAATAAAGAGAAAAGGGAAAATAAGAAGAACAACAAGATTCCCTGGATAAATTAAATAACCTGATTTTATATCCGTCCTCTAGACTCCACAGACCGCATCTGGACTGAAGGCAATGAGGATGATACCATCTGTACAACCGCTTCCACATTCATCTTCCTGTTCTCCCTGAGCATTTTCTACAGCACTGCTGTCACTCTGGTGAAGGTGAGATGATTCAATTCACTCACACGTCAAACTGACAGAAAAATCTCAAAATTTCATTGATTAAAAACTCCAACATAAATTTCCCAGAACATAAACATCTGTTTCATTATTTTATGTCTCTTTTCCAGATCAAGTGATGGGTTGAATTTTGGATGCTATAGATTTCCTTCAGCTGATGACTAAAATCTCGGTATGACACATTTAGAACTAAATAGTCTCATTAGCGATAGACAACATGGTTTTGTACGAGGGAGATCATGCCTCACAAATTTGGTTGAGGTTTTTGAGGAGGTGACAAAAATGCTTGACGAGGGAAGGGCCGTGGATGTCGTCTACATGGATATTAGTAAAGCATTTGACAAGGTCCCTTATGGCAGGCTGGTGCAACAGGTTAAATCTCACGGGATCAAAGGTGAACTAGCTCGATGGGTACACAACTGGCTTGGTCATAGAAGACAGAGGGTAGTAGTGTGGAGGGGTCTTTTTCTGATTGGAGGTCTGTGACTAGTGATGTTCCGCAGGGCTCTGTACTGGGACCTCAGCTGTTTGTGATATATATAAATGATTTGGAAGAAGATTTAGCGAGTCTGATTAATAAGTTTGCGGACGACAGAAAGATTGCTAGAGTTGCGGATAGTGATGAACATTGTCAGAGAATACAGCAGAATATAGATAGGCCGGAAAATTGGGCGGAGAAATGGCAGATGGAATTTAATCCAGATAAATGCGAAGTGATGCATTTTGGTAGATCTAATGCAGGGGGGAGCTATACAATAAATGGCAGAACCGTCAGGAGTATAGACACACAGAGGGATCTGGGTGTGCAAGTCCACAGATCCTTAAAGATGGCAACACAGGTGGAAAAGGTGGTGAAGAAGGCATATGGCATGCTTGCATTCATTGGACGGCGCACAGAGTATAACAGTTGGCATATGATTTTGCAGTTATATAGAACGTTGGTTAGGCCACATTTGGAATACTGCATCCAGTTCTGGTCGCCACACTACCAGAAGGACGTGTAGGCTTTGGAGAGAGCGCAGAAAAGGTTTACCAGGATGTTGCCTGGTATGGAGGGTATTAGCTATGAGGTCAGATTGAGTAAACGAGGGTTGTTCTCCCTGAAAAGGCGGAGATTGAGGGGCGACCTAATAGAAGTTTATAAAATTATGAACGGCATAGATAGGATGAACAGTTGGAAGCTTTTTTCCCAGGTCGGAAATGACAAACACAAGGGGTCACAAGTTCAAGGTAAGGGGGGCAAGATTCAATTCAGATATGCGGGGGATGTATCTTACACAAAGTGTCGTGGGGGCCTGGAATGCACTACCAAGCAATGTGGTTGAGGCGGACACGCTAGGATCATTTAAGATTTATCTAGATAGCCACATGAGCAGACTGGAATAGAGGGATACAAACGGATGGTCGAGTTAGGAACACATGATCGGTGCAGGCTTGGAGGGCCAAAGGGCCTGTTCTTATGCTGTATTGTTCTTTGTTCTTTGACACAAATACAATATCTGCTCTCGGTGATTCCAGTTATCACAGTTTATCATTCCGCACCTGCAATTTACACAACCGTGGTCGGTACTCCAGTTTTCAATATGAAATATGCGAGATAATTTTTGTTGTAATGTGAACTGTAGTTAATAGTTTCCCTGTAGTTGAAATTTAATGTATAAATAAATGAGTTTTCTCGTTATTTATCCACAGTTGTTCATTTCCCAATACGTTGAGCTCCTGTTTTCTGTTTCATGTGTCTCCTACAGTTGTACATATATTGGACAGCTCAGAGTTCATGTCTTCCGTTCTCAATGTGGAACGAAATCGTTATGTTCAATTTTGTGAACTTTAAAGTAAACTTTTCTGTAAAATGTTCCCTGATTTTTTAAAATAAATCTTGAATAAAAATTACCTCACTCTGGCTTTGCTTTACTCCTTTATCTAAAGTCCATCGGCACCGCTCCATTTTTCCGATTACACGGTTACCCCCTTTTCCCAGACAGGTGTTTTCCCCAGTCCTGTCTGGGATGTGTTTGAGCACAAGATCCTTCAGTGAAAGAATCACTGCGCCACCTAGCGACCCAGCTTTACCGCTGCCTTTCTTATGATAACCGTGATGCCGGCGGGCACAGTAAGAAGTCTCACAGTAAAAAGACTACTTCATTTTATGATAAACGCCAGCGAGAGAATGATTGAACAGTGAGGGGAATCTTGGTGATTTCCATCATAAACTGGTCTGTCACTGACGAGTGGCAGGTATTTCAAAACAAAAAAAGGCTCTGCTTCATCAGAGGCCGATGTAGCACACTAAAAAGGAGAATCATAGAATTCCACAATATAGAAGGAGGCCAGTTGGCCCATCGATTCTGCACCATACACAATTCCACCCAGGCCCTATCCCCATAACTCCATGCATTTCCTCTTGCGAGTCACCAGCAGCAGTGCTAATCACTGTGCCACCGTGCCTCCTGAAGAAGAAAACTTCCTTTACTCTGTCCTACTGGCTCTGCTGCCTTAGAGCACCATGGGTCCGGGTTCAATTTCGGCTTTGGGTCATTGTCTATGTGGAGTTTGCACATTCTCCCCATGTCTGCGTGGGTTTCCTCCGGGTGCTTCGGTTTCCTCACGCACTCGAAAGATATGTGGCTTAGCTTGTTTGGCCATGCTAAATTGCCCCGAGTGTCAGAGGGATTAGTAGGGTAAATACGTTGTTTTACGGGAAGCGGGCCGGGGTGTGATTGTGGTCGGTGCAGACCCGATGGGCCAAATGGTCTCCTTTTGTTTTGTAGGTATTCTAAGATTCTATGATTCGCTGACTAAAAAAGTCGTTGCAGCGTTGGTTATCAGATTAAATCTTTCTCCCTATTGCCGATTAAAAATTCCAAGTCAGACAAGCCACAGGCTAGATATAAAACACGGAGAGAACAGTGAGGTATTAACTATGGGGTGAAACCTAGCGACTGGGACATTATTTGCACACACATATAATCGAGTCGACATTTTAAAATGATTACCAGAGTTTGGGGCATGTGATATATACAAGGGGAGAAAGCGCAGCAATTTCCCGATGTGGGAACAACAAATAAATAGAAAACATGGGAAATATTCCCGGAGAAAGGGATTTATTCTGATACAGAGACTCCAGATTCGCATTTTCTCCGAAACACATGAAGATACATTTTGCTCCCCCTGTTCTACTCGACATGCACACGCTCAACTTTCTGGTGAACACACAGTGACTGCCGACTTCAAGCTTTCCTTTTTGTACCAATTAACACTGTCTCTATGATTCCTTTTCCGATTATGCATTATTCCCAATAAGCATCATTGCCTCTGACGCCACCTGGAATCACTGAATATCACCCAAGGGATTCTCTCTCCCTGCTCCATTCACTCTGATAATATCTCCCTGTACACACTGAACATAACCCCAGGTATCTACCAGTGACCTTCAGACTTTCACGCCCTGAGCTTCCTGTCCACCTTCATGTAATTATGGTCTTCCACAGGCTGCCGATGATATGCGCATTTCCTGAGCATTCTGGACTGGCCCTCTTGGTTTTCCGACATTCTGTTTGGTGAGGATCAAAGCTTTTCATTCTAATGTACTGAAGTTCAGCTCCAGGCTATCGGTTGGTTACAGATCGTATCAAGTTAAGAGGGAGAAGAATTAACGTCTTACATGCGGGCTCAGCAGAACTTCTCTGAATGGTTATAGCTGATATTTAAGCTTTCTTTTGCTCGAACCCCTTTTAATCATCACGTCCACCCACACAGCCATATGCCCACCAACCTCACTATGCTACTTTTACCTTAAGTTTACCTTATGTCTCGGTACTTTCCCCAGGCTCGGGAGCTCTCAAGATAGTTCAGAAGCCCTTAATGTTGCTAAGAGTTGACAACCATTCCCGTTGAATTGGAGGAACTGCAGCCGCAACCTCTGCCAGAACCATTGAAGATTCAGCTATTGATTGACTCATAAAAAAACTGACATTACCACCGCTGAATCTCCAACCATCAACATATAGAACATAGAACATAGAAAGCCACAGCACAAACAGGCCCTTCGGCCCACAAGTTGCGCCGATCACATCCCCACCTCTAGGCCTATCTATAGCCCTCAATCCCATTAAATCCCATGTACTCATCCAGAAGTCTCTTAAAAGACCCCAACGAGTTTGCCTCCACCACCACCGACGTCAGCCGATTCCACTCACCCACCACCCTCTGAGTGAAAAACTTACCCCTGACATCTCCTCTGTACCTACCCCCCAGCACCTTAAACCTGTGTCCTCTCGTAGCAACCATTTCAGCCCTTGGAAATAGCCTCTGAGAGTCTACCCTATCCAGACCTCTCAACATCTTGTAAACCTCTATCAGGTCACCTCTCATCCTTCGTCTCTCCAGGGAGAAGAGACCAAGCTCCCTCAACCTATCCTCATAAGGCATGCCCCCCAATCCAGGCAACATCCTTGTAAATCTCCTCTGCACCCTTTCAATGGCTTCAACATCTTTCCTGTAATGAGGTGACCAGAACTGCGCGCAGTACTCCAAGTGGGGTCTAACCAGGGTCCTATAAAGCTGCAGCATTATCTCCCGACTCCTAAACTCAATCCCTCGATTAATGAAGGCCAGTACGCCGTACGCCTTCTTGACCGCATCCTCCACCTGCGAGGCCGATTTAAGAGTCCTATGGACCCGGACCCCAAGGTCCTTCTGATCCTCTACACTGCTAAGAATGGTACCCTTCATATTATACTGCTGCTTCATCCCATTGGATCTGCCAAAATGGATCACCACACACTTATCCGGGTTGAAGTCCATCTGCCACTTCTCCGCCCAGTCTTGCATTCTATCTATGTCTCGCTGCAACTTCTGACATCCCTCCAAACTATCCACAACACCACCTACCTTCGTGTCGTCAGCAAACTTACCAACCCATCCCTCCACTTCCTCATCCAGGTCATTTATGAAAATGACAAACAGCAAGGGTCCCAGAACAGATCCCTGGGGCACTCCACTGGTCACTGACCTCCATGCAGAGAAAGACCCCTCCACAGCCACTCTCTGCCTTCTGCAGGCAAGCCAGTTCTGGATCCACAAGGCAACAGCCCCTTGGATCCCATGCCCTCTCACTTTCTCAAGAAGTCTTGCATGGGGGACCTTATCGAACGCCTTGCTGAAGTCCATATAGACCACATCCACCGCTCTTCCTTCGTCAATGTGTTTGGTCACATTTTCAAAGAACTCAACCAGGCTCGTAAGGCACGACCTGCCCTTGACAAAGCCGTGCTGACTACTTTTGATCATACTAAACTTCTCTAGATGATCATAAATCCTGTCTCTCAGGATCCTCTCCATCAACTTACCAACCACTGAGGTTAGACTCACCGGTCGGTAATTTCCCGGGCTGTCCCTGTTCCCTTTCTTGAATATAGGGACCACATCTGCAATCCTCCAATCCTCCGGAACCTCTCCCGTCTCCATCGACGATGCAAAGATCATCGCCAAAGGCTCCGCAATCTCCTCCCTCGCCTCCCACAGTAACCTGGGGTACATCCCATCCGGTCCCGGCGACTTACCAACCTTGATGCCATTCAATAGTTCCAACACATCCTCTTTCTTTATGTCCACATGCTCGATCCTTTCTGTCCACCGCAAACCAGCAGTACAACCACCCAGATCCCTTTCCACCGTGAATACCGAGGTAAAGTATTCATTAAGCAGCTCCGCCATTTCTAACGGTTCCGCACAAACTTTTCTCCCTTCACCTTTTAAGGGTCCTATGCCTTCACATCTCATCCTATTGGGCTTACAATTGGCCAAAAACATAAATTGGCCGGCCACGCGAATTCTGTGGCTCCAAGATCACGTCGGAGGTGTTCCTTCAACAGTGACCCTCTGCCGCATAGAAGGACAAGGGCATCAGATTCATGGGATAAGCAGCATCAGGAGTTTCAAGTGAATGTCACTCACCATGCATAATTCGAAAGTTATCGCCGTCCCTTCATGTCGCTGGGTCAAAATCCTCGAATTCCCTCCCTCACAGCGCTGTGGATGTACCTACAACACGTGGACTGAAGCGGTTCAAGAAGGCAGTTCATCACCACCTTCTCAAGGGCAATTGCGGATGGGCAATAAATGCTGACTTAACAATTATGCTCATCCCCAAAGAGTGATTTATTTAAACGGAACACCATAAATTGTAACTCCGATGCTGAATTATCACATGAGGGAAAACACACTCTCATAAAAGAATATGCTGTTATGTATGAAAGCCGCTCTCGAAGATCTGACTTTCTCAGCAACGCGTTCTCTTCCATTTGATAATTCAGCATCGGAGTTACAATGTATAGTTCTCCAGGTAAAAAATCACTCCTAGGATATCACCATCGTTTGCAAGTCAGCATTTATTGCCCATCCTCAAGTGCCCTTGATAAGTTGGTGGTGAACTCCGAAATAATTTCACAAAAACGGAAATAAGTTTTAATTGTACTCACTGTAGCCATGTGGCAGACAGTTATGACACAGGAGGAGACAGGACAGTTTAATTCTCTGGAAGATAGTGTTGTCCCAGAAATAGATCTTATTAAGGATGCCAAATTAATGAACCTAAAGTTCCCCGGGTGTGACTGGCCCAATCGCCGTTTCATAAGGTAGGCTACATGAGCCTGCGTTCAGGTTACAGGAGCTATCAGAGAGTGTATTGAATTACTAAAGATGACTGGGCTCCCACATCGCCTTTTGGACCTTGAGTGAATAAATGCTTCATCTATTCTCAATCATTGTACATATCGTAAACAATGTTTGGACGGGTAAAACCATCGCAATGCCATGTTGACTGCAGCAAAAATCGAGAATGGACATTTATTGACCTTGAATAGAAATGTAGTCCTGTTTGCCGTTCACGTTCAGACCATATGAAACATATGAGAGTCATCACCAGGGTATGGAAATTGTAGTGTGGATTCAAATTCGATCTGCTGCACGGTGAGACTGGGGATTAAGGTCCGTAACAATATTTGGGAGTCAGGTGGCAAATAGATCAATAGACACCCACACCTGAATCATTGCAGTGTTTGACAGAGGAGAAACACCTGTAATAATTTTCTGGGGTTTTGGTGTGAGAAATATGGAGATTTCACTGATACCAGGCTTATGTATAGGTTTTCGTGTGCGGGCCCACCAACTTAACAGTTGCAGAGAGGACACTTGCACATTCCTGTTCAGGCATTGGTCCAGGGCTCTGGGATAACGTCAATAACCATCCCTCCATCACAAGCAGTTCCCCATGAGGGAGTGTAGAAGTCTATCCCGATCGAATGAGTCTGTGCTTACCTCTACAATTTCACTGCCTGATCCAAAGCCGAAATGTGTCCACTCGGACAGAGAATTGCATACTGTGGTGGTATGAACTTGACGCTACTTGCAAAGGATGAGTGTGGAAAACAAAACCATTCTAATCAATAATGGATTTTCTACAGGTCCACATTAAGAATACAATCACAGAAGAATAGTGGGGGGAGCCGGACATCCGACTGATGTGGACCAGCACATTAATTACACCAATTGGAATTCGGGAACAATAAAAAGCCGCCAATCATCACAGCTGTTTGTATTTGTTGGGAGTTGAATGCTGGGCTGCCTGAAGCTTCTCACTTCTCGCTTGCTCCTGTACTCAATCCGACCCTCAGTAATAAAAATACATTCCTTTCTGAGTTCAAACCGACATTCATTGATTCTGCATCAGTTTACAGGTAAGGACACAATTACTTCACCCTAAAACTTAGAAATTGGGAAAGAGTAAAAGGTGAGTGACAATTCCAGCAGTTGAATGGACAGAGGCCAGGTTCGCTATAGGTAAATGCAATAGTCAAGAATAGGAGCGGGAAATGGATCAGTCGATGTCTGGAATAATGAAATAAAGAATGGGGATTGAAGAGTAAGGACTGGAAATGAG